>NC_030808.1:131517088-132767088 GCF_001704415.2 Capra hircus | reverse complement strand
AAAATGAGAGCCCCCTGCTTCTCAAGATTTATTTTATTGTACGTATTCTGCTTTATACATTAACGATCATTGTATAAAAACATTACAAGCAAGTGTGGAAAACAGAAGAGAAAGCATATTTTAGCACCCTAATAAAACTAATATTTTTATGTGTACTTCTAGTCGTATTCACATGCATATTTGGATTTTAGAATTTAGTATAGTTCTTAGTGTGTACAGTTGTATACCCTGTATTTTGCACTTAGCATGTCATGCTTTTCCTTTGTTTCTATGTAGACTTTTAATTTTTACTGGCTGTAAAATCTTTCATTGAGTCTCTTTTACCATAGTTTCATAATTTATCTTGTTTTCAATTTGCCAAAGTATTTTGGATTTCCAGTATTCACATTTTAGAAAATGAATCTTACCAAAGTAATACATTTGCATTATGAAATATTAATAGTTATCTTTCTTATAATGCTTTTCACCTTGGATTCCATTTTATTTTCTAATATTGACATGCCTTCTTTCTAAGATTTAGCTAGTATATATTTTAACCTTACTTTAAAATTTTAAGTTCAGTTCAGTCATTCAGTCATGTCCGACTCTTTGCGACCCCATGGACTGCAGCACTCCAGGCTTCCCTGTCCATCACCAACTCCCGGAACCTGTTCAAACTCAAGTCCATCAAGTTGGTGATGCCATCCAACCATCTCATCCTCTGTCAGACTTATCTCTTATGGACAACATATACCTAGATATGCTTTTTGGATCTGAGTTTTATTCTTAATCTGAAAATCTTTTAATAGATTTATCTCTTTACCTTTATTGTGATTGTTGATGTGGCAGTGGTTTAGTCGCTAAGTCATGTCTGACTCTTGCAACCCATGAGCTATAGCCTGCCAGGCTCCTCTGTCCATGGGAATCTACAGGCAAGAGTACTGGGGTAGGTTGCCATTTCCTTCTCCAGGGAATCCTCTCAACCCAGAAATTGAACCTGGGTCTCCTTCATTGCAGGCAGATTCTTTACCGACTGAGCTATGATGGATGTCCCGACTATTGATATATCTGATCTTATTTCTGTCATCTCACTTTGTTTTTTCTATTTCCTGAGTTTCCTTATGGTTTATCTTTTTTTTTTCCTGAATCTTTCTAAAAAGGTCTTCATATATGTCTGGCCACTTATATGTTGACTGATAATAAGAATTCTGCACTCAAAAATGATTGGTTTTGGTGTTTATCCTAGGGGCACACAGGGAGTCAAGAGAGACCCAGCTAATATTTCTCGTTCAGGGCCCTGCAGCTCTACCCCCATGCCTTTTATACCAGGCTGCCCCACACTATCACAGAGGTATACATGAGTCACCTTTCTGGTAAACTTGATGCCATTACAAAGCCAAACCCTGCATGTGGATGCCCACTCTTCATAACAGAATAGATAAAAGACCACTTTTCGTAAATCTGAACAGTTAAAAGCAGTGTCAGCTTACGGTCATGTAATTGAAAGTCTGTTGTCTGATTGTTCTGTGCTTCCTTGTCGGGGGACCTTTGATAGGCTGCAGTTCTCTTGGTGATAGTTCTTCCCTTTCCTTGCTTTTGAATCCTCCATATTCTTTGCTAAAAATAGTACAGAGTTCATAAATGCTTGCAGATTGGTCAATTGATTAAAAGATAGGATGATGTTGCTTAGTAAATTTCCTGGTTTGGTACCAAAACCAAATTTTTTAATTCAGTTTAGAATAAAAATGTACTAGAATCTGAATAATGGCCAAAGCTGGGTCTTCATATTTTTAAAATAAAATAATCCTTTTATTCATACCATTTCAGACTCTAGCCCTTTTGGAAGAAGAAGAAGATATAAACCAAATCACAGATTACTTCTCCTATGAACACTTCTATGTTATTTATTGTAAATTCTGGGAACTAGATAGTGATCATGACCTCTACATCAGCCAGGCCGATCTATCTCGATACAATGACCAGGGTGAGTGTTTCTGTGGATGTTGACTTAGCTATTTTGAAGGAAACAAGAGTTAAATTGTGCTCACTCATTATGGGGAATTCCCATTTCTTAAATTATGTATCTAATCAAATCTTCTTGAAAAAGCCAAGAATCTTAAAGTAGAAATAAGTGAAGATACTAAGTTTTTATCTAGAAACCAGGTTTCGGAGAAGGGGTTTGTAGGTAAGTAAGAAATTAGAGTCTTGGTTTTGATGAATGGATGAGTCTTTATAGTGATGCTGGTTTTCTCCTGATGAATTCAGTAAGAACCACATCTATGTAAAGTTTATTTGAAAGAAAATTATATACACCTTTATAAATTCTCAATTGACGCTATTTATAAACAGCTAAGGATGAAAATAATGTTTCTTTTTTTAAATTTTAAATTTACTTATTTTAATTGGAGGCTAATTACTTTACAATATTGTATTGGTTTTGCCATACATCAATATGAATCCACCACGGGTGTACACATGTTCCCCATCCTGAACCCCCCTTCCACCTCCCTCCCCATATCATCCCTTTGGGTCATCCCAGTGCACCAGCCCCAAGCATCCTGTATCCTGAATCGAAGCTGAACTGGCGATTCGTTTCTTATATGATATTATACATGTTTCAATACCATTCTCCCAAATCATCCCACCCTCTCCCTGTCCCACAGAGTCCAAAAGACTGTTCTATACATCTGTGTCTCTTTTGCTGTCTCGCATACAGGGTTATTGTTACCATCTTTCTAAATTCCATATATATGTGTTAGTATACTGTATTGGTGTTTTTCTTTCTGGCTTACTTCACTCTGTATAATAGGCTCCAGTTTCATCCACCTCATTTGAACTGATTCAAATATATTCTTTTTAATGGCTGAGTAATACTCCATTGTGTATATATACCACAGCTTTCTTATCCATTTGCTGATGGACATCTAGGTTGCTTCCATGTCCTGGCTATTATAAACAGTGCTGTGATGAATATTGGGGTACACATGTCTCTTTCAATTCTGGTTTCCTCAGTGTGTATGCCCAGCAGTGGGATTGCTGGGTCTATGGATTGCATCTATGGACACCTTATCTTTGACAAAGGGGGCAAGAATATACAATGGAGAAAAGACAATCTCTTTAACAAGTCGTGCTGGGAAAACTGATCAACCACTTGTAAAAGAATGAAACTAGAACACTTTCTAACACCATACACAAAAATAAACTCAAAATGGATTAAAGATCTAACTGTAAGACCAGAAACTGTAAAACTCCTAGAGGAGAACATTGGCAAAACACTCTCCAACATAAATCACAGCAGGATCCTCTATGACCCACCTCCCAGAATACTGAAAATATAAGCAAAAATAAACAAATGAGACCCAATTAAACTTAAAAGCTTCTGCACAACAAAGGAAACTATAAACAAGGTGAAAAGACACCCTTCAGAATGGAAGAAAATAATAGCAAATGAAGCAACTGACAAACAACTAATCTCAAAAATATACACGCAACTCCTGCAGCTCAATACCAGAAAAATAACCCAATCAAAAAATGGGCCAAAGAACTAAACAGACATTTCTCCAAAGAAGACATATAGATGGCTAACAAACACATGAAAAGATGCTCAACATCACTCATTATCAGAGAAATGCAAATCAAAACCACAATGAGGTACCATTTCACGCCAGTGAGAATGGCTGCGATCCAAAAGTCTACAAGCAATAAATGCTGGAGAGGGTGTGGAGAAAAGGGAACCCTCTTATACTGTTGGTGGGAATGCAAACTAGCACAGCCACTATGGAGAACAGTATGGAGATTCCTTAAAACACTAGAAATAGAAAATGATGTTTCTAACTTGCCAGTGCTGTCAAGGATTCATAAAACTTTTTGGAATTTAGCTCTAGAAAACATAGTTTCTCTGCAGATGAATTTGGTGTGCTTTCTTTTGCCAGAAAACAAAAAATTATATATCACATGATACTACCCTTTTTACTTCATTTTGACCAGTAGTAAACTTAGAATCTATTATCTGCTGATTGCATATTCTTAACCAAGCACCAAGATACATTGATTCATTCTTCTCTCATAAGATTGTCCCTATTTATAAGCCTTTATCCTTTTAGATGTAGCAAAGTACAAATCTTAAATAAATGCTTTGTTTCTGTTATTTACTGTATCTATGCTAGAAGAAAAGGTTCATTCTACATGTCAATATTCACAGACCTTTCCATGTTTAGCAAACAGAGTTCTAGTTCTCAAAAGTTCACATGCCAACCAGGCATCAAGAGGAAATACTAAATCATAGTATTGATAAAAAATCGTTTTAGTACTATATCTGTCTTTCTTTAAATACAGGTAGGTTGCCTCATTTTAATTCACTTTGCTTTATTACACTTTGCAAATAGAGCTTTTTTTTTTAAACAAATTGAATGTTTGTAGCAGCCCTGCATTGAGCAAGTCTTGTCAGTGCCACCTTTCCAGCAGCATTTGTGCATTTTGTCTCTTTGTCACATTTTGGTAATTCTCACAATATGTCAAAATTTTATTGACTTATTGATATATAACATTATATTTGTTATGATGCTCTGTGGTCAGTGATCTTTGATGTTACTATTATAATTGTTTTGGGGTGCCATGAACCACACCTAGGCGACAGAAAGCTTAGTTGATAACTGTTGTTGGTGTTCTGAGTGCTTCACCAAGTCTTCCCCATCTCTCTCCCTCTCCTCCGGTCTCCCTGTTCCCTGAGACACAGCAATATTGAAATCAGGCCAGTTAATACATACCATAAATGGTCTCTAAGTGTTCAAATGAAAGGGAGAATGGCACATCTCTGACTTCAAATCAAAAGCTAGAAACTTAGAGGGGAAGGCATGTTGAAAGCTAGGATAGGCTGAAAGCTAGTTTTTATTGTGCCAGTTAGCCAAGTTGTGAATGAAAAGTTCTTGAAGGAAATTAAAAGTGCTATTCCAGTGAACACATGAATAAGAAAGTGAAGCAGGGAATTCCCTGCTGATCCAGCAGTTAAGACTCCACGCTTTCACTGCCGAGAGCCCATGTTCAATCCCTGGCCAGGAAACTAAGATCCCACAGGTTGTGTGATGCAGCCAAAAAAGAAGAAAAAGAAAGTGAAACACTTTGTTTGCTGATATGTAGAAAATTTTAGTAGCCTGGATAGAAGACCACACCAGCCACAACATTCCCTGAAGCCAGATTCTAATCCAGAGCAAGGTTGTCTTCAACTGTGAAGCCTGAGAGAAGTGAGGAAGTTACAGGAGAAAAGTTTGAAACTAGCAGAAACTGATTCATGAGGTTTAAGGAAAAAAGCCGTCTCTATAATATGAAAGTGCAAGGTGAAACAACAAGTTATCTAGAAGATCTAGCTAAGATCATGAAAGTGGCTACACTAAACATCAGATTTCCAGTGTAGACAAAACAGCCTTCTGTTGAAAGAAGATGCCATCTAGGACTTTCATATCTAGAGAGAAGTCAGTGCCTGGCTTCAAACCTTCAAAGGGCAGGCTGACTGTCTTTTTAGGGGTTAATGCAGTGCAGGTAGTGACTTTAAGGTGAAAACAGTGCTTATTTACCATTCCAAAGATCCAAAGGCCCTTAAGAATTATGCTAAATCTCTTTATGCCTGCACTTTGCAAGTGGAACAACAAAGCCTGAATAACAGCACATCTGTTTACAACATGGTTTTCTGAATATTTTAAGCCCACTGTTGAGACCTACTGCTCAGAAAAAAAAAAAAAAAAAATGATTCAAAATATGACCCTGATTGACAGTGCACCTGGTCACTCAAGAGCTCTGATGGAGATTGTGCAATGAGATTAATGTTCTTTAAATGCCTACTGACACAACATCCATTCTGCACCTAATGGATCAAAGAGTAATTTCAACTTTCAAGTCTTATTCAAGAAATATATTTCATAAGGGCATAGCTACCATAGGTAATGATTCCTCTGATGGATCTGGGCAAAGTCCATTGAGAACCTACTGTAAAGGATCACCATTCTAGATGCCATTAAGACCATTCATGATTCATGAGGGCAGGATACCAACATGAACAGGAACTTAGAAGTCAGTTCCAATTCTCATGCATGTTTTTGAGGGGTTCAAGACTTCAGTGGAGGAAGCAACTACAGATGCGGTAAAAAGAGCAAGAGAACTAAAATCAGAGGAGGAGCCTGAAGATGTGGCTGAATCACTACAATCCCATAATCAAATGTTAACAGATGAGGAGTTGCTACTTATGGATGAGCAAAGAGAGCACTTTCTTGAGATGGAATCTACTCCTGGCAAAGACAGTGTGAAGACTATTGAAATGACAACAAAGGAATTAGAATATTACATGAACTTAATTGATAAAGCAGCAGCAAGGTTTGAGAAGATTGTCTCCAATTTTGAAAGAATTTCTGCTATGGGTGAAATGCTGTCAAACTACATTGCACATAACAGAGTAATCATTTGTGAAAGGAAGAGTCGATCTATGTGGCAGATTTCATTGTAGTCTTAAGAAATTGCCAAAGCCACCCCAGCCTTCAACAACCATCACCGTGATCAGTCAGCAGCCACCAACATTGGTGGTGGCAAGACCCTCCACCAGCAAAAAGATTAGTTTGCTGAAGGCTCAGATGATTATTAGCATTTTTTTAGCAATAAAATATTTTTATATACATTGGTTTTTTAAAGACATAACTGCTATTAAACACATAATAGACTATAGTATAGTACAAATATAACCCATGTGCACTGGGAAACCAAAAAATTCATATGACTCACTTTATTGTGATATTCACTGTATTGAGGTGACCTGGAACTCAACCCACAGTATCTCTGTGTTATGCCTATAGTCATACCTTCCTATTACAAGCATAGTATAAAGATGGAGATATTTATAGGGGTATTGGATCAGCTTTATTAGCTATGCACTTTTTGATCATGAGTGGCCAGATCATCTGTATAACATGAGCTAGCCTCAAGAGATCACACAAAACCCTATGGGCTCTAAAGCACCTTTTCTGGCTGTCATAAACGTAGTTCTCATTAGTGCCTAAAATATTGTATATACACATATAGTAACTCATTAGAGGCATGTTAAAGGGATGAAGTCCAGAAAAGCAGGCATCTCGGCCTGCACAATGAAGGGGCCACTGAAACTCTGTGTAATTGCCTACCCACCAACCTGTCCTTAATGGGACAACATGATCTGCAGTTTTAGGAAGTTAAACCTTCCAAATCTAAAGAAAGACTTCAGAAATAAATATCTCTGCCTTTCCTATGTAGCTGCCTTTTGTTCTGTTTCCTCTTATTTTCAAATTATTAACCCCATAAACCAGTGCTCAACAAACTCTAGAGGGCCCTTATACAGCCTTTGGTATGTGTCCAGGAATGGCCGTGCTGACACGCATTTTCACAACATTCTTCAACCAAAGTAATGAACCTTTATGCTGACTGTACCTAACGCTACACAGAAGAGTTAGATGCTGGTAGCTGCTAACTCTCTAATGACCTCAACACTGGTTCTGAAATTGTAGTGTGCCTACCATTGGCGAGGCATTTGTTAAAAGAACAGATTCCTATCCTCACCACATCCCTAGATCTGAGGTTCATTGTTACCTCCTTGTTTTTGACTAATGCTTTTGGTTACTTTGAACTCACAGTGAGGTACACTGATACAGATTACTAGGATCTATCATCAAATGCAATATACTATCTTAAGATATAACAGTCTCTCTCTGAATAAAATTTACTGATGGAATTTATTTTTAAATTGTATATCATGTTATATCCTGGAATTTTATAGGATAAGAATGTAAGAAAAGTATTTTGTGGTTTGTTTTTGGTACCTTTTCTAAAATTCTACCTGAAAAACAGTTCTCCATTGTTTGACTCAAATCCCCAAAAATCAGTTTCCCCTTGAATTTAATGCTAGGATAAACTCTGTCTTGTTTTAGAGGAAATGTTGTCTTGTCTTGTTGGATAACAAGATCAGTATAAATTTTGTACATTTTTGTCTCTGTTGTCAGGATATTCAGAACCAATTTGGTGCTCAATGGTATTAATATATTTCAGCTGTCAGGCACATCCATTTGCCTGTTCTTTTTTTAAATGATTGATAGACCAAGCTATCTCAAATTACTTCTTTCAAAAAATATCAATTGTACATAAAAAGTAAAAATTCAACTACTCGTATTCTTATCATGGAAGATTATTAAGTTTAACCTTGTGGCTACTTGAAAATAAATTTGCCAAAAATGATACCTTTTGGAGCATGTTTTAACTAGCTTTGTACTTTTTATTTATATTTAGCTTCATCAAACAGGATTATTGAAAGAATATTCTCTGGGGCAGTAACAAGGTAAGAAAAAACCATCTGAGTTTTAAAATGAACTACAGGTAATACTTTAGCAATGTCCTTTTAGCAAGGCTTCCTGTGTAATTTGTCAGTGCTGTAGGTTAGATAATACCCTACAAAATATGCAATGTGGCTTCATACAAGATGGCATTAATACTTTAATATACAGGATTCTCCAGGCCAGAATACTGGAGTGGGTAGCCTTTCCTTTCTCCAGGGGATCTTCCCAACCCAAGGATCGAACCCAGGTCTCCCACATTGCAGGCGGATTCTTTACCAGCTGAGCCACATGGGAAGCCCAAGAATACTGGAGCGGGTAGCCTATCCCTTCTCCAGCAGATCTTCCTGACCCAGGAATCAAACCGGAGCCTCCTGTATTACAGGTGGATTCTTTACCAACTAAGGTATCAGGGAAGCCCTGTTTATCTAAGCACAGGTAACAGTATTTGACCTGATTTGTATTCAAATTAGAAACCAGAGTTCCTTCAAATCTGCAAATGCTTTCTAATTTCATCCTGGAGGCATTTGAAAATAAGATAGGCAATGAAAGAGGTTGCCCTTTATGAGATTTCCGGCATTCTGTGGTGTTTTTTAACTTAATTTCCAAAGAAATATTACTTTATTCCTTAAGTCTGTCATCCTGCTAAATTTAGAAGAGTAATTAATTGTTAGGAAACTTTGTAACCATGTGTTTTCTTCAGGGGTAAAACAGTACAGAAAGAGGGACGAATGAGCTATGCAGATTTTGTTTGGTTTTTGATCTCTGAGGAAGACAAAAGGAACCCCACCAGGTATGACTTCTAAGTTTCCTTTGCCCAGATGTTAAACAAATGAACAAAATTTGAAAAGTGTATGATGAATATCTAGTGAATGCCAGGTTAACTAGGGGTGCCAGGATGGGTTAGACTTAGTCTCTGCCCTCAGACTGAGTCCACAGTCACAGTGTATCAAGAGAAGTGCTCTTACCCCCAGAAACAAAGGTGAAGTGACATGTGAGCTGTCTCTGAAGAATAGCAAGCATTTATATGAAATATGAGAATAGATAACTGTGAATTTTAGTTGTTTCATGATCTTCCTGGTTCAGTAGTAAACTGGAGAACATGCCCTCACTCTGCCAGTTAGAATCATCTCTCCATTTCTTTCACATACCTTGATTGGTAGCTCTGATTTATGTACCTGTTTCTTAGACATATGTAACACTGTATTACACAAGCTAGGAATAAAAAGAAAAAAAAAGAGGGATGCAAAAATCTATGTCCCTTTCTTTTTATACGTATCTTGTGTAACACAGCACCCTGAACATAGCTTATGCTCAGGACCAAGGGTGGGGGAGCCTATAGTCCCTGATGCTGCTTGCTAGCATCACTGACTCGGCTGTCTGCATATTAGTTCAAAAAGTTATCTAAATGTTAGATATATGGTTTGGAAATCACTGAAATAGAAATGAAACTAATTCATTTCATGGGCAGCATGAATATTAAATAACTTTGTGTCCATTTCAAAGATAGTAATTTATTATTCATTATAGACAGAAAACATGGATAAAGCAGAAGAAAATAAATTTTAATAATAGTTTTAATACTAATAATTACCACTCAGAAAAAGACACTATTAAAAGTTGGAATGTGTTGTACAGTCTTTTTCATATAAACTTTTATATATTCTTTGGGTATTTAGATTAATTTATTCTCCTAAATATCCCCTAGTAGTTTTAGCTAAACAGTTATAATAATCCACTATGCATGCATGAGTGCTAAGTCACTTTAGTCATGTCTGACTGTGTGACTCCATGGACTGTAGCCTTCCAGGCTCTTCTGTCCATGGGATTCTCCAGCTAAGGATCCTGGAGTGGGTTGCGTGCCCTCCTCCAGGGGATCTTCCCCACCCAGGGATCAAACCCAACCCACTGCATTGTCAGGCACATTCTTTACCACGAATGCCTCCTGGAAAGCCCAACAGCCACTATACTTTTCCTTAAAATAAATTCCCCAGAAAAGGAATCGCTAAATTAAAGGACATAGATATTATAGATATTATAAAAACTATTAAATTTATTTTCAGAATGTATTTTCATTTTATACTTTCATCAACAGAGTATTGAGTGTATTTCCTATAACACTTATTCACACTAAATATCTTCCTCTTTAAGAATCTTTCCCATTTGATAAGTAATAAATTCAGCGTTATCTTACATTGCATTTCTTTCATTACTAGAGAGGCAGAAGTTTTTTCATACATTTTTGGCCATTTTATTTCATCTAAGGTGACTTGCCTTTTTGTGTCTTTTGCTCATTTCTGCTGGATTAATTTTTTTAGTTTATTATTTTATCACAAATACACATTAAATATTAAAAACTTTAAATATATACATTCAGAAACCTTAATATAAAATTTATCCGTAATTCTTTGACCCATAGCTAACATTTTGGTATGGTCCTCCAGCCTCATCCTCATCCCCCTCCCTTCTCTTCCTTTGCCTCCTTTCACCCTACTCCTCCTCTTTCTGCACCAAATGACATAGTATACTAAATGGCATCATATTATGCAATTTTGTGACACATTTCTTCACATAACAGTTTATTTCTATGCCAGTAAGTGTGCTTGTTTATATTATTAATCCACATTTTGAATGCTTCAGTTCAGTTCAGTCGCTCAGTCATGTCCGACTCTTTGTGACCCCATGGACTGCAGCACACCAGGCTTCCCTGTCCATCAGCAACTCGCAGAGTTTACTCAACGTTGTGTCCATTGATTCGGTGATGCCATCCAACCATCTCATCCTCTGTCATCCCCTTCTCCTCCCGCCTTCAATCTTTCCTAGCATCAGGGTCTTTTCCAGTGAGTCAGTTCTTCACATCAGGTGGCCAAAGTACTGGAGTTTCAGCTTCAGCATCAGTCCTTCCAATGAATATTCAGGACTGATTTCCTTTAGGATTGACAGGTTGGATCTTATTGCAGTCCAGGGGACTCTTGAAGAGTCTTCTCCAATACCACAGTTTGAAAGCATCAGTTCTTCAGCACTCAGCTTTCTTTATAGTCCAACTCTCACATCCATACATGACTACTGGGAAAACCTTAGGTGGTTTTAATTATCTAAATCCTCAGTTCTTTGAAAGCTGTGCATTTTTCTGTTTCTTGCCTTTGGGGTACTCTTAATTAACCCTCTTAATCTTTTACCTTTCATATTTACTGAGTTATAAAAAAAGCTTTCCTCAATACTTCCCATCTTTTCCTTCTGTTATTCCATGGAAACAAATGACATAAATGATAGAAATTATAGATGGAAGTTATAGATAAATGATAGAAATTATAATAAAGAAGCTTTATTAACAAACATGAATATATACTTGTTTGCCTTCTATCAGCTTCTTTAAAAATCATAAATTTTATACAATAATAATTAGAACACTGTATTATTGGAATTGTAATATAGAGAGATAATAGCACAAAAAAGAGGGATGAGGCAATTGAGTTATATAGGAGTAACACTTCAGTATCTCACAGGAATTAAGTATCAGTTTGAAGTAATTCTAAGTTGAAATATATATGGTAAGCTCTAGAGGAACCAGAAGGAAACTAACTCAAAATTACATAGTAAAAAAAATTGTTACAAGAGTTAAAGTGTTCCACTTAGAAAATACTCACTTAAATGTAAAAGAAAGCAATAAAGGAAGAATAGAGGAAAAACTCCAAGACACTTAAAAAACAAAAATTAAAATGGCAGACATCAGTCCAACTATAACAGTAATAACATTAAATGTGAATGGAATAATCATTCCATCAAAGCAGAGATTTTCAGGCTGGATCAAAAAAAACATTTTTTGGATACAATTCTTTACTGTTTATATGAGACACATACTAAGTTTAAAGATACAAGAGGGATAACAAAGGAGGAAGGATCAAGATATGTAATGCAAACAACAACCATAAGAAACCTGGAGTGGCTATATAAATATCAGAGGACTTAGAGTTCAGTACAAAAAGTGTTACTAGAGACAGCAGGACATTCTGTTTCATAAAGGGGTCAATCCAACAGAAAGACATTATAATTAAAAACATATATGCAACTAACAACACAGAGCCCTAAAAATACATGAAACAAAACTAACAGAATTGCAAAGAGAAATAAATAATTCAATAATAGTATTTGGAGACTTCAGTACCCCCACTTCCAGTGATGGAAAAACATCCAGGAAGAAGATCAACAAGGAAATAAAAGTCATAAACAACACTATAAACAAAATTAGAAATCAGTTGTACCTAATATATCTATAGAATGTTCCAACTAGGAACAGTGGAATATATATTCTTCCCAAGTACACATAGAACATTCTCCAGGATAGAATATGTGGGAGGCCATAAAATAGCCTTAAAAAATATAAAAAGTGAAATTATACAAATTATGTTATCTGACCACAATGGAATAAAATTAACAGAAAGAAATTTGAGGTTCCACAAATATGCAAAAATTTTAATAACACAGTTTAAGTAACCAGTGGATTAAAAAAGAAAACCTAGACCCGGGTTCGATCCCTGGGTTGGGAAGATCCCCTGGAGAAGGAAATGGCAATCCACTCCAGGACTATTGCCTGGAAAATCCCATGGACAGAGGTAGGCTACAGCCCACGGGGTCGCAAAGAGTGGGACGTGACTGAGCGACTTCACTTTCACTTTCAAAGGAAATTAGAAACTAATTTGAAATGAATGAAAATGAAAGAACAACATATTAAAACTTTAAATGAATAAAAAGCAAAACATACCAAAATATGTAGGATGAAGCTGTAAATCCATCTACTGAAAAAGAAATGTCTTAAATCAATAACCTAACCTTCCACTTTAAGACACTGGGGAAAAAACAGCAAACAGAAGAAAAGAATAAAGATTAGAAGTGGTAAATGAGAGAACAGGAAAACAATAGAGAAAATCCGTGGAGCCAAAAGTCAGTTATTTTGAAAATATTAGTAATCTTGATAAGGCTTTAGCTGTACTGATCCCCTTTATGGGTCACAGCTTTATTGTGGTAAACGGGCTTGCATAATTCAATGAAGCTATAAGCCATGCTCTGCAAGGCCACCCAAGATGGATGGTCACAGTGAAGAGTTCTGACAAAATGTGGTGCCCTGGAGGAGGGAATGGCAAACCACTCCAGTGCCTGCCATGAGCACCCCATGAGCAGTATGAAAAAGCAAAAAGATATGACACCAGAAGATGAACCCCCCAGGTCAGAAGGTGTCCAGTGTGCTACTGAGGAAGACCAGAGGGCAATTACAAATAGCTCCAGAAAGAATGAAGCAACTGGACCAAAGTGGAAACAATGCTCAGTTGTGGATGTGACTGGTAGTAAAACTAAAGTCCAGTCCTATAAAGAACAATATTGCATAAACCTGGAATCAACATGAATCAAGGGAAATTGGACGTGGTCAAATAGGAGATGGCAAGACTTAACACTGACATCTTAGGAATCAGGGAACTAAAATGGATAGTAATGGGAGAATTTAATTCAGATGGTCACTATATCTATTACTGTGGGCAAGAATCCCTTAGAAGAAATGCAGTAGCCCTCATAGTCAACAAAAGAGTCCAAAATGCAGTACTTGGATACATTTTCAAAAATGACAGGATGATCTTGGTTTATTTCCAATAATTATATAATTTATTATTATATAGCTTATAATTTATACAACATCACAGTAATCCAAGTCAGTGCCCCAACCACTAATCCTGAAGCTGAAGTTGACCAGTTAAATGAAGACCTACAAGACTTTCTAGAACTAACACCAAAAAAACATGTCCTTTTCATCATAGGAGATTGGAATGCAAAAGTAGTGAGTTAAGAGATACCTGGAGTAATTGGCAAGTTGGGCCTTGGAGTACAAAATGAAGCAGAGCAAAGACTAACAGGATTTTGTCAAGAGAACACATTGGTCATAACAAATACCCTTTTACAACAACGCAAAGGACATCTCTACACATGAACATCACCAAATGATCAATACCAGAATCAGACTGATTTTATTCTCTGCAGTTAAAGATGTAGAAGCTCTCTACAGTCAGCAAAAACAAGACCTGGGAGCTGATTGTAGCTCAGGTCCTTATTGTAAAATTGAGGCTTAAATTGAAGAAAGTAGGGAAAACCAACAGACCATTCAGGTATGATCCAAGTCAAATCCCTTATGATTATACAGTCAAGGCGACGAATAGATTCAAGGAATTATATCTTGTAGACAGAAAACCTGAAGAACTGTGCACAGAGATTCGTAACATTGTACAGGAGGCAGTGACCAAAACCATCCCAAAGAAAAAGAAATGCAAGAAGGCATAGCTGAGGAAAGAGAACTGAAAGGCAAAGGAGCAAGGAAAAGATGTACCCAACTGAATGCAGAGTTCCAGAGAATAAATAGCAAGGAGAGAGAAGAAAGCCTTCTTAAGTGAACAGTGGAAAGAAATAGAGGAAAACAGTAGAATGGAAAAGACTAGAGATCTCTTCAAGAAAACTGGAGATATCAAGGAAACATTTCATGCAAGGATGGGCACATAAAGGACAGAAACAGTAAGGACCTAATAGAAGCAGAAGAAATTAAGAGGTGGCAAGAATACATACAAGAACTATACAAGAAAGGTCTTAATTACCCAGATAACCACAGTGGTATGGTCACTCACCTAGAGCCAGATATCCAGGAGTTTGAAGTCAGGTGGGCCTTAGGAAGCATTACTATGAACAAAGCTAGTGGAGAATGAAATAAACCACTTAAAATCATAAAAGACGGTGCTGTTAAAGTGCTGAACTCCAAGTATGTCAGCAAACTTGGAAAACTAAGCAATGGCCACAGGATTGAAAAAAGCCAGTTTTCATTCCAATCCCAAAGAAGGGAAACACCAAAGAATGTTCCAGCTACCATACAATTATGCTCATTTCACATGCTAGTAAGGTTATACTCAAAATCCTTCAAGCTAGATTTCAGCAGTTTGTGAATCTAGAACTTCCAGATATACAAGCTGGATTTAGAAAAGGCAGAGGAACCATATATAGATCAAATTGCCAACATTCACTGGATCATAGAGAAAGGAAGGGAATTCCAGAAAAGCATCTGCTTTGTTGACTACGCTAAAGCCTTTGACTGTGTGAATCACAACAACCTGTGGAAAATTCTTAAATAGAAGGGAATACCAGACCACCTTACCTGTCTCCTGAAACACCTGTATGCAGGTCAAGAAGTAACAGAACTAGATATGGAACAACAGACTAGTTCAGAATTGGAAAAAGAGTACATCAAGGCTGTATATTGTCACCCTGCTTATTTAACTTCTGTGCAGAGCACATCATGCAAAATTCCAAGCTGGATGTTACAAGCTGGAAGCAATATTGCCAGGAGAAATATCAACAACATCAGACATGCAGATGATAGCACTCTAACGGCAGATAGCAAAGAGGAACTAAAAAGCCTCTTAGTGAGGGTAAAAGAGGAGAATGAAAAAGCTAGCTTAAAACTCAACTTTAAAAAAAAAAAAAAAATCATGGCATCCAGTCCCATCATTTCATGGCAAATAGAAGGGGGGAAAGTGGAAACAGTGACAGGCTTTACTTTCTTGGGCTCCAAAAATCACTGCAGATGGTGAATGTAACCATGAAACTAAAAGACACTTACTCCTTGGAAGGAAAGCTATGACAAACCTAGACAACATATTAGATAGCAGAGAGACATCACTTTGCTGACGAATGTCTGTGTAGTCACAGCTATGGTTTTTCCAGTAGTCATGTATGGATGTGAGAGTTGGACCATAAAGGAGGCTGAGTGCCGAAAAATTGATACTTTTGAACTGTGGTGTTGGAGAATACTCTTGAGAGTCCCTTGGACTGCAGGGAGATCAAACCAGTCAATCCTAAAGAATTCAACCCTGAATATTCATTGGAAGGACTAAAGCTGAAGCTCCAATACTTTAGCCACCTGATGCAAGGAGCCAATTCATTGGAAAAGACCCCGATGCTGGAAAAATTGAAGGCAAAAGGAGAAAGGGATGGCAGAGGATGAGATGGTTAGATAGCATCACTGACTCTATAGACATGGCTTTGAGCAAACTTTGGGAAATAGTGGAGGGCAGGGGAGCCTGGCATGCTTAAGTACAGAGGGTCACAAAGAGTTGAACACAGCTTAGCTACTGAACGACAACAAATACTGATCAAAAGAAAAGAAAAGGAACATACAAATTACTAAGGTCAGAATTAAGAGAGAATGTGACTACTGACCATACATGAATGAAAAGGATTATAGTATATGTATTATATATAACAACTTGATACTATCAAATTAACGGACAAAATGAACAAATTCCTAGAAAGACACAAACTACTGAACTGTTTCAAGAAGAAATTAAAAATCTGAATAGGAAAAACAATCCTAGACTGATCTGGCTTCACTAAAGGATGCTACTAAACTAATAACAATTTTTTACAATCTCTTTGAAAAAACAAAAGCAGAAAGAACACTTCCAAATTAATTTTATAAGGCCAATATTACCCAGATACCAAAACCAGACAATATATTAACAAGAAAACTGCAAATGACTATCCTTTATAAATATAGATACAAAAATACTCAACAAAATTAGGAAAATTAATGTAGCAAAATATGAAAAATATTATATATCATGACCAAGACTTTTCCCAAAAATGCAAGGTTAGTTTACCATGTAAAAATCTATCTATCTATCATATTAATACAACAAAGGATAAAAACCATATGCTTATCCTAACAGTCTCAGAAAAAGCCCTTGAAAAAGCCTAACACTGCTTCATGGTTAGAAAAAAAAAAAAGGTTAAAAATGGATGGGAATTTCCTTGACCTGATAAAGCTTATCTATGAAAAACCCACAGCTAACGACTAATTAATGGTGCAAGTTGAATGCTATTTTCCTAAGATCAGGAAAAAGACAAAGCTGTATGCTCTGTTCAACACTGGATCCTAAACACAATTATCAGGCAAGAAAATGAAATAAAAAGCATCCAAATTGGAAAGGAAGAAGGAAAACTGTTTAAATATGATACTGTGTATAGGAAATCGTAAGAAATCAACCAAGAAACTATTAGAACTTAGTAAAGGTTACTTTCAATTTACAAAACTGGTTTATAAGATTGTTATATAATATCAATTTTTAAAAATCTGTTTCTGTGCATGAACAATGAAAACCCCAAAACTGAAACTGAGATAATAATTCCATTTATAATAGCAGCAGGACTTTGCTGCTGATCCAGTGTTTAATAATCTGCCTGCCAGTGCAGAGGACACAGGTTCATTCCCTGTTCTAGAAAGATCCCATATGCTGTGGAGCAACAAAACCTGTGTGCCACAACTACTGAGCCGGAACACCTAGAGTCTGAAGAAGCCACCACAATGAGAAGCTCCTGCACTGCAATGGAGAGTAGCCCCTGCTCACCGCAACTAGAGAAAGTCCACGCATGGCAACAAAAACCCAGAGCAGCCAAAAGTAAATAAAAATAGATAAATTGCAACAAACAGAATAGAGTATCTAGGAATAAATTTAACAAAAGAAGTATAAAACTTATACTGTGAGAATTAGAACATGTTGTTGAAAGAAACTAAGGAATATCTAAATGAAACAAAGATTCCATGTTCATGGATCAGAAGGTTTAATATTAGCATGCAGTATTCCCCAAACTGATCTGTAGATTCAAAATCTCAGCTACTTTTTGTTGTTGCAATAAGAGAAAAACTGAATCTTGAATTCATATGAAAATATGAAATGATCAGGATCAGGGTAACCAAAACTATCTTGAAAAAGAATAAAATTATAGGATTCATACTTTCTGATTTTGAAATATACAAGGCTGAGGTAAAGACCATGTAATACTAGCATAAAGATAAACAAACATAAATTGAATTAAATTAGAAGTCCAGAAATAAATCCTTACATTTATGGTAACTGATTTTCAACAAGGATGTTAAGACACAATTCATTGGGGGACAGGAAATCTCAACTCTTCTTTTAAAAGAATACAAAGTATATTCTCTGATCATAATGGAATTAATGTAAAAAGCAATAAGAGAAAGATGACTGGAAATTAAACCACAATGCTAAGTAATCCTTGGGTCCAAAAGCATGTATCAAGAGAAACATATATTCAAAAGGTAAAGGGATACTATGAATGACATACACACACATAGATGTGGTGACTTAAATTAAGGACCAATTCATTAAAGTCACAAATTATCAAAAGTTGTCCAAGAAGAAATATATAATCCAAATAGTTTATATCTATTAAAGACAACTGAATTTATAGTTTAAAACTTTCTGAAAAAGACAACTCAACCCAGATAATTTTACTATTGCATTCTTCCAAAGAGCTGAAGAAAAAATATCAAATTCTGCCCTACTTCTTTCAGAAAATAGAAAAGGAGGGAACTCCTTATGAAACCAGCATTACCTAGATATGAAAACCAACAAAATCATTAACAGGAAACTAGCAAGTCCGAGCTCAACTTCTCAACCTCTCAGACCCCTCTTCCAAAATCAGCTGATGCCCTACAGGAAAGATAGTCCCAAATGCTAGGCTCCTCCTTTCTAGATTTCCTTCTACATCTGGACACCATAATTCTTCACTGCCCAGTTAATAGTTCAGTGCTTTTAAGAAGGAATTTTACTCCAGATTTTCTCAGAGAGACGGTTAATCCAGACAGTTACTTCATCATTACCAGAACTAGACCCCTTCAGATCAACTTTTCATATCTTGAGATACGTAACTGGATCTTTATTTATAGAAATATTGCCAAAAGAGGTTTTTAAGTCAAAAGCTTTCTTTCATTCCCCTTTTCTGCCTTGTATGTCGCCTTTCTTCTACCTAACAGTTCAGATATTGTTGAAGCTTTATTCTTTGCCATGTAACAAGTGTTCCATATGTAATGGCTTATTTAGTCTTCATCCCTATGACTTTAGGTGTCAATGTTCCCATTCTGCAGTTGAGAAAACAAACACTCTGAGAGGTTGCAGACCTAGTAAGTGACCTAGCTTGGATTACAGTCCAGGTCTATATCACTCTAGATTCTGGACTATTTACCTCTATAAGGTACGGCCTATCATATGAGACAGCACATTTGCCTATCTTCTTACCAACTAGGCTGTGGAATCCCTGAAAGAGTGTTCTCTTGGTGTCCTGAAATTCCTTATTGTTTAACAGATTCAAGATTAAGCATTGGCCTAATTTGTTTTCTTGGTTCCTACTGGTACTTACTTTGCACCCAGTGTATTTGTTCTCAGTGTTTTACATTATCTTACAAAAGCAGAGTGTGATCAGAAAACAGTTAAACCTTACTGTTTTAAAGTAATGAAGAAGAGATCTATACATCAAACTCTTATTTAAAATATAGTAGGCAACACTGTATAGAAATCAGATTTGTGGCTTACAAATGACATGGGTAGGAAAAAAAATGTATTTTATGAAAGAAGTAATATACTCTCTAAAGTGCAATGAGTGCTGTGTAAAATACTATTTAGACAATTGTGATCTTGAGTCTTTCCTGTGCCTGGCTCTGTCAGGGTTGGATATGGAAAGTGTCTTTGGATAGATTATTTTTTGTGGACAGGCTCTTGCAACCAAAGGCATACTCTTTTGGTATGCCTTTAAGCACTCTTCTGATCTGGCTATTTGTCACATTCTGCCTTCTCCCTTGGCCTTCTGATTAGGTATCCTCATTCATCTTTATGTCTGAGGACACTAGGCCAGTGCCTTTGAAGGTAATAGGTGTTAAATTATGTATATCGAATATACAAAGGAATATACATTTAGTTATTCCCTAAGTAATCATGAAGCTCCCCATAACTTGCTTCATCAGTAGCATATAAGAATTTATACCAATAATAAGACATCTCTAGTTCAGAACTTAATTTCATCAGCCTGAGGACAAGCCAAAAGCTAATCTTGTTTATGTCTAAAATTCTACAATCTTTAATGAATATAATGATGCTATAAAACCAAAAATTGGTGGCAAATATACAAAAAAATTTAACACTGATTCTTTCTGGGTAGTTATTCCTTTTGTTTTCCTGTTTTCCAATTTTCCTACAATGAATTCCTTCTAGACCTAACAAAATATTGCCTTTGTTAGAAAGAAAAGAACTAAATCTATATTGGAAAAAATCTTTAGAGAATATCTATAATTTTCAATTAGAAAACTTCCTCTGAACATGTCCTAGAAGTGTTAAACCCTCCAGAACACCCTGTTCTAAACTTTCAGGTACAAATAGCTATCTACTGAGGTATTTATTTTTCCCAGCTCTGATCTTAGAAACATTTTCTCTTTTTGTGCATTGATCCTTTTTATGCTGTCTAATACTCACAAAATTACATCAGATTCATCTATCACATGATATTCTTTCAAATATTTAAAAGCAGCTCTCATGTGACTTCGGCAAATATCAGGGCAGTTTATTTGCCACTTATTTTGTGTCCTAGCTTTGTTTTTCTTTTATGGGCTAGCTTTAGCTTTATTTTTTGTTTGTTTTAATTAATTGTATAACATTTATTTAAACCAGGAAGACATTTAATTGAACATAAAATTTATCTAAATTAGGAAACAAAGCATTGTATTTTTGGTTTTGCAAATTGATATAGTAGTTTAATAACATCATCTAGATTATAAAGCAAACTCTGAAGTTAACTGCTTTAGCTGAAAAGACTAATCCCTGCTCCTTGTTTGTTTTTTTTCAACACCATGCAATATTGGCATACTTTATACTTATTTCTTGGCATAACATTAAAGATGCGTTTGTAAAACTGTCAGATATAATGAGGTATGGTAAAATAGCAACATAGAGCACTTTGAGTCATATACCTCACAATGCTAAATTTCAGTGAACGAGAGGCATTATGTATAATGCTGACTCAGTTATTTTCACTGCCTGCTAGCCTCCAAGAAATAAATCTGTCATCAGGTTCTTTTTAAATTTATTTAGTTTTAATTGAAGGATAATTGCTTTACAATATTTTGTTGGATTCTGCCATACAACATGAATCAGCCATAGGTATACATATGTCCCCTCCCTCATGAACCACCCTCCCACTTTCCACTCCATCCCACCCCACTATGTTGTCACAGATCACTGGTTTAAGCTCCCTAAACCATACAGCAAATTCCACTGGCTATCTATTTTACATGTGGTAGTATGTATGTTGTCCTGCTACTCTCTCCATTCATTACACATCCTCCTTCCCCACCCCTGTGTCCACAAGTCAGTTTTCTATGTCTGTATCTCCACTGCTGCCTTACAAATAGGTTCATCAGTACAATCTTTCTAGATTCAATATATATGTGTTAATATACAATATTTTATCTTTCTGACTTTTACTTCGCTCTGTATAATAAATAGGCTCTAGGTTCATCCACCTCATTAGAACTGACTAAACATGTTCCTTTTTATGGCTGAGTAATATTTCAAGGAAAGTTATGACCAACCTAGATAGCATATTAAAAAGCAGAGACATTACTTTGCCAACAAAGGTCCGTCTAGTCAAGACTATGGTTTTTCCAGTGGTCATGTACGGATGTGATAGTTGGACTGTGAAGAAAGCTGAGCACCGAAGAATTGATGCTTCTGAACTGTGGTGCTGGAGAAGACTCTTGAGAGTCCCTTGGACTGCAAGGAGATCCAACGAGTCCATCCTAAAGGAGACCAGTCCTGGGTGTTCCTTGGAAGGACTGATGCTGAAGCTGAAACTCCAATACTTTAGCCACCTCATGCGAAGAGTTGACTCACTGGAAAAGACTCTGATGCTGGGAGGGATTGGGGGCAGGAGGAGAACGGGACGACAGAGAATGAGATAGTTGGCTGGCATCACCGACTCGATGCACATGAGTTTGGGTGAACTCCGGGAGTTGTTGATGGACAGGGAGGCCTGGCATGCTGCAATTCATGGGGTCGCAAAGAGTCAGACATGATTGAGCGACTGAACTGAATATTTCGTTTTATATATATGTACCACAGCTTCTTTATCCATTCATCTGTCGGTGAATTCATCTTAACCTTATTTATTATATAGACTCTTTAACTTAGTTCTTGTGATTGTGGTTTTCGTTCTGGAGGCTGTGGAATAGTAGTTCTTGCTGCTTCTGTCTGCCCTCTGATGAATGAGATGAGGCTTATGCAAGCTTCCTGATAAATTCCAGAAAAACATCTACTTCTGCTTCACTGACTACACTAAAGCCTTTGACTGTGTAGATCACAACAAACTGTGGAAGATTCCTAAAGAAATGGGAATACCAGACCACCTTACCTGTCTCCTCAGAAACCTGTATGCAGGTCAAGAAGGAACAGTTAGAACCAGACATGGAAAAACAGACTGGTTCGAAATTGGGAAAAGAGTATGGTCAAGGCTGTATATTGTCACTCTGCTTATTTAACTTCTGTGCAGAGTACATCATGTGAAATGCCGGGTCAGCTGACTCACAAGGTGGAATCAAGATTACTGGGAGAAATATCAACAACCTCAGATATGCAGATGATAGTACTATAATGGCAGAAAGCAAAGAGAAACTAAAGAGCCTCTTGGTGAGGGTGAAGAAGGAGAGTAAAAAAGGTAGCTTAAAATTCAACATTCAAAAAACTAAGATCATCGCATCTGGTCATCACTTCATGGCAAAAAGTAGAAACAGTGACAGACTTTATTTTCTTGGGCTCCAGAATCACTGTGGATGGTGACTGCAGCCATGAAATTAAGACATTTCTTCCTTGGAAGGAAAGCTATGATAAACCTAGATGGCTTATTAAAAAACAAAGACATTGCTTTGCCAACAAAGGTCCGTGTGGTCAAAGCTATGGTTTTTCCAGTAGTCATGCACGGATGTGAGAGTTGGACTGTAAAGGAGGCTGAGTGCTGAAGAATTGATGCTTTTGAACTGTGGTTTTGGAGAAGATTCTTGAGAGTCCCTTGGACTATAGGGAGATCAAATCAGTCAATCATAAAGGAAGTCAACCCTGGATATTCACTGGAAGGACTGATAGTGAAGCTGAAGCTCCAGTACTTTGGCCACTTGATGCAACGAGCAGACTCATTGGAAAAGACCCTGATGCTGGGAAAGATTGAGGGCAGGAGGAGAAGGGAGCCACAGAGGATGTGATGGTTGGATGGCATCACTTACTCAAAGGACATGACTTTGAGCAAACTCTGAGAGATAGTGAAGGACAGGGGAACCTGGTGTGCTGCAGTCCATGGGGTCGCAAAGAGTCAGACATAACTTAGCAACTGAAGAACAACTTAGTTCTTTTTTTTTTTTTTTAATTTTTTATTTTTTTTTAATTTTAACATCTTTAATTCTTACACGCGTTCCCAAACATGAACCCCCCTCCCACCTCCCTCCCCACAACATCTCTCTGGGTCATCCCCATGCACCAGCCCCAAGCAAGCTGCACCCTACGTCAGACATGGACTGGCGATTCAATTCTTACATGACAGTATACATGTTAGAATTCCCATTCTCCCAAATCATCCCACCCTCTCCCTCTCCCTCTGGGTCCAAAAGTCCGGTATACACATCTGTGTCTTTTTTCCTGTCTTGCATACAGGGTCGTCATTGCCATCTTCCTAAATTCCATATATATGTGTTAGTATACTGTATTGGTGTTTTTCTTTCTGGCTTACTTCACTCTGTATAATTGGCTCCAGTTTCATCCATCTCATCAGAACTGATTCAAATGAATTCTTTTTAACGGCTGAGTAATACTCCATTGTGTATATGTACCACAGCTTTCTTATCCATTCATCTGCTGATGGACATCTAGGTTGTTTCCATGTCCTGGCTATTATAAACAGTGCTGCGATGAACATTGGGGTACATGTGTCTCTTTCAATTCTGGTTTCCTCCGTGTGTATGCCCAGCAGTGGGATTGCTGGGTCATAAGGTAGTTCTATTTGCAATTTTTTAAGGAATCTCCACACTGTTCTCCATAGTGGCTGTACTAGTTTGCATTCCCACCAACAGTGTAGGAGGGTTCCCTTTTCTCCACACCCTCTCCAGCATTTATTGCTTGCAGATTTTTGGATCGCAGCCATTCTGACTGGTGTGAAGTGGTACCTCATTGTGGTTTTGATTTGCATTTCTCTAATAATGAGTGATGTTGAGCATCTTTTCATGTGTTTGTTAGCCATCCGTATGTCTTCTTTGGAGAAATGTCTGTTTAGTTCTTTGGTCCATTTTTTGATTGGGTCGTTTATTTTTCTGGAATTGAGCTGCAGAAGTTGCTTGTATATTTTTGAGATTAGTTGTTTGTCAGTTGTTTCATTTGCTATTATTTTCTCCCATTCAGAAGGCTGTCTTTTCACCTTGCTTACAGTTTCCGTTGTTGTGCAGAAGCTTTTAATTTTAATTAGATCCCATTTGTTTATTTTTGCTTTTATTTCCAGAATTCTGGGAGGTGGATCATAGAGGATCCTGCTGTGATTTATGTCTGAGAGTGTTTTGCCTATGTTCTCCTCTAGGAGTTTTATAGTTTCTGATCTTACATTTAGATCTTTAATCCATTTTGAGTTAATTTTTGTGTACAGTGATAGAAAGTGATCTAGTTTCATTCTTTTACAAGTGGTTGACCAGTTTTCCCAGCACCACTTGTTAAAGAGATTGTCTTTACTCCATTGTATATTCTTGCCTCCTTTGTCAAAGATAAGGTGTCCATATGTGTGTGGATTTATCTCTGGGCTTTCTATTTTGTTCCATTGATCTATATGTCTGTCTTTGTGCCAGTACCATACTGTCTTGATGACTGTGGCTTTGTAGTAGAGCCTGAAGTCAGGCAAGTTGATTCCTCCAGGTCCATTCTTCTTTCTCAAGATTGCTTTGGCTATTCGAGGTTTTTTGTATTTCCATACAAATCTTGAAATTATTTGTTCTAGTTCTGAGAAAAATGTGGCTGGTAGCTTGACAGGGATTGCATTGAATTTGTAAATTGCTTTGGGTAGTATACTCATTTTCACTATATTGATTCTTCCGATCCATGAACATGGTATATTTCTCCATCTATTAGTGTCCTCTTTGATTTCTTTCATCAGTGTTTTATAGTTTTCTATATATAGGTCTTTAGTTTCTTTAGGTAGATATATTCCTAAGTATTTTATTCTTTTCGTTGCAATGGTGAATGGAATTGTTTCCTTAATTTCTTTTTCTGCTTTCTCATTATTCGTGTATAGGAATGCAAGGGATTTCTGTGTGTTGATTTTATATCCTGCAACTTTACTATATTCATTGATGAGCTCTAGTAATTTTCTGGTGGAGTCTTTAGGGTTTTCCATGTAGAGGATCATGTCATCTGCAAACAGTGAGAGTTTTACTTCTTCTTTTCCAATTTGGATTCCTTTTATTTCTTTTTCTGCTCTGATTGCTGTGGCCAAAACTTCCAGAACTATGTTGAATAGTAGCGGTGAAAGTGGACACCCTGAATAACCAACAAATCACAGAAGAAATCAAAAAAGAAATCAAAATATGCATAGAAACTAATGAAAATGAAAACACAACAACCCAAAACCTGTGGGACACTATAAAAGCAGTGCTAAGAGGAAAGTTCATAGCAATACAGGCATACCTCAAGAAACAAGAAAAAAGTCAAATAAATAACCTAACTCTGCAACTAAAGCAACTAGAAAAGGAAGAGTTGGAGAACCCCAGAGTTAGTAGAAGGAAAGAAATCTTAAAAATTAGGGCAGAAATAAATGCAAAAGAAACAAAAGAGACCATAGCAAAAATCAACAAAGCCAAAAGCTGGTTCTTTGAAAGGATAAATAAAATTGACAAACCATTAGCCAGACTCATCAAGAAGCAAAGAGAGAAAAATCAAATCAATAAAATTAGAAATGAAAATGGAGAGATCACAACAGACAACACAGAAATACAAAGGATCATAAGAGACTACTATCAGCAGTTGTATGCCAATAAAATGGACAACGTGGAAGAAATGGACAAATTCTTAGAAAAGTACAATTTTCCAAAACTGAACCAGGAAGAAATAGAAAATCTTAACAGACCCATCACAAGCACGGAAATTGAAACGGTAATCAGAAATCTTCCAGCAAACAAAAGCCCAGGTCCAGACGGCTTCACAGCTGAATTCTACCAAAAATTTCGAGAAGAGCTAACACCTATCCTCCTCAAACTCTTCCAGAAAATTGCAGAGGAAGGTAAACTTCCAAACTCATTCTATGAGGCCACCATCACCCTAATATCAAAACCTGACAAAGATGTCACAAAAAAGGAAAACTACAGGCCAATATCACTGATGAACATAGATGCAAAAATCCTCAACAAAATTCTAGCAATCAGAATCCAACAACACATTAAAAAGATCATACACCATGACCAAGTGGGCTTTATCCCAGGGATGCAAGGATTCTTCAATATCCGCAAATCAATCAATGTAATTCACCACATTAACAAATTGAAAAATAAAAACCATATGATTATCTCAATAGATGCAGAGAAGGCCTTTGACAAAATTCAACATCCATTTATGATAAAAACTCTCCAGAAAGCAGGAATAGAAGGAACATACCTCAACATAATAAAAGCTATATATGACAAACCCACAGCAAACATTATCCTCAATGGTGAAAAATTGAAAGCATTTCCCCTAAAGTCAGGAACAACTTAGTTCTTAACTGAAAATGCAACTAGCTTTAGTTTATATTTCTCAGTAAAATGAGTTGCCTTTCACTAAAGTCCTATTAGATAATTGCCAAAATCAAGAATTACTTCCTTCCTATTATCCTAATTTTTATTATCCTAAGATAAGAACAAAGAAATTTCAAGAGGCCTCAGAGAGCAGTCAAAGGACAGTCTACTGCTTCTATTTGTACTATTCAAAACATTATTACTTAAAAAAGCAATGATACAGTGGTATAAGAGCCACCTATTACCACATTTATTGTAGCCTTCTGCTCAGGAGATCTGTCTCCTCAAGGTTTTTCTCACAATCAGGAAATGTTTCAAGGTGGGACAGTATTAAAACTCTGCAAGTAGATGTAATATGATTGGAATTCACCACAGCCAAACTCTTGTACCTCATGTTTTGAGATCCAATGAATGTTTCCTGTGTTCTTTGATGGTAATATTAAACATCATGCTGGTACAATTTTTAAAATAGATTTCTGAAAAGAATTTTGCAAATATTACATGTTTAGTTTGTTTCAGTAATGTAAAATTTATCTTTCAGAATAAAGGTGCATTACGAATCTTAGTATGATGTACTTGAAAACTATTAATAGTCACAACCTAGTTATTTTTACCTTTCTCTTCTCAAAAGAAATTTTTTTAAGCCAGTAAGTATATGGTTTCTCAATATAGCTTAAAGCCTACAAATGGTAATTTATCCAAGAGTCTCTTAGAACCTTCTCTTGAGAAGCTTTACTTTACCATGAATCACTGGCTCTTCATAGAAAAATACTGTTCTCTATTACCATTTAATGCTATTATTTTCTTATTATATGTTGTCAGTAACATGGCTATACTTGCTACTAAAAGTGGCGTTGCTGAATGATGAAATGGTCATAGCAGAGTGTGGGTAAGTTTTTGAATGAAGATAGCAACATAACCACATGTAGTAATTTTAATCCCTCTTGATATTCCATTAAAATGACAATACAGATATTTTTATAAGGAATTTTTATCAGGAAAAAAGAGAAAATAATAATGAAGATTTGGAAACCAGAAAGTAAATAAATTTAGCAGACTACCTGAAACCTACGCCACCACAGGAAAAGACAAAGAGGCAATCAGATATATCACAAAAACCTCCAAACATTCAGGACTTGAGGGGGTACCAGGAATGCTGGAAATAGGAGAGGGATAATGGTTGGATGGCATCACCAACTCAATGGACATGAGTTTGAGTAAACTCCAGGAGTTGGCGATGGACAGGGAGGCCTGGCATGCTGCAGTCCACGGGGTCACAAAGAGTTGAACACGACTGAGCGACTGAACTGAACTGAACGATAAAACCAAAAGTCCAGAGAGTTTATAGAAAGCTTGTTAAAGAAACAGCTAACCTCCAGATCATCTCCTCTGCCTAGGTAGGAAACTGGTTCCTTATTCCCTGGAGGGTATAGAGAGCTTCTGGACTGGGGAACACAGGGCACAGCTGAAGGTAGGGCTGCCATACTGAAAACAGATGAGTGTGTGCATACTGAAAATAAGGTGTCCAATCTTCATTCCTCTCTGAACCTTAATCCTGGCTGCCTGTCCTAAACCTCTAGGCAGAAGACAAAAAGATGCTTTTCTGGAGAATCTGGCAGCCCAAGAATAAAAGACCTGAAAATTTGACATTAGCTCATCTCCAAGGAAAGAAACCAGCCAGATGATTTTACAGTAAAGTTCAACGTCAACAAACCCATAAGCCAGAACTTCCCATCAGCTTTTTAACATCTACTCTTAAATAGGAGCAGAGAACAAAGAATCACTAAATACCTAACTAAAACTTCTTACTTAAAAGATAGACACCAAATAGAAGTAGAGGAAAGTAACTTGGATGAAACAGAATTCAGGGAGAAGAAACTTTCAGCAAAAACAACAAATACAGTTATTAGTATCCTCAGAGATAAGAAATTAAACTCATAGAATAGAATGGTACTTTTTAATAAAAGGAACATTCACGGAACCAAAACAGAACTCTGGAAAATCAAAATTATGATAACAGGAAGAAAAAAAAAATGATTTTCAGAAGATAAAGCTAGATAAACCTCAAAAAAACCTGGAAATTGAATTAATATAGAGACAAATATGAAAATTAGAGAACTAATCTAAGAAGTCCAACATAACTGGAAATTGAAATATAATACAAGATTTACATGGTAATTTTAAAATTTAGCCATTAAAGAGTGATGTCAGCAAGATGGTGAGATATGCATTTCGATTGCTCATCCCCTAGCAGAAACACCCATATAAACAACTATCCATGAACAAAAATACATTCACAAGAGCTAAGGATTCCAAGTCAGCACCAAAAGACCCAGCCTTTGAGTCCACCTCAGTACCAGGTCAACCCCTCTGGCCCCAGGCTCCAGACTCACCCCTGTATTAGAGTTCTTGGCTCACCTCAGCACCAGGCCAGCCCCTGAAATCCCAGATTCCAGGTAGTATATTACAGACCCATCCTCCAGACTCACGCAGGACCAAACCATTTCCTATGGTCCCAGACTCATCCCAGTCCCAAACCAATCCTGGAAACCCAGGTTCCAACAAACACCAGTGGACGTCAACACTGGCCAGACCCAGGACCTAGCCTTGCAGATTGAAGTTTCAGTACCACAGGGATCAAGTAACATCCCAGCACTAGGCTAGTCCCTACAGAATCAGGCTCAAGACCCTTTATTACTTGGTCAGCCCATATGGACCCAGGCACTTGTGCAGCCTACCCAAGTACTCCAGCAGCAAACCTGCCCACAGACCCCACCAGAAAACTTGTCTAGAATCTCTGAACAGGCAGACTGGTGAAAGGCTTTCCCTGCCAAAGGCAGTCTGTAAAAACCGAAATAAATGCCTACTTCTTAGATACAGTAACAGCAATTCAATGCAACAAGAGTTACAAATAGTCAGGAAAGCATGAAATAATCAAAGCAACAAAATAAAACACCAGTAACTGGCCCTAAAGAAAGTGAGATCTGTGAATTGGCTGAATTCAAAAGAATTCTTTGAATTCAAAGAATTCAAAATAATCATCTTAAAGAATCTCAGTGAGCTATGAAAGAACACAGATAAAGCAACTAAGCAAATATCAGGTAAACAATACATGAAGAAAATACCTTAAAGATTTTAAAATTTAAAAAATAAAAATCAAAAAAAAAAAAAAAAGAAAATACCTCTTTGTTCAACAAAGAGACAGAAACCATAAAAATGAACCAAATGGAAATTCTAAAACCAAAGAACAAAATTACTGTAATGAAAAAGTGTATAGAAAGCTTCAACAACAGACCAATCAAATGAAAGAATCAGTGAGCATAAAAACAGGTCAGTTAAAATTACCCAATCAGAGAAAGAATGGAAAGGGGATAAAAAGTCAGGACTTACAGAAGGCCATGAAAATGAACAATATATGCATTATTAGAGTCCCAGAAGGGACAGAGAAAGAGACAATGGCAGAAAATTTACTCAACTCATTAACTGGGGGATTTTTGCAGAAACTAATGCCTGTGGTGGGCAATTTGTTATGTAAGTGATACTGATATGCCTCCTGTCAGTAACATTTGGGTAACAAAAGACATATGTGTCTGGTCAATAATGTGTTAAAGAAATAATGACAGAAAACTTCACTTATCTGGAGAGGGAAATAGACATCCAGATCCATGTAGCACAAGGAATCTCAAATATAGAAAATATAAAGAGATCTTCACTGTGACACATTATAAACAAATTCTCAAAGACAATTTTGAAATCACAAAGAAGAAACCAACTCATCATATACAAGGGGACCCCTATCAGACTAGCAGTGTATTTATTTTTCTTTTTCAGTCCGCTTGCAATATATTTCTTAGTGTACACTTTACAGACAAGAAAGAGTGGTGTGATGTATTCACATTGCTGAAAGAAAAAATTTCAACCAAAAATGCTGTACTTGGCAAAGCTATACTTCAGAAACAAGGGGGGATAAAGACTTTTCCAGATGAAATCTGTGGGAGTTCATCATCACTAGATCTGCCTTACAGGAAATGCTAAAGAGAGTTATTCAACCGTTCTTTAAAGGATGCCAACTAACATAAAAATAGAAATTATAAAGCTCATTGTAAAGATAAGAATATAGTTAAGTTTAGAATATTTTAATATTATAAGGATAAAGTATAAATCACTTTTAACTCTGCTTTAAAAATTAAGACAAAAGTATTTATATAACTACAGTAATTTTGTAGTTAATACACAATATATGAGATACGAATTATTACAAAAACATAAAATGTGATGGGAGGAAAAGTTAAAACATACAGATTTTGTATGTCGTCAAATTTAAGCTGTTGTCAACTTCAAATAAACTTTTATCACTATAAGATCTTTCATGTAAGATAACCACAAATAGGAAACCTGTAAAAGATACGCAAAAGATAAAGGAATCCAGGTACATCACTACAAAAAAATCGTCCACTGAAAAAGGAAGACAGGAAGAAAAAGGGAACAGAACTATAAAACATAAACAGATTAACAAAATGGCAATAGTAAGTCCTTACCGATAAATAATTAAATGGATCAAAATCACCAACCAAAAAACACAGATTGCGAAATGATTAAAAACAAGGTTGTACAGGGACTTCCTTGGTGGTCAAGGGGTTAAGAATCAGCCTTCTAATTCAGGAGATGTGAGTTTGATCCCTGGAAACTGAAAGTGAAACTCACTCGGTCATGTCCGACTCCTTGTGACCCCATGGACTGTAGCCCACCAGGTTCCTCTGCCCATGGAATTCTCCAGGCAAGAATACTGGAGTGGGTGGCCATTTCCTTCTCTAGGGGATCTTCCTGACCCAGCGATTGAACCCAGGTCTTCCACATTGCCAGCAGGCTCTTTACCAACTGAACCACCAAAGAACCCAGGGATCTAAAATACTACATGGCATGGGGCAGCTAAGCCTGCCTGCCACAACAGCTGAGCCCACATGTCTCTACTAGAAAGCCTGAGTGCCACAAACTGCAGAGCCTACATGCCCTGGATTCCACACACCACAACTACAGAGCCCACATCCACAACTCCTAAGTCTGCACACACTCACGTGCCACAGCTAAGACTTGATGCAGCCAAAAAAGAATAAATAAATAAATATATATATATATTTATATATATTTAAAAGCCAAGATGGTATGATATGTTGCCTACAAGAGACTCATTTTAGCTTTAATGACACACATAGCCTAAAAGTTAAGAGATAGGAAAAGATATTCAATGCAAATGGAAACAAAAAGAAAGCTGGATTAGCTACCTTTATGCCAGACAAAAGACTTTAATAAAAGAGAAAGAAGGGCAGTGCAGAATGATACAGAGATCATTGCAACAGAGGACATAACACTTGTAAATATTTATGCACCTAACATGTAGGAGCCCCTAAATATATAAAGCAAATATTATCAGACTTAAATGGAGAAACAATAATAGCTGTTGTTGTCATTCAGTTGCTCAGTTCAGTTCAGTTCAGTTGCTCAGTCGTGTCCAAATCTTTGTGACCCATGGACTGCATCATGCCAGCCTTCCCTGTCCTTCATTATCTCCTGGAGTTTGCTCAAACTCCTATCCATTGAGTCAGTGATGCCATCCAAACATCTCATCCTCTGTCATCCCCTTCTCCTCCTCCCTCAATCTTTCCCAGCATCAGGGTCTTTTCCAATGAGTCAGCTCTTTGCATGAGGTGGCCAAAGTATTGGAGTTTCAGCCTCAGCATCCGTCCTTCCAATGAACACCCAGGACTGATCTCCTTTAGGATGGGCTGGTTGGATCTCCTTGCAGTCCAAGGGACTTTCAAGAGTCTTCTCCAACACCACAAACTGAGTTCCAAAGCATCAATTCTTCTGTGCTCAGCTTTCTTTATAGTCCAACTCTCACATCCATACATGACCACTGGAAAAACCATAGTCTTGACTAGACGGACATTTGTTGGCAAAGTAATGTCTCTGCTTTTTAATATGCTGTCTAGGTTGGTCATAACTTTCCTTCTGAGGAGTAAGTGTCTTTTAATTTCATGGCTGCAATCACCATCTGCAGTGATTTTGGAGCCCAGAAAAATAAAGTCAGCCATCCACTGTTTCCCCATCTATTTGCCATGAAGTGATGGGACCGGATGCCATGATCTTCGTTTTCTGAATGTTGAGCTTTAAGCCAACTTTTTCACTCTCCTCTTTCATTTTCATCAAGAGGCTCTTTAGTTCTTCTTCACTTTCTGCCGTAAGGGTGGTGTCATGGATAAATTCCTTGAAACATTCAACCTACCAAGACTGAATCAGGAAATCTGAGTCAGGAAATAGAATCAGTAATCAGAAACATCCCAAGAAAGAAAAGCCCAACACCTAATGATTTTACAGTTGAATTCTGCCAATGAAAGAATGAGTCCAAATTATTCTAAAACTTCTTAAAAAGTGAAGAGGGAATACTCTCAAATTCATTGTATGAAACCAGCATTACCCTTCTACCAAAGTCAGATAAGGAAACTATGTGAGAAGAAAATTATAAGCTAATATTTCTAATAAACATAGATACAGAAATATCAATAAAATACTGGCAAACTGAATTCAACAACACATTAAAATGATCATACACCATGATTAAGTGGGGTTTAGGCCACCTCATGTGAAGAGTTGACTCATTGGAAAAGACTCTGATCCTGGGAGGGATTGGGGGCAGGAGGAAAAGGGGACGACAGAGGATGAGATGGCTGGATGGCATCACCAACTCAATGGATGTGAGTCTGAGTAAACTCCAGGAGTTGGTGATGGACAGGGAGGCCTGGCGTGCTGCAATTCATGGGGTCACAAAGAGTCGGACACGACTGAGCGACTGAACTGATGCCTAGGATGCAAGGATGGTTTGACATGCAAATCTGTAAATGTCATTGCCACATTAAAAGAATAAACGATAAAAGTTATATGATCAACTCAATAGATACAGAAAAGCATTTGACACAATGTAACAACTTTTCAATTAAAGAGATTTTAAAAGTCTCATCAAATTAGGTGTAGAAGGAATGTACCTCAACATATTAAAGGCTGTGTATGACAAGTCCAAGGCTTCCCACATGGCACTAGTGATAACGAACTCACCTGCCAATGCAGGAGACATAAGAGACGCAGGTTCAATCCCTGGGTTGGGAAGATCCCCTGGAGGAGGGCATGGCAACCCACTCCAGCATTCTTGCCTGGAGAATCCCATGGATAGAGAACCCTGGCAGGCTACAGTTCATAGGGTAACAAAGAGTTGAAAATGACTGAAGCGACTTAATATGCATGCACACGTGACAAGTCCACAACTAACATCATACTCAGTGGTAAAAAGGTGAAAGCTTTTCCTCTAAGATCAAGACAAGGAAGCCCACTCTTGCCACTTTTACTGAAGTGGAAGTCTTAGCCAGAATAATCAGTCAAGAAAAGTAAAGAAGTAGTACCCAGACCAGGGAAAAAGTAAATTTTTTTCTTTGCAAATTGCATAATGTTGTATATAGAAAACCCTTAAAGACCACAAAATCTGTTAGAAAAAAATAAATGAATATTGGAAAGTTGCAGTATATTAAATGAACCTACAAAAATTAGCACTTCTGTACACTGACAACACAGTACTTGAAAAGGGATTTAAGAAAATCTTCCTATGTACAAACAGCATCGAGTGAAATGAAACACATAGGAATACATTTGACCAAGGAAATTGAAGATCTGTATACTGAAATATATAAAATCTTGATGAAAAAATTTCAAGAGGATATAAAAAATGGAAAGATACCCCATCTTAATGATTTGGAAGAATCTTGTTAAAATATCCATGCTTCCCTCCAGAACTTGAAAGAGAAAAACTTCTGTTTAAAGCCTCATAGTTTGTGTTATAATTTTTAGGGAAGCTCTAGGAAACTGATATAATGGACAGGTCTCAAAATTAAAAGAAAACTGATTACTGTGGAAAATTCTTAAAGAAATGGGAATCCTATACCACCTATATACCGGTGGTGGTCTGACTCTTTGTGACACCTGCTTCCTGAGAAATCTGTATGCAGGTTAACAAGCAACAGTTAGAACTGGACATGGAACAACAGACTGGTTCCAAATCGGGAAAGGAGTACATCATGGCTGTATATTGTCATCCTGCTTATTTAACTTCTATGCAGAGTACATCATGCAAAATGGTGGGCTGGATGAAGCACAAGCTGGAATCAAGATTGCTGGGAGAAATATCAATAACCTCAGATATGGAGATGACACCACCCTTAGGGCAGAAAGTAAAGAACTAAAGAGCCTTTTGATGAAAGTGAGAGTGAAAAGTTGGCTTAAAACTCACCATTCAGAAAAGTAAGGTCACAGCATCCAGTCCCATCACTTCATGGCAAATAGATGGGGAAACAATGGAAACAGTGACAGACTTTATTTTGGGGGGGCTCCAAAATCATTGCTGATGGTGGCTGCAGCCATGGAATTAAAAGACGTTTACTCCTTGGAAGAAAAATAATGAACAACCTAGACAGCATATTAAAAAGCAGAGACATTACTTTGCCAACAAAGGTCCATCTAGTCAAAGCTATGGTTTTTCCAGTAGTCATGTGTGGATGTGAGAGTTGGACTGTAAAAAAGCTAAGCACCAAGGAATTGATGCTTTTGAACTGTGATGTTGGAGAAGGCTCTTGAGAGTTCCTTGGACAGCAGGGAGACCCAGCCAGTCCATCCTAAAGGAAATCAACCCTGAATATTCATTGGAAGGACTGATGCTGAAGCTGAAACTCCAATTTTGACTTTGGCCACCTGATGCAAAGAGCTGACTCATTGGAAAAGACCCTGATGCTGGGAAAGACTCAAGGCGGGAGGAGAAGGGGACAACAGAGGATAAGATGGTTAGATGGCATCACTGACTCATTGGACATGAGTTTGAGTGAACTCCAGGAGTTGGTGATGGACCTGGAAGCCTGGCATGCTGCAGTCTATGGGGCGGCAGAGTCGGACATGACTGAGCAACTGAACTGAACTGATTATGCAAACTTGAAGACCACTCAGCAATAAAAAGTAAAAGTAATGCACATAATAAACACAGATGAATCTCAGAATAGTTATGGTGAGTGAAAGAAACCAGATAAAAGAGTGCATACTGTATGGGTTCATGGATATAAAATCCTAACATTGTAACCTAATGTAGTGCAACAGAAAACAGGTGGTTTCCTGGGGGTGGGGTGCCAGTAAGCAGGAGGGGACATGGGAAGGGTTAACATTTGGGGGTGGTGATATAGTTACTGTCTTTTAAAAAAATTTTTTTTCAATTTATTTTTTGGCCACTCAGCATGTGGGATCTTAGTTCCCCAAACAGAGATCAAACCTGTGCCCCTGCAGTGGAAGCCCACAGTCTTAACCACTGGGACCTGGTAGCTTTCTTCATTATAGTAGTGGTTTTATTACATATATATATACTTATAAATATATTTTTTAAATATATTTATATATTTAATATATATAATATTGATAAATATATAAATTTTATATATTTATAAATATATATTCATATCTATAAAACATTAAAATTATATACTCTAAATATGTCCAATTTATTGTAATATATATAACAATAAATTATACCTTAATACATTGCTTAAAATGAAAAAAAGAAATGCTTCTCAAAGTTATCTATAGATGAAATGCAATACTTATCAAAATTCCTATGAAATTTTTCATAAAAATAAAAGAACAATTCTAAAATTCCTATAGTCCTAGAAAAGAACACAAAGCCATCTTAAGGAACAAAATAAAACTGGAGGCATCACACTACTTGATTTCAAAATATACTACAAAGCTATAGTAAAACAGCATTGTATTGCATAAAAACATACATACACACATACACTAATAGAACAGAATAGAGAAACCAGAAATAAACTCATGCATTTATGGTCGATTGATTCTCAACAAAGGTGCTGAGACCATACATGAGGATGTTGGAAAATAAATAATAACAAGTACTGAGAAAACTGGTTATGCTTGTGGCAAGTGACATTTTCTGGGCTCTAAAGAAACTCTCAAATAATAACTGATTTAGAAGCAAATGTAATGGTCTTTTTAACCACAGTAAATTATTACGCTAATTTTTTTCTGACTCCAAGCCTTTGAAAGTACAGGCTTCAATGACTGACCTCTTAACTTGGGCAGAACATCCTCTGACATAAGTTGTAGCAGTATTTTCTTAGATCAGTCTCCCAAGGCAAGAGAAAGAAAAGCAAAAATAAGTAAAGGGGACCTAATAAAACTTAAAAGCTCTTGCACAGCAAAAGAAGCCATTAACAAAATGAAAAAAACTTACGGAATGGGAGAAAACATTTGCAAATAATGGAACTAACCAGGGGTCAATTTCCAAAATGTATAAATAGTTCATACAACTCAAAAAGTCAAAAAATGGGCAGATCCAGAAATAAATTCACATCACTCTAGTCAGAATATATTATATATTTAATCACCTGTAATGGAAAATACTCTGAAAAATGCATATATCTGACACTTTGCTGTATACCTTAACACAATATTATAAATCAACTATCAGTTCAGTTTAGTCACTCAGTCATCTCCAACTCCTTGTGACCCCATAAATTGCAGCACGCCAGCCCTCCCTGTCTATCACCCACTCCCAGAGTTCACGCAAACTCACGTCCATCGAGTCTGTGAGGCCATCCAGCCATCTCATCCTCAGTCGTCCCCTTCTCCTCCTGCCCCCAATCCCTCCCAGCATCAGAGTCTTTTCCAATGAGTCAACTCTTCTCATGAGGTGGGCAAAGTACTGGAGTTTCCGCTTTAGCATCATTCCTTCCAAAGAATACCCAGGACTGATCTTTAAAATGAACTGGTTGGATCCTTGCACTCCAAGGGACTCTCAAGAGTGTTCTCCAACACCACAGTTCAAAACCATCAATTCTTCGGTGCTCAGCTTTCTTCACAGTCCAACTCTCACATCCATACATGACCACTGGAAAAACCATAGCCTTGACTAGACGGACCTTTGTTGGCAAAGTAATGTCTCTGCTTTTCAATATACTATCTAGGTAGGTCATAACTTTTCTTCCAAGGAGTAAGCGTCTTTTAATTTCATGGCAGCAATCACCATCTGCAGTGATTTTGGAGAAATAAAGAAAAATAAAGTCTGCCACTGTTTCCACTGTTTCCCCATTTATTTCCCATGAAGTGATGGGACCAGATGCCATGATCTTTGTTTTCTGAATGTTGAGCTTTAAGCCTACTTTTTCACTCTCCTCTTTCACTTTCATCAAGAGGCTTTTTAGTTCCTCTTCACTTTCTGCCATAAGGGTGGTGTCATCTGCATATCTGAGGTTATTGATATTTCTCCCAGCAATCTTGATTCCAGCTTGTGCTTCTTCTAGCCCAGCGTTTCTCATGATGTACTCTGCATAGAAGGTAAATAAGCAGGGTGACAATATACAGCCTTGACGTACTCCTTTTCCTAATTGGAACCAGTCTGTTGTTCCATGTCCAGTTCTAACTGTTGCTTCCTGACCTGCATGTAGGTTTCTCAAGAGGCAGGTCAGGTGGTCTGGTATTCCCATCTCTTTCAGAATGTTCCACAGTTTATTGTGATCCACACAGTCAAAGGCTTTGGCAGAGTCAATAAAGCAGAAATAGATGTTCTTCTGGAACTCTCTTGCTTTTTCCATGATCCAGCGGATGTTGGCAATTTGATCTCTGGTTCCTCTGCCTTTTCTAAAGCCAGCTTGAACGTCTGGAAGTTCACGGTTCATGTATTGCTGAAGCCTGGCTTGGAGAATTTTGAGCATTACTTTACTAGTTTGTGAGATGAATGCAACTGTGTGGTAGTTTGAACATTCTTTGGCATTGTCTTTCTTTGGGATTGGAATGAAAACTGACCTTTTTCAGTCCTGTGGCCACTGCTGAGTTTTCCAAATTGGCTGGTATATTGAGTGCAGCACTTTCACAGCATTATCTTGCAGGATTTGAAATAGCTGAACTGGAATTCCATCACCTCCACTAGCTTTGTTCATAGTGATGCTCTCTAAGGCCCACTTGACTTCACATTCCAAGATGTCTGGCTCTAGGTGAGTGATCACACCATCGTGATTATCTGGGTCGTGAAGATCTTTTTTGTACAGTTCTTCTGTGTATTCTTGCCACCTCTTCTTAATATCTTCTGCTTCTGTTAGGTCCATACCATTTCTGTCCTTTATCGAGCCCATCTTTGCATGAAATATTCCCTTGGTATCTCTGATTTTCTTGAAGAGATCTCTAGTCTTTCCCAATCTGTTGTTTTCCTCTATTTCTTTGCATTGATCGCTGAGGAAGGCTTTCTTATCTCTTCTTGCTATTCTCTGGAACTCTGCATTCAGATGCTTATATTTTTCCTTTTCTCCTTTGCTTTTTGCTTCTCTTCTTTCACAGCCATTTTGCATTTTTGCATTTCTTTTCCATGGGGATGGTCTTGATCCCTGTCTCCTGTACAACGTCACGAACCTCCGTCCATAGTTCATCAGGCACTCTATGAGATCTAGTCCCTTAAATCTATTTCTCACTTCCACTGTATAATCAAAAGGGATTTTATTTAGGTCATACCTGAATGGTCTAGTGGTTTTCCCTATTTTCTTCTATTTAAGTCTGAATTTGGCAATAAGGAGTTCATGATCTGAGCCACAGTCAGCTCCCGGTCTTGTTTTTGCTGACTGTAGAGGGCTTCCCCATCTTTGGCTGCAAAGAATATAATCAGTCTGATTTTGGTGTTGACCATCTGGTGATGTCCATGTGTAGAGTCTTCTCTTGTGTTGTTGGAAGAGGGTGTTTGCTGTGACCAGTGCATTTTCTTGGCAAAACTTTTATTAGTCTTTGCCCTGCTTCACTCCGCATTCCAAGGCCAAATTTGCCTGTTACCCCAGGTGTTTCTTGACTTCCTACTTTTGTATTCCAGGCCCCTATAATGAAAAGGACATCTTTTGGGGATGTTAGTTCTAGAAGGTCTTATAGGTCTTCATAGAACTGTTCAACTTCAGCTTCTTCAGCATTACTGGTTGGGGCATAGGCTTGGATTACCGTGATATTGAATGGTTTGCCTTGGAAACGAACAGAGATCATTCTGTGGTTTTTGAGATTGCATGCAAGTACTGCATTTCAGACTCTTTTGTTGACCATGATGGCTACTCCATTTCTTCTGAGGGATTCCTGCCCACAGTAGTAGATATAATGGTCATCTGAGTTAAATTCACCCATTCCAGTCCATCTTAGTTCGCTGATTCCTAGAATGTCTACATTCACTTTTGCCATCTCCTGTTTGACCACTTCCACTTTGCCTTGATTCATGGACCGGACATTCCAGGTTCCTATGCAATATTGCTCTTTACAGCATTGGACCTTGCTTCTATCACCAGTCACATCCACAACTGGGTATTGTTTTTGCTTTGGCTCCATCCCTTCATTCTTTCTGGAGTTTTTTCTCTACTGACCTCCAGTAGCATATTGGGCACCTACTGACCTGGGTAGTTCTTCCATATAAAGTCTCTTTGCTTACCTCCCCCCAGGAAAAAAGACTGGCCTCATATCAAATTACCATAGTTGCAGTTTGTGTCTTTTCTTTTTCCTTTTCCATCTCCTTTTTTCCTTCCTTTTTTAGGTATAATTGACCCTGTTCAGTTCAGTTCAGTCACTCAGTTGTGTCCAGCTCTTTGCGACCCCATGAATTGCAGCACGCCAGGCCTCCCTGTCCATCACCAACTCCCAGAGTTCACCCAGACTCACGTCCATCAAGTCAGTGATGCCATCCAGCCATCTCATCCTCTGTCGTCCCCTTCTCCTCCTGTCCCCAATCCCTCCCAGCATCAGAGTCTTTTCCAATGAGTCAACTCTTCGCATGAGGTGGCCGAAGTGTTGGAGTTTCAGCCTCAGCATCGGTCCTTCCAATGAATACCCAGGACTGATCTCCTCTGGAATGAACTGGTTGGATCTCCTTGAAGTCCAAGGGACTCTCAAGAGTCTTCTCCAACACCACAGTTCAAAAGCATCAAATCTTTGGTGCTCAGCTTTCTTCACAGTCCAACTCTCCGATCCATACATGACTACTGGAAAAACCATTGCCTTGACTAGACGGGCCTTTGTTGGCAAAGTAATATCTCTGCTTTTTAATATGCTATCTAGGTTGGTCATAACTTTCCATTAATTTAATTTCTGATGTACTTCATTATTCACTGTTCTTACATGCTTCAAAAAGATCATTTCAATGAATCTGCTTAATCTGTCACTATATACAGTTACACTTTTCTTGTGATGAGAACTTCTAAGATCTACTCATTTAGCACCTTTCAAATATGCAATACAGTGTTATAGACTCTAGGTACCATACCATATATTATATCCTTAGGAGTTATAATTAGAAGTTTGTAATATTTGACCCCCTTAAGCCATTTCACACACTCTCTACCCTCCATCTCTGGCAAACACCAATATGTTCTCTTTATGCGTGATCTCTTGACTTTGGGTTTTGGTGGAGGTGGTGGTGGTGGTCTTTAAATCCATGTGTAAGAAATTTAAGGATCATACAGGATTTACCTTTCTCGATCTGACTTAACTCACTTACATAATGCCCTCAATGTCCATCCATGTCACAAATGGCAATATTTCATTTTTTATAGCTGAATAATATTCCATTATGTGTATATACCATATTTTCTTTACTTGTTCATCCATTGATGGACATACAGGTTGTTTCCATATATTAGCTACACAGTGAACAAGGGGGTAAATACCTTTAGGGATGTTGTTTTTTCTTTTGATAAATACCCAGAAGTGGAACTGCTAGATCATATGTTAGTTCTATTTGCAGTTTTTTAAGGGACTCTCTACTGTGTTCCATAGTGGCTGCACTAATTTACATTTCACAGTACACAAGGATTCCCTTTTCTTCACATCCGTGCCAACAGTTGTCTTTTTGATAACAGTCATTCTGACAGGTATGAGGTGTCTCATTGTGATTTTGATTTTCATTTCCCTGATAATTAGTGATGTTCAGCATCTTTTCATGTACCTGTTGGGTATTTGTATCTTTTTCCCCCCATTCTTATCTCTTCCTGGGAAAATATCTATTAAGATCCTCTGCCATTTTTTCAGTTTTTTTTCTTTTTTTTTTTTGCTGTTGAATTTTATAAGTTCTTTATATATTTTGAATATTAATGCCTTATCAGCTATGTAATTTGCAAATATTTTATTCAGTAGGTTGTCTTTTTATTTTATTTGATGGTTTCCTTTGCTGTGCAGAGCTTCTAACTCTGTTTCTCTGGAGAAGGAAATGGCAACCCACTCCAGTACTCTTGCCTGGAAAATCCCATGGACGGAGGAGCCTGGTAGGCTACAGTCCATGGGGTCACAAAGAGTCGGACACGACTGAGCGACTTCATCTCACCTCACTTTTGCTGTGCAGAAGCTTTTTAGTTTGATGTAGCTGACTCATGTATTTTTTATTTTATTGGTTTGCTTTTGGTGTCAGACCCAAAAAAATATTGCCAAGACCAATGTCAAGGAGATCACAGCCTAGAAGCTTGGTTTCAGGTCTTATACTCAAGTGTTTAATCCATTTTGAGTTGGTTTCTGTGTAACATAGGACAGCGGTGCAGTTTTGTTTTGTTTTCCATCAAGCTGTCCATTCTTCACAATACCCATTATTGAACAGATTATTCTTTCCCCCATTGTATATTGTTATATATTCTTGGCTCCTTTGTTATAAATCAATTGATCATATATGTGTAGATTGATTTCAGGGCCCTATTCTGTCCCACTAATCTACATGTCTATTTTTGTGACAGCTACTATTTTGATTATTATAGTGTTGTAGTAGAATTTGAAATGAGGTAATGTAATGCTCCCGTTTTGTTCTTCTTGCTCAAGTTTGCTTTGACAAGTTGGGATCTTGTATGATTCCATACAAATTTTAGGATTGTTTTATTCATGTGGAAAATGTCATTGGAATTTTTATAGGAATTGCATTTAATCTGTAGATGAGTTTGGTTAGTAGGGACATTTTGACAACATTAATTATTCCAGTCCATTAGAATGAAATATCTCAATTTTTATGTAGCTTCAATTTCATTCATCAGTGTCCTATGATTTTTCAGTACACAGATCTTTCACCTCTTTGTTTAAATTTATTTCCAGATATTTTATTTCATTCTTGATGCAGTGGTTAATTGATTTGTTAATTTCTCTTTCTGCCAGTTCATTGTTACCGTGTAGAAATGCCAAAGATTTCTGTATATTGATTTTGTATCTTGCAATTTTGTTGTGTTTATTAGTTTTCAACAGTCTCTGGGTAAAGTCTTTAAGGTTTTCTATATATAATATTATCTGCACCTAGTGACAGTTTAATTCTTCATTTTAGATTTGGTTATCTTTTATTTATTTCTCTTGCCTAACTGTCCCAGCTAGGACTTCCAGTACTACATTGAATAAAAGTAGCCAGAGTGAGTACCCTTTTCTTGTTCTTGCTCTTAGAGGAAAACCTTCTAGCTTCTCACCATTGAGTATGATGTTAGCTCAAAAGCTTCATCTTTTCAAAGAACCAGCTCTTAGTTTCATTCGCTTTTTATTATCTTTTTAATCTCTTTTTCATTTATTTCCACTCTGATCTTTGTTGTTTCCTTCCTTCTATTACTTTTGAGTTTCATTTTTTTCTGCTGTTTCTAGTTCCTGGAGGATTAAAGTTCAGCTGTTTGTTTGAGATATTTGTTGGATTTTGATATATGCATTTATCACTATGGCCCTAATTATGTTGAGATATGTTCCCACTATACCCACTTTCTTGGCAGTTTTCATAATTAATGGATGTTGAATTTTGTAAAATGCTTTTTCCACATCTATTCAGATGATCATATGTTACCCTTCCTTTTGTTAATGTGGTGTCACCTTGATTGATTTGCAGATGTTGAACTGAACTGAATCTTGGTTTATGATCCTTTTATTTTGTTGTTGCATTTGGTTTACTAACATTTTATTGAGGTTTTTTTGTCTATAATTATCAGAAATATTGGCCTGTAATTTTCTTGTGGCATCCTTGTCTGATTTTGTTATTTGGGGTTTATGTTCGCCTCAAAATTAGTTCAGATATTCCTTCTTCTCCTGTCTTTTAGAATAGTGTGGGAGAACCAGTGTTAAATCTTTATAGATGTTTTATAGAATTCACTAGTAAATCTGGTCCTAGGCTTTTATTTGTTGGGAGGTTTTTCATTACTGATTCAATCACCTTACTAGTAATTGGACTGTTCAGATTTTCTTTTTTTCATAATTCAAGTCTTGGTAGGTTGTATGTTTCTAGGAGTTTATCCATTTTTTTCTAGGTTGTCAAGTTTGTTGGTGTGTAATTGTTCATAGTAGCCTCCTATAAAGGAGAAGGCAATGGCACCCCACTCCAGTATTCTTGCCTGGAAAATCCCATGGATGGAGGAGCCTGGTAGGCTGTCCATGGGGTCGCTAAGAGTCGGACATGACTAAGCAACTTCCCTTTCACTTTTCGCTTTTATGCCTTGGAGAAGGAAATGGCAACCCACTCCAGTTTTCTTGCCTGGAGAATCCCAGGGACTGGGGAGCCTGGTGGGCTTCCGTCTGTGGGGTCGCACGGAGTCGGACGTGACTGAAGCGACTTAGCAGCAGTAGCAGCAGCAGCCTCCTATAATCCTGTGTTTCAGTACTATCACTATTAATGTTTTCTCTTTCACTTCTGGTTTTGTTTGACTTCTCTCTCTCTTTTTGAGAGTATAGCTGCAGGTTTATCAATTTTGTTCATCTTTTCAAAGGACCAGCTCTTAGTTCCATTGACTTTTTATTGTCTTTTTAAGCTTTTTTAAATTTAGTTCCACTCTGATCTTTGTTGTTTCTTTCCTTCTAATACTTTTGGGTTTCATTTGTTCTGCTGCTGTTGCTAAGTTGTTTCAGTTGTGTCCGACTCTGTGCAACCCCATAGATGGCAACCTACCAGGCTCCGCCATCCCTGGGATTCTCCAGGCAAGAACATTGGAGTCGGTTGCCATTTCCTTCTCCAGTGCATGAAAGTGAAAAGTGAAAGTGAAGTCACTCAGTCGTGTCTGACTCTTCACGACCCCATGACTGCAGCCTACCAGGCTCCTACGTCCACTCTCTCTAGTTGCTGGAGGATTAAAATTCAGTTATTTATTTGAGATTTTTCTTGGGTTTTGATACAAGCATTTATCACTATGAATTTTCCCCTTAGAACAGCTTTCACTGCATCCTGTAAGTTTTGATATGTTGTATTTTGATTCTCATTTATCTCAAGGTATTTTTTGCTTTCTTATATTTCTGACACGTTGGTTGTTCAGTATCATGTTGTTTAATTGCTACATATTTGAGAATTTCCTAGTTTTCGTCTTGCAATTAATTGCTGCTGCTGCTGCTAAGTCATTTCAGTCATGTCCGACTCTGTGCGACCCCATAGACGGCAGCCCACCAGGCTCCCCAGTCCCTGGGATTCTCCAGGCAAGAACACTGGAGTGGGTTGCCATTTCCTTCTCCAGTGCATGAAAGTGAAAAGTGAAAGTGAAGTCACTCAGTCATGTCCGACCCTCAGCGACCCCATGGACTGCAGCCTACCAGGCTCCTCTGTCCATGGGATTTTCCAGGCAAGAGTACTGGAGTGGCGTGCCATTGCCTTCTCCAAATTAATTTCTAGTTTTATATACAACTGTCAGAAAAGATGCTTGATATAATTTGAACTTTCCTGAATTTATTGATGTGTTTCACAGCATACTATATGATCTATCTTGAAGAAACTTTCATGTCATTTGTGAAGAGTGTGTATTTTATTGCTTTTTGATGGAATGTTTTATATGTGTCAATTAAGTTCATCTGACCTAACATGTCATTTAAGATATGTTTCCTCACTGATTTTCCATCTGAATGATGTATTCATTGATGAAAGTGTGGTAGTTTATCTTACTATTACTGTATTGCTGCCTATTTGTCCATTTAAGTCTGGTAATATTTGTTTTATATATTGAGGTGCATAAATATTTACAAATGATACATCCTCATGTTGATCTCTATATCATTCTGTAATGCCTTTCTTTCCCTCTTATTGCAGTCTTTATTATAAAGTCTTTTGTCTGACACAGGTATTGCTAACTCAGCTTTCTGTTTCCATTTGCGTGAAACCATTTTCCATTCCTTCACTTTCAGCCTGCGCATGTCTTTACAGTCAGTGGATTTTTGTATGCATCATATAGCTAGGTCCTGTTTTCTTATCCATTTAGCCAGTTGTGTCCTTTGATTGGAGAATTTAGTCCATTAACATTTAAAGTACTTATTGATAGTTATGTATTTACTGCCATTTTTTAAATTGTTTTCTGATTGTTATTGTAGTTCTCTGTTTCTTTCTTATGTTCTCTTTATGGCGTGATGACTTTGATGGTAATGCTTAGATTTCTTTATCTTTTGTGTATCTTTTATAGGTTATTGCTTTTTGGTTACCATGGGGCTTACATAAAAAATTATATTAAGAACAGTCTTATTTTAACTTAAGTTTAACTGCATTCTAAAGATCTACATTCTTGGTCTCTCCTGTCATTTTTTGTTGTCACAGTTTACATCTTTTATATATGTACTAATTAATTATAGCTGTTTTTTACTACTTTTATATTTAACTTTCATATTTTATAAATAATTCACCCTCTTTACTATATATTTGTCATTACCAGTGAGATATATACTTTCATATGTTTTCTTGTTACTAATTAGCCCTATTTTTTTTCAGTTTTAAAAAAGTACTTTTCTTTTATTTCTTGTCAGGCCAGTTTAGTGGCAATAAACTCTGTTAGCTTTGCTTGTCTGGAAAACTCTTTAGCTCTTCTTCAGTTCTTGATGAAAACAATGCCTGGTAGACTACTCTGGCCTAGAAGTTTTCTTTCCACACTTTAAATATACCATGCTGCTCCTTTCTGGTCTACAATTCTGCTGAAAAATCAACTCATCAACTTACAGGGGTTTCCTTGTATGCAGCTAGTTTGTTGTTTTTTTTTTTTTTTTTTTTTCCCTCTTGCTGCCTTTAAGATTCTCTTCTTGTCTTTAGCTTTTTACACTTCAATATGTGTTCCTGTGGATCTCTTTGGGTTACTCTGTTTGGGAATTCTCTGGGCTCCCTAGATCCGGATGTCTGTTTCTTTCACCATGTTAGGAATGTTTTCAGCCATTATTTCAATTAAGTTTTCTGCTTCTGCCTCTTTCTCTCTCTCTCCTCCTTTTCACATCCCGGTAATGCAAATGTTGGTCTGTTTGATACTGTTCCATAAGTCGTTTAAGCAGTCTTCACTCTACTTCATTCTTTTTGTTCTGTTTTTGCTCCTCTGACTGTATGAATTCCACTACCATGTCTTTGAGTTCACTCATCCTGTCTTTGCTTCATATAGTCTGCTGTTGAACTCCCCTAATGTATTTCATTCCATCATTGTATTCTTCAACTCTGTAACTTCTGTTTAGTACTTTTTTTTTTAATATTTTCTGTCTTTGTTGAAGTTCTCACTGTATTCATTCTTCTTCTGAGTTTGGTGAGGGTTTTTATGACCTTTATTTTGAACCCTTTATCAGGTAAATCAGATATCTCTATTTCATTAAGGATTTTTTTCTAAGATATTTTTTCCCCTTGTTCTTTAGTTTGGAACATATTTCTCTCTTTCTTCATTGTGCTTGACTCCCCATGTTAGTTTCTATGCATTAGATAAAACAAACACCTCTCCCAGTCTTGAAGTAGTGGCTTCACATAGGACATGAACATTATGGTTCAACTCTGCCCTAGCTCTTGGTTGTCTCTCAAACCTCTGTACTTGTCCAAGCATCCTATTTTAAGTTTGATGGTTCCCAGTAGTTAAGAGTATGTAAAGACTTTCAGTGTCCCAAAAGAAAGATCTCAGGCAGCAGCTAGATTCAGGCTGATTAAAAGCTAGCCATGGAATTTTCCAGGCAAGAGTACTGGAGTGGGTTGCCATGTCCTTCTCCAGGGAATCTTCCCAACCCAGGGATCAAACCCAGGTCTCCCGCACTGCAGGCAGACACTTTACCGTCTGAGCCACCAGGGAAGTGGGAGATTCTCATCAGTAGCTCTTAAATTATGTAAATGTATAAAGTCTTATGGCACCACAAGCATAAGTCCCTCTTGCCATCAGAACTAAGTGATTGGGAGATATCCCTGGGCAACAGTCAAAAAAAATCAGGGGTGCTAAATAACTATATAAACTCCTTTCTGGGAGGTTCTGGCAGGCTGAAGCAAGACAAAGTGAGAGTGAAAGGATGGCATCCATCACCTTGTGTTCCCTAAAAGCACCTCCATAGGGCCCTAAATGTGAAGCCAGTGCTCCAGCACACACAAGTAGACATTTTTCACAGAAAGACTGGTGGGTTTATATTTCACTCTGCTGTTTGCATAGTGCTCTGGTTTGGTAGCTTACAATGAATTGTCTCTCCAGCTGTCACAGTCTCATGGTACCTAGGAATGCAAGGGCCCCTGGCCACCAGAACCAGGTGATCAGGTGTTCCCTGGATGGCAGCCACTAAAACCAGGGCTCCAGATACAAAACCCAGGGCACCAGACATACATAAAAATTCCCCTCCAGGAGATCCTAGGGCTCTGAAGTACAGCAGAAAGACAGTATGAAGAAACACCCACCTTTTGAGGTCTCTGGAAAGGATTACCATTAGATCTGTGCTTAATTAAGAATTTCTGTCCCTCTGACAGCAGCTGTGATGTTAAGCTAATAGGCTTCTTTAACAGACTGGGCTCTTGGGTGTGTTGCCTCTTGCTTTGCCCTGGGAGTGGTAGCTCTTTAAGAATTCTTTGTCCTTTGGTTACAGTCCTGTGGAACCCATGAGTATAAGCCCTGGTGGCCACCAGAGCCAGACAGTCCAGAGATGTCCCTGGAGGCAGCCACAGTCACCAAGGTGTCAGACAAGTTTATAGGCTCCTTCCTAAAAGATAGAGCCAGAGTATGGCAGAGGGGAAGCTCAAAGATTGCGTCCATCAGTCATCATTCCCTGAGAGCGCCTCTACTGATCTCTGGATGTGTGCCAAATCAGAAGCCTGCCCCTCAGGCCCAAGTTCCTGGTTAAGCAAATAGGCTTCTCACTGAAAGACTAGGAGTGTTTTCTGATCTTCTGTCTGTGCTGTGCCCTGGATATGGTAGCCTGCTAAGAACTGTCTCAAATTGTTATGGTCCCATGCTATGGTACCATAGGCCATGCTGGCTTCCCGAGCCAGGCAATCAAGTGGCATCCCCCAGGTGGCACAATAAAAACTGGAGCACCTGACATAAAAGCCAGGGCACTGGTGAGATACTGGTGTTCTGTAAAGCAGTGGGAGAGTGGGAAATTGGTGCCCTCTGGCTGGAGTGAGCCACAGAGGGAGTGAAAAGATGGTGCCTGCTAGTGTCTGTCCTTTCAGGGTAGCCAGAAGGCCACTGGATGTGCATTAAATTAGATGCTTGTCCCTTAGGCCAAGGCTTAAAGGTAAGGAAATTTGCCTCCTTAACAGAAAATCTAGCATCTTTATAGTCGCTGCTTCTATACTGGGCCCTGGTGCAGGTGAGACCAAACATACAAACCCTTTAAGAGCCTTTTCTCACTTCAATATAGCCTTTTCTCACTTGTAGGTCTCATGGACTCCAGCCTCATTGGTTTTCAAAGCTCAATGTTTCAGGGAGAGTCCAGGTCAAGATGGCAGAAAAACTATGCTTATCTCCTCCTACAGACACACTAAAACTACTTTATATGGAATAGCTGTCTTTGAGAACAACCTGAAAACTAGCAGAACAAATTTTCTACAACTCTAGATATAAATAAAAGGCCACATCAAGACAGACAGGAGAGGCAGAGACAGATTCCAATAGAACCCATGCCCCTGAGGCAATGCCACAAGCAGGAGGCATATCATAACCAAGGAGGTCCCCCCTGAGGAGCAAGAGGCTCAAGCCTCATGTCGGGCTTCATAGCCCATAGGTCTACTCAGGGAATATGAGTCAATGAATCCCCACAATGTCTGGCTTTGAAAATCAGCTGGGCTTGTGTCCAGGAGAGCCTAAGGACTATGGGGAAATAAAGCTCCACTCTTGACAAGCTCACACAAGCTCATTCACTCTGAGTCCCAGCACAGAGACAGCAGCTTGAAAAGCACCTGGATCATACAAGAGGGAGACCTATTTTAGGGCATGTGCCATAAAGGGCAGGTTTCTGGTGGATCTTCCTCCAGTGATAGAAGTGCTGTTGGGCATCCTTTTTGTTTTTACTCTCCTGTTCTGCCAGGTACCATTTCTCCCACTCTCTATCAATCTACTTAACACCTTGGACCCATCCTCAGCATTCCTCTGAGAACTCACATTGCCCAACCCACCAGCCTCAGCCAGTGCCTCCAAAATAGCACCCACCCTGCCCTACCTGGCAAGTAGTCCCAACTAGCACCAGTGCCCCTCAAAAATGGCTCATGCTAGAGGGGACAAGCCTTGAACACTAATGTACCCACAGTAGTCATAGCCAGGCTTCATGGACAGACAGACTAGGGGCTAGCCCTACCCACGAGGGTGTCAACAGCAGTTGTAGCCAAGCCACTCAGCTAGCCACGTCAGGGACCAGCCCCATCTACCGGTGCACACACTGCACTTGCAGCCCAACCACAAAAGAAGGCATACAAAGCACATACCCGGGATAAGAGGAGGATCTTTCTCTGATGCCTTGGGTTATGGTGCCACTGGGCCCACAGATACTTACATAGGGCTAGTCTTTCAAGAGTGAGAGATATAGCTGTAATATGTAGAAACAAATACAGAAAGGCAAAATGAGGAGACAAAGGAATAGCCTACAAATGAGAAAATAAGACAAAACCAAAGGAAAAAAATAAAATGGAGATAAGCAATTAACCAGAAAAAAAGTTCAAATTTATAGTCTTAAAGTTGTTCACTGAACTCTGGAGAATGGATGAACTTGGTGAGAACTGCAACAACGAGATAGAAGATATAGAAAAGAACCAATCAGAACTGAAAAATAGATTAATAGAAATGAAAAATATACCAGAGGGAATCAACAGCAGACTAGAAGATGCAGAACAATGTATCAGCAATCTGAGACAGGGTAGAGGATATCACCCAGTCAAAACAGAAAAAAATAAAATAATAATTTTTTAAATGAGGATAGCTTGGAACTTCCATGGTAGTCCAGTAGTTCAAACTCCATGCTTCCACTACAGGGGGCACAGGGAAACAGTGGAAACAGTGTCAGACTTTATTTTGGGGGCTCCAAAATCACTGCAGATGGTGACTGCAGCCATGAAATTAAAAGACATTTACTCCTTGGAAGAAAAGTTGTGACCAACCTAGATAGCTTATTGAAAAGCAGAGACATTACTTTGCCAACAAAGGTCCGTCTAGTCAAGGCTATGGTTTTTCCAGTGGGCATGTATGGATGTGAGAGTTGGACTGTGAAGAAGGCTGAGTGCCAAAGAACTGATGCTTTTGCTCTGTAGTGTTGAAGACTCTTGAGAGTCCCTTGGACTGCAAAGAGATCCAACCAGTCCATTGTGAAGGAGATCAGCCCTGGGATTTCTTTGGAAGGAATGATGCTAAAGCTGAAACTCCAGTACTTTGGCCACCTCATGAGAGGAGTTGACTCATTGGAAAAGAATCTGATGCTGGGAGGGATTGGGGGCAGGAGGAAAAGGGGACGACAGAGGATGAGATGGCTGGATGGCATCACTGACTCAATGGACATGAGTTTGAGTGAGATCCGGGAGTTGGTGATGGACAGGGAGGCCTGGAGTGCTGCAATTCATGGGGTCCCAAAGAGTGGGACACAACTGAGCGACTGAACTGAACTGAAGGGAAGTTGTGCATGCCGCATGATGCGGCCAAAATATAATTTAAAAAAAAATAAAGTAATAGGATAGTTTAAGGGACCTGTGAGACAACATCAAGTGTATTAACATTCACAGGGGTCCAGAAGGAGAAGAGAGAGGGAAATTTTTCTTCAAAACATACTTGAAGAAAAATGACTGAAAACTTTCCTAACCTGGTTAGCAAAACAGACATCTAAGTCCAGGATGCACAGAGTCCCAAATAAGATGAACCCAAGAGACCAATACCAAGATACATTATAATTAAAACCTCAAAAGTTAAAGACCAAGAAGGAATCTTTAAGGCAACGAGGGACACCCACATAAGACTATCAGCTGACTTGTCAGCAGAAACTTTTCAGGCCAGAGGAGACTAAAATGGTATTCAAAGTGCTAAAAGAAAAAAAAACTTTCAACCAAGAATCCTCTACCTGGCAAGACTATCATTCAGGACTGAAGTAGACATAATGGATTTCCCAGAGAAGTAAAAGCTAATAGAATTCATCACCACTAACTGAGCCTTATAAGAAGCGGTAAAGGAATTTCTTTAAACCGAAAAGACGAGGCCATAACTAGAAACGTGAAAATCATTAAAGAAAAAATATCACTAGTAAGGGCAAACATATACTAAAGGTCAGTCACCTACAAAGCTAATATGAAGGTTAAAAGACAAAAGTAGTAAAATCACCTATAATAGGAAACAAATAGACGATACACAAAAAGATGCAAAATATGTCAGAAACATAAAATGTGGGGGCGGGGGGGTAAGTAACTTTTAGAATGTGCTCTGACTTAAATGACCATCCATTTAAATAGACTCCTGTTTACATAGATTGTTGTATATGAACCTCATGGTAACCATAAACCTAAAACCTATAATCAGTTCAGTTCAGTTGCTCAGTCGTGTCTGACTCTTTGCGACCCCATGAATTGCAGCATGCCAGGCCTCCCTGTTCATCACCATCTCCCGGAGTTCACTCAGACTCACGTCCATCGAGTCCGTGATGCCATCCAACCATCTCATCCTCATGAGGTGGCCTAAGAACTGGAGCTTCATTCAGCTTTAGCATCATTCCTTCCAAAGGAATCCCAGGGCTGATCTCCTTCAGAATGGACTGGTTGGATCTCCCTGCAGTCCAAGGGACTCTCAAGAGCCTTCTCCAACACCACAGTTCAAAAGCATCAATTCTTTGGCGCTCAGCCTTCTTCACAGTCCAACTCTCACATCCATACATGACCACTGGAAAAACCATAGCCTTGACTAGACGGACCTTAGTCGGCAAAGTCATGTCTCTGCTTTTGAATATGCTATCTAGGTTGGTCATAACTTTTCTTCCAAGGAGTAAGCGTCTTTTCATTTCATGGCTGCAGTCACCATCTGCAGTGATTCTGGAGCCCAAAAAAATAAAGTCTGACACTGTTTCCACTGTTTCCCCATCTATTTCCCATGAAGTGATGGGACCGGATGCCGTGATCTTCGTTTTCTGAATGTTGAGCTTTAAGCCAACTTTTTCGCTCTCCTCTTTCACTTTCATCAAGAGGCTTTTTAGTTCCTCTTCACTTTCTGCCATAAGGGTGGTGTCATCTGCATATCTGAGGTTATTGAGATTTCTCCCAGCAATCTTGATTCCAGCTTGTGCTTCTTCCAGCCCAGCGTTTCTCATGATGTACTCTGCATAGAAGGTAAATAAGCAGGGTGACAATATACAGCCTTGACGTACTCCTTTTCCTATTTGGAACCAGTCTGTTCCATGTCCAGTTCTAACTATTGCTTCCTGACCTGCATATAGGTTTCTCAAGAGGCAGGTCAGGTGGTCTGGTATTCCCATCTCTTTCAGAATTTTCCACAGTTTATTGTGATCCACACAGTCAAAGGCTTTGGCAGAGTCAATAAAGCAGAAATAGATGTTTTTACAGAACTCTCTTGCTTTTTCCATGATCCAGCAGATGTTGGCAATTTGATCTCTGGTTCCTCTGCCTTTTTTAAAACCAGCTTCAACGTCCGGGAGTTCACGGTTCACGTATTGCTGAAGCCTGGCTTGGAGAATTTTGAGCATTACTTTACTAGCATGTGAGATGAGTAAAATTGTGCGGTAGTTTGAACATTCTTTGGCATTGCCTTTCTTTCGGATTGGAATGAAAACTGACCTTTTCCAGTCCTGTGGCCATTGCTGAGTTTTCCAAATTGGCTGGTATATTGAGTGCAGCACTTTCACAGCATCATCTTTTAGGATTTGAAACGGCTCATTTGGAATTCCATCACCTCCACTAGCTTTGTTCATAGTGATGCTTTCTAAAGCCCACTTGATTTCACATTCCAAGATGTCTGGTTCTAGATTAGTGATCACATCATCATGACTATCTGGGTCACAAAGATCTTTTTTGTACAGTTCTTCCATGTATTCTTGCCATCTCTTCTTAATATCTTCTGCTTCTGTTAGGTCCATACTATTTCTGTCCTTTATCGAGCCCATCTTTGCAGGAAATGTTCCCTTGGTATCTCTAATTTTCTTGAAGAGATCTCTAGTCTTTCCCAATCTGTTGTTTTCCTCTATTTCTTTGCATTGATTGCTGAAGAAGGCTTTCTTATCTCTTCTTGCTATTCTTTGGAACTCTGCATTTAGAAGCCTATATCTTTCCTTTTCTCCTTTGCTTTTAGCCTCTCTTCTCTTCACAGCTATTTGTAAGGCCTCCCCAGACAGCCATTTTGCTTTTTTGCATTTCTTTTCCATGGGGATGGTCTTGATCCCTGTCTCCTGCACAATGTCACGAACTTCATTCCATAGTTCATCAGGCACTCTATCTATCAGATCTAGGCCCTTAAATCTATTTCTCATTTCCACTGTATAATCATAAGGGGTTTGATTTAGGTCATACCTGAATGGTCTAGAGGTTTTCCCTACTTTCTTCAATTTAAGTCTGAATTTGGTAATAAGCAGTTCATGGTCTGAGCCACAGTCAGCTCCTGGTCTTGTTTTTGTTGACTGTATAGAGCTTCTCCATCTTTGGCTGCAAAGAATATAATCAGTCTGATTTCAGTGTTGACCATCTGGTGATGTCCATGTGTAGAGTCTTCTCTTGTGTTGTTGGAAGAGGGTGTTTGCTATGACCAGTGCATTTTCTTGGCAAAACTCTATTAGTCTTTGCCCTGCTTCATTCCGCATTCCAAGGCCAAATTTGCCTGTTACTCTAGGTGTTTCTTGACTTCCTACTTTTGCATTCAAGTCCCCTATAATGAAAAGGACATCTTTTCTGGATGTTAGTTCTAAAAGGTCTTGTAGGTCTTCATAAAACCGTTCAACTTCAGCTTCTTCAGCATTACTGGTTGAGGCATAGACTTGGATAACTGTGATATTGAATGGTTATCATATACACACAAAAAAAACCTATAATATACACACAAAAAAAATAAAGAGAGAGGAATACAAACAACACACTAAAGAAAGTCATCAAATCAACAGAACAAGAAAAGAAGATATGCACAGAGGAACTACAAAACAATTAACAAAATGGTAATAAGTACATGCCTATCTATAACTACTTTAAATGTAAATGGACTAAATGCTGCTATCAAAAGACAAAGGGTAGCTGAATGGATTAAAGCAACAAGACCCATTTATACGTTGCATACCCAGGCTTCAGATGTAAAGATATACACAGAATAAAAGTGAAGGGATAGAAAAAGATATTTCACTCAAATGAAAATGAAAAGATAATGGATACCATTATCAAGTGTATTCCACAGATGCAAGGATGGTTCTATATACACAAATAAATCAACATGATATATTACATTAACAAAGTAAAGAATAAAAACCACATGATCGTTTGAATCAATGCAGAAAAAGTGTTTGACAAAATTCAATATCCATTTTTTATAAAAACTCTCAATAAAGTGGGTATAGAGTAAACATGTATCAACATAATAAGAGCTGTGTATGACAAACCAGTGGCTCAGAAAATACTTAAACAATGAAACACCAAATGCTTTTCCTTTAAGATCAGGAACAAGGAAAAGTGTCTACTATTGACATTTTATTCAAAATAGTATTAGAAGTCTTAGTGACAGCTGTCACACAAGAAAGAGAAATAAAAGGCATCCACATTGTAAAGGAAGTAGTAAAACTGTCCCTATTTGCAGATGACATGATAATATCTATAGGAAACCCTAAAAAATCCACCCAAAAAAAACTATTGAAACTAATCTATGAATTCAGTAAAACTTCAGGATACAAAATCAATATATAGAAATCAATTGCATTTCTGTACACCAATAATGAACTATAAGAAATAGAAATTGAGACAATCCTATTTACAATTGCAGCCAAAAGAATAAGAATAAAATCTGCCTAGAAAGTGAAAGACCTATACTCTGAAATCCATTAAACATTAATGAAAGAACTAATGTTGTTAAAATGTCCATACTACTGAAAGCAATCTACAGATTCAATGAAATCTCTTATCAAAGTAACTGTAGCATTTTTTTAAAGAATTAAACACAGCATCCTAAAGAATATTCTAGAACATGAAAGACTGTGAAAACCAAAGCAATTTAAGAGGAACAAAGCCAGAGGTGTCAAACCGTGCTTGACAGTTTTCAAGCTGTGCTTGCTACAAAGCTATAGGAATCAAAACAGTATGGTCATGGCACAAAAATAGACACATACATCAATGGAGAATAGAGAGGTCAGAGATAAAGTCCCTCTTACGTGGTCAATTAATGTACAACCATTCATTGGAATGGGCGAATTTAATTCACATGACCATTATATCTACTACTGTGGGCAAGAATCCCTTAGAAGAAATGGAGTAGCCCTCATAGTCAACAGAAGACTCCAAAATGCAGTTCTTGGGTGCAGTCTCAAAAATGACAAAATGATCTGTTCATTTCCAAGGCAAACCATTCAACATCACAGTAATCCAAGTCTATGCCCCAACAAGTAATGCTTAAGGAGCTGAAGTTGAACAGTTCTATGAAGACCTACAAGACCTTCTAGAACTAACACCCCAAAAAAGATGCCCTTTTCATTACAGGGGACTGGAATGCAAAAGTAGGAACTCTAGAGATACCTGGAGTAATAGGCAAATTTGGCCTTGGAGTACAAAAAGAAGCAGGGCAAAGGCTAACAGCATTTTGCCAAGAGAATGCACTGGTCATAGCAAACACCCTCTTCCAACAACACAAGAGGAGACTCTACACATGGACATCACCAGAAGGTCAATACTAAAATCAGATTGATTATATTCTTTGCAACCAAAGATGGAGAAGCTCTATACAGTCAGCAAAAACAAGACCAGGGAGCTGACTGTGGCTCAGATTATGAACTCCTTATTGCCAAATTCAGACTTAAATTGAAGAAAATAGGGAAAACCACTAGACCATTCAGGTATGACCTAAATCAAATCCCTTATGATGATACAGTGGAAGTGACAAATAGATTAAAGGGATTAAATCTGATAGAATGCCTGAAGAACCATGGATGGAGGCTCATGACACTGTACAGGAGGCAGTGATCAAGACCATCCCCAAGAAAAAGAAATGCAAAAAGGCAAAATGGTTGTCTGGGGAGGCCTTACAAATAGCTGAGAAAAGAAGGTAAAGGCAGAGGAGAAAAGGAAAGATATACCCATTTGAATGCAGTGTTTCATGAATAGCAAGGAGAGATAAGAAAGCCTTCTTCAGTGATCAATGCAAAGAAATAGAGGAAAATAATAGAATGGGAAAGACTAGAGATCTCTTCAAGAAAATTAGACCAAGGGAACATGTCATGCAAAGATGGGCACAATAAAGGACAGAAACAGTATGGACCTAACAGAAGCAGAAGCTATGAGGAAGAGGAGGCAAGAATACACAGAACTGTACAAAAAAGATCTTCAGGACCCAGATAATCACGATGGTATGATAACTCACCTAGAGCCAGACATCCTGGAATGTGAAGTCAAGTGGGCCTTAGGAAGCATAACTAGGAACAAAGTTAGTGGAGGTGATGGAATTCCATCTGAGCTGTTTCAAATCCTAAAGATGATGCTGTGAAAGTGCTGCACTCAATATGCCAGCAAATTTGGAAACCTCAGCAGTGGCCACAGGACTGGAAAAGGTCAGTTGCCATTCCAATCCTAAAGAAAGGCAGTGGAAAAGAATATTCAAGCACATTTTCAAGCACAAAAACACAACGTTCAAGCACAATTGCACTGATCTCACACACTAGCAAGGGAATGCTCAAAATTCTCCAATCCAGGCTTCAACAGTATGTGAACTGTGAACTTCCAGATATTCAAGCTGGATTTAGAAAAGGCAGAGGAAACAGAGATCAAACTGCCAACATTCATTGGATCATCAAAAAAGCACAAGATTTCCAGTAAAACATCTACTTCTGCTTTATTTTCTATACCAAAGCCTTTGATTACATGCATCACAATGGACTGTGGAAAACTCTTCAAGAGGTGTGAATACCAGACCACCTTACCTGCCTCCTGTGAAATCTGTACGCAGGTTAAGAAGCAACAGTTAGAACTGGACATGGAACAACAGACTGGTTGCAAAACGGGAAAGGAGTACATCACGGCTGTATGTTGTCACCCTGCTTATTTAACTTATATGCAGAGTACATCATGCGAAATGCTGGGCTGGATGAAGCACAAGCTGGAATCAAGATTGCTAGGAGAAACATCAATAACCTCAGATATCCAGATGACACCACCCTTACAGCAGAAAGTGAAGAAGAACTACAGAGCCTCTTGATGAAAATGAAAGAGGAGAGTGAAAAAGTTGGTTTAAAACTCAACATTCAGAAAACTAAGATCATGGCATCTGGTCCCATCCTTTCATGTCAAATAGATGGAGGAACAATGGAAATAGTGACAGACTTTATTTTGGGGAGCTCCAAAATCATTGCAGATGGTGACTGAAGCCATGAAATGAAAAGACTCTTGCTCCTTGGAAGAAAAGCTATGACTAACCTAGACAGCATATTAAAAAGCAGAGACATTACTTTGCCAACAATGGTCCATCTAGTCAAGGCTGTGGTTTTTCCAGTAGTCATGTATGGATGTGAGAGTTGGACTGTAAAGAAAGCTGAGCACCAAAGAATTGACACTTCTGTGATGTTGGAGAAGACTCTTGAGAGTCCCTTGGACTGCAAGGAGATCCAGCCATTCGATCCTAAAGGAAATCAGTCCTGAATATTCATTGGAAGAACTGATGCTGAAGCTGAAACTCCAATACTTTGGCCACCTGATGCGAAGAATTGACTCATTAGAAAAGACCCTGATGCTGGGAAAGATTGAAGGCAGGAGGAAAAGGGGACAACAGAGGGTGAGATGGTTGGATAGCATCAATGACTTGCTGTACATGAGTTTAAGCAAGCTCCGGGAGTTGATGATGGACAGGGAAGCCTGGCATGCTGCAGTCCGTGGGGTTCAGAGTCATACACAACTGAGCGACTGAACTGAACTGAATGTACACAATGGAGCCAAGAATATACAATAGGTAAAAGACCATGTCTTCAATAAATGATACTGGGAAACTTGACAGCTTCATGCAAAAGAATGAAACTGGATCACTCTGTATGCCGTATACAAAATATAAACTCAAAAAGGATTGAAGACTTAAATGTGAGATCTGAAACCATAAAATAGCTCCTAGAAGAAAACATTGGCTGTATACTCTTTAAAATTAGACTTAGCAGTATTTTTTTTAATCTGTCTCCTCAGGCAAGGGCAGGGAAAAGAAAAATAAATAAGACTATATCAGTTTTAAAGGTTTTGCACAACAAAGGAAACCATCAACAAACATAAAGGCAATTTACTGAATAGGAAGAAATACTTGTAGATGATCTATCTGATAAGGGGTTAATATCTAAAATATATTTTTTTAAAACTTACATAACTCAGTATCAAAAAATCCAACCTGATTTTAAAATGAGCAAAAATCCTGAACAAATGCTTTTTCAAGACATAGAGATGGCCAACAGACGCATAAAATGGTATTCAACATCACTAATCATCAGTGTAGTACAAATATAAACCACAATGAGCTATCCTCACACCTTTCAGAATGACTGTTATCAAACAAACAACAAATGACAAGTGTTGGCAAGGATATGGAGAAAAGGGGGCTCTTATGCTGGTGAGAATGCAAACCACTATGGAACAGTGTAGACGTTCCTCAAAAATTTTTAAATAGAACAGCTATATGATCCAGTAATTTCACTTCTGGGTATTTACTCAAAGAAAATAAAAATATTATTTTGAAGAGATATATGCTCTCCAACATTCACTGCAGCATTATTCACTATACCCAACATATGAAGTAACCTAAGTATTCATCAGTAGATAAGAGGATAAAGGTGACACACACACACATACACACAACGGAATTTTACGTAGCCATAAAAAAAGAACGAAAGCTTGACATTTGAAACAACAGGAATGGACTCTAAGGGTATTATGCTAAGTGAAATAGGTCTGACAGAGAAAGACAAATACTATATGATTTCATTTATATGTGGAATTTAAAAATCAAACTAAACAGAAACACCAGTAGAGAGAACACAGTAGAGGTCACCAGAGGGTAAATGGGTGGTTGGGTGAAATAGACGAAGGGAATTAAGAGGTACACACTTCCAGGTATAAAATAAGGCACAGGGATGTAATGTATAGCATAGAGAATATAGTCAATAATACAGTAATAACTTTGGTAACAGATGGTTACTAGACTTACTGTGGTGACCAATTCATAATGTATCCAAATGTCAAATCACTATGGTGTACACCTGAAATTAATATAATATTACATATCAACTATACTTGGTTTTTTTAAAAGGAAGAAAAAAGCTAGATTTGAGGGTAGTTGTCTCAGTTGCAGGTCTTAAAAGCTGGGTTCACAACATGGGATTCAAACTCTTTGCTCCTCGGGGAAAAGCTCTGGATTTCCAGTTTCTCCTAATTGTGGGTCAGTGTGCTGGGGTTTACAGCAAGATTGTGTCTTAGCATCTCCTATCCACTGAATATGAGTTTCTTCTCATTTTTCCAATAATGTAGAAGTCACTCAACTAGTTTTTAGGGTTTTTTTCGAAGAAATTGGTCCATATGTAGCTATACAGGTGTGTCCATGGGAGAAGGCAAGTTCCTATTTGACCATCTTGAACCAAAACTCTGAAATCAGGCTCTTGAAGAGATAGCTGAACTCCCTTGTTCATTACAGCATTATATGAAATCAAGCTCTCACAGAATGGATAGGTAAATAAAATGTGGTATATGTATACACACAGTGGAATATTATTCAGCCTTCAAAAAGAAGGAAATCCTGTCATTTGCAACATGGATTAACCTGGAGGATGAGGATATTATGCTAAGTGGAATAAGCAAGGCACAGGAAGTCAAATAGTACATGATCTCTTATATGGGAATCAAAAAAAAAGTCAGACTTACTAGAAGCAGAAAGTAGAATGGTGGTTACCGGGGGCTGGGGGTGTGAGGGAAAAGAGGAGATGCTGACCCAATGTACAAAGTTGCAGTTATACAGGATGAATAAATCTAGAGATCTAATGTACAATATAATCACTATACATTTAATATAGTATTGTTTTAAATGCTGAACATTCACTTAAGAGGGTAGATTTCAGGTCCTCTACATCCCTACTATCCTGCAAAATAGTAATATTATGGGGAGATGCTATGTTAAGCAGCTTCACTGTAGTAATTGTTTCACTGTCTATATCACATTATTTTGTTATATATCTTAAATACATACAATTTTTACTTAAAAAAAATTTTTTTTAATTTTTCAAGTAAAATTAACCACAGTAAGATGGAGAAGGAAATGGCAACCCACTCTAGTATTCTTGCCTGGAGAATCCCTGGTACAGGGGAGCCTGGTGGGCTGCCGTCTATGGGGTCGCACAGAGTTGGACACGACTGAAGCGACTTAGCAGCAGCAGTAGCAACCACAGTAAGAAAGTAAAACTAAACACAGGATTAACTTTACTTACATCTCTTATTTAATACCATATATCTAAAATATTTTTCCAACATGTAATCAGTATAAAAGTATTGATAAGATGTTCTACTGTTTTTTTCTTACAAAGTCTTCAAAATCTGTATTTGCACTTAAAAACATCCCAGGGATTTTCCTGGTGGTCCAGTGGCTAAAATTCTGCATTCCCAATGCAGGGGGACTGGGTTCAGTTCCTGGCCAGGGAACTAGATCCCACATGCTGCAACTAATATCTGGCACAACCAAATAAATAAATAAAAATTAACAGAAAACAAATTTATTTTAAAAAAGACATCTCAAATTGGGTTATCTACATATGGCTAGTGATCACCATATTGGACCATGCTGACTTGAATAACAAGAGTTCCAGAAAGAGAGTGGATAAGGGGAAAGAGAAGCAGAGAAGAAACAAAACAATTTTAAGAAAATATCCAAGAACTTAAGAATACTAGTTTCCAAACTGAGGAGGCTCTGAGCCCAGCAAAAGTGAATTAGATCCACACCAAGGCACTTCATCCGTTTTATTTTAAAACACCAGGAACTCAGAAACCTCCGTAGGCTTCAAAGGGGAAAAAAAATCCAAAACAGGTTGCAGTCAAAGGATCAGTGACTTTAGACTTCTCAACAACAGTGGATAAATGGAGGACAATGAGTCAGTGCCTTTAAAATTCTGAAGCAAAGAACCATCAAGCCATAATTCTATAAATACCAACCACATTAGGGGGTAGATAAAGGGTATTTTCAATGATCTAACATCTAAAAAATGTACCTGCTATGCTCCCTTGCTTAGGAAGATACTGAGGAATGTGTTATACCAAACAAGGAAGCAAACCAAGAATGAGGAAAATGTGAGATATAAGAAACAGGAGAAAGGTGAAGGGAATCCCTAGGGTGAAACTGTAAATCAGGCCTAGAGATCAACCAGCCCAGACTGGAGTAGGTCAGAGGGAACTGAAAATGATTTAAAGGAAATGCAATTGCTAGAATACCCAATGGGGCTGATTATGGAAACTGGCAGAAGCCTTTGAATTAGTTGAATTAGTAACATGTACTATATCCCAAAACTAAACAAATAAAAGAGATAAAAGGAAAATGTAAAGTTATAAACTCTGAATGCTGAGTTATTTATCTATGCTGAGGTTAGAAAGAGCATGTGGGTAAGGTGGAATGAGTAGCAAAAGAGCTGAAACCTCATCTTTCATAGTGCAAAATTAAACCACAGTCCTTAAATCAGAAATACAAGAAAGGAACAATGTAGACATCTTAACTGAAATGTAAAGATAAAACCCAAAATAAGCAAGTGTTGAAAATGCTTGGATCTGGGGAAGAGAAAATTTAAAAAGATGACCGCCATTTTTTCTAATAAATTTTGTAAAACTATGTCTAAGTCTAAAGTATACCCATATATAACTTTTAAAAGAAACAAGCAGTAATAAATCTGAATGAATAAAAGAGCTTTAACAGGCCATTGCTAATGAGTTTCCTTACCTCCTAGCATTGAGTACTGGTTCCGCTGTATGGATGTGGATGGGGATGGAGTGCTCTCCATGTACGAGCTGGAATACTTCTACGAGGAGCAGTGTGAACGGATGGAAGCCATGGGCATTGAGCCCTTGCCATTCCATGATTTGTTGTGCCAGATGCTTGACCTGGTAAAGCCAGCCAGTGATGGTAAGATTGAATAAAGAGCCAAGTTGCATTGTCCATCTACATAACAGAGTGGGGGTTGTAATCCTGGATGGTTCTAAATTACTGAACTTCCCAGTCTTCCATCCATGCTTTCCAAATACAGAAATATTTAAGTTTCTCCTTTATTGTTGGCATAGAACTAACAATTAATGGCAAATTCAGAAAGCAGATTAGTGGTAGCCAGTTGGGGAGGATTGCAGAGGGGAGGGGAGTGAGACTGTTTGACAGGTACAGTTTCCTTTGGAGGTGAAGAAAATGCTACGGAATGTGATAGTGGTGATGCTTGTGCAACATTGTGAATGTATGAAAAACCATTAGAATGGTTAAAATGGTGAATTTTATGTGAACTTTACCTCAAAAAAATCAAATTTTTATAATCAAATAAGCATATGCATATATCCTTTTAAACTTCAGTAAAAGTGTTTTTTTTTTTTTTTTACTTCGAAAGAAGCCTTTGAAATTTACCAGATTTGTTCTTACACAGGCAAAATAACTCTCCGAGACCTGAAGAGATGCAGAATGGCTCACATCTTTTATGACACTTTCTTTAATCTGGAGAAATACTTAGACCATGAACAGAGAGATCCCTTTGCGGTCCAGAAGGTACCAATATAGTTTTGACTTCTGTTTGAGGAATGCAGTATCAGGGGTTCTGTGCTTCAGATTTAAAACATTCCATAACATACTGAAAAGAAAGAATAAAGGACTCAGAGCCCATCTCTTCCCACAGCTAATCTTCAAGTGTAGGTAACAACCTGCATCTGCCTTTCATTGAATGAATTGTGTTTTGTGTACTTCCATATACATAGAAACTGGTTACAGAAAATTTTGAAATAATTGTCTTTCTCACTTTCAAAACTACATCAATAGATACATCTCTGTTACAGAGTATACTGGGCTTGATTTAACGGTACCATTCAATTTCGGGATGGCATGGTAATGAAAACTAGATGCCCTCCAAGATAGACAACCTTCAGATAAATGTAACACTTTTTCAAGCGGTAATGATGACTGTACATGACATCAGTTTGAAGTCATTCTACAGCGAACTGCCTTCCCCACACACAAAAACCTGTGGACTCTCAGAAAACCCACATTCAGGAAAAAAAAACAAACAAAAAGCAGAATATCACCACTTCTCCTTCTATTCCCCTGTTTAAAGAGTAAAAACTATGTTGATGGCAAAGAACTGATTGAGTACACTACAGGAAACTTCCTCAGTCTTTTATCTTCCATATGTTGCATAACTGTTTGACCTAAATATTAATAGTTAAGAATACAAGGACCAGCTTCTAAAAACAAATACTCTGCACCAGAACTTGGAGCATATCAAGGTACATTATCACTAGCCTAAAGTCACTATTTCATTGACATTAAAATGTCCCATTATTTTATATACCTTTAAGCAAGAAAAAGCAATTATAAATCTAAGATGCATAGCAATTTCAGACATATTTAAAAGATGGGGTGAAGTTCTTCAAATGGATTACAGTAATTAACACATTGTGTAGTCAGTATTAAGGTACTTACATTCTTCTAGCATTACTAACCTTACATCCTAGGGCAATGTTAACCCAATTTCATTATGGAAAAACATCATTTTACCTAGAACATATAATCTAAGATGCAGTCTGTATTGTAGAAGGAAAAGAAAATATATACTTTCTTCCCCCTTCATTTTTTTATTTGTATTACAAATGTTAAATTTTCCTTTTTTCTGAGAGGTAGTAATTATCAACATTCTGATCTGCAAAGAATGCTATTAGTAAGTGCTCAGTAAATTCCAGGTACTGCGTTGAAGAGACACTGGGGGTTATATAGAGATAACTCAGTATATAAGAACGGGTGTATAGAGATGACGAAGACAGGAGAACAAAAGGTGGCAGCCAAGCCCACATAGTACAAAGAAGGAAATGACTAGGGGGAGAAGGGCTGCTTCTAAGAAGGTAACTCAGATGGCAGGGTCTCCAAGCTGGCTGTGAAGGAAGCAATAAAAATTCACTAGAGGAAGGGATGGTATATTTCAGGTTAAGTTTAAGCTGCTCAGTCGTGTCTGACTCTTTGTGACCCCATGGGGACTGTAGCCTCTGTCCATGGAATTCTCCGGGCAAGATTAGTGGAGCGGTATATGGCTGATTCAAGTTGAGGTTTGACAGAAAACAACAAAATTCTGTAAAGCAATTATCCTTCAATTAAAAAATAAATTAAAAAAAAAATACTGGAGTAGGTTGCCATTTCTTTCTCCAGAGGATTTTCCCAACCCAGAGGTCAAACCCAGGTTGCCTGCATTGCAGGCAGATTCATCACCATGTGAGCCCCCAGGGAAGCCACATTTCAGGTGGGCATATGCAAACCACAGGTCAGTCCAGGTCACTGCTATGCCAAGTGCGAGGAGAAGGGGCTAGAGAAAAGTCTCTGATTACAAGCTGAAGAACCTAGACCCAAACAGTCCAGCTAATGAAGAGTACTTAATAATTTTGTGATTCAAGGTGTAGAAAATCAGTTTAGAAGTGTAACTTTAGTACTTCTTTTAACATGTTTAGAGCTTCCCTGATAGCTCGGTTGGTAAAGAATCAGCCTGTAATGCAGGAAACCCCAGTTCAGTTCCTGGGTTGGGAAGATCCACTGGAGAAGAGATAGGCTACCCACTCCAGTATTCTTGGACTTCCCTGGTGGCTCAGCTGGTAAAGAATCCACCTGCAATGTGGGAGACCTGGGTTCAATCCCCGGGTTGGGAAGATCCCCTGGAGAAGAGAAAGGCTACCCATTCCAGTATTCCTGCCTGGAGAATTCCATGAACTGTATAGTCCATGGGGTCAAATAAAACATTTTTCACATAGGTTTTTTCAGGATGTAAAAATTTGTGATGACCTATCTCCAATTTTTGTTTTTGATTCTGTTTCCTGTGGCCACCCCCCTCCCAATCAGGATGTTGAGAATGACAGTCCTGAGCCCTCCGACTGGGACAGGTTTGCTGCTGAAGAGTATGAGACCCTTGTAGCAGAAGAGTCTGCCCAAGCACAGTTCCAGGAAGGGTGAGTAAGTTTCCCTGTGTCTTTTTTAACAGGGGTGACCACGTTAGGATCACCTTTAAAAAATCAAGCTAGTAGTCCTTTCCTATTTTTGTCATATCACAAAAATGAGTGATTTTAACCCAATTTTAATTGAGTGAATATTCCCCCAGCAGTCTTCTCTTCCCTTCACTGATTTTATGAAAAGTCTTCTCATGTGCCATTTCCTTTAATGAAGTTGTACCTTCCACTGAAAACGGAGATCACTGTGCAATCATACTGCTTTGTTAGGGATGTTAGTAAACCCTATAAACAAAGGAGAACTGAAGCTCTTTTAAATAATAAAGACCATTATGATCATCAAAACAAACCTTTATCAGACATGGTTTTGTGCGTTCTACTCTGAATAAGAAGTTAACTTCTACAAAGGGACCATGGTAAGAAATTATCCAAGACTTTTACTACTTAGAACATTTCCGTAACTATACTTTGTTGGCTGTTTTCATCTTCTAGTGATTTATTTAGCAGTTCCTTTATAGTCACTGTTTCTGTAAGGCTCTCAATCAATCCTTATTATTAATGTAATACTTTTTTGAATAGGCAGTATATTCATTTAATATTAAAATTAAAGAATAGTAAGATTCCTGTTACTCAGTTCTCCCCAGAAGCAACCACTATTATTACTTTATGTGCCTTTCCAAGGATGCTCCATCTTGTTCCCTCCCATTCTCACACACTCTCTCTTTATACATATGTATATGTGTATAAAAGCAAATACACGTATATTTTTTTCTTTTTTTCTCTTACACATATGGCAGCATACTCACTATTTGGTTCTCAGCTTTTTCCACACTTTTTATAAAGTTTCTGTTACATAAGATAAGTTCTGGAGACCTTCTGTACAACATAGTATCTATAGTTAAAATATGGTATTATGCAGTTTAAAATATATTAAGAAGATAGATCTTATGTTAAGTGTTCCTACAAAAGATAAAAAAAGAACACTGGGAAATGTCTGGAAGTAATGGATATATTTAGTGCCTTGACTGCAGTGATGATATGACAGATACATGCATATTCCCAAATCATCAAGATATATTCACTAAATGTGTCCAGTTTTTTGTATCAAACTTCAATAAATTGCTGGAGTTTCCCTGGTGGCTCAGAGGTTAAAGTGTCTGCCTGCAATGCAGGAGACCCGGGTTCGATTCCTGGGTTGGGAAGATCCCCTGGAGAAGGAAATGGCAACCCCCTCCAGTACTCTTACCTGGAGAATCCCATGGAGGGAAGAGCCTGGTAGGCTGCAGTCCACGGGGTGGCAAAGAGTCGGACATGACTGAGCTACTTCACTTCACTTCAATAAATCTTAAAACAATAACAACAAAGCTTGGGAGAACAGCATGGTGAACCAAATACTTGCATTTTATGATCGTTGAGGTATAAATGAGGCAACATAAATATCTGGGGATCCCTGAGTGTATGAAAAAATTAATAAAAGAAGAACTGAAGATTGGAGGAAAAACAAATCAATAAATTGGAGATTATTCCATAAATATATTCAGTGAATGTGCTAAGTTTTTTATAACTGCATAATATTCCACTGTATAGTTACACCATTATCTTATATTCCTCTGTTCACAGACATTATAGTGAAAATAGTGAAATATTAAGAGATATAAGGTTGCAGTGAATAATCTTTTATATATGTCATTTTATACATATGTGGGATAAATTTCTAGGGTGTAGCTAACAGATAGGGCTTCCCAGGTGGCACAGTGGTGAAGAATCTGCCTGCCAGTACAGGAGACACAAGAGATGCGGGTTTGATTCCTGGGTCGGGAAGATCTCCTGGAGTAGGAAATGGCAACCCGCCCCAGTATTCTTGCCTGGAAATTTATGAACAGAGGAGTTTGGCAGGCTACAATCCATGGGATCGCAAAGAGTCTGACACAACTGAGCACACACAAACACACACACACAGCGAACAGACAGCAAACTTACAAATACATAGGAGGGTTTTAGAGAAGCCAGTAAGAAATGACACAGGTATCCAGATTAGCAATGGTGGGGAGCCGCATCATCCCTCAGCCTAAAAGGACCAGGAGATGACAACAGCATCAAAACCCAAAGGAGCAGCTCTATTCACAGGCATGATTTAATTCTTTGTCAGTGAGCTTCATTAGTTAGGAACTGGGGTAAGTTTACTGATCTTATGAAGCAATATCACTACTATCAAGAACATGTGCAGATGTTTATAATAGTGAAAACCAGAGACAATCTAAATAATAAGATTAATAAAATTATCATACATATACATAGTTCAATCCCATTTAACCATTAAAAAATCATTTTGTGGGTGTATAATTATTGGCCATCAAGGAAGAAATAGGAATATGAAAAAAGGCCTTTAAAGATCTAGTAAAACAGAAAAGAACAAAATAAAAGTATCAAAGAAAATTAGGTATATGTAAGGAAAACAAAAGGGATCTAACATACATACTAGACAATAGAACAAATGAAGTAGAAAAAAAATTCAAAGATAATAAAAAGTTTTTTTGAAATAAAAGAAGTCTGAAAGGCCAGAAGTCACACCATATGATAATGACTGGCCCCACAAATGTGTGGTGAAGTTAACAGAATTCAAAGATTATTTGGGGGACTTTTTCAGCTTTTTAAAAATGTAAGTCACCAGGTAAGAGGGGAAAAAATATCAACCTTGCCTCAGAGACTGCCACAGTAAAAATGAATACCAGAAAAGATCATGAAGAAATATTTATAACTCTCAGAGAAAGAAATTCTATACCCTAAAGTTTTATACTAATCCAAGATGACATTCAAGCATGAGAACGCAAATGGGAATTTTCTAAAAACTGAAAGGAATAAAGCACCTATGAGCTCTTGTTTAAAAAGGGCATAATCATAAAACAGAGATGAGCCAAAATAAGGAGCCCAGAAATGGAGCAGCCATGGTGGAAAAGAAATAACAGTGAGTGTTCAGCCCATTTAAACATAAAGCATAGCGTCAGAACATAGCATTCTGGGAATAATATAACTCAAAGTGGGATGTAGAGAGGGGGAAGAAACGTGTGTAAGTTTCATTAGCAGGTCCTCAGTGGCTCCCCTCTGAAGCGGGTAAGTCAAGTTGAGGTTTAAGACTATTAATTAATGTAAACATTTGAAAAACCAAAGCCAGACTCTAAATATTTTAATTCAATCAGAAAACATGTGTGCACAAAAAAGAAAAACACACACCATGTAGCATAAAGATGACAGAACTAAAATAAATACTTTTTGATCAGTGAATGTAAGTGAAACAAACACTTATAAAAATAAAACAATTCCATTATAGAATGGTAACAAAAGCTGAATTTAAAAGACTAAACAGTGACCTCCCTGGTGGTCCAGTGGTTAACACTCCACAATCCCAGTGCCAGCAGCCTGGGTTCAATTCCTGGTCTGGGAACTAGATCCTGCATGCTGCAACTAAGAACCACTGTGCCACAACTGAAAATGGAAACGATCTTGCAACTGAAGACCCCACGTGCCGCAGCTAAGGCCCATAGCAGCCAAACAGGCTTCAAAAGAAACAACCAACCACCCCCAAAAAGCTGTCCTGATAACATCAAATTTTTGAAGCAGAAACTCCAAAAGGAGAAAAAAAAAAAGGAGAACTTGAAACCTGTTATTTGCATCCACAGGAAATTATTCCCTGAAAATATTTTTGTGGTGTATTCTCCAGAGACTATTTACAAAATAAATATTAGGCCACAAACAAAACTTCAGTAGACTTCCTGAAAGTCTTACAATAATATAGAGTAGCTTCTCATTTCAAGCTGGTAAACAAAGCATCCAGTAGTTTTCAGTATCTCATGCCATATAAAAACAAGAAATACAGAGCATCATCTGAAGTAAGAAGAGAAACTTTTCAGTGGACTAACAGGACAGCAGATGGAATCAGATTGAAGAGGGAGCCAGAGCTTAGGTTCTCTGCCAGAAAATGAGAAAGAAAATTGCCACAGATAAGGGAGCAGTACTTAAGATGATCCATACCTTAATATGACTGAAAACAAGAGCAAAAGGGAGGTTCAATCCAGGTAGGTTGAACCCTGTACATCCCATCCTACTCTTAAGGGAAAGACAAAAGCAGTAAAAAGGGAATCTTGGAGCAGCATGGCCCCATTCAGTTCAGCCACTCAGTCGTGTCTGACTCTTTTCAACCCCATGGACTGCAACACGTAAGGCTTCCCTGTCCATCACCAACTCCCGGAGTTTGCTCAAACTCATGTCCATTGAGTTGGTGATGCCATCCAACCATCTCATCCTCTATCGTCCCCTTCTCTTCCTGCCTTCAATCTTTCCCAGCATCAGGGTCTTTTCCAGTTAGTCAGTTCTTCTCATCAGGTGGCCAGAGTATTGGGGTTTCAGCTTCAGCATCAGTCCTTCCAATGAATATTCACAACTGATTTCCTTTAGGATTGACTGGTTTGATCTCCTTGCAGTCCAAGGGACTCTCAAGAGTCTTCTCCAACACCACAGTTCAAAAGCATCAATTCTTTGGTGCTCAGCTTTCTTTATGGTCCAACTCTCACATCTATACATGACTACTGGAAAAATCATAGCTTTGACTGTACACACCTTTGTTGGCAAAGTAATGTCTCTGCTTTTTACTATGCTGTCTAGGTTGGTCATAGCTTTTCTTCCAAGAAGCAAGCGTCTTTTAATTTCATGGCTGCAGTCACCATCTGCAAAGATTTTGGAGCCCGAGAAAATAAAAGTCTGTCGCTGTCTCCACTGTTTCCCCATCTATTTGCCATGAAGTGATGGGACCAGATGCCATGATCTTCATTTTTTGAATGTTGAGTTTTAAGCCAACTTTTTCACTCTCCTCTTTCACTTTCATCAAGAGACTCTTTAGTTCCTCTTGGCTTTCTGCCATAAGGGTGGTGTCATCTGCATATCTGAGGTTATTGATATTTCTCCTGGACACATCTGAAAAGTACATCAAGGCTGTACAGTCACCCTGTTTATTTAACTTATATGCAGAGCACATCATGTAAAATCCCAGGCTGAATGAAGCACAAGCTGGAATCAAGATTGCCAGGAGAAGTATCAATAACCTCAGACATGCATGGCCCACCCTTCCCCCTATTCTCATTTAAAGTACCAGCAGGTCCACACTGCTCTCTCCTGAGCAACCCATGCAGGGGCAACAGTACACGGTAAAGCAGACAAATATCAACCAACAAAATACTCAGCAAATGAAGAACTTTAACCCTGGACTCACTACAGCAATCAGAATAAGACATCAAGATGGGTATATTTACCATTTGTTTTTTTTTGGCTCCACTGTGTGGCATGCAGGATCTTAGTTCCCCAACCAGGGATCAAACTCATGCCCCCTGCAGTGGAAGCGCAGAGTCTCTCAACTACCAGACCACCAGAGAAGTCTATTTTTAGACAGATAAAATTTTAAATGAAAGAAAACACAATCATTGGGTGATGTGATAACAGAATGGACACATCTGAAAATTTTTTATCTATAATATTGATTGTAATACGGAAGTAAGAAATTCTTGTAGAAACCAGTAGAAATAATAGCCAGATAACTCCCAGAATTTTAGCTATTAAAACAAATAAAAATATAAACAGAAACAGAAGTCAGCTAACTTTTTCTGGCCAGGTAATAAATATTTTAGGCTTTGCAATCTCTGTCACAATTACTTGGCTCTGCCACTGTGGTGTGAAAGTAGCCCTAATATGTAAGCAAATGACTGTGGCTGTGTTCCAATAAAATTTTAACAGACACTGAGATACTTAAGTTCAGATCATTTTAACATCATAAAATATTCTTCGATTTTTTTTTTTTAATTTAAAAAGGTAAAACAATTCATGGGCTGTTATACCAAAACAGGTGGTGAAACAGAGCTGGACCACAGATTGCAGTTTCCCAATTCCTGTACTAGAGTGAAATCTCAGAACATAAAAAGATAGAACTGAAAAGCTACTAGAGAGAGGAAAAAAAATACCCACAACATAAACACAAAAAGAAACAGCATTTTTTAACAAATAACTTTGAACCTTGAATTCTGTTCCTATTTAAATGTAAGGGACAGATGAAGACATTTTTAGACATCAAGAGATGCAAAAATGTTTACCACCCACAGACAATCTTTGAAAGAAATATTAAAGGGTTTTCTCAGCAACAAGGTAAATATATCCTAGAGGAATAGTGGGATATAAGAAACAATAAAATTGGCAAAATTTATCCTTAGAATTGGGTAAATATTTATTATAGATACCATTAACATATAGTAAAAGAAGGTCAGGGTGAATCTTTATTAAAGTGGAGAATACAGACACTGATAAATTTATATTTTTCTAATGATAACTAGAGTTAAAATGTCTGTTAAATTTTTTAAGGAAAATCACTAAAAGTAAATATTAAATGGAAAACTTTCCAATCATTTTCAGAAAAAGACAGTAGACTATTAACTAGAAAAAAAAAATCTGTATATAGAAAACTCAGTCTACTAAAAGACAAGTGTGTTTAACCAGTATTCTTTTGGTAAGAAATGACTTTAACTCACATTGGCATAAAGGAAAAGCAAAGCCTTAGCAAAAAGGAAATTGTGGGCTTAAAGAACTGAAAAGTCTAGGGCTACTGACTTCAGAGACTTAGATTATATCTCTTTAATCTCTTAGGTAATGCTTTTCTTTCATTCTTTCACTCTTCAGCAAGTTTTTAGTATGTAGTGGCAAAATGATAGCTTTACATTCAAATAAAAGAGCACGTCCCTTTCCCACCAGATTCTACAAAAGCCCAGGACTTGTTTGGCTGTAACTGGCTTATTTTGGGTCTAGTCCTTGAACCAGCTCTAGAAGGAATCAGACCTAGAAATTAGCTTGGACAGAAGTTCAAGTTCATCCAAACCACATGTTTTCTCAAAGAAAATTTGGGAAATTTGAACATACCGTCAAAAAAGGGGAAACACTGTGCTAGTAAAGGAATAGCAGGTGTTCACTACAGTAAAAAGGAGACAAAAAGACAAAGACAGTACAAAATAAATAGACAAAATAAGTCCAGATATAGTATGAATCACAAAACTCAGAAGGGATTAAAAATCCAACTGTACACTATTCTTTAGATTCATACCTAACATAGAGGCAACAGTCAAATAAACAGTAAATAAGAGGAAATCAGGTATAGTAATATTTATGAGACAAATAGAATTGAAAGCTTTAAAAGGAACATCAGTATTTCAGCAGTTGGCCGTGAAAATAATCACCAACTTTATGCGATCGATACAAAAAGCAAATCTGATAGAAATACAAAAGAAAAATTGACAATCCTATAGTCATATAAAACCCAACAAATCAAATAGGACAAAAAATTCATAATACAGAATTAGTAAACATTCATCAGTTCAGTTCAGTTCGGTCGCTCAGTCGTGTCCGACTCTTTGCAACCCCATGATAGAGGTACTCAAAAATAGATTTGGTACCCAACAAATACGGAACCACCACAATACAGTGCCTATTTATTAAGGCATGAAGGATATCACATTTTTAAAAACTACTAACATATAGGCCACATTTGTTACTTACGAAATTAGCAACAACAACAAAAACGCACATATCTGGAAAGTTAAAGAAAACATTTTGAAAAATTAAATATATCTTAAAATAACCGTTAAGCTACAGAGAAGATCAAAAAACCAATTACAGGTTTTTTTAGAACCAGGCAATAAAAGCATTATATTTATTAAAATATGTGGGATATAAACATGGGAAAAGTTGTAATCTGTAGAAGGAAATAAATTAGGCTGTCATCTCAATAGGCATGAAAAAGGATGACAAAATAGACCCAAATAAAGTACATGAAAAGAAGTTAAACAACTGTATTTCAAACAAAAAATAAATCTATTAATTTATACACACACAACCAGAAAGCATACTGTGCCAAGCACTATTCTGAATATTTTAATTCGTTTTAATCACAAAACTCGTATCTTGTAGATGCTTTACTCCTATTTTACAGATATTAAAACTGAAATACAGATTAACTTGTCAAATCTACCAACATATATAAAAGAATACATCATAAGTAAGTTGATTTTATCCCAAGATTGCAAGTGGTTCAACTTTACAAAATCTGTCATTAACAGACTAAAGGAGAAAGAAAAGAAAATATAGACTGATTCTTTGAAGGCATGTGATAAAATATATTTTCTAATTTGGAAAAAATGAAACTAACCAAACTTAAAAAGAACACCTCCTTAACCGGTAAAGAGTATTAATCCCATACCCCAGAAATAACTAGCTAAAAATATAAAAGGGAGAAAATCCTATTTGTGATAGCAACAAAAAAAATGAAAATATATATGATGAAAATATAAAATTTCACTAAAAATTACAAAGATCATTCTCCATGTTAAAATTGTATATAATCCCCCCAGATATGTTATAGAACTTGATCAACTAATTCTGAAACTCATATTGAACAATAAATACAAAAGAACTGAAGTGAGTTCTGAAAAGAATCAAAGGTATGGTAGGGCACAGGGGATGCATAATCCAAAGCTATAGTAATTAAACTCCTTATAGGATCCATGCCAAAACTGAAGATTTATGCAAACCGATATAGTATATGATACTGTATCAAGAAGTCTAGTCAGTAAAATGTTGACTCTCTGCAGACTGAAAAAAGTACATATTAAGCTAATACCTGCAGGTAAATAAAGACTTTAAAAGCAAAAAAATGATGGGAGAAATTTAGAAGGGAATTATTTATAGATCTGAGTATATTTTAGAAGTGACAAATTCTGTATCACAATCAAAAGGCGTAGGGTTGAATCATATGATCAATATTCTTTCATTATTGGAATCTTCAAAATCAATAGTTAAGAACATGACTATTAACCAGTTCTAAAACATCAAAAGATAGAAATTTCACCAGGAAATAACAATGAATATTCCCACTTCACCAACAGGTAAAATGTAGTAGCCAGATATAACTATTTTAAGTGTTATTTTTACCTAACAGCCTCAAAATACATAAAACAAAAATTGTCAAACAATTCAACAATTAATAGTTGAAGATTTCGACTCTTCTCTTACAGTAGTTGATGCTAGTACAGACAATCACTAAAGACACAGAAGACTTGAACAACACAGTCACTGTATTTGATCTAACCAGCATATATACTCTACAAAACAATAGCAAAATATACATTTTTCTCAAATGCACATGGAACTTCTTCAGGAAAGACCATATATTAGGTGAATAAAAAAGATTCAGTAAATTCAAATAAAGTATGTAGTCTGATCATAATAGGATAAAATTATAGATTAATAACAGAAGGAAATCTAGGAACCCCAAAATGTTTAGAGATTAAATAACACATTTCTAAAGACACATGGGTCAAAGGAGACACTGCAGGGAAATTTGATGTTGTCTTGAAACAAATGAAAATAAAAGATGATATGAAAATCCATGTGTGGGGTGCAATTAAAGCAGTGCTTAGAGGAATATTTATGACCCAGAAAGTTCTAACATCTGTAAGATAAGCTTCCATCTTAAGCTAGCAAGTAAGAACCAGTCAGACCCAATATAAGTAGGAAGAAGGATATAATAAAGATCAGAATAGAAATCCATGAAATAGAAAATAGGAAAATACTATGAAAGAATTCATGAAATCAAAAGTTGGTTCTTTGAAAATATTTTAAAATAGAAAGAAAACTTTAGAAAAAGAGAGAAAGGAATAAATTAAAGTCAGGATAAAGGAGGAAACATCACTATAGATACTATAGAACATACTTAGGAGTATTATGAACAGCTTTATCTCAGTAAGTTTCACATCTTAAATGACATGGGACAAAATCAACTAAAAACTCAAATTACCAAAATCAACTCAAATTTAATTATACCTATTAAAAAAAAGAACACAGCTCAAGAAGAAATGGAAAATCAGGATAGGCCATATCAAGACACTAAATAAGTTATTAAGTTCTCCCCAAAAGAAAAGTCTAGGTCCAAATAGTTCCAGTGGCAATTTCTGTCATATATTTAAGGGAAAAAAATAATACCAATCTTTCATTAATATTTTCAGAAAATAATAGTAGGAAGGAACACTTCAAAACTAATTTTAGAAAGCTGGTATTACCCTGATACCAAAGCCAGACAAAGATACCAATGCCCCTTATGAAATCAATATAAAACTTTTTACAAAATATTAAAAATATCAAATCCAGCAACATATAAAAAAGGTTATACACTATAAGTAGGTTTACCCCAGGAATGGAAGGCCATCTTAACATCTGAAAGTCTACTGATATAATAAACCATATTAATACAACACAGGACAAAAAGCACATGATCATTCCCATAGACACAGAAAAGCCATTTGACAAAATCCAACATCCATTCAAAATCTCTCTTACCCAAGTAAGGATAGAAAGGAACTTTCTTAACCTGATAGAAAACATCTATAATTACATTATTTACATTATACTTATGGTGAAAAACTGAATGCCTTCCCATTAAGATCCAGAGCAAGGCAAATACGCTTCTGTTCCTCCATTTCTAATAAACACTGTAAATAAACTGAGGGTCTTATCCTGTGCATTAAGACAAGGAAAAAAAAATATTAAAAGTATTCAGACTGGAAAGAAAGAAGTAATCTATCCCTAGGTTATATATACTTTAAGTAGAAAATATGAAGAAATCTGCATAAAAGCTACCAGAACTAATAAATTCGTTAGCAAGGTCTCAGCTTCCCTGGTGGCTCAGATGGTAAAGAATTTGCCTGAAATGTGAGAGACATGGGTTCAATCCCTGGGTCAGGAAGATAACCTGAGAAGGGAATGGCAACCAATCCCAGTATTCTTGCCTGGAGAATTCCATGGACAGAGGAGCCTGGTGGGCTACAGTCCATGAGGTCGCAAAGAGTCGGACACGACTGAGCAACTAACACTTTGATTTTTCTTCAGAATACAAAATCAGAATATGAAAGTCAGTTGTATTTCCATGTACTAGTAATGAACAATCAAATAGAGAAATTCAAATAAAAATAATTATTCATAACAGCATCAAAAAGAAAAATACTTAGGAATAAATATAACAAAAGAACACACTTTTATATATGTATAATAAATGTAACAAAAGAACACACTTGCACACTGAAAACTGCAAAGTAGTGTTGAGAAAAATTAAGGAAGATCCAAATAATATTATAATAATAGAAAGCTCAGTATTTTTAAAATGTCAGTTCTCCCCAAATTGATCTAAAGATTTAACCCACTCCCTACCAAAATCCCTACAGGCTTTCGTTAAAACTGGCAAACTGATCCTAAAATTTATATGGAAATGCAAAATACCTAGAATAGCCAAACACTTTTTTAAAAGAACAAAGTTGAAGGACTTAGGCTACCTGATTTCAAAACTTATTAGAAAACAAACAACCATCAAAGCACTGTAGAATTGATAAGTATGTGTGTGTTAGTCACTCAGTCACGTTCAATTCTTTGTAACCTCCACGGACTGTAGCCCACCAGGCTCCTCTATGGAATTCTCCAGGCAAGAATACTGGAGTCTATAGCCATTCCCTTCTCCAGGGGATCTTCCCAACCCAGGGATCAAACCTTGGTCTCCTGCATTGCAGGCAGTTTTTTTTACCATCTAAGCCATGAGGGAAGTCCCAGAATTGTTAAGTATACACAACCAATGAAACACTCTAGAAATAGATGCTCATACATACAACCAATTAATTTTCAACCAGAGAAAGGGTAGTCTTTCCAGAAATGAACCTGAAATAATTGGACGTCCTTCTGCAAAAAAAAAAAAGAAAAAGAAAACCTCATTCCACATCTCACACCATATACAAAAATAAGTATCTCAAGTTCCCTGGTTGTCTAATGGTTAGGATTTGATGCTTTCACTGCCATGGCCTAGGTTCAATCCTTGGTCAAAGTACTGAGATCCTTCGAGCTGCGTAGTGCAGCCAAAATAATAATAATAATCTCAATAAATGTAAGAGTTGAAATCCTAAAGTTTTTAGAATAAAAGGAGAAAATCTTTGTGACCCTGAGTTATGCAAGAGCAATAAAATATTGATACATTGGACTTCTTTCAAAATTAAAAAGTATTACTCTTCAAAGACACCATTAAGAAAATGAAAAAGACACACTGGGGGGGAAATATTTCCAAAACATCCTGTTAAGGACTCCATCAAGAATATATAAAGAACTTACAACTCACTAATAAAAAAGGCAACCTAATTTTTTAAATAGACAAAAATTTGGTTAAACAATAACTAAATTAGAGGTCCCAACAGCAAATAGATACATGAAAAGATGCTCTATATCACTAGTCATTAGGAAAATGTAAATTAAAACCACAATGAGATACATACACAGCCACTAGAACAACTGAAACCACCAGTTGGCAATGATGTGAAGAAGCTGGAACCCTCATATATTGGATTGATATATAAGTAAAATTATGTAGCTTCTTTGGAAATGTTTGGCAATTTCTTAAAAAGTTAAACCAGCATTTGTCATATGAATCAGCAATTCCACTCCTAGGAATCTACCCAAGAAAAATGTTCACCCAAAGACTTTTACATGAATGTTTATAGTCGCACTATTCATAGTAGCCCCAAACTGAAAATAATCCAGATATCCACTAAACTGGTAAATTAATAAGCAAAATACAGTATATCCATATAATGGAATGCTCTTCAGCAATAGAAAGAATGAATTATTGACTAACACAACATGGATGAATTGCAAGTGAAGTGGAAAAAGCTAGACAATAATATATTCCAATCTTGTATGATTCCATTTATGGAGAATTCTAGAAAATGCATTCTAATCTGTAATGACAAATCAGTGGTTACCTTGGTAAGGCAAAAGTAATTATAAAGGGGCAGGAGGAAACTTTCATGGGAGGGATGGATATTTTCATGATCTCGATATGAGGTTTTATAGGTGTATATAAAAGTCAGAACTTATTAATCATACACTTTACATATAAGCAATTTATTCTGTCAGTTATATCTCAGTAAACAAAAGAACTATTAATACATGCAGCAACAGAGATGAATCCAAAAAAATACCATTTTACATGAAAGAAGCCAGACACCAAAGACTGCATAATTCCATTATATGAAATTTCTAGAAAAGGCGAAATTATAGAGCCATGAAACAGATCAGTGGTTGCCTAGGTTCCAGGAAAAAGTAGAAAATGAACACAAACAAGCACAGGGAGAAGAGGGGCAGATGAAGAGATGAAAGCATTCTAAATTTAAATTGTGGTAATGATTGCACAATTGGAAAAATTTACTGCGTGTCCTCAGTCACTGCAGTCGTGTCCAGCTTTTTGCGACCCCATGGACTGTAGCCTGCCAGGCTTCTCTGTCCATGGGATTCTCCAGGCAAGAATACTGCAGTGAGTTCCACTTAAGATTGAGTGAATTCTGTGATATGTAAATTAAACTGAAAATCTGTGTAAAAAGCAAGCACCAAAAAAAGTTGAGATTAACTGGCAAGAATTTTCTAAAAGACAATATTAATTCAATAAATGTTTGCATCCCTTCTATACACTAAGCATTATTGGATATTGATGAACGCAGGACCCCTGCCTTAGCAGGAGAAACAGGCAGATGCAATGAGAGTGTCGTTACTGCTCTCTCACAGAGGCAGCACACTGTAGTTAACAGATATTGCTGGTGGAAGCAAATTGGCCCAACCTCCCTGGAAATCAATCTGACAGTATGCTGCAAAAGCCTGAATTCATACCCTTTAACTCCCAATCCTGGGTATCTACTGTAAATAATCAGAAGTTTAGATAGAACTATTCTAACTAGATTGTAAAATTAAAAAATTCCAAACAACACAAATGTACAATAATAGTTAAATAAGTCATGGTATTAATATCTATGTTATATTACAGACATCTAAACTACATGTTGCACAAAAACCTTACACAGAGAAATCAGGTTTACAAAATTGTGATATAATCCCAGTATTACAAATGTATATCTATATATACATGAGCTAAATGGTAAGACTCCAAAACATTAACAGTGATTAACTCTGAGCTGTAGAATTGCAAGTAATTTGGCTTTTTATTCTTTTATAATTTATAATGTTTATATAATGAACATGTACTATTTTAATAAATAGGAAAAGTATTTTTCTCCTTTATCTGCTTACGTAGGTAATATGTATTGACTACAGAAGAGTAGAAATAAAGATAAAAATCTTCACCTAAAATCGACCACCCAGAGATAGCCTGACATCATTTAGGAGTATGCTTCTAGATACTTCTTTGCAAATATTAATAGATAAGTAATTTTACAAAAATGGAATTTGATATAACGTCCTGTTTTGTCACCTGCTTTAGAGGAAGGAGAAGAGAGATAGCAGATCTAAACACTTAGAAGTTTATTAGTCTAAAGAGACAAGAAAATGATGGCAGCTAAAGAGAATTATTATGTGTCAATTAAAACAATTTTTTGAGCTGTGGAGTGCTCAAAGAAGGTCCCAGTGTATGCGTGGAGGGGAGACAGAGGAGAAAAAGGGATGCAGACAGAAACACAGGTGAGGAGGGGTCACGAGAGGAGATGCAGAGACCAGCTGTAGTGAAATTCGACCAGTGCATGTGAGAGGCTTCTGCTAGACACCCCCCTTCTCATGTTATGGGAGATAAGATAAGGCCTGCACAGAGCCCATGTGGGTGATGAGGTCTCAGGGGGAGAGGAGAAGCCTTAACAGCCGCAGCCTGTAGAGTGAGCACTGGAATGGCACCACAAGGCCTGTTTACAGTTGTTAATAACTGACTGACATAGTTCAAAAGCAAGGCCAGATACAGAATTCCAAGGGTATGTTGGGCTTCATGTCAAAAGGAATTACAAGTAAGTCAGGGTGAGTTCGTCAAACAGAAATTACCAGAATCAACTATTAGAAAGGGAGGAAGAATGGTAGTACCATGGAAAGAGCCAGACAGATCTGATTCTGCCTTCTTACTCACCAGCTGGGCAGGTTATCTGACTCCCTGCGGCTCAGTTTCAACTACCTTCCAAGGTGATTGTGAGAATCAAAGATAATTTATTTCTATAAACACCTGCCACATAGTATTGATATAAATACCTGACAAAGAGTAGCTATTACTACTACTCCCTAAAGAGGAAGAGATATTATACAATATAACATCATGCTTAAAACCACAGAATTTGGAGTTAGACCAATTTAGTTAAGTTCAAATCCTTGCTGTCACTTACTAGTCATCTAAGCCTCAGCATTCCCTATACAATGAGGATACCACCTGCCACACCAGACTGTTTTAAGTAAGACAACATACATAATATATTATGTTCTTAGGCACAGTACCTATGTAATCAATTTTGTTGTTGTTATTTAGTCTCTCTGTTATGTCCCTCTTGTTTGCGACCCCTCACCAGGCTCCTCTATCGGATTTCTCAGGGTATCTTCTACTCCCAGGGATCAAATCAACATCTCCTGCAAGTCTCCAGCATTGCAGGCAGATTCTTAACCACTGGGGAAACGTGTAATCAATAAACAATGGCTATTATTAGTACCATGATTTCACCAGTGGCTCCACAGTAAAGAATGTCTGCAGTGCAGGAGACACGGGTTCCATCCCTGGGTGGGGAAGATCCCCTGGAGAAGGAAATGGCAACCACTCCAGTATTTTTGCCTGGAAAACCCCATGGACATAGGAGTCTGGCAGGCTACAGTCCATGGGGTCTTAAAAGAGTCCAACACGACTGAGCGACTAAACAATAATTATTATTACCACTTCTGTGATTGTGGCCACATTACATAACCTCTCTGAACTAGAATTTAGTCAGGTAGTACATTAGCATGGAGAAGGAAGTGGCAACCCACTCCAGTGTTCTTGCCTGGAGAATCCCAGGGACGGGGGAGCCTGGTGGGCCCCGTCTGTGGGGTCACACTGAGTCGGACACGACTGCAGCGACTTGGCAGCAGCAGTACACTAGCATTCCACTGTCTGCCTCTTTCCCCTTCATTCCCAGAACATGGCACACAGTTGACACACAGTAAACATCTGTTGCCTGAGAATTAGAGATTTCTAACAGTATCTGGCGTATAAATGCTGGGGGAAATGGACCTGTTTGTGTTTCCACTGGAAGACAGGCTCCTTTAAGGCAGAGCACCTGTTTCATTCATCCTGTAGCCCCAGCACTGGGCAAACTCTTTGCGAAGTAGGCGAGCCTCAGCAAATGTTTACTGAGTGGCACAGAAGGTAGCACTAATCTGGCAGCCACCTTCACTATGAGGTAACTGCAGAAGCCTAGACAACTTGACCTTCCAGGAACAACTGGAAATTCTCTATCTGCTTTACCATTTCACATCACAGGCCACCTCTGGGCCAAGTGCCTGTACCCCCTGACTCAAGGCTGTTGCTTGGGTAATACCTTCAGTAAGCAACCTAGTAATGAAAAAAATGAGAAATGCAGTATGACCCCATATTTTAGTGAGGTGAAGGAGGGCCAAGGGTCTCCTTAGGTATGAATTTGCAAACACTGTGAATTACCCCATCTAGCACACAGCATAAGAGCATACAGCAGCATTTGTATAAATTCAGCCAAGGCCACAGGGGAAGCCAGAAACAGGGTAACAGTTACATACCTCTGGTCAACTAAACATGTCACATACATGAAGATAACAAGTTATGACACCGAATTAATTTATAATTAACTTTCTTACGGTTTTTGCAATAAAGTTTAAAATGCCAGCAGAATTGTGAAAAGTAGGCTAAAGGGTCCTCCATGTTGCTATCTTGAGAAACTGGGGCCTGTAATAATTAGAAACAAACTTCTCTACCAATCTGACAAAAACTTGATTACTTCAGATTTTTAGTTGAGTCTTTTACATTATCTTAAAAATACATTCTTACAGGATATTCTGGTACTTCACCAACAGCTTTACATTTGATTAACCTAGATTAAACATAATTTTCTGAGTCTTTATCTGATTAGTAGAGAAAGACAGGCTTTGCTGAAGAAAAACTGGAAAATATAAAAAGATTAAAATCATCCTCAGTTCAGTCATCCAGAGATAACCATTATGTATACTTTGGTGTATTTCTTTTTGATGCTTAATGTTACTAGTGTGTTCAAAAACATGACTTTTAATGCTTCAGAGTATTCTCTCAAGCAAGAACACATCCATATTCCCTACCTTCAGACATTTAGATAATTTAGAATTATTTTCCACTGGATGTTTCTAAAGGTAAATTTCTCCTTTATGTTAAATATAAACATATATTGAATTACTATTTATATGAGATATACATTTAGTTCAATTAGCACTGGAAAATAACACTGTAGAAGGTTAGTCAGAAGACCAGAGAATTTTTAAATTAAATAAATTTTATTTCAGTAGATATGCACTGGTATATAATTTATGCCAGGCACTGTGGCTGGTAATAAAAATGAATTGAACTCTGTCCCTTCCTTTGTTCAAAATTAGAATATATTTAATCCAAAATTTTTATAATATCTACAGCCAAAATAAGAATTACTGATGGCTCATGACCTGGAACTGCAAGAGATCCTCAGCCATCAAAAAATAAATAGGATCAACTTTCTAAGGTAGAAAAGTAAATGGTACGTATTAGGAAATTTTAACAAATTTGAAGCAAAAGATTTTCTAGTGATTGAATGGGTCAATAAGGTAATTCTTTGAACCAAATATCCAACTTCTAAAGTATTTCCAGTAATTCATTTTATGTAAATGGCTTAGGATGAGTGAGTGAAGTCGCTCAGTTGTGTCCGACTCTTTGTGACCCCATGGACTATAGCCTATCAAGCTCCTCTGTCCATGGGATTCTCCAGGCAAGAATACTGGAGTGGGTAGCCGTTCCCTTCTCCAGGGGATCTTCCCAACCCAGGTATCAAACCCGGGTCTCCCGCACTGCAGGCAGATGCTTTACCGTCTGAGCCACCAGGGATATCTTAGGATATCTGTTCTTAAAAGTATAAGGGTAAAATTCATCTACTCCTATTTCTACAGCAATATAGACTTCAAATTAAGAGGACTATAAACACCTGCCACATAGTATTGATATAAATACCTGACAAAGAGTTAACATTTTATTCTATGCTTATAGCTACCATGTAGCTTAGATTTCCTCAGACAAGCCCTGAATTGAATATTCTATCCCTTTGCCCCTATAAAGTCAGAATCCCCAAACTGGAATCAAACCATAACTCCCAGACATCATCCTAAAATTGCATACAAATCCTTTGTCAGACCACATATGTGCCAGTCATTATTTCTGTTCATTCCAGCTTATTATACTTCCGTCCCAGGAATCTGCAGAACTAGCCTTAATACATTTGCCCAGAAATTGCTCATCTGAAATGGGAAACTTACTTAGGGACACAAGTTTCTAAAAGGGGAAATGTAAGGACACGGGTTTCTAAAGGCTACCATACTGCTAGCAAAAATACATGAACCTGTAAACACCACAATGTTTAAAATGTATAACCAAAAAGGGCCTGTTGTACACAGAATTCTGCTCAGTGTTATGTGGCATCATGGATGAGGGGGTTTGGGGGTAGAATAGATACACACATATGTATAGCTGAGTTCCTCCTGTGTTTACCTGAAACTGTCACAACATTGTTAATCAGCTATCAGTTCAGTTTCTCTGTCATGTGAGACTCTTTGAGACCCCATGGACTGCAGCACACCAGGCTTCCCTATCCATCACCAATTCCTGGAGCTTACTCAAACTCATGTCCATCGAGTCAGTGATGCCATCCAACCATCTTATCCTCTGTCATCCCCTTCTCCTCCCGCCTTCAATCTTTCCCAGCGTCAGGGTCTTTTCAAATGAGTCAGTTCTTCGCATCAGGTGGCCAAAGTATTGGAGTTTCAGTTTCAGCATCAGTTCTTCCAGTGGATATTCAGGACTGATTTCCTTTAGGATTGACTGGTTTGATCTCCTTGCAGTCCAAGGGACTCAAAAGTCTTCTCCAACACAATTCAAAAGCATCAATAATCGGCTACACCCCAATACAAAATAAAGTTAAAAAAAATACATGAACCATTATTTTCCCTTATGCTAATACTGTTACTACTCAATTAAAGAATCTGTGCTCAATTTGATACCTAGGGTTTCTTTGTGAACTGTTTGTGAACCCTATGAGTTCTTTAATCCTCGGACCCCTCTACTCAATTTAAAATGGCCAATTAAATGAACAGGGAATACATCATAAAATAATTTCATTTGAGCCCCGAGGAATTCCAGTGACCTGCAAGTAAGCCTGGAAGTGGTCATTTAGAAGACAATCAGTAAACATTCTTTCTCCCTCAGAATTCCTGGAGAGCAAGATAAAGACTTTGGTGACTTCAAGATGACTTCTGAACCCTCACCATTTTACTAACTCCAGCCTTCCTCAACAACGCAACACATTATTTTAAAGGGCACTAAGACATTATTTTTCATTCAACAGCACATTTTAAGCAGCTAGTGTCAGTCACTATACTATAACCCAAGGAAATTAGTGTGTTACTAAATGGACATTTCACATTTGAGTGGGCATGACACATTTAATTATATAATTATGAAAAATAAAAAGGGTAGACCAGTAATAGAGAGAGGCTTGCAACTTAGGGAGCTGAGGGAAGAATTTTCTAAGGTGATGAGAACCTAAAAATTGAGAAGCAAAGTTATGCAAAAAGCAGGGAGGAGAAATATTCTAGGCAGAGGGGTAAATGTGTGCAATGGCTCTGAGGCAGGAAATGGTGCTGAGGACATTTTAAAAAGCCACTATAGCTGGAGTATAGTAAGAAACAGAGGGAATCATAGCTGGAAAGATTAGCAAAGGTCAGATCATGCAGGGCCTGGGGGAGCTATTGAAAAAAAGTTAAGCAAGGTAGTACTCTTCTAGGTTGGGGAGGTGCAAGAACAGAGGCAAGGAGACAAATAAGAAAGCCATTACAGACATCTAAGAGATGGTGGAAGCTCAGGCACTGGAAATCAAGAACCTTTTAAATGACATCTGATTAAAATATGAGCACAAGTTAACCAAGGAGGAAGAGCACTGCAGGCCCCTGAAAAACATCTATTGTGGCATTAGGTCCCAAGACCTATTCTGACACTGTAAACAGTCTGGTATGGCAAGAGCAAAGGGTATGTGATAGGAGCAAAAACAGGAAGACCAATTGTTAGAAAACTATTGCAGTAATCCAAGCAAGAAAGTGTAACATCCTTTACTCAATTAGTGGCAATGCAGAGGACAAACCAAGACTGTATCCATGTGGTATTATTGGAAGTCATAGGAGAGTCGCTGGATTTGAAGAGGGGAGGGAAGAGGAGCTTGAAGTAATTAGATTTATGGCTTTGAGTAGGTAGATCATGGTACTGTTTGCTACAATAGGGAGAACCAGGGTTGTAGGTAGGATGAGTCCCGGTTTGTATACGCTACCACATGGGAAGAACCACATACTAGACAGGTGGATACATGGCAGTCTTCGGCTTAGAAAGAGGCTGAGGCTGGACATGTACATTTAGAAACCACAAGTGTAGATAAAGCCATCAGACAGACTGATTGCTCAGGGAAATAGAAAGTGAGAAGAGCTCAGTCCAGAACCCTGGGATGCACTGACACTACAAGGGCAAGTTAGAGCAGGATTTCTCAACAGCACTGATATTTTAAGCTAGGTGATTCTGTTGTAGGATGTTTACCAACATCCCTGGTCTGTATCCACTAGATGCCAATGGGACCTGCCCAGTTAATACTGTTCTTGGTGCCTTGAAAGTACAAAAGAAATGCAGGTGACATTCCACTACATCCAACCCACAACGCATTGGAATACATTTAGCTACTGGCTTGAATCAAATCCAGTTAAAAATTCCATTTCTACATGAGGCTACAATGGGAAAACACACATAACTCTTTTGTTAAAAAAAAAAAAAAAATTACACAAAACCCTGTCCCCTAGTATAGGATTAGGTATCACCATTCTGCTTCAGTAAGCCCCAGTACTTCTCCACCATTAGAATGTGGTATTTTCTCTCTCACCTGATCTCTATTCAACCCTTATAATGGGGTGAAGTGAAGTGAAGTCACTCAGCCATGTCTGACTCCTTGTGACCCCATGACTATTCAGTCCATGAAATTCTCCAGACCAGAATACTGGAGTGGCTTGCCATGCCTTTCTCCAGGGGATCTTCCCAATCCAGGGATCAAACCCAGGTCTCCCACATTGCAGGCTGATTCTTTACCAGCTAAGCCACAAGGGAAGCCCAAGAATACTGGAGTGGGCAGTCTATCCTTTCCCCAGCGGATCTCCCCAACACAGGAATCGAACCGGGGTCTCCTGCATTGCAGGCAGATTCTTTACAAACTGAGCTATCAGGAAGGCCCATGTATAATGGGATAGGAACTATTAGTTGAGGAAGCTGATGGCAGAGGGGTTAAGTTACATGGCCAAAGTAGCATTAAGTGACCAAACTAAGATTAGAACTCAACTTTGGAGTCTGACTCCAAAGTCCATGCTCTAAAGCTAAACCACTTAACCACTATTCCAGATGGTCTCCATTAGGCTGTAAGCTCTATGAGGAAGGGGCTGGTCAGTCTCTTTCACCATTGTATACCTAGCATTTGGCTCATGCTTAGCAACAGAAGCTCAAATATTTATTGACTATTGAATAGTCTCAGCTCAGACTTAACTCTTAATTCATTCATAGATCTGCATTGAGAGAGCACTCACAAACAGCAAATTAGATCACAAAGAGGAAGAAAATGTCTTTCAGTCTGATGGGAAATAAGTAGATGCATGTGTAGAATTAACTCTTGAGTGTTTCCCCCCAGAAATGAAGGATCTTCCATCAACCCTGCTTCAATTCCATTAAAGCAAAATTACTCTTATTGCCTCCTTATTCATCATATAATGCAGCCTCTAGGAGATGGCTGAGTGAAAACAGAAATTAAGTATGGACAGTTTTTGCAAAATGACAGTTGTAAGTGATTTCTGACAGGATCATCAACAGGTACTCAGAGCAAAGTTTTCCAAACATCAGATATGCTTTTAACAAAAATGTAACCTTCTCTACCCTCAATGAGTAAGTGCCATTGGGTAGTCCTAACCTAGTTTTTTTTTTTTTTTTTTTGGTCATAAGCTAGTATTGGTACCTTTTTGACAAAACAATTATATATCCAGAAATTTCTGCACAGGTGAAGCACCCATCATTCCCAGGAGATAAAATATTTTGTCATCCATGCCTGGAGTAGCCAGGAGGGTTAGTCTGGAGGATATAGAACTCTAAAGAGCAGTGAACAGAGGGAAAATGCTGTGGAATTCTGCAAAAGAATGAAACGAAATCCAGGAGTAAGCTTTAATCAGCTCTATGTACACAGATTTCTTAGAAGCCATGGAAGCTATAAAGCAATTAGAGTTGAGAAAGTTCCCCACTCTGCATCAAAGCCATTTCAGTGAAAGCATTCATGTAAAAGCTCATACTTTCCAGACCTCATACCCTCAATCCATAATGCTTTCATTCGCATCAAAGCCTCTAGGGAAAGCTTGATTCAGCACATTTCAACATATTCTAACATAAACTTGAGCTTGAAGGAACAGGGAGAATGTGTTTTCTGTTCCAGGGCACGGTTTCTTCCAGGGTGTTTCAGTTTATAGCTGCCACTTAGCAACTCCAGGTACTTTTGCTAGCTGATCTTCAGTGTAGTTTGCTATACTGACTTCTACCCAAACATTAAAACTTTTAAAAAATCAGTAACTCATTTTTGTTCTTTCAGCTCCTTTGAAGATTATGAAACAGAAGAACCTCCCTCTCCCTCTGAAATTGTAAACAAAGGCAATAAAATAGTGACCTCAAGCCTTTCAGAGAAATGTGGAAAGCTTCAGTCAGTGGATGAAGAATAGTTGCCAGTGTCTACATGAAAGGGAGATGTTTTTCAAAAAAAATTTTTTTGTGAAGAGATGCTCTAGTTTGCATATTGCATTTTAAAAGCTTTGATTTCTGCAAGTGTGTATCTGCACTAGGAACTTTTTAACGTTTTTGAGCAATAGCTCTGGATACACATACCCAATCTGGGAGACTCCTCCAGTTTGCCTCAAACCTCCTACAGAGCTTTTCCTCAGAAGCAAATGATATATACATCACCTTCCAACGTCTGTAAATCAGCACTCTTCACCCTGAATGTACCAAGGATCTCTTGGGGACAGTGCCAAGCACGGCTCTCTGCACAAAAGCAGAAGTTGCCTCTGTTGTCCAGTATCCCTGAGGCCCATCAGGGCTCCTATGGAGCCCAGAAGAAACCTTCACTTGCAGAAAACTTGAGTCAAGAAATTCTGGAACTTGAAAAAGCAGTCAGGGCCTCCAGAACTGAATTAGCCCTGGTAATAAAAGCACTGCCAAAACATCTCAGAGACTTCTTTTAATTGTATGTGTACTGGAGTTCAAAGATCTTGAACTTAATGTAATTTCACAATGACCTGCCAAACTGCTAGTCACTTTACATCCTCAGGTATTGTAACCACTGGGCCTTCCAACCTTGCTAGCAAGCTCTAAACCCTTCCCCCATCCTGACTGTGGACCTTATATAAAACCTGAAGAAAAACTTAACTGAGGACAAGTACAGAATATGACTCCTAATTGGGAGGAAAAAGTTTCCTTTTAACTGATCTAACATTTGTAGCAAATTATTAAGTGATTTATTAACCTAAAAATTAGTGTCCCATCTGTACTTCGTATCAGAAAGCCTACTTGAAGGCTTAAATAATTATATATGAAAATTCTTACTAGACATATTCATCACTGAATATTAGACTAGGCTAACAGTAAAGGCCTCAATCTCAACATTAGTCCTTCATGTTGAAAAATAACTTATTCAAAATACTGCATCCACTTCAGTATTTATCACAAAAATGGGAGAAAACAGAGATGGTACCCATAAAAGAAAGCAACTTCATGTTTACTAGAGAGTAGACATGGTTATTACAGAATACTGTACTTTTCAGCAAACCACAAGGCAGTCAAATCTCACAATATTGTTGAAGACAAATTGAAAATAAACTATTAAAAAGGATGGAAATATCTGCTAGTATAAAAGAAACCTCCCAGAAACTTTTTAATATCCACCTCTGTATAAAGTCATTAAAGTTTTTCCCTGGATTTTTTAACCACAAGTCCTAAATATCAGAATAGCTCCCTTTCCACCCCACATTGGTTCCCTTGCTGGTATGAAGGCCAAACTTTTGAAATAATCAAACATTGGCAAAAAGTAGAGAAAAGGAGAATCTAGGAAATGCACCATCAACTAGTAGAGTTATTAACAGATTTAGCAATCCTTTTGTCAGTATCCTCCCAGTTTCCTGTTATTTTACCTTCATGATCAGAACTGAAGTTCAATTTAACTATTATAGAAAAAACTTAGTTTCTAATAGCTCACAAAGAAAACCTTAAAAGTGACTAAATGTTTAGGAAATACTACATGCAATAATCTAAACACATTGGAAACTAGGATTAAAAGTATTTTTGTAGTACATAAAATTTACCATCTACCCCATCCAGCCTTTACAAGGAAACAAATTTTTTTCAGATAAAAATACTCAAATGGTAAATGTTTTTAGAAGTCAGATATGGTTTATAGGTTTTACTAGCCATAATGATCTTAACTATTTCTAAGGCTCAGCAAAAATTCAGTTTTTCAACACACATCTGATTGTTTTGTTTTTTTTTTTTAACTACATGGCTGTACTTTACCTTGTTTCTCCTTACTGAAGTCATCTTGCTTTCATTTTGGTCAATATTTGGTTTCAAAAGCCTGTAATTATTATAAAAGTATAGCTACCAGTATCATTCCACTTAAGCGCTTTTAATTTAGGTCATCCAAAGTAACACATTTTCAGAAACAAGAATGTGTTTCACTGTAATCCCCTTAGTATCAAATATAAGAAATGTGAATTCTGAGGAACTAAAATAGAATATATTTTACTTTCTGGTAAAGATCATGCAGAATATAATCATTATTGCCCAACTGGAAATTTCAAGTTGTTACAATATCCAAGATTCCTTGATAAAAGTTAAATTGAAGGTATGACCTTAAAGCTAGTCAATGAGATATGTGTTTCAGAGCTTAACATTAACTGCCATGGTAATCAAACTAATGAAATTATGTGTATTTTCCCTGCATCTTATCTATGTCATTGTGTACTGTTCAAAGTGTTTCTAAAACTTTAGACTGATCAAATGAGAGAAGTCATTTGCTCAACTTTGGAAATGTTATGGTGTGTTTGGGTGGAGAAGCCTGCATGATTTAAAGTTTTTCCCTTTTTGCAAAACTAAATAAAGTTGTCAAATACACACTTTTGGTTTTAATGACACTTGCAACTCATTTTTATGTTTGAAAAGAGCAGCATTATAAACAAGCTTGAGTTTCAAAGAAAGTAACTCTTTGAACCTCTGGGAAAACTTTATAAAGAAAGATACGGAAAGATAACACCTCATACTAAGAAGTCATTTCCTCTGGGGATGGGAATTTGGGTTTGGAAATGAGAAGTTCACAAGATCAAAGGGAACTTAGCCTTATATATTGTTTAAAGAATGAGTAATTGTTATTTGGATACCTGAATTTTTTTTAACAAAGAGGGAGAAAAAAATACCATCCACACTTTAGATTCCAATTCTAAACTGTGAACTTAGTATTTTCTAAAACATTTTATATTTTTTGCCTATAATACAGGGAAAATTTCATTTTTCATGTTATGAAACTTTTACTTTGCTTTAGTCACCATCAAATTGTTTTGAGAAAACTAAGAAATACAGAAGAAATTCTGTATCCTAGAACTGTACTGCATCTCTGTTTAAAGGTGTAGACCTATGGAAACTAATCAAAAAGATTAGGTCTGTAACTGTCAGCTGTAAAACTGCTGCTGCCTAAAGGTGAAAGATTACTGGATCACTTATGGTAATTACAAGGAAATAAAAAAAAAAACAAATGAAGATGAGTCATATTAAATGCTGTTACTGTTTTGATGGTTTTAAATCCTATTGAAGTAAATCCAGTTACTTCAGTAATAATTTCTCAATTATCCATCATTAGCCATTGGTCAGCATTCCTAAAAGTAATTCACTATATAAAGAAAAACAACATAAAAATCAAGGCACAGTAATTAATTACTCTTCCCCAAATGTACATAATACAGGCCATTCAAAGCATGCTATCCCAAATTCCTCAGTATTCTACAACATAGAATTAGAAAACTAACATTTATTGATAGATTTAAGGTGTAATACAGGTTTCCAAAAGTGTGGCAGTGAGAATACCAGAATAAAAAAGAGAAACTTGTGCTAAAAACAACCTGAATTCATCATTGGCAATATTACATAACAATCAAGGCCCTCACATACTAATGATTTTCACTTTGTCTATATTGCCAACCTCCCATGCATCAAAAAACACGAAACTAAGATTATCAAACTTGGGAAGCAATAAAGTACTCAAGGAATATTTAAGATCATAATATTAGGAAAGTTTGGGAGATTTGCAAAATATATTCTAATCATCCATGTGTACAATCTCATTATTTCTAGTCATTTTTGCAGTGATCATTAGTGAATAAAAAACAGATTTACAAGTTTATATAGCAGGGCATCTGCGTCCAACGTAAAACTGTTACAAACTTTAGGCAAATACATGTTTCATAAGACACTGCTAACACTCAGAGGAATTAAATAAAATTCCAAAACTTGGAAAGCAAATAAAGACAAGACAACTAAGAAGCATTTTCCACCATTTACTCTTGTTATCAAAAATAGTTCAACTCTTCTTGCAAAACAAAAACAAAATAGTACATACTGGACACATACATCACATTTTTCTTCCTATGGCTTTAGCCCACCCCCACCCCACCAAAAGAGACAAAAAAAAAAAAAAAAGCCCAACAACAACAAAAACAACTCTACCTGACCACATTCACAGAAAATGACACCAGGATACACTACAAAACAGAAGGAGGTGTCATCTGCTCTGTGTCCAAAGGTTTCTTCTCCATGTCTTGTACTAGGTGAGTAACCATCATTGAACATGCTGTGTGCCAAATCAAAACATAACTTCAGCATATGTCAGATCTCAGAAAAGATGGTGAACGTAGTAGAAACTGAAATTTTTCCAGCAGTATTTTTCTTTAAATAAGCACTGTCAAAGCAGCAACTCTTCTTTTAAATCATAAAGTCATTTCTTTACAACCTAGTCAGTCCTTGTTTTATTTGGGCTGTGTGTGCTCTTTCAAGCAACTGACTAGATTTCCCTTCAACAGAATGTTTGTGACTCATTTATCTCCCCCATAAAATTACAGGGAAGACAAAGATTTAAACTGAAACATAGTTTGTGCTTTACATGCAAAAGAGTATTCTAAAGAAAACCCAACTAGCTTCAAACCTACCTAAATGAACAGGCTTCATAAAAAGGCATTTTTATTAGGCCTCTATAAAGAAGTCTCCACAACGAATAGCACCCTATTAAAAAAAAAAAAAAAAAGGAAAAAGCATCTCCAATCTAAAGTCTGCGGCAAACTATTAGAGGAAACAAAAAATCACTTTGAAGTGGCCAGTGGCAATAGGTATAATGCATAAATCTGAGTAAGTTTTGGAGCATTATTCCAAAATTATTTTAAGTAAATCCCAATTTCTAAATAAAACATTTGTATAATTTTTTAAAATTCTGTCACATAGTGTAGTCTAAATTCAATTACCTTCAGATTAAAACTACTCTTCTCCACTTCATTTATCTAATCAGAACATTGCTCAAAGTGAAGGAAAGATTTAGAGTTTTTCCCCTAGAAATGAGTCAGACTTAACTAAAAATGGGATTCAACTCAGCAGAGTTTTGTGGCATGAACGGCTAAATATCCACAGTCTGACAGAATTTCAGTTTGTTCACTTTTAAAAGACAGATTTTTTTCAACATTCTAATGAGGGGCAAATTTTCTTTCATAATACTGCTGATTTAAAAACTGCTACATACACCAGTAGCCAATTTTCATGATCAGAAATGGTATTATGTCAGTACAAAGGTTGAGCTGGACACATCAGCTTTTCAACAGGAGAAACATCAATGGCATCTGAATGTAGCACTGAGTCTCCTGAACAAACTAATGGCTACTTTTCCACAAAATAAGAGCACAATCCTTATGGACTGACTAGATACCACTTCCTTACATTTAATCATAAACTTTGATTATGCACAAAGCATGACCATAAACAATGAGGTTAATGTTATTTTCCTTGCCAAAGTTCATTTTGTATAAATCAGTTGCATCAGCATTTGTTCTCAAACTATGAGGTTCTGTAAGAACTAAGGACATATAGTTGTAGGGTTACTCCTCCATTATCTGCAAACTATTTCCCCGACACTAACACATATAACTTAGCAATGAAAACACTTGATACAAGTGATCTATATGCAGGAGCTCCGGCAAGTTAAACCAACAAAACCATAGCTGCCGTAAAACTGTAGCTATTTTCCTACCAGAGGTAGGTTTAAAGACCCACTGATTTAACAGTCGAATCTCATGTCTATAGCTTCATCCAAACTTTTATCATCATGTGTACTGGCAGCTAAAAACGTCGTTACTGGGGACCCTGTGACATTAATTACACTGGTGCTGGTACTAGCATTGCGCACAGCAATGCTAGTCACATTAATGCCCAAAGTGAGCCTGGTCTGCTCCAAAGCCTTTTCTGGCACAGCAAATGCCTCCAGCTTCTTCTCCCCATTGGCCATATAGGAGTTTTGGCAGCCACGACATATACAATCTAAGCAGGCTTTGCGGTTAGAGTAGCAAGGGCAGCGTTGGCCGCGGCATGTAAGAACACTTGGATTTTGAGTAGCACGCCCACATTTACACCCTTTCTTTTCCTGGGGCTTTTTATACACAGTCTTGGTAGGACTTCCTGGCATAAAATGATGACTGGGAATCTTTTCCTTTACTGTTTTGTCTTTTTTAAGAATACCTGGCTTGGTTTTAGAGTGAGATTTCTTGGATCCATGTTCATGACTCTTTTTCATGCTTTTAGTAGATAAAAGCACAGTTTTGCTGATTTTGGGTGTTGTGCCTCCATTGGGAACAGTTGCTATAGGCTGAAGAGAAATTTTGCTCTCCCGTTTCACTGTCACAGGAGCAGATGCCCCCAATGTCGGGCCTCGGATAATGGTAGAAATTGGAAGTGGTTGAACTTTCTCACTGTCGCTTTCTGACCTGGATCGTTTTCTATTCAGTTTTGCTACCTTCGGAGTTGCTGCTGTACACGATAACCCATGAAGTGCAGGACTGGTGGACATAAAAACATTATGGCTAAGAGACTGGGAAGAAAGCTGCAGAAACGGTCCATTGGATACAGTGGCTTCCAAGTTGGGCTGCAAATTAGGGCAACAAACTTCTGTGTTTGAAACAGTTTCTAAGCTGCGGAGTACTTCCTCAACACTCAATAACAGAGAGTCACCAGGTTTTATATCTTCACTGAAACTGCAAATATCAATGCCTGTGGAACATAAGTCAGAGGCTACCGTGTCACAGACAGGTGGCAAACTGTCAGATAGATCTTCAGTTTTTATGTCAACAGTGTTACATACATCAATCGTATTTGAATGTTCAGGTGAAGGAATATTTATACCAAATCTATCTATTGAAAGCCCATTGTAAGTAGGCAAACCATTGATAACAGAACTGCCAATAGCAATGCTGAGGGTACTTTCAGATATTGGAGATAAACTAGCTTGAGGATCAGTTGTGGGTTCTGAGGTTGAAGGTAAGGGGGAATGTGTCAAACACAAAGTAAAGGATGAATCTGAGGGTTTTTCCGTCTCCTCACCAAACAAGGATCCATCATTAAGCAAAGCCAAAATATCAGAAGAACAGTCGACTGCTTCTATTATATCCCGTGCCAATGCAGTCTGTGTTATATATTCACATAGTTTTTTGTAGCAGTTCACTAGGATGCTTAACTGCTTGTTTTCCTCAAACTGCTCATAGTCTTTGCACCAGCTACATGAAGGTTTCATCATCATTTTCTTGCCTTTACAACTTTTGCAGACATAGTGTTGGCAGGTTGAGTTGGTGGGTGCAATAGGATCTTGTAGCAAATGTCCTAAGAGGGAAAAAGGAGGAAAGCAAAAATTTTAGTAAAATAAATTTATAATTTCATATACTGAAGTTGAGATTATAAGTAATCTATTAAAATTAAAATGGATTTAACTCACCAGACCAGATAACAAAACAATACAAAAAGCATATCTTACAGGAAACAGAAAAATACTCAACAGCTCACTTCATTTCCATGCTACATTCCCCATTTCTTTATTTCAAACAATCCTCCTCTGTCTGTTTCTCCCCCAAAATGGTATATTCTGGTTCACTTTCTTTCTCTCTTCTCCAAAGGCTATAAAGAGGTGGAGATCAGTCACTAAAAGTACAAACCAGGCTTATAACCCTTGGGACCTGGACCTACTGCAACAATTGTCTAGACACGGAAAAAGATAAGAGCAAGAGTTAATCCCTATTCTTATTCTTACTCATTTCTCTTCCTTAAACTGAATGTTTTGTTTTATCCGAAAGATTCAGTTAGGTAATGACAAGCCAATCATTTCCTGGAAATTTTTTGAGGCCTTGTGGATAGATAAACAAGGCCCCAAAAAAAGGTTAGTCCTTGCCTCATCAGACATTGTTTGAGGGTATTCACTACTACTCAGTACAAAAGTGTCTTCACGAAAAAAGTATAACTGCAAACCATGTTACTGTATATACTAATCATAAACTAGAAAAAAGATGACTAGAATATAGTTACAATGAAAAAGAACTATATTCATTTATTTAAAAAAAGGAAATGCTACTAAATCCTTTTACAGACAATCAAAATACAATAACAACAAAAAAGAACTACATTTAAATATAGCTTAAAAAAATAAAAGAATTTAATATTGGGCTCAAAATTTTCTGTCAGAATAGAAAATGACCATGGTCAAGTATCCCAAGTACAGCAATATAATAAAAAAGTGAAAGTGGGGGGGGGAGTGAAAGTGATTACTCAACTTGATATAACTCCTAAATTATAAATGACCTATACAAAATGAATCAGAAAGGGGAAAACAACTAGATTCAGTCCCTATCTCTACCCTTAGTCCCCAGAGAAACAAGTGTTCACTGGTTTCCAATTCAGGACAAATAATAATGAACTCAAAGCAGCATTTGTTTTCTCGTAAACATTATATAATTGAAGATTGAGACAGAAGGTACTTCTGGTTATAGATGGTGAAATCAGCAAACCCTCTCCCTTAAAAGCAACTATAAACCTGAAAATTTTTGACAAAGAGTCATTTTCACAACCAAAGACATAAAACCATCTGAGAAGCATTTATGTGTGAACCTGCTAAATCTCAGGTGAGGACAGTGGGGATCTGTGGGGTTCTGCTCTGGGGCTCCCCAACCACCCAGCTCCATCAGTGTTTACCCTGTTAGAATAGGAAGCCACTAAGATGGAAGAGGGTTCATTCAGGACACAAATACTAACTCAGAAGTAGTTCACAGACATAAATCTATGCTGAACGTCAGAAGCAGAAGAAAATGGAGGGAAAAAAAACTGTGACTTTGGGTTGGGCAGTGTCAGATGTGTCATCAAATGCATAAAAAGAAAAACTGTGAACAGTTTTTGAACACATATTCAAAAACTAAAAATACTTGTGCTTCAGAAGTCACTATTAAGAAAACAAGAAGATAATCCACAGATTGATGAGAAAAAAATATTTGCAAACCATACATCTGATAAAGAACTTATAACATGATATTTTTAAAACTTCATATACATCAATAAGACAATTCAATTTAAAAATCAAACAAAATTTGAATAAACATCTCACTAAATAAAACATGAATATTTAATAAGCATATAAAAATATGCCAAATATATTATTAAAACTATGACATACTGCTATACACCTACTAGTATGGATAAACTCAAAATGACAGATAATATCAAGAGTTGACCAAAATGTGGAGAAATCAGAACCCTTCTGTATCAATGGTAAGAATATAAAATGATAAATCACACTGGGAAACAGTGGTAGTTTCTTTAAAAGTTAAACATACACTTATAAAGCAGCAATTTTACTCCTAGGAGCCTACTCAAAAACAAATGACATACATCCATATAAAGAGATGTTTGTGAATAGGATTGAACCCAGGTCTCCCGCACTGCAGGCAGATTCTTTACCAGCTAAGTCACAAGGAAAGCCCAAGAATACTGGAGTGGGTAACCTATCCCTTCTCCAGGGGATCTTCCCGACCCAGGAATCAAACCGGGGTCTCCTGCATCGCAGGCAGATTTTTTACCAACTGAGCTATCAGGAAAGCCCATTATTCATAATAGACAAAAACAATCCAAGTGTCCAACAACTAGAGAAAAAACAAAATGTGATATATTCATACAAAAGAATAATGCTTAGCATTTATGAGAACTATTGGTACATGCCACATCATGATGAACTTCAGAAATTACGTTAAGTGAAAGAAGGCAGATGCAAAAGCATACATTGTTGTATTATCCCATTTATATAATGGCTTCCCTGAAGACCCAAAGGGCTCCCCTGATGGCTCAGAAGGTAAAGAATCTGCCTGCAATGCAGGAGACACAAGAGATGCTGCTTCGATCCCCGGGTCAGGAAGATTCCCCTGGAGAAGGAAATAGTAACCCACTCCAGTATTCGTGCCTGGAAAACCCCACAGACAGAGGAGCCTGGCGGGCTACAGTCCAAAGGGTTGCAAAGAGTCAGACATGACTGAGCAACTAAGCACAACAATTATATAAAATGTCTAGAAATGACAGGAAAGCAGAAATAGTGGTTGCCCGGGTCTAGGGGCAGAAGCAGAAGTTAATTTTAAGTAGGCTCAATGGAACTTTTGGGGTGATTAAAATGTTCTAACATCATTTCGTGGTGATGACTGCAACAGCACTTTAAAAAATAAATAAAAACACCTTAAGGCAAGGCCTCTGTAGTTACAGAGTTCAACCTGCTTTCCATCCAATGCAGGAATCCTTTAAGGTACCCTTGACTTAATCTAAGGAAAAGTATAGAAAATATGAATAGAGAGAGATGTGTACACACGTAAAAGGATAAAGCGTAAAGGTAAAAAATAAAATATGTTACCCTCTTGAGAAGGGGAGACTGAACAAAGTGAAATGACCTGGGATAGCACTAGTCTACGGGGGAGCCTGCTGAAGTGACTTAGCAGCAGCAGCATTCTGGGTTTAAACTGTTTTGTAACTTTTAACTTGCAAATCATGTAAATATTTTACATAATTATATAAATTTAAAGGAAACTCTTATAAATCAAAAGCAAAACAAGTAACTGTAATTTATCAAATTGATGGTATAACCATTTCAGTTAACCATTTCAAATATTAAACTTTAAAACAGAAAATTGACTCTAATCCTTATATCCTTGTTTTGTTTTCAGAAATTATATTTGTTGCTGGTAGTGTTGATAGTTACCATAAAATGATAGTGTCTAATTGTGGGATAAAGTAAATGTTGACGTCCTTGAAAATCCTGATTTTTTTAGTAAGAAGGAGGAAAATGTCGTAAGATATGAAAGTTAAAATTAAAAATTCGGTAGTCCTGAATTTCAATTGGATTTATCAATATGAACTTAAGTTTTTATCTCAGACATACATATTTCCTAGCACTATACACTGAAAAGGCATGGAAAGAGGAACCAACCACAGCAGCAATGAACTAATGATGCTGAAAAACAACTTTCTGTTCAAAGGGATCAGGGCAAATGTTGGCTTCTAAATCTGTGACATAAATTAGAAGAGGTAAATTTTGATTACCTTATGCTAGGAATTTCAAAAGGAAACTATCAAAGATCAGGATAATGTTTAAAGAGACTCAGGAGCAAACCCGAACAGACTTCCAGTGACCAAAGACGAGAAAATCTGAGCATGCATAAATGCAATGGAATATAAAAGCACACCTAAAAAAGTTCAAATCTCTAGAGTTCATTTTTTTAAAAAGGGAGAAAATCAGTTTCAGGATGCTAGTGAACCTGCTCATTAAGTTTGGAAACTGGTAAATAAAAACAAAGAGCTTCCCCAGCGGCTCCACAGTACAAGAATCCGTCTGCAATACAGGAGACTCAGGTTCGATCCCTGAGTCGGGAAGATCCCCTAGAGAAGGGGGTTAAACAACAGTAACAACAAACAGCAAGAAGCAAGTGTTTATCCTGACTTACCTAAATACGTGCTAAAACACTAAATAACCAAACCATAGATGAGAAGTTTCACTTTATAGGAATAATATAACTAATGAAGAATGACATAATTTGAGTATCATTTTAAGGGCTCCCCTGGTGGGTCAGAGGTAAAGAATCCACCTGCTAATGCAGGAGATGCAGGTTCAATCCCTGGGTTGGAATGATCCCGTGGAAAAGGAAATGGCAACCCACTTCAGTATTCCTGCCTGAAAAATCCATGGACAGAGAAGCCTGCATGCTACAGTCTATGAGGTCACAAGAGTCGGACACAACTTAGCAACTCAACAATGATTTGCAAATGGTACAAGCTAAGTGAAAAGAAAGGATTATCTCTTGCCCTCATTCCATCATCGATTTTCTTTTCACCAGTCATGTTAATCATGAGTTACCCATCACCTTTAAAGGACTTACCCTCTACACATCGTTTGTGTTCTTTGATGAGGTTTTAGACTATGCCTAATCCTGAGAACTTAAAACGGGCTAGAAAACACAAAAACTATCCTTTATTAATTCATAATTCTACCACCACTGAGTTCTTAAGAACTTCCGCCATGTAGACACGTATTACCTGTTGGATTGCCCAACCATTCCTCAACGAAGATATTTGAAATTTGAATCTACTACTGAAGATGCCTATTGGCAAACTTCTTTCACACACTCAGTTAAGTATCCTAATACTCAAAAGCTTCCCAGAGGGTTCTCTTTACACTTTACAAGGAAGGCAGCTCCAATGTTACAAGGAAGGAAGAAAAAGTTCAAGGGCTTCCTAGAACCAAATGTTAACCATATACTTACTATATATCCCTAAGGAAACTCCTCCCTGCAAAATTAAGAAATATCAAATAACACTTTTTAAATGGTAAAAATACATCTTGCCCTAGAAAGTAAAATGGAGGGGCAATTTGCATTAAGAGGAAGTGTGTCACTTACTGGTAGACTGTACCATAAAAACTGGGAAGTATTTGGGAAGAGGTTTAACTTGCTTAGCTTACATCCAGTTTCATACTCATGCACAAAAAGACTTGCTCAAAAATACACATCTTCAGATCTTAAAAATTGATTGTTCATGACAAAAGGTTTTCTCACTGCACTGACCTGAATTCTCATCAGCAATATATCATAGGAATTACGTTCCTTTACATAATGTAAGTTGTCCTGTAACTAAATGATATCATGTGCCCTAATACTAAATGATGCTACACTGGCCCTAAAAATGATAAAGATTAAATTTCATTTTTACTCCTCACGGTAATGAAAGTAACTAATTCCTTTTTTACTCTCCCTCTCCTTAACTTTTCCCATCCTCAAGTAAGATATTTGCAATCTGAGACTTAAGATTTTGTTTTAGATTACCATAATAGCCCTTCTGGGAATTTCTGAGAATACATAACTATTGGCAGGTAATTTACTAAGATATTCAATACCAGAATTTTTTAATGCTTTTAAATTTGTGAAACTCTTTATTATAGTAGTTCCAAAGGCAGAGAGTAGTAAAATTGGCCTTCAAATACCTATCACACAGATTCAATAATTATCTAGATTATACCACATTTGGTTCATCTACATCTTTTGATCTTTAAGTATTTCAAAGCAAATTTCAGCAAGCCTCATCTCTATGTAACAGTATAAATCACTACAAAGTACATTTCCTTAAGTAATTAGAATGTTATTACCACATCTAACAAAATTAATTATTTGAATAAATGTAATAAATAAAATGTAAACCAAATTTAGGTTTAACTTAAGGGAAAACATTTTAAAAACCTAGAAGAGGGCTTTAATTCTGGCATTAAAAAAAAATTTCAGAAGTTGTATTTTCTCAGTAAACATATTTATGGCTTTTGAGGTAGTCATAAAATGTTCCTTTTATTAAACAGATTTAACATAGATCATTCAAATCACTACTTTTGCAATATTAATATACCAAAGCTAAGATCTGTTGCCATGCCCTACCTCTACCAAGAACCACTGCCAGCATCAAGAGTAACAAATCAGCCTAAGTTTGAGAAAAAGGCCCACAGCACCAAAATAAATATAGCAAACTATACAACTAGGTCTCAAATCAGCTTGCCCCTTTCTCTGTACAAGGAATAGGCACAACTCCTTAGTATAAGCAAGCAAGGTATGATCAGTCTTGGCAAACTCTTCTAAATTCATAAGTGATACGAAGTTTGAAAAAACCCATTGGTAATTAATTCACTTCAGAATACCATTGGTAAAAGTGTACCATACTATAAAAGTTACTTTCCTTTTTGTTCCATCCCAAAACATGTTCTAATAATGAATTTTTTTTTCCTGTGGCTCAGATGGTAAAGAATCTGCCTGCAATGCCATGTTCAATTCCTGGGTTGGGAAGATCCTCTGGAAAGGGAATGGCAACCCACTCCAGTATTCTTGCCTGGAGAATTCTACAAACAGAGGAGCCTGGCAGGCTATAGTCCATGGGGTCACAAAGAGTTGGACACAACTGAGCAACTAACACACACACACAAATTAATAATTTTTTTCCATCCTTTCGTTACATTATTAGGTGACAACATTTACCTGAATATTTCTCATAAACATGAAAAACCGACAGATGTTTAATCCTTCAAACTTCATCAGTGTTGGAAATCAAGTTCCTAGACACTCAAACTCTTGGGTGAGACGTTAGAGTGTGGAAACTTTATCAGGCAAGGAAGGAAAGGGCAGAAGAACAAATTAGGCCAGGATCTATCACAGCAAAGGCCTCAGACAGACCCCACAGCTCTCAAGCTGAGATGGCTCTTCGAGGTTGTCCTGGCAAGATACTGTCTTTGGATGCAAGATACTCCAAGGAAGGGAAGGTGAGTGTGGGTGAGTGTCTCTCTTCAGCCAGCAGCAATTCCCAGGGAGGTCTGACAACTCCAGTAACACTCCCAGTAACTAAGAAAATGAAATCCTTCAGTCTTAAAGTGGGGATTTGTATAGTGTATACATGACAACCACTACAATTAGTAATTTTAGCTGTCCCAATCTGATGAATTTTGAGTTTAAAAAAATTTTATGATTTCTGCCTTTAAAAATGACTAGCCCATTTCTTAAAGTTATAGAGTGACTAAATATCTAAGATCTAACTCCAAAATTGATCCAAAATTGATCCTCCAATGATGCTAAGATTCTACGGCAAGATCTATAGTGTATCAGAAGTTTTACATTTGAATACCACTGTTCAAAGGATAGAGATATTAGAGTTCTATTTTGTATAATGAAATTTTCTATAAAAGTTTCAAAATAAAACTCAATGAAAGCTTGCATATTTTCACTTGCCCCAATTTTTTCATGATTTCAAACTTACCAGCTTTACATATTTAAATATTCTCCCTCTCTCCCCACTGCCCATCCTACCCACACCCACTCCAAATAATATACTGCCTTAGTTGGACCTTCATCATTTCTCATCCTGAATACTGCAAGGGTTCTCTATAGCATATCTTCCTGACTTAACTTCACCTGCTTCCATCAGTCCATTTTTCATACTACCAGCAAGTGATGTTTCTAAAACACAAATCTGATGATCTTTCTCCTTTACAAAAATACTTTACAAAGGAACAACTAAAAACACCTTCAAGCAACCTTTAAAACCCAAAGTCTTTGGAATGACATATGGCCTTTCAGAATCTAGCCCCTACTCACCTTTTCCAAAAAATTTTGTACCATTAAGCTTTCTCCACAAACTCCATACTCTATTCTCACCTGGCCATTTCAAAACAAGCAATGCTTGCTTACTCATTCCTCTGTGATTTGCTGTTCCTATAAAGACCTTCTTCATTCCTTGCATGGTAAACTGTTTACTCTTTAAGAAATGACTCGATTATGACCTCCAAGAGGAAGCTTTCCTTAATTGCTGCCCCTTTTTATTCAAAAAGGAGTTTGCACATCCTATTATATAGCACTTATCACATTATACTGTCACCATTCACTAGGTCTCACTTACTCAAGGCCAGAAACTTATTTATCTCTGTATCTTTAAGCCAGTATTGGCACATAAGCCAGCACCTAATAAATGTTCAATGAATGAATCATAAAAAGCACATTAGAGTTGGAAATGACCTTGGAAATCAACTTGTTCCACAGTCTCATTTTAACCAAGATGGACTTCTATACAATTACATAGCTAGTTACTAGCAAAGAGAAATAGAAGCTTAGTCTATTGATTCCCAATCTTAGTATTCTTTCTACTTAACAGGTAGCATCCATACACCTGCTATTAAATCCATGGCATCCACCGAGACAATTTTTGTTTTCACTTATCAAAAAGAGTAATTACTGAAATTGGGCCATAGCAGAATCAACAACCACAAGATATAAAACCTTTTGAGGGAATGAGATACAAGACAGGAACGGGTAGTGGCAGTAAGAACAGTGAAAGAGGCAGGAAGAGTGAAACAAAGAGGAGAATGGATGACCAGTAATAGTTTTGTGAGGGTGAGGAAATCTTTACTGCATAGAAACTGGAGCTACAAGAGTCCTGCCTGGATTCTCTTATACACCAAGCTCTATTTTTAAAGTTAATCTTAAATGCTTTAAGTGAACATACATGATAATATAAAGCATTGTATTATCTCCTCTGTGAAGACAGCCCAACACAAAAACCCCAGACTACATATCAGTCTATGAATTTATAGCATGAGAAATCTTAACTAAAGACTATGTGTATACATATTAAATGTTCTAGGTACATAACACTAAGTATATAAAATAAGTAAATATGTACATATTAAACTCTTATGATTAGGATGAGCTGGGTTTTATAAGCAATGTCACTTTCTTAAGTATTATAATTCATCTATAAAAGTAAAGCTAGTAGTAGCATTAAATTGATGCTAATGGACCCCAGTATATACAAACACCCTATTCTTCCTGTGGTGTGAGAATAACTATGCTGACTTTTGAGTTACATCCATTCAGCCTAGATTCAATCTCCAACAGCAGTATCAAGGCACATATAAAGACTCGGAGAGTTCTCAGTCTTAGCATCATCCTGAGAAACTTCCACACCATGCAAGTTAAGTGGAGGAAGAAGAAATGTGCAGGCTAAAGCGCAAAAGAAAGATGAGGCAGAGGCCAATTGAACTTGTACACCCACAGAAGCAAAAAACAAGGGAAACAATGGGCCAGGGACACTCATATAAACTGCTAGACTGCATGCCTACTATCTAGAACTTGTCTCAATGTATCTGGAACACTATGGCCATTCTAATCGCCTAGAGCATCTTTCAGAGACCCACCTTGCTCGTAACAAAGCAGTCCCTTTGGGTCCTTTGCCCTGGACCTGAGACATTCTGGACTAGTTCTGTACTTAGTTGTGGCTAGATGTAACGTATAAAATAAATCATCTCTTTTACTGTCTCAGCTGAAGAGAAAAAAAAAAAAAAAAAGACTAGGAAAATATACTTCTCCTACTGATGTCAATAACCTTTGCATAATCAATCAAAGGTCAATAATCTTTGCATAATTCAACCTACTGATCTAAGTATCCCCATTCTTCACCTCTTCCAAATGAAGAATTAATTGTTTAGGCTATCTTCAACTAAAAAAACATTCCTCTTTCCTTAATCACTTGAACAGTAACTTCTAAGGCCCAGCTCTGTGCCAAGCACTGTGCACTTAATAAAGAATACTTGGATCTTTCTACATCACTGAATTACAGCACCAAAATTACACCCCAAAATTAAAGATGTAAAGTATGTTTTGAAGCAACATTAAGAGATCTCCTAGATACATAACACATGGGAATAATAATCTGGATTCAACTAAGAACAAAAATTACAATACCATAAAAAGATCCTATGTATCACTTAGCAAATGAGCATAGATGAATTAATTTTTAGACAATTTAAACTATTGTTTTTAAAACTTGTTACTAGTCTTATAAAACCGGTGCCCAATATACCTTTTTCAAACATACATTGAAGTCTAAACCTCTTACAAATCTTTTCATTAGGCAAAATTCTTGAGTGCTACTATGAAGAATAATAAGCACAAATCAAAAAGAAACGAATGAGATTAGAGAACCCTCTTAAGACAGCTCCATTTTCGTTTTGGCAGAGCTTTCTTATCCAGGTCTGTTTTCCTTCTTTAAATTTTTGATTAAGCAGTTCTTAAAACATGTTCCTTTAAAGTTTTCCATAAATTTATTTTAGCAGTAAACTAAAAAGCTGCTTAATCAAGACGAAAATGGAGCTGTCTTAAGAGAGTTCTCTAATCTCATTCATTTCTCTTTGACTAAAAAGCAAATTCAGAGAAGGCAATGGCACCACATTCCAGTACTCTTGCCTGGACAATCCCATGGACAGGGGAGTCTGGTGGTCGTAGTCCATGGGGTCGCTAAGAGTCAGACATGACTGAGTGACTTCCCTTTCACTTTTCACTTTCATCCATTGGAGAAGGAAATGACAACCCACTCCAGTGTTCTTGCCTGGAGAATCCCAGGGACGGAGGAGCCTGGTAGGCTGCTGTCTATGGGGTCGCACAGAGTCGAACACGACTGAAGTGACGAACACGACTGAAGTGACGAACACGACTGAAGTGACTTAGTAGCAGCAGCAGCAAAAAGCAAATTAAAAAAAAAAAGCAAATACATGCCTCAAAAAGTCAACAAACCCAAACAAATTAAAATTTCAAGGAAATTATTAGTTGATTAATTAAATATACAAGCAGCTATGTCCCAAACCACCATTAGCCCCTGAACATCTAGATTTTACAGACCTATAAACTTTTCTTTAAAATATCTAGCACAAATATCCATAATTTCACAGTATGATAGAAAAGGTGCATCTTAAAATCAGGGAGTATGATGATAGATATACATCAATCACTAAAAATAGTGACACAGACAGATGTATTTTGGCTGCTTGATCAAGTAATTATTTTAAAGTTCATTACATCACTTTAAATAACTAAGCACTAATTTACTGACAGACCAGTGACAGCTAATCATGTACACCAGGGGAGTGGCGGTGGGGAGAGGGTGGTTAAAAAAAAAAACAACACAAAATCTGTTTCCAGTTTTGGAAAAAAGGATTACAACTAGTCTGCTAAGTAATGAAAAATGCAAATCAACTGTTAAATACTGCAATTTTAAAAGTATGAATGTTACTCAAGCTAACCTGTTTACTGAACATCTAAATAATTAAACTTCAGAGCTTCTTTAACTTTTATGTCTTTAGTCAATGTAAAACTATGAAAAATATTTCCTGATACTCTTGGTGATGTTAGTAGTTGATACAAGGTAAGTAGGCTTCCCCAGTCAACTACCATTATAAACTAAAAGACCAAACACCATAAATTTTAGGGATGATATATAAACCACAGCATAGTCATAAACTCAAGTCATACCTCATTTCACATTCTAGTAAGAAATTAAAAGAATGCCAGACACCATTTATCTTATAATTATGTAGGGGAGACTTTTATAGAGTGTTTTGTGGTAACAGAGCACTTCTGTAATATTCTGTTATTTTCATATTTTAGCAAAGCCATGATGATCTCTCATTAAATTACTAGCAGTAAGATAAAGCAGGCTAGTCAGGCACAGTTGATTCATAGCTGAACAACCAAACATTAACTGAATAAATCAATATAAAGCTAGATCCAAATTTCCCAAACTGGTGTTTCATTATACCAAAATGCAGTAATAGGTTTGCTTTAATACCCTCCTGGAAAGGTATCCCAAAATCTACAGTAGTGTCTTAAAACTGAAAACTGTCAAGAAACTTGCTCACTTAATACTGTTGTTTAGTCGCGTCCAATTCTTTATGACCCCATGGACTGTAGCCTGCCAAGCTCCTCTTGGAAATCCATGGGATTTCCCTGACAAGAATACTGGAGTGGGTTGCCATTTCCTTCCCTAAGAAATGGATCTTCCCAATCCAAGAATCAAACCCACATCTGCGTCTCCTGCATTGGCAGGTGGATTCTTTACCACTGAGCCACCAGGGAAGCCCTTGCTTAATTCGGCATTAATTAAATTTATTGGCACATACATATTTTTTAAAGTATACCTATAAAACCTCACATAAGGAGAATTCAAAGACAGTAGTACTCTTATTCAGAGATTAATATTAGAATTATGTATATGGCCTTCTCCAGATTGACTCCAAGACTGCCCAGGAATATGTATTTTGAATAAGCTTCCTAACAAATTCTGATCCACAACCAGGATTAAAGATACTTTACCTTTTTTGCCTTAATACCATCTTTCAACCTGGACAATTTTCTAATCAGTTAAGAAATGTGATTAAATGGTTTCAAAAAAGAAAATTTTAAAATCAGAGTATTATCAAAGATTATACTATGAGTTCATTTTAATAAAGCATACAAAATTTTACTTCCCATTAACAAAGACTACATCTTGCTTTATTTAAATTATGTAAGAAAATGCATTTTGGCAATGTATCTTTTTTTATTTTTGGACCATACCACACAACATGTGGGTTCTTAGTTCCCCAACCTGCACCCTGTAGTGGAAGCCCAATAGAAGCACAGCATCCTAATCACTGGACTGCCAGGGACATCCCCCCAATATCTATTTTTAAATGACTTGTTTGTAGACTCACAAATGTTAAAAAAAAATAGGCTAAAATTTAATACATTATACAAGGACAAAACTGTAAATGTGACTTGGTATTTGGAATTCATCTTTCACTAGAAAAACTTTTAGTGTTCTGTTAACTAAATGATAAAGTGTTTGGTATTTACAAACACTTCAAGTAACACAGCAAGCACAGTCTTTATTCTCTAAAAATAAAAGGCCAAATATATATATATATCCTGGAGTAGGAAATGGCAACCCACTCCAGTATTCTCGCCTGGAGAATCCCATGGACAGAGGAGCCTGGCAGGCTACAGTCCATGGGGTTGCAAAGAGTCGGACACAACTGAAGCAACTGAGAATATATACACGTATATATCACTATTTTTTCTTGCTAATATTTCTTTTTGGATAATTACCTATATCTGTTAATATACAGGATATTAACAGAACACAGACAATTTACAGAGAGGGGCAATAATAATCATGAGCCAGATACTTAAAATCATCAGTGTTTTTGTGTTCCTTGTTACCTAGTATTTCAGTAGCAACTTAATTTTCTTAATGTTTCTTGTCCCTAACCAATGGTCCATTGAGTAGATATACAAAGAACTAAAAAAACTAAAACAATATTCAGTTCAGTTCAGTTGCTCAGTCGTGTCCGACTCTTTGCGACCCCATGAATCGCAGCACACCAGGCCTCCCTGTCCATCACCATCTCCCGGAGTCCACTCAGACTCACGTCCATCGAGTCCGTGATGCCATCCAGCCATCTCATCCTCAGTCATCCCCTTCTGCTCCTGCCCCTCATCCCTCCCAGCATCAGAGTCTTTTCTAATGAGTCAACTCGTCGCATGAGGTGGCCAAAAACAATATTACTAAGAATAAATAAGACATTAACACATGACTAAGTAGTAGAATATCCAACACCCACTGGATCATCGAAAAAGCAAGAGAGTTCCAGAAAAATATCTACTTCTGCTTTATTGACGATGCCAAAGCCTTTGATTGTGTGGAGCACAACAAACTCTGGAAAATTCTTAGAGATGGGAATACCAGACCACCTGACCTGCCTCTTGAGAAATCCGTATGCAGGTCAGGAAGCAAAAGTGACAACTGGACATGGAACAGACTGGTTCCAAACAGGGAAAAGGAGTGTGTCAAAGCTGTATATTGTCATCCTACTTATTTAACTTATATGCAGAATATGAGAAATGCTGGGCTGGATGAAGCACAAGCTGGAATCAAGATTGTTAGGAGAAATATCAATAACCTCAGATAGGCAGATGACACCACCCTTATGGCAGAAAGCAAAGAACTAAAGAGCCTCTTGATGAAAGTGAAAGAGGAGAGTGGAAAAGTTGGCTTAAAACTCAACAGTCAGAAAACTAAGATCATGGCATCTGGTCCCATCTCTTCATGGCAAACAGACAGGGAAACAGTGAAAACAGTGACAGACTTTATTTTCTTGGGCTCCAAAATCACTGCAGATATTGACTGCAGCCATGAAATTAAAAGATGCTTGCTCCTGGGAAGAAAAATAATGACCAACCTAGACAGCATATTAAAAAGCAGAGACATTACTTTGCCAACAAAGGTCCATCTAGTCAAGGCTATGGTTTTTCCAGTAGTCATGTATGGATGTAAGAGCTGGACTAAAAAGAAAGCTGAGCACCAAAGAACTGATGTTTTTGAACTGTGATGTTGGAGAAGACGCTTGAGAGTCCCTTGGACAGCAAGGAGATCCAACCAGTCCATCCTAAAGGAAATCAGTCCTGAATATTCATTGGAAGGACTGACGCTGAAGCTGAAACTCCCCAATACTTTGGCCACCTCATGCAAAGAACTGACTCACTGGAAAAGACTCTGATGCTGGGAAAGATTGAAGACAGGAGGAGAAGGGGATAACAGAGGATGAGATGGCTGGATGGCATCACCAACTCAATGGACATGAGTATGAGTAAACTTCAAGAGTTAGTGATGGACAGGGAGGCCTGGCATGCTGTAGTCTATGGGGTTGCAGAGAGTCAGACATGACCGAGCAACTAAACGGAACTGAAGTAACGGAACAATTTAAAACCCTCACAACAGAACGATTTGGAAAAATTACTCACTAGTATGGCACACAATTTGGTCCAGTAGTCATTTGACATCTCAAATTGCCTCATTTTAAAGGAAGAAAAATAGTTATTTTCCCTTTTCTTAAATAATGGAAACCTTTTACTACATGAGGTCTTCCCAGGTGGCTCAGTGGTAAAGAATCAGCCTGCCAATCAGGAGACCTAGGTTCGATCCCTGGGTTGGGAAGATCCCCTGGAGAAGGGATTGGCTAGCCACTCCAGCATTCTGGCCTGGAGAATTCCATGGACTATATAGTCCATGGGATTGCAAAGAGTCAGACACAACTGAGCAACTTTCACTGCACTTCACTTTACTATATGAATACTGTGAAACACCTCCTTGAACCCAATTCACTAACACTGATTTGGGAAAGTTGTTTTTTAAATCTACAGTGGTGAGCTCTAGTGATCTGTTCACAATGTTTTAAGGACTCAATGTTTTAAAAATCAAAACTTGGGATGAAAACATTGAAGGTATTTTTCAATGCTCCCACAGCTTTCAGGAATAAACCTAATTTCTTTAGTTGTGTTAGCACTGTCCAGTAGAACTTTATTATTATTTTAAGGTTATTTTTTTTCCTTCTATTTCTTGGCCACCAACAGTATGCGGCATCTTAGTTCCCCAACCAGAGACTGAACCTGTGCTCCCTGCAGTGGAAGTGCAGTGTCTTAACCACTGGACCACCAAGGAAGTACCAGTAGAACTGTTTTATGCATAATGATGGAAATATTTTACATATGCAATAAGGTAGTTGTTACCTACATGTGGCTACCAAGCACCTAAAATATAGCTAAGTGTAACTAAAGAACTGTATTTAGAATTGTCACAGCACATAATGGCTACTGTATGGGACAACATAGGTTCAAAATATAATCTGATTCTGCTTCCAGACAAATTGGAATAATCAGACTTACTCTCCTAATTGAAACAGAAACTGGACAAAACAATGGCTTCCACATATATTGTCCAATGGATTCCACAGATCCCTGGATGGAGTAACAAACAACTTAAGCCATCCCAGCTTACTGTCTGGAAATAATGTTCAGGCCACAGCACAAGGAGAGAGAACCAAAACAAGGCCCAGGGGTCTCCCTGGGCTGAGAAGACAGAACTGGGTGCTAAGGCAGCTAAACGCCTCAGGGCAGAGCACACCAGAGATGAGAGCGCTGAACAGTGAAAAAATGCAGACTCATACATGGCCCTTTTCAAATCTTCAGCTGAGTAAAAAGTGATTAGCACGTGTGTATGAGGAAAGCACCCCAGGATGGAGAGAAAACCTCCAGAAAGGAGCAAAAAGAACAATACCTGTAACTGCAAAGCAGCAGAACAATTTTTAATTCCACCACCTAGTGTGAGAAACCACATAATTCATGAGGCATCAGAGTAGTTAAAAGGTTCTTGCCTCAGTAGTACAGAAAATCAGCCCCAAAAGCTGCTTTGGTTATCCCTTAATTTAAAAGAAAAAAAAAAAAAGCTTCAAAAGGATCAAAGGTCAAACTATCTGCCAAGTAACTTAACCTCATTCTCAAGAACAAAGCTCAAGAATAGGAGAAAAACACCCACCCACAACGTAAAATTTTACCTACAAGGTACAATTCACAGTATCTAGCATCCAATCAAAATTAACCAGGTACGGACTTGCCTGGTAGTCCTATAGTTAAGATTCCATCCACACTTCCATCGAAAGGGGCACAAGGTTCAATCTCTGATAGAGAAATTAAGATCCCACATCCTGCATCCACGGCATGGCCAAAAATACATTTTTTAAAAAATTAACTAGGTATGCAAAAAAGGCAGAAAAGTATAACCCATGCAGAGCAGAAAAACCAAACAGCAACATAACTAGAAATGATAGATGACAGGATTAGACCAGAATATTAAAAATCAACTTGATATTGATCAACTATATTCTATAACTATTACATTATATATCTCATCTATACTCCATATGTTCAGAATTATTTTATGTACCTAAAAACAGAACTTCAAAATACACAAGCAAGAACTGACAGAAACTCCAAAGAGAAACTGCTAAATCCATAATCACAGCTAGAGATAACAATATCTCTTAAAAATTTACAAAACAGAAAATCAGTAATGACAGAGAAGATCTAAACAACACCATCAACCAACTTATGAAAATGCTTTAATTGACCATAAACATCGTGAACCAATAACTATCCCAAATGCCAAACAAGATAAAGCAACACTGATTCTTATCCAGATACAGTTTCACAAAATAATTCAAGATCCCAACATTAGAATTCTATGGTTCAAAACAGATAGGGCTATTTTGCAGAGTAAAATTTAGCTCCCTACCCCAGAGGTATTCAGGAAAAGGCTTGGATGAATTTTCAAGAATATTACAGAAAGGATAATTTGATGTGAAGAAAATGGCTTTACAATTTATCTTCCTGTCTAATTCTCATTAGGAAGAATAACCTTCCATGTAAAATCTATGTAAAAATTGAACTGGCAAGCTCAATGACATCATTAAAAGATCCCTGAGACACTCAGACATTCTGGTGGAAAGAATATGCCACTCATATCTTATGTCATATCTTGAAAAAGCTGACTCATAAGCTGGACAACCAACTAATTAACTGTGGAGGGGATTCAGAAATCCATCACAAGGATACCTGAACTGGAATGCTCCCTTCTAATTTTATAATCCCATATTATATATGGACAGAGTCCCAAATTTCACAACAGGAGTATATGCCGTGCTCTGTAGCTCAGTCATGTCTGACTCTTTCCAACCCCATGGACTGTAGCCTGCCAGACTCCTCTGTCCATGGAACTTTTCAGGCAAGAATACTGGAGTGGGTTGCATTTCCTATGATAGGGATCTTCCTGACCCAGGATTGAACCCACATCTTCTGCATTGGCAGGCACATTCTTTACCACTGTGCCACCTGGGAGAAAAGGAGACAGAGATTTAAACTTCAAGGTGATCTTGTCTGGTGGTCCAGTGGTTAGTTAAGAATTTGCCTTCCAAAGCAGGGAACATGAGTTCGATCCCTGGCTGGGGAACTAAGATCCCACATACAGTGGGGAAGCCCACATTCCAAAACTACTGAGTTCACACTCTACAACCCAAGAGAAGCCACGGATATGAGAAGCCCATGCACTGCAATTAAGAGTAGCCCCTGCTTGCTGTAACTAGAAAAAAGCCCTTGCAACAATGAAGAACAAGCTCAGCCAGAAATATAATTACTTTTTTTAAATGGCAACTGCTAATTAATAGACAAACTAAAATCAACATATGCAAAATATGCAGGCTATAAAACTAGATAAAAATAGCTTGACAAAGCCAGATGTTTCTGAGCAGAAAGGCAATGAACAAGAAAGATTCTGCTAAAATATTATGGAGTCAGAACAGGGAAAAGATGAAAATGGCCAGGCATACAGTAATTAAAGTGAAAAAATTATCTGAATTAATTTCCTGACATGGAAACAACAAAAAGTAATCTTTAAAAGAGAAAAGACAATAACATAAACTAAATGGATAAGAAGAAAACTCAAAGGCGAGTTTGGGGACACAGAGAAAAATAAAAATTACAATAAGGATTCTGAAACACTATCTTTTAAAATAAAAGATAAAATTTAATCAGAACTCACAAAAACAAATCAAATCATACATTAAAATAGCCAGGTGGACTCCAAGAGAAGATAATATAATAAAGCATTAACCAATTAATGATGGTATACTATCAATGTAATGAAAACAAGGAGTGTAAAAAAAAGGACTGAATGTTCAAATTAATTTGAGGGAATGAAAACCACAACCCCAGGAGTCAAAAGCTATATTGTTTGTTTTACTATACCAAAAAGCATATAAGGTCATTTTTAAAATCAAGGTTTCCAGGAAAGGGCACAAAATTAAAGTGTTTCAATTTTAGCCTTTTCTAAACACATTTCCAATAATATTTCCTCACTAGTCCCAACTCCCAGGCATCATCAAATCATTACTGTTTCATCCTTCTCTTCATTCTCCCCAGGCCCACTTGGTCCTAATTCCTTTTTTTTTTTTTTTTTTTTTTTTGCCAGTAACCAACTTAGTCTTTTATTTGCCCAAGGCAGAAGGTAATGGCACCCTACTCCAGTACTCTTGCCTGGAAAATCAGATGGACGGAGGAGCCTGGTGGGCTGCAGTCCATGGGGTCGTGAAGAGTTGGACACAACTGAGCGACTTCACTTTCACTTTTCACTATCATGCATTGGAGAAGGAAATGGTAACCCACTCCAGTGTTCTTGCCTGGAGAATCCCAGGGACGGGGGAGCCTGGTAGGCTGCCATCTATGGGGCCGCACAGAGTCAGACACGACTGACGTGACTTAGCAGCAGCAGCTCTTGGCAGGCACTGAGGCCCCAAGACTTCCAGAAAGGATTTGGGGGTGGGGGGTGGGGAGGAGCCATCTTGCCTCCCAGGTGCTGCCTGCAGGAGATGGGAGAGTAGATGAAGTGTACTGCACCATCAAGTATCTCCTCGATTTTGTGTGTGTGTCAGTCGCCCAGTCATGTCCGACTGCAACCCCATGGACTGTAGCCCACCAGGATCCTCTGTCCAAGGGATTCTCCAGGCAAGAGTACTGGAGTGGGTTGCCATTTCCTTCTCCACTAATTCCTATCTTAACTGAAACCTCTCCGGAGTACCTGACAAGCCAGGTTTTATCTGTAAAATTTAGTACTTTTATAAATTTAACGGGAGGAAATATCTCATTTAGCCCATTCACAGTGAAATATGCCTAGCCAAAAACAAAGTATACTATAGTATATATCAAAGAATTAAAATGTTTTAACCATAAAGAGGACAAAATTTTCCCTTTGCATTATCTTAGAGTGTTGCCTCTTCACTCTGATCACTATTCAGGCCTCTATAACAAGGAAACACATTATTCTTTCTAACTGAATTTCAACTTACTCCAATAATCAATCCTAAATTCCATCCCCAAACTAATCTTTTCTAAAATTAAGTTTCGATCACATCACTCTCCTACTTTAAAAATATTTCTCGAAGGTAATAGGGATTTCCAAATTCTGCTCCCCATACTGGGAGGGAGGGGGGAAATGCAGATTACAAGGCCTTGCCCACACAGATTTCAATTCAATCAGTCTGATAACCAGGAATCTGTATTTTAACAATCTCTTTCAGTGGCTTTGACTTGGTGACCTATAGAACACACTGTGAAAAAGAACAAGTCATATGGTAAATGTCAAATTCCTTAGCCTGACATCAAGGTTCCCTCCCACAAAAGGCCCCTGAGTTACCACTATGGGTCACAGATGGGCTCTCCTACAAGGACTCATTAGAAATAAATTTGATTTTCTGCATCCTAAACAAGCTAAATGTTCTCTCTCTTAAGTCTTGTTGAAAATGTTCACTTTTCACCATTCCTCTTAGCCCAGCTCAAGTCCCAAACTTCCTAGATCTCACTGCTACTGCTGCTGTTTAGTTACTAAGTCATGTCCCCGACCCTTGGAGACCCCAAGGACTGTAGCCCTCCCAGGCTCCTTTGTCCATAGGATTTCCTAAGCAAGAATAATGAAGTGGGTTGCCATTTCCTTCTCCAGCTGATCTTCCTGACCCAGGGATCTTCCCTGAAGACGGGAATGGCTACCCACTCCAGTATAACTTGCTAGAGAATTCCATGGACAGAGAAGCCCTAGGCTACAGTTCTTGGGTCGCAAAGAGTCGAACACAACTGAGCAACTAACACTTTCACTTTTCTCCAGGGGATCTTCCTGACCCAGGGATGAAACCTGCATCTCCTGCTTGGCAGGTAAATTCTTTACCACTGAGACACCTGGGAAACCCTTAGATCCTACTAGACTGAAACAATTTCTGCTGCTTAATTTTACAGTACCATACTGTTTCTGCCCTGAACCGTTACTACATTTTCAGTAGGTTTTTTTTTTGTTTTTTGTTTTTTTTTTCAGTAGGTTTTATCTTATGACAAAGGACTGTGGATCAAAGCTATTCTCACTCAGCATCCACAAAAATGCATATTGCATCCTTTCCCTAAGGCAATTTCACTGTCCATAAACATAATCCGCCTGCAATGTGGGAGACCTGGGTTCAATCCATGGGTCAGGAAGATCCCCTGGAGAAGAGAACGGCAACCCACTCCAGTATTCCTGCCTGGAGAATTCCATGGACAGAGGAGCCTGGCAGGTTACAGTCCATAGGGTCGCAAAGAGTTGGACAAAACTGAGAGACTTTCACTTTTCAAACATAACCAAGTAGGAACTAACATTTTAGAAATAATTTTAGAATACTAAAATGGTAAACTGTAAAAAGGAGATTTTTCTTAGGGAAAGAACCCAGCAGGTAAATATATCTAAAATAAGAGTATCTGCCAAAACATAATACTAAATAATTTTCTTCCTTTGGCTTCCCCGATGGCTCAGTGGTCAAGAATCTAGCTGCAGTACAGGACACATGGATTCGATCTCTGGGTTGGGAAGATCACTTGGAGGAGGAAATTGCAACCTGCTTCAGTATTCTTGCCTGAAAAATCCCATGGAGAAAAGAGCCTGGCAGACTACAATCGAAAAAGTTGCGAAGAGTTACATGGGTGATTGAGCAAAGATTTCTTCCCAGATCAGAGAGGCAAACTTAAGTTCCAAGAAAAAACTGATAAACCAAATTCTGCTTTAACCTCAATCAGGGTTGCCCAAACTTTGACCCAAACAGCTATTCAAAAACAAGTTGGGGGCGAGGCATGTGGGGGGGGACCACTCTATTAATTTCTGAGGTTTTTACATGTGTGACAAAGTTAACATATGAGTATTCTATTATAATGCTTGAGACTTGATATAAGTGCCTCTAACACACAATAATTGCTGGTTTCCTTATCTGTCTTCCCCATATCACTGAGTAACATATGGTTGGGGCTATGTGTCTTAATTCATCTTTTATTCCAGCACTGAGAACATAATAACTAATTAATTAATAAAGACTTTATAAGCAAAATAAAAGATTTTCAAGATTTAAAAAAAACAGTGATTCTCCAAAGACGATATACAATTGCAAGTATATGCAAAAATCACCAACCTCCAGAGAAATACAAAGCACAATGAGAGATCATCTCACACCCATCAGGATGGCTACCATTAAAAAAAAAAAAAAAAAAAACAGGAAATACAAATGTTGGCAAAGACATGGAGAAACTAACTGGAAACCCTGTTTTGCCAGCAGAATTGTAAAACGGTACAACGACTTTACAAAACAGTATGGAGTGCCTCAAAAAAAAAAAAAGAAATATCACACAATTCAGCAATCCTACTTCTGGATATATATACATCAAAAAGAACTGAAAGCAGTGTCTCAAAGAGTTGTTTACACACCCATGCTCTTAATACTATTCACAACAGTCAAGAAGTAGAAGCAACTCAAACATTCAACAGTGGATGAATGAATAAAGTAAGCATGTGCTATACATACAAGAGAATTATTATTAAGCCTTAAAAAGCAAAGAAATCCTGGGACTTCCCTGGCTGCCCAGTAGTAAAGATTCTGTGCTTCCAACACAAAGGGGGTGGGTCTGATCCCTGGTGGGAAAACTACCATCCCACAGGTGCTGTGGCCAAAAGCTGGAAAGAAATCTGATGCTTGAACCTTGAAGACATTATGCTAAGTGAAATAAATCAGTCAAAAAAAAGACAAATATAAGACTATATAATTCTACTTATATGAGGAATCAGTGACAGCAGTCAAATTCAGAAAGACAGAAAGTACAGCAGTGGTTACAAGGGGTTGGGGGGAAGAAAGAAAATGGTGGCTGCTTGTCAGGCATAGATTTGCAAGACCAAAAAAGTTGTGGAAACCTGTTCCACAACAATGTAAACATATTCAACACTACTGAACTATACATTTAAAAATTGTTAACAGTCTTCCCTGGTGGTCCAGTCATTAAGAAACCGCCTGCCAACGCAGAGGACACAAATTTGATCCCCAGTCTGAGAAGATTCCACATGTCTTGGAGCAACTAAGCCCACAGGCCACAACTACTGAAATCCACTCACCTATAGCCTATTCTCCACAAGAGAAGACACCTCAAGAGAAGCCCGCACACCACAATGAAGACTAGCCCCTACTCACCAAAAATAAAGTTATGGGAAGCAACAAAGATCCAACACAGCCAAAAATTAACTTTTAATAAAAAAGTTAAGGTGGTTAAGTTTAATATTTATATTATGTGCTTAAAATTAAAAAAATTTACTACAGTGATTTTAGGTACAAAAAAAAAAAACAGTATCAAATGAACTGACACTTGAAACAAATATAAATATAAAACATTAGTATAGGGACTTCCCTGGTAGTCCAGTGGCAAACCATGCTCCCAATGCAGGAGGCCCAGGTTCGATTCCTGGTCAGGGAACTAGATCCTACAGGCCACAACCAAAGATCTCGCCTGTCTCAACAAACATGGACGAGCCCATGGGCTGCAACTAAGACTCTGCACAGCCAAATAAATTAATTAAAAATTTAAAAATTAGTGTAATGCTTACATTATACAAATGGCTTTTATTTCAGCCACTGTCTAAAAGATAGTTTAAAATAAGTCACTCGAGGCTACATGTTCAAACTTCATTTTAGAAGATTCTTGCTATTTATAAATTGTTTACTCAATCAAAAGACAAAGTGTTTCTGCTTCAAGAATCAGAATTCCAGAACTGAAAGAGATTTCTGAGATCATCTACTGCACTAATTCCAACGTGGTCCCACAAACAATGCCAAAATGAGACAAATAAGGAAAATGAAAGTTGTCTTTCATAAAGTTAAACCTATTTAATTTTAAGGCATACACTTTATTCTGAGAGCACATCCTTCCTACTTTGAACCTTGTTCTATTTAACGGTAATTTCATCCATTTAACAATACCCATTGAGCCAGTAACTGTCAGGTGCAGGGCTACAGAGGTGACCAAGACCAGCAAGATTCTCACCCTCAGGGAACCATCTACCTTGTAATGCAGTGTGAGTAACAGTAGATTTAAGACTATAACATTCAAAACAAAAAGTTGGTCAGCCTAAGTCAGTGGTACTATTCTCCAGCCCCTTTCTATTTTATAAATGAGAAACTGGATATCCAAAAGTTTCACAACTATTCAGTAAAAGCCAAAACCATTTCATTTCTAGAATTTAAAACATCAGGGAAATATTCACGTCCCTGAGTAGAGATGTGACCATGATTAATTTACAGGACTCCAAATATGTCAGAGAGTAATATTTTTCCACTCACTTATATTGTCCTTTCAGTTCTAACAGTATTTGATTCTAACATATTAAACTTATTACACCATTTGAGGACTTAAAAGCTTAACAAAAAACTTAAAATCCTGAGAATTTATGAAGTCTCATGCCATCAAAAGTAAATTCTACATACTTCAAGACAAATGACAAAATAATAAAGCTCAACATTTATAACAAGGGGAAAAAACTGACACAAAATTAGTACCTGCAGTAGTACTGTCTGGTCACTGTTTCTGTGGCCTAGAAACAATAATAACTCTCTGGAGCATTGCTATGAAGCACTGCCATTCACCAGAAGCTTCAGAAAGTTTAAACATTCAAAGCAACTGGAAAACAAGCAGTGATAATCAGCTTATTAACATTTCAAAGAACAATGATAACAAAACCTGTAGTTCCAGTGAATACTCAAGGTTTCACAATATTCACACGGGCTTCCCTTGTGGTTCAGCTGGTAAAAAAAAATCCGCCTGCAATGCCAAAGGCCTTGGGTTCAATCCCTGGGTTGGGAAGATCCCCTGGAGAAGGGAAAGGCTACCCACTCAAGTATTCTGGCCTGGAGAAGTCCATGGACTGTACATGGGGTCGCAAAGAGTAGGACACGACTGAGCAACTTTCACTCACTCACAATATTTGAACTGATGGTTCAATCTCTCACTTCCCCCTACCTTTCTCTACCTCTCTGCAAAAGTAGGATACTAAGCCAGACAGCAAGTCCACACACTTGTTCTCATGGGTTCAAAAGGCTTTTCCTCCTTAAAAATAAACACATATAACACAGATTTGGAGAAACAAAACTTAAAGAAGGCATAACTATCCCCTTCTGTACATAGAGGAAATTCAGGCGAAAAGTTAAAATAACGTGCCTAGACAGCAAGTAGCAAAGTTAGGATTTGTACCTAACTGCAAAGTTCATAGATCTTTTTTACCTCCCCACCTCCTCACTTTCTTCCTCTGAGTCTGTCATAAACACCTACATGCAAGTCACTGGATAGGAAAGAATGAGGCAGAAGGAACACAAAAATGTACAAAAACTTAGTATTCACCCTAAGATAGAATAATTTTATATAAAAACTGCACTACAAGAGTTAAAAGTGCCTATGATTAGAACAAAGAATTCACTGAGGAGGGAGTTAGACCATACAGAATAGAAATATATTTTAGGTAGAAGGAACTTCAGAGTGCAAAGGTGGGGAAAAGAGGAGGCAGTCATAAGGTATGTACATTTGAAAAGACAAAAATACTAAACTGACTGAAATTATATATGAGGGCAGTTGAATACAAAGCTGAAAAGGTAGGACTGGGTCAGACACTGAAGGACCTATTGAAACAAACTTCCTATTAAAAGCACCAAGAGAATTAAACTTAGTTTTTACATATCTGTTTATCCTTATTAAGACTGCACATGCCCTGTTAATTGAAATAACTACTTTTCAGCTAAGAAGACGGGGTCTAGGATAGTATCTGGTACAAAAATGAAAAATGTTGGATCTGAATTCAAATAACAGATTTTTTTTTCCCATCTCTTGATAACCACAGAGTTACATCCAAAGAGACAAGGGGGAAAAACTGAACCTACACCTATAATGCTGAAATGTTATGCCAGCTACTTAATTATAAAGGCAAAGTGGAACCCACAAATCTCTCCCATAGAATGATGGGAAAGAGACATTTGAAAAAGGAATTATTACCAAGCCCCAATGTCAGAAAACTTTCTTTTTGAGTTGTCAAACTGGTTTTAAAAAAAGGTTCTAACGTAGCATTAATAACATTTTTTAAAATCCAGGTGAGACTCTAGAAAATGTTCAATTAGATCACAACTGTCCTGAAGCACTGATAAGAGCCAAGCACCTACACTATTTCAAAACTACCATTTCCCTCTTAAAGAACTAAGTTCCCTCTATCTTGTAAAAAGGAGACCTACCAGATATTCAAGTGTTACCTGGATTATGACATCACTCTTTATTGCAGTTCTAGCAGGCCAGGATGGGCTGGCTTATGCCCTCTACATTACCATAGTAGCAATCCCCACAAACAGAAAAGTTTGTGTAAAAAGTTGTTACAGCAGCCCCATCTCCTCATTCCACGAACTATCAAAAGCTGTAAAGGCATAAAATAAAGTACTCCATACAAAAAAGAGAGGGTGAATGAGGTGGGATAGAACGCTGAAATCAAGCAAATTCTTATATTTCTAAGAGCAGAAAGGAAACTGTGAATCTAGCCCAAAACTCTCATTTTACACGTTAAGAAACTGAGGTCCGGGGGCAGTTAACTTATTTACCCAGGGCAACTGCTTCTCTATAAGGGTTAAGTCTCCCTTACCAATCAGCGTAGCACTTAATCACATTCGAACACTGTTACTTAAATGTCTATGAGATTGTATTAAGGACCTGACGTGCAAAAAACAAACAAACAAACAAAAAAAAACCTCTTCACCTTTTCTGCACCCTCCTCAGTGCTTTGCTCCAGAGCTATACAGAAAATGCTGAATCTCAGATGAATACTATTTCTCCCTTCAGCCACTACAGTCGCAAAATCTCTCTTTAAGTGAAAGTCTGAAACGACTGAATTTCTCAAATTCTGACTAAACAAGTGGATCAACAAAATCTCAGAAGTTTGGAGAAATAAGAATGTGGAGTATTACTATTTTGTTTTGGTTTTACCAGCTGCCCTTTCCTTTATATTAAAGCTTTCAGTCTCGGTGTGTTATTGAAAAATAAGTTTCAATCACTTCGATAATAATCACAAGTTATTACCATTTTTTTAACACTAATGTTAAGCAACTTCATCTCTCAAAAATAACTTGGAAAATATCCTGCCCAGCACGAACTAATACTTCTTGAACAAAAACACCTAAAATCACTTTCTACCAAGCCACGATATAGTAAAGCCAAAGAAAAAGTAATCCTGTAAAAACCCCACCAGCCAAAAAGCACTTATTACCATCAGTCTGCCCTGGATCATCGCTTACCGTCAAGCTGTCAAAGCATTAGAAGAACCTGGGGGGAAAGTTCCACACCGAGTTCACCCGCTATACCATCGTCCACACCTAACACGTTTGGAGAAATGCAAACACGCCACATGTACAAGTTTAAACCAGGTTTAACCAAGGTAGGTGTTTTGTCAGTTGTTATCGAAAGCGTAAAAAAAAAAAAATTATTTTAAGGCAGCAGCATGCATGATTTCCCCTTTTTCAGGGAAAAAAAAAACAGAAACCCACCACCAGAAATGGTACAGAAATGACTTAAGGCGAATTAAACAGTTTTGAACATTGAGGCCGCCGTACAGGGCGGTTTAGAAGGTTCTGTTCCAAATGCCGGGCAAAAGTCCTCTGGCGAGTTTCAAAACTAAAGACCTTGCACTACCGCACAAATAACAAAAGCTTAATACAAACTACCCGGCCGTCAAACCGTTCCTGTTACCATCGCCCAGAGTTTTTTTTTTTTAACCAACATTGAAAAGGGAACAATAAAAAGCGTCTCACCGCAAACGCAGCACGAGAGGGACTGTCGGAAGTAAGGCAAGAGCCTGTTAATCTCTGTAAACGCCTTGGGGTCTCCGGGGTCGTAGTTGAGCACTAGGCGGCTCGCGGAAATGTAGAGAGCAGTAGCATTCACCGGGTTCATTGCAGACGCTTCGACACCGTTGGCTCCCGGGTGAAGAGAAATTCCGGATCCAACTTTGTAAGCAGCCAGGGAACAACGGCGAGTTTGTAACAATTCGGAGGAAATCGGGGCAAAACCTCTGGCCAAAGTAGTAACCAAAATCCGTACAAGTTTGTGGAGCTGAAGCAATCCTTCCACACATGGGGCCCTGGCGCCCCTCCTCCGTCCCTGAGACTTGCAGACCGAGTAGGAAAAAAAAAAAAGAGCGAGGGAGAAACCAGCGTTCGAGTTCGTCCCGGGCGGCCGCGGGGCGCAGAACGCGGCGGAGGCGGCGCTCAGTCTAGCCCCACGGCTCGGCGGGCGGCCTGCGCTCGAGCTGCATCCCTGGACGCGGAGGCACCTCCTGTGGTCGACCTGGCGGGCGCGACGGCAGGCCCCGGCCCGGTCCGAGGGGCGGGCACGCTTCTCACGGGTTGCGGGGCCCTTACTCCATCACAGCGCCCGGCGCGGAGGCAGCGGCGACGGCAAGGACGGCAGCGCGGGCGTCGGCTTCCTGGATCTAGTGCACCGAGCCGCGGCGGCGGCGAACGCTGCTGCTGCGGCTGGCGGAGACCGCCGCCGCTCTCTCCATATCGGACGCGGGGCCCGGACTGAGCCTGACTCTCCGCCCCGGCGGTTAGAGCCCGGCTGTTCCCTGAGGTGGCGAAGCGGCTAGGGGAGGCCCCCGCCCGAGAGGGGAGGGCCGGGGAGGAAGTGCGCGGGCCGGCGGCGGCGGGAGGGGGCGGGGAGCAGGCCCGGCCGGGCCGCGGCGGCGCCCCTCGCTCCTCAGTCGCTCACTCCGAGGTCACCAGGCGCAAGCGCCGCCCCCTCACTGCCCGGCCATCTTCTCCGCGCCACACACACGGACGCCTCCTCCGCCAAGCACCACGGCCGCCACCGCCCACGACGCCCGGCCGGCCGCGGCTGAGGCGAGCGCTCACACCGACAGGCCCCGCCGCCGCCCAGCGCACACAGCAAGGCCCCGCCGCAGGCCCCTCCCCCCGTGCCTCGCCGCCCTCACCCCGACTCCACGCGCCACTCGAGCTCGGTAGGGCCCGGGCTGCTGCGGCCTTAATGGATCCCGCGGGCTGTGCGGCGCCTCAGGCCCTGACGGCGACGACGACCGTTACCCCAACGGGCAAAGCCACTGTCATCCCCGAGACTCCCCCGCCGCCGTCGTCGCTAGTGCTCGCACGCATGCGCAGACCACATTCTCACCCCTCCCCCCGCCCTTTCCTTTCCCTTCGCTTCCCTTTTCCCCTGCTTCTCCTCTCAGAGCCCCCTCCACACCCTCCCAGAGCTACCGGCTCGCTGGGCGCATGCGCATTCCACTACCCAGCCCCGCCGCCTTTCGCCCTGACGCGTGCGCTTTGAGCGCCCACCCAGAAAACCGGATAAACACATCAGCCCGCTCACACCAGCCCCTCCCGGCTGCCAACCCACCCTGAGCTCACTGCGCATGCCTGACTCCCCACTTTACTGCTCTCTGTACAGAGCGTGCTCCTGGTGAACCGCCTGCGCTCCCCGCCCCTCCCCCAGGCGCTCTCAAATTCCCTCTTAGGCGTGTGGGCTGTGGTGAAACATTCGTTAGTTGACCCATCCTTCCCCAGTGTGGGCTGTAGGCTTCCCGCACTACACGGCTTCCTCCGTGTCCGCCAACGCGGAGCCCCGGCTGGGTCGCGCCATGTGACGCTCAGCCCTGGCCCCATGCGGCCTCTCCTCGCCCGGGCTGACCGCGAGGTGAGGAGAAAGCGCCGCACCGCCCCAAACCCCGCCCTCGCGGCCTTTCTCCAGGAACCGAGCTTCCAGACGGCCAAAAGGGCGCTGCCGCCGCTCGCCTGCGCCCGCCCGGCTCAGAAGGGAGGTGGCGAGCGACGTGGCTGCGCGCCCAGCGGGCGTTCGGGCGGCGTGGGCTCTTTTCGGGCCGCGGCCCGCGTCGACGGCACCCTGAGGCCTCTAAGGCCGGAGCAGGCCGTCTGAAGCGGGGGTGCCCGCACCCACCTCCTTCTCTGCCCGTCAGAGCGGGCTCTTTCTCTAGTGCTTGGAGGACGACGGACGTGAGCAGCCCAGCCTTCCAGGGCACCGAGCTCTCCACAGGAATCCAATTAAACAGCAAAACGAATCTCTTTTTTTTTTTAACAGACCTCGCCCTCTGTATGAACAGATAAGAACCCATGGTCCTGCTCTAGAACCCAAATCCTTGAAGGTATTACCTGTTTTTTAAAGAAAGTTTTGACCTGTTTTTGCAGGAGACCAAGGTCACGGAGATAAAAACAAAACCCTAATTTAACGTCTGACTCCCCTCCCCTCCAAAAGAACAAACCGTCTTTAAAAATAGAAACAGCGTAGGAATCATTATCTCTGGATACACCAAAGCTCTTCAGCATAACTTTTTTGCGCTTAGTAAATGCTCTAAACATGTCTGCAAACGAAGATTTATGACGTATATAAATCTTTTCTGACAAAAACATTTTTGTTTGAAGCTTGCCACTTAGAGTAGAAATGAAGAGTTAAGATACCAAGAGAACCCATATAACCTCTGATAAATTCTATTACCATTTGAGGACAGGTACATTTTCTTTGGAAGCACTAGCATACTATTAGTACGAAGTGTTAAAAATAATCTATTTTCCTAATTTTGTGAAACGAAGCTGTGCAAAATGTATTTGGTCTGACAAATAGTTTATAAAATTCATTCTCTTTTAAAAGTCTGGTCTTCCTTTTTTCTTAAATAAGAAATCTTTTCTAAGCTCACCTTCAAATGAAAGTGTGTTAATATACAGTTCTATTTTTATTCCAGACTCAAGTTCTTCTACAACACACAGGTTGTCCTTCCCCAGAGGACCAACACGGAGAGTGAAATAATCAGCACTGTTTGCATTCAGACAGTACAAGTTAGCGGTGACCCTAGACAAGTGATTACTTGCAAGGCCTTAACCTTGCTGATTTTCGCAAGGATTTTTAAACGGATTTTTAAAAATCTCTTGAGATGTGCACATCAGATTAAGAATAATTCTATTAATAGTTCATGTGTGAGTGTGTGTGAAAGAGAAAGAAGAGGCAGTTCTTTTTTAGCTTTTGAAATTGGTTGCAAATGCTGATAGGCTATGGCAAAGCATCTCTACACTGAAATAACCTTGTATAATAACTATTTACTTGTTTGAAGTTTGCCTGAAAAGAAAACAAATGAACTGTTTATATTAAAAGAAGTGCCTGGATCAAATATTTAGGAGAATTCATATTTAACTTAAATTTTAAACTATCAAGGTAATTTTTTTCATATTTTGTGTTTAATTGTTATTTGGAAGTAAAACTGTTAGGGTTGCCAGATCTGACAAAAATATAAAATGCCAGTTTTAAAAATTACTTAACTTTTTATTTGAAAAGTTTTGAATTTACAGAATTATTGCACAGATAGTACAGATAGTTCTATATTCTACATCCGGTTTCCTCTGTTAGTAACAGTATTATACATTTGTCACAATCAATGAACCAATAGTAATACATTATTATTAAGTAAAATCCATATTTTATTCCTATTTCTTCAGTTTTTCCCTAATGTTCCTTTCTTGATCTGGGATGCCATCAAGGATAGCACGTCACATTTAGTCATGGCTCCTTATACTCTTGGCACTTAAATTTTCATTTCAGACAAACAACAAATACTTGTTTCCTTCTTCTTATCGTTTTCCTATCCATTTTGAATTAAAGCTCCCCTTTTCTATGTTCCAAGATTTCCAAGGGCTTACCTCTTTGACTGCATTTCTCACACTAAGTGGCAGTTGTTGGTTTAGTCCTATTTTCTCCCTATTATGCTAGAACCATTTGAAGAGCAGTTTTCTGCTCTTCTCTCTCTGCCTTTATCATCATTGCCAAGCACAGGGTTTGACATATAATAGCTACTCAGTAATTGTTAAAATAATGATGAATTACTAGAAATGTGATAATGTAAGTAAACACCCCAGTACAGTGTGTGGTGAATAATAGGCATGGACAAATGTTTGCTTCTCCTTGGAGAAAAACATAAAATGTCTTATAAATTTAAAGATAGTTCTTACTTCAGCTCGATCAATGTCACTTCTAAGATCTTTAGTAAAGCCAGAGTGTGGATTGATTTGAAACACTAGGAATAAACAAGTATTTATTGATAGTCATCTAGCACTTTGAGGACAATAAAATTAATGCAGAAGTAGTTGTAGTTATCCTTTCAGTGAACAAAGATCAAGCTGGCAATAAGTCAAAGGGATTTTCTGAGGGGTTAAGCCCTTTACAAAATTATGAAAGTTTTTGCCTTCTCTCCTCTTCCTATTTCACCCTCTTCCCTCTGCCTTCGCCTTCCAAAACCAAAATCTATTTGGAGATGATATTCCCTCTCTCACCTTCCCAGGATGCATTCTCCCTAACTGTCTAGTATCTCTGATCCAGTACCTTCTCTCCTGTAACCATCGGTTGTCTATGTCCCCCTCCCCAACCCAAATTTATATATTTTTTTATAATTTTATTTATTTATTTTTATTTTTGGTTGCGCTGGGTCTTTGCTGCATGCGGGGCCTTCTCTAGTTGTGGCAAGCGGGGGCTACTCTTCATTGCCATGCACGGGCTTCTCATTGGGGTGTCTTCTCTTGTTGTGAAACCCAGGTTCTAGGCACATGAGCTTCACTAGTTGGAGCACAGTAGTTGTGGCTCAGGGCTTAGTTCCCCTGAAGCACGTGAAATCTTCCTGGACCAGGAATCAAACCCGTGTCCCCTGCCATTGGCAGGCAGATTCTTATCCACTGCACTACCAGAGAAGTTCCCAACTCAAATTTATATAAATAAATCTTAACCTATGGTGTGATAGTATTAGAAGGTAGGGCTTTGGGAGATAATTAGGTCATGAGGATAGAGCCCTTATGAATGGGATTAGTGCCCTTATGAAAAGAACCCCAAAGAACTCTCTCATTCTGTCATGTGAGAATACAACAAGGACATAAGCCATCTTCAACCCAAAAGAGGGCCCTTGCCAGGTGATCATGCTGGCACCTTGATCTCACACTTTCAACATCCAAAACTGTAGAAATAAAGATTGTCTAACCCACTAAGTTTCAGTTTATGGTTTTGTGTGATAGCAGCCTAGGCTCACTGAAAAATCATCCCTACCAAATTTTAACAAGTGCTTCATCTACTGTTGTGGAAAGAAATCAATCCAATTAACCTCCATCTATGGAAAGTGATAATAGCTTAATATAACTCACAAGAAGTCTTTGAAGATTGGCCAGAGCAAATATCACTTTATGAGGAACAGTAACCCAGATGAACTTAAGCCCAGAGCTTAATCAAAACCAATCCTGCTCTTTCCATCCACTCCTTTGTGTTACTAAACTTCATCTTCCATCTGCTCCTCTTTAGCTGTGGTCATACCTATCTCCTCCTCAAAAGTAGCCCCTCAGTGAGACTTCCCTAGTGGTCCAGTGGCTAAGAATGCATGCTCCCAATGCAGGGAGTCTAGGGTTCAGTCACTGGTCAGGAAACTAGATCCCACGTGCCACAACCAAAGATCCTGAGTGGTGCAGCTGAAGACCCAGCATGACCAAATAAATAAATATTTTTTTAAAAAGTAGCCCTTCAAAAGACACATATCCCTTTGCATATCAATTTCTGTTATTTTTCAATGAAATTTTTTCCAAATCAATACATATACCCATTCACTTCATCCAAAACATTTATTTAGCAACTCCAGCACCTATTTATATCTCAAATATTAAAATTGCCTTCAGTTTCTTCATCTCTAACTCCAGCCTAAGCAAAGCAGCTGCTTTATTGGTCATCTCCGACTAGCACAGTGCCAGACACATATTAAGGTACCCACTAAATGTTACTGTTTTTATTCCTTAAGACACTTTTAACACCATTCAAATGCCTATTAAATTTGTCCATTCATTTATGCAACCAACATTTATTGCCAGTTATATGCCAGGCATTCAAAATACAAAAATGAATAATTCAACAGTTTCCAGCACTCAAAGAGTTCACAGTCTTATTGGGGTGGCAGCTATGTAAACAGCTAATTTACAATTCAGAGTGGTAAGGATTTAGGGATGCACTTGTTGCAAATCTAAAATATCTTAGCAGATATTTCTGTTACACTATGGGTTAAACAAGCTTCTGTAGACTTCCCTGAGAGAATAGTTGCAATTATTCATAGCATTGTTTCTAAGGGAAAACGTGTTCTGCATCCCAAACAGTCAATTAAAAATTGAATTTTTGGAACACAGCCCATTTGTCCCTGGGGGCTTTCACGTGGACATTATCGAAGATCCCTGTTTGTCTTAGGACAATTTATATCTCTTTATAATTCCCACCTGTTCCATATGGCATATGGTACTACCTGAAGTTTGCTAGTATCAGGGCCACCAACTTACTGTACAGGGTTTAGCATTACATGATTGAGACAGTTCTCTAGTCAAGCAGGTTGAGTCAAGAAGGTAGGACTAAATGAGCCTTAGTCCTAAATTTTATTGTTCAGAATTTTAATATTAGGGAAAGTAGCAAGAAAATTTCATCGAGAGAGTGATGAGAGTTTGGAATTGCTGCCATGTGAAATGAGAGAGGGAACTGCTTCAGTTCAGTCCAGTCTCTCAGTTGTGTCCGACTCTTTGCGACCCCATGAATTACAGCACGGCAGGCCTCCCTGTCCATCACCAACTTCCAGAGTTCACTCAAACTCAACGTCCATCAAGTTGGTGATGCCATCCAGCCATCTCATCCTCTGTCATCCCCTTTTCCTCCTGCCCCCAATCCCTCCCAGCATCAGAGTCTTTTCCAATGAGTCAACTCTTCCCATGTGGTGGCCAAAGTACTGGAGTTTCAGCTTTAGCATCATTCCTTCCAAAGAAATCCCAGGACTGATCTCCTTCAGAATGGACTGGTTGGATCTCTTTGCAGTCCATGGGACTCTCAAGAGTCTTCTCCAACACCATAGTTCAAAAGCATCAATTCTTCGGTGCTCAGCTTCCTTCACAGTCCAGCTCTCACATCCATACATGACTACTGGAAAAACCATAGCCTTGACTAGACGGACCTTTGTTGGCAAAGGAATGTCTCTGCTTTTTAATATGCTATCTAGGTTGGTCATAACTTTCCTTCCAAGGAGTAAATGTCTTTTAATTTCATGGCTGCAATCACCATCTGCAGTGATTTTGGAGCCCCCCAAAATAAAGTCTGACACTGCTTCCACTGTTTCCCCATCTATTTCCCATGGAGTGATGGGACCAGATGTCATGATCTTAGTTTTCTGAATGTTGAGCTTTAAGCCAACTTTTTCACTCTCCTCTTTCACTTTCATCAAGAGGCGCTTTAGTTCCTTTTCACTTTCTGCCATAAGGGTGGTGTCATCTGCATATCTGAGGTTACTGATATTTCTCCCAGCAGTCTTGATTCCAGCTTGTGTTTCTTCCAGCCCAGCATTTGTCATGATGTACTCTGCATATAAGTTAAATAAGCAGGGTGACAATATACAGCCTTGACCTACTCCTTTTCCTATTTAGAACCAGTCTGTTGTTCCATGTCCAGTTCTAACTGTTGCTTCCTGACCTGCATACTGTTGGGACCTAACAAACACCATGATAGGCTTCAGGGACTAAGGTAGGACTCACGGGAAAGGCTGAGTCATTGCCCAGTGAGGTCATCCCCACGGATGCCAGGACTTGTCTAATCAGCATACTCCCCGTAACCTGGTTTGAGTTTATCAGGACATCCCCCTGCAGCCAATAGCCAATTAGTAAATACCAGGAAACCCCTGCAGCCAATAAAGATTAGCCGATTAGTAAATACTAGGAAACTCCTGCAGCCAATCAGCCCTTGCCAACTCTCTGTTCTAAAACCTATAAATACTGTTGTAAATCTGGGCTCGGAGCTCCTTGCTCCACTCCACTGCGTTGGATGTGGCGGGAGCCCTAGCTCGAGCTAGAAATAAAACCCCTTCATGCTTTTGCATTGCTGTGGACGTCTTATTCTCTCAGTTTTGGGGACTCGGACTCTGGGCATAACACATACTGCTTAGGGACAGGAAAAAAGGGATTTCAGAAATTGTTTCTAAAAGGGTATATCTGTTGGATAAAATGAGATATGTAAAGATATCTTAGGAGACACTCCTGAACAATAAGGCTTAAAAAATGATCTTTGAACCACACAAGATCCTAAGGAGCCAAAGAACTCCTGAGAAAGAACAAAGCAGGAGGCATCACACTTCTTGATTTCAAGCTATACTATAAAGTTGTAGTCATCAGAACAGTATGCTGCTGCTGCTGCTAAGTCGCTTCAGTCGTGTCTGACTCTGTGCGACCCCATAGACGGCAGCCCGCCAGGCTCCCCCATCCCTGGGATTTTCCAGGCAAGAACACTGGAGTGGGTTGTCATTTCCTTCTCCAATGCATGAAAGTGAAAAGTGAAAGTGAAGTCGCTCAGTCGTGTCCAACTTGTAGCGACCCAAGGGACTGCAGCCCACCAGGCTCCTCCATCCACAGGATTTTCCATGGAGTACTGGAGTACTGGAGTGGGGTGCCATTGCCTTCTCCGCAGAACAGTATAGCACTGGCATAAAAACAGACAACTAAACCAATGGAACAGAATTGAGAGCCAAGAAATAAACCTAAGCATATATGGTCAAGTAATATTTGGAAAGGGGGCCAAGAATACTCTGGAAAAAAGACAGTTCTTTTTAATAAATGGTGCTGAGATAACTGGATACTCTTATGTGAAAGAATGAAACTGAATTCATTTCTTACAACACTTAACTCAAAATGGACTAATGACATAAATGTAAGACCAGAAACTGTGAAACTCCTAGGAGTAAGCATAGGAATAAAGCTCCTTCATATTGGTCTCAGCAATGATCTTTTGGATATTACATCTAAGTCACAATCAACAAAAGCAAAATAAACAAGGGACTATATCAAACTAAAAAGCTCTGCACAGAAGAAGAAACCATCAACAAACTGAAAAGACAGCCTGTGGGATGAGAAAAAATATTTGCAAACCATTTGTCTGGTAAGGATTAACTATCCAAAATATAAAAAGAACTTATATAACACAAAAGAAAAAATCCAATTTAAAAATGGGCAAAAAAATAAAAATAAATTAAAATGGGCAAAGGACCTGAATATATATTTCTCCAAATAAGATATACAGAAGGTCAAGAGGTACATGAAAGGATGCTCAACATCACTAGTCATTAGAGAAAATGCTAATTGAAACTCCAATGATATATCACCTCAAATCTGTTGGAATGAGTGAGTGAGTGAAGTTGCTCAGTAATGTCTGGCTCTTTGCGACCCCATGGGCTGTAGCCCACCAGGCTCCTCCCGCCATGGGATTCTCCAGGCAAGAGTACTGGAGTGGGTTGCCATTTCCTTCTCCAGGGGATCTTCCCAACCCAGGGATCGAACCTGGGTCTCCCACATTGCAGGCAGACACTTTAACCTCTGAGCCAACAAATCTGTTAGAACGGCCACCATCAAAATGACAATAAATAACAAATGCTGGTATGGATGTAAGGAAAAAAGGGAACCCAGGTGCACTGTTGGTGGGATTCTAAATTTGTACAGACACTGTGGAAAACAGTATGGAGGATCCTCAAAACATAAAAAATAGAACTACCATATGATCCAGCAATCACACTTCTGGGAATACATCCAAAGGAAATGAAAACAGTAACTCAGAAAGATAGCTTCACTTCCATGTTCACTGCAGCATTATTTACAATAGCCAAGACATGAAAACAAGCTAACTCTCCATCCATGGATAAATGGATATAGAAGCTCTGGCATACATACAATGCAAAATTATTCAGCCATTAAAAAAAACAAACAACAAGAAAATCCTACCATTTGTGACAACATGGACAGACCCTGAAGGCGTTACGCTGAAGGCATTATGCTCTCTGTCTGCAATAAGTCATACAGAGAGACAAATACTGTATGATCTCATTTATATGTGGAATCTGAAAATAAAAACTCAGAAAAATATATCAGATTTGTGGTTAATAGGGGCGATGGGTGGGAAGAGAGAGTATTGGAGAAATGCAGTCAAAAGTTATAAACTCTAGGGATGTAATGTGCAATATGATGACTATAACTAACACTGATATATAATAAATAGGAAACGTGTTAAGGGAGTAAACCCTAAGATTTCTCATCATGTGGAGAAAATGTTTTCCTTTTTTCTTACTTATTTTTTCTTACTGTATCTATATGAGAAGATGAATGATAATTGAACCTATCGTAATCATTTCACAACATATGTAAATCAAACCATCTTGCTATATACTTTAAACGTACACAGTTATGTGTGTCAATGATTTCTCGATAAAATTGGAAAAACTTGGTATTTGCAACTTAAAGACAGAAAACAGGCTAAGAATGAAGATTTCTTACCTGTTTTGTATATGCATGTATGTATGTATGCTGTACATCTGAAACTAAATTAACACAAATTATGAATTAACTATACTGCAGTTAATTTTAGTTAAATTTACAGTTAAAGTTAACTGTAAATTAACTTTTAAAAAGTTTAAAAAAGCTTTCTAACCTGAAGTTGAGCCAAACCTTCTTGTTATTCCTGTGTTTTGAGGGGTGGTATGGGGTAGTGATATTTGTATGAACAAATCTTTATTCCAATATTTACTGTGTAGATTTGGGGGAAATATCCAAGCTCTCTGAGCTTTAGTCTTCTCATCTATAAAATGGGGATAAAAATACTTACCTTGAAGGGTTACCATGGAGAGTCATATAGTCATGAAATGTAATTCTAATATAGGCACTATGAGTACACAGGTGAAAAAGACAGTCTCAGGAGTTCTAGTCTAGCAGCTAAGACAGAAATGAATATACAGTTATAATGCAATGAGACAAGTACTTCAATATGGTGCGGTAAAAACATGAGATTTAGGTCATACCTGAATGGTCTAGTGGTTTTCCCTACTTTCTTCAATCTAAGTCTGAATTTGGCAATAAGGAGTTCATGATCTGAGCCACAGTCAACTCCTGGTCTTGTTTGTGCTGACTGTATAGAGCTTCTCCATCTTCAGCTGCAAAGAATACAATCAATATGATTTCAGTATTGACCACCTGGTGATGTCCACATGTGGAATCTTCTCTTGTGTTGTTGGAAGAGAGTGTTTGCTGTGACCAGTTCATTCTCTTGGCAAGACTCTGTTAGCCTTTGCCCTGCTTCACTTTGTATTCCAAGGACAAATCTGCCGGTTACTCCAGGTATCTCTTGACTTCCTACTTTTGCATTCCAGTCCCCTATAATGAAAAGAACATTTTTGGGGGAGGTTAGTTCTAGAAGGTCTTATAGGTCATCATAGAACCATTCAACTTCAGCTTCTTTGGCATTAGTGGTTGGGGCATAGACTTGGATTATTGTGATATTGAATGGTTTGCCTTGGAGACGAACAGAGATCATTCTGTCACTTTTGAGACTGCACCCAAGTACTGCATTTTGGATTCTTTTATTGACTATGAGGGCTATTCCATTTCTTCTAAGGGATTCTTGCCCACAGTAGTAGATGTAATGGTCATCTGAATTAAATTTGCCCAGGCCAGTCCATTATAGTTCACGGATTCCTAAAATATCAATGTTCACTCTTGCTACCTCCTGTTTGACCACTTCCAATTTACCTTGATTCATGGACCTGATATTCCAGGTTCCTATGCAATATTGCTCTTTACAGCATTGGACTTTACTTCCATCACCAGTCACATCCACAGCTGGGTGTTGTTTTTGCTTTAGCTCTGTCTCGTCATTCTTTCTGGAGTTATTTCTCCACTCTTGTCTGGTAGCATATTGGGCACCTACCAATCTGGGGAGTTCATCTTTCAATGTCATATCTTTTTGCTTTTTCATAGTGTTCATGGGGATCTCAAGGCAAGAAAACTGAAGTGGTTTGCCATTCCCTTCTCCAGTGGACCACGTTTTGTCAGAACTCTCTATTATGACCCGTGTGTCTTGGGTGGCCCTACATGGCATGGCTCATGGTTTCACTGAATTAGACAAGTCTATGATCTATGTGATCAGTCTGGTTAGTTTTCTGTGATCATGGTTTTCATTCTGTCTGCCCTTTGATGGATAAGTATAAGAAGCCTGTAGAAGCTTCCTCATGAGAAAGACTGACTGTAGAGGAATCCGGGTCTTGTTCTGATGAGTGGGGCCATGCTCAGTAAATCTTTAATCCGATTGTCTATTGATGGGTGGGGCTGTGTTCCCTCCTTATTGTTTGGCCTGAGGCCAAACTATTGTAGGGGTAATAACATTAATGGTGACCTCCTTCAAAAGGACTTGTTAGTGCTGTTGTATTCAGTGCCCCTGACTCCTCAGCAGGCCACTGTTGACCCACACCTCTGCAGGAGACTGCTGGACACTCTCACAGGCAAGTCTGGCTCAGTCTCTTGTGGGGACACTGCACCTTTCTCCTGGCTCCTGGTACACACAAGGTTTTATTTGTGCCCTCCAAGAGTCTGTTTCCCCAGTCCTGTGGAAGTTCTATCATCAAATCCCACTGGCTTCCAAAATCAACTTTCCTAGGGATTCTCAGTCCCTTTGTCAGATCCCAGGTTGAAAAGTCTGTTGTGGGTCCTAGAACTTTCTTAATTAACAGTGTGAGAATTTCTTTGGTACAATTGTTCTGCAATTTGTGGGTTGTCTGCTTGACAGCTTTATGGTGGGGCTAATGGCAACCTCCTCCAAGAGGGCTTATGCTACATGCTACATGTCCCAGGTCTGCTGCAGCCAGAGCCCCTGTACCCACAGCAAGCCAGTGCTGACCTGAGCCTCCTCAGGAGACACACAAACACTCAAAGGTAGGTTTAACTCAGTCTCTGTCGGATTCCTGGGTCCTAGTGCACACAAGACCTTGTTTGAGCCCTCCAAGCATCTCTGCCAGGTATAGGGTTTGATTCTAAATGTGACTTCACCCCTCCAACTGTCTTCTCCTTTGCCCTTGGATGTGGGGTATCTTTTTTTGGAGGGATCTAACATTCTCCTGTTGATGGTTGTTCAGCAGTGAGTTGCAATTTTGGAGTTCTTGCAGGAAAACAGGAGTGCATGTCATCCTATTCTGCAAAGATTCAAGGGATTAGATTTGATAGATAGAGTGCCTGAAGAACTAAGGACAGAGGTTCCTAACACTGTACAGGAGACAGTGATCAAGACCATTCCCAAGAAAAATAAATGCAAAAAGGCAAAATGGTTGTCTGAAGAGGCCCTACAAATAGCTGAGAAAAGAAGAGAAGGGAAAGGCAAAGGAGAAAAGGAAAGATATATCCATTTGAATGCAGAGTTCCAAAGAATAGCAAGGAGAGATAAGAAAGCCTTCCTCAGTGATCAGTGCAAAGAAATAGAGGAAAACAATAGAATGGGAAAGACTAGAGATCTCTTCAAGAAAAATAGAGATACCAAGGGAAGATTTCATGCAAAGGTGGGCACAAAAAAGAACATAAACAGTGTGGACCTAATAGAAGCAGAAAATATTAAGAAAAGGTGGCAAAAATACACAGAAAAACTATATAACAAAGATCTTCATGACCCAGATAGTCACGAAGGTGTGATCATTCACCTGGAGCCATACATCCTGGGATGCAAAGTCAAGTGGACCTTAGAAAGCATTGCTACAAACAAAGCGAGTGGAGGTGATGGAATTCCAGTTGAGCTATTTCAAATTCTAAAAGGTGATGCTGTGATAGTGCTGCACTCAAAATGCCAGCAAATCTGGAAAACTCAGCAGTGTCCACAAGACTGGAAAAGTTTTCATTCCAGTCACAAAGAAAGGCAATGCCAAAGAATGTTCAAACTACCACACAATTGCACTCATCTCACATGCTAGCAAAGTAATACTCAAAATTCTCCAAGCGAGGCTGCAATAGTACGTGACCAAGAACTTTCAGATGTTCAAGCTGGATTTAGAAAAGGAAGAGGAACCAGAGATCAAATTACCAACATCTCTTGGATCATAGGAAAAGCAAGAGAGTTCCAAGAAAACATCTACTTCTGCTTTATTGGGGCTTCCCTTGTGGCTCAGCTGGTAAAGAATCTACCTGCAATGTGGAGACATGGGTTCGATCCCTGGGCTGGGAAGATCCCCTGGGAAGTCTACCCACTCCAGTATTCTGCCCTGGAGAATTCCATGTGCTGTATAGTCCATGAGGTTGCAAAGAGTCAGACATGACGGAGCGACTTTCACTTTCTGCTTTATTGACTATTCCAAAGCCTTTGACTTTATGAATCACAACAAACTGTGGAAAATTCTTAAAGAGACGGGAATACCAGACCACCTTAACTGCCTCCTGAGAAATCTGTACACAGGTCAAGAAGCAACAGTTAAAACTGGACATGGAATAACGGACTGGTTCCAAATTGGGAAAGGAGTATGTCAAGGCTGTATATTGTCACCCTCCTTATTAGCTTACATGCAGAATGTATCATGCAAAATCCTGGGCTGGATGAAGCTCAAGCTGAATCAAGATAACCAGGAGAAATATCAACAACCTCAGATATGAAGATAACACCACCCTAATGGCAGAAAGCAAAGAGGAACTAAAGAGCCTCGTGATGAAATGAAAAAGGAGAGTGAAAAAGCTGACTTAAAACTCAACATTCAAAAAATGAAGATCATGGCATCTGGTCCCATCACTTCATGGCAAATAGATGGGGAAACAATGACAAAATTTATTTTCTTGGGCTCCAAAATCATTGCAGATGGTGACTACAGCCATGAGATTAAAAAACACTTGCTCCTTGGAAGAAAAGCTGTGACAAACCTAGACAGTGTATTAAAAAGCAGAATTACTTTGCCAGCAAAGGTCCATATAGTGAAAGCTCTGGTTTTTCCAGTAGTCATGTATGGATGTGACAGTTGGACCATAAAGAAAGCTGAGCACCAAAGAACTGATGCTTTTGAACTGTAGTGTTGGAGAAGACTCTTGAGAGTCTCTTGGACTGCAAGGAGATCCAACCAGTCCATCCTAAAGGAAATCAGATGTGAATATTCATTGGAAGGACTGATGTTGAAGCTGAAACTCCAATACTTTGGCCACCTGATGCGAAAAACTGACTCATTTGAAAAGACCCTGATCCTGGGAAAGACTGAAAACTGACTCATCTGAAAAGACCCTGATTCTGGGAAAGACTGAAGGTGGGAGGAGAAGGGGACAACAGAGGATGAGATGGCTGGATGGTATTACCAACTTGATGGACATGAATTTGAGTGAGCTCTGGAAGTTGGTGTTGGACAGGGAAGCCTGGCATGCTGCAGTTCTTGGGATCTCAAAGTGTCGGACACGACTGAGCAATTCAACTGAACTGAACTGACTGAAAAACATGATAAGGGACACCCAGCTAGACATCAAAGTTCAGGAAAGTATAAAGGAAGTCGTACACAAAATGTGACCTGAAGGAGAAGTATGCGGTCATGTATGGATGTGAGAGTTGGACTGTGAAGAAGGCTGAGCACCGAAGAATTGATGCTTTTGAAATGTGGTGTTGGAGAAGACTCTTGAGAGTCCCTTGGACTGCAATGAGATCCAACCAGTCCATTCTGAAGGAGATCAACCCTGGGATTTCTTTGGAAGGAATGATGCTAAAGCTGAAGCTCCAGTACTTTGGCCACCTCATGCAAAGAGTTGACTCATTGGAAAAGACTCTGATGCTGGGAGAGATTGGGGGCAGGAGGAGAAGGGGACGACTGAGGATGAGATGGCTGGATGGCATCACTGACTCGATGGACGTGAGTCTGAGTGAACTCCGGGAGATGGTGATGGACAGGGAGGCCTGGCGTGCTGCGATTCATGGGGTCGCAAAGAGTCGGACACGACTGAGCGACTGAGCTGAACTGAAGGAGAAGTAAGAGAAAGTGGGAAAGGCAGGAAGAGTCTCTAGACAGAAGAAACAGCATGTACTAAGGCTCAGAGGAAAAAGCTTGCATATTTGGGAGACTTCATGTAGCTGAGTAGGGCTAAAATATATATAGGGTAAGAGAAAAAGTGATGTAATATGAAGGACTTTATGGACACTATTTGGGTCACCCTAAGAGTAATGGGACATTGTAGAAAATAGATTTTGCAAGGAGCAGGTACAAGATTAGAAGCTGAGAGACCAATTAAGAAGTTATTGCAATATCTCATCAAAAAATGATCTTGCCCAGGAGTTGGCAATTACAGACCAAAGGCCTATTTTTGTATGGTATACAAAATAAGAATTTTTTACATTTAAACCTTTTTAAAATAATAATATTTCATGGCACATTAAATTCAAATCTCAGTGTTATAAATAAATCTTATTGGAACACAGACACACTCAATCATTTATTAATTTATATAATGTTTTTTATTACTTCAGGAGATTTGAGTAGTTGTGACCTACAAAGCCTGAAATATTTATTAACTGGCCTCTTACATTAACACATTTTCTGACTCTTGATTTTGGGCATCAAGCTAAGGAGGTGTCAATGAGGGAGGAGAGATATTAGGAGACTGAATCAGTAGAACTTGATGAAAGATGGAATGTGAGAATGAGGGACAGTCACAGGTGATGTCCAAGTTCTTATTTTTGCCAATAATAATGAGAAACACTTACATGGCCTTATCATGTGCCAGGCACTGATCAAAGTCATTTAAGTATATTAATTTGTTAACCTGTTCAACATCCTTATGAGGTAATTGCTATTTTTATCATCCCCATTTTGCTTATGGGGAAGCTGAGGCACAGAGGTCCAGTAATTTGATCAAGGTCACACAATTAATGTGAGGTGAGAACTGAATCCCAGTTGTCTAGTTCCACAGTCTCCACTCTTAATGTTCTATAAATTCAGAATAGGGAACTTAGTAGGTAAAATAAGTGTGGAGGGAAATGATAAATGCAGATTTTTGACATTTATAGTTGCTATGAAACATCCAAATGAAATGTCCAGCAGGCAGTTAGATGAGTCTGGTGCTCCAGGTATGGAAGGGAGGGATCTGGATTATAGATATAAACCTGGCAGTCAGCTGACAAGAGCAATCATGGGAAAGACAAGAATTACCCAGGGGAAATAAGAAGAGAAAAAGGCTAAGAATGAAACCCTGAGGACCACCAATATTTAAACAAAGAGCAGAGAAGAGCATCTCACAAAAAAGACTTAGAAGGAGTAGTTACGGAGGTGAGCAGCAAACTGGAAAAATTTTTCATTTTTAGTGACGTGGTGTATGTACGTGTCTAGCATACTAACCAGCATATCGTAGGCATCACAAATGGTAGCTCCTTTTACTACTGAAGTCTTATTCGAAAGGGCCAGCTCTTTCTTAGCTGTGGAATGGGGCTGTCTGTTCCAAATCTTTTCCACCTTCTCATTTCTTTGAACTCCCATCTCACCTTGCAGTTCTTAGCAGACCTTACCTCTCTACTTTAAGGAGAAATTTGAGGTCTTTTTCTTGTCTGCATCAAAATAGTCCATAATTCCCCATCTTTTATCTTTTCCTTCTGTTTCTGGATTCCTCCAGGAATTTGTTCCACGGTTTTCCTGAATCTTATTAAATACTTCTTCAGCCTTCCATCTCTCACTGCTATGTTCCTCAGGTCTAACTGGGGCATATGTTTCAAAAACCATCTTTCAGACGACTTCTTCTTTCTTCCTTTGATCTGTCAAATTTTTGGTAGAATTCAACCTTATTTCAATTTTTTTCATCTCTTGAAATCAGATTTCTGTCTCCACCATTTACTGAAGCTATATTCTTCAAAACCACAGAGTCCCCTACTGCTTGACTCATTTATTGTCCAATCACTACTTTCAGCCATGCTATATTAAACTGGCCTTTCTTGTCCTTGTATTACACGTTTTGTAGAGTCCATAACTTTCTGGTTAATAAAGCCTCAGTTCAGTTCAGTTCGGTCACTCAGTTGTATCCGACTCTTTGCGACCCCATGAATTGCAGCATGCCAGGCCTCCCTGTCCATCACCAACTCCCAGAGTTTACTCAAACTCATGTCCATTGAGTCGGTGATGGCATCCAGCCATCTCATCCTCTGTCGTCACCTTCTCCTCCTGCCCCCAATCCCTCCCAGCATCAGAGTCTTGTCCAATGAGTCAATTCTTCACATCAGGTGGCCAAAGTATTGGAGTTTCAGCTTTAGCATCAGTCCTTCCAATGAACACCCAGGACTGATCTCCTTTAGAATGAACTGGTTGGATCTCCTTGCAGTCCAAGGGACTCTCAAGAGTCTTCTCCAACACCACAGTTCAAAAGCATCAATTCTTCGGCGCTCAGTTTACTTTACAGTCCAACTCTCACATCCATACATGACTACTGGAAAAACCATAGTCTTGACTAGACAGACCTTTGTTGGCAAAGGAATGTCTCTGCTTTTTAATATGCTATGTAGGTTGGTCATAACTTTCCTTCCAAGGAGTAAGCGTCTTTTAATTTCATGGCTGCAATCACCATATGCAGTGATTTTGGAGCCTGAAAAAATTAAGTCTGACACTGTTTCCACTGTTTCCCCATCTATTTCCCATGAAGTGATGGGACCAGATGCTATGATCTTCATTTTCTGAATGTTGAGCTTTAAGCCAACCTTTTCACTCTCCTCTTTTACTTTCATCAATTCCACTTTCTACCATAAGGGTGGTGTCATCTGCATATCTGAGGTTATTGATATTTCTCCTGGCAATCTTGATTCCAGCTTGTGCTTCTTCCAGCCCAGCATTTGTCATGATGTACTCTGCATATAAGTTAAATAAGACTAGTCTAGTTTTAAAACTTTGAATCAAGGGTAGGTTTGGATGAAATCACAAAAAATCTAAAATAACAATTTTTAAACAACATAGGTATCTACTTCTTTCATGTTTTTTAAAGAAAAAGTCCAGAGGTAGGACTTGCACAGTTAGCATGGTAGTTCCACTGTCATCAGGGATTCAGGCTTTATCTTTATACTCCACCATCCAAAACCATCTACCTTCAAGACTGTCTTATAGTACAAGACAGCTTCTGAAGTTTCACCATTTCAGACAACATTAAGGAGAAAGGGAAAACCAAAGGGCCTACCTTCCATCTGAGTCAGCAACTTCTAAGAAGTTTCCAGTTTTAAGCAGCCCACATAACACTTCTTTTACATTTCTTTGGCCATAACTTAATCACTTTACCATGCCCAATGGGAAGAGAGCCTAGAAAAACAGGCTTTTAGTAGGTGCATGGACTTGCCAAGCAAAACAGAAGTTCTAACATCAAGGAAGAAGGAGAGGGTAGACTTTGGATGGCAACTAGTAGTTTCAACCACAAACTATAATCTCAAAATATTTTAAAATCTCATTTCTTTTTCCTTCACTCAAGATCTAGCTCTTCTGGTGTGTTGGTACAAATAGGAGAGGAAGAGGAACCAGGGCAGTAGCACAATTAGACCCAGACTAGAAGGAGCCACTCTGGGGAAGACTCTCTTTCTTTCAGGTAGAGGGGTCCACAAAGCCAAAGAGATTTGCCCAAGAGTCTAAGAAGTGGTCAAGGGACAGCAGTTGGTAATAGAGGTTGGATGTTTGAGTTGAGGTGAAAAACCTCAAGGTTAGGAACTTTGAAGAATGAGGAAGAATCAGAGTAAGAAGAGAAGGGAGGTGGCCCGGGAGCCATAGTTGGAAGACCAGCTCTGCCTGTGCTGCCGCATTCTGCTGTGAAACTCCAAAGACTTCAAAAATTCCAAATTGTGACCCCGTCTTACATGTTGTTTTGAAAATATGTTCATCAAAGTAGGAGGATAAAACATATATTGTTTAAAAGTTTGTTAGTTTGATTTATAACGTGTAAATATTTAGACCTATGGTAAGTAAGCTGCCATTTGTACACTTGTCCTGGGCCCTGCAAATTGTTGGGGTGGGTCTCAACGAGTGTCTGCCCAACTGGGAAGGATCACAGTTCTTGCCCTTATAGTTACCTCTGCTTCTTTGGAATTACTCATTCTTGTTATGAAAAATGATGGACGTTCAGACTACTCCACAGCCTTCAAAGTTATTAAAGTAGTGTCTGACTCTTTGTGACACCATGGAAGAGGTTGCCATTTCCTACCCCAGGGGATCTTCCCAGCCTAGGGATCAAACCCACGTCTCATGTCTCCTGCACTGGCAGGTGGATTCTTTACCACTGTCGCCACCTGGGAAGCCTCCATAGCCTACTTCCAATGCCCATTTGACATCTCTCTTCAGTTCCTTTCCCTTTTCTTCCATCAAGTCTCCTACTCAAAAATACATTCAACAGGAAATCAGCTTCCCTTTCCCACATACAACAACTCCAAACTTACTTGGTGGTGAGAATAGAGGAAAAGCATTGCTTCCCTGGGAGAACAAAAGGCCTCTTGCTATAAACACACAACCTGGAATGGGTTGCCATTTCCTCTTCCAGGGGATCTCCCTGACCCAGGGATTAAACTGGAATCTCCTGTGTCTCCTCCATTGGCAAGAGGATTCTTTACCACTGAGTTACCTGGGAAGCCCGATTAATTAAGTTACTATGTTAAATATACTTCGGTCACTGTCCTAAGTGATAGAAGAAAAATAAAAATATGGATACAGTCCTTAACCCCCATGTGCCCCTACAGTAGAGTTGGAGAGAATAAATATACAATAACAACTTTGATAGTTACAAATAAAAATAAATGGTATAAATAAAAATAAATGGTGTAAAGAAGTCATGGAAGGCTTCTCTAAGGAAGTGTCAAACTGAAATGTAAGGATGAGTAGACTTCAGCCACTGAAAAGAGAAGAGGTGCACCTTTACCCAGTGAAGGCAAAGACCTTGCAGAAGGAGAAACATGGTGATGTTGAAGAGTTGGTAGAAGACCAGTTTGGCTGGAGCAGAGAGATTGGGGGATGTACTAGATGAGTCATAGAGGTTGGTAGGACCTATGCCATGCAGCGTCTTATAGAGAGTGTTAAGAATACTTGTCTTTATTATGTGAACACTGAGAATCCATTGAAGTGTTTAGATTTGAGAATGGCATAATCCTGAAATAGTTGCTTAAGGATTGATTAACTCAATAACTAATTCTTCCTTTAGATTTCTGCTCTTCCCCTTTTATATTCTCCTCTGGGCAAACCACCCACTTTCAAGTCATGAGTAACTGCATAAAGGAGACTGAAAACAAGTGGTCAGTGATACAGGAGGCGATGTCGAAGAAGCCAAGAGAATTTTTCATGAAGGAGAAAGTAAAGAAGAAGAGAGTGATCATTAGTATTCAAAGCTACTGAGAGTAAAATGTAGATTTAATATGTCCATCACTTCCAAATGCTGATGGATAAAGCCTGAATTTCTTACTCTGGTAGAAGGCCCGCAACAATTACATCTTTACCTACCTTTCCATTATTTTTCCCATGACAGTGCTAAAATGAGCCTTTTAGATAAGTTGCCCTTCAGATAAGGTGCCCAATTTTCTTTTTAATCTAGAACAGATAGTATACTCTGCCTAACAATCACCATTGGGTATATCTTCTGCCCATCACTACTTATCTAATTACTGCCTATTTTCTAGGCCCTGACCCTATCTTACCTCTCCTATGAAGATTGCTATGGAGGTCATTAGAATATACTTCTCAGATCTCTGATTGCAGTGAGCATAATTGACTGAGGGCACTAGCTACTGACCTCTGAAATTCATCACTGTTTGTACCAAGGTTCTTCTTTCCATGGGCTGCTCCCGGACAATGACTGAACACAGCACCGACACTAAAGCAGGCCTATTCTTGGGAGATGCCAGACTCCTCTTATAAATGACTTCAAGAAATACTGAAAATCCTTGTCCAACTGTACTTAGAACTGCACTGGGGTGTAAGATGCTTGCATTCAATCTTCCTTCCCTCATCCTTTCACTCAGAGTCAGACTTGTTTTGTAATCTGATGGCTCTTTCAGCATCCTTTTTTTTTTTTTTTTTTTACTCCCTATTTTCTCTACAGCCATTTCCTCTAATACATTTCTTGCATGATTAGTCTTGTCTTGCATCATTTCTCAGTGACCTGGACTTACACAAGTGGTACCAGAAGTGGTCCAATAAAACAGGCAGTAAGATAAGAATTTGGACTGGCTTTATCTACTGTGGCTCAGACGGTAAAGCGTCTGCCTACAATGCAGGAAACCCAGGTTCAATCCCTGGGTCAGGAAGATCTCCTGGAGAAGGAAATGGCAACCCACTCCAGTATTCTTGCCTGGAAAATCCCATGGGTGGAGGAGCCTGGTAGGCTACAGTCCATGCTGTCACAAAGAGTCAGACACGACTGAGTGACTTCACGCTCACTTTATCTACTGTCTATTCAAAGGCACACCAAGCTGGTTTGTAGGCGGAACATAGGTAGTAGCTCAACTACTAAAGATTCTACCAGTGTTAACCCGCGGAAATGGCCCAATGGATGGGAATGCTGTGGCAAATGTGATGACACAGGCATTTTAAAACGTGGGAGCAGGATTGGGGAGTACTTCCACAGCAGTCCAGTGGCTGACACCACACTTGCAATGCAAGACACACAGGTTTGATCCCTGGTTGGGGAACTAAGATCCTGCATGCCATGTGGCATGGCAAAAAAATAAAAAATAAAAATAAAAATCAATAATAATAATAATAATAAATAAAAACATGGGAAGAAATAATGCTTACAAAGCAAAACTGAGTGGTTACTACCAAGTTGTACTGATGCCTGCAGAGAAATCATGAGAGATGGAAGGCCATTAACAACAAGCAATTTTTGGTTAAGCAAGAAGCCATAGGCCTTTGGGATAGCTTACAAAGAGACCTTTATGTCCATCAGGGGAAGGGAATACACAGCTGAGTTGCAGGATGAAGACCTAATTGTTAGAGCAGCAGAGCTCCAGAGACGTTGGAATGCTCAGCTAAAGCATGTCTGCAGTGGCTTCCAAGGGCACTGAAGTACTCGATAGAGGTAGCAAGTTACAGCGTAGACTTTGGTGGATGGGGTGCCCATCTGATTTAATACATACAAGACACAGTGTATGTGTTAAAGCAGAGATCTCTACATGGTGCTATATCCTCATTAGGAAAGATACATGGGTCTAGGAACCAAGAGATAGAAGCAGAAGTGACCTCGCTTACTATCACACCCAATGTCCTACCAAGGAGTTTTGTTCTTCCTGGACCCACCACACTTTTTTTTTTTTAATTTACTTGGCTGTGCCTGGTCTTAGTCGTGGCACATGGGATCTTTAGCATGTGGGCTCTTATTTGTAGCATGTGGGATCTATTGCCCTGACCAGGGATTGAACCCAAGGCCCCTTGCATTGGTAGTGCAGAGTCTTAATACTGGATCACCAGGGAAGTCCCTAGACCCACAACTCTTAACTCTGCAGGTTAGCCATCCAAGTCCCCAAACAGGGCACGCTTTTGCCAGAAGATATAATGAGGAACCCTTTGAACTACAAGCTGCAGCTGCTGCCATGGCTCTTTGAGTTCTGTGCATCCAGGACCACAGGTGAGAGGAATCACTATCCAGCAAGAGTAATTGACTCTGTTTAGCCGGGTGGGGACATGGCTTTTACACAATGGGGATAAGGAAGAAACATATGGAAGCCAAGTGATCCACTTAGGTGCCTCCTGGTACTCTCTGTTGTAGCCTGAGAAAGGTTCAGACTCTTCCAGGATGAAAGTTTGGGTCACATCACCAGTTAAGTCAACAAGACCTGCCAAGGTGATTCCTGAGGGTGAGGGGATTTGACAGTGGGTGGTGAGGATGGAGAGGATGAGCACCAGTTGTGGCTCTGAGAGTAACTGCAGCTACAGAGGCTATAGCTTGTGCCACTAAATGCCCTTTTTTGAGTTTCCTCTCTAAAAGGCAGGCCCACAGGAAGAGGGAGGAACTGCTTCCTAAAACTATGGGAAGAGGCAGATCTGTGTGGGGGTGGAGGGTAGACTGTGGTGGCCCTGAGGATACACCTTTCAGATCTCCAGCTTCAAGGAATATAACTGACCAAGGGCCTCACTGCTGCTCTCTGAATTCCCTGGCTGGATTTTCTCCAAGGCTGTACATCCTATAGGCTGCTCCTAGTCAATGACTGAGGGTGGCAGGAACACTGAAGTTCCTGGGAGATGCGGGGCTTATCAGGTGGGTGACTTTACTCAAGGACTCCTGGATGGTCTGGCTCCACTTTCCTTAACCTACTCTGCAGTTTAAGATGCTTTCACCTAGGACTTCTCTCAGAGAAGGCAATGGCACCTCACTCTAGTACTCTTGCCTGGAAAATCTGATGGATGGAGGAGCCTGGTAGGCTGCAGTCCATGGGGTCACTAGGAGTCAGACACAACTGAACGACTTCACTTTCACTTTTCACTTTCATGCACTGGGGAAGGAAATGGCAGCCCACTCCAGTGTTCTTGCCTGGAGAATCCCAGGGACGGGGGAGCCTGGTGGGCTGCCGTCTATGGGGTCACACAGAGTCGGACATGACTGAAGCGACTTAGCAACAGCAGCAGCAGCAGCAGGACTTCTCTGGAGGTCCACCGGTTAGGATTCTGAGCGTCCACTGCAGGGGGTGCAGTTTCAGTGCCTGGTCAGGGAACCAAGGTCCTGTATGATGCGCAGCACAGGCAAAAATAAGATGCTTCCACTCAGATCACTTCTCACGTTCTCCTTCACTCAGGTTCAGGTTTACCTTATACTCATGGTCTAGAGTCTCTCCCCTGGCTCCTGCTGCATTTTCTCTCACTGCTGTGCTGTGCTTAGTCACTCAGTTGTGTCCAACTCTTTGAGACTATGTGAGTAATGTGACCATGTGGTGAGCCTGTAGCTCACCAGGCTCCTCAGTCCATGGGGATTCTCCAGGCAAGAATACTGGAGCGGGTTGCCATGCTCCCCTCCAGGGGATCTTCCCAGCCCACGGATCAAACCCAGGTATTTCACATTCCCGGTGTCTTTACCCTCTGAGCCACCAGGGAAGCCCTTTCTCTCACAGGCATTTACCTTAATACATTTCTTACACATTCAATCGTGTCTGGGTGTCAGTTTTTTGGAGGACCTGAACTAAACACCTGCTCTAAGCCCTCAGCAGTCAGTGACAACTTCCTATTTTGAACTTTTATGGCGCTTGCCCGCACCATTCACTTGATACTTCCTAAGTTTGGTTCAGTTCAGCTCAGTCGCTCAGTAGTGTCCGACTCTTTGCAACCCCATGAATCGCAGCACGCCAGGCCTCCCTGTCCATCACCATCTCCCAGAGTTCACTCAGACTCATGTCCATCGAGTCGGTTATGCCATCCAGCCATCTCATCCTCGGTCATCCCCTTCTCCTCCTGCCCCCAATCCCTCCCAGCATCAGAGTCTTTTCCAATGAGTCAACTCTTCGCATGAGGTGGCCAAAGTACTGGAGCTTCAGCTTTAGCATCATTCCTTCCAAAGAAATCCCAGGGTTGATCTCCTTCAGAATGGACTGGTTGGATCTCCTTGCAGTTCAAGGGACTCTCAAGAGTCTTCTCCAACACCACAGTTCAAAAACATCAATTCTTCGGTGTTCAGCCTTCTTCACAGTCCAACTTTCACATCCATACATGACCACAGGAAAAACCATAGCCTTGACTAGACGGACCTTAGTCGGCAAAGTAAGTGCTACCTAAAAAAACAAAACTTATCTTTCTATATACATCTTCCCAATAGTTTAGAAGTCTCATGGAGATACCTACCATTATTATGTCACCCTTGTCAACCTCTGCATTTCACCAAGTGCCCTATACACAGAAGGAATTCAGTGCAACAGTCATAGGAAAGAGGTTGTCAGGGATGCTGCATTTTTCAACCTATCCTGCACCCCGGGATTGATGTTGCCCACTTACTTCCACTTCCTGGTGTACTATCTCTTTCCCTACTCTCCAATCCCCTACTCAGAGAGTTCCCCACCTTTTCAGTTTGCTTTCATCTTTACTTCCCTGATTCCAAACCCCACGCACTTTACACATACATTGATTCAGTACAGGATGTGGCATAGGCAACATATTGGCAACCACACTTTTGCGACTCCCTTTCTGTAGTGTGGAGCTGTTGCTAGGAAGTGGCTGGCCAGGCAGGGATCACATGGCCAAGCTTGCTCCTATATCCAGGGATAGCTGGGATCTTTAAGAAGCAGGACTCCTCTTCTACTTGCCTTCTTCCCTATTCTCCAGTTGAATACAGAGGACTCTAGGGATAGTGAGGCCTCAAGATGGAAGATACCTCGGCCCCTGAAACACCATGTGGAGGAAAGCTGCCCACCACGTGAGGAACACCTACACTGGAATGTTGGATGAGTGAACAATAAGCTTCTATTACATTAGGTCACTGAAATTTGGGGGTTGCTTCATTACAGTTGCTAGCATTATTCTAAATAATACAGAAATCATTTGTCCTTTTCTTGGCTACTCACCATTATAACTCCCTTTTATTTAGAAGGAGTCTCCTTTCATGGGACGCTTGACAAATGGATTAGATCGTTCTCATGCTCGAGTGTGGGCATTTTACTTAGTCTCTGACAATCTGACACATTCCCACTCAAAACTCCAAACGTGGGAGTAACACAAAGATACATAACAGTAGCAAAACCATTCACAGTGGTACAGTGGTACAGCCTTGAGAATCCAGGGGCAGTGCCAGCATGGCCTGGCAACAGTGTTTTTTAGGTCAATATTCTAAGCAGACTATTCTTGTGGCATGACCTTGGCTCTATTTTCCTACTTCTAGCTTCACTTACTTTTTGACTTTTCTTCAGACTTCTTGACAATTCCTTCCTTGCAATAGTTAGCTATCTTATTCAGAGCTACAGGATTGGTTTCGTCTATACTATCCTTCCTATCTAATTGGCCTCTCGTCTCAAGCTAGAGTCAATGAGATTAATGTTTATTAAGCACCTAGTGCATGCTGTCACACTTAATTTAATCCTTCCATCTCTTCTATAGGGTCAATATTAATATTGCTGTTAATAAATGGGAAAACTGCAGCTCAAAGAGATCAACTGAGTTTTTCCAGTGCTGTGTTACTTGAAATTCCATTTTTTTATGGCCTCAAAGCATATTTTTTCATTGTGCCAGAAACCCTTTACTAACTCCTAACTACTGCAGTGCTCCTCTCTAGGGCCTCTTGTAGCCTGTGATCATCTGATTCTGGAAGTATGAAATACATCAATATTTACTTGATCCTTCCCTACATATAAAAGAGGTTCTAGAGGAAATTCTCCTATTGTATCTGCTTTCTAAGCCTTCAAACAATACGTGTTTTTCATTTCCTTTCTTGCCCTTCCCTGCTCTTCCTTTTCTTCCTCTTTCATCTTTCCTTATTTTCCCTTTCTTTCTCCTTCCTCGGTCCCTCCATTCCTCCTTTCATTTTTCCCTTCCTTCCTTAACTAAATAACAAATCACATGGGACAGCAGATAGTACTTGGTGGCGTCACATCATTCAACTCCCGTGCTGACTTTCCTTAGAATGCACTGTCTTTTCCCAAACCTCCTTCCTTCTTTCTCTCATTCACTTAGGGTCATTCACGCTTGTATCAGTCATAAGATTGGATAAACCATGCCCTAAAGGAAAATGACTATCTTTATTACTTTTGATATTCCTCAGGAAGTATGCCTCAAATATCAAAAACACCATTGGGAAACTGTATAGGTTTCCCATGCTCCATGAGAAAGAAGTTGCTTTTTTTTTTTAATTTATTTTTTTAATTCAAGGATAATGTCTATACAGAATTGTGTTGTTTTCTGTCAAACCTCAACATGAATCAGCCATAGGTATATATATCACCTCCATTTTGAACCTCCCTCCCATCTCTCTTCCCATCCCACCCCTCTAGGTTGATACAGAGCCCCTGTTTGAGTTTCCTGAGCCATACAGCAAATTCCTGTTGGCTATCTATTTTACATATGGTAATGTAAGTTTCCATGTTACTCTTTCCATACATCTCACTCTCTCCTCTCCTCTCCTCTCCTCTCCCCTCCTCATGTACATAAGTCCATTCTCTATGTCCGTTTCTCCATTGCTGCCCTATAAATAAATTCTTCAGTACCATTTTTCTAGATTGCATATATGTGCATTAGAATATGATATTTATCTTTCTCTGACTCACTTTACTCTGTATAACAGGTTCTAGGTTCATCCACATCATCAGAACTGACTCAAATGCATTCCTTTTTATGGCTGAGTAACATTCCATCATGTATATGTACCATTACTTTTTTACACATTCATCTGTAGATGGACATCTAGATTGCCTCCATGTTCTAGCTATTGTAAATAGTGCTGCGAAGAACGATGGGATACATGTGTCTCCTTCAATTTTGGTTTCTTCAGGGTAGATGCCTAGGAGTGGGATTGCTGGGTCATAGGGTGGTTTTATTGCTAGTTTTTTAAGGACTCTCCATACCGTCTTCCATCGTGGCTGTATCAATTTACATTCCCACCAACAGTGCAAGAGTGTTTCCTTTTCTCCACAACCTCTCCAGCATTTATTGTTTGTAGACTTTTTGATGATGGCCATTCTGACAGGTGTAAGGTGATGTCTCATTGTGGTTTTGATTTTCATTTCTCGAATAATGAACGATGTTGAGCATCTTTTCACATATTTGTTAGCCATTGCTATGTCTTCCTTGGAGAAATGTCTGTTTAGGTCTTTTTCCCACTTTTTGATTGGATTGTTTGTTTTTCTAGCTTTGAGTTGTATGAGCTGCTTGTGTATTTTGGAAATTAATCCTCTGTCAGTTGTTTCATTTGCTATTATTTTCTCCCATTCTGAGGGTTGTCTTTTCACCTTCCTTATAGTTTCCTCTGCTGTGCAAAAGCTTTTAAGTTTAATCAGGTCCCACTTGTTTACTTTTGTTTCTATCTCCATTACTCTAGGAGGTGGGTCATAGAGGATCTTTCTTTGATTTATGTCATTGCATGTTCTGCCTATGTTTTCCTCTAAGAGTGTTATAGTTCCTGATCTTACCTTTAGGTCTTTAATCCATTTTGAGTTTATCTTTGTGTGTGGTAGGAAGTGTTCTAACTTCATTCTTTCACATGTAGCTGTCCAGTTTTCCCAGCACCATTTATTGAAGAGGCTGTCTTTTCTCCATTGTATATTCTTGCCTTCTTTGTCAAAAATAAGGTACCCATAGGTGCATGGGTTTATTTCTGGGCTTTCTATCTTGTTTCCTTGGTCTATATTTCTGTATTTGTGCTACTAGGATGCTTGATGACTGTAGCTTTGTACTATAGTCTGAAGTCAGGAAGGTTGATTCCTCCAGCTCCATTCTTCTTTCTCAAGACTGCTGTGGATATTTGGGGGCTTTTGCATTTCATCTGAATTGTGAAATTTTTTGTTCTAGTTCTGTGAAAAATGCCATTGGTAATTTGATAGGGGTTGCATTGAATCTGTAGATTGCATTTGGTAGTATAGTCATTTTCACAATATTGATTCTTCCTACCCAGGAACATGGAATATCTCTCCATCTGTTTATGTCATCTTTGATTTCTTCCATCAGTGTCTTATAATTTTCTGTGTACAGTTCTTTTGTCTCCTTAGGTAAGTTTATTCCTAGATATTTAATTCTTTTTGTTGCAATGGTGAATGGGATTCATTCCTTAATTTCTCTTTCTGATTTTTCATTGTTAGTATATAGAAATGCAAGTAATTTCTATGTATTGATTTTGTATCCTGCAACTTTACTAAATTCACTGATTAGCTCTAGCAATTTTCTAATACTATCTTTAAGGTTTTTTATGTACAGTATCATGTCATCTGCAAACAGTGAGTGCTTTACTTCTTTTCTGGTCTGGATTCCTTTTATTTCTTATTCTTCTCTGATTGCTGTAGCTAGGACTTCCAAAACTATGTTGAATAACAGTAGTGAAAGTGGACACCCTTGTCTTGTTCCTATTCTTAGAGGGAATGCTTTCAATTATTCACCATTGAGAATAACGTTTGCTGTAGGCTTCTCATACATGGCCTTTAATATGTTGAGGTAGATTCCTTCTGTGCCCATTTTTTGAAGATTTCTAATCATAAATGGGTGCTGAATTTTATCAAAGGCTTTTTCTCCATCTATTGAGATTATCATATGGTTTTTATCTTTTAATTTGTTAATATGGTGTATTGCATTGATTGATTTGCGTATATTGAAGAATCCTTGCATCCCTGGAATAAACTCAACTTGATCATGGTGTATGAGCTTTTTGATACGTTGCTGAATTCTGTTTGCTAAAATTGTGTTGAGGATTTTTGCATCTATGTTCATCAGTGATATTGGCCTGTAGTTTTCTTTTTGTGTGTTGTCTCTGTCTGGTTTTGGTATCAGGGTGATGGTGGCCTCATAGAATGAGTTTGGAAGTGTTCCTTCCTCTGCAGTTTTGAGAAAGAGTTTTAGAACAATAGACATCAGTTCTCTAAATGTTTGATAGCATTCTCCTGTGAAGCCATTTGGTCCTGGGCTTTTGTTTTTTGGAAGATTTTTTATCACAGCTTCAATTTCAGTGCTTGTAATTGGGTTGTTCATTTCTATTTCTCCCTGGTTCAGTCTTGGAAGATTGAACTTTTCTAAGTCCTGTCCATTTATTCCAGGTTATCCATTTTAGTGCCATATAGTTGTTTATAATAATCTCTTATAATGTTTTATATTTCTGCATTGTCTGTTGTAACCTCTCCTTTTTAATTTCTAATTTTGTTGATTTGATTCTTCTCTCTTTTTTTCTTCATGAGTCTGGCTAAAGTTTTGTCAGTTTTGTTTATCTTCTCAAAGCACCAGCTTTTGGTTTTATTAAGCTTTACTATTGTTTCTTTCATTGTTTTCTCATTTATTTCTGCTAGGATATTTATGATTTCTTACTTTCTACTAAATTTGGGGGTTTTTTGTTCTTCTTTTTCCAGTTGTTTTCGGTGTAAAGTTAGGTTGTCTATTCGATGTTTTTCTTGTTTCTTGAAGTAGGATTCTATTGCTATAAATTTCCCTCTTAGGACTGCTTTTGCTGCATCCCATAGGTTTTGAGTTGTTGTTTTCATTGTCATTGCTTCTAGAATTTTTTTTATTTCCCTTTTGATTTCTTCAGTAATCTGTTGGTTATTTACAAACATGTTGTTTAATCTCCATGTGTTTGTGCTTCTTACAGTTTTGTTTTTTTTTTTCCTGATCTAGTCTCATAGCGCTAGGGTTGGAGAAGATGCTTGATACCATTTCAATTTTCTTAAATTTACTGAGGTGTGATTTGTGACCCAAGATGTGGGCTATCCTGGTGAATGTTCCATGTGCACTTGAGAAGAAGATGTATTTTCTGCATTTGAATGCATCTCATCAAATGTATCATTTAAGACTCGTGTTTCCTTATTAATTTTTTGTTTTGATGATTTGTCTACTGGTGTGAGTCGGGTTTTAAAGTCTCCTACTATTATTGTGTTGCTGTCTATTTCTCCTTGTATGTCTGTTAGTGTTTCTGTTATGTATTGAGGTACTCCTATGTTGGGTTGCATAGATATTTGCAATTGTTGTCTTCCTCTTGGATTAATCCTTTGATCATTATGTAGTATCCTTCCTTATCTCTTGTAATATGCTTTACTTTATGGTCTATATTGTCTGATATGAGGATTGCTACTCCAGATTTCGTTTGCTTCCCATTTGCATGGAATATATTTTCCATCCTCATATATACATCCTTATATGTGTCTTTAGGTCTGAAGTGCGTTTCTTGTAGACAGCATATATATGGGTCTTGTTCTTGTATCCATTTAGCCAGTCTATGTCCTTTGGTTGGAGCATTTAGTAAATTTACATTTAAAGTAATTATTAATATATATATTCCTATTACCATTTTCTTGTTTGTGGTTGATTTTGTAGATCTTTTTTCTTCTCTTGTATTTCCTGGCTATATAAGTCCTTTTAATATTTGTTGTAAAGTTGGTTTGGTGGTACTGAATTCTCTTAACTTATGCTTGTCTCAAAACTTTTGATTTCTCCATCAATTTTGAATGAGACCCTTGCCAGGTACAGTAATCTTGGTTGTAGATTTTTCCCTTTCAGTACTTTAAATATATCTGCCATTCCCTCCTGACTTCCAGAGTTTCTGCTGAAAGATCAGCTGTTAAGTATATGGGTTTTCCCTTGTATGTTACTTGTTGCTTCTCCCTTGCGGCTTTTAATGTTCTTTCTTTGTGTTTAGTATTTGTTAGCTTGTACTCTTGCCTGGAAAATCCCATGGATGGAGGAGCCTGGTAGGCTGCAGTCCATGGGGTTGCTGAGAGTTGGACATGACTGAATGACTTCACTTTGACTTTTCACTTTCATGCATTGGAGAAGGAAATGGCAACCCACTCCAGTGTTCTTGCCTGGAGAATCCCAGGGATGGGGGAGCCTGGTGGGCTGCCATCTATGGGGTCACACAGAGTCAGACACAATTGAAGCGATTTAGCAGCAGCAGCAGCAGCAGTTTGATTAGCATGTGTCTTGGCATGTTTTTCCTTGGGTTTATCCTGTATGGGACTCTTTGTGCCTATTGGACTTAATTGACTATTTCCTTTTTCCATGTTGGGGAAATTTTCAACAATAATCTTTTCAAAAAATTTCTCATATCCTTTCTTTTTCTCTTCTTCTTCTGGAACCCCTATAATTTGAATGTTGGTGCATTTGATGTTGTCCCAGAGGTCTCTGAGACTATCCTCAGCTCTCTTCATTCTTTTTACTTTATTCTGCTCTTCAGAAGTTATTTCCACCATTTTATCTTCCTAGCTCACTGACCCGTTCTTCTCCTTCAGATATTCTGCTACTGATTCCTTCTAGAGTGTTTTTAATTTCAGTAATTGTGTTATCTCTGCATGTCTATTCTTCAATTCTTATAGGTCTTTGTTAATTGATTCTTACATTTTCTCCATTTTGCTTTCAAGGTTTTTGATCATCTTTACTATCATTATTCTGAATTCTTTTTCAGGTGGTTTGCCTATTTCCTCTTCATTTATTTGGACTTCTGTGTTTCTAGTTTGTTCCTTCATTTGTGTAGTATTTCTCTGCCTTTTCATTATTCTTGTTTTAATCTTATTGTGTTTGAGGTCTCCTTTTCCCAGGCTTCCCTGGTGGCTCAGTCAGTAAAGAGTCTGCCTGCAGTGTGGCAGACTTCAATTAGATCCCTGGGTCAGGAAGCTCCCCTGGAGAAGGAAATGGCAACCCACTCCAGTATTCTTGCCTGGAGATTTCCATGAACAGAGGAGCCTGGTGGGCTACAGTCCATGGGGTCACAAAGAGTCAGACATGATTGAGTGACCAACTTTCTTTCCCATGCTTCAAGGTTGAATTCTTTCTTCATTTTGGTTTCTGCCCTATAAGGTTGGCCCAGTGGCTTGTGTAAGCTTCTTATAGGGTGAGATTTGTGCTAAGTTTTTGTTTGTGTGTTTTTGTTTTTCCTCTGATGGGCAAGGCTGAATGAAGTGGTAATCCTGTCTGTTGATGACTGGGTTTGCACTTTTGTTTTTTGTTGTTTAGATGATGCTTCCTGCACAGGGTGCTATTGGTGGTTATGTGATACTGGGTCTTGTATTCCAGCGGTTTCCTTTGTGTCAGTTCTCACTATTTGATACCCTCAAGGGTTACTTCTCTAGTAGTCTAGGGTCTTGGAGCCAGTGCTCACACTCCAAAGGCTTGGTTCCACAAGTGGTTTGTTATGGCATTAAGTGTGATTAAAACAAATATCCAAAAATGAGAAACCAAAGATGAACCCCAGACAAAATCAGGCAGATAATAATTAAAATAATGGAATATACACATATACATATACACCCATGAGCAAAGTCAAAACAGTCCAACAAAAATAAAGTGCAATAGATTGACCTGGCAAACAAAGGATATAAAAAATTATACTTACCAGTTAAGAACAAAACTAACTATAGCAGAAACTGGAAAACAAAACTAAAGCAAGGTGCCAAGTGGGGAATAAAGCAATAAAAGCATAACTAACAAATATGTTGAGAGGAAAATAAAGAAAGAAAGGAAAGAATAGATATGTAAAGTTAAACAGAGGTAGATGAAGATCTGTATATAGAAGGGTTAACTGCAAGGGGAAAAGAGCAGTAGGAAAGGCAAACAAAGGAATACATGTATAAAAAATATATTAGGTTTAAGACAATTAAAAGTTAAAATTATAAAAAAGGGAAAATAAAATTTTAAAAAATGGAAGAATAAAGAAAATTTTTTTAAAAAGGAAAACTCCACAGAACTGCAAAAGCCCAACATAGATGTAGAGGTTTATAACAACAATAAAAAATTGTGACTGAAAATACACATATACACATACACCCATTAGCAAAATCAAAACAGTCCAACAAAAATAAAACAATAGATTGGTCCAGTGAACAAAGGAAACCAAAAATTATATCTACCAGAACAAAAGTAACTAAAGTATAAACTGGAAAACAAAACTAAAGCAAGGTGCCAAGTGGGGAATAAAGCAGTGAAAACAAAACTAACAACTATGTTGAGACTAAAGGAAAGAAAGAAATGAGAGAATAGATATGCAAAGTTTAACAGAGGTAGATAAAGAAGATTTATATATATTAAAGTTTAATCACAAGGGGAAAAAAACAGTAGGAAAAGCAAACAAAGGAATAAATGTAGAAAAAAAATAATGGGTTTAAAAAATTAAAAATCAAAATTTAAAACAGAGAGAGGGGGGGAAAAAAAACACAAAAAAACTATCCAGACCTGCAAAAGCCCAACATAGAGGGAGAGGTTTTATAACAACAATTTAAAAATGTGGCTGAGGAAAAAAAGAAAAGAAAAAAAAGCTCAAAAGCTTAATTGGATTTCATAGTGCCAATAAAATCGACTACAACAGAGGGGAGAAAAAAGGAAAGAAAAGAAAAAAAAAAATCCCAAAGAATCTATAGTGAAAGTGAAGTCGCTCAGTTGCGTCCAACTCTTTGCAATCCTGTGGACTGTAGGCCACCAGGCTCCTCCGTCCATGGGATTTCCCAGGCAAGAATAATGGAGTGGGTTGGCATTTCCTTCTCCAGGGGATCTTCCCAACCCAGGGATTGGACCCGGGTCTTCCACATTGCAGGCAGATGCTTAAACCTCTGAGCCACCAGGGAAGCCCCTAAAAGAAAGAATCTATAGAATAAGTCAAAACATAAGAATAATAAATCTTTTTCTTGAGTCACAGCTGTCAGAGTCCTTTCCCATGCTGGGAGTCACAGTCCACTTCCCCTCCCTAGGATGCCCTCTGACACTGTGCTGATCTCTGGACCTGCTGCGGGGGCAGCTCAGATTCTGATCTGGTCCTACTCCTCTGTGTTCTCACATCCAATGTCCACAGCTATCAGAACTAGCATGTTTTCTTTTGTGGGAGCTCTCAATGACCTTTAATATACTCCATAGACACAGGGTCTGCCTAGTTGATTGTGTGGGTTTAATCTATAGCTTATACAGCTCATGAGAGGCTTTTGGGTCTTCTTCCTTAGTCACACTGCCCCTGGGTTTCACTTGTGGCTTTATTTCCACCTCTGCATGTGGGTGGTCCACTGGGGTTTGCTCTTGAAGCTGCTCTGGAGGATTTGGGTTTGCCCCTGTGAGGGTCAGGTGTGGAAGTGGAACAGTTGCTTGGGTCACAGGGGTTCTGGCAGCACCAGGTACTTAGGGGAGTTGGCAGCTAAGGCAGCAGGAAATATAGTGTTCTAGAAGCGAATGGCAACCATTGGCCAATATGCTCCTGTATTCTTGCCTGGAGAATCCCCCTCCTTGACAGAGAAGCCTGGCAGGCCACAGTCTACAGGGTCGCAAAGAGTCACACACTACTGAAACATCCCTGCCCACATAGATGCAAGACTTCTTTTTGCCTGTGATAGCTCTGCCCTAGTGACAATTGAGCGTGAAGGTGGCGCAGCTTCTTGGCTTGTGGGGACTCTGGCGGTGCCAAGTGTGCAGGGACACGGACTGCCTCAGCCGCAGTGTTATGGCCTTATCAGAGTCTTTTTTCGAGCCTCTTGTAGCTGGTGATCAGAGGGCCTCTTTGGCTAGTCCTTCTCTGTAGCTCCACCCACCAGTTCAGGCACTTAGAGGGCTTTCTTGCCTGGGGTCCTTCTCTGTTGTTCGGCTTATCAGGCATGTAGAGGACCCGCCCTCCATCTCCCCCTCCCTCGCTGGGGTCCTACTCTGTAGATCAGCAAGTCAGGCACTTAAATGTGCACCCTGGGTTGGGTCCTACTCTGTAGTTCAGTGTGTCAGGCGTTTGATGGGCCAGCCTCTCTATTGTTTAGCTGCCAATGCTTGTGTGTGGGAGGAGAGAGGTTACAGTGATGGCTCCACCCTCTATGCGTGACTCAGCAGTATCGCCTTGTTTCCATGGCTGCCCGGCTTTTCTCCATGGGCATTTCCCACCACAGTCTCCTCCTCCACGTCCCCTCAATCTGTCTCTCCGCAGTCAAAAGCAGCCCTCACCGGGGATTCCACCACAATCCCTAAACTCCAGCTCCCAGCCACTGTGCGGTCTAGGGTATGTATGGCTGCAGCAAGGCCTGTCTGATTCTCATTCCAGTTCAGTTCAGTTCAGTCACTCAGTCATCTTCGACTCTTTGCAACCCCATAGACTGCAGCACACCAGGCATCCCTGTCCATCACCAACTCCCGGAGTTTACACAAATTCATGTCTATTGAGTTGGTGATGCCATTCAACCATCTCATCCTTTGTCATCCCCTTCTCCCACCTTCAATCTTTACAGCATCAGGGTCTTTTCAAATTGGTCAGTTCTTTGCATCAGGTGGCCAAAGTATTGGAGTTTTAGCTTCAACATCAGTCCTTCCAATGAACATTCAGGACTGATTTCCTTTACGATGAACTGGCTGGATCTCATTGCAGTCCAAGGGACTCTCAAGAGTCTTCTCCGATACCACAGTTCAAAATCATCAATTCTTTGGCGCTCAGCCTTCTTTATAGTCCAATTCTCACATCCATACTGGAAAAACCATAGCTTTGACTAGACAGACATTTGTTGGCAAAGTAATTTCTCTGCTTTTTAATATGCCGTCTAGGTTGGTCATAACTTTTCTTCCAAGGAGTAAGTGTCTTTTAGTTTCATGGCTGCAGTCACCATCTGCAGTGATTTTAGAGCCCTAAAAAATAAAGTCTGTCACTATTTCCACTATTTCCCTATTTGCCATGAAATGATGGGACCAGATGCCATGATCTTGGTTTTCTGAATGGTGAGCTTTAAGCCAACTTTTCCACTCTCCTCTTTCATCAAGAGGCTCTTTAGTTCTTCTTCACTTTCTGCCATAAGGGTGGTGTCATCTGCATATCTGAGGTTATTGATATTTCTTCTGGCAATCTTGATTCCAGCTTGTGCTTCCTCCAGCCCAGTGTTTCTCATGATGTACTCTGCATATAAGTTCAATAAGCAGGGTGACCATATACAGCCTTGATATACTCCGTTTCCTATTTGGAACCAGTCTGTTGTTGCATGCCCAGTTCTAACTGTTGCTTCATGACCTGCATACAGGTTTCTCAAGAGGCAGGTCAGGTAGTCTGGTATTCCCATCTCTTGAAGAATTTTTTGAATGTTTTTTGGGTGTTAGTTCTAGAAGGTCTTGTAGGTCTTCATAGAACCATTCAACTTCAACTTCTTTAGCATTACTGGTTGGGACATAGACTTGGATTACTGTGACTTTGAATAGTTTGCCTTGGAAACAGGTCATTCTGTCATTTTTTAGATGCATCCACATACTGTATTTCAGACTCTTTTGCTGACTATGATGGCTACTCCATTTCTTCTAAGGTATTCTTGCCCACAGTAGTAGATGTAATGGTCATCTGAGTTAAATTCACCCATGCCAGTCCATTTTAGTTCGCTGATTCCTAAAATGTCAGTGTTCATTCTTGCCATCTCCTGTTTGACCACTTCCAATCTGCCTTGATTCATGGACCTAACATTCCAGGTTTTTACAGCATTAAACTTTGCTTCTATCAACAGTCACATCCACAACTGGGTGTTGTTTTTGCTTTGGCTCCGTGTACTCATTCTTTCTGGAATTATTTCTCTACTGATCTCCAGTAGTATACTGAGCTCCTACTGACCTGGGAAGTTCATCTTTCAGTGTTCTATCATTTTGCCTTTTCATACTGTTCATGGGGTTCTCGAGGCAAGAATACTGAAGTGGTTTGCCATTTCCTTCTCCAGTGGACTACGTTTTGTCAGAACTCTCCACTATGACCCATCCATCTTGGGTGGCTGCCACAGATCATCTGTTTCACTCTTAGCCTTAAATGTTTCTCCTCTGACTCAGACAATTGCCCCAATGTGGGGAATGGACCCCTGCTTCAGTTCCCCCATCAGCTGAGGGCAGGTCCAGTCCTACTAATACTCCTGTTCTTCTCCCTAGTTCATTCATCCTACCGAATTTTGGGTAGGTCTATATACTCTTTTCCGCTGGTCAGGCACCCCTGTCCACTCTCAGCTGCTGTTCTGTGTGCATTTCTGTGTCTGAAGTGTCTTCCTGATGCATCCGGGGAGAGAGATGTACTCCACGTCCACCTACTCCTCTGCCACCTTGTTTTCTCTGAAGTTGCTTCTAATAATGGAAGTGAGGGTCAGAAAATTCCATTTTCCCAAAGAAACTAGAGTAAGGAGATGGGAAGTTCATTCAGTGATTGAATACCTCCCCTGGACTAGGAACCATTGGTCGCTAGAAACTTAGAAATAAAACTTATAGAATCCTTATCCTAAACAACCTTATAAACCAATAGAGAGTCATATATTAATACTCATTTTTTCCAGTTTCTAGATGTTAACTTTTATTGCTTTAGAACAGCATAATTCATACCAAATTCTTTAAACCATCCATTATAATAGAAATAATTGTGAAAGTAGCATAGATCATCTGTGTGAAAGTGAAAGTGTTAGTTGCTCACTTGTGTCTGACTCTTTGAGACCCCATGGACTGTAGCCCACCAGGCTCCTCTGTCCATGGAATTCTATACCAGAAATTAGAAAAGAAGTGAGGAGGAGAAGCCCCTAAATAAAAGAAACTTTCTTAATCCAGTACCATGACTCTTGTCTTGGAATTTTCTAAGCAGCTGGAAGAGGGCTAGGAAGGAGGAAGATAAGGGAAAATGAAAGAATATTTCTAGTGTGATGGTTAGATTTTAATTTAAATGCAAACCAGTATCCAGAAATGGAGAGAATCATTAAGACATTCAGTTGAAGTGGAAAAGGCTATTCTCAAGGGTAGTAGAATCAATGTACTCAGAAGGTAACACTGGAACTGTTTTTGCAAGCTCAGGACTCTTTCTTTGAATCTACATCATTTTTCTTATCTTCTATCATTCCAGCTGGGTGTATGTACCCAATGTATTATAGTCCTGAACACATTCATCCCAAACCCATTGCCAGCTATAAATACAGATAGAGTGTAACATGGATGGTAAGGGTCAAGTTTGCAAAACCTGAACAAGTAATTTTAATGCAACTTATCAAGAAGGTTCCATCACAGAAGTAGGAACAAACAATGGGAACAAGAAAAACAAATGCACACATGTTGGATGTTAGAAAAAAGGGACTAAGTTTATCAGAAAAGGCAAGAAGTTGAAGGCCGTGTTCTTGGAGAAAGTTAAGGCAATCAAGGCGACTTCCCTTGTGGTCTAGTGGCTAAGACCCTGCACTTCCAATGCAGTGGACCTGGGTTCAACCCCTGGTTGGGGAGCTAGATCTAACAGTTTGCATGCTACAACAGAGATTGAAGATCCCATGTGCCACAACCAAGACCCAGAACAGACAAATTAATTAATCAATCAACTGATTTTAAAAGGGCTATCTAGTGGGCTCTGAGGAGGCAGAAGAAATCCTTACGCAAAGAACTCAACTGGTCAAGGAGAGAAAAGGGAAGCAACCAATGGCCTGATTGAGAAGTGGAAGTAGAAAAATGACAGGTTGCTGAGCACTGGAGGGAAGCGGAAGCAGGAGGGAGGAAGATAGAGAACTAGTTAGGGAAGAAGAATCACTAAGAATCACAAGCCTCTTTTGATTGAGAAAGACAAAGACCGTTAGGGTAGAGGGGCCAGGGCAGCATATTCATTCGTGGCAGGAACAACATAAATGAATCCAGTCAGAGCTAAGATTCCAAAGTGAAGACTGCTAATGAAATAGTTTCTGCAACCCAGGGAACCAGAGATTTCACTGGTAACAGGTAGAAACTGATAAAAGCCATAAATTAGGGACAAAAAGCAGATGGGAGTTTGGCAAAAGAAGAGGTTGCTTGGTGTTTGAAAGTGGATGTATTAGATTTGGACATGCAGAGATAGGGTTGAAGAGAACAGCAAGGAGCAGCAAGAATCTGCAGTGACCTAGTGCAGTGTTGGGAATGATGTCCCCCCAAATGATACATCCAAGCCCTAACCCCCAGCACCTGTGAATGTGACCTTATTTAGAAATAGACCCTTACATATGTAATCTTGTGCATGATCTCAAGATGAGGTCATTCTGGATTTAGAGAGCGTGCATGCATGCTGAGTCCCTTCAGTTGTGTCTGACTCTTCGCAACCCTATGAACTATAGCCTGTTAGGCTCCTCTGTCCATAGATTCTCCAGGCAAGAATACTGGAATAGGTTGCCTTGCCCTCCTCCAAGAGATCTTCTTGACCCAGAGATCAAAGCCACGTCTCTTAATGTCTCCTGCATTGGCAGGTGGGTTCTTTACCACCAGTGCCACCTGAGAACCCTTCCTGGATTTAGGGTGGGCCCTCAATCCAATGACTGGTGTCCTAACAAAGAAAGGAAGAGGGAGAGCACAGAGGAGGAGACCCAGAGAAGAAGACCACGTATGTGAGGATGGAGATAAGAGTGGTGCTACCATAATCTTAGGAATATTAGGAATCACCAGAATCTGGAAGAGACAAGAAAGGAGTCTCCTCAAAAGCCTTTGAAGGCAGATTCTCCCTGCCAACACCTGATTTTGGTCTCTTGTCCTCCAGAACTGAGAGATAATAAATTTCTATTCTTTTAAGACACTAGTTTTGTGGTAATTGGTTCCAGCAACTCTAGGAAACTAATAAGCCTGGTATGATTTTTTTTTTTTTTTACTTCTTCCAGCAACTGTGGGCAGTCTGTGAGCAGAATCAGCATGATCTAGAAGAAGTGGTGACCCAGGGTTAGGCCTTGGCATGGTGATCTTGATGGAAAGGGGTCAAGAGAGGGCAGTGCTAGAGTAGGCAGAGTTTAAATAGTTATACTGCGGGAATTAAAAGAGGTTATATGGGGATTTTTCTGGTGGTCCAGTGGTTAAGAATCCGTCTTCCAATGCAGGGGATGCAGTTTGATCCCTGGTTCAGGAACTAAGATCTCACGTGCCACAGGGCAACTAAGTTCACGTGCCACAATGAAAGATCCCTCCTGCTGCAACGAAGACCTGACTCAGCCAATAAATAAGTACTACTGGACTGTCCTGGTGGCGCAGTGGATAGGAATCTTCCTGCCAATGCAGGAGATATGGGTTCAATCCCTGGTCCAGGAAGATTCCACATATCTCAGAGCAACTAAGCCCCTGCACCACAACTACTGAGCTCTAGAGGCTGTGCCCTGCAACAAAAGAGGCCACCACAAGGAGAAGCCCGTGCACTCAGTGAAGAGTAGCCCCACTTGTCAAAACTAGAGAAAGCAGGAGCAAAATAACAAAGACTGACCACAGCCAAAACCAAAAATAAATAAATAAATACTCCTGCTATGTCATCTTCATTAAAAAAAAAAAAAGAAAGGGCGGGGAAAGGTGGGGGATTATACTGAGGGCATGGACCAGATTCAATATGAAGAAAGGGTGTTGGAAAGGAGGACAAATAGTGGTAGAGAGAACCTCTGGGTTCTAGGACCTGGAAGTGGAGCAGTTCTAGGTGATTAGAAGCCCCAGCATGTGGGTGGCTGAAGTGGAAGACAGCTGAAGGCCCTTCTAGTTAGGAAAGCTGAGGCACTCTCAGGCCAGATAATCAGAGGATATCAGTATAAAGATTGAATGAACTCGTTCATAATTGTGGTGGAAGAAAGATGTGAAGGTTAATTTGATGTGTCAGCCTAACTAAGTTTAGGCTAAGGGATGTCCAAATAACTGGTAAACATTATTTCTGGATGTGTCTGTGAGGGTGTCTCTAGAAGAAATTTGTATTTGAGCATACTGGGTAAAAAGGATCATCATCACAAATGTGGATGGGCATCATTCAATCGACCAGGACAAAAAGGCAGAGGAAGGCCAAATGTCTCTGCTTGAGCTGAGACATCCATTTATTTCCTGCACTTGAACACCTGTATTCCTGATGGCTTTGGGGCTCAGATGGAGATTTACATCATTAACTCTTCAGCCTTCTTTTCTCAGAATTTTCAACTCAGACTGAATAGCACAACAGGCTTTCTTTTTAAAAAATAAATAATTAAATAATATTTAGTGTTGCAGCTGCCGCGCATGCTTTGCTGGAGCGGCCATGAAGAGATACCCCAAGTCCAAGGTAAGAGAAAACCAAGTAAGACGGTAGGCGCTGAGAGAGGGGATGAGAGGGCAGACAGACCAAAACCACAATCAGAGACAACTAGCCCATCTGATCACATGGACCAGCCTTGTCTAACTCAATGAAACTAAGCCATGCCATGTGGGACCACCCAAGACGGACGGGTCATGGTGGAGAGGTCTGACAGAATGTGGTCCACTGGAGAAGGGAATGGCAAACCACTTCAGTATTCTTGCCTTGAGAACACCATGAACAGTATGAAAAGGCAAAATGATAGGACACTGAAAGATGAACTTCCCAGGTCAGTAGGTGCCCAATATGCTACTGGAGATCAGTGGAGAAATAACTCCAGAAAGAATGAAGGGGTGGAGCCAAAGCAAAAACAACACCCAGTTGCAGATGGGACTGGTGATAGGAGCAAGATTTGACGCTGTAAAGAGCAATATTTCATAGGAACCTGGAATGTTAGATCCATGAATCAAGGCAAATTGGAAGTGGTCAAACAGGAGATAGCAAAAGCGAACATCAACATTCTAGGAATCGGAGAACTAAAATCGACTGGAATGGGTGAATTTAACTCAGATGACCATTATATCTACTACTGTGGGCAGGAATCCCTTAGAAGAAATGGAGTAGCCATCATAGTCAACAAATGAGTCTGAAATGAAGTACTTGGATGCAATCTCAAAAATGACAGAATGATCTCTGTTCGTTTCCAAGGCAAACCATTCAATATCATGGTAATCCAAGTCTATGCCCCAACCAGCAAAGCTGAAGAAGCTGAAGTTGAACGGTTCTATGAAGACGTACAAGACCTTCTAGAACTAACACCCAAAAAAGATGTCCTTTTCATTATACGGGACTGGAATGAAAAAGTAGGGAGTCAAGAAACACCTGGAGTAACAGGCACATTTGGCCTTGGAGTACAGAATGAAGCAGGACAAAGGCTAACTGAGTTCTGCCAAGAGAATGCAATGGTCATAGCAGACATCCTCTACCAACAGCACAAGAGAAGACTCTACACATGGACATCACCAGGTGGTCAACGCCGAAATCAGATCGATTATATCCTTTGCAGCCAAAGATGGAGAAGTTCTATACAGGCAGCAAAAACAAGACAAGGAGCTGACTGTGGCTCAGATCATGAACTTCTTATTGCCAAATTCACAGACTTAAATTGAAGAAAGTAGGGAAAACCACTAGACCATTCAGGTACGACCTAAATCAAATCCCTTATGATTATACAGTGGAAGTGAGAAATAGATTTAAGGGACTAGATCTGATAGACACAGTGCCTGATGAACTATGGATGAAGGTTCGAGACATTCTATAGGAGACAGGGATCAAGACCATCTCAAAGAAAGAGAAATACAAAAAGCAAAATGGCTGTCTGAGGAGGCCTTACCCATAGCTGTGAAACGAAGAGAAGTGAAAAGCAAAGGAAAGAAGGAAAGATATACCCATTTGAATGCAGAGTTCCAAAGAATAGCAAGGAGAGATAGGAAAGCCATCCTCAGCAATCAGTGCAAAGAAATGGAGGAAAACAATAGAATGGGAAAGACTAGAGATCTCTTCAAGAAAATTAGAGATACCAAGGGAACATTTCATGCAAAGATGGGCTCAATAAAGGACAGAAATAATATGGACCTAACAGAAGCAGAAGATATTAAGAAGAAGTGGCAAGAATACACAGAAGAACTATACAAGAAAGATCTTCACGACCCAGATAATCAGGAAGGTGTGATCACTCACACTCACCTAGAGCCACACATCCTGGAATGTGATGTCAAGTGGGCCTTAGGAAGCATCACTAGGAACAAAGATAGTGGAGGTGATGGAATTCCAGTTGAGCTTTTTCAAATCTGAAAAGATGATGCTGTAATAGTGCTGCACTCAATAGGTCAGCAAATTTGGAGAACTCAGCAGTGGCCACAGGACTGAAAAGGCTAGTTTTCATTCTAGTCCCAAAGAAATGTAACGCCAAAGAATGCTCAAACTACCGCACAATTGCACTTATCTCACACTGTAGTAAAGTAGTGCTCAAAATTCTCCAAGCCAGGCTTCAGCAATATGTGAACCACAAACTTCCAGATGTTCAAGCTGGTTTTAGAAAAGGCAGAGGAACCAGAGATTAAATTGCCAACATCCGCTGGATCATGGAAAAAGCAAGAGAGTTCCAGAAAAACATCTATTTCTGCTTTATTGACTATGCCAATGCCTTTGATTCTGTGGACCACAATAAGCTGTGGGAAATTCTGAAAGAGATGGGAATACCAGACCACCTGACCTGCCTCTTGAGAAACCTGTATACAGGTCAGGAAGCAACAGTTAGAACTGGACATGCAACAACAGACTGGTTCCAAATAGGAAAAGAAGTATGTCAAGGCTGTATATTGTCACCCTGCTTATTTAACTTATATGCAGAGTACATCATGAGAATCTCTGGGCTGGAGGATGCATTAGCTGGAATCAAGATTGCTGGGAGAAATATCAATATCTGAGAATATGCAGATAACAGCACCCTTATGGCAGAAAGTGAAGAGGAGCTAAAAAGCCTCTTGATGAAAGTGAAATAGGAGCGTGAAAAAGTTGGCCTAAAGCTCAACATTCAGAAAACGAAGATCATGGCATCCTGTCCCATACCTTCATGGCAAATAGATGGGGAAACAGTGGCTGACTTTATTTTTCTGGGCTCCTAAATCACTGTGGATGATGATTTCAGCCATGAATTTAAAAGATGCTTGCTCCTTGGAAAGAAAGTTATAACAAACCTAGACAGCACATTAAAAAGCAGAGACGTTACTTTGCCAACAAAAGTCCGTCTAGTCAGGGCTCTGGTTTTTCTAGTAGTCATGTATGGATGTGAGAGTTGGACTATAAAGAAGGCTGAACACCGAAGAATTGATGCTTTTGAACTGTGGTGTTGGAGAAGACTCTGGAGAGTCTCTTGGACTGCAAGGAGATCCAACCAGTCCATCCTAAAGGAGATTAGTCCTGGGTGTTCATTGGAGGGCCTGATGTTGAAGCTGAAACTCCAGTACTTTGCCACCTGATGCAGAGAGCTGACTCATTTGAAACGACCCTGATGCTGGGAAAGATTGAGGGCAGGAGGAGAAGGGGACGACAGAGGATGAGATGGTTGGATGGGATCACCGACACAATGGACATGGGTTTGGGTGAACTCCGGGAGTTGGTGATGGACAGGGAGGCCTGGCGTGCTGTGGTTCATGGGGTCGCAAAGAATTGGACACGACTGAGAGACTGAACTGAACTGAATATTGATAACATATGCAAATATGAAATAAACTATGAATATTACAATGCTTTCTTTGTTAATTAAAAATTTTAAACTGTAGCCTTTTTTAAAAAACTGTTTATTTTGTAATGATGTTCAGCTGATTAACAATGTTGTGATAGTTTCAGGTGAACGGCAAAGGGACTCAGCCATATGCATATATATGCATCCATTCTCTCCCAAACTCCCCTTCCATTCAGGCTGCCACATAACATTGAACAGACCTCCATGTGCTATACAGTAGATCCTTTTTGGTTGCTGCTGCTGCTGCTAAGTTGCTTCAGTCGTGTCTGACTCTGTGCAACCCTATAGACGGCAGCCCACCAGGCTCCCCCGTCCCTGGGATTCTCCAGGCAAGAACACTGGAGTGGGTTGCCATTTCCTTCTCCAGTGCATGAAAGTGAGAAGTGAAAGGGAAGTCGCTCAGTCGTGTCCGACTCTTAGCGACCCCATGGACTGCAGCCTACCAGGCTCCTCTGTCCATGGGATTTTCCAGGCAAGTGTACTGGAGTGGGGTACCATTGCCTTTTCCGCCTTTTTGGTTATCCATTCAAAATATAGCAGTGTATACATTCCACTCCCAATTTCCTAATTATCCCTTCCCCTCATCAACCATATTAGTTCATTCTCTAAGTCTCTGAGTCTCTTTCTGTTTTGTAAGTTCATTTATATAATTTCTTTTTAGATTCCATATATAGTAGATGTCATATGGTAGTTCTCCTTCTCTGTTTGACTTTACTTCACTTAGTATGACAGTCTCTAGGTCCATTCATGTTGCTGAAAATGCCTGTTTTTAATTGAGGTGTAATTGACATATAACATTATATTAGTTTTAGGTATACAATGTAATGATTCTATATTTGTATACATTGAGGAATGGTCACCACAAGTCTAGTTAACCTGACACTATACATAGGTATACATTTTTTTCCTTGTGATGAGAACTTTTAAGATCTATTCTCTTAGCAACTTTCAAATAAGAAATATAGTATTATTAACTATAGTCACTAACCTGTACATTACATTCCCCATGACATATTTAGTACTGGAAGTTTGTACCGGCTCTGGCAACCACTAATCTGAGCACTTAAATTCCATGTATGAGTGAGATCATACAGTATTTGTCTTCCTCTGCCTGACTTATTTCACTTAGCATAATACCCTCAAGGTTCACCCATGATGTCACAAAGGGCAAGATTTCATTTTTCCTCATGGTTGAATAATATTCATATGATATTATTTACCCACTCATCCATTGGTGGACACAGGCAGTTTCCATGTCTTGGCTATTGTAAATAAAGCTGCTGTGAACACGGTGGTACATATACCTTTTAAAATTCGTGTTCTCATTTTCTTTGGACAAATACCCAGAAGTGGATTGCTAGATCATATGATAGTTCTGTTTTTAGTTTTTTGAGGGACCTCCATAATATTTTCCATAATGGCTGTATCAAGTTACATTTGTACCAACAGTAAACAAGTGTTCCCTTTTCTCCCACATCATCACTAACACTTGTTATTGCTTGACTTTTGGTAATAGCCATTTTAACAGGTGTGAGACTAACACCTCATTGTGGTTTTGAATGGCATTTCCCTGATGATGAGTGATATTGAACATCTTTTCATGTACTCATTAGCCATTTTCTTTGAAAAGATGTCTATTCAGATCCTCTGTCCATTTTTAAATAAGATCATTATTATTTTATTATTGAGTATAGTTAGTTTATAATATGTGTAATTTGTGCTATATAGCAAAGTGACTTAGTTATATATATTATTTTCCATTATAAATTATCACAGAATAGTGAATATAATTCCCTGTGCTATACAGTAGGACCTTTTTGTTTATCCATCCTATATATAATAGTTTGCATCTGCTAATTTCAAACTCTCAATCCTTCCCTACCCCACCCCCACCTTTGGGAACCACAAGTCTGTTTTCTATATTTGTGGGTTTGTTTAGTAGATATGTTCATTTGGGTCATAACGGATCTATTTTAAAATTTTAATTAATTTATTTTTGGCTGTGCTGGGTCTTTGTTGGGGTGCACGTGCTTTCTCTAGTTGCAGCAAGCAGGGGCTACTTTTCACTGTGGTGCACAGGCTTCTCATTGTGGTAGCTTCTCTTGTTTCAGAGCAAAGGCTTAGGGCACGTGGGCTTCAGTAGTTGCTGCATGGGTGCTCAGTAGCTGTGACTTGTAGGTCCTAGAGCATGGCCTCAGTAGTTGTGGCACAAGGGCTTAGTTGTGCCACAGCATGTGGAATCTTCCCAAACCAGGGATCAAACTTGTGTCCCCTGCATTGATAGGTGGATTCTTATCCACTGCAGCACCAGAGAAGTCCTTGTGCCATAGTTTAGATTCCACATATAAGTGATATCACATGGTATTTGTCTTTCTCTTTCCCACTTATTTACTATAATAATTTCTAGGTTTGTCCTTATAACTGTAAAGGGTATAATTTCATCCTTTTTAATGACTAATCAAAAAGTCCACTGTCCACATATTCTCTTTCCATTCATCTGTTACTAAATATCTTGGTTGTCTCCACGTCTTGGCTGTTATAAATAGTGCTCCTATGAACATAGAGGTACATGCATATTTTTATAGTTTTGTCTGGGTATACGCCCAGGAGTGGGATTGTGGGGTCATATGGCAACTCTATTTTTAATTTTTTGAGGAACCTCCAAACTGTTCTCCATAGTGACTGCAATAACTTACATTTCCATCAACAGTGTGATTGCTATTTGTAGACTTTTTAATGATGGCCATTCTGACTGATATGAGGTAGTAGCTCACAGTTGTTTTGTGGCAGTTCTTATAAAAAACCTCTCTGTGTGTCTTTCTCTGTCTCTATCTATTGCCCAATAGTTCTATTTCTTTGGAGAACCCTAATCCTGACTACTATAGTAGGGAAGAGGGAAAATGTGAGCCTGACATAGACATTGTAAGAGAAGGCAGAGGAGGTATGTTGTGGAGGTCAGGGAATGCTGAAAGGTGGTATCAACAGATGGCAAAAACTTCAAAAGAAGAGCAGCTCATCAAACGGCCTCTGGAAAAAAGGATAAGCCAGTTCTGTTCATTTCCCACAGAGCCCAAGGAGTCAGAAAAGATGAAGATTTTCCAAGATGACTTGAAAAATGTGTGGACTGGGGAAAACCAGGTTCCATATCTTAATAACAGTTTTAACTGGAATTTAAACCAGGGCTCTTGTGACCCAGTCTCAGTAGTCAAAGAAACATGGTCTAGACAAAAACAAAAAGTGAATTTAAAGTACTTTCCCCCTTCACTTAAAAAATAGAACACTGAGGGATAAGTGCATTCATAATGGACAAGAAACATTTAAAAAATCCTCTCTCCCCACATGGATGGCAGCTGCTGTCCAAAATTTCCTCTAACACCCTTTCGACCTACCTTCCCTAAGGTGAGAATTACACTAATCCTAACTGACAGAGAGCCCCTGGCTTCATTGCTTAATTAACTGCTGAAATTGCCCTGAGGCCATGCCTCTCACAGTCTCTTAAAATGGCACATTACTCTAAAAATCTCCTAGTTACCCTTCTTCCTTCTCTTCCTCTTTGACTGGGGGTCAGACTGAACTGCAATCTGACTGATGGGTCTTCCAGCTTCTCCCAAGTGCTGTCCCATTTTCTCTTATAGGCAACTACCCTAATTGATTTCTTACATGTTTAATTCCTTTCTTGGCAGCTGCTTTTCTGAAGATTCTGACTAACCCACTCCCCTAAATATGCCACTTCTTCCAAATTTACTCCTTCCATTTCACCCATCTTTGCTGACAGTGGTCACTGATAAGCACAGAATGGCCAAATCAAGGTGACTCCTGTCTTGAAGTGAAGAAATAACTCAAACATAGCCCAGAGCATATGAGGATTCCAAAGGGCAATTGTTGAGTACTTAAATCTTCCTCCTCCTCCCACCCCCCTAGGCTTACATCTGAAATAGCAGAAATAACATGATAGATCTTCAGAATTCTGTACAGTATTGAGTAGCCAAGGTGGGTTACTAGAACAGTGACGAGGAAGACTGGGAGGAGAAAGAAAGGGAGGGAAAGAGAACTACCTGGACAGGGCTCTTAACAACTCTTAATAGTTGTTTATGGATCCTTCCTGTGCTGTGCTTTCTGTTAAACACAGGTTGCTGCTGCTGCTACTGCTGCTGCTACTGCTGCTGCTAAATTGCTTCAGTCGTGTCCGACTCTGTGCGACCCCATAGACGGCAGCTCACCAGGCTCCCCCATCCCTGGGATTCTCAAGGCAAGAACACTGGGGTGGGTTGCCATTTCCTTCTCCAATGCATGAAAGTGAAAAGTGAAAGTGAAGTTGCTCAGTTGCAACCCCATGGACTGCAGCCTACCAGACTTCTCCGTCCATGGGATTTTCCCAGGCAAGAGTACTGGAGTGGGGTGCCATTGCCTTCTCTGAAACACAGATTACTCAAAGTTAAATAAGAAAAACAAACTTCCTTGCTGCCAGAGGGACCAATAGTCTCCCTAACTCAGGTAGAGGGAGGGTCAGGGTAGACTGCCTGAGGAGATGATACCTGAGCAGAGCCTGGAAAGATGAAGAGGTCTAGGAGAAAACCCTCTTGAAACACATGCTACTGCCTAAAGCTCAATTCAATTCCACAAATACATTCTGAAGGCCTCCTTTGTTTTAGGTCTTCTTCTAGGTGCAGTGGCCACAGTGGTGAGCAAGCTGACATGGTCCCTGCTCTCTGGCCTGGGAATCTCACTGGGAAGAGAGCTAAACACAGAGTGAAATGTTAACACAGTGTGAAATGAGCCATAGGAGAGGGATCTGCAAAGCACCTTAGGACAAAGGTGTCCTAATGCCCCAAGCCACATCAAGTCCCAGTTTCAGAATATTGCGAAGTTCTCCACACCATAATTTACCACCATTCTCCCTAAAGCTGGGGACACAATCACGTGTATGAATCTGGACAGGCCATTACTCCTGGAATGCAGTTACCTTCTTAGAGATAACTCTCCTTGACACACTCAGCCTTGCCCAAATTCTTCCCTGTGCTACCAGGCCGGTCCTTAGTCTACCTCTCTAGGTTGGCTGTGCATGCACGCTCAGCTGTGTGCTCAGCATGTCCAGCTCTTCTCGACCCCCAAGGACTGCAGCCCACCAGATTCCTCCCTTCATGGAATTTTCCAGTCCAGAATACTGCAGCAGGTTACCATTTCCTCCAGGGGATCTTTCTGACCCAGGGATCGAATCTGTGTCTCTTGTGTCTCCTGCATTGGCAAGTGGATTCTTTACCACCGTGCCACCCAGGAGGGACCCAAATGCAGGGCCAAGAACATCTATTAATACTATGGAGTCAGAGAGCTGCAGGTGGGCTTTGCCCAGTCATATGACTTCAGGCCTAAAATCCTCAGCTTCCCTGCATATCTAGGTGAACAATTCTACTCCAGGAAAGTAGTAAGTACAGATGGTTTGTTCTTGGTAGATAGCAACTGCTCAAAAACATTTGCTGAATAGAACTGTATTAACACTGAACTGAACTGAACTGAACACTGAAGTCTCAGGCCAGAGATTGGACTTTATGAATGCCCTGGCTGTGAGCTCAGTGGGATTAATGATCAACTTTAGCAGTTTCCTGTGGTGAAGAATATAAAATGTACACCTTATTCTTTCCCTTGAAGAGCTGACTGTTAGCTGGGGAAACATACAAGCTTCCAACAGTTCAGTTCTAAAGCCCTAGATGAGTGGTTCTCAAACTCAGAGCAAGTACCAAACTCACCTAGAGGTCATCTGTTGAAACAAATTGCTGGCCAAACCCCCAGAATTCCTGATTCAGTAAGTCTGGGATGGAATCTGAGAATTTGAAGGTTTGCATTTCCCTACTGGCCTTCAGGTGATGCTGACGCCAGGTGGTCAATAAGTCGTACATAATACAACTCTGTGTTTGAATCCTGGTTCCATTTCTGTAGTCCTCGCTGGATCAAATCACTTTCCCTCTTTTAATTTGTCTCACCAGTAAAATCAGGATAATAGTTAATACAGAAAATTCTTAGAGTGACACTTGGTACAGTGTTCCATAAAGCTAATTATTGTTGTTGTTCAGCCACTCAGTTGTGTCCAACTCTTTGTGACTGCATGGACTGCAGCACACCAGGCTTCCGTGTCCCCCATCATCTCCTGCAGTTTGCCCGTTCATGTTCATTGCATTGGTGATGCTGTCCAGCTATCTTGTCCTCTGACACCTTCTTCTCCTTCTGCCCTCAATTTTTTCCAATATCAGGGACTTTTCCAATGAGTCATCTCTTTGCATTAGATGACCAAAATACTGGAGCTTCAGCTTCAGCATCAGTCCTTCCAGTTAATATTCAGGGTTGATCTCCCTTAAGATTCACTGGTTTGATCTCCTTCCTGTCAAAGGCACTTTCAGTAGGTTTCTCCAGCAGCACAATTCCAGGCATCAATTCTTTGGCCTTCTGCCTTCTTTATGGTCCAGCTCTCACAAAAACTGACCACTGGCAAGGCCATCAGTTCAGTTCAGTCGCTCAGTTGTGTCCGACTCTCTGCGACCCCATGAATTGCAGCACGCCAGGCCTCCCTGTCCATCAACAACTCCCGGAGTTCACTCAGACTCATGTCCATCGAGTCAGTGATGCCATCCAGCCATCTCATCCTCTGTTGTCCCTTCACATCCTGCCCCCAATTGCTCCCAGCATCAGAGTCTTTTCGATTGAGTCAATTCTTCACATGAGGTGGCCAAAGTACTGGAGTTTCAGCTTTACCATCATTCCCTCCAAAGAAATCCCAGAGTTGATCTCCTTCAGAATGGACTAGTTGGATCTTCTTGCAGTCCAAGGGACTCTCAAGAGTCTTCTCCAACACCACAGTTCAAAAGCATCAATTCTTTTGATTGAAGAAAGAAGCAGCTTTCTTCACAGTCCAACTCTCACATCCATAAATGACCACAGGAAAAACCATAGCCTTGACTAGACGGACCTTAGTCGGCAAAGTAATGTCTCTGCTTTTGAATATGCTATCTAGGTTGGTCATAACTTTTCTTCCAAGGAGTAAGCGTCTTTTAATTTCATGGCAGCAATCACCATCTGCAGTGATTTTGGAGCCCGAAAAAATTAAGTCTGACACTGTTTCCACCCTTTCCCCATCTATTTCCCATGAAGTGATAGGACTAGATGCCATGATCTTCGTTTTCTGAATGTTGAGCTTTAAGCCAACTTTTTCACTCTCCTCTTTCACTCTCATCAAGAGGCTCTTTAGTTCCTCTTCACTTTCTGCCATAAGGGTGGTGTCATCTGCATATCTGAGGTTATTGATATTTCTCCCGGCAATCTTGATTCCAGCTTGTTCTTCCAGTCCAGTGTTTCTCATGATGTACTCTGCATATAAGTTAAATAAGCAGGGTGACAATATACAGCCTTGACATACTTCTTTCCCTATTTGGAACCAGTCCATTGTTCCATGTCCAGCTCTAACTGTTGCTTCCTGACCTGCATACAGGTTTCTCAAGAGGCAGGTCAGGTGGTCTGGTATTCCCATGTCTCTCAGAATTTTCCACAGTTTATTGTGATCCACACAGTCAAAGGCTTTGGCAGAGTCAATAAAGCAGAAATAGATGTTTTTCCAGAACTCTCTTGCTTTTTCCATGATCCAGCAGATGTTGGCAATTTGATCTCTGGTTCCTCTGCCTTTTCCAAAACCAGCTTGAACATCAGGAAGTTCACGGTTCACGTATTGCTGAAGTCTGGCTTGGAGAATTTTGAGCATTACTTCACTAGCGTGTGAGATGAGTGACATTGTGTGGTAGTTTGAGCATTCTTTGGCATTGCGTTTCTTTGGGATTGGAATGAAAACTGACCTTTTCCAGTCCTGTGGCCACTGCTCAGTTTTCCAAATTTGCTGGCATATTGAGTGCAGCACTTTCACAGCATCATCTTTCAGGATTTGAAATAGCTCAACTGGAATTCCATCACCTCCACTAGCTTTGTTTGTAGTGATGCTTTCTAAGGCCCACTTGACTTCACATTCCAGGATGTCTGGCTCTAGATGAGTGATCACACCATCGTGATTATCTGGGTCATGAAGATCCTTTTTGTTCAGTTATTCTGTGTATTTGCCATCCTCTTCTTAATATCTTCTGCTTCTGTTAGGGTCCATACCATTTCTGTCCTTTATCGAGCCCATCTTTGCATGAAATGTTCCCTTGGTATCTCCAATTCTCTTGAAGAGATCTCTAGTCTTTCCCTTTCTGTTCTTTTCCTCTATTTCTTTGCATTGATCGCTGAGGAAGGCTTTCTTATCTCTTCTTGCTATTCTTTGGAGCTCTGCATTCAGATGCTTATATCTTTCCTTTTCTCCTTTGCTTTTTGCTTCTCTTCTTTTCACAGCTATTTGTAAGGCCTCCCCAGACAGCCATTTTGCTTTTTTGCATTTCTTTTCCATGGGGATGGTCTTAGCCTTGACTATATGGACCTTTGTTGGCAGAGTAATGTCTCTGGTTTTCAATACAGTCTAGGTTTATCATCGATTTTCTGCCAAGAAACAATTGTCTTCTGATTTCAGGGCTGCAGTCACCATCAGCAGTGATTTTGCAGCCCAAGAAGAGGAAATCTGTCACTACTTCCACCTTTCCCCCTTCTATTTGCCATGAAGTAATGAGGCCAGCTGCCTTGATCTTAGTTTTTCTAACATTTAGTCTTAAGCCAGCTCTTTCACTCTCTTCCTTCACTGTGGTCAAGAAGCCCTTTAGTTCCTCTTCACTTTCTGCCATTAGAGTGGTATTATCCGCACATGTGAGGTTGTTGGTTTCTCCAGACTGTCTTGATTCCATCTTTAACTCACCCAGCCCAGCATTTAGTATGATATGCTCAGCATATAGGTTAAACAAGGTGACAGCAGACAGCCTTGTCATACTCTTTTCTTGATCTTGAATCAGTCAGTTGTTCCATACAGGGTTCTAACTGTTGCTTCTTGGCTCGCATACAGGTTTCTCAGGTCTGGTATTCCCGTATCTCTAAGAGCTTTCTACAGTTTGTCATGATCCACACAAAGATTTTAGTGTAGTCACTGAAACAGATAGATGTTTTTCTGAAATTTCCTTGATTTCTTTATAATCCAGCGAACGTTGGCAATTGATCTCTAGTTCCTCTTCCTTTTCTAAATCCAGCTTGGACAGCTGGAAGTTCTTGGTTGCTCTGTGGAGGACGCAACTAGCAGTCTGCTGCTGCTGCTGCTAAGTCGCTTTAGTCGTGTCTGACTCTGTGCAGCCCCATAGACAGCAGCCCACCAGGCTCCCCCGTCCCTGGAATTCTTCAGGCAAGAATACTGGAGTGGGTTGCCATTTCCTTCTCCAATGCATGAAAGTGAAAAGTCAAAGTGAAGTCGTTCAATCGTGTCTGGCTCTTAGCGACCTCATGGACTGCAGCCCACCAGGCTCCTCCGTCTATGGCACTTTACAGGCAAGAGTACTGGGAGTGGGGTGCCATTGTCTAGGTAGCCACAAAAAGCAAAGACTAAGTCCCTCTGTTGATCCACACAGTCAAAGGGTTCGGCATAGTCAATAAAGCAGAAATAGATGTTTTTCTGGTACTCAGTGCTAAATATTTATTGGAAGGACTGATGCTGAAGCTCAAACTCCAGTACTTTGGCCACCTGATGCAAAGCACTGACTCATTTGCAAAGACCCTGATGCTGGGAAACATTGAAGGTAGGAGATGGGGACGACAGAGTATTAAACGGCTGGATGGCATCACCTACTCAATGGACTTGAGTTTGAGTAAACTCACGGAATTGGTGATGGACAAGGAGGCCTGTGGTGCAGCAGTCCATGGGGTCGCAAAGAGTCAGACATGACTGAGCGACTGAACTGAACTGAAGTCCCTCTTCTGTGCAACCTGGAGGGCACAACACAGATTGATCCGTCCTACATGTCTTCTCAGGGTGACGCCCTAGCGCAGCCTCAGGACTCCAAGGCCTTTCTCCCAAAAGCCTTTGGTATTCCAGCCCTCGGGCTCCCTACGTCCCGCCCATGCTGCGCAGGCGCAGACACCACAGAGCGCCCACTTGATGCACATGCGCACTCTGGTTCGCTGCTAGAGCAAAAATGGCTGCAGCACTGCGCGTGGCGGTGGCCGGAGCCAGGCTCAGTGTTGTAGTGAGAAATCTCCGGGGCGCTGGGCGCAGCTTGTGCACCCAGCCCGTATCGGTTAACGAACGCATCGAGAACAAGCGGCAAGCTGCACTGCTGGGAGGAGGGCAGCGCCGCATTGACGCGCAGCATAAGCGAGTGAGTCGTGAGGGGGTCCAGGCCAGCCAGCCCGCCCCCAGCGGTCGCGACCTATCACAGCGAGCGCGGCTCGCTGCGTAAGAGGCCTCCCAGCCAATCGACGCGAGGTCTTGAGGGGCGGGGCGAGGCCGAGGATGTTCACCTTGTGAACCTGATGCCTTTCACTGGGCAGGTAAAACCAGGACAAGCACCATTGTGCTTTGTCACTGTCTGCTTTCTCTTTGAAATTTTAGACGAGCCTGGCTGGGCTCCAGCGGCTCACCAGTTAACTTTGGACAAGTTACTTATTCCCCCGGAGTCAGTTTATTCTTAACAGAAAATGGCAATAATTCTTCCCTCATAATCTTAGTGGAATAAGATAATGAAACAGCGATAGGCACGGAAAAAAAAATATCTTGCTCTTCTCATGCCTGGTTTAAGAGTGGTAGGAGCTTCTTGCTCCATTATGGAAGCAGGAAAATCAAGACATTTGGCAGGGGAAGTTACATGGGCAAACTTTCACCTGGGTAGGCTTGTGGTTTGTGTAGGAAACTGGTGGAAACTCTCCTCCCAATGCCAGCCGAAACTCTTGTGGGTCTCAGAGTACATCGACCTGCTTGCTGGGTAGGAAAGACACCCTACGAAGCAGGTGTTTGGGTTTTTTTTTTCTGGGGTGGCTTAGGTCAGTCTGGGTGTTTGGCTGAAGTGAACAGCTCAAGCACTGCCACCCACTGCCCTGGGTGCTTCTGTGGATCATTTTAGTAGCAGGGAAAAAAAAAAAAAAAAAACCACTGAGGCCCAGATCAGTGACCTGGGACTTGAGAGGAGGTTTGCCCACTGGGTCCTAGACACGTATGAGTCTGGATTGGTGTGGTGGAAGAGTTAAATAACCAACCTGGAAGGCACAAAAGTGAAATTCTTAGAGATGAAGGACAGTGAGGCATAAACTCACAAGCAGGGGGGTGTTGGGGTCTTCAGTGAGGAGATTTGCACCAGCCCTTTATTAAGTTTAAATTGAATGTTGATGTAGATGTTGTAAATACCCATTTGATAAGGGCCTGAAGATGACAGTTCCTTTTTGCCATTTGGGAGTGAGATGTAAATTTGGTTGATAGTGTGTGGTGCCAGGAGTGCCACCCGACCCTGGGTGGCTGTGTTTGTGAGGGAACTTCAGATCGTCCTCTGCAAAGGCCTGTTGGTGCTCTGTGCACTCTTTCTGTTGGGGTCCATGGCTCAGTCCCTCCCTGGATCATCACCCCAACCATTACCATGTGATCCTACTGGCTTTAGATGTAATCCCCAGAAACTTTTTATTTTGCCAAAGCTGGCTTAGTCAGGAGGCTGATTTGGTTTAAAACTTCTCACTCTACCCGCTTTTACACAATTTTTGGACTACTTCCATAGGGTAGATTTCCAGAAGTGGAATTACTAGGTCAAAAGATCTGAATATTTTTCAGCACTGATATATATTGCCCAGTTGCTTTCCTGAAAACTTATTTTATGCAGTAGTGTGGAGGATTGCCTTTTTGTGTTAATACGCAATGCTAGCTTTGGTCTCTTTCTTAAGGGGAAAATACAGCTAGTTAGAGGTATTTTTTATGTTGTTTTCTTTTTTTAACAGGGCTGGTGGGGTTCCCTATAGGAAGTCTGTGAACCTGGGGTGTAGCCTCAGATGCTTTGCAAAGCCTGAGTTTTCTACCTCCTGCTTCTCCATTCTTCTTTTTATTGACCCTTGGGTCTCTAGTAAATGTTTGTGGAACTAGTTATCTTGTTCCAGGGTCAGGCTTTCCTTACCCCCTCATTTGCCCTCTCCACCTTTTCCTCCTACTCTTTATTTGTTTTCACAGTTAGTGGCTCTTGGAGCAGCTGGTTTGCCTTGATTACCTTACTGGCTGAATTCTACTGATAACACCTGTGTGTCGGGCAGGTTGATGGAATAGAGAGAGGGCTTTCATGTGGAGTGAAGGCAAACCCAGTCCTCCTGGCCCTCCCATGAACACTCCTTGCCTACTGACTTTGTGTGTCATGACATTGCTGAATGATTTTTGTTGCATTTTAGGGAAAGCTGACGGCCAGAGAGCGGATCAGTCTCTTGCTGGACCCTGGCAGTTTTGTTGAGAGCGACATGTTTGTGGAACACAGATGTGCAGATTTTGGAATGGCTGCTGATAAGAATAAGGTACCTGTTCACAATGGTGCAGGCCTCCAAGTTGCACTTACCAGCTGTGGCCCTGCTGGTCTACTACTAGATAATAAAGTCCTGCCGGAACTCAGAATACATTGAAAATTTTCAAGTATCAGCTTCTGGAATTGCAGAAGTGCCTCTTGAGAAGCACTGTTGGGGCCACCAGGTTCCCCCTCACCTTTGTCTGCAATTGAAGGATTGTGGGTTCACTGTTCATGCCTTGTGCAAGGTGACTGGCCTAGCTCCCAGGGCTCTGGTGTGGTTTCCCAGTTCTCAAAAGTGTAGAATGATAAACTTAGAAGGAAAGTTGAAAATGTCTTTTGATTGGGTTCTGTTCTGCCTAGGTACCAGGGACCCCTAAAGGCTAACCAGTCACCTCTTTGACATACTTTAAGTTTATGCTTTGGCGTTTTGGAGGTCAGAGTCACCGACACCTATTCTTTCGACTGGGTGTTCTCCAAGATGCACAGAGTTCTTTGGACTCACTGGGTCCATTTTCTTCAGGTCTGTGATCAAAGATTTGTAACCTTGGCAATAAACTAGCCAGCTCCATTTGATTCATTATGAACCACATAGTGACTGTCAGAATTCCAAGCAAAATGCTAGGTTTGCCTTAAGGTTTGGGGGGTGGTGTGTGGCTTTGCAGAAATTGCCATGTTTCTTTATATGTCCTCTTCTTTTCTATGAGCCCTCAGTAGTGATAGCCCTAGGGGGTCTCCTGATTATTCTACTTCTAGGAAGGATACAGTGCTTTCACTTGTGGTGATGAAGCAGCAGCCCAGTGCTTGCTGTTGCAGAGCTAAGGCGGGGAGGGGGAGATTCCTTCATGTTCTGTATTTATACTGAATTTTAAGGGATTTGGGGTGGAGTTTTATTTTAGGGTGGGATCTTTCATTGGGGCATAATTGCTAGATTCATGAGAGAAGTCTTTGGATTTTTTAACCTTTATTTTTCTGTTTTTCTGGTAGTTTCCTGGAGACAGTGTGGTCACTGGACGAGGGCGAATCAATGGAAGACTGGTTTATGTCTTCAGTCAGGTATTTTCTACTCTAATTGGCTGAGCTTTCCTTGAGGGCAGAGCCAGGAGTAAAATGTTCTTTTCTTTGAGAAAGAAACAGTTCTGGGGAAAGAATGCTTACCTATAGTTGGGGCTGGTGAGGGAATTATTATTATTTTTAGTACATATGTCCCGAGTATTATACTATGTGTTTTTTTCTTAGGGAGAAAGAGTCCTTAGTCTGTTTGAAGGAGGATCATAGGACAGTAGTCTTGTAAGCGGTCTTGGGAGACAGGAGTTTATCCAAGTGAGTGAGATTCCCCTTGGCAGATTGGGTGTGTGCTGGGAGGGCTGCCATGGTCTGAGCAGTGGATGCATTTGGGCAGAGGGGAGTTGACTCTCAGAACCATAGGCCCTTTTGGGCTTTCATGAATGTGTTCAACCAAGTTTTATTAGGCTGTATCAAGACAGATACAGTTTCTTCACATGGAGACCGTAGGAGAATGTGGCAGAATAGTGACTCAAAATCCTAATCCCTGAAACCTGTGAATGTGTAATTTTACCTGGCAAAGTAGAATTAAGCTTGCAGATGGAATAAATGTTACTAATCAGTTGACTTTAAAATAGAACAGCTTGGGTTACTTAGGTGGGCCCAGTGTAAGCACAAGGGTCCTTAGAAGTGGAAGAGAGGCAGAAGGGGAGGTTGGAGTAGGCTGTGTGAGAAGGACTCCGCCTGCCATTGCTGCCTCAGAAGAGGGCGGACAGGGGTCGTGAGGGGAGGAAAGCAAATAGATGGTCTCTAGAAGTTGGAAAGAAGAAGGCAATGGCGCCCCACTCTAGTACTCTTGCCTGGAAAATCCCATGGATGGAGGAGCCTGGTAGGCTGCAGTCCATGGAGTCGCTAAGTCGGGCACGACTAAGCGAGTTCACTTTCACTTTTCACTTTCCTGCATTGGAGAAGGAAATGGCAACCCACTCCAGTGTTCTTGCCTTGAGAATCCCAGGGACAGGGGAGCCTGGTGGGCTGCCATCTATGGGGTTGCACAGAGTTGGACATGACTCAAGTGACTTAGCAGCAGCAGCAGAAGTTGGAAAAGATAAGACAAGAGATTCTCCCCTGGAGCCTCCAGAAAGGAGCATAGACCCGCTAACCATGATTTTAGCTCAATGAGACCTATGTAGGACTTCTGAATTACAGAACTGTAAGGTAATGAATATCTATTGTCTCAAGCCACTGAATTTGTGGTAATTTGTTACAACAGCAATGAAAACTAATGCAAAGAACATGTTGTATACTATTTTTTGTTTGACTTTTTTTTCCCCTCCACTAAGAGATGGGAATATATATATAATTCTAAATATTCAATTTTTTTTTTCAATTTCTTTTTTTTTTTTTCAATTTCTTTTACAGATCTTAAAAGTAGAAGCTTGGTTAGGAACCTAGAATGTTTTCTGGGTTTGGTAGTAAAATAATTATACTTGATTATTTTAAAATTTAAACCATACTAATTTGCGAATAGGATTACTTTTGAAATATTTTAAAACTTTTTTTATAAATGAGTCTACCAAATGCCTGACTAGAAAGAATCATTTGTGGTCGCAAAGAGTCGGACACGACTGAGCAACTGAACTGAACTGAGGCAAAAAATTGTACAGAAGGAACCATTAGTAAGATAGCTCGAACAAAGAAGGTTATTGTGCTTTTTGGGCATAGTGTTCTCTGAACTTTAAGCAGATACAAAAATTCACTGAATTGATACTCTGAGCGCCTCTTCTGCTGCTGTTTGGTGGGAGTGTGGTGGAGGCGGAGATGATGAGACAGTTCTTGTCCTGAAGAAGCTAATCATTTTGTTGATGGAGTGGGGCAGAACAGGAATGGCTGCATCTACAGTCAGGTTCTGGGCTAGCTCTCAGGACACGGAAAGATCACATTGGGATCCAGGAAAGCTTTAGGGAACATGGGGCATGTGAAATAGGCCCTGAAAGACACTGAGGGGAAGAATGATGAGCTAGCTTTTTTGTAGTGATCCCCCAGATGTTCATATCTGCAGGCCTTTTTTCTAGGAGGAGTATTCATTTTTCCAGAGAAACAAGGGTGCAGTCCATGGGGTCGCAAAGAGTTGGACACAACTGAGCGACTTCACTTTCACTTTTCACTTTCATGCATTGGAGAAGGAAGTGGCAACCCACTCCAGTGTTCTTGCCTGGAGAATCCCAGGAACAGGGGAGCCTGGTGGGCTGCTGTCTATGGGGACGCACAGAGTCAGACATGACTGACGTGACTTAGCAGCAGCAGCAGTCACAGTCTTTTGTGCGATAATTGGCTGTAGATGTGTTCCTGGTAGAGGGAGGTCAACATTGGCTCATTGTACAGATTGGAAATCTCACCTGTTTTCAGCCTCATCTTTGCTGCCTCTAGTGGTGGGGGTTGTGACAACAGCCCTCTGGTTAGGTTTCTTAGAGAGTAAACCTCCTTTTTCCTCTCCAGGTAAAGAAGAGGCCCTGTGGGGTCTAACTGCTCTCAACCCAGACTTCCTGCCAGCCTCTTCCCACCACACTTTGTGGTTCCTGGACTGTCCTCTCCTGAGGTTATCCCTACACAAGTGTAGAGGCTTCCATTTGCTCCGAGTTAGATACTCTCGTGCTTTCAGTTCGCTCATTTGTTTACTCTCTCGTCTGCTGTTGTTTGCTCTTCCTTTTTTGTCCTCATGGGCTGAATCTGTTATTAATTTTCTACTGTCTTTTTGAGGGGGTTTTAGGAAGGAGGTCATTCCTACAGAAAGCTTTTTATATCAGAAGGTAATGAAAATCTAGAGGCAAGAAGCAGCAGTGAGGCCTGTCATTCACTTTTTTCACCTCTTTTATCAAAACAGCAAATATATCCTAGTAATAGAAATGCCTGTTTGACCTCCATAGAACCTCTGATAACCTCTGATTTTGGAGGTTAATTCTGCATGAAAACTTTTCCTTTCCTCAGAGCTCCAAATCTTTTTTTTGTAGATAAAAACTAGGTCTTTTGCTCTTCACATTACATGAACCCCTTTTAAGATATTTTATTCACTACTTATTCTATGGAATAATTTAGAAGTCAGACTTTTTCCCCAGTCTTTTAAACTTTTGAAAATGCTTTAAAAACTTTAAAATCTGTGAATTTTTCATTTCCTCCTCCTAGTGGGTCTTCGTCTCTGCCTAGTCATTACATATTTTTTTCATTTAGTTGTTTTCTTTTTAGGATTTTACAGTTTTTGGAGGTAGCCTGTCCGGAGCACATGCCCGAAAGATCTGCAAAGTAAGTATTTAATGTTGCAAAACAAACTCAGTACTTTTATCAGTTACATGGGGTGGGTCAGAGGTGTGCAGCATGTGGTGCTGACCTGAAGGTTCCTTCCGTCCAGGGCAGGAGTTCTTAACATTTTTTGTAACATGGAACTCTTTGGCAGTCTTATGAAGCCGGGACCCACATTTTTATACATGCATAAAATAAAATATGTAGGAATAAAAGGGATTAAAAATATTAAAAATCACATATGTATTATATATGCTTCCTTATTTAATGTGTTAAATAACAAGATTTAGCAGTGGATACACTCTGGTTTCAAAGTAGGTATGAATGAAAACAGTATTTTGAGATTATCTGCAGGAACTTCACTGGGACATAAAAATCTGTGACTTCTATTTATGACAAAAATCACAGGTATTTCTAATACTTCTGTAGTTAATAAAGATGTAAGATTTTCCCATCCAAGTTCATAGACTCCTTGCTCTAAGGGTCCAAGTTCACAAGCCACTTTGGGTCCTTGGGACCCCAAGTAAAGAACCCGTGATCTAGGTGGAGAGTTCAGTTGCTAAAAGAACAGTGCAGGGATTACATGATGGTATTTAAAAACCTCTGCTAGAGATTAGATGCCCTGGAAGTGAGTAATAGTATAGATCACATTTGGAGAGTTTTGGAATTAAAGGTGCTATGCTTAGTTGCTCCGTTGTGTCCTACTCTTTGTGATCCCATGGACTGTAGCACGCCAAGCTCCTCTGTCCATGGGGATTCTCCAGGTAGGAAAACTGGAGTGGGTTGCCATGTCCTCTTCCAGGGGATCTTCCCTACCCAGATATCAAACCCAGGTCTCCCACATTATGGACAGATTCTTTACTGTCTCAGCCACTAAGGAAGCCTAGAGGGAACTATGGCCTGTTAGGGGATTGAACCTGTAACCTTGGCGTTACTAGCACCACGCTCTAACCAGCTGATCTAAAGGTAGACATTACTTAATAGCTGGGTGGGTTTCCCTGCGTAACAGAACACCTGGCTTCTCAATGTGGTCCTGGCATGTGTTATTCCTGAGACCTTGGGCCAATCACTTCACTTTTAAACCTTCCTAATTTTTCTTTTCTTACTGCCTCCATTATGATGGTTAAATGAAACAATGGAAGTGAAAGTACTTTGTAAATTCTCTAGCACTGTTAAAAATGTTGCTCATTAGGTTGTCAACTACTGACCTGTGAGAAAAATCTGTCTTGTTGGAAGTAGAAGGCCTGAGCCTGGGTTTTGCTTAATAGATGGGTCCACATTTACTTTCACAAAAATACTGCTTTGGGAGACTTCCCTGGTGGTCCAGTGGCTAAGACTCCATGCTCTTGATGCAGGAGGCCTAGGTTTGATCCCTAGTTTGGGAACTAGATCCCATATACCACAACTAAGACCCAGTGCAGCCAAATAAATACATAAACACTAAAAGAAAAATATCGCCCTGCAGTTCTGTCTTCTATCGGTTCTTTCAAAAGAGTAATCGGGGGCAAAACTGACTATTGAAAAAATATGACAGCCTGGGCCTCTGGCTCTAGAAATTGCCATGAATAGTCTTAACCTCTGCTAATGGGAAGTTCTTTGGCCCTGGGCTGCTTGGGGGTCTTTAATTAGCCCTTTAAATTTCTGATTTTCTGTCTTCCATGAAGGTACTCAGTCACCATGGGGAATGAAGCCAGTGTTACCGACTCCTGTTTTGAAAAGTACACTTAAAACATTTTCTAGAAAACCACTGTGGTGCTTTGTAAATATGGTTTTTCATAGCAAGATCCGTTGTCTCACAAAAAATTTCTCTGCTGTCTCAGATCATGGACCAAGCCCTCACAGTGGGGGCTCCAGTGATTGGACTGAATGACTCTGGGGGTGCACGGATTCAAGAGGGAGTGGAGTCTTTGGCTGGCTACGCAGACATCTTTCTGGTGAGAAACTGTTCAAAGAGAATCAAAGAGTACAGGACTGAGTTCTCTAAGCTGTGTGCTGATTAGCGCTTCCTCATCTCACCTCCTTGTGTCCTGTGGCTCCTTCCTGTGTCACTGGGGATGGCATGAGGGCAGATGAAAATCAAGAGAGATGGGAGTTCCCTAGAGGCCTAGTGGATAGGACTCTGCCATTGCGTGGGTTTTTAATCCCTGGTTGGGGGAACTGAGATCTTTCAAGCAGAGTGCTGCTACCAGGGGAAAAAAAAGCAAGAGAGGTACAATGGGGAGGATTTTCTTCCTTTTTTACTCGTAGAGGCCTTGTACTTACTGGGGAAAAACAAAGATCATTCAGAAGTGAAAGTCACTTAAATTTTTTTTTTTTTTTCAAAAGCAAGGAGGAAGGAATCTAAAAGGTTAAAATTAACTGACTTGCTGGAATTAGAAATTTTCTTATTATAATTTTTTTTGACTTTTTATTTTATATTGGAGTATAGTTGATTAACAATGCTATGTTAGCTTTAGATGTATAGTGTAGTGATTCGGTTATATGTATACATGTATCTATAGGATTGGAATCGGAGAAGGCAATGGCATCCCACTCCAGTACTCTTGCCTGGAAAATCCCATGGGTGGAGGAGCCTGGTAGGCTGCAGTCCGTGGGGTCGGTAAGAGTCAGACATGACTGAGTGACTTCACTTTCACTTTTCACTTTCATGCATTGGAGAAGGAAATGGCAATCCACTCCAGTGTTCTTGCCTTGAGAATCCCAGGGATGGGGGAGCCTGGTGGGCTGCTGTCTATGGGGTCGCACAGAGTCGGACACGACTGACGCGACTTAGCAGCAGCAGCAGCAGGCATAGGATTGGAAATTTTAAAAAAGCAGTGCTTTTTTTCTTTGGTTAAGACATTGCAAGATCATTACACAGAACAAAGTTCAAGCTGTAGTGCAAAGAAGGAAGAAATCTCCCTTCCCCCAGACCTCACCATTCAGGAACTTTTGGTGAACATCATTTCAGATGTCTTTCTGCTTTCCTACAGACTGAAATTAAAGAGAAAGAAATAAAAAGAAACACAAAAATAAATTAAACGTGTTATTTGAAGTGGGAAGTGTATTGTGAGAGTGTAGTAAGGGAGGCTGGGGTGAGGGAGAGATCCTGCCAAATGGAAACTTAAGAGAAGGGACAGATCAGCATTTCCAGGGAAGGGAGGAGAGATAGCACGGAGACAGGCAGACATTGTTTCTAATCAGGCCAGCTGTTCTTGTTGTCCTCTGGCCTGCACGCTTATGAAGGTTTTTATTCCTAGCCTCTGCCCTCTGTGATCAGACAGAAAAATGTGTGTTTACTTTGTGTATGATACTTGGCTAGTTGTGGGAGCACTTGGGTGCATTGAGAAGCCACTTTGTAGATCTTAAACCTACTTTTTAATCTTTAAACTTGAGCTCTAGGGATAGCCCACTAGGGAGTAAAGAAACTCCTATATATCGTTTACCTGCATTCACCAGTTTACATTTTGCCTGTTTGCTCTTATCATTTTCTCTCTCTATGTGCATATTTGCATGTTATATTTTTCTGAAACATTTGAGAATAGATTGGAGACTGTGCACCCTTTATCTCCTAAATCCTTCATTGTTTTCTAAGAACAAGGACATTCTTGTATAAACAGAGTACCATAGTTAGGAAACTTCATACTGACTCATCGATGTTTTTCATATTCCATCAAATGATTCTAATAAAGACCTTTAAATTACTCCCCACTCCCTGGGCATCCCCCCCGCCCCTAATCCAGTCTAGGATTAGGTACTGCCTTTAGTGGCTCAGAGGGTAAAGCATCTGTCTGCAATGCAGGAGACCCGGGTTCGATCCCTGGGTCGGGAAGATCCCCCCGGAGAAGGAAATGGCAACCTATTCCAGTACTATTGCCTGGAAAATCCCATGGATGGAGGAGCCTGGTAGGCTACAGTCCATGGGGTCGCAAAGAGTCAGACACGACTGAGAGACTTCACTTTCACTTTTAGTTGTCATATCTCTTTAATCTCCTTTAATCTGGAACATATCCTCAAATTTTGTTTGTCTTCCATGACTTCTGATATTTTAAAATACGGCTTTATTGAGATATAATTTACAAGTCATAGAATCCATCCATTGCATACAATTCAACAATTTCTAAAATATACTTAAACCATTACCACAATCTATAGTTTAGAATCTTTCCTTCCAAAAAGATCCTTTTTCATCTGACTCTTTTCACTTAGCATAATGTTTTTGAAGTTCATTCATATTGTACTGTCTATCAGTGGTTTGTGTTTATTGCTGAATAATATTATATAAATATACCACATTGTAATATACCATATTAAGAGGTGGCAAGAATACATGGAAGAACTGTACAAAAAAGATCTTCACGACCCAGATAATCATGATGATGTGATCACTAATCTAGAGCCAGATATCTTGGAATGTGAAGTCAAGTGGGCCTTAGAAAGCATCACTACGAACAAAGCTAAATGGAGGTGATGGAATTCCAGTTGAGCTGTTTCAAATCCTAAAAGATGATGCTGTGAAAGTGCTACACTCAGTATACCAGCAAGTTTGGAAAACTGAGCAGTGGCCACAGGACTGGAAAAGGTCAGTTTTCATTCTAATTCCAAAGAAAGGCAATGCCAAAGAATGCTCAAACTACCACACAATGTCACTCATCTCACATGCTAGTAAAGTAATGCTCAAAATTCTCCAAGCCAGGCTTCAGCAATATGTGAACCGTGAACTCCCTGATGTTCAAGCTGGTTTTAGAAAAGGCAGAGGAACCAGAGATCAAATTGCCAACATCCGCTGGATCATGGAAAAAGCAGGAGAGTTCTGGAAAAACATTTATTTCTGCTTTATTGACTGCCAAAGCCTTTGACTGTGTGGATCACAATAAACTGTGGAAAATTCTGAAAGAGATGGGAATACCAGACCACCTGACCTGCCTCTTGAGAAATCTGTATGCAGGTCAGGAAGCAACAGTTAGAGCTGGACATGAAACAACAGACTGGTTCCAAAGAGGAAAAGGAATATATCAAGGCTGTATATTGTCACCCTGCTTATTTAACTTCTATGCAGAGTACATCATGAGAAACACTGGACTGGAAGAAACAAGCTGGAATCAAGATTGCCGGGAGAAATCTCAATAACTTCAGATATGCAGATGACACCACCCTTATGGCAGAAAGTGAAGAGGAGCTAAAAAGCCTCTTGATGAAAGTGAAAGAGGAGAGTGAAAAAGTTGGCTTAAAGCTCAACATTCAGAAAACGAAGATCATGGCATCTGGTCCCATCACTTCATGGGAAATAGATGGGGAAACAGTAGAAACGGTGTCAGACTTTTTTTGGGGGGCTCCAGAATCACTGCAGATGGTGATTGCAGCCATGAAATGAAAAGACGCTTACTCCTTGGAAGAAAATTTATGACCAACCTAGACAGTATATTCAAAAGCAGAGACATTACTTTGCTGACTAAGGTCCGTCTAGTCAAGGCTATGGTTTTTCCTGTGGTCATGTATGGATGTGAGAGTTGGACTGTGAAGAAGGCTGAGCGCCGAAGAATTGATGCGTTTGAACTGTGGTGTTGGAGAAGACTCTTGAGAGTCCCTTGGACTGCAAGGAGATCCAACCAGTCCATTCTGAAGGAGATCAGCCCTCTGATTTCTTTGGAAGGAATGATGCTAAAGTTGAAGCTCCAGTACTTTGGCCACCTCATGCGAAGAGCTGACTCATTGGAAAAGACTTTGATGCTGGGAGGGATTGGGGGCAGGAGGAGAAGGGGATGACAGAGGATGAGATGGCTGGATGGCATCACGGACTCGATGGATTTGAGTCTGAGTGAACTCCGGGAGATGGTGATGGACAGGGAGGCCTGGCATGCTGCGATTCATGGGGTCGCAAAGAGTCGGACACGACTCAGCGACTGAACTGAACTGATACCACATTTTCGGGGCTTCCCTGGTGGCTGAGAGGTTAAAGTGTCTGCCTACGTTGAGGGAGACCTGTGTTCGATCCCTGGGTCGGGAAGATCCCCTGGAGAAGGAAATGGCAATCCATTCCAGTACTCTTGCCTGGAATCCCATGGACGGAGGATCCTGGTGGGCTACTGTCCACGGGGTCGCAAAGAGTCGGACACGACTAAGCGACTTCACTTCACTTCATACCACATTTTGTTTATTTAACTGATGGACATTTGGATTTCTACTTTATTATAAATAATGCTGCAATGTACATTTGTATATAACTCATTGTGTGGACATATATTTTCATAACCCTTGAGTATATTCCTAAGAGTAGAATTATTGGTCAAATTGCTGAACCTAAGTTTGTGTGCCAGATGCACAGTGAGGCCAAACAAAACTAAAATGTTGGAGTGTGGAGTGGAGAAAGGTTTATTGTAGGGCCAAGGAAAGACCTGAACTCCTCAGTGTGTTTCAGGGAAGACTTTTTGGGAAGGTGAGGGTGGGGAGTAGCGGTGTGTCTGACCTTCCTCTATCTGGTTGATGGTGAGATAACATGGTGCTGTTCCAGGAATCTCACTCATCAGCATTCTGGTTCCAGCCAGGCTGGGGTCCAGTGCTTGTGCTTAGCCTCAAGTTACCATCCCCGACCCTTGTGGTAGAGGGCCTTAGTTTCTGTAGAACTCAGAGGTATGTGTCAAATTGTTAGGCCCATCCCCTGAGGAGGAACAGGCCCAGGCCCCATTTACTCCCTTAACTAGTTGTTGTTTGAATCTGCCCTTTGAAACTCAGGGAAGGTCTAGGAGACTGAACCATTTTTCCTACAAACAAGAATTGGGGGACACAGTAAGATTTTTGCACTTGGGAAGGTCTTACAAGATCCTGCTTGACTTCATTGTGATAAGTTTATGTGTAACTTTACAAGAAACTGCCAGATTTTTTTCCAAAGTGGCTGTAATTGAGGGTTTCAGGTTCTTGCCATCCTTGGTGACACTTAGCATTGTCATCCTTTTTCATTATAGCTATTTCAGGGATAAGTAGTGGTATCTAAGATTTTAATCTGTATTTTCCTGCTAACGAATCCAGTTGAGTATTTTTTAATGTGCATAGTAGTCATTTGTATATTTTATTTGCTGAAGCGTTCATTCAGATCTTTTGCTCATTTTGTAATTGGATCTTGAGTTGTGAGAGTTCTTTATATATTCTGGATACAAATCCTCTATCAGATAAGATTTACAAATTTATTTTTCTCGTCTGTAGCTTTTTGTTTCTTAATGGTGGCTTTTGAAGTGCAAAATTTTAAATTTTAAAGTCCAGTTTATCAGTTTTTTCTATTGTGAATCATGCTTTATTTGTCATATGTAAGAACCCTGCCCAATATGTCATGAAGTCATGAAGATTTTGTCCAGTGTTTTGTTTTTTTAAATGGAGTTTTATAGATTTTGGCTCTCCTATTAGGTCTGTGATCCCTTTTGAGTTAATTTTTGAGTATGGTGTGAGGTCAGGGTCCAAATTCATCCTGTCTCACCACCATTTACTGACATGATCATTCTTTCTCTCTTGAATTGTCCTGAAACTTTGGTGGAAAGAAAATCAGTTGAGATAAATGTAAGGGTTTCTTTCTGGACTCAGTTCTTTTCCATTGATCTACATGCTTATCTTCACATCAGAAGTACACTCTCTCCTGGTATCCGTATATAGTGTTTGTTGGTTCATTTGATGTTTTTCCACACGTCCCTCAGTCTCTGTTCTTTTTTTTTTTTTTTTTCCTTTTTGGCTATTTCTCAACCTGAATAGTTTTAGTTGTCTTGTCTTCAAGTTCTCTCAGGTTCTTCTGCTTGCTAAAATCTGTTAAACCCCTTTAGTCACCTTTTTGTTTCAGTTATTGTACTTTTTAACTCCAGAATTTATGCTTGGTTTCTGTCTGTAATTTCTGTTTCATTACTGTCTTTCTCATTTTGTTCACACATTGTTTTCCTGATTCCCTATAGCTCACTCAACATATTTAAGACAGTTAATATAACATCTTTGACTTATAATTCCATTGTCTGGGCTTCCCAGCAGTAGTTTTTGTCAGGTTCTTTTTTCCCCTGTAAATAGACTATACTAGGCTATTTCTTTGTGTGTTTGGTAATTTTTTATGTACTAGACATTGAATTATGTTTGGTAATGTTGGGAATCTAATTCTCCCACTTTTTAGATTGCTGATTTTTGCTTATTGAGGGCTGAAAAGTGAAAGTGTTAGTTGCTCAGTCATGTTTGACTCTTTGTGAACCCATGAACTGTAGCCCACCAGGCTCCTCTGTCCATGGGATTTTTCCAGGCAAGAACACTAGAGTGAGTTGCCATTCACTTCTCCAGGGGACCTTCCTGACCCAGGGATTGAACCTGGGTCTCTTGCATTGCAGGCAGATTTTTTACCATCTGTGCCACCAGGGGCTTCCATTTGTGACTTTTCCAACTTACTTTTGCAAAATGTTTTCCATTTTTGTGGCCACTGAAGTTTTAATTCTGTTGCAGGAAGGGGAACCCCTTCCAGGACCTGAAAGTGGGCTCTTGTCAAATACTCACTGAGGGACACACATGCTAACAAAACAAGAGGTTTTATTGGGAAAGGGGTGCCTGGGTGGAAGCAGTAGGGTAAGGGAGCCCAGGAGAACTTCTCTGCCACGTGGTTTGCAGTCTCAGGTTTTATGGTGATGGGATTAGTTTCTGAGTTGTCTTTGGCCAGTTGTTCTGTTTGCTGATGGCACACTCAGCCAAGATGGATGCCAGCGAGAAGGATTCTGGGAGGTGTCAGGACACCTGGCACCTCCTTTTGACTTTTCCTGAACTCTTCTGGTTGATGGTGGCTTATTAGTTTCATGTTCTTTACCAGGACCTCCTTCATAAAATAACTCATGCAAGTGGTTACTGTGGTGCCTGGCCAGGGGGGACAGTTTCAGTCACTGTGCTTCCCCTAACAGTTCCATTGTGTCTACAGTCACCTGGTGACCTGACAAAGATTTCTTTAAATATCTGGCTCCTAGGAGATGAGAAGTCCGTCCCTTTAAATCCCATCTCAGCTGGGAAGTAGCTTTAGCCAGTCAGGGGTAAAACAATGGCTAGCCTCTGTGCTGGCCTCCCAGTGATCAAAACCCGTGATCAGTAACCAAACCCGCAAACCTGATTTTTGGAGGACAAGGCCCTTGTTACCCACCCTGACACCAGCTAGCCACCCTACTGAGATCTGGGACTCTTTGCTGTAGTGCTGCAATGCTTGTACCTGGACACACCTCGAGCAACAAAATACAGAGAAACTATATGGGACTAAAAATAACTTCATGCATGGGCAGTCAGGACAAATTCTGGACAAAAGATGCAAAAAAAAAACAACAAACAAACAGAAAACGCAACTGCTACTTCTCAGGAGCCTGGAGCGAAAGCAGGATACTGTGCATGCCCTCCTCTGACACCTGGACACACCCCTACCCTCACCCAATATAATGAACAAGCTTACCACCTGCCTGCCTCCCAATTTGGGGAACCAGCAACCAAAAGAAACTTGTTTGTTCTTGCTCCTCCCTGCTGAGCATGGGTTTCCCCCTCCTTCTGCTAATTAAGGAAGCCAAGAACTCTGTTGCAGGACTACTATGCTAAATGTGAAAATTGACCGAAATTTACCTACCGCTTTAGGAAGTCTATCCTGGAAGCTACAAGTGTTCCTCTAGATTGCAGAGTTTCAAAAGAGTTGCTTCAGACAGTTCGTGCCAACTCCGTAGTTATTTCGGTGGTGGGATGGATTCCTTTTCTATAATCTTTGATGTCACTCAAATATTACGTCAAACACATATTTTTAACTGTACCTTTTCAATTCCTCTGAGCTTTTGGTACTGTATGAGTTTTTTAAGTGGTTACTCTTGTTGAAACTCAGCCTCTCTTCACAGGTGCCAAATAGAAACATGGAGACAGAGTCTTGGGTGAAGTAGAAAAGACTAGCTTTTATTGCTTTGCCAGGCAAAGGGGGCCAGAGTGGGCTAATGCCCTGAAGACTGTGTGACCACCCATGGAAGGGGTAGTGAAGAGTTTTATAGTGTTCAAGGAGCAGGGCATGATCAGCTCGTGGACAGTTCTTGGATTGGTTGGCATCAAGGTGAAGTTTCTAGCATCGTCAACTGTGGGGAAATTAACAAGATGGCTCCAGTCAGGCTCTCTTGCTCCATGTTCTCACACCCTCTCACCCTATGTTCTGTAAACAATATCTTTGCAGGGTTATGTAACAGCTGAGATCAATTATAACAATACTCATGCACACCACGAGTTTTGTTCTATAAGTATATATAAGCTTCACCTGAAAAGCCCTGGCTGCTGGGGTGGCATCATGGTTATGTTATGTGAGATAATGTGATGACTCGGTTATGGCTATGTTGCGGCTGCTGCTACAGTTGCTGTGTCAGCTAGGAGAGAGGCTGTGTTATGGCTGCTGTGCCAGCCAAGAGAGAATAAACATGTCTTCAGTTCCTATGGGTCTTTGTGTCTTCTTCCAGCCTCTTAGCTTGCCTACCCTGGGTTCAGTGAACAGTGTGAACAGCAAAACAAATGGCATCACGAACAGGATCAGCAATACAGTCAACCTTCTGGTTTCAACCAGTCCAGGGTCTATGTTCCTGTGGTTAGCATTTTTCATCTGGAGGGGGTCTGCTTCCTGTAAAAACAACTTAGGAATGTGTGTCAGGCGTTTATGTCTTTCAGGAAACTGGCAGTTTGGTGATTCTGTTATGTGGCGGAATTATAGTCTAAATTGTTACCAGTTCCTTAGCCCAACAGCTATTCTTTGTTTCTACATCTTCACATTTCCCACTCATTAACTCTTGAGCCAGCATTGTACTTCAAAAGACAAGGACACCGGGCTTGTACATGGTTTCAACTCTAAGGGTAATAAAATGTAAATTTATCTATTTCAAATTGATCCTGACTTAATTCTGGTAAAATATAAGAATTTTGTTCCAACAGAGCTCCACTTTTATCCTCCTTTCTTTGCGCTGTTATTGTTATAAGTCTAATATCAACTTGTTACCATTTTTGCTTCATGCACCCTTGCTGTTTTAAAAGTATTAAGAGAGAGAACTATGTTTATGCAGTATTGTATATTTAACCACAAATTTACCAGTTTTAGTGTTCTTACGTCTTGTGGATTTGAATTACCATCTGATGATGTTTTCTTTCACCCTGAAGGACATCCTGAGCTTGTGTGGGCAATGATAGAGCCTTGGTTAAGAATGCCTTAGACTCCCACTGTTCTTATCACACAGTCAGCAGTTTTTCATTAGTAAACACGCCTCTGTTAACGTTTGGTCCAGTTTCAGAGCCCTGAAATCTTTTTGACAATTTAGTGATATTTTGTAGTTGGTTTTTGGAGAGTTTTCTGAGCTCTTTACTCTGTCATAGCTGGAAGCCTGTTCACCCAGCTTGATATTTTTCTGCAGAGTATGGACAGCTTTTCTTCATCTTTTTTTTAATAGTTGTGGTAAAATACACATAATAGAAAACTTACTAAATTTAAACATTCTTAAATGTACAGTTCAGTGGTCTTGAATACATTCATGGTTTTGTGCACCTGTTGCCATTATTCATCTCCATAACTTTTTGTCTTGCAAAACTGAAACTCTGAACCCATTAAACAATTACTCTCTGTTATCCCCTTCCCCAGCCCCTGGTAATCACCATTCTACTCTGTCTCTATTATTTTGACTAAATAGCTTATTTAAGGAAAATGTACACTGGTTTTCTGTGACTGGCTGAATAATATTCCACTGTATACACATACATTTTGTTTATCCATTCACCTGTTGATGGGCATTTGGGTTGATCCCACATTTTAGCTATTGTGAGTAATACTGCTATGAATGTGGGTGTAAAATTATCTCCTTGAGACGCTGTTTTGCGTTCTATATGGTATATCCCCAAAAGTAGATGTTGTGGGAAAAGAATTTCCTGACATGAGGAAGACTGAGAGGAGGATCGAGTTTATTACAGTGGGAGATGCTGTTATCACAGCGGCTGGCTCAAGCGAGAGCCCATGGGTTTCGTGGGCTAGTAGCCAATATTTGTAGCCTCACAACAAAGAAAATTCCTGCTGGAAGGGTGGCATTAGGTGATTGGTGAGGATGCTATAAGGTGGTAAACAAGGTGGATATTTTTATCTAATATGCTGTCAGAGAATAGGCCAGTTTAGATCAGAGGGGCTCTTGGCAACAGTTGTTATGGGGCTCTGTCGGTTCCAGAGATGACCTTGGTTGTGGGGCTCCACATCTGTGGCCTTGCTACAAGGCCTTGCACCTGTGACTTTGGTATAAGACTCCACAGTAGACTTTCTGGATTGTGTGATAATTCTATTTAAAGATTTTTGAGGAACTACCATGCTATTTGGAGAAGGCAATGGCACCCCACTCCAGTACTTTTGCCTGGAAAATCCCAGGGATGGAGGAGCCTGGTAGGCTGTAGTCCATGAGGTCGCTGAGTGAGACACGACTGAGCAACTTCCCTTTCACTTTTCACTTGCATGCATTGGAGAAGGAAATGGCAACCCACTCCAGTGTTCTTGCCTGGAGAATCTCAGGGACGGGGGAGCCTGGTGGACTGCCGTCTATGGGGTCGCACGCAGTCGGACACGACTGAAGCGACTTAGCAGCAGCAGCAGGAACCATGCTATTTTTCGCAGCAGCTGTACCATTTTACATTCCCACCAGCAGTGCACAAGGGGCCCAGTTTCTCCTCATCCTTACTGACACTGCTTATTTTCTATTTTTTTAAATAGTAGCCATCCGAATGCGTGTGGTGTGGCATCTCATTCTAGGTTTGATTTGCCCTCATGCAAGTGATTCTGAGCTGGAGGGAGGGGCTTGCAACAATGAGGTGAGGTGCAACAACAATGGCTGCCTAACTTCCTAACTTGCCTTTTAGAACTAACACCCAAAAAAGATGTCCTTTTCATTATAGAGGACTGGAATGCAAAAGTAGGAAGTCAAGAAACACCTGGAGTAACATGCAAATTTGGCCTTAGAATGCGGAATGAAGCAGGGCAAAGACTAATAGAGTTTTGCCAAGAAAATGCACTGGTCATAGCAAACACCCTCTTCCAACAACACAAGAGAAGACTCTACACATGGACATCACCAGATGGTCAACACTGAAATCAGATTGATTATATTCTTTACAGCCAAAGATGGAGAAGCTCTATACAGTCAACAAAAACAAGACCAGGAGCTGACTGTGGCTCAGATCATGAACTCCTTATTACCAAATTCAGACTTAAATTGAAGAAAGTAGGAAAAACTGCTAGACCATTCAGGTATGACCTAAATCAAATCCCTTATAATTACACAGTGGAAGTGAGAAATAGATTTAAGGGCCTAGATCTGATAGAGTGCCTGATGAACTATGGAATGAGGTTCGTGACATTGTACAGGAGACAGGGATCAAGACCATCCCCATGGAAAAGAAATGCAAAAAGCAAAATAGCTGTCTGGGGAGGCCTTACAAATAGCTGTGAAAGAAGAGAGGCAAAAAGGAAAGATACAAGCATCTGAATGCAGAGTTCCAAAGAATAGCAAGAAGAGATAGGAAAGCCTTCTTCAGCGGTCAATGCAAAGAAATAGAGGAAAACAACAGAATGGGAAATACTAGAGATCTCTTCAAGAAAATGAGAGATACCAAGGGAACATTTCATGCAAAGATGGGCTCGATAAAGGACAGAAATGGTCTGGACCTAACAGAAGCAGAAGATACTAAGAAGAGGTGGCAAGAATACACAGAAACTGTACAAAAAAGATCTTCACGACCCAGATAATCACGCTGGTGTGATCACTCATCTAGAGCCAGACATCCTGGAATGTGAAGTCAAGTGGGCCTTAGAAAGCATCACTAAGAACAAAGCTAGTGGAGGTGATGGAATTCCAGTTGAGCTGTTTCAAATCCTAAAAGATGATGCTGTGAAAGTGCTGCACTCAATACGCCAGCAAATTTGGAAAACTGAGCAGTGGCCACAGGACTGGAAAAGGTCAGTTTTCATTCCAATCCCAAAGAAAGGCAATGCCAAAGAATGCTCAAACTACCACACAATTGCACTCATCTCACATGCTAGTAAAGTAATGCTCAAAATTCTCCAAGCCAGGCTTCAGCAATACGTGAACCATGAACTCCCTGATGTTCAAGCTGGTTTCAGAAAAGGCAGAGGAACCAGAGATCAAATTGCCAACATCTGCTGGATCATGGAAAAAGCAAGAGAGTTCTGGAAAAACATCTATTTCTGCTTTATTGACTCTGCGAAAATCTTTGACTGTGTGGATCACAATAAACTGGAAAATTCTGAAAGAGATGGGAATACCAGATCACCTGACCTGCCTCTTGAGAAACCTGTATGCAGGTCAGGAAGCAACAGTTAGAGCTGGACATGCAACAACGGACTGGTTCCAAATAGGAAAAGGAGTATGTCAAGGCTGTATATTGTCACCCTGCTTATTTAACTTCTATGCAGAGTACATCATGAGAAACGCTGGACTGGAAGAAACACAAGCTGGAATCAAGATTGCCAGGAGAAATCTCAATAACCTCAGATATGCAGATGACACCACCCTTATGGCAGAAAGTGAAGAGCTAAAAAGCCTCTTGATGAAAGTGAAAGAGGAGAGTGAAAAAGTTGGCTTAAAGCTCAACATTCAGAAAACAAATATCATGGCATCTGGTGCCATCACTTCATGGGAAATAGATGGGGAAACAGTAGAAACAGTGTCAGAGTTTATTTTTTTTGGCTCCAAAATCACTGCAGATGGTGATTGCAGCCGTGAAATTCAAAGACACTTACTCCTTGGAAGAAAAGTTATGACCAACATAGATAGTATATTCAAAAGCAGAGGCATTACTTTGCTGACTAAGGTCCGTCTAGTCAAGGCTATTGTTTTTCCTGTGGTCATGTATGGATGTGAGAGTTGGACTGTGAAGAAGGCTGAGCGCTTAAGAATTGATGCTTTTGAACTGTGGTGTTGGAGAAGACTCTTGATAGTCCCTTGGACTTCAAGGGGATCCAACCAGTCCATTCTGAAGGAGATCAACCCTGGGATTTCTTTGGAAGGAATGATGCTGAAGCTGAAGCTCCAGTACTTTGGCCACCTCATGCGAAGAGTTGACTCATTGGAAAAGACTCTGATGCTGGGAGGGATTGGGGGCAGGAGGAGAAGGGGATGACAGAGGATGAGATGGCTGGATCGCATCACTGACTCGATGGATGTGAGTCTGAGTGATCTCCAGATGTTGGTGATGGACAGGGAGGCCTGGCGTGCTGCAATACATGGGGTCGCAGAGAGTCGGACACGACTGAGCAACCGAACTGAACTGAATCTTCCTTTGGAAGTTAAAAACCTTCAGTAGGCTCTGGAGTTCCAAAAAGTTGCATGAGGCAGATTCTGCCAGTGCAGTCTTTGTCTAGGTGGGGTGTCAGATCTCTGGTGCTTCCCACTCTGTATCTTCCCAGAATCCTCTCTATAGATCCTTTTTGTGCTGTCCTGAGATATGTCCTGAGTTACAGTAATTGGGCTCAGACCCACGGCAGGGCTAAAAATGGACATATTTCTCCTAAGCTGACATGGCTCAGGGAAGGATAGGAGCTGGTCATTGGGCTCATATCTTGTCTAGGTCCTCCAGCCCCCTGGGAAATCTTGTTTTTCCCAAGAGATGGCCTGAGGGTTGGCTCTCCGTTGTCCCTGTGGAACCCTTGTGGCTCCTGCCTCCTTGTTGTCCATCTGCCTTGTCTAGGGGTGGGCAGACATTGAAGACTTAGGGTAAACTAGCACTTATCCTCTTAGCCTTACCCTGTGACTATTGGGTATCCTCTGTGTGGAGTGGGAAGGGGCTCCAAGTAGAGGTCAAGAGTCCAGGATAAGTGTTGGCCCTGTGTATTATGCCTAAGGTTTCCATTCATCCTTCCAGCCAGTTTTGTACAGACAGAGGCTCTGGCTTGAGGTGTGTTAAAGGTGGGGTGAGAGTGGTGGGGTTCTCTCTTGAGTTCATGTCCTGGTGGAGCTTTTGGGGAATGAGTGCCCTGCCAAGGAGAGAAGAGGTTATTTGGTCCAGAAAGTAATATGTCAACCCTCCCACCAGTTATGGGGAGAAGATCCCATATACAATTTTGGAAGAAACTGTACAGATTAGCTCTCTTGGATAGAATTTCTGTGAGTAAAAGCCAAATGTATTTTCATTGTTGCCTCTGTCTTTCTGCAGATAATGCCTTGAACACCTCTGTAACCAGATACCTTTGACTTTCTCTTTTGGCAGAGGAATGTCACAGCATCCGGAGTCATCCCTCAGATTTCTCTGATCATGGGCCCATGTGCTGGTGGGGCTGTCTACTCCCCAGCCTTAACAGATTTCACGTTCATGGTGAAGGTAAGAAAGAAATTCCTGGTTTTCCTGCCCTTGGAGAGTTATGCAGCACCTCACGTGCAATAGCAATCATTCCTGACCCAGATCTGGGTTGTTATCTGTACAGTTGTATTGACTTTCAATGTAGTGATGATAAAATCTTGGTAGGGAGAAAGTTTTGGCATGAAAACTGCAGCTTGTGTGCATTCAGTGGCAGAATGTGCTTGGGTACTTCATTGGTGGGTGATTTTACTTGCTGATATGAATTGCAGATGATTTTAGGTAATCAAAGGATTCTATCCTCTGCCCAGACAGGTGATTATTTACTGGATTCTATTAGAAAGTTTCTCATGGAAAACTTTTCTGTAATCTGTTTCACTGGGAAGTTGTTTCTTGTGTTCTGCCTGTATTTATTCAGCTCTTTGCCATTTTATTATATTTTGTCTATGATGGTAATGTTAAATCTGATTTCTAGCTTCATTGTGCAAGGTACATATCTTTATTACATGATTTAGATGACTTGATGTTTTAAAATGATTTTGGGGGACTTCTCTGGCAGTTTAGTGGTTAAGACTTTGCCTTCAAATGCAGGGAGTTTGGGTTTGATCCCTGGGTCAGGAAGATCCCCTAGAGAAGGGAATGACAACCCACTCCAGTATTCTTGCCTGGGGAATTCCATGGACAGAGGAGCCTGGTGGGCTACAGTCTTTGGGGTCAAAAAGAATCAGACACGACTGGCCACCTCAAGCGAAGAATTGACTCATTGGAAAAGACTCTGATGCTAGGAGGGATTGGGGGCGGGAGGAGAAGGGGACGACAGAGGATGAGATGGCTGGATGGCATCACTGACTCAATGGATGTGAGTCTGAGTGAACTCCGGGAGTTGGTGATGGACAGGGAGGCTTGGCGTGCTGCGATTCATGGGGTCGCAAAGAGTCGGACACGACTGAGTGACTGAACTGAACTGAACTGAAAGCGACTAACATACTTTTCTGGGAGCTAAGATCCCTTAGTTCTCATGGCCAAAAAACCAAAACATAAACAACAGAAGCAATATTGTAACAAATTCAGGAAAGACTTTAGAAATGGTCCACATTTTTTAAAAAGTCATATAAATGGAATCATGCAATATGTAGCCTTTGAAAAAAATGATTTTTAAAAGAAACCTATTTGAAATCATATGTGTATAACTACCCTTACCCTGATACTTAAAAAAGTCTTTTCTCTTAAAATATTTTTAAACATAATGAGCAATAAATGTCAGGACAAATTAGTGTGCAAAATGAAAGAGAATCATCCCAGATGAAAGCAGTGTAAACACAGGGAGTGTACATAGGAAACACTTTTCTCTTTGGCATTAGGAAATAAGATTTAGCAGAGTCCTTACCCCTTGATTCAACTATTTTTTCTTAGTGATGGATTAAAAACAACCTAAAAGTTCAATGTTCAGTTTAGGTAGGGCTTTAAAAAATTAAGATGACCACATCCCTTACTTCCTGAACAAAGCAGATTCCTTGAACTTTGCCCACTAAATCTGTGTATGCCATACCTACCTGGTGCTACCCTAGTGGTCTTCCTGCCTGGTAGGAATGGAGGTGTGGGATCAGTTCCTCTGGCTAAAGGCTTCTTTCCTCCTCTCCCTACTTACATGCTGGGATTTTAAAACATTTTCTCCTGTTTTATTGAGATATAATTGACATATAACATTGTTCTAGTTTAAGGTGTACATGTTGATTTGATATTGCAAAATGATTACCCCCATAGTCCTTGCATACATGCCATTCCTATTTTGTGATGATAACATTTAGGATCTACTCTCTCAGCAGTTTTCCAGTATATGATATGATATTTACTAATAACTAATCACCATGTTGTACAGTAAATCCCCAGAACTTATTCATCTTATAATTGCAAGGTTGTATCTTTCGATTAACATGCCCGCCCCCCCCCACAACTTGGTAACCACCATTCTTTTTCTACTAGTTCAGCTGTTTTAGAGTCCACATATAAATGAGATCAAACAGTATTTCTCTTTCTCTGATTTATTTTACTTAGCATATGCTAAGCAAAGTGCCCTAAGGGTCTATTCATGTCACAAATGGTAGGATTTCCTTTTTTATCATGGCTTGATATTTCTCTGTGTGTGGTTGTGTGTATGTATGTGTCACATTTTCTTCACTGATATGCATATCCAGTGGATAATGCTGTGTGTGTGTGTGTGTGTGTGTGTGTGTGTGTGTGTGTGTGACACTTTTTTTTTATCCATTCATCCATCGGTGGGCACTTAGGTTGTTTCTGTATTTTGGTTATTGTGAATAATGCTGTATTGAACATGGAAATGCAGATATCTCTTTGAGGTCCTTTGGATATATACCCAGAAGTGAGATTGCTGGATCATTTTATAGTTCTGTTTTTAGCTTTTTGAGGAATCTTTCCATATTTTTTTCTACAATGGCTGTATCAATTTACATTCCTACCAATGTGCACAAGTGTTCCATTTTTTTCCACATCCTCACTGACACTTGTCATTTCTTGACTTTTTGGTAATTGGGATTCTAACAGGTGTTTTGGTAATTGGCATTCTAACCTCATCATGGTTTTGGTTTGCATTTCCCTGATGATGAGTGATAATGAGCATCTTTTCATGTACCCATTTTTATATTCTCTTTGGAAAAATACCTGTTCAGGTCCTTTGCCCATTTTTTAATCAGGAAAACTTTGCTGTTGCTTGAGTTCTCTCTATATTTTGAATATTAACTCCTTATTAGATATATGATTTGCGAATAGTTTCTCCCATTCAGTAGGTTGCTGTTTCATTTTGTTGATTGTTTCTTTTGCCCTGTAGAAGCTTTTTACTTTGATATAGTCCCACTTAGTAATTTGTATTTTAAAATTCATTTATTTATGGCTGTGCTGGGTCTTATTGCTGTTCTAGGTGTGAGGGTTTCCGTAATTGCAACGTGTGGGCTCAAGAGTGCTGGCTCAGCAGATGTGGAGCATGGCCTAAGTTGCTTGGTGGCATGTGTGATCTTCCCAGACCAAGGATCAAAGCTGTGTCTCCTGCATTGGCGGGCGGTTTCTTTATCACTGAGCCACTATGGAAACCTCACATTTATTCTACTTCTGTTGCATCCTCTTTTGGTGTCATACGTAAAATTATTGCCAAGACCAGTGTTAGGGAGTATTTCCCGTATGTTTTTTTTCTAGAAGTTTTACAGCTTCAGGTTTTTAAGTTGCTAATTCATTTTAAGTTAATTTTTGTGAGAGGTGTAAGATATGGGTCCAAGTCCAGTTTCACCTTCTGCATGCAGTTATCCAGTTTTCCCATTGTAAATTTATTGAAGAGACTATCTTTTCCTTACTGAGTATTCTTGACTCACTTGTCAAGTATTCATTGACTGTATATGTGAGTGCTTGTTTCTGGGCTCTTGATTCTGTTCCATTAGTCTGTGTTTCCCTTTTTATGCCATGACAGACTTCTATTGAAAAAAGCCATTGCAGTTTTGATAGGAGTTGCTTGGAATTTATAGATGGCTTTGGGTAGTATGAACATTTTGACAATATTTTTATCCATAAACATGGGTTTCCCTCCCCCATTTATTTGTGTCTTCTTTGGTGTTTTTCATCAAAGTCCTATAGTTTTCAATTCCTTGGTTAAATTATTGTAATTGTTCGATGCTATTGTGAATAGGCTGGTTTTATTTCTTTCTCAGATATTTTGTATATAGTGTATATTTTGTATATAGTATGTAGAAGTATAGCTGATTTCTATGTTGACTTTGTATGCTTTGTCTTTTAATCTTGTGTTTTAACTGAACTGAATTCCATTCTTCACTGGTAGAATTTTAATACCTACGTATTGGTACTACCTCCTCTTTCTCGTCCTCCACAACTAATCATTAAGCCTTAACCAGTCTGCATCTTAAATTTCCCATGTATTTAATGAGAGTACAGTAAAAATGCTAGCAGATTCTCCTTTAAAGGACTAGACAAGGTAAATATAAAGTTCGTATTAGGGGGAAAACCACAGTGTAAAAATAGATATACCATGAAGGAAGTGCAATGAAGGGCTAGTGCTGCCAGGAGAGAAAATACATTATAAAGCTAAAATAACTAAAGCTGTTTGGTCAGTTTGTAAATAAGTAGCTGCTGCTGCTAAGTCGCTTCAGTCGTATTCGACTCTGTGCGACCCCATAGATGGCAGCCCACCAGGCTCCCCCGTCCCTGGGATTCTCCAGGCAAGAACACTGGAGTGGGTTGTCATTTCCTTCTCCAATGCATGAAAGTGAAAAGTCAAAGTGAAGTCACTCAGTCATGTCTGACTCTTAGTGACCCCATGGACTTCAGCCTACCAGGCTTCTCTGTCCATGGGGTTTTCCAGGCAAGAGTACTGGAGTGGGTTGCCATTGCCTTCTCTGTAGTAAATAAGTGGACCAGGGAACAGAACAGAATTGAGAAATAAATCTAAATATGCTTGTGTGTGTTAGTCGCTCAGTCATGTCTGATTCTTTTTGACCCCATTGACTGTAGCTTGCCAGGCTCCTCTGTCCATGGAATTCTCCAGGCAAGAATACTGGAGTGGGTTGTCATTCCCTTCTCCAGGGGATCTTCCCAATCCAGGGACCAAACCTCGGCCTCCTGCATTACAGGCAGGTTCTTTACCATCTAAGCCAAATATACTTAGACATTTAATTTAGGATGAAAAGGATATTATTCTATTCAGGGTCATCGATAGTATCAGTTTCTCTTATCAAAGACACCAACGATTTCTGTATCACTAAATCCAGTGGACGTTTCTCAATCCTCATGTTTCTTGATCTTCTAGCAGCACTTGACCCATCTCGCCACTTCTTCCTCTTTGAAACATCAGGGCACTATACTCTCTTGTTTTTTTTCTAGCAATTCTCTCATTCCCTTGGTGATCTTATCCTATCTCAAGACTTTAAATATCTGTGTGCTGACAGCTCTCAAACCTATTTCTTTAGGATGGAACTGTCTCCTGAACTCCAGGACTAAACATTCAGTTTCCTATCAACATTTCCATCTGGACTTTAGTGGGTTTCTCAAAATGGATAGGTTTAGATCTTTCATGAACCTTTCCCAAAGTGCTCTTCTGTAGCCTTCCTCGTCTCAATAAATGGCAAGACCAGCTTTCCACTGGCTCAGGTCAAAAACATTGGCATAATTTTGACTCATATTTTTCTGTCAAATTCCAAGTTCAATCAGTCAGAAATCATATTTGCTCTACCTTAGGATATAATCTAAAGCATAATCAAATTGGCATGTACGTCTTATTACTTACACTGCCATTACTTTGAGTCAGACACCCCATTGAGGGTTATTGCAGAATCCTTCTAACTGATTTTCCTGCTTCTGTCTCAGCCTCCTCTTCCAGTTAATTTAAAAATTTTTAAATACTCTATTTATTTACTTGTTTACTTATTTTTATTTTTGGCTGCTCTGGGTCTTGCTGTGCAGAGACTTTCTCTAATTGGGGCAAGCAGGAACTACTGCCTAGTTGAGGCATGTGGACCTCTCATTGCAGTGGCTTGTCTTGTGCACAGGGTTTAGAACACAGGCTCAGTAGTTGTGGCACATGGGCTTAGCTGCCGCTCAGCATGTGGGATCTTCCTGGAGCAGGGATGGAATCCATGTCCCCAGAATTGACAGGCAGATTCTTAACCACTGAACCACTGGGGAAGTCCCCCAGATTTTGAACACTTTAAATTTTCTAATGTAGTACATACTCAGGGAAGTACATAAAGTATGTAAAGCAATTATTATTAAGTACAGATTCATGTATATAATACCCAGATCGAGAAATGGTCCTGGTGGTCCAGTGGTTAAGGCTCTGTGCTGCCACTGCAAGGGGGTGTGGTTTTTCATCCCTGGTCAGGGAATTATGATCCCATATGCCATTCAGCTCAGCCAAAAAATTAAAAAAAAGAAAGAAATGCCCCTCCAGGAACCCTGCTCTCATTACCCTCCTAATCACTATTGTCTCTATCTATCCTGCCTAGAAGTATTTATTTCAACTTTTATGATAATTTAAAAATTTGCTTTGCTTTTTGGTTTAAAATTTTATTTATGTCTCACTAAACAGTGGGGTAATGCTGCCTATTTTACCTTTAAAGTAAATATACATTCTTTCATGTGTGACTGTGACTCGTGCTTTTAAGGTTTATCCATGTACTTTGTAAAAGTATTTCATTTTAATAGTGGTATAGCCATTACAAATCATGCTGATGTAAGCATTCTTACACGTGTATCTTGCTGCATACATGTTTCAGTTTCTCAAGGTCATAGGATATACATATCTTCAGCTTTTCTAGGTAACACTTGTGACCAAGAAGTTGCAGCAAGGTACACTTCTGCTAGTAGTGTGTGAGAATTTCACTTGTTCTATGTCCTTGCCGACTGCATCGATGGCATCACTGACTTGAAGAACATGAATGTGAGCAAGCTCCGGGAGTTGGTGACGGACAGGGAAGCCTGGCGTGCTGCAGTCCACGGGGTCACAAAGAGTCGGACACGACTGGGTGACTGAACTGAGCTAATGTCCTTGCCAGCACTTTTATTGACGTAATTTAATTAATGCCAGTGTACATGTGGTGTGGTCTCTTCTTGTCTTAATTTGCATTTACATGACTGACGAGGTTGAATCCTTTTCATATGTTTCTTTTATTTATTTATTTTTTGTCGATGCTGTGTGACTTGTGGGATCTTTGTTCCCTGACCAAGAATTAAAAGCAAGGAGTCTAACCACTGGACTGCCAGGGAATTCATTTCTATGTTTCTTTTGTGGCATGCCTGTTCATTGGTTTTGCCCGTTTTTAAAGATTGAGGTTTTCATTTTTTTTCTTACTGGTTTTTAGCAGTTCCCTATATGGTCTGGATATAAGTATCAACTATGTATGTTGCGCCTGTTTTCTCTAATTCTGTGACGTGAAGTTTGCTGTCTCAATGCTATCCTTTGGGCAGAATTAAAAAAGAAATCTTTTTATCTTGAAATTTCAAATGTACAGAATTCTTAACTGAGAATGGGATATATATATCACGCCCCTTTACCTTTTTAATGTTTCAGTGCATAATTCTTAAGAACTTATATAACCAGTTGTTAAATTCTAGAAGTTTAACACTGATATAATACTTTTTAAAAAATTGTTGACTTATTTTTTACTGTGCTGGGTCTCTGCCGCACATGTTTCTCTTGAGTTGCAGTGAGCTGGGGCTACCTTTTTGTTGTGGTGCTTGGGCTTCTCATTGCAGGGGCTACTTTCTTGTTGTGAAGCTTGGGCTGTAGGTGTGTGGGCTTCAGTAGTTACGGCACATGGCTTAGTAGTTGCGGCTCCCAGGCACTAGAACACAGACTCAATAGTTAACGGTGCGTGGGGTTATTTGCTTCGAGGCACATGGGATCTTCCCTGACCTAGGATCCAGCTAGTGTCTCCTGCCAATAGATAACGGTGCGTGGGGTTATTTGCTTCGAGGCACATGGGATCTTCCCTGACCTAGGATCCAGCAGGTGTCTCCTGCCCTGGCAGGTGGATTCTTAACCACTGAGCCATCAGCGAAGTCCAGATATAATACTTTAAAAAAAATTATAGAATATACATAAGAAATGGTTAATGTGGTAAAAATTTGTTACATTTCTGTACCCTTCAGTTCAGTTCAGTTCAGTGCAGTCGCTCAGTCATGTCCGACTCTTTGCGACCCCGTGAATTGTAGCACGTTACTCCAGGTGTTTCTTGACTTTCCACTTTTGCATTCCAGTCCCCTATAATGAAAAGGACAATTTTTTCGGGTGTTAGTTCTAGAAGGTCTTGTAGGTCTTCATGGAAGTGTTCAACTTCAGCCCCTTCAGCATTACTGATCGGGGCATACACTCGGATTATTGTGATGTTGAATGGTTTGCCTTGGAAACAAACAGAGATCATTCTGTTGTTTTTGAGATTGTATTCAAGCACTGTATTTTGGACTCTTTTGTTGACTATGATGGCTACTCCAGTTTTTCTAAGGTATTCTTGCCCACAGTAGTAGATATAATGGTCATCTGAGTTAAATTCACCCATTCCAGTCCATCTTAGTTAGCTGATCCATCTTAGTTCCTAAAATGCGACTTTCACTCTTGCCATCTCCTCTTTGACCACTTCAGTTTGCCTTGATTCATGGATGTAACATTCCAGGTTCCTATGCAATATTGCTTTTCACAGCATTGGACTTTGTTTCTATCACCAGTCACATCCACAACTGGATGTTGTTTTTGTTTTGTCTCTGTCTCTTCATTCTTTCTGGAGTTATTTCTCCACTGATCTCCAGTAGCATACTGGGCACCTACCGACCTGGGGAGTTCATCTTTCAACGTCCTATCTTTTTGCCTTTTCAACAAAATGGTAATTCTGTTTAATCTTTTGAGGGAACATCACAATGGCACAGTGGCTGTACCATTTTACATTCCCACCAACAATGCACAAAAGTTCCATCTTCTCCACATCCTTGCTGGCACTTGTTTTCTGTTTTGATGATAGCTATCTTAGTTTGTGTGAAGTGGTATCTTGTTGTAGTTTTCATTTATATTTCCTAATATAATTAGTGATGTTGAGCCTCTTTTCATATTATTTGCCATTGGTAGGGGCTTCCCTGATAGCTCATTTGGTGAAGAACATACCTGCAGTGCAGGAGACATGGGTTTGATCCCTGGGTTAGAAAGATCCCCTGGAGAAGGAAATGGCAAGCCACTCCGGTATCCTTGCCTGGAAAATCTCATGGCAGAGGGGCCTGGTGGGCTGCAGTTCATGGGGTCACAAAGAGTTGGGAATGACTGAGCAACTGACACTTTCACTTTCACATATCTTTTTCTGGAGATGTCTATGTCTTCTTGATTGGATTGTTTTTGTTGTTGTTGAGTTGTAGAAGTTCTTTACATATTTTGATATTACAGTTTAATAGATACATCTTTGAAAATATTTCCTCCCATTCTGTGGGCTCCTTTTTTATTCTGTTAGTGTTTTTTGCACAAAATATTTTAGTTTTGATGAAGTCTGTGTACTTTTGTTATCTCTGCTTTTGTTGTCATACCTGAGAAATCTTGCCAATTCCAGTGTCACAAGAGTTTCCCCTTTTTCTTTTCTAAGTTGTATAGTTTTAGCTCTTATGTTTGGTCCTTTTGAGTTAATTTTTGTACGTGGTATTACATAAGGTCCAATTTCATGTTTTTGCATGAAGAAAAGTTATGACCAACCTAGATAGCACATTAATTTTTTTCAATTTCTATCTAATCAGGTTTTTTAAAATATAAATTTATTTATTTTAATTGGAGGCTAATTACTTCACAGTATTATATTGGTTTTGCCATACATCAACATGAATCTGTCACAGGTGTACATGTGTTCCCCATCTTGAACCCCCCTCCCAATTCTCTCCCCATACCATCCCTCTGGGTCATCCCAGTGCACCAGCCCCAAGCATCCTGTATCATGAATCGAACCTGGGCTGGTGATTCGTTTCACATATGATATTATACATGTTTCAATGCCATTCTCCCAAATCATCCCACCCTCTCCCTCTCCCACAGAGTCCAAAAGACTGTTCTATACATCTGTGTCTCTTTTGCTGTCTCGCATACAGAGTTATCATTACCTAGATAGCATATTAAAAAACAGAGACATTACTTTGCCAACAAAGGTCCGTCTAGTGAAGACTATGGTTTTTCCAGTGGTCTTGTATGGATGTGAGAGTTGGACGGTGAAGAAAGCTGAGCATCGAAGAACTGATGCTTTTGAACTATGGTGTTGTAGAACACGCTTGAGAGTCCCTTGGACTGCAAGGAGATCCAACCAGTCCATCCTAAAGGAGATCAGTCCTGGGTGTTCATTGGAAGGACTGATGCTAAAGCTGAAACTCCAATACTTTGGCCACCTCATGCGAAGAGTTGACTCATTGGAAAAGACCCTGATGCTGGGAGGGATTGAGGGCAGGAGGAGAAGGGGACGACAGAGGATGAGATGGCTGGATGGCATCACCGACTCTATGGACGTGAGTTTGAGTGAATTTTGGGAGTTGGTGATGGACAGGGAGGCCTGGCGTGCTGTGATTCATGGGGTCGCAGAGTCGGACACGACTGAGAGACTGAACTGACTGACTGACTGATCTAGTTTTCCCAGCAGTATTTTTTTTCATTATAGTTTATTACAAGATATTGAATTTACTTTCCTGTGCTCTAGAGTAGGTCCTTGCTGTCCTATTTTATATATAGTAGTGTGTATCTGTCAGTCCCAAACTCCAAATTTTTTCCTCTCCCTACTCCTTCCCCTTTAGTAACCATAGACTTGTTTTTTATATCTAGGGGTCTGTTTTGTAAATAAGTTCATTTGTATCATATTTTAGATTCCACATATAAGTAATATCCTATGATATTTGTCTTTCTCTTAGTCCCTGGTGACTCAGATGGTAAAGAATCTGCCTGCAGTGTAGGAGACCCTGGTTTGATTCCTGGGTTGGGAAGATCCCCTGGAAAAGGAAATGGCAACCCACTCCAGTAGTCTTTCTTGAGTATTCTAATGACAGAGGACAGTGGCAGGCTACAGTTCATGGGGTTGCAAACAGTCAGACACGACTGAGAAACTAACTTTCATTTTCTTTGGTTCACTTTGTATGATAATGTCTACATCCATCCATGTTGCTGCAAATGGCAATTATTTTATTCTTTTATTTATTATTTATTTTTAGTAAAACAAATTTTGGCCATACTAAGTAGAATGTGGGATCTTAGTTCTCCATCAGGGATTGAACCTGTGCCTTTTGCAGTGGAAGCATGGAGTCTTAATCACTGTATCACCAGGGATGTCTTTCATTCTTTTTTATGGCTGAGGGTTGCCGTCTGTGGGGTCGCACAGAGTCGGACATGACTGAAGCGACTTAGCAGCAGTAGCAGCAGCAGTATTTTATTGTATATATTTAGTACATCTTCTTTATCCAGTCATCTCTTGATGGACATTTAGGTTGCTTCCATGTCTTGGCTGTTGTTAATAGTGCTATTATAAATACTGTAGTGCGTGTATTTTTTCTGAATTAGAGTTTTCTCTGAATATATGCCCAGGATTCCAGCATAATGCTGGATTCCAGCACCATTTGTTGGAAAGACTGTTCTTTCTCCATTGAATGGTCTAAGGATCATTGTTCAAAACCACTTGACCAAGTATGGAAGGGTTTATTTCTGGGCTAATTATTCTGTTCCATTGGTCTGTATGTCTGCTGTTATGCCAGTTCCATTGTTTTGATTTTTATAGCTTTGCAGTAGGTTTTGAAGTCAGAAAGTGTGAGATCTCCAACTTAGTTCATTTAAAAAATTGTTTGACTGTCGTTCTTTTATTGCATCAATTGAGATGATTTGTTTTTTTTTTTTTTTCCTCATTCTATTAAGGTGGCATATCACATTGATTAATTTTTGTCCGTTGACCCATTCTCAAATTCCAGGAATAAGTCCCACTTGATTATAGTGTATAAACCTTTTAATTTCTCCTTTGGTTTGTGCATATTTTGTCTAGGATTTCTATGTCAATATTCATGAAGGATATTTGTAATTAAAAAAATATATTGTTTGACTACATGCAGAGTCTCTCGAGGCTCCACATCAAATTTAGGATGGATTTTTCTATTTCTTCAAAAATGTCATTGGGATTTTGATAGGAATGACATTGAATCTGTATATTCCTTCTGGTAGTTTTGACATTATAACAATATTGAGTCTTTCAATCCACAAATAGCTGTCTTTTCCGTTATGTCTTCTTTAATTTCTTTCAGAAATGTTTTGTAATTTTCATTGTACAAGTTTTCATTTTTTGTTTTTGCCTTTTTGCATTATTCCTAAGTGCTTTTAGAAGCTATTGTAAATGAACTTGTTTTTGTAACTTCCTTTTCAGATTTTTCCATTGTTAGGGTACAGAAATGCAACTGATTTTGATGTGTTAATTTTGTATCCTGCAACTTAATTTGTTCATTCTAACTTTGTGTGTAATCTTTAGGGTTTTCTGCATATAAAATCCATGTTGTCTGCAAACAGATAATTTTATTCTTTCTTTCTGATTTAGATGCCTTTTTCTTTTTCTTTTTTTTTTTTTTTATTAGGTCTATGTTGAATAGAAATGAGAAAACAGGCATCCTTACCTTGTACCTGTTTTTAGAGGAAAGCTTCTAATCTTTTACCATTGAGTATATTAGCTGTAGGTTTTCCATAAATAACCTTAATCATGTTGAAGTAGTTTCTTTCTAGTTTTCTGAATATTTTTTATCATGAAAGAGTGTTGAATTCTGTCAGGCTTTTTTTGCATTGAGATGATCATGTAATTTTTTTCTTTGTTTTTTGTTAATGTGGTATATTACATTGTTATTGGTGTGTTCAACCATCCTTATATTTCAGGAAAAAAATCTTCTTCGTTTTGGTGTGTAATTCCTTATAAAATGTTGTTGGATTAGGTCTGCTAGTATTTTGTTGAGTATTTTTATGTCAGTGTTTATATGGGATATTGAACTGTACTTTTCTTGTAGTGTCTTTGTCTGCTTTGGTATTAAGGTAATGCTGGGTCTCAGAATGAATTAAGAGATATTTCCTCCTCTTCAGTTTTTTGGAAAGAGTTTGAGGGGATTGGTGTTTAATCTTTCTTAATATTTGGTAGAATTCAATGGTGAAACCACTTGGTCTTGAGCTTTCATTTGGGAGGTTTTTGATTACTGATTGAGTCTCCTTACTAGTTACAGGTCTATTCAGATTTTCTACTTTTTCATGATTCAGTCTTGGTAGTAAGAGTGTATGTTTTAGGAATGTGTCCATATCATCTAGGTTATTCAACTTCTTGGTATAGAATTGTTCATAGGACTCTTATAATCTTTTTATTTCTGTAGAAGTAGTAGTTATGTTTCCACTTTCATTTTGTTAAAAAATTTTTTTTTTGTCTTGGACAGTGCTGGATATTCATTGCTGTATGTGGACTTTCTTTAGTTGTAGTGAGGTGAGTGGGGGCTCCTCTCGTTGTGATGGGTAGGCTTCTAATTGCAGTGGCTTCTCTTACTGAAGAGCACAGGATCTAGGGTGTGCATGCCTCAGTTGTTGTGGCTTCTGGGCTTTAGAGTGTGGGCTCTGTAATTGTGGCAGGGATCAAACCTGTGTCCCCTGCATTGGCAGGTGGATTCTTAACCACAGGACCACCAGGAAAGTCCCCCCACTTTCGTCTCTGATTTTAGTAATTTGAGTCTCTTTTTGCTAAATATTTATCCATCTTACTAAATATTTGTCAATTTTGTTGATCTTTTTGAAAAACCAACTTCTGGTTTTTACTGATTTTTTTCTTCCCTCTATTTTTTCTATTTTTCACTTATCTCAATTCTAATACTTATTTCCTTCCTTCTGCTCTTGAGGTTTAGTTCTTTTTTTCTTGTTAAGCTCCTTAGGGTGTAAAGTTGGGTTCAGAACTTTCTTAGTGTAAGTGTTTACAGCTTTAATTTCTCCTCTTAGCACTGTTTTTGCTGTATCTCATAAATTTTTGTATGTTTTCATTTCTTGATATTTTAAAATTTCCCTTGATTTCATCTTAGTTCATTGGTTGTTTAAAGAGTGTGATGTTTAATTTCCATCTATTTGTAAGTTTCCAGTTTTCTTTCTGTTTCCAGTTTCATTCCATTGTAATCAAACAAGATAGTTTGTATGATTTCAATTTTTAAAAATTTCTTAAGCTTGTTTTGTATATGACTAACATGTAGTCCATCTGATGTAATACTTTTGTTTACCAAGCAGATTCCAGTTCAGTCAGTTGTCCCATAAATGTCCTTTATAGCATTTTCTTTAGTACAGGATCTATTTCAGGATCACATATTGCATTTAGTTGTTATATTGCATTAATTTCCTTTACCCTGTGACAATTCCTCAGATTCTTTGTTATGACATTGAAGGCTGCAGAATGAATTATTTCATAGGTTGTTGCTTAGTTTGGGTTCTGACATTTCCTCATGATCAGATTCGGATTAGATATCCCAGTCTGTCTGCTACATTAGTGATATTGTATTGCTTAGATGATCACATCTGGAGGCAAGTGGTGGCCATCTGCCCTTCATTGATGATATTAATTTGATCATTGTTTTGGTGTTGTCTGGTTTCGCCACTGTGTAGTTACTGTTTTTCCTTTGTAGCTGATTCTCACTGGAAAGATGCTTTGAGGCCATATAACTGTTCCACGTTATACTTTTGCTCCTTGATTATCTATCGATTATTCCTGTCCAAACCGTCTTTACAAGGTGGTTATTTTCTAGCTCCACCACTTGCTTCATATTAATTGGCATTCTACTTTAAGGAAGAGCCCTGCATTTCTTGGGCATTTGTTCATTTCATTGACTTAGTATAGGTTCATGGATTTCAGATTTTACTGAGTGGTTTATAATCCATCACTATCATTATTTTGATGCTCAAATCGTCCTTCCCTTAGCCAGTGGGAGTCCCTGTAAGCTGGCTTCTGTGCCCTTTTGATAGGAGAACCAGTGTCAAATGAATACCTTATGGATAGTGTGTTTAAGTTCTGGAAGCTTTTCCAACCCTAAAGTCATGAAGATACTTTCTGTTTTCTAGAGGCTTTTTTATTTTGTGTTTTATATATTCATCTAAAATTGGAGTGGCTTTTACACATAGAGGCTAGTTTGATTTATTAAAAAATTTTTTTTCCAATACAGGAACCTGGTTGACATCTAGCCTTATATTGAAAAGAACGTTGTTTCCTGCTCTGTAATGTCATTTATGTCACGAATCAAATGTCCACATATCAAGAGTGTTTACTGCGCTTTCTCAATCTGTTTGCTTATCTCTATGGCAGTCAGTATGATACTATCAATAACAATGGCTTTATAACAAATGCTAATATCTGGTACAGCAAGTTGTTCCCCCTTATTTTCTTTAAGTCATATGGATACGGGATATTCTTGACCCTTTGCATTTCCACATATTTTACAACTTTGAGATATAATCGATATATGGTGAACTGTACACATTTAAGTTGTGTAATTAAGAGTTTTTTGATGCATGTTTATAGCCATGAAGCTATGACCACAATTAAGATAATGAACACAGCCATTACTTCCCAAAGTTTCTTCATGTATCATTGTAATTCATCCTACCTCCCAGCCCTGTCCTCAGGTTCATCTGCTTTTATCACACTAGATTAATTTGCATTTTCTAGAATATTATGTTGATATAAACAGAATCATACAAAATGACATTTTACAAAATAACATTTTGTATGTACAAAATATATACAAAAAGTATGTACTTTTTTTTCATTCACAGTTTTCTAAAATTTTATTTTATTTTACTTTATATTTGACTCCACTGAGTCTTTGTTGCTGTGCATGAGCTTTCTCTAGTTGCGATAAGCAGGGCCTATTCTAGTTGTGGGTGTATGCTTCTTATTGTGGTGGCTTCTCTTGTTGCAGAGCATGAGTTCTATGCACGTGGGTTTCAGTAGTTGTGATGCATGGGCTTAGTTGCAGGGTGGATCTTCCAGGATTGAACCTATGTCCCTTGCATTGGCAGGTGGACTCTTAACCACTGGACCACTAGGGACTTCCACTATGTACTCTCTTTTTGTTTGTTTTGTGCCATGGGGCTGGTTTCATTCACTTCAGTTCAGTTCAGTTGCCCAGTCGTGTCTGACTCTTTGCGACCCCTTGAATCTCAGCACGCCAGGCCTCCCTGTCCATCACCAACTCCCAGAGTTCACCCAAATTCATGTCCATCGAGTCAGTGATGCCATCCAGCCATCTCATCCTCTGTCATCCCCTTCTATTCCTGCCCCCAATCCCTCCCAGCATCAAAGTCTTTTCCAATGAGTCAGCTCTTCGCATGAGGTTGCCAAAGTATTGGAGTTTTAGCTTCAGCATTAATCCTTCCAAAGAACACCCAGGACTGATCTCTTTTAGGATTAGCTGGATCTCCTTGCAGTCCAAGGGACTCTCAAGAGTCTTCTCCAACACCACAGTTCAAAAGCATTCATTCACTTAGGATAATTATTTTGAGATTCACTTGATGGCATTGGGCTGTTACTAATTTTTGGCTGTTATGAGTCATGCTCTTGTGAACATGTGTTTGAGTCCATGTGTAGAGTGGAGAAGATAGACCTTTCTAGCTAGGCCATTCTAGCAAGATTCCAAACCACGGAGCCATAAAATAAAGATTGATACACACAGGTAATAATCTAAGGACTAAAGTCCTTTATATAAAAACATCTATCCAGTAAGAAAATAGGCAAAGAACATGAACAGTGAGTTGACAGATAATTGTAGTAAGATATTTATTGCAAGATTGCTTGCTATAGCAAAACTCTGGAAACAATCTAAAAGACCATCAGTAGGTGACATCAGTAAATATGTGATACATATTTTACTATCCTGATGTGGAGTGATCATCAGGAAGTTCCAGAACAGTGTGTGGTGCACTGTGCTGGAGGGAAAATAAGAAGGAAAAAATATATAAATGCTCCCATATGCATGTATGTCAGAGAAACTGATAGCGGTTGCCTTGAGGGATGGAAATTGGAGGCCTGGAAATAAGGGCTGGCATGTAGACTTACATTCCACTGTATCCACTATTCTGGTTAAATATTTTATAATATGTCTTTATTATCTTTAAGTTAGAAACTAGAAATCAAAGCATATCAGTCTCTCAGAACACCAAACATTGATTATTATCATTATCTCCAGATGGCTTCACTTAAAGTGACTGGTTCATTTTAGGCAAGCTGCAGACCAGTGATAAGGTGATAATAGTACTAGGCTTTAATGACACAGTCTGCTGAAGTGCTTAGAAAAGTCCTTAGTGCATAGCAAGGTCTGCATCAGGCCACTTGTTAGGGTGTGGCCCTACAGATGAATGACCCTGAAATGTTAGCTACACTGCAGGTCATTTTGCTGAGAGAGAACCAGGCCACGAAGATTTTTTGATGGCAAGGCAGGGAAAACATGGGTCTTTACTTTAGGCCATCTGTGAGCTGTATCCTAACCTGGCTCTGCCACCATGTCACCACCTTCTCTGAGACTGAACTTTCTGGAATTTTCTGGTTTCAGGACACCTCCTATTTATTCATCACTGGCCCTGACGTTGTGAAGTCTGTCACCAATGAGGACGTTACTCAGGAGGAACTTGGGGGTGCCAGGACCCACACCACCATGTCAGGTGAGGGGCCTTGAGGCTCACCTCATTATTGTCAGACATGGAGAGGAGGCGTTGCTAGAGCTGACAGTCTGGTACAAATGTTGCTTCATCGACAGAGCTTATTTGAATAGACTGTAGTGTGATGTATTATCTACAGATAGTAATAAATGTGGATTTATAGCTCAAAATTGCTAACTAATGGGGTACTTCTAATGCTTTTGTAGTCTTTGAAAATGTTGAACTAACTAGAATGATGGCTGTAAGAACTGTGATTCATGTGAGTATAGTTGAACTTAAAATTGCATTTTGATGTGACTTTTTAAAAAGGAAATAATTATTTGGCTGTGCTGAGTCTTAGTTGAGGCAAGCAAGATCTTTAGTTGTGGCGTGTGGGATCTAGTTCCCTGATCAGGGATTGAATCCAGGCCTTCTGCATTGGGAGTGGGGAGTCTTAGCCCCTGGACCACACCAGGGAAGTCCCTTGGTGTGGGGCTTCTTTTACTCCAAAGTTGGGTTATGTTTTAAGAGTCAGTGGCATCTTGCTGGTCACCATTGGCCAGTGAGCACATGGTCAAGACCTGTGTGCTCACGAGCTGGGTCATAGCTTTTCACCTCCTCAAGGTTAAGTGTCACATATGGAAAATTATCCTTTGCTTTCACCGTTGAAAGATGCTGTTTATACACAGAGGCATGTAATTGGGAGCAGAGCAGGAATCTGGTATTAGAGAAGACAGTTGTTGAAATAATGATTGGAATTCCATAATTCCTTGGCAAAAGACCTCAAGTTGTGAAAGTATTGCGTACCACACAGCAAGCAGTGTAACTGAAGATGGGAGAAATTGCCTCTTTGAGAGATTTCAGAGCATCGAGAGGCTGGTGGATGGTCTGTGTGCCTCGCTGTATTGTGCTTAAGGCGTTGGGTCATCGTTTGATTGCAGCATTTCTTTCTTAGTGTACATACAGTCGAGGTATGTCTTAATGTCCGTGAGGTCTTAACATTTGATGAAATTTGCTTAAAAAATAAAAGTCAGATCTCCTGATTCCCCCCACCCACAGAAGTTGTTCCTCCCCTATCTTGGGTGGGGGTCACCTTGACACACCCCTTTCTCTCACCTCTCAGGTCCTTTCAGCTCTCTAGCCAGCACACTTCTCACTGCTGACCCACAGCTTGTCACATTCCTATCTCAGGGCTCAATTGACAGCAGTTTTTTTCTTACTGGAATATAAAATCATGTTGCGACTTTTTTTCCCCTTTGTTTGTAGTCTTGACTTTATTGTAGATTTATAGGTCACAGTGCAGAAGTTCTTAAATTAATACCATGATTGGAAATGAACCATGGTATTTTCAAAAATGTATGTATTTATTTAATTAGAGCATAGTTTTATAACACGTTCATTCCTGCTGTACAACAGAGTGAGTCTGCTATATGTATATATACATCCCCTCCGTTTTGGATTTCCTTCCCATTTGTCACCACCGAGCACTGAGTAGAGTTCCCTGTGCTATATAGTAGTTTCTCATTGGTTATCTGTTTTATATATAGTAGTGTCTATATGTCAATTCCAACCTCACAATCCATCCCACCCTAAATAATGTTGAGTCTTGATGGAGTCTTAGATTTGATGAAATATGCAATTTTTTTCCTGACTGCAATAGTATTACATGTTTGTGGTAGACGACTTAGAAACTATAGGAATAAAAATCACTAGGAATTTTATTACCCAAAGATAAACACCATTCACTTTTTGGTTATACCCTGCAGTCTTTTTGCGCAGATGGATGTGAATATACAGCTGCATACTCAAACATACGTGTGTAATGTTCCTTTGTGGCCTGTTTTTTCATTTGACAGCTTAATGTAATGAATGTTTGTGACATTATATTTTCTTCTATAACATAATTTTAGCTTTAAAAGCATCATTTGGTATCCTGAATCTTAGGCTCTTGAGCTGTGTCTGATGCACTCAGCTCTGTAGTCTTAGAGTAAGACCCAAAAGATGCTGTTTATGCACACATATATATATATTTATTTTTTAGTAATAGCTTTATTGAGATATAATTCATATAATGGGCTGTGTTTGGGAGAGGGGCCAGGGGAAACTCCAGTGACTAGGCGATATTAGGGCAAAAACTTGTATAATGAGTGACCCCTGTAGGGGTGTAGATTTGGAGCAGAAGAAACAGGCTGCATAGACAGAGGATCAGCCTGAAGGTGTGTGGTGGGATGCCATCCTCAGTGGAGGTGCGCAGCAACAGGGCTGTCAGCCAGCCTGCCCTAGAAGGGGCAGGTGGGCATGAAGCTGCATCTCTGGGCTGACAGGTGCCCTGGCTCATCACATCCTCCCTGTCTTCTCAGGCGTGGCCCACAGGGCATTTGAGAATGATGTTGATGCTTTATGTAATCTCCGGGAGTTCTTCAACTACCTGCCTCTCAGCAATCAGGACCCAGCTCCTGTCCTTGAGTGCCATGACCCCAGGTGAGTTGCAGGTTGGGGTTCTTCTCTGGCCCCCCTGCTCTGGCTAGATCTCCAGGATCTGCGCTGGTGGGCAGCTGGGAGTAGATTGTGGAGTGGAGTCAGGTGTAGGCGTGGTGGTGGCATGTCTGGGTACACAAGCCAAGAAAGATATCATTTATTTGTTAAAATTTTTTTCTTTTTAAATTTATTTTTGGCCATGCTGTGTGGCATGCGAGATGTTAGTTCCCCAGCCAGGGATCCAACCTGTCCTCCCTCCAGTGGAATTGTGGTGTCTTAACCACTGGTCTGCCAGTGAAGTCACAGAAGATTTTATTTTTATTTTCCTTTTGCCTCTCTGTAATACCTGACAAGTAGCTTGGGATTAAAACAAATGGGGCCCCAAAATATTATTTCTGGCAGTCTTAATTTGTTCAGAATTGAGATAGATTTTGTTTGTATTAACATGAAGTAAATCAGTGTGAACTGATACAGGCAGCGTGCCCTTTAGGAAATGTGCTTATGCATACTTACTTGTGGCCAGAAGCTAGAGCAGCCCTGGGGAAGGCCGTGTTGCTGGCCTCCCTGTGAAGACCTTCTTCACTTTCCTTCTTGCTCATTTGGGCCACTGTCTGATGTGGGGGCACTCCACAGAGTGAACCAGACGCCCAGCTGGGGAACCACTGCTCCACACCTCTGGCGGCTTTCTTCTCCGCTTTGTTTCCTCTGTGATTTTGAAGCGCTCACTTGGGTTACACGACTTCTGCAGAAGAATTTGAAATTGTGTCCCTTGAGAAGAAGCCATTTTCAGACCCTCCCCTGTGGGTGGACCTGGGCTCCCACCTTTTGGGCTGTGTCTGGGCCAGAGTCATGTCCCCAGGACCCCTCCCTGTCTGCCTGCCTTACTCCTCAGGGGACCCAACCAGTGGCCCACTGTGTGTGGTCATGAAAGGGAGAGTGGTCATAAGGCCCAGAGCAGTGGGCACAGCCTCCTTTTCTGAGCCTCTGCACTGTTTGGGGGTTCTTGAAAAGTTTAGGACATCTTTGAAGGTGTTATGGACCAAGGGCCTACACATGTCTGAATAGCCTGCTTTGGCCCAGACATGGCTGCTTTCTGTTCAGTCCTAGGGAAGCTGTATGTGTCTGAGCAAACAGCTAATGAACAGTAGGGAGGCCTTTGTTACTGAGTGGGGTGATGCCCAAAACCCCAGTGTGGGAATTGTCTTGTTCCCACAAGACAAAATTGGATGGGCGTTGTCTTGTTCACTACACGTCTTTAGTGCTCTGTACAGTCCCTGGAATCTAGGAAGTGTTCAGAGGATAAATGAAGGCATCACCACATTCAGGGGAATAAGCTCATTTTTTCCCTCTAAATGAAAATGGGAAGATCTTCTGGGTTAATATCAAGCTCAGGTTCATTTTAATGTGATGGTAACATAGGAATGTATCTTTGAGGACTGCTTTGCAAGCCCAGCAGGAACAGAATCAGTCCAGCCCCTAAACTCTCGTCTCCCCCATTTCCCTCTCCTATCCCCCACCACCCGCAGAAGGCAACTGGCTCTTCCATGTTGATTAAATCTACTTCTTTTTCTACCCAAAGTGACCGTCTGGTTCCTGAGCTTGACACAATTGTCCCTTTGGAATCTACCAAAGCCTACAACATGGTGGACATCGTACACGCTGTGAGTCCCACGCCTGTTTGTCTGTCTGCTGGCTTGGCAGTGTGCATGTCCTTGTGCTTCGGCTCAGTGAGGAAGTGCAGGACCCACACGCCTTCATAGCAGGCACCACAGACAGGCCATGGGGTGGCACAGAACCAGGGCACTGAGGAACATGTTGTGGGAAGAGTCAGCGGCTGTGGCCACCCTACTGGCTCAGATGGACCTGAGGGAGGGGCAGCATTTGGGCCAGCAGAGCCCAGAGGTCCTGAGCTGGCACTCTGTGGCCCATGGAGAAGGGGCCCTGTGTCCAGAGCCTGGAGCTGAGGTGGGTTGACTCTTCACACACTGCTGTTGGGGGTCTCATGCTCAGAGGATGTTTTGTTTCTCTAGAGAAAGGAGAGTTCACGAGGCATCCCATGCCAGAGTTGAGGGATATGCGTGTAGGTCTGAGGGGCACAGGAGTCCTTTGTACCTTTTTCTTGGTGTAGTGGGTTCCTGGCTCATTAAGTGAAGAGGACGGTGTTGGAGTGAACTGGAGGCACCTGTCTCTGGCCATTGTCTCCCTCCTGCTTCCCTATGTGCTCTCAGCTCTCAGCTCTTCTTGCTAAATTTAGCCCAGGCAGCTCTGTGGGGTCAGCCTCTCCCAAGGCCCTGGCTCCCCCAGGGACCTGTTCCTTCTCCCCTGTGCTGTGGGAAGCCAGCGTGAGTCAGCAGCTGATCCTTGTTGCTGGGATCATTGCCTGCTGAGCACCGTGTGAGCCCCCTTCCTCCAGCATGCCCTCCTCTGACCTTGGCCTTCACTACTCTGCACCTCACAGTTGTCCTGTCCGTCTCTCACTGTCTCTGTCCCTTTCTTCTGGAGCCCTCCGTGCCTTCTGGACATTTCCTTCCTGGCCCAGCTTGGACTCTGCCATTGTGCCAGATATTAGTAGCCAGGCGCTGTTCTTAGTGATACTGTGATGGACAAAACCCTACCTTGGCGACCTCACCTCTGGGTAAGAGATTCAGAGAGTGAAAGCATACCCAGCATGGGTAATTTCAGGTCCAAAATTACAGTGAATAAGGTAAAATGGGTCTTTGCTGTCAGTGCCCCGATTCTCCTTTGATCCTATGGAGCGCCATCCCTGGTTCAAGGCTGCAGTCATCTGCCCATCCACCCGTGTTGCTAGCCTGCTGGGGGGAAGCCCTGGAGCCTTGCTCCAGCCTGAGCTGGGCCCTCGGTGTGCCTCTCTGGCCCCTGGCTTGAATATGTGTTGTGAACCTCCCCTCAGCCCCTGGTCTTATCTTCTTCACTCTTCCTAATCCAAACCCTAACTTCCTTGTCTACTCTGCACTCAAATCACGTGACATTGGCATTTCCTTTATGGAGAAAATGAAGAGCATCAGTTTCCTCAAGCCCCCCATAGGTGCCATTTCTCCCCCCCACCATCCCCCTCCCAACCCCCCACATCGTATCTCCCCAGGCTCAGGGAATGAGGTGCCTTCACCGGGGCTCCTTGCTCTATCCCTGTCTATCTGGCCTCTTGCTTTCTTTCCTGGTTTAACTTTTCCCTCTCGTAGCTCCTTCCTCTGGGCAATCAATGTGTTTGAACATGTATGGACTTCTTGTCTGCTAAAACATGCCCCTCTTTACCTGTTTTTCTGCTTAACTGCTGTCCACAGTCTTTTCTCCCTTTTTCCTCCATCTCCTCATGTCTCTTCTTCCTTGATTCCTCTCTGGAACCTGGCTTCTGGTTTTGTCCCTCTGTTGAATGCCAGCCCTCCTGATGACTTCTCCAGTTGCTAACTCCAGGGGACCAAGAGCATTAAATAGGTATAGTTACAGAGGTAACCATTATTATTATTTTTTATTTTTTTTTAACAATTACAAGTCTTCCTAAAAACAAAGCAAAATTATGTAGAGCAGCTCAAATGCATCACATAGAGAAACAGAGAAGCCTCCCTGGTGTTCTCTTCCAGGCACTGTTTCCCCCTAAACCTTTAAGGGAAACCACCATCCTGACTTTTAATAGCACAGTTTAGTTTTTCTTGGTTTTGTATATTATAGGAATGGAGTCACATAGTGTGCGGTCTTACCTGTCTGGCTGCTTTGCTTCAACTTGACAGTTGAAATTCGTCTGCATTGTTGCATTGTGGATTGTTCCCATGGTTCTTCATCTTTTGTATGAACTGACCACAGTTTATCTACTGTTGATGGGCATTGGATAATTCTGGCTTGAGGCTATTGCAAATAGTTCTGATACGATCATTCTGTTACGTGATTTTGGCAAAAAACAAAACTTTCTCGTCTCTGGGTCCATACTGAGAGTGGAAGCACCACGTCACAGTCGTGCATCCATGGAGCTTGAGTGGACACTGCCCAAGTGTCCTTCCTCTTAAAAGGACACCAGTCCTTTCGGACTAGGGCCTGAATCTTTATGACCTTGTTTACTTTATCTCCTTAAAGGTCCCGTCTCCCAAGTATAATCACACTGAGTGTTAGGTTTCAACATATGAATTTGGAAGGAGGCGGTACACAGTTCAGTTCATAAAGTACTATAATAAGAATGTGCAAGTTTTCTTTCTTTTTCTATGGACTGAACAACTGGAATAGCATTGGGATTTTCTCCTCTTTAAAAATGTGGGAGAAATTCTTGTAAAATTGTCAGTGCCTAGTGCTTTATTATTATTATTTTTTGATGGAGGAGTGGCTTTTTGATAACATCCTCTGCTCTTTAATGCTAATGTCTCTAAACTTTATCTTTGCTGGGGTAAAGTATATAAATTTTGGGTAAAGTATATAAATTTTTTTCTGTGACTCACCTATTTTGTCCGGATTTTTAATTTTACCTGCATAGGGTTATGTAGGGTTATATAGTTTCAGATCAGCAAAATCTGTTTCAGTGGTTTTCTCTTCTGACATTTTGTATTCTGTATTTTCTTGATAGTTACCTAGAAGTTGAAATATTTCATTGACGTATTTTGAAGGGTCAACTTTCAGAGTCTTTTCTTTTTTAAGGCTGTTTTTTGCTTTTGTATTAACTCCTTTTCTTTTATTTAATCATTTTTTTCCCCTTCTCAGATTTTTGAACTGGAAGTTTAATATATTTTCTTTAATTTTGATATAGCCACATCCAACTGCAGGGGAGGTTAGGAAATAGGGCCATTTGGCCATCGTTTCTGTTACAGTGGTAGAAATGGAAGCTGGATTTTTGGTGGATACTTAGGAGGCTACACTCTCTTAATCCTTTCAAAATAAAAGTAAATAATATGTACAAAGGAGAAAATATAGTATAGAAACATGTAAGGGGAAATGCAAAACATTTCTCTCCTTATCAGTCTTTCTCAGAGGTGACTACTATTAAGTTTCTTATGTATCTTTTCAGAAAACAAATTATATGTCAAATATGGGTCAATATATTTACTTTTAACTGAAAAAAATCATTATAGACACTTGTACACCTTGCAGTTTTTCACTTTCTTTCCCAATCATGACATACAAATTTACCTTATTCATTGTGATGGCTGTATATTATTCCATTGTATGGATGGAACATTATTTAAGCATCACTGTACTGATAGTTTAATCTTTTATAGTTTTTGCTTTTACAGTAGTGATGCAGAAAACATCTCTGTGTATCAGTATGTTTTTGTGACTGTATCCATTGGATCAGAATGGATATTTGGCCAGTAATGGAATTTGGCCAGAGAACAAAAGTCTTAAAATTTTTTTTTTTTTATAAGAAAAAAGGGCAGGAGAGAAGGTGGTATTTCTGGGTAGTTACGGTCTTCTAAATCCAAAACTGTACACATCCTTGAAAAACTGTATGTAGGTCAATAAGAAGAAGAAAAAAAAAACCTACCAATTCCATGCATTTATTGTAACTGGAAGACAGGAAACCATAAATTTAATATAAAAATGAGTGGAACAATAAATACCACTTTCTAGTTGGACTATTTCTTGAGTTTTGGCTATAAGTCTCTATGGAGAGCAAGAAGAAGTGTCAAGATGTTGCTCAGAAGGAGAAAGGAATTCAGAAGAAACCACTCAGAAAGTTCACTGTAAGAGTGAAAATATTGGAAAAGAGTCCTGTTAGTTTAGAAGAGTTACTTCAGAGGGGAGATTTAAACATGCATAAGAATCAAGAAGGCAGTCATGGAAGGGTATTCCTTCTTGGGAAGAAAAGATTTAAAGGAAGAGAGAGGCACCTTTCAGTTCAGTTCAGTCGCTCAGTCGTGTCTGACTCTTTGCGACCCCATGAACTGCAGCACACCAGGCCTCCTTTAGTCGGTGATGCCATCCAACCATCTCATCCTTTGTTGTCCCCTTCTCCTCCTCCCTCAATCTTTCCCAGCATCAGGGTCTTTTCAAATGAGTCAGCTCTTTGCATCAGGTGGCTGAAGTATTGGAGTTTCAGCTTCAGCATCAGTCCTTCCAGTGAACACCCAGGACTGATCTCCTTTAGAATGGATTAGTTGGATCTCCTTGCAGTCCAAGGGACTCTCAAGAGTCTTCTCCAACATCACAGTTCAAAAGCATCAATGCTTCGGCACTTAGCTTTCTTCATAGTCCAGCTCTCACATCCATATATTACTACTGGAAAAACTGTAGCCTTGACTAGACGGATCTTTGTTGACAAAGTAATGTCTCTGCTTTTTAATATGCTATCTAGATTGGTCATAACTTTCCTTCCAAGGAGTAACCATCTTTTAATTTCACGGCTGCAATCACCATCTGCAGTGATTTTGGAGCCCCCCAAAATAAAGTCAGCCACTGTTTCCACTGTTTCTCTATCTATTTGCCATGAAGTGATGGGACTGGATGCCATGATCTTCGTTTTCTGAATGTTGAGCTTTAAGCCAGCTTTTTCACTCTCCTCTTTCACTTTCATCAAGAAGCTCTTTAGTTCTTCTTCACTTTCTGCCATAAGGGTGGTGTCATCTGCATATCTGAGGTTATTGAGGCACCTTTGGAAATTAGGAAATGAGGGAACAATGAAGAAAGAGATAAATTTATGTGTTTGCAAGATAAAAAAATTTGAAGGTCCGTAATACCCCTTTCCCTACCGCTCTAATATCCAGACACCCATTAACTAAATGGCACTTTGTTATACTGACAGAAGAGGGTGCTCTTGAACTGGGAATCTTGTTCACCATCCAAACTGCCAACCTTGTTCATTCAGATACAAGTAGTTTATCTATATAAAGCTACTAAAATTAGAAAACCAAAAATGAGAATGAAAGACTTCAATTGACAAAACTCCTTTCAGAGTAAGAGTTCATTCAGCAGTTGATCCCCCTGCAGTTGTGTTCAATAGCCTCAAATCATTTGAACTGTGAAAAATTCAGAAACAAATAACAGAATAGACATAAAACAGGAAGAAGTAAAAATTAGTGGTGACTGAATTAAAATGTGGGGAACAAAATCACATATCAGAAATGAAGACAATTATAAAGTGCTCTAGGGAGAAAATTTGAATGAAATTTAATAGGGAATGTTGAAGAAAGGGGGAAGACAACCAAGAATATAAAGAAAAAGGTAGAAAAAAATCAGAAAACAAGTGATTAAAGTGGCAAAGAAGACTGAACATACATATAACTGGAGTGTCTAATAAAGGACAAATAGGAATAGAATTGATGTGTAAAACTGTAATCCAAGAAAGCATTCCAGAAATAAGACCCAGAGCTACACTCCCACTGAGTATATGGGAAAATTAACCAAGACTGAGAAAACTCTAGTCAATATCCACATATAACCATTAGATTAAAAAAATCCTCAGATCGGTCATGACTGAGCACATAATGCACGTACAAACAGGACTTTGAGGCCAAAAGGTGAAAACTAACAAGGTTGGGAGGACTAGAGTAGCAGCAGGTTTCTCAAAAGCAACGACCAACTAAGGCAACAATAGAAAAACACTTCTGGAGACTCCAGGAAAGAGTATGGGACTCAGGATTTTATGTCTGGCCGAGCTGATGTTCATGTATGAAGACTAAAGAAAACTAGTTTTAAATAGGTAAAACTGAGGGGCTTCTGTGTTCCCAGGTGTTTCTTGAAGCTACCAGAGGATGAGATTCATCCAGCCAAGAGATAACTGGAGAAATTTTGGCAAAGGGATTGATGGTACTTATTTAATTATAAGGCTAAAACTGGGTTGGGAATGAGTGTTTCAGTTGGAGAAAAAAATGCCACTGAAAGATGAAAGAGAAGGATGAGGGAAAGAGTATAATAAGTTCACTGATAGCTGTGGCTCAACAGATTTTAAAAGTAGACAGCTCAGTTAATAAAGATATTAAATGGGGAAACAGACTAAGGGCATTAAAAAGGTATAATTGCAGTGGCAACCACTAGATCAAAAATATACATCTTTTTAGATGACAACATAAAACATATCAATTAGAACAGCAAATACAACATGATAAACAGAATAATTATAAGAATAAAAATCTGAAACACCAATAAATATGAATGGCTTAACTTATTAAATTGATCTCATTTATTAAAAGAAAAATATGTTCAATACACCTCATAAAGAAAAACCATCTATATGTGATGTACAGGAGACAAAGTGATTCTGAAAAGTTAAACATAAGGGATGGGCAAAGGTATGTCAGGAGAACAGAAATAGCAAGTATGTGTGGACCTAATATTGGATGATGTAAAATTCAAATATTTACTGTGACAAGGAAAGACATTGTCACATAGAAAGATCTATGCCCTAAATGATACAACTGCCATCTTTGAAAAAGAAAAGCTATAGGATATTCAAGTAGACATAGATAGAAACAACTAAACACACCTTAATTAGTACAATGTACATGAAATGGACAAAAAAATTAATATATGGAAGATCTCAGTAACATCATAGATAGATATTATGAATGTATTTCAGACTTTGAAGTGAAGTGAGGTTGCTCAGTCGTGGCTGACTCTTTGCGACCCTGTGGACTGTAGCCTACCAGGCTTCTCCATCCATGGGATTCTCCAGGTAAGAGTACTGGAGTGGGTTACCATTTCCTTCTCCAGGGGATCTTCCTGACCCAGGGATCAAACCTGGGTCTCCTGCATTGGAGGCAGACACTTTAACCTCTGAGCCACCAGGGAAGCCCCATTTCAGACTTTACAGCCTGGTAAAAGGCAATGAGGAGAAGGCAATGGCAACCTACTCCAGTACTCTTGCCTGGAAAATCCCATGGACAGAGCCTGGTAGGCTGCAGCCCATGGGGTTGCTGAGAGTTGGACACGACTGAGCAACTTCACTTTCACTTTTCACGTTCATGCATTGGAGAAGGAAATGGCAACCCACTCCAGTGTTCTTGCCTGGAGAATCCCAGGGACGGGGGAGCCTGATGGGCTGCCATCTATGGGGTCGCACAGAGTCAGACACGACTAAAGCGACTTAGCAGCAGCAGCAGCAAAAGGCAATGAATCTTATTCTCAAATGCACATGGAACATTTACAAGAGTTGATCACATATTTGGTCAGAAAGAAAGCATCCTAGCAGCCCATAAAGCAAAAATATTATAAATAACACTGATGAAAACTAGAAATTTATAGCTACAACAATACTCATTTGGAAATAAATTTTCTGTTAAACAATTCTTGCATAAAAGGAGAAAATACAAGCCAAAATGACAGAATTATAAGGTGGTGCTAGTGATAAAGAACGCACCTGCAAGTTCAGGTAGATGTAAAACATGTGGGTTTGAGCCCTGGGTCAGGAAGATCCCTTGGAGGAGGGCATGGCAACCCACTCCAGTGTTCTTCCCTGGAGAACCGCATGGACAGAGGAGTCTGGTGGGCTATAGTCCACATGGTCTCAAAGAGTTGGACATGACTGAAGCAACTTAACTTGCACACATGACAGAATTAGAATCAAGATAATAAAAACACTGCATATCAATATCTACAGAATACTCTCTGTGAGAGGAGGAAAATTTATAGCTTTCAATGCTTAGTAAAAAATGAAAGAAGGAAAAGAAACTAAATTCTGTACTCAGAAAGTTGGGGAAAAATAAAATTTTCTAAAGAATTATAAGACTTTAATAAGCAGAAATTTTATAATTTTGGATATAGAAAAACAACTGTAGCTAATGGAATAGAATAACTACTAGACAAGTTAAAAAGACAAGGAAAAAGTACAAAAGTAGAAATATAGATCAATGAAACAAAATAGAAAGCCCAGGGATAAATCCACGCACCCTATGGACACCTCATCTTTGACAAAGGAGGCAAGAATATACAATGGAGAAAAGACAGTCCTTTAACAAGTGGTTCTGGGAAAACTGGTCAACCACTTGTAAAAGAATGAAACTAGAACACTTTCTAACACCATACACAAAATTAAACTCAAAATGGATTAAAGATCTAAATGTAAGACCAGAAACTATAAAACTCCTAGAGGAAAACATAGGCAAAACACTCTCTGACGTAAATCATAGCAGGATCCTCTATGACCCACCTCCCAGAGTACTGGAAATAAAAGCAAAAATAAACAGATGGGATCTAATTAAGCTTAAAGGCTTTTACACAACAAAGGAAGCTATAAGCAAGTTGAAAAGACAGCCTTCACAATGGGAGAAAATAATAGCAAACGAAACAACTGACAAATAATCTCAAAAATATACAAGCTGCTCATGCAGCTCAATTCCAAATAAATGACCCAATCAAAAAATGGGCCAAAGAACTAAACAGACGTTTCTCCACAGAAGACGTACAGATGGCTAACAAACACATGAAAAGATGCTCAGCATCTCTCATTATCAGAGAAATGCAGATCAAAACCACAGTGAGGTACCATCTCATGCTGATCAGAATGGCTGCAATCATAAAGTCTACAAACAATAAATGCTGGAGAGGGTGCAGAGAAAAGGGAACCCTCTTACACTGTTGGTGGGAATGCAAACTAGTACAGCCACTATGGAGAACAGTGTGGCGATTCCTTAAAAAACTGGAAACAGAACTGCCATATGACCCAGCAATCCCACTGCTGGGCACACATGCTGAGGAAACCAGAATTAATAGAGACACATGTACCCCAATGTTCATTGCAGCACTGTTTACAATAGCCAGGACAGGGAAACAACCTAAATGTCCATTGGCAGACAAATGGATAAGAAAGCTATGGCACGTATACACAATGGAACATTCAGTTCAGTTCAGTTCAGTCACTCAGTCGTGTCCGACTCTTTGCGACCCCATGAATCACAGCACGCCAGGCCTCCCTGTCCATCACCATCTCCTGGAGTTCACTCAGACTCATGTCCATCAAGTCCATGATGCCATCCAGCCATCTCATCGTCTGTTGTCCCATTCTCCTCTTGCCCCCAATCCCCTCCAGCATCAGAGTCTTTTCCAATGAGTCAGCTCTTCACATGAGGTGGCCAAAGTACTGGAGTTTCAGCTTCAGCATCATTCCTTCCAAAGAAATCCCAGGGCTGATCTCCTTCTGAATGGACTGGTTGGATCTCCTTGCAGTCCAAGGGACTCTTAAGAGTCTTCTCCAACACTACAGTTCAAAAGCATCAATTCTCCAGCGCTCAGCCTTCTTCACAGTCCAACTCTCACATCCATACATGACTACTGGAAAAACCATAGCCTTGACTAGACGGACTTTAGTCGGCAAAGTAATGTCTCTGCTTTTGAATATGCTATCTAGGTTGGTCATAACTTTTCTTCCATTACTCAGCCATTAAAAAGAATGCATTTGAATCAGTTCTAATGAGGTGGATGAAACTGGAGCCAATTATACAGAGTGAAGTAAGTCAGAAAGAAAAACACCAATACAATATATTAATGTATATATGTGGAATTTAGAAAGATGGTAACAATAACCCTATATGCGAGACAGCAAAAGAGACACAGATATAAAGAACAGTCTTTTGGACTCTTTTGAGAGAAGGCAAGGGTGGGATGATTTGAGAGAATAGCATTGAAACATTTATATTACCATATGTGAAATAGATCGCCAGTCCAGGTTCCATGCATGAGACAGGGCACTCAGGGCTGGTGCACTGGGATGACCCTGAGGGATGGGTGGGGAGGGAGGTGGGAGGGGGGTTCAGGATGGGGGGACACATGTACACCCATGGCTGATTCATGTCAATGTATGGCAGAAACCAGTACAATATTATAAAGTAAGTAGTCTCTAATTAAATAAGTTAATTTTAAAAAAAAGAAAAAATAAAAAAGTGCAAAGGAAATATAAGAAATTTCAAAATCACAAGAGGTGAGATGAACTGGACATTTTATTTGGAAAATACATTTTACCAAAAACTGACCCTCTTAGATGTAGAAAGCCTAAGTAGACCCAATTACATAGTAGTTGTTTCACAAAAATAGCAGCAGGCCTAGATAGTTTCATGTGGGAATTCTGTAAAACTTTAAAAGACCAAAGAGTGACAATGCTATATAAATTGTTTCAGAGACTAGACATTAAAGACACACACACACACACACACCCTTTACAAATTCTTTTCATGAAGCAAGTATGGCATTGATACTTGAACCTGATGTAAAGTAGAAAAACATTTCAGATTGGCATCACTTACCATCACTTGGCAGGAATACCAAATAAATGTTAACAGATTCCAACACCGTGTTAATATATACCCTAAGGAAGTAGGATTTATTGGAATGCAAGGTTGGTTATATAGAAAATCTATGCTGTACTCTGTTAAAAGATGGAAGAAAGATCATGTAGTTGTTTTCATAGATGCTGAGAAAAGCTTTTAAGAAAGTTCAACACCTAATACACACACGAGACTAGGAACTGATGGATATTGAACATGATAGACTTTAATATACACTTCTTCAAAACCAAGCATCTTACTTGATATGGAAATACTTACACTAAGATCTGGGATGCTGTCCATCTTCACTATTATTTAACATTATACTGGAGGTATCAGCCAATGCAGTTCAGCAAGAAAGTCAACTAGAGGCCAAAAGCTTTGGAAAGTTAAACTATGCTTGTAGAGGAGATAATATGCTAAAGATGCTAGAGAATGTGTGATAAATAGAATAAATAGGGGACAGGATATAAAATTAACCTAGGAATAGTGTTCATATACACAAACAATAACTGATTGTATATGGTAGTGTAAAAACTCCTTTTACATAGCAGTAAAGATAGAACTGGACATGGAACAATGGACTCCTTTTCAAAACTGGAAAAGGTGTAGGTCAAGGCTAAATATTGTGACCCTGCTTATTTAACTTTTATTCAGAGTACATCCTGCGAATTGCTGGGCTGGATGAATCACAAGCTGGAATCAAGATTGCTGAGAAAAATATCAACAATCTAGATATGTAGATGATGCCACTTTAATGGCAGAAAGAGAAGAGGAACTAAAGAGCCTCCTGATGAATGTGAAAGAGGAGAGTGAAAAAACTGGCTTAAAACTCAACATTTGAAAACCTAAGGTCATGGAATCTGGTCCCATCATTTCATGGCAAATAGATGGTGAAAAAGTGGAAACAGTTGCAGACTTTATTTTCTTGGGCTCCAAAATCAATGTGGACAGTGGCTACAGCTATGAAATTAAAAGACGCTCCCTTCTTGGAAGAAAAGCAATGGCAAACCTAGGCAGTGTATTAAAAAGCAGAGACATTGCTTTGCCAACAAAGGTCCGTCTAGTCGAAGTTATGGTTTTTCCAGTATTCATGTACGGATATGAGAGTTGGACCTAAAGAAAGCTGAGCACCAAAGAATCAATGCTTTTGAGTTGTCGTGTTGCAGAAGACTCTTGAGAGTCCCTTAGACAGCTGGGAGATCAAGCCAGTCAATCCTAAAGGAAATCAACCTTGAATATTCACTGGAAGGACTGATAGTGAAGCTGAAGCTCTAGTACTTTTGGCTACTTGATGCAAAGAGCAGACTCATTGGAAAAGACCCTGATGCTGGGAAAGATTGAGGGCAGGAGGAGAAGGGAGCCACAGAGGATGAGATGGTTGGATGGCGTCACCGACTCAATGGGCATGAGTTTGAGCAAACTCTGGGAGATAGTGAAGGGGAGCCTGGAGGCTGCAGTTCATGAAGTCGCAAAGAGTCGGACACGACTTAGCAACTGAACAACAACAAAGATAAAATATTTAGTAATAAACTTATAAGGCAAACTTTAAAACTTCTGAAAAACATAAATATAGGCTTAAACAAATGCAGACATCCCTTGTTCCTGGATATTGAGTTAATATAAAAATGTCAAAAGAGAAACTATGGCCATATCCTTTAGTAAAGAAAGTCACTCAGTCGTGTCTGACTCTTTGCAACCCCATGGACTGTAGCCTACTAGGCTCTTCCGTCCGTGGGATTTTCCAGGCAAGAATACTGGAGTGGGTTGCCATTTCCTTCTCCAGGGGATCTTCCTGACCCAGGGACTGAACCTGGGTCTCCTGCATTGTGGCCAGATGCTTTACCATCTGAGCCACCAGGGAAGTCTTATTAAAGCATGCTATAGTTAAAACAGTGTAGTCTTGACACATAAATAATGGAATAGAAGAGAAAAACTAGAAGTGGATTCAAGTACATATAGAGTTCAGGCATATATGATAAAGCTGTTACGTCAGATTCTCAGGGCAAGATTAGCTTTTTAACGGTCCTAAAGAATTTGCTAGCGATTCAGTGGTTAGGACTCTACTCTGTCGCTGCTGAGGGCCTGCATTCAGAAAAAGAAAATGGCCCTCCCCCAAAATAATGGTGCTAGGTGACTGGATAGCTGGTTGCATGCTCAGTCTCTAAGGTGTATTCTACTCTTTGCAACCCTGTGTACTGTAGCCCGCCAAGCTCCTCTGTTCATAGTATTTCCCAGGCAAGAATACTGGAGGGTGTTGCCATTTCCTTCTCCAGGAATTCTTCCTGACCCAGGTATCAAACTTGCATCTCTGCTTTGGCAGGTGGATTCTTTACCGCTGAACCACAAGGCAAGCCCAGATAGCTGGTAAAGAAAACATAAAATTATATTTTTAGTTCATACCATATTTAAGAATAAACTACAAATAGATCAGAGAAGTAAATATAATAAGTGAACTGGTACTAAAAGAAATCATGGATCAATTTCTCTAGGAGAAGATAAAGGATTTTGAACTGATTTAAAATGCAGTTTAAGTTAAAAAAATTGATGAATTTGACTGTGTAAACATTTAAAAATTTGACTCCACATAGTAAAAAGTTTATACAGTTAAAAGACATCCAGGAATGGGACTTCCCTGGTGGTCCAGTGGCAAAGACTCCACACTCCAAATGCAGGGGACCAGAGTTCAATCCCTGGTCAGTGAACTAGATCCCCCATGCGGGAACTGAAGAGTTTGCATGCTGAAAGACCCTGCATGCCACAGCAAAGATCAGAGATCCTGCATGCTGCAGCTAGGAACCAGTGCAGCCAAATAAAAACGTGAATATTAAAAAGACAATCAGGGATTCCTTAGTGGTCCATTGATTAGACCTCTGCTTCCACTGCAGAGGGCTGGAGTTCAATCCTTGGTCAGGGAACTGAGATCCCACACGCCCCGAGGTGTGGCACAAAAGGAAAGAAAAAAAAGACAACCAACAACCTGGGAGAAAATACTTGTGACATACATCACAAATAAAGGACCGATAACTCTAAAATGTAAAGAACTTTTAAAAAAAGAGAACAAAGACTAAAACTGATAAAAAGCAGGAAAAAATCATGAATAGATAGCTCACACACACACACAAAAGATATGAAATGGACCTTAGACATCTTAGAAAGATGTTTAAGTTTACTCATAATGCTAGAAATGCAACTTAAAATTATACTGAATTGTTTCTCCTTTGTCAGACTGGCCAAAAACTAAAAACTTGGAAATACTTTCTGCGGTAAGTCTGTGGGGAGTAGACACTCTGATATATTGCTGGTAAGGGTTATGGTAATATCTGAGGTTTTGCCCTAGCAGTCCCACCTCTAGGGATTTACCTTGAAGATACACTTCCCACCATACAAAATTATAGATGAACAAGGTTACTACTGTTACATCATTGTTTATGATTACAGAATATTCTAAGCAACTTGATTGTCAGTTTCACAATAATGTAAACAACACATAGAAGACTGATTGAATAAACTATGGTACATCCACACAGTGCAGTGCTATGCAGGAGTGAAAAAGAGTGAGGTAGAGCTGGAGAAGGCAATGGCACCCCACTCCAGTACTCTTGCCTGGAAAATCCCATGGACGAAGGAGCCTGCAGTCCATGGAGTCGCAAAGAGTCAGACACGACTGAGCGACTTCACTTTCACTTTCACTTTCATGCATTGGAGAAGGAAGTGGCAACCCACTCCAGTGTTCTTGCCTGGAGAATCCCAGGGACGGCAGAGCCTGCTGGGCTGCCGTCTATAGGGTCGCACAGAGTCGGGCACGACCGAAGCGGCTTAGCAGCAGCAGCAGAACCCTCTGAACTCATATGGAGTGATTCCCAGGATATATTAATTGAAGAAACCCAGAGTGCAAGAGAGAGTATTTCTCTAAGGTGGAAGGGGAATTATAAAATGTTATAAATGTATCTACTCATTTCTGCAATACACACACAAATCATAAATCAGAAAATGATGACATTCATAACATGGTGAGTGGAAGAGATTGGGAATGACATTATTAAACTATGTTAATGTTTACATATTAAAAAATAAAATCAATACTGGTTGGTTAACCTTTGAAATAAAAACAAAAGAACATGACTGTGTTTCAAGTGAATGACTTGAACACAGTATTTTGACTATACCTTTAGTGTAATGACAGAAATAAGGAAATACTGAATTGAAGTTGTATTTTCTGTGTGTGTGTGTTTGGCAGTCATATGAATTCTGAAACTATTTCATTTTTATTTGCAAATTGAATAAATGTTTTGAGGTTAATGGAGTTAGATTCCACTGTAGGAGAAAGAGATATGGAAAGGGAAGTACTAGAATGAACCCTGTAGTTGAACTAGAATGACGTTATCAGTGGAACTCCTGACTTTCATATTACTCACAGAAATGTGTATATGAGTGTGTCTATGGACTTCCTGTCTCTGCTCTGGGATAGCTTCTTGGAAGTAATTATTTACTCCACCTCTCCATCCCAGGGACCTGGGCTTCTTGAACAAATGGCTGTTTATATGTTTGGGGCAGGAAAAAAATATGAGATGAACCTGAAAGTAAGGTAATTCCAGAATGTAGGGTAGTGCTCAAAGAAAGAACGATGGAGAAACATCAAAAGGGCATAGGATCTATCTTGAATGAGCTCTCACTGTCAAATATGGGAACATTTGAACATAAAATAATGTTGGTAAAGATTGTAATCCACATGATAAAATATAAATCTGTAAATTCACACTGTGGATTTTCCATTAGTAAATGGGAAAGGCAAAGACATTTCTAACAGTAAAATGCCAAGGAATAAGTGGAGAAGGAAAATGGAGTTAGAGAAATCATTTGACAGTTATCGTAGCAGTAATTTGGGTTCCCTGGTGGCTCAGAGGTAACGGATCTGCTTGCCAGTGTTGGAGATGTGGGTTTAATCTCTGAGTTGGGAAGAGCCCCCGCAGAAGGGAATGGTAACCCACTCCAGCAGTCTCACCTGGGAAATCCTATGGGCAGAAGAGCCTGGCGGGCTGCAGTCCACAGGGTTGCATAGAGTCGGACACGACTGAAGTGCTCGAGCACTCAGCTGTGAATGCTAAGTAAACCTCCCGAGTGAAAACTTGATGAAGAATAGGGTTTTTACATAAGTTCAAAATACTTCCCCACAAAGTACTAATTACAAGTGGAAAAATAGTGACTTTACAGGAGAGAAACCTGGCATATCTCACCACTATTAATGGGCAAATTGACTGTGCGTGCCTTTTGATGTGATGCACTTGAGAGGGTCACTTCTGTGATATTCTGCCAAAAATGCTTAGGCTGAAATTAAACATGAACAAACATGAAACCCAAATAACCAAATAACCGACCTGTAGTCTTCAAAGATGTTATGAACATGAAAGACAAAGATGGAGGGGAAAAATTTAAGGGAGGCTAAAGAGACATTAGCCTCGCTTAGTAGCGAAGAGTCGGACACGACTGACCGACTTCACTTCTTTTTCACTTCAAAGAGACATTACCACTAAAAGTACCAGGTGACCAGACTTTCGTTGCTGTAAGAGATGTTATTGGAATCACTGACAACATGTGAATAAGATTTTGTAATAGATGATATGTTAATATTAGCATCCTTATTTTGGCAATGTCATTGAAGGTACATAGAAGACTGTCCTATTTTTAGGAGATAGACACTTGGGTACTTAGAGGTAAAGAAGCAGCATGTCTGTAATTCTCAAAATTCAGAAAGAAAGATTGCTTGTATATACATACATAGTAGTAAATACATATACATACTTATATACTTGAGAGACTAAGAAGAGTAAGGTAGTTAGATAGGGAGAGGGAATGATAAAGCTTATATGGTAAAATGTTAATAACAGGGAATGTGGGTGAAGAATATTTAAATTTTTTGTACTATTCTGGAAATTGTTATGTAAATTTGAAATTATTTCAAAATAAGGTAAAAAATGTATTAAATATGTCAAGTTAAATAGAACCTTTAAAAAGAAGGGTGCACTCACTGATTTATCTTCCCCCAGCCGTGCACAAGGAGGAGGTACCACCTTTGCCCATTGTCCTGTTCACAGGGAGAACCTGTCCTAGGAGCAGCTGTCCTGCCTGTAAATCTGCAAATATCTGACTTCCTGTAATGTGGTTATATCTTGTTTATCATTTTGAGCTCAGGAGTAAATTTATCCCTGCAGGTTGTTGATGAAAGAGAATTTTTTGAGATCATGCCCAATTATGCCAAGAACATCATTGTCGGTTTTGCAAGAATGAACGGGAGGACTGTTGGAATTGTTGGCAACCAACCTAAGGTGGCTTCAGGTAGGAGGGAAATTCTCTAGATACAGACCTAAATCGGGGTAGGGGAGTGGATGGGGGCCAGGGCTGCCTGCGCCCACAGTGCCTGTCTTCCTTTTCCTCAGTCAAGGCCTTCTATGTCCAGAAAAACTCAAATAGATGTTGCAAAAGCTCCTTTCTTTCTTAAATTCTCAAAATTAACATACACATCTGAAAATGCTTCTTTCATGCTTCTCTAGTGTTTTAAATGTTTATGGATTACTTTTTAACTTTTAAGCTCTTTGCTTTTTCAGAGGTCTGCCTTCTGTCCATCTGGTTATGCTATGATTAACCTACTGAACTGTGAGCTCAATGAGGCCAGGGGTGTTGGTGTCTTATTCGCAGTCTTATTGCTAGTGCCTTCAGGGGTGCCAGGTACAGAGTTATATGTGACAAGTTAACAGCATCCTGGTGTGCACAATTTTCTGGTGAGATGGCCAAATTTGAATCCCAGCCGGGTGTTGGGGACTATTTCATGCTCATGCTCAGGGTGGGGCTGGGGACTCTGCTTACCACTTCCCTCCTTACTGTCTTCCTTCTTAGGTTTCCTTTGCATCCCTGTGTGGGATGCATACACCTTTCCTTTTTGACCCAGTCTCAATTTTTGTTTCTGCCATGGCAATTTCTCCTTGTCTTTAGAAAAGGGTTTGTAAAAATGTTTTTTATTGTGGTAAAATATATTAACATAAAATTTGCCATTTTAACCATTTTTTGTGTTAGTGAACTATGGTTGATTTACAACATTGTATTAGTTTCAGGTGTACACCAAAGTGATTCAGTTTTTATATACATGTATATGTGTGTGTGTGTGTGTATGTGTGTGTGTGTGTGTGATATGTCACTTCAGTTCAGTTGTTCAGTCATGTCTGACTCTTTGTGACCCCATGGACTGCAGTACACTAAGCTGTCCATCGCCAGCTCCTGGAGTTTACCCAAGCTCATGTCCATCTAGTCGGTGATGCCATCCAGCCATCTCATCCTCTGTTGTCTCCTTTTCCTGCCACCTTCAGTCTTTCCCAGCATCAGGGTCTTTTCCAGTGAGTCAGTTCTTTGCATCAGGTGGCCAAAGTATTGGAGTTTCAGCTTCAGCATCAGTCCTTCCAATGAATATTAGGACCAATTTCCTTTAGAATGGACTGGTTGGATCTCCTTGCAGTCCAAGGGACTCTCAAGAGTCTTCTCCAACACCACAGTTAGAAAGCATCAATTCTTCGACACTCAGCTTTCATTTTAGTCCAACTCTCACATCCATACATGACTACTGGAAAAATCATAGCTTTGACTAGATGGACCTTTGTTGGCAAAGTAATGTCTCTGCTTTTTAATATGCTGTTCAGTTTGGTCATAGTTTTTCTCCCAAGGAGCAAGCGTCTTTTAATTTAATGGCTGCTGTCACCATCTTCAATGATTTTGGAGCCCAAGAAAATAGTCTGTCACTGTTTCCATTGTTTCCCCATCTATTTGCCATGAAGTGATGAGACTGGATGCCATGATCTTAGTTTTCTGAATGTTGAGTTTTAGCCAACTTTTTCACTCTCCTCTTTCATTTTCATCAAGAGGCTTTTTAGTTCTTCATTTTCTGCCATAGGGTGGAGTCATCTGTGTATCTGAGGTTATTGACATTTCTTCTGGCAGTCTTGATTCCAGCTTGTGCTTCATCCAGCCCAGCATTTCACATAATGTACTCTGCATATAAGTTAAATAAGCAGGGTGACAATAGACAGCCTTGACGTACTCCTTTTCCTATTTGGAACCAGTCTGTTGTTCCATGTCCAGTTCTCACTGTTGCTTCTTGACCTGCATACAGATTTCTCAAGAGGCAAGTCAGGTGGTCTGGTATTCCCATCTCTTGAAGAATTTGTTGTGATCTACATAGTCTAAGGCTTTGGGGTAGTCAATAAAGCAGAAATAGATGTTTTTCTGGAACTCTCTTGCTTTTTCTATGGTCCAATGGATGTTGGCAGTTTGATCTCTGGTTCCTCTGCCTTTTCTAAATCCAGCTGGAACATTTGGAAGTTCATGGTTCACATACTGTTGAAGACTGTGTTGGGGAATTTTGAGCATTACTTTGCTAGTATGTTAGGTGAGTGCAATTGTGTGGTAGTTTGAACATTCTTGGGCATTGCGTTTCTTTGGGATTGGAACGAAAACTGACCCTTTCCAGTCCTGTGGCCACTGCTGAGTTTTCCAAATTTGCTGGCATATTGAGTGGAGCACTTTCACAGCATCATCTTTTAGGATTTGAAATAGCTCGGCTGGAATTCCATCACCCCCACTAGCTTTGTTCATAGCAATGCTTCCTAAGGCCCACTGTGGTGAATGGAATTCACTAATGGTGAATGGGATTGTTTCCTCAATTTCTCTTTCTGTTTTCTCATTGTTAGTGTATAGGAACGCAAGGGATTTCTGTGTGTTAATTTTATATCCTGCAACTGTACTATATTCATTGATAAGCTCTAGTAATTTTCTGGTAGAGTCTTTAGGGTTTTCTATGTAGAGGATCATGTCATCTGGAAACAGTGTGAGTTTTACTTCTTCTTTTCCATTCTGAACTCCTTTTATTTCTTTTTCTTCTCTGCTTGCTGTGGCTAAAACTTCCAAAATTATATTGAATAATAGTGGTGAGAGTGGGCACCCTTGTCTTGTTCCTGACTTTAGGGGAAATGCTTTCAATTTTTCACCATTGAGGATAATGTTTGCTGTTGGTTTATCACATATGGCTTTTATTATGTTGAGGTATGTTCATTCTATTCCTGCTTTCTGGAGGGTCTTTATCATAAATGGATGGTGAGTTTTGTCAAAGGCTTTCTCTGCATCTATTGAGATAATCATATGGTTTTTATCTTTCAGTTTGTTAATGTGGTGTATCACATTGATTTGCAGATATTGAAGAATCCTTGTATACCTGGGATAAAGCCCACTTGGTCATGATGTATGATCTTTTTAATATGTTGTTGGATTCTGTTTGCTAGAATTTTGTTAAGGATTTTTGCATCTATGCTCATCAGTGATATTGGCCTGTATGGTGGTTTTTTTTGTGTGTGTGACATCTCTGTCTGGTTTTGGTATTTGGATGATGGTGGCCTCATAGAATGAGTTTGGAAGTTTACCTTTCTCTGCAGTTTTTTCTGGAAGAGTTTGAGTAGGATAGGTGTTAGCTCTTCTTTAAATTTTTGGTGGAATTCAGCTGTGAAGCTGTCTGGGCTTTTGTTTGCTGGAAGATTTCTGATTACAGTTTCTATTTCTGTGCTTGTGATGCATCTGTTAAGATTTTCTATTTATTTCTGGTTCAGTTTTGGAAAGTTATACTTTTCTTAGAATTTGTCCAGTTCTTCCAAGTTGTCCATTTTATTGGCATATAGTTGCTGACAGTAGTCTCTCACGAGACTTTGTATTTCTGTGTTGTCTGTTGTGATTTCTCCATTTTCATTTCTAATTTTGTTGATTTGATTCTTCTACCTTTTTTCTTGATGAGTCTGGCTAATGGTTTGTCTATTTTATTTATCTTCTCAAAGAACCAGCTTTTAGCTTTGTTGATTTTTGCTATGGTCTCCTTTGTTCCTTTTTCATTTATTTCTGCCTTAATTTTTATGATTTCCTTCCTTCTACTAAGAAAGGGGTTCTTCATTTCTTCCTTTCTAGTTGCTTTAGGTGTAGAGTTAGGTTATTTATTTGACTTTTCTCTTGTTTCTTGAGGTAAGCTTGTATTACTATGAACCTTCCCCTTAGCACTGCTTTTACTGAGTCCCATAGGTTTTGGGTTGTTGTTTCATTTCATTCGTTTCTATGCATATTTTGATTTTTTCTGTGATTTGCTCTTTATTCAGAAGCGTGTTGTTTAGACTCCATGAGTTTGTATTTTTAATAGTTTTTTTCCCATAGTTGACATTTAATCTTACCGCATTGTGATCAGAAAAGATGCTTGAAATGATTTCAATTTTTTTGAATTTACCAAGGTGAGATTTATGGCTCAGGATGTGATCTATCCTGGAGAAGGTTCTGTGTGCACTTGAGAAAAAGGTGAAATTCATTGTTTTGGGGTGAAATGGCCTATAGATACCAATTATGTCTAACTGGCCCATTCTGTCATTTAAAGTTTGTGTTTCCTTGCTGATTTTCTGTTTAGTTGATCTATCCATAGGTGTGAGTGGGGTGTTAAACTCTCCCACTGTTATTGTGTTACTGTTAATTTCCCCTTTCATACTTGTTAGCATTTGCCTTACATATTGAGGTGCTCCTGTGTTGGGTGCATATATATTTATAATTGTTATATCTTCTTGGATTGACTCTTTGATCATTATGTAGTGTCCTTCTTTGTCTCATTCTATGGCCTTTATTTCAAGTCTATTATATCTGATATGAGTATTCCTACTCCTGCTTCTTTTGGTCTCCATTTGTGTGAAATATCTTTTTCCAGCCCTTAACTTTCAGTCTGTACGTGTCCCTTGTTTTGAGGTGGGTCTCTTGTAGACAGCATATATAGAGGTCTTGTTTTTCCATTTAGCCAGTCTTTGTCTTTTGGTTGGGGCATTCAACCCATTACATTTAAGGTGATTATTGATAAGTATGATCCTGTTGCCATTTACTTTGTTGTTTTGAGCTGGAGTTTATACCCTCTTTCTGTGTTTCCTGTCTAGAGAAAATCCTTTAGCATTTGTTGAAGAGCTGGTTTGGTGGTGCTGAATTCTTTCAGCTTTTGCTTGTCTGTAAAGCTTTGATTTCTCCTTCATATCTGAATGAGATCCTTGCTGGGTATAGTAATCTGGGTTGTAGGTTTTTCTCTTTCATCACTTTAAGTATGTCCTGCCATGCCCTTCTGGCCTGAAGAGTTTCTATTGAAAGATCAGCTGTTATCCTTATGGGAATCACCTTGTGTGTTATTTGTTGTTTTTCCCTCTCTGCTTTTAATATTTATTCTTTGTGTTTGATCTTCACTAATTTGATTAATATGTGTCTTGGGGTGTTGTGCCTTGGGTTTATCCTGTTTGGGACTCTCTTGGTTTCTTGGACTTGGGTGGCTATTTCCTTCCCTACTTTAGGGAAATTTTCAACTATTATCTCCTCAAGTATTTTCTCATGGCCTTTCTTTTTGTTGTCTTCTTCTGGGACTCCTATGATTTGAATGTTGGGGCATTTTACATTGTCCCAGAGGTCTCTGAGGTTGTCCTTATTTCTTTTAATTTTTTTTTATTTTTTCCTCTCTGCTTCATTTATTTCCACTCTATCTTCCACCTCACTTATCCTATCTTCTGCCTCTGTTGTTCTACTGTTGGTTCCCTCCAGAGTGTTTCTGATCTCAGCTATCACATTATTCATCATTGATTGACTTTTTTTTCCTTCTAGGTCCTTGTTAAACATTTCTTGCATCTTCTCAATCCTTGTCTCCAGGCTATCTGTAACTCCATTTTGTTTTCAAGATTTTGCATCATTTTTACTATCATTATTCTGAATTCTTTTTCAGGTAGACTCCCTATCTCCTCATCTTTTGTTTAGTTTGGTGGGCATTTATCATGTTTCTTTACCTAGTGAATATTTCTCTGCCTTTTCATCTTGTTTAGATAGCTGTGTTTGGGGTGACCTTTCTGTAAGTTTGTGGTTCCTCTTTATTTTGGAGGTTCTCCCCTGTGGGTGGGGTTGGACGAGTGGCTTGTCAAGGTTTACTGGTTAGGGAAGCTTGCCTCAGTGTTCTGGTGCGTGGAGCTGGATTTCTTCTCTCTGGAGTGTAATGAAAAGTCCAGTTATGAGTTTTGAGGTGTCTATGGGTTTTGTGTGACTTTGCGCAGCCTGTATATTAATGCTCAGGGCTATGTTCCTGTGTTACTGGAGAATTAGGGTGCTATGTCTTCCTCTGGAACTTGTTGGCTCTTGGGTGGATCTTGGTTTCAGTGTAGGTATGGAGGCTTTTGGATGAGCTCTTGTCGATTAATGTTCCCTGGAGCCAGGAGTTTTCTGGTGTTCTCAAGTTTTGGATTTAAGCCTCCTGCCTCTTGTTTTCAGTCTTATTCTTACAGTAGCCTCAAGACTTCGCTGTCAATACTGCACCGATGATAAAACATCGAGGTTAATGGAGGAAAGATTCTCCACTATGAGGGATATCCAGAGAGGTTCACAGAGTTACATGGAGAAGAGAAGAGGGAGGAGTGAGATAGAGGTGACCAGGAGAAGAGGGGGAATCAAAAGAGGAGAGAGCAGTCCAGCCAGTAATCAGTTCCCCGTGTGCTCTCCACAACCTGGAACACCCAGAGAAGTTCACAGAGCTTCATAGAGAAGAGAAGAGGGAGGAAGGAGATAGATGTGACCAGGAGGAGAAGATAGGGAGTCAGAAGGAGAGAGATTTAGCCAGTAATCAGTTCCCTAAGTGCTCTCCACAGCCTGGAATACCCAAAGAGATTCACAGAGTTGAGTAGAGAAGAGAAGGGTAGGGAGGAGATAGAGGTGACCTGGGGGAGAAAAAGGAGAGTCAAAAGGGGGAGAGGGCAATCAAGCCAGTAATGACACTCCTAAGTTAAAATGGGTACTGAAGATTGGATTCTTAAAGGTACAAAATTGATACCAAAAAACAAAGATCAAAAATCTGGAGTAGAGGTTAGACTCTCAAAAATACAATATTAAAAAAACAAAACAAAATCAGAAAAATTATAAAAAATATATATGAATTTTTCTTTAAAAATAGGGTTCTTTTTTTTTTCCCAAGGTAATAGTAGGTTATAGAAATGAAGATTAATGGAGGAACAAAGGAATTAAAATTTAAAAAATAATAGTAAAATATATCTAGGAATTTCTCTGGAGCTGTTGTAGGCAGTGTGGGGTCATTCAGTTTCAGATAGTTCCTTGTTCCAGCTTATACTTCTTCTCAAGGTCTGCAGGCCCCTTCCAATGTAGTTGGTCCTAACTACAGGATTTTAATCTATTGCACCTGTCACTTCCAAAGTGGTTCCATCTGTTTTATTTTGGCTTCTTCTGTTTGCAAGTCTCTTCAGTGTCTAATTTCCGCCCTGACACAAGGGGGCGGAGGTGGTCACTTATTTAGGTTCACTTGTTCAGTTGTGCTGTGGGAAGGGAGGAACACTGCAAACAAGTATCACTGACATGTGTGGGGAGTGTTTGCAGTGTCTGGGACACACTGGGTTTGCCTCCACTCACAACATGTGCGCTTTCCCAGTCTACCCTGCTCAGGCTTCAGGCTGATCTGCCGGGGAACTGTCTAAAGCAGGCCTTGGGTTGCGTGCAGTTGCCAGATTTAAGCCGCTCCAGTTCAGATTCTCAGGTACTCCGCAAAGGCACAGACTCAGTTGGGCCTGCGTTTTGTGCCCTTCCCAGGTCCGAGGAGCTCAGGCAACCAAATGCTTGGTGAGCACACTCTTCCCAGGTGGGGCGGTGCATCTTATCACCTCCCTGGTCCCAGCCACTTGGTTTCCTGAGCGCGCGGTGGGAACGCTGTCTCAGGTGTGCCGCGTGTCTCCTCTGGGGAGCTGATCTCTGACTGCAACCTTTCTGGTGGATGTCAACTGTCACGATCCCTGGAAGACTTGGTTAGCAACTGGGGGCCTCCTCAGTTTGGTGGAGGATGCCGTCTCTGGGGCAGAGATTGCTCCTCTCCCTCCAGCTCTGGTGGTTGCCTGCCTGCCTCTCTGCCTCCGGTGGGGAATGGGCCAGTCTGCAGCCAGCTAGCTCTCCTCTGGTATCTGCTCAGTCCTTTGTTCTGTGAGTGGGCCTGGCAGTGCCTTAGGTTAGAGCTTTTCACGGGAAAGGTCTCTCTTTCTCTCTCTCTCTTTTTTTTTTCTCTCTAGCTATCCCACAGTTTGGGTTGCTACCTCAGGTTAGCTCCCTCAGATTGTCCTCAGGGCATTCAGGCCCAGTCCTTGCCCTAAGCAACGCAACCCATGCCTCCCTGTTCAGCCCCTGCTCGCTGGTCACAGACGCAAGTGTCTGGGCTACTTTACTGCTGGGACTTGCAGTTAGGTGTGTACTCGGTGGGTTTTATTTATTTATTTTTTCCTCCCAGTTATGTTGCCCTCTGAGATTCCAAAACTCCCCACAGACCCGCCGGTGAGAGGGTTTCCTGGTGTTTGGAAACTTCTCTTTCACAACTCCCTCCCTGGGACGGGTCTCCATCCCTAACTCTTTTGTCTCCTTTTTTATCTTTTATATTTTGCCCTACCTCCTTTTGAAGACAGTGGGCTGCCTTTCTGGGTGCCTGGTGTCCTCCGCCAGCGTTCAGAAGTTGTTTTGTGGAATTTGCTCAGCGTTCAAATGATCTTTCGATGAATTTATGGGGGAGAAGGTGGTCTCCCCGTCCTATTCCTCTGCCGTCTTAGGACCGCCCCCCCCCCTTTATTCTTTTGCGTGTGGAAACTTAGTTATCCCAGCATCATTTGCTGAAGAGAGTATTCTTTTCCTATTGAATGGACTTGACATTTTTGTCAGAAATCAGTGGTCTAGAGATGTATAAATTTATTTCTGATTTTTCAATACCATTCCTTTTGTCTACATGTCTGTCCATATGCTGGTATTACATTGTTCTGATTACTGTAGGTTTCTAGTAAGTTTTAATAGTGGGAAGTGTGAGTCTTCTTGTGCTGTTCTTTTTCAAGATTATTTTGTAGCCCCCTTGCAGTTCCATATGAATTTGACTATTGATTGGCCTTTATATTTTTGCAAAAAAGGATGTTGGAAGTTTGATGGTGAGTGCAGTGTGTCTATTGATGACTTAGTGTAGTATTGACATTTTAACTATGTAAACTCTTCTGACCCATGAACACAGGATGTCTTTTCATTTATTTTGGTCTTCTTTTATTTCTTCAGCAGTATTTTGAAGTTTTTACTGCATAAGTCTTTGAGTAACCTCTTGGTCAAGTTACTCCTGACTGTTTTATTCTTTTAGATGCTATTGTAAATGGAATTCCTTTTTTGGTTTCCCTTTCAGATTGTTCATTATTGGCAGATAGAAGGCCAAGTATGCACCTGCTTTTGGTTTGCTGATCTTGTAACCTGCAACTTTGCTGGAATTATTACCTTGAATAGCTTTCTTGTAAATTTTCTGGAATTTTCTATACATATGATCATATTTATGCAAATAAAAACAGTTTTACTTCTTCCTCTCCAGCTTGGATGCCTTTTTATTATTAACTGCTCTGGCTGGAACTTCAGCACAGTGTTGAATGGCAGTGGTACTAGTGTGCATCCTTGTCTTGTTCCTGATCCTAGGGTGAGAATTTTGTGTTTCAAGGCTTCCCTGGTGGCTCAGAGGTTAAAGCATCTGCCTGGAATGCTGGAGACCTGGGTTCGATCCCTGGGTTGGGAAGATCCCCTGGAGAAGGAAATGGCAACCCACTCCAGTACTCTTGCCTGGAGAATCCCATGGAGGGAGGAGCCTGGTAGGCTATAGTCCATGGGGTCGCAAAGAGTCGGACACGACTGAGCGACTTCACACTTCACACACTTCACACATTGAATAGGATGTTAGCTGTAAGTTTTTGTACATGGTCATGATGTTCGGGAAATTTCCTTCTGTTTGTAGTTTTCTGAGTATTTTTCATGAAAGGTGATAGATTTTGTCAAATGCCTTTTCTGTGTGAATTGAGATGATCAAGTAGATTTTGTCCTTTTTTGTATTAATGTGGTATATCATACTGATTGATTTTTTTGGTATATTGAACCACTTTTGCATTTCTGTAGGTTTTAATAAATATGTAATGATATGTATCTACCATTTGCAGCACCATACTAAATGGTTTCACTTGCCTTAAAAATCCTCTGCCTATTCATGACTCCCTTAGCCATAACCCTGATAGCCCGATAACCACTGGCAGTCACTCATGCGTCTATTATTTCTATAGTTTTCCAAAATTTTGCAAAATACTGTATAGTTAGAATCACACATAATGTAGATTTTTTGGATCAGGCCCTTCCAACTTGTTATATGGGAGAAGCTGGCCTGATAAAGCTGTTTACTCTGATTCAAGTTTCCTCCATGTGTTGTCATTGCTTAATATCTGATTTCTTTTTAGTATTAATATTACATTGTCTGGTTATATTACAGTTCATTTTTCTATTAACCTACCGAAGAATGTCTTTGCTGCTTTTAAGTTTTGGCAGTTATGAATAAAGCTGCTAAAAATACATATGCAAGTTTTTATGTGGACATGCATAAGTTTTCACCTCATTGGGTAAATATGGAGGAACATGATTGCTGGCTCAAAAAAGTAAGAGTGTGTTTAGCTTGTAAGTAAACTTGTAAGTATGTTTAGTTTGCCAAAGTGTCTTCTAGAGTGGCTGTACTAATTTGCATCCCTACCAGCAGTAAGAAAAGTTCTCTTGCTCCACATCTTTTTTCAGCATTTGGAGTCAGTGTTCTGAATTTTGGCTGTTCTGATAGGTGTGTAGTGGTATCTCATTATAATTTGCATTTCCTTGATGACGTATGATGTAGAACATATTTTCATGTGCTTATTTGCCATGTCTGTGTTTTCTTTGGTAAGGGATCTGTTCAGGTCTTTTGCCCATTTTTTTAATTGGGTTGTGTTCTTATTGTTGAGTTTGTTTGATCTAAATATAGAGGTAAACTGAAACAAGCTCAAGAAAATGAGTTTATTCGGGAATAGCAGAGGAACTGTAATTCAGGACAAGCAAACTGTAGCAAGTGACAGATGAGTCCATTGAGGGTTTGGGGCAGGTTGTATTTATGGACAAGGAATGTAAAGAGGGGAGAGTTCAGTTAGAGTCAGTTAAAATAAACAACAAATGGAGACCAGCCTTGAAAACTTCCTGAGTAGACAAAAATCAGTTTAGCCACAGAAACAAAACTCAGTTCAGCCCCCTCTTTGAGTCCAACCCGACCTGGGTCATCTCCCGTTTTTAAAGTTCCTGAGTTTGATATGAGACAGCCCCTGGTCAACCCCCTGTCATCTGAGAAAATTTTGGCACTATTGGTGTTCAATAAATCAGGCATTTTAGAGAAATCAGTTTTTTAGTCTTTAAGTTTTTTCTCCCTGAGGACAAATGTATGCGATTCTCCATTTTATATCCTCTCCATTTTATATCCTGTTTTAGACTGACATTCTTTCACAAGTTTTAAGAGTTCTTTGTATATGTTAGATAGCAGGCTTTTGTCAGACTGTGTGTTTTGTAAGTATTTTCTCCCAGTCTGTGATTGTCTTCTCATACTCTGGATAGTGTCTTTCACAGAGGAGAAATTTTAATTTTAAGTCCTGCACACCAATTATTTCTTTCATGGATCATGCCTTTGAAAGTAGAGTATCTAAAAAGTTAACTGCCATAGCCAGGGTCACCTAAGTATTCTCCCATGTTGTCTTCTATGGGTTTTATAGTTTTGTGTTTTACATTTAGGTCTGTGAATCCATTTTGAGTTAATTATTTGTGAAAGGTATAAGGTTTGGGTCTACATCAGTTTTTTTGGATAGGGATGTTTCAGCATCATTTGTTAAAAAGACTGTCTTTCTTCCATTGTATTACCTTTGATCCTTTGTCAAAGATTAGTTTATTATATTTATGTACATCTGTTTCTGGACTCTATTTTGTTCCATTGATTTGTTTCACCAATACCATACCTCATTTATTTCACCAATACCATACCGCTTGATGATATTGAGTCTTTCTATCCATGAACATGGAATATCTCTTCACTTATTTAGCTTTTTGAGTTTTGTAATCTTTGTAAACTCTACATAAGAGTTTTGTAATCTTCCTCATATAGATCTTGTATATGTTTTGTTAGATTTATGCCTATATATTTCTTTCTGGCAGAGGGGTGTGTGCTAATGTAAATGGTATTGTGTTGTTACTAATAGTTTCAAATTCATTGCTGGTATATTGAAAAGTGATTTACTTTAGTAAATTCACTTTGGATCCCACAGCTTTGCTGTGATTATTAGTTTCGGCAGTATTTTTGTTCTATAGGATTTTTCCACATAGACAATCATGTCATCTGTAAACAAAGTTAGATTTCTTCCTTCCCAGTCTGTATGGCTTCTATATATTTTCTTTTCTTGGTTTGTTGTATTAGCCAGGACTTCCAGTACAGTTTTTAAAAGGAGTGGTGGCACATGTGGTCTTCGATCTTTGTTGCAGCATAGATCTTCAGTTGGGGCATAAGAATTCTTAGTTGCAATATGTGAACTCTTAGTTGTAGCATGTGGGATCTAGTTCCCTGACCAGGGATCAAACCTAGTCCACCTGGATTGGGAGCATGAAGTCTTAGCCACTGGACCACCAGGGAAGTCTGTTTTTCAGATGTTGAATCAGCCTTGCATACCTGGGATAAATCCCATCTGGAAGTAGTGTATAATTATTTTTGTCTGTTACTGAGTTTGATTTGTTAAATATTTTGTTGAGGATTCTACTGGTCTGTAGTTTTCTTGTAATGTTGTTTCAGTATTAGGGTGATGATGGCCTCATAGAATGAGTTAGGAAATATTCTCTCTGATTGTAACTTCTAGAAGACATCATAGAGACCTGGTGCAATTTCATTTTTAAAGGTTTTGTAGAATTCTCCACCAAAGAACCTTTTTGGAGTGCGTTTTTTGTTGTTACTGTTTTGTTTTTTGGCTACACCACATGGCTTACACAATCTTAGGTTTCCTGACCAGGGGTTGAACACAGGCCCTGTCAATGAAAGTGTGGAGTCATAACCACTGGACTGCCAGGGCACCCCTGAATTTGTTTTTTAAATCATGTAAGAAATAAAAAGTGGCATTACAGTAATAATGCCAGAAATAATAACCAGAAATACAGTAACAATGACTTTCATTTTCCCCATGTAGTTATCTTTACTGGAGATCTTGATTTCTTTATACGGTTTTGTGATACCATCTACTATCTTTTTATTTCAACCTGGTGGGCTTGCTTTACCATTTTTTGTAGGGCAGGCATAGTGGTAACAAACTCTTCAGCTTGTTTATCTAGAAACGTCTTAATTTGTCCCTCATTTTTGAAGGACAGCTTGCCAAGTGTAGACTTCTTGGTTGAGATTTTACTTTTTCAGCACTTTGTTTCTTAAATTTTTAATTAAAGTATATTTATTTGCTGTATAATATAGTATACAATATAGTAATTCACAATTTTTAAAGGTTATAATTTAAAAATATTTATAGTTATAAAATATTGACTGCATTCACTATGTTATACAAGGTATCCCTTAGCTTACTTTATACCTTGTGTCTCTTACTCTCTTACCCCTATATTGCTCCTCCTGTCTTATTTCTCCCCATTGACAACCACTAGTTTGTTGTCTACATCTGTGTCTGATTCTTTTTGGTTGTATACACTAGTTTGTTATATTTTTTAGATTCCATATATGTGATATACAGTATTTGTATGATACTGGCTTATTTCGCTTAGTATAATGCTCTCCAAGTCCATCCATGTTGCCACAAATGGCAAAATTTCATTCTTTGTATGTCTGAGTAGTATTCCATTATATGTATGAGTGTTAGCCACTCAGTCATGTCTGACTCTTTCGACCCAGTGGACTGTAGCTGGCCAGGCTCTTCTGTCCATGTTATTCTCCAGGCAAGAATACCGGAGGAATAGTCATTCCTGTTTCCAGGTGATCTTCCCAACCCAAGGATGAACCCAGGTCTCCCACATTGCAGGCAGATTCTTTACTGTATGAGCCACCAGTGAAGCCTGTTATACATATATACCATTTTTCTCTATCTGTTCATCTGTTGATTGACACTTAGGTTGCTTACATATCTTGGCAATTGTAAATAATGCTGCTGTGAACATTGGAGTGCATGTATCTTTTTGAATTAGTGGTGTTTTTTTTTTTTTTGGATACATACTTAGGAGTGGAAATTACTAGGGCAGAAGTACTGAATAGACATTTTTCCAGAGAAGAAATACAAATGGCAAACATGCCCATGAAAATATCCTCAACCTCGCTAATCATGAGGGAAATGAAAAACCAAACCCACAATGAAATATCACCTCACACCTGTCAGAATAGCTATCATCAAAATGAATACAAATAAATGTTGGCAAAGATGTGGAGAAAAAGGAACCCTTGTATACTATTAGTGGGAATGTATATTGGTACAGCCACTATTCAAAACAGTACGGAGGATTCTCAAAATCCTAAAAAATAAAACTACTATTAAAAAAAAATAGGAGGAGCAAAGACTGCCGCCACATTCTGCCTAGCAATCTGTCTGCTGCAGACACTGGGGTATCCCTCCAGGACCTTGCTTCAGAGAGGGGAGGATCCAGTGATGAGTCTGTGGCTTGGAAGAGTGTCTTCACCTGACCACGCCAGGCACCTCGATCTCAGACCTTCAACCTCCAGCACAAGATCAAGCCCTGAGCCTTTAGAGTGGAAGCACTGACTCCAAGACCATGGACTACCAGAGAACTAACCCTGCTGCTGCTGCTGCTAAGTCGCTTCAATCGTGTCCGACCGTGTGACCCCAGAGATGGCAGCCCACCAGGCTCCCCCGTCCCTGGGATTCTCCAGGCAAGAACACTGGAGTGAGTTGCCATTTCCTTCCCCAGTGCATGAAAGTGAAAAGTGAAGGTGAAGTCGCTCAGTTGTGTCCGACTCCCAGTGACCCCATGGACTGCAGCCCACCAGGCTCCCCCATCCATGGGGCTAACCCTAGGAAGTATCAAATAGTGAGAACTCATGCAAAGGAAACCTCTTGAATACAAGACCCAGCATCACCCAACAACCAGTAGCCCCCTGTGCAGGATGCCTCATCTAAACAATAAACAAAAGGAAAATATCACTCAGCCTTGCCCATCAGATGAAAAACAAACAAATAAAAGCACAGCACAAATCTCACCTATACGAAGCTTACACAAACCACTGGCCCAAACTTAGGAAGGCAGAAACCAAAAGGAAGAAAGAATTCAGCCTTGAAGCCTGGGAAAAGGAAACGTGAAACACAATAAGTTAAAAAAAAAATAATGAAAAGGCAGAGAAATACTACACAAATGAAGGAACAAACTAGAAATGCAGAAGTCCAAATAAATGAAGAGGAAATAGGCAAACCACCTGAAAGAGAATTCAGAATAATGATAGTAAAGATGATCAGAAACCTTGATAAAAGAATGGAGAAAATGTAAGAATCAATTAACAAAGACCTAGAAGAATTAAAGAATAAATATACAGAGACAGACAACACAATTACTGAAATTAAAAACACTTTAGAAAAAATCAATAGCAGAACATCTGAAGCAGAAGAACAAATCAGTTAGCTGGAAGATAAAATGGTGGAAATAACTTCTGTACAGCAGAATAAAGTAAAAAAAAAAAATGAAGTGAGGATTGTATCAGAGACCTCTGGGACAATATCAAATGCACCAACATTCAAATTATAGGGGTCCCAGAAGAAGAGAAAAAAGAAAGGGTATGGGAAAATTTTTGAAGACATTATCATTGAAAATTTCCCCAAGAAGGATAAGGAAATAGTTAATCAAGTCCAAGATGCGCAAAGAGTCCCATACAGGATAAACCCAAGGAAAAACATGCCAAGACACATACTAATCAAGCTAACAAAGACTAAACATGTAGAAAGAATATTAAAAGCCACAAGGGAGAAGCAGCAAGTAACATACAAGGGAAACCCCATACGCTTAACAGCTATCTTTCAGCAGAAACTCTGCAGGCCAGAAGGAAATGGCAGCATATATTTAAAGTACTGAAAGGAAAAAATCTACAACCAAGATTATTGTATCCTGCAAGGGTCTCATTCAAAATTGATGGAGAAATCAAAAACTTTTCAGACAAGCAAAAATTAAGAGAATTCAGTACGACCAAATTAGCTTTACAACAAATATTAAAGGGACTTATATAGCCAAGAAATACAAGAGAAGAAAAAAGATCTACAAAATCAACCCCAAACAGTTAAGAAAATGGCAGTCAGTTCAATTCAGTTCAGTTCAGTTGCTCAGTCGTGTCCGACTCTTTGCAACCCCATGAATTGCAGCACACCAGGCCTCCCTGACCATCACCAACTCCCGGAGTTCACTCAAACATCCATTGAGTCGGTGATGCCATCCAGCCATCTCATCCTCTGTCATCCCCTTTTCCTCCTGCCCCCAATCCCTCCCAGCATCAGAGTCTTTTCCAATGAGTCAACTCTTCACATGAGGTGGCCAAAGTACTGGAGTTTCAGCTTTAGCATCATTCCTTCCAAAGAACACCCAGGACTGATCTCCTTTAGAAAGGACTGGTTGGATCTCCTTGCAGTCCAAGGGACTCTCAAGAGTCTTCTCCAACACCACAGTTCAAAAGCATCAATTCTTCGGCACTCAGCTTTCTTCACAGTCCAACTCTCACATCCATACATGACCACTGGAAAAACCATAGACTTGACTAGATGGACCTTTGTTGGCAAAGTAATGTCTCTGCTTTTTAATATGCAATAGGAACATATATATCAGTAGCTACTTTAAATGTAAATAGATTAAATGCTCCAACCAAAAGACACAGACTGGCTAAATGGATACAAAAACAAGACCCATATATATGCTGTCTATAAGAAACCCGCTTTAGACCTAAAGACATGTACAGACTGAAAGTGAGAGGATGGTAAAATATGTTCCATGCCAATAGGAAGGAAAAGAAAGCTGGAGTAGCAGTCCTCATATCTGACAATTAGACCTTAAAGTAAAGAATATTACAAGAGATAAGAAAGGACAGTACATTTTGACCAAGGGATAAATCCAAGAGGAAGACATAACAATTATAAATATTTATGCACCCAACACAGGAGCACCTCAATACATAAGACAAACACTAATAGACATAAAAGGAGAAATGGACAGTAACACAATAATAGTAGGAGACTTTAACACCCTTCTCACACCAATAGACAGATCATCAAAACAGAAACTTAGTAAGGAAATACAAGTCTTAAATGATACATTAGATGAGATGGATCTCATTGATATCTGCAGGACATTCCAACCAAATGCAGCTGAATACACCTTCTCAAGTGCACATGGAACATTCTACAGGATGGACCACATCTTGAATCACAAATCAAACCTCAGTAAATTTAAGATAATTGAAATGGCATCAAGCATCTTCTCCGACCGCAACGCTATGAGACTAGATATCAATTATAAGAGAAAAACTGTAAGAAATACAAGCACCTGGAGAGATTAAGCAACACATTTGTAAATAATCAACAGATTACTGAAGAAATCAAAAGGGAAATAAAAAAATTTCTAGAAACAAATAACAATGAAAACACGACAACTCAAAACCTATGGGATGTACCAAAAGCAGTTCTAAGAGGGAAGTTTATAGCAATACAATCCTACCTCAAGATACAAGAAAAACATTGAATAGACAACGTAACTTTGCACCTAAAACAACTGGAAAAAGAAGAACAACCCCCCTTCCCGCACCCCCCCCCCCCGCCCCTGAAAATTAGTAGAAGGAAAGAAATCATAAAGATCCTAGCAGAAATAAATGAAAAACAGTGAAAGAAACAGTCAGGTCAGTCGCTCAGTTGTGTTTGACTCTTTGCTACCCCATGAATTGCAGCACGCCAGGCCTCCCTGTCCATCACCATTTTCCCAGAGTTCACTCAAACTCACGTCCATCGAGTTGGTGAGATGCCATCCAGCCATCTCATCCTCTGTCGTCCCCTTCTCCTCCTGCCCCCAATCCCTCCCAGCATCAGAGTCTTTTCCAATGAGTCAACTCTTCACATGAGGTGGCCAAAGTACTGGAGTTTCAGCTTTAGCATTGTTCCTTCTAGAGAACACCCAGGGCCGATCTCCTTTAGAATGGACTGGTTGGATCTCCTTGCAGTCCAGGGGACTCTCAAGAGTCTTCTCAAACACCACAGTTCAAAAGCATCGATTCTTCAGTGCTCAGCTTTCTTCACAGTCCAACTCTAAGCTTAATAGAACTAAAAGCTCATTCTTTGAGAAGATAAGTAAAACTGACAAACCTTTAGCCAGACTCATCAAGAAAAAAAGAGAAGTGGTACCTCATAATGAGGTACCACTTCACACCAGTCAGAATGGCTGCGATCCAAAAATCTGCAAGCAATAAATGCTGGAGAGGGTGTGGAGAAAAGGGAACCCTCCTACACTGTTGGTGGGAATGCAAACTAGTACAGCCACTATGGAGAACAGTGTGGAGATTCCTTAAAAAATTGCAAATAGAACTACCTTATGACCCAGCAATCCCACTTCTGGGCATACACACCGAGGAAACCAGAATTGAAAGAGACACATGTACCCCAATGTTCATCGCAGCGCTGTTTATAATAGCCAGGACATGGAAACAACCTAGATGTCCATCAGCAGATGAATGGATAAGAAAGCTGTGGTACATATACGCAATGGAGTATTACTCAGCCGTTAAAAAGAATTCATTTGAATCAGTTCTGATGAGATGGGTGAAACTGGAGCCAATTATACAGAGTGAAGTAAGCCAGAAAGAAAAACACCAATACAGTATACTAACACATATATATGGAATTTAGGAAGATGGCAATGACGACCCTGTATGCAAGACAGGAAAGAAGACACAGATGTGTATACCAGACTTTTGGACTCAGAGGGAGAGGGAGAGGGTGGGATGATTTGGGAGAATGGGAATTCTAACATGTATACTGTCATGTAAGAATTGAATCGCCAGTCCATGTCTGATGTAGGGTGGAGCTTGCTTGGGGCTGGTGCATGGGGATGACCCAGAGAGATGTTGTGGGGAGGGAGGTGGGAGGGGGGTTCATGTTTGGGAACGCATGTAAGAATTAAAGATTTTTAAATTTAAAAAAAATAAAAATTAAAAAAAAATAAAAAAAAAAAAAGAGAGAAGAATCAAATCAACAAAATTAGAAAAAGTAGAGGTTACAACAGACAATGCAGAAATACAAAGGATTATAAAAGACTATTATGGACAACTGGTGGATCAGAGGTTAAAGCGTCTGCCTGCTATGTAGGAGACCTGGGTTCGATCCCTGGGTCGGGAAGATCCCCTGGAGAAAGAAACGGCAACCCACTCCAGTATTCTTGCCTGGAGAATCCCATGGACGGAGGAGCCTGGTGGGCTACAGTCCACGGGGTCGCAAAGAGTCGGACACGACTGAGCGACTTCACTTCACTTATGGACAACTATATGGGAATAAAATGGATAATCTGGAAGAAATGGACAGATTCTTAGAAAAGTTCAATTTCCTAAGACTGGACCAGGAAGAAATAGAAATTATGAACAACCCGATTACAAACACTGAAATTGAAACTGTGATCAAAAATCTCCCCCAAAACAAAAGCCCAGGACCAGATGGCTTCCTTCACAGGAGAATTCTATAGAACATTTAAAGAGCTAATGCCTATCCTTCCAAAATCTTTCAAAAAATCGCAGAGGAAGGAACACTTCCAAACTTACTCTATGAGGCCATCATCACCGTGATACCAAAAACAGACAAAGACAGCACAGGCTACAGGCCAATATCACTGAAGAACATAGATGCAAAAGTCCTCAACAGAATTTTAGCAAACAGAATTCAGCAACACACTGAAAAGCTCATACATCATGATCAAGTTGGGTTTATTCTAGGAATGCAAGGATTCTTCAATATATTCCAATCAATCAATTTGAGAAACCATATTAACAAATTGAGAGATAAAAACCATATGATAATCTCAATAGATGGAGAAAAACCTTTGACAAAATTCAGCAACCATTTTTGATTAAAACTCTTCAAAAAATGGGCATAGAAGGAACCTACCTCAACATAGTAAAGGCCAAATATGAGAAACCTACAGCAAACATTATTCTCAATGGTGAAAAACTGAAAGCAATCCCCTTAAAAATAGGAACAAGACAAGGGTGTCAACTTTCACTACTGTTATTCAACATAGTTCTGGAAGTCCTGGCTACAGCAGAGAAGAAAAAGAGATAAAAAGAATCCAGATTGGAAAAGAAGAAATAACGTGCTCATGGTATGCAGATGACATGATACTGTACATAGAAAACCCTAAAGATAGTATCAAAAAATTACTAGAGCTAATCAGTGAATTTAGCAAAGTGCAGGATACAAAATCAATACACAGAAATCACTTGCATTTCTGTATACTAACAATGAAAAGTCAAAAAGAGAAATTAAGGAATCAATCCTATTCACTATTGCAACAAAAAGAATTAAATATCTAGGAATAAACTTACTTAAGGAGACAAAAGAACTGTCCACAGAAAATTGTAAGACACTGATGGAAGAAATCAAAGATGACATAAACAGATGGGGAGATATTCCATGTTCCTGGGTAGGAAGAATCAATATTGTGAAACTGACTATACTACCAAAGGCAATCTACAGATTCAGTGTGAACCTTATCAAATCACCAATGGCATTTTTCACAGAAATAGAACAAAAAATTTCACAATTCATATGGAAACACAAAAGCCCCCGAATAGCCAAGGCAGTCTTGAGAAAGAAGAATGGAGCTGGAAGAATCAACCTTTTTGACTTCAGATTATACTACAAAGCTACAGTCATCAAGACAGCATGTTACTGGCACAAAAACAGAAATATGGACCCATGGAACAAGATAGAAAGCCCAGAAATAAACCCATGCACCTATGGGTACCTTATTTTTGATAAAGAAGGCAAGAATATACAATGGGGGAAAGACAGCCTCTTCAATAACTGGTGCTGGGAAAACTGGACAGCTATGTGTAAGAGAATGAAATTAGAACACTTTCTAACACCATACACAAAGATAAACTCAAAATGGATTAAAGACCTAAATGCAAGACCAGAAACTATAAAACTCTTAGAGGAAAACATAGGCAGAATACTTGATGACGTAAATCAAAGCAAGATCTTCTTATGACCCACCTCCTAGAGTAATGGAGATAGAAACAAAAGTAAACAGGTGGGACCTGATTAAACTTAAAAGCTTTTGTACAGCGGAGGAAACTAAGGCTGGTGAAAAGACAGCCTTCAGAATGGGAGAAAATAATAGCAAATGAAACAATGACAAAGGATGAATTTCCAAAAACAAGCAGCTCTTAGAACTCAATGCCAGAAAATCAAACAACCCAATCAAAAAGTGGGAAAAAGACCTAAACAGACGTTTCTCCTAAGAAGACATACTGATGGCTAACAAACGCATGAAAAGATGCTCAACATCGCTCATTATTAGAGAAATCCAAATCAAAACCACAATGAGATATCGCCTCACACTGGTCAGAATGGCCATCATCAAAAAGTCTACAAACAATAAATGCTGGAGAGGGTGTGGAGAAAAGGGGACGCTCCTGCACTGTTGGTAGGAATGTAAATTGATACAGCCACGATGGAAGATGGTATGGAGATTCCTTAAGAAACTAGGAATAAAACCACCATATGACCCAGCAATCCCACTCCTAGGCATCTACCCTGAGGAAACCAAAATTGAAAAAGACACATGTGTCCCATTGTTCATTGCAGCAGTATTTACAGTTGCTCAAACATGGAAGCAACCTAGATATCCATCAACAGATGAATGGATAAAGGAGTTGTGGGAAATATACACTATGGAATATTACTCAGCCATAAAAAGGAAACCATTTGAGTCAGTTCTGATGAGGTGGATGAACCTAGAACCTGTTATACAGAGTGAAGTGAGTCAGAAAGAGAAAGGTAAATATCGTAGTCTAACACATATATTGTCACCCTGTTTATTTAACTTCTATGCAGAGTACATCATGAGAAACACTGGGCTGGAAGAAGCACAAGCTGAAATCAAGATTGCCGGGAGAAATATCAATAACCTCAGATATGCAGATGACACCACCCTTATGGCAGAAAGTGAAGAGGAACTAAAAAGCCTCTTGATGAAAGTGAAAGAGGAGAGCGAAAAAGTTGGCTTAAAGGTCAACATTCAGAAAACAAAGATCATGGCATCTGGTCCCATCACTTCATGGGAAATAGATGGGGAAACAGTGGAAACAGTGTCAGAGTTTATTTTTCTGGGCTCCAAAATCACTGCAGATGGTGATTGCTGCCATGAAATGAAAAGACGCTTACTCCTTGGAAGAAAAGTTATGACCAACCTAGATAGCATATTCAAAAGCAGAGACATTACTTTGCCAACAAAAGTCCATCTAGTCAAGGCTATGGTTTTTCCATTGGTCATGTATGGATGTAAGAGTTGGACTGTGAAGAAAGCTGCGCGCCAAAGAATTGATGCTTTTGAACTGTGGTGTTGGAGAAGACTCTTGAGAGTCCCTTGAACTGTAAGGAGATCCAACCAGTCCTTTCTAAAGGAGATCAGTCCTGGGATTTCTTTGGAAGGACTGATGCTAAAGCTGAAACTCCAATACTTTGGCCACCTCATGCGAAGAGTTGACTCATTGGAAAAGACTCTGATGCTGGGAGGGATTGGGGGCAGGAGGAGAAGGGGACAACAGAGAATGAGATGGCTGGATGGCATCACCAACTCAGTGGACGTGAGTTTGAGTGAACTCTGGGAGTTGGTGATGGACAGGGAGGCCTGGCGTGCTGCAATTCATGGGGTCGCAAAGAGTCGGACTTGACTGAGCGACTGAACTGAACTGAACACGTATATATGGAATCTAGAAAAATGGTACTGAAGAACTTATTTACAGGGCAGCAGTGGAGAAACAGACACAGAGAATAGACTTATGCACATGGGGAGAGGGGAGGAGAGGATGAGATGTATGGAGAGAGTAACATGGAAACTTACATTACCATATGTAAAATAGATAGCCAATGGGAATTTTCTGTGTGTTTCAGGAAACTCAAACAGGGGCCTGTATCAGCCTAGAGGGGTGGGATGGAGAGGGAGATGGGAGGGAGGTTCAAGAGGGAGGGGACATAGGTATACCTATGGCTGATTCATGTTGAGGTTTGACAGAAAACAACACAATTCTGTAAAGTAATTATCCTTCAATAAGAAAATAAATAAAAAACAGAACTTTCATCGCTTTACATATGTATCCCATTGTCTTCTGGCCTCCATGGTTTCTGCTGAGAAAGCAGTTTGTAGTCTTATTGACGATTCTTTGAATTTGATTAATCACTTACTTTTGCTACTTTCAGGATTCTTTTTCTTTAAATAGTTTGACTATAATGTGTCTCAGCGTGGATATGTGTGAGTTTATTCTACTTAGGCTTATAGTTCTTGGTTTTGTTTCTTCACATCTTGTGCCAAATTTGAGAAATTTTTTGGATATTATTTGTTCAAACAATGTCTCTACTCGTTTCTCCTCTCTCCTCCTCACGGTACTGACTTGCTGTATATATTGGTTTACTTCATGATATTCATAGTCCATTAGTCTCTAATCACTTCAGTTTTTCTTTTCTTTCTGTTCCTTTGATTGGATAATTTAAGTTTTTGTATTTTCAGGATTCCTCATACTTCTTCCTGTCTTCTCAATTCTGTTGAACCCCTGTAGTGATATTTTCGCTTCCGTTATTGTGCTTTTTAGTGATAGAATTTGTTTGGTTCTTTTTTATAATTTGTTTCTCCATTGATAGTCTCATTTTGTCCATACATTTTTTTTTTCCTGTTTTTGTTTGTTTAGTTCTTCATGTTTTTCTTTACCTCCTTGAGCAGATTTAAAACAGTTGTTTTAAAACCTTTGTTTAGTAAATTTATTGTCTGGGCTTCCTTAAGGATGATTGTTTATATTTATTTTGTTCATTTGAATGGTTCTACTTTCCTGTTTCTCTGTATGCTTTTTTTTTTATTGCTGTTGAAAACCGAACACTTGAATATTGTAATGTGTTGAACTCTGGGATCACATTCTCCCCCTTTTCCAGAGTTTGTTTTCTGATTGTTGAATGCTGTAGCAGTCTGTTTGTCTAGTGACTTTTCCTAACTGGTTTTGCAGGGGCTGTGTTCCTTGTTCTCTTCCTTAGCTTGTGTCCAACTACTGTTTGTGACTGAGATGCCAAAATAGACAGATAAGAAAACATCTCTTTTAGTCTTTGCAATTTGGCTCTGTATTGAGGCTTTCTTGCAACACTTGGCTAGACTTAGACAGAGTTTAGGGATCAGCCCAAGGTTAAAGCTTAAGATCCTCTCAGGTCTTTTGTTTTGTAATGTTATTTCATTTTCATTCATCTCAAGGTATTTTCTTTTTTAGAAATATTTTATTGAAGTGCAGTTAGATGGCATCATTGACTCAATGCACATGAGTTTGGGTAAACTCTGGGAGTTGGTGATGGATAGGGAGGCCTGGCGTGCTGCAGTTCTTGGGGTTGCAGAGAGTTGGACACGACTGAGTGACTGAACTGAACTGATAGTTGATTTACAGTTTTGTGTTAATTTCTGCTATACTGCATAGTCAGTTGCATTCTGGTTTATCACAGGATGTTGAATATTTTCCCCTGTGCTATACAGTAGGACCTTGTTGTTTATCCACTCTCTATATAATAGATTGCACCTGCTAACAACAAAACTCCTGATTTTACTTCCCCCATACACTCTCCCCCTTGGGCACCGTGAGTATGTTTGTTCTCTGTCTGTGAGTCTGTTTCTGTTTAGTACATATGTTCACTTGTGTCATATTCTGTATCCCACATATAAGTGATATATGGTATTTATCCTTCTGTTTCTGACTTACTTCACTTAAGGTGATAATCCCTTGGTCTATCCATGTTGCCGCAAATGGCATTATTTCCTTCTTTTTAATGGCTGAGTAATATTCCATTCTGTATGTGTATACACCACACACATCATTCTGTCACTGGACATTTAGGTTCTTTCCATGTCTTACCTCTGAGCCACCAGAGTCCCTTTCCATGTCTTGGCTGATGTAAATAGTGCTGTTATGAACAATAGGAATCCATGCATATTTTCAAATTATAGTTTGTCCGGGTATATGCCTAGGAGTGAGATTGCTGTGTCATACTTCACCTCTATTTTTAGTTTTTTGAGGAACCTCCATACGGAGGTTTTGTGTTGAACTACACTCATTTTCCTGCTCCCTCTCCAGCATTTATTATTTCTAGACTTTTTAATGTGGTCATTCTGACTGGTGTGAGGTGGTACCTCATTGTAGTTTTGATTTACATTTATTTAATAATTTGCAGTGATGAGCATATTTTCATGTGTCTATTGGCCATCAGTGTGTCTTCTTTGGAGAAATGTCTGTTTAGGCCTTCTGACCATTTTTTGGTTGGTTATTTGCTTTTTTGTTATTGTAGAAGCTGTTTATATATTTTGGAAATTAAGCCTTTGCTGGTTGCATCATTTGCAAATATCTTCTCTGAGTTGGAAGTTTGTCTTTTTCATTTTGTTTATGGGTTCCTTTGCTGTTTGAAAGCTTATATGCTTGGTTGATCTCATTTGTTTATTTTTGCTTTTATTTCTGTTGCCATGAGAGACTGACTTATGGAAACATGGGTGCGATTTATGTCAGAATGTTTTGCACATGTACTGTTCTTGGAGTTTTATGGTGTCTTGTCTTACATTTAAGGTTTTGGCAATTTTGAATTTCTTTTTGAGTATGCTCAGAGGGTGGTTTACATGTTGCTCCCCAACTTTCTTAATATCACTTGCTGAAAGACTGTTTTTTCCCATTGTGTACTGCCTTCTTTGTCAAAGATTAATCGTCCTTAGCTCTGTGGGTTTATTTCTGGGCTCTGTTTTGTTTCACTGATCTATTCAAGGTGCACTCTAATTTCCCTTCTCAGATCTTTTCTGAGCATACATCTCGCTCTAGTCATATCTGCCTCTTTCTGAATTCCCTTCTAGATACAGTGGCTCTAGAATGTCCAAATTCTGCCCCACCCCCACCAAACCCCCACGCTGCCTGTTTTTTTCCTCCCTGGCCTTAGATGATCTCAACTGTAATCTTTTGCCCCAGATGTCTGTCGGTGGTTCTTTTTTCTCACAGTGAGTGTTGGCTGCTACTTTTGTGGTCTGGATGAGTTCTGAGTTAGGTACAGAGATGAAAGGCTTGCACCATCTTTCAGGGCGCCCTCACACAAGGTAGAACAGACCTACATGGTGATTTGTGTCTGAGGTCATCTTTCCTTCCTCTAGAACCAGGGAGAATGTGGGGAAAGTGTAATTCAAAATGCCACAAAGCTTTTCTGCAGTTTCTAAATTGCCTTTTTCCCATTTCAGCTTTTGCTTAACTTGTCTGTTTCAGAATGTTGACAAAGTTAGTTCTGACTGTTTCTGCTTGTTTTTTGATGCTTCTCTTTGAGGATAGGAGCTAGGTGCTGTCTGTTCCGCTGTTTTGTTGTTTAGAAATCATGTTTGCGCACTGACTGTGCATTTTGTTCCTGTGGTGAGTTCTCATCTGTTCACGTATTCTTGAGTTCCTCCTCCTCACTGTGTCTGTCCCTGGCGTGGACTTCACATGATTTCCTGTGTCTGCACAAAGAGATTTCTTGTCCTGAGACCATGTCTGCAGGTTCTGGCACCCTCCGGTACAGGCACACTCTCACAAGCTCTCTTTTGAAGAAACTGCTTGGCTTATTCTGGAAACTTTATCTTCAAATATGTAGACTTCTATCCAAGGCCTTCCTGAGCCCTGACTGGGGTCTGAATACTTGGTTCCATTGTGGTTCTTCAGCTTCCCTCCTTCTGACTTTGTAATTTTCTTTGTGATATTTATGGAGTGTCATAAAGTGTCAGAGGCTCACAGAGGAGGCCTTTGTCATGGTTCTCATTTCTGTTTCTTTTTTATTGATGTAGTTGATTTACAATGTTGTGTTAACTTGTGCTGTACAAAAAAAGTGATTCAGTTATACATATATTAATATATATATACTTTTTCATAGTCATGATAAACCATGGGGAATTGAATATAGTTCCCCATGCTATATAGTAGGACCTTGTTGTTTATCCATTTTATGTATACTGGTTTGCATCTGCTAATCCCAAACTCGCATTCCTTCTCTCCCTTTTCTCTCCTCCCCCTTGGCACCCTGGTTCTTATTTCTTCCTTGTAGAATGTGCCAGGGCTCATTGGACTTCCTGGGTGCCAGATGCTCTGACAGGCCTGGACTGTGATGAGGCAGCCAAGCTCTTGGACCTAGGGCTCACTCTTGGCAGCTCAGGGTCACAGGTTTTCCATTTCTATTTTCAATTCCCCAATGATTTTATCTTGTTTTGGTTGTTATTGCTCATATTTTTCTTCCTTTTGATTTTTATTCTGACCTCTTTTCCATCTTGCGGTTTCTTAATTTAGAGTTGTCTTCATCCCAAGACTCATCATTTGCATTCTTTATTAACATAGATTTGGATAGAGAGGGAGGAGGGGAGATTTAAAACATTTTTTTTTTTACAGTTATAATTTACAGACCATAAAATGCACAGCTTTTACATGCTCATTTGGGTGGATTTTGGCAGGTTGACGATTCATGTGTGCTAAATCATTTCAGTCATGTCTTTGTGACCCTATGGACCATAGGCTCCATGGGATTCTGCAGGCGAGAAAACTAGAGTGGGTTGCCATGCCCTCCTCCAGGGTTCTTCCCCACCCAGGGGGAGACTCCCAACCTGTAATCACCATCCAAAATAAGATGTAGAACACGTCTGTCATCTCAGACATTCCCTCTGGCATTTAGCAAGAGGGAAGCTTTGCCTATTGTTTTTATTTTTTGAGTTGTCTTTTTATTGTTTATTTCTAAGATTCTTTATATATTCTGATGTGAACCCTTTGTCAGATTTGTATATTTTAAATATTTTTTTCCTGTTCTGTGACTTGTTTGTTTATTTAATTAAGTCTTTTGACTCTCATTATTTTTAAAAAGTGGTAAAATCCTTTTTATCAGTGTTTGACTTCTGATTAGAGCTTTTGTGTCCTGTCCAGGAAATCTTTGCCTACTGCAAGGTTTTGAAGATAGTCCAAGTCACCTTCTTGGAGCTTTGTCGTTGTGGGTTATGTTAAGCTCTGTGATCCATTTTGGGTTGATTTTCGTGTGTAGAGTATGGAGTGAAACAGTATTACCGTTGGTTAAGAAAGACTTGCTTTCCACATTGTTTTGGTGCGTGGTCTGAAATCAGTTCTCTGGGTCTATTTCTTCCCTGTCTGTCCTGTTTGGTTGCTGGTTTTGCCTGCCTTTATGCTTCTGCCATCTTGTCTTGATTTCTGAAGCTTTATGGTTCTTGGTGGTTCTCAACTAGGGACAATTTCAATGTACTGGGAACATGTGGCTATATTGGAAACAGTTTTGATTGTCACAGTGGGTGTGACGGGTGGAGGGGGGCTCCTGACTTCTAGTGTGTCTAACCCAAAGATGGTGACTAAACATTCTACATGCAGAAGTCAAACCCCCATAGCAAAGAATCATTCTGTCCAAAATGTTGGTAGTGCTAAGACGGAGAAACCCTGCTTTTGTGAGTCTTCAGGTTAGCTAGTGGAAGTCTTCTGATAATGCTATTTAAAAAGAATACCATTTGATTAGTCTATCTCCTTTGTATTACCATATGAATTTTCAGTTCAGTTCAGTCGCTCAGTCGTGTCCGACTCTTTGCGACCCCATGAATCACAGCACGCCAGGCCTCCTTGTCCGTCACCATCTCCCAGGGTTCGCTCAGACTCACGTCTGTCGAGTCCGTGATGCCATCCAGCCATCTCATCCTGGGTCGTCCCCTTCTCCTCCTGCCCCCAATCTCTCCCAGCATCAGAGTCTTTTCCAATGAGTCAACTTTTCGCATGAGGTGGCCAAAGTACTGGAGCTTCAGCTTCAGCATCACTCCTTCCAAAGAAATCCCAAGGTTGCTCTCCAGAATGGACTGGTTGGATCTCCTTGCAGTCCAAGGGACCCTAAAGAGTCTTCTCCAACACCACAGTTCAAAAGCATCAATTCTTCTTGTTCACAGTCCAATTCTCACATCCATACATGACCAATGGAAAAACCATAGCCTTAACTAGACGGACTTTAGTTGGTAAAGTAATGTCTCTGCTTTTGAATATACTATCTAGGTCGGTCATAACTTTTCTTCCAAGGAGTAAGCGTCTTTTAATTTCATGGCTGCAGGCACCATCTGCAGTGATTTTGGAGCCCCCCAAAATAAAGTCTGACACTGTTTCTACTGTTTCCCCATCTATTTCCCATGGAGTGATGGGACTGGATGCCATGATCTTCGTTTTCTGAATGTTGAGCTTTAAGCCAACTTTTTCACTCTCCTCTTTCACTTTCATCAAGAGGCTTTTTAGCTTCTCTTCACTTTCTGCCATAAGGGTGGTATCATCTGCATATCTGAGGTTATTGAGATTTCTCCCGGCAATCTTGATTCCAGCTTGTATTTCTTCCAGTCCAGCGTTTCTCATGTTGTACTCTGCATATAAGTTAAATAAGCAGGGTGACAATATACAGCTTTGACATACTCCTTTTCCTATTTGGAACCAGTCTGTTGTTCCATGTCCAGTTCTAACTGTTGCTTCCTGACCTGCATACAGATTTCTCAAGAGGCAGGTCAAGTGCTCTGGTATTCTCATCTCTTTCAGAATTTTCCACAGTTTATTGTGATCCACACAGTCAAAGGCTTTGGCATAGTCAATAAAGCAGAAATAGATGTTTTTCTGGAACTCTCTTGCTTTTTCCATGATCCAGCGGATGTTGGCAATTTGATCTCTGGTTCCTCTGCCTTTTCTAAAACCAGCTTGAACATCAGGGAGTTCATGGTTCACGTATTGCTGAAGCCTGGCTTGGAGAATTTTGAGCATTACTTTACTAGCATGTGAGATGAATGCAATTGTGCGGCAGTTTGAGCATTCTTTGGCATTGCGTTTCTTTGGGATTGGAATGAAAACTGACCTTTTCCAGTCCTGTGGCCACTGCTGAGTTTTCCAAATTTGCTGGCGTATTGAGTGCAGCACTTTCACAGCATCATCTTTCAGGATTTGAAACAACTCAACTGGAATTCCATCACTTCCACTAACTTTGTTCGTAGTGATGCTTTCTATGGCCCACTTGACTTCACATTCCAAGATGTCTGGCTCTAGATTAGTGATCACATCATCATGATTATCTGGGTCATGAAGATCGGATTTATCAGTTTCTACAAAGGCATTTCCTATGATTTTGATAGGAATTGCTTGAAAATGCAAATTTTTCCAGCTATGCTAGCCTATTAAGCTTTAAATCTAAAATAATAAAATAGTGTAAGTAATTAAGATTCAATACAATTAGGAGCTTAGTCTCTCACTTTCCCTATCATGTTTCAGGTGTTCAGTAGCCACATGTGTCTAGTTGTTTCTATGTCAACAAATAACAGAGTCAGAGAACATTTTCTTCATGAAAGTTCTCTTGGACAGCACTGGCATAGTTCAGTTTGGGAATTTATATATTCTTCTGATCCATGAGTATTTAAGTTTTTTATGGACATTCTTTATCAGACAGTAGAAGTTCCATTGCACTCATAGTTTACTGCTGGTTTTTAATTATGAATATTGGATTTCCTCAGATGTTTGTATCTGTTGTGATGACCGTATTGTTTTTTTCCTTTAATAATTTCACTGCTTTTCACACATGAGATCAACTCTGGATTCTTGGGTTAAACTGCACTTGGCAGTGTTTTTCTAATATTTCAGAACTTTTCATGAGGGATTTTGCTTTGCATTTTCTTGTCCCAAAACAAGAAGTTTTGGTATCAGGATAATGCTGGCCTCATAGAATGCTCTGCTGACCGTTCTGTGTGAGGGGACTTACTAGTAATTGAGCTCTTATTCTCTTCTGTGCCATTTTACCGATACCGTCTCCTTTAATCCTTACAACTATGGTAGGGCTTCCCTGGTGGCTCAGTTGGTAGAGAATCTGCCTGCAATGCAGGGGACCCCGGTTCGATCCCTGGGTCAGGAAGGATCCCCTGGAGAAGCAAATGGCAACCCACTCCAGGATTCTTGCCTGGAGAATCCCATGGACAGAGGAGCCTGGCGAGCTATAGTCCACAAGGTCGCAAGAGTTGGACACAACTTCACGACTAACCCACCACCTCCATAGTAGGGGAAGTAACATCCTTCCTTTTAAGGTGGGGAATCTCAGGCTCAGAAAGTAATTTCCCCAAACACATCGCTGTGGCTGATGGAGGCAGAATCCAATTCCAACTACACAGACTCTAGAAGACCAGCCCTTGGATGAGGGCCTCCCACTGCAGCTCCAGGGGTGAGGTGGGCTGTGCCTCAGGTGACCGCTGCCCTTCAGCTCACGAGACAAAAGCTGGATGTCTGTGCTGGGGTGTGGTGCCAGCTGCCGGGGCCGAGCCACTGCTGGGTCCTCTGGCCAGAGCCAGGGGGAGTCTCCTGTCCCCCCTGTTTTTCTTGGAATATGAAGCTCTCCTTTAGTTTCTCTGATGACGAAACTTTGGTACCCCTGTAGAAACCAGCTCTGAATGGTTGCCCAGTGTGGGTGGGGCTGGGACTGGTTTCTCTCTTTCTAGGATGCTTGGACATTAATTCATCCGTGAAAGGGGCTCGTTTTGTCCGATTCTGTGACTCGTTCAACATTCCCCTCATCACTTTTGTGGATGTCCCTGGCTTCCTGCCTGGTGAGTCACTGAGGGAGGTGGGTCAGGAGAGGTGGTTTTGCCCTGAGACGCCGCTTTATGTGGAGGTCCTCTTGCACAGGATTTGTGACGTTGCCATCCTCTGGGCGTCTGGAGGTGGGGACTGGCTGGGGGTGGCCCTGTGGGGAAGGGGAAGCCCTCACAGCTGAGAGTGGGGGTTGGCCCCGGGGAGACTCTGTGGGTATCCGGTAACTTGCTCTTGCCACAGGCACCGCGCAGGAGTATGGGGGCATCATCCGCCACGGCGCCAAGCTGCTCTACGCGTTTGCAGAGGCCACTGTGCCCAAAGTGACGGTCATCACCAGGAAGGTGAGGAGCTCAGGCTGGAGGCTGGAGCCCGCTCACCCCCAGTGGTGGGGCCTGGGCGTTGGGGGTCTGGCTGAGAGGGTCAGCAGTGCTGGAAGGAGTCTACGCCTCATTCCCCTTAACAAGTTCTCGAGGATGGCTTGGCGTGGATGGTCCTGCAGACACGCCCGGCAGAGAAGTCCCTGCTCATCTGGGAGTGGGAAAAGGCCGGAAAACCATGACCGTGAACTGCGAAAGTCCTGTGGCTGCGCCCTCGTATTCCTGGGCCTCCCAGCCCTGGGCCTTCAGGAGCCCAGGAGGGCCAGTCTTGCTTTCCATCCTCACTTCACTTGGCTTCCTGGGGTCCTACAGGGATGTGATCCGGCTGACTCAGGCTCTAATGTCCAGCATCTGGGACTGTTCTAGGCCTACGGTGGCGCCTATGATGTCATGAGCTCCAAGCACCTCTGTGGCGACACCAACTACGCCTGGCCCACGGCGGAGATTGCCGTCATGGGGGCAAAGGTAAGACCCTCCAGCTTCCCCTTCTCCGGGCTCCAGGGACTCCACTCTCCCTGCACAGCTGGGAAGTGTTGGGAAAAGGCCTGGGCCCCTGGGGTCGCCAGGCCTCCGGGGAGTTGGGGTCTAGACCCTGGCAATCCCCCTCCTGCACTCTCACTTCAGGCACGGACCCAGGTAGTAGGGGCCTCGAGTGGGTTCAGGGATTCAGTAGAACGGAAAGGACTGAGTCAGCTGAACTAGTTGTTGGAGGACTGGATGTTTCCCCAACCCCATCCCCAGCTCCCAGGAGGTCCTAGAGCCACTCCTGCAGCCCACGGGGGCCAAGCTGTAGTCCTGACCCTGCTGACTTTGGGCAGGGTGCCCCATGTTGCCTAGTCTACTAACCACTCCTGTCCTGCTTTGAAATAGCTGTCGGGGTTGAACTAGGTATCTCCCAGGCCCCAGCCTCCCCAGGCTGACTTTTAGGGGTTCTGACAGGATGACTTCTCTCTCAGACCTCATTTTTCTACACTTGGCATTTTAGTTTCTCTGCCTCTGGCCATTGAGTTGTGTGCTCAGGGCTCAGGATAATGAAAAAGTGTAACAGCATTCTGCTTTCCTTGATAAGGGGACCTTGACTCTTAACAGTGGAAACTGGGCCAAATATCTTGGCCTCGGAGAAGGACAAATGCACTTGGAGAGATTAGGACAGAATCTAGGGAGGCAGGTGATGCCTCGGCCTGGGCCACCCGGTCATTGGAGCCGTGGCTGAGCATCCATTGCAGCCGGGGGGTTATGGCGGTCGCTCCAGGCACCTGGGGTGGCCACTGCTCTCCAGCACACTTTGTTTACCGAGAAATTTGCAATCACTCCCAGTGATGTTGTGGGGGAGGGCTACCCTGGTCTCCGGGGGCCTCTAGGGCGATCACCAACTCCTCTTGTGACAGGGTGCTGTGGAGATCATCTTCAAAGGACACGAGAACGTGGAGGCGGCTCAGGCAGAGTACATCGAGAAGTTTGCCAACCCTTTTCCTGCAGCCGTGAGAGGTGGGCCTGTGGTGGGGAGAGCAGCTCGGCTCAGTTGTTGGGTCACTTGTTGCTTATTTTGCTCCAGAAGGCCCACCTTTGCCCTTCCTGTTGAGTCTGGAGACTGGTGAGGGCTGGCTGGACCCTGAGCCGTCATCACTTAAGGGCAGAGAGGCCTGTATGGGCCACTTTGTAACTGTGATCAAGAAAACATTGCTGAAGTGGCTAAATCTCTCTTCGTGGTATTCCAGCTACCCAGTACTGTGAAAAATCTACTCAAAACAAAGTGGTCTACTCAAACCTCCCTGCACCTTCCCCTCATAGTTCTGAGTGTCAGCATTTGGTCTGGGCTGGGCTGAGCTGGGTAGTGGTTCTGCTGGGATCAGTCATGGAAGTATGTCATCTAGCTGCCTGACTGGGGCTGGATAGCCCATGGTGGCCCCACTCACATGGCTGGTGCTGGCTGTCAGCCGGACTCTCCTTCACGGGGTTGCTTATTCTTTGGGAGGTGCGTCCACGTGCTCTGCAGGGTGTCCTGAGGGCAGCAAGAGGGTGAGAGGGGAAAGAAGATGCCTTGAGGCTTAGGTGTGGAAGTTGCAGTGTTACTCTTGCTACATTCTGTTGGCCAAGGCAGTTTACAAGGCCAAGTGAAGAAGTACAGTCCACTTCCTGATGGGAAGAGTGGCAAAGAAAGTGGCAAGACAGACTTATGCACAGGATGGGACGGATGATTGTAGTGAGTTTTTAAAAATAAAAGTGCACTTTCTTCATTTTATTCCATACTAAATTCATCTTGACAGGATGGAAGAGGGCTCACATTTTCCTTTTCTTGCTGAATGTTTCTGGGCCAGTTTGGGACCCGCCAGAGGAACAGGGGGCTCCTGGGGTCATGGGGAGGTTGGCAGGACTGAGCCTCTCTTGTGTCGGCCTGGCCCTACATGCACACTGTTGGCCCCAGAAGGTGGTGCCCACACTGAGCACCATGTGAGGGCTTGGTGGGCAGCAGGTGATCCGCTTCCTTTCCTGTGCTTCCCCAGGGTTTGTGGACGACATCATCCAGCCTTCCTCCACACGTGCCCGAATCTGCCGTGACCTGGATGTCCTGGCCAGCAAGAAGGTACAGCGCCCTTGGAGGAAACATGCGAATATTCCATTGTAAATGAATCAGGGAAAGAAAAACCAGGAGCTAATTACTGCCTGGCCATTTGTATACGCCCCTGCCTTTGCAGTCATGAAACCTGGGAATCTAAATACCATTAATCACTTGAAATGGCTAAGTTTATTAAATTCTAGAAAGATTTCATTTGTGCCTTACTGTAAAATTATTTTATTAAAAATCTTAACTGATATATTTTGAGCTTAAATTTCTTTTTCTTTCAAACACTCTAGTGTGATCACTTTGAGCTGACCTTTATCTGTGTGTTGTTTTCCTTTCTTTCCCTAAGAATTAATTTTTTTCTCTGAAGGTGAGATAATAAGCCTTTAGAGTGAACTACTTATCCGCTTAAGCATCAGTTTTCTTACTTTTATGGTATAATATTTAAATGATGTATGCTATCCGTTTCCTTCAGGAAATGTTGAGGATTAAAGGTATTTATAATTGTGTTGTATACATGTGTGTGTCTATCAGATAGATGCTTAGGAAGCATATGCTGTATAGTAATTGCTTACCTTATATTAACTTCTTTCCAGAAATGTGTTCCCAGATTTAAAAAACTTTTTTGGGAAAATTTCAAACCTGTGGAAATGTGGCAAGAGTTGTATACTCTTTACCTAGATTCTCCAGTTCTTAACACTTTCTAAAATTGCTTCATCTTCTACATAAATGTATAATTCCTATTTTTATTGACCTGTTTGAGAGTAAGTTGCAGAATCATAACTCTTTGTCTCTCCAGATTTCAGTGTTTATTTCCTGTGAAACAAGGCTCATTGTCTTACATGGTCTTTAATGAGACTGACATTTTTGAAGCATGTTTGTAAAATATTTTGTAGACAGTCACTCAGTTTGGGTCTGTCTGTTTACAGACATTTAGATCCAGGTACGAATAATTCACAAGAGTGTTCTTTTCTTATATTACATTAGGAAGCACATGTTAGTTTTTTCCCATTATTGATGAAATTGAATCTGATCACTTGGTTAAGGTAACAGCTGCAAAGATGACAGCCTTTGTAATTTTCTCTTTGTAATTAGTAATGAATCTGGGGGCATTTTGTAAGCCTGTCAGCACACTTTTGTCTAGTACTTGTAGTATGATTCTTGCCTCAATCAGCTTTTCTGTGTGGGTTATAAAATACTATATTTCTGATCCTATCATTTTATCCATAAGGAAGGAAGGAAGGAGTTTTCTCTTCAAAAAAATTTTTAGTGTCAATTTAGATGTGTAAATTATTTTTTCATTTTTAAACAGTTTTCCTGAAATAGTTTATTTTTCTTACTATGTTCAGTTGTGTCTGACTCTGGGACCCCATGGACTGTATCCCGCTAGGCTCCTTTGGGAATTCTTCAGGCAAGAATTCTGGAGTGGGTTGCCATTCTCCCAGTCCAGGGATTGAACCCAGGTGGTCCTGCAATTGCAGGCAGACTTTTTACTGTCTGAGCCACTAGGGAAGCCTTTTCTTACTATACTACCTATCACCCTATCAGATTTTCAAACACACATTATACTAGTTGGTTACATTTTTCTCCCTGTCCCACACCTTCACCCCAGGGTTTCTTTTTTTTTTTTTTGCATTTATGTATGATTTTTGGCTGGGCTGGGTCTTTTTTGTTGTGTGGGCTTTTCTCTAGTTGTGGCAAGTCGGGGCTACTCGTGCTTGCCCTGCTCAGGCTTCTCGTTGCGGGGCACGGGCTCTAGGGCATATGGTTTCCCAGGAGTTGCGGCGGGCGGGCTCAGAACTTGCGGCTCCCAGGTGGCGGGCGGGCTCAGGAGTTGCGGGGCTCAGGAGTTGCGGCGCCCAGCACAGGCTCTGTAGTTGTGGTCCACGGGCTCAGTTACTCTGAGGCATGTGGGATCTTACCGGACCAGGGATCAAACCCATGTCTCCTGCATTGGCAGGAGGATTCTTTACCACTGAGCCACCAGGGAAGCCCCAGCCTAGGCTTTCTTGAGATTGAGAATCATATATTCATAGCTGAAATCTGTGCTTGGTATATAATTTCATAAATGCTTGTTTTTAGTGAATGAATATATTCCATCATGGGTTCTTTAAAGATTTAATGTTACACATTTTGATGTTCAGAATTTCCTGATATGGCCGGAGGGGTGCTCTTTCAAGCTGGTTTCTTAGTCCTTTTGGTCTGTTACAGTAATTTTTTGTGCCCTTTCTTATTTTTTGACACAGGATAATATATTAGGTTCATGATGTTTTTCTTAGAGCCATGGCTTCTTTTAGTAGATGAAATTTGAATGCAAACATTGACCCTAGATTTTCACATTGATACTGGGTTGTCATTGCTTCTAGGTATTTTCAGCGGACTAAGAAAGATTTATCCTGGTATGTGTGTGTATATATATGTACATGGGGAACATATATACATGAAAATATATATATTATGTATATTTTTGAAAATGAGTTCATACTGAAGCTTCTAATTCTACTCTAATGGATAAGTTATTTGCCTTTCTTTTATTCCATAATTAGGTCTTCTCCTACACTGATGAAATGGGCTCTTATTCAGTATATACTTGACCCTTGAACAATGTGGGGGTTAGGGGAGCCTGCCCTCCTAACATCAAGAAGCCATGTAAAATATAGTTGGTTCTCCCTATATGCAGATCCAATCTGTGGTTCCACATCCAGGATTCAATCAACTGTGTGCCATGTAGTACTGTAGTAGTTACTGTTGAAAAATCTGTATAAGTGGACTTGCCCAGTTGAAACCTGTGTTGTTTAAGGGTATTTTACTCACTTGCTTAGTCCTACAGTAAACACCAATTTCAGAGATACTACAGCTTTATCAACATCAAACCTAAAGTTCAAGACTTTTTTGTAATTGTTTCCAAACAGAAGGTACATGGTTGTTTGGATTAGTAACTTGGGTGGTTATCATTTTTAAAGAATCAGTCCTTTATGTTTGTAGACTACTTTATAGAGTTTTTTCCCCCACCCTTGTTGATTTTATTTTTCTGAGTATGTAAACTATTGTTATACCAGCAATGGTGATTTTAAGGGATTCCAACATGAAGATTAAAGCACGGGTGTGCTTCTCTGAGGTGAGAATTCTGAATCCTCCAATCCCTGATGACTTTCTGTTCCAGACTCTTAGCTCCAAAGGTCTGTAAGCCCTGCTTGATTATATCATTTGAAGCTCAACTTAACCCACATGTGACTACCATCCGTTTTTCCCATTTCTGCCAGTCACCCCACCATTCTGGATGGATAGGTTTATGCCCCTAGTTATTTTTCTTGAGCATCTTCCCTCTGTTGGAGAATGGAAATCTCCCACTCTAGTTGGGTTCCGAGTTCTTTTACAACGGTCTTCCCCCACCTCTTGCCCATCTCTGTGGCCTCCTGCTAAGCCAGAAATCCATGTCCAGATCTTGTTGCATTTCTAGCACTTCTAATGGATAGCACCCTGCTCTCCAGAGTCTGGAGCCCACAGGTATGTCCCTGTCCTGCCTCTAGTGAGTTTTGAGAATACTGTCTTGCTTCAAGTAGCTCCAGTCTGCTCATGCAGTTCATCTCAACTTGTATTGAAATGATTCTGCTCATAACATGTATTTTTTAAAGCAGCTTATGGTGCATTCCTCACCCTCCTTTCCTTTTTAGACCTGAAACCTAGTTTTGTCTTCCAAGCTAGGTGATAAGTTCCTAGTGGGTAGAGATGTTTGGCCAGGGGTCCTTTGTACTTCTCTTTGGCACCAGCAGTAAGATTAAGCAGTGGGAACTGGGAAAGGAGTGGTGGCAGATTCTGGGGTTTTTAGAGGCTTCCTGGCTAAGGAAGAATCATATAGGTACGCTAGTGTGTGGCTCAACAGCTTGAAGTTGCTCGGCCAATCCAGTTTCTGGGGTCTGCCAATCTAGGATTTGGCCCATTTGAAAACCAAGCTGGTGGTGAAGGAGACATGAGGCTGTTAAGATCTTGGCAGCTTTGTCCAGTAGACCAGCCTCTGTGGGTTACAGAGTGGCACTGAATTCTCATGGGCTGGTGTTTAGTCATGCCTTTCCCAACTGTGGTCTTGTTTTTAGAGGAAAATGATGAATCTTGTCACCAGATTTACTTAGTATTTAGTAGGTAGGTACTTCCCATGTCCCTACTGTCTTTGTGATAATTTGTGTCCTTGGGAGTTGAAAGCTATCCTTCTCCTCTGCAGAGCAGGGCACTTAGGAGGGCAGGGATGGAACCTTACCTGAGTTTGGTCTGCTATGAAGAACCTGAACAGGCACTAAGCCTTTGCTTCCCAGGAAGATCCTGCTCCTTGTTTGATTCTTTTCTGAGAGCAGGGCCAACTTAGCCAGGGTAGTAGAATCACACCTGGGTAAAGCCCTGGTCTAATCTCATAAGCACAAACCTTCAAGATGAGCTGCTAGAGCCCCAACTTAATCACCTTCCATCTTTGGCTGCCCCAGAGTCCCCGCTGCCCATTTATCCCCTGCGTTCCTGCTGCTTCTCATGGACATCTCAGGCCATCTAATGACCACAGCCCAGAGAACACGGTGGGGCCCGTAAAGTGTAGGTTGTGATTTTGTGCAGTGACATCTGGCAGCGGTGTCAAGAGAAACCTTCACTTTGGCAGCCACATAGAACACAAGTGGTCTTTAAAGGGCATGGTCGTGCATAAGTGCTGGGTCTGGATCTCAGGCGGGGGAAGGTCCCAGGCTTCAGACCATTTGATAATCCATGAATGCCTCCCCCAACACTCAGCCCACAAGAGACTTCCTCTTGAATGCTCACTTGGTCTAACCAGTCTTTCCCTCTCCAAGGAAATCCAATGGATGAAAGAAAACTGATGAGCTAGTCTTAAAATTCTACTTGCTTAAAAAAGTAAAGCCTCACTGATAACAGTGATTTGCTGTTTTAACAAATTATCCTAAAGAGCAAATTCTCAGTTCTTGGTTAAAAAAAAAAAAAAAGGAAAGCCTCATCATTCTGTTGGACAGGATGAGAAACCACCTCTTTCAAGCTTTACCTGATATGAACAATAGGATGACTACCACAAGCCTGATTTTGAACAGTTTATTAAAGGAAAGGTGAAGCATCAGTTTCAAATTGTACAAAAGGAAAAAAACCTCATATTGCAAATGTACAATTTACAGAATTACTAGCAAAACCAATCAAGGAGACACTGAAAATACAAAAATTCGATTGACTTCAAACTAAACTGGAAACCCATTGGAGTAGATACTAAGCCTTTTCTGTCGTGTGGTTGTCTACGATTCTAAGTCGGCACTGGTTTTTCCACATGAAACTGTCCAGCAAAGGACCAATCTGTGCAGGTGCCAGGGCTGGTGTGGTGGACAGTCCGGTCATCCCTGCCCCATCACGTCCAGTGAAATCCATATTTCTGGAAGAAAGCGATATCCCAGCCCCCCTAAATGGAGCCCAGGAATAGCTAAATTAGCAGATAAAACATTTTTGGTGACCAAGTATTTTTCAGAACTGTACAAATGTTGAGAAGTTTGTTTACTAAAAGGATGAATAAAATAACCCATTTTGCTTTCCCACATAGTCACTGGGTGCACAGATTTGTTTTTTAAAAAACACCTTTTTTTTTTTTTTTTTGGTAAAAAGGGAAAGCAGAGCCTCATCATTCTGTTGCAGCTACTTTAAAAACCAGCCGGGAAACAGCTGTGGTGGATTGGTTTGCAAATTCTGAGGCTTACTTTTAAAATCAGAAAGGAAGAAACTAAGTGGGCTTTTTAAAATAACAGTAGCAGCAAGTCATAAAAGTCTAAGCAGAATGTAACTCTAAACCATCGAAGGCTGTCCTGAAGATTCATAATTTCTTTTCCCCAAAGAATTATCCTTAATATGCACATTTAACACTGAAATGTAGCTGTATTTCAAGGTAAGCTTAAGAACTTCACCCTCTAAGCACAGACTTCTATGCAGCACATACTTCTATAATTGGTAAACTTAATTCACAAAATTGGTGCATAAGGGTATTGAGTGCATGGGAAGTAGACACGGTTATGTTACACTTAAAATTACGTTTGCATGGCAAGGGAGTTCATGATTATCTTTTTAAGAAAATGGAAGTCCATGTAACTTGAATTTGGCAGGGCATGAAATAAGTGGTAAAAACAGCAAACTGATAACTTGAGAACCATTTTTGTTTTACTGAGAATACTTTATTTGCTGGTAGAAGTTGCTAAAAATGCACAGAACAAATACCAATAGAAAATGTACTGTATTTGAATCTCCCTATTCTATATAAAATGAACGGTGTACAGCATCTGTTGGAAAAATGGCTGCATGGACATTTCTTATTTTATGCCCCCTTATAAATAAAAATAAACCTTTTTATTCAAGAGTATATAAAATCTGGGAATTCATATCCATGTCCACAGAGGGTGTGTGGTTTTTGGCAGAGATGCACTGTCAGAATTTCATCATAGCTTGTCAATATTCTGCTCCTCCATAATCCCGTATTCCACATGGTCAACCAAATCCAGTGAGCTCCAAAAACACTCTTCGGCAATTAGGGTGAGCTGCTTACTCATAGGTTTAATAAAAATGGTTAGCTTTTAAAACATAAAAAGGCAAAATGTTAAAACGGTTCTTAAATTGTACAACAGGAAAATAAAGTTAAAAATATTTTTTTTTTTACTCAATGCTGAGTTTTCATAAAACAGGTGTATTACAGTGTTTATCTTGACAGCTGTTTTAAAAATTTAAAATTTCTTCCTCCCTCCAGAAAAACACACACATCTGTACTGGGATAAGTCCAATAATAGGACACAAATGATTTTTCAGGTCAGTCTTTCTGAGGTGACATTCACCAACATTCCCTTGGGTAATTTACATGCGCCTCTTCTGTCACTGCAAAAAGAGATTGACCTTAATCATTTGATTAAAAAACAAATCAGATCACATCAAAAGTGTTTTTTTCCCCATACAAGCTATCACAGTATATAGGCCTCTAGCTCTAAATAATAGAGTTCCAGATTTGTAAATTTTCTTCAGACTTCAGAACATAGGCATTCCAAATCCCTAGAAAAAATGAAACATAATTATTAATTTCATGCATAAACAAGACCCAGAAAACACAAGAAAGAACAGTAATAATTTAACATTTACTGAATCGTCTTCTATGATAGCTGCAGAATCAAAGAAATCTGGCCTCAACTCAGCTCTCTCTCGCCGATTTCTTGACGGGGGCTGGAAAGAGAAACCGATACTTAATTTTTTCCTGAGATACACTAAGACAAACTGTGATAATCAGCTAATATTTCTATGGTATCATTAATATAAATAACTGTTAAGTGTCACTTTGAAAGGAAAAGAATCAGACTTATAGGAGCATACATTAAAGAAAAATCTAACTGGCTTTTATCACTTTTTTTTTTTTAAAGGCTTTCAAGTTACAATGAATGTATAAAAGCATATAATTTGGGGGCCTATAAACAAAACACACCTTTCAATCATGGAATAAGTATAAGATTGATCAAACAGTAGGTGACAAAACTTCACTAAATTCCCTACCCCAAGTAGGTAGATGGAGAGCTACTGATGGGTGAGTTGAAGGAAGTTATAGACTGGATTTGTCTCATTTACATTTCTTACCAAACTTTTTCATTATGTAAAATTCAAAACACATAAAGCATACTGCTATGAGCTAAATTATGCCCCTCAAATTAATATAGTTAAGTGCTAACCCTTAGACCACAGAATTTGTCTGTATTTGGAGATGATAGGGTGTTTAAAAAAAGAGGTGAGTGAGGTAACAGGAGGTCATATGAACGTGAACGTGAAATTGCTAAGTCGTGTCCGACTCTTTGGAACACCATGGACTGTAGCCCGCCAGTCTCCTCTGTCCATGGGGTTCTCCAGGCAAGAATACTGGAGTGGGTTGCCATTTCCTTCTCCAGGGATCTTCCCGACCCAGGGATCGAAGCTGGGTCTCCCACATTGCAGGCAGACTCTTTACCCTCTGCGCCACAACCTGCAGCCCACCAGGTGTCTCTGCCCATAGGATTTTCCAGGCAAACTTACTGGAGTGGTTTGCCATTTCCTTTTCCAGGGGATTGTCCTGACCAAGGGATTGAACCCTGGTCTCCTGCACTGCAGGCAGATTCTTTACCAACTGAGCTACCAGGGAAGCCCAGAGGTCATATGGGTGGGTTCTAATTCAATGTGATCTATGTTCTTATAAGAAGAGGAGACACACACAGAGGAAACATCATGTGAAGACAAAGGGAGAAGATGGCCATCTACAAGTCAAGGAGAGAGGTCTCAGAATGAAATCAATGTTGCTGACACCTTGTTCTCAGACGTCTAACATCCAGAACTGTGAGAAAATAAATTTGTTAAGCCATCAGGTCAGTGGTGTATTTGTATGGCAGTCTAGCAAATTAATACACAGAGGAAGCAGTATGATGAACCCCTGTGCACCTATCACCCAGCTTCAACAACTTTCAAACATTTGGCCAATCTTATTTCATTCAATCGCCTTTTTTTTTTCCTCATGTCATTTTACTTCTGACAACTTCAGTGTGTCTCTTAACAGATCTCATTTTAAAAGAACATAACCACCATGTATTTCAGACAAAGTTAATCATTTCTTAGTATACCTACACTAAGTCCATATTCAGACTTCCTTATTTTAAACATGTCTCTCTTTACTGAACAGATAAGGTCCATATTCTGCAATTGGTTGCTATGCTGGAGCACAGTGTATATGGTCAGATTCCAATTTAAAGTACGAGAGGCCAGATGCACATGCTGCACTGAAAGACAGATCTAGGGAAGCGCTTTTTCATGACTGTAACAAGGAGCCAGTTCCTATTATTGCCAGAATTCAAAATCTGACTTGCTTTGAAAGCAGGTTTGAAAAACACAAACTCATCCAAATGTCACACCCACTGTTGGTCAAGGTTACCCCCTCTTGTCCCTCACAGGGTTCTTAAAACAAGAGCATCATCTTACACCAACGCTTTCACATATTTTAACAGAAAAAAAATGTATTGAATTTCCTTACCAGGTCAATAACCATGGTGTCTTCAAATTCTTCATTCATATCTTCTAACTGGCTCCGGGATGACATCATCACATCTTCAAAGATGGGCTCAGCATCTTCCTCCATGAGACCCCGACTGATACAAAAAGATACAGTCAGAAAGCTGTTCAGACTCAAAGAACCTGGAATCCTGACTCTTATATTGGGTTTGCGAACCCGTTAAAGCACCTTCCAAATGCAGCCAACAGACTGCACAAATTATGCTACTGAACTCAGGTAATTAGGGATCATTCATTTGATTCACTCAAGATTTCATCTCAGTTCATCAGAAGGAAGTTAAATGCAATAACGATATTACTAGCTAACTATGTACACAAATTCCCACAGAACTCTAAGTGATTGGTACCATTATTATCCCAAGTTTACAAATGAGGAATTGGAGGCACAGAGGTTTCAGAGCTTACCCAAGACCACACAGCTGACAAAGGCCAGCACTAGGATTTAAATGCTGAATGCGTTAAGAGCCCATGCCCTCCATTCCTATTCTACGCTGCATAGCATATCTGAATTATGATTTTAACTCCTAAGACTAAACATCAGAGAAACCCAAGTCATTACACAAAATGACCATCATCACAGTCGTCATGTTCTCATGACACTCGATGGAACACTTACACGGCATGCCTTACTCCAGTTCTCACTTTCATGTAGTTCATTCCTGTTCTGTCCTTCCGATTTAAGTCTTCTAATTTCGGCTGGCCTAACCAAGAGATCTGCATCTGAGGACTAAGAGAGAGTAGTAGTATTCATTTTGTGGCAGCAGAGGCGGGGTTTAGGTAATCGGTCCCATGCTAAGAAGGCATAGTTGGTTGGTCTAATCCCATGTAAGGGGAGTTACTGGATTTATTCCAGGGTCAAGGTTGAGATAATTATCAAAGAACCTGTCTTGGCAGAAATGGTAGTAAGCTGGAGATCCCTAAGTCCCCAAGAGCTGTGGCAGCTAGTTGTTAGGTGTGAAGGCAATCGGAATATGTCATCCCCAAATATGCCTCTATGAGACAGAAACTATTTTGAGCTGAAGGCAATTAAGCAGCAGCAAAACACACACACAAAAGTTCTCCTTTTCATCCTAAAAGGGTAGGAAATAAATTATCCTTTTACTGGAGACAGACTCTGATGAGCCCAGAGATGGCAGCAGAGGAACCTGCAAACAAACCTTGCTAAACAAATGCTCTTTCTTCCTGGTTAAGAAAGACGAGGACTACCTAGCCCTGGTGCCACCCCTAGTCCAAACTCATGTGTCTTGTCATTTCTTCACAAATGTATTGTTTCTTTGTCTAAAAGGCTTAAAAGCTTCCTACTCTGGTTACTTCTTCAGGTCTTCCTTCTCTTGTGAAGGCCCCCCTGTACATGTAAACATTTAATAACATTTGTATACTTTTCTCCTATTAATCTGTCTTTGTCAGTTTAATTTTTAGACCCAGACAGGGGCTCTAAGAGGGCTGAGGAAAACTTTTTCCTCCCCTATTAGGTACTTAAATTATCAGCTTAATTCCCCAAATCCCTACTGAGCAAGAAGGTTTCTCAGACTCCTGTATCCAGCTGCTACCCTACTTACAAGTGTTCCTAGCTGGACACTCAGTCCCCTAAAGGACAGGAATGCTGCTGGCTTGGTGGCTCAGAGCTTTCTAGAGTCGAACAAGGAAGGGTAGACCACATTTTTTCTTAGCCCTTCGAGGAAGTTTGGAGTCAGATACATACTGGGCTAAATCTTCACCTACACTCTGTCCTTCCTGAAACATGGACACTTGCATACATATGCTTCTTGAGAGTTTTATAGGATGCAAACTTGGATGGGATGACTCTCTGGTAGCTAAAATCTGCCACATGAAGTTCTCTCAAAGCAGCTGTCTTTGTATCATGTGAGGCTACCACCTTGATTCAACCTATAAAACTATAGCACGAAAAAGATGACAGACCACTGCCAGGAGGGCCTGACATGGTATAAAGTCAGGAAAGCAAGGCGAGCTGCTCAAATAAGACTTCCCACTGCCCAAGGAGGTGAAGTAGGAATGTTGGTCATAAGGCAAACTCCTCTCTAAGACTGCTCAGTTATGCAGGAGCTGACAATAATTATCCTTTCAGCTTTGAAGATGGCAGATCTTCAGAGAAAGGATTCCTTATGAAAACCCAAGATCTGAATACTTCTAACATTTCTAACCTTTCTCTTTTCAACCTGCTAAGTTTGTTGAGTTTGAGTGAGAATTCTTTTATCCATCAGAATAACTCACAGAATTATTCTAAATGAATAGAAACACAAGTGAGGAGCTTAGAGACTTTCAAATTTGAATGGAAAAATAACAGAAAAACTTAAGGTTTTCATAGCAAGTCATGCCATCACCCTGACTTTTCTGTGATTTGCAGAGCCATGGTACCAGAAAACACTTTAATCTCTGGTGTGGGAAAAGGTAAGAGCTTGATTCTCTTTTACAGAAAGAGCAACTATTCTCACAATTTATCACCACTTTAGAAGATACTATATATATTCTAATATAAGTTATTTAATTTCTTGGTGGTTTTGTTTTCTCATGAATTGAGAAGAATATGCTCGGATGAAATAATTCTTCCTACTTTAACAGTTGAAGGTTTACGCCAAGAAAACCATTTTTTACTACTCACTTGTGTAAAAAGTCGGGCTCGGAGCCATGTTCAGACTCAGGCTCCTGAATCTGCTCTCCCATGGGCCGGCTGTTCTCCCGCAGGACAGTGGAAGTGAGCTGTGGTGCAGGCAGGGGGCCAGGAGTCTGAATCATGGTGTCAGTCCTGTTCAGCCACGTATTATCCAGGCTTTCATCTGTAAAATTCCAGTCGGAGTCACAGAATGTCATGGGTGGAACGAACTCTGGTAGAAGTTACAGCACACATTCAAAGAGCATGGCCCTGGAGTAGACTGCGTAGGTTTGAATTCCAGTTATACCACTCACTTCTGTGACTTTGTATAAGCTATTAAATTTCCAAAATTCAACCTCCTCATATACAAAATGGAATATCAGTAACTGCCCTCCCTATTGTAAGGATTAAATGAGGTGATGTATATAATCAGCAAATAAATGTTAGCTATCCTACATTATCATCTCTTCTAAGTCCCTCCACCTCCAGAGAGAGGAAGAATGTAGCTAGCCAGAGACCTCTGTACCTTCCTTTGCTCAAGCAATAAAGGGCCTATTTGCTGGGTCTTACAGGGGCCCCAGGCAGTAGCACTGAAAGTCTGGCTTCACTGAGAAATCAGCAAATCCTGTTACACAGTTAGGCTCTGGTCACCAGACAAGTACCTCTGCCAAGTTACACTTCTAGGGCTGGATCAAGGGTCTGCTCTCACACCTTTACCTTCAACCTCGTTAGGGAAGTCTTCCCTGGGCACCCTGCTTGGACCCCACTTAGCATTCTTTTTTAGCTTCTAGAGGAAGCAGAATCATTCTTGCTCACTTAGGGCTTAATTTTATATACTGTCCTGGCAGTGATCTGTAATGTGCATTTGCTATCTCTGTAATCAGATTTAAGTTTCTTCAAGAGACCAGGAACTATTTTTTCCTTCTTCTAAAGATCATTCATAAAGGCTTGAACAAGATTAAGTCACTGTTTATAGCATCATTTGCATATTTAAATTCTGATAAAATACTCTGTAGTCATAAAGTTCTACCTATAAAATTCTAAAGTACAACTGATCCTTGAACAATATAGTTTGAACTGTTGGGTTCATTTAAACATGGATTAAAAAAAATAAACATGTATTCCAGTGCTATATGCTTCACGGTTGGCTGAATCCACGGATGCAGAACCGTGTATATGGCCTGTAAAATTAGATATGGATTTTCAACTATGTAGGTGGTTGCTCCCCATCACCCCATTGGTTCAAAGTCAACTGCATTTTCTTGTGTCAGAAGAATTTTAATCACAAGATATATTACGAAGTTTTCCTTCCCCATTAAGTCACAGAGACAATGTGCACACGAGACTTCTCTTTAGCCACCAAGCATTCTATTGCCCTCAGGTTTTCTAAAATTTTGTCAGATGCACGTATGTTCCAGATAAGCTTTTTTGTTCCTGGAAATATCTATCTACTATCTGGTTAAGGTCATTCCACTGATCTGAAGCTCACTACCAACCTTCTTCTAAGTCAGCCAAGATTACATCTTTTATTCATATCACTTTCATTCAACATTCAATTCAAAACTGTTATTCTCTGTTGCATTTAAAATTTGATGACCATAGGAATGGTTTCATTTAGGTTTTTTAACTTGGTAAACCATCTTTCAGCTTTCTACTACAGGTCATCTCCAAAAAAATCTTCTGGGCTCCATTAAGAGATTGGTCACTCCCTGTATGTTTCCAGAGAACCTTTTTGGCCCATCAGAGCACTCACCATGTTGAACTGAAACTGCCTGCTTCTGTCTCCCTTTCTGTAGTATGAACTCTTTTTTAATACCAAATCCCCAGCATCTAGCACAGTTCTTAGGATGGTGCTTGGTAAAAACTTACTGAATAAAAGAATAACTTCAGGAAGAATTTATTCTTCTAGAAGAGATCCTCCTAACCCCTCAAGATTCCTCAATGAAAACACTTCTTGCAAAGCTCTCTCATCTTCATCCCAAACCCTGTTGCTTAAGGGTTCTGGACACCTAACCTACCTCAATCACTTGGTAAATCTGAAACTGATACAGAGAAAGATTTTCTTTTTTGCAATTAAATGGTTACCAAACTGGGTTATCTGGCCCACATATACCTCTCTGTCCTGAGCACACTAATGACTAACTCTCCATTTGTGTGTAGATAAGTGGGTATCTAAATTCTCTAAGCCTTTGTTTCTTCTCTGTAAAATCTGGGTAATAGTGCTGAACTCAGAACTGATTTATAAAACATCTACATAGCATTCACTATGTGCCAGGAACTGACCAAAGTGCTTTACAAACATTGGTCAAATAAATGATTAAGTGATAGAATGTAAGTACATAGCAAGGATTTGATGAATGCTGGCTCAAAAATACATACTACACCTAAGAAAAGCTGTGAGCAGGAAAAAAAGTCCAGATAATGAACAGATATGGGGTGCCCAGATAAAGACATTTTCAAGAGGAAATGACTGAAATCATTCTTTAGAGAAAAGTCGAGGATCCTATACTATGAAGATAGGGTTCTGTTATTTTCATTTTCTGGACCAAAAAGATGTTAAGTCCTAAAGTTGAAACTTCAAAGGAAATCTTTAACATTAATTTTGTAAATATTTTCAAATCTTTTTATTCTCTTTGAAATATACATTCAGCCTAATCCACTGACTAATGCTAGATGAGGGGCAATACTATCTGATGACCACATCTGAACAATGGCAGCTAACATTTATCAAACGATGCCTTTGTGTCAAGCCCTGTGCTAGGTAATCACTGTCTGTGTACTAAGTTTTTTACCTAAGAGTATCTCATTTAATATTCACAATAGCCAACAGGACAAATACTCAGATTATCCTTCATCTGCTCAGTGACTGAGGTTTATAGAAGTTCAGTAACATGCTCAAAGGTTATACAGCTGAAAAACGAGAAAGCCAGGTCTGTATTCTAGAACTCTGAATTTAGACTTTGTGCTCTTCATCAATAGTTAATACCACCTCCTCAATGATGAAAGAAACATTAGACTTAAATTCTAATTAATTCTGCTACAGATTTCAGCAAAGTCTTTGATGAGTCAGTTTTTAAGGTAGGAGAGGTAAACAGAAATTTGTAAAAAGAAGCATGTTGCTGTCCTGGTTTGTAGAAATTTTGTTAGGAGAATCCTGGAGATGGAGGAAGATTATTTGAGGAAATAAGCATTTTTACTTTTGAGTTTTCTCTTAGTTTAAGAATAATCCTTAAAAAAAAAAAAAATCCTTTGGGCTTCCCTGGTGGCTCAGATGGTAAAGAATCCTCCTGCAATGCAGGAGACCTGGGTTTGATCCCTGGGTTGGGAAGATCCCCTGAAGAAAAGAAGGGTTACCCACTCCAGTATAATATGGCCTGGAGAATTCCATGGACAGAGGAACCTGGCAGGCTACAGTCCATGGGGTTGCAAAGAATCGTATACAACTGAGCAACTTTCATACTTTTAATAGCAATCTTTAGTCTTTTGGGATATAGGAATTTCTACTCTTGATCACATTTTCATGACAATTCAACGCCCCGTTCCCCATAGCCTATGAGTAATCTAGACCTATGAGGTCTAGATCTAAAACTAGATCTGACCATCACTATTTTAATATACAAAAATAGATTTTCCAACCAAGCAGTGGAAATGGAAAGTTGTTTTGGTATATTCAATGTGTTGCAGAGTTCTACCCTCAACTTACCAGAATCTCTCCTATATTAGGATGCATGTTTATAGAACAACATTCAGTTCAATTCAGTTCAGTCGCTCAGTCGTGTCCGACTCTTTGCGACCCCATGAATTGCAGCACGCCAGGCCTCCCTGTCCATCACCAACTCCCGGAGTTCACTCAAACTCATGTCCATCGAGTCGGTGATGCCATCCAGCCATCTCATCCTCTGTCGTCCCCTTCTCCTCCTGCCCCCAAACCCTCCCAGCATCAGGGTCTTTTCCAATGAGTCAACTCTTCGCATGAGGTGGCCAAAGTATTGGAGTTTCAGCTTTAGCATCAGTCCTTCCAATGAACACCCAGGACTGATCTCCTTTAGAATAACATGACTGTCTTATTTTAAATTTTAATGTGTTAGAGGTCTATGTTAAGGGAATCAATTTTGTAAACCTTCTTATCTCCTTTATTTCTCTGTGCTTATCATCTTCCTGTGTTCAATGCTTTTTCAACTTCTTTTTCCTTGACCCTCTTCTGCTTGACTTTGTCTATTCTAACCTTCATGCCTATACCTCTCTCAGTGTGTATGAAACACACAAGGAAATAATGTGCGTAACGGTATTATCTTGCTTCAACAGAGTATTCACCGCTTTATTTATCTTGACAGGCACATTATTTGCCTCACACCATAAAGGCACACTTACCTTCTACTCGTTTTTTGTGAAGTGGAGGTCGTCCTTTCTTATTCCTTACTGAGGAGGTTTTGCTGCTGCTACTTCCACTGTTCACAGACATTCTGTCATCTTCACCGCCAGTGACTAAAGAATTTCTATAGGATATGAGTGGAAGCCATACATCCTCTCTCCTTTCCATCATTTGTTCCGTAAGGAATTTTTCTAGGTATGAGTGACTAGAGACAGAACAGAAGCAGTCATTTTTATGGAAGCAGTTCATGCATCACTTACTTAATTTTTTTCATAACCTGAAGCTCTCTTCTCTCTGAATAATCCTTAAAGATACACATTAATCTGTTCACAGTGGTTACCTTTAGAAAGACAGGGATTGAGAATTTAAGATTTTGCTTCACATTATCTCTGGAATAAGCAATGTATTACTAAGGGTGTATGTGTGTTTCTTCCTTTATTCCTTTTTTGTTTCGAAATACCAATGTTAAAAGAAATAATCAGAAGTTTGGCTCAAAAAGGATACTGATTCTCTTTTAAAACGTTCAAACAGGGCAGGATTTCTAAAATGGTGGAGTGTGGATAGTGGCATACCCTGTCCCCAGCAAAACCACCTTTTTGGTGGTAGATGTTGAGAGTGGGGGATGCTAGGGAGTCTATGGGATGGGAACTGTCTGTACCTTCCCCTCACATTTGCTATGAAGCTAAAACTGCTCTAAAAAAGTAAAGTTAAATAAAATAAATACTTTACATCACATGTTTCCCTCTTGGTCTAGAAAACTGTACATGGCCCAAGGCTGCCCTTCTCAGGAGCAATCAGGGAGGAAGCTTCTAAGCTGCTGGTCTCCTGACTGACCATGGGGCAAAGTAAACAATCTGAATTGTGACTGCAGCTTTTAAAAGGCACACACATATCCAACCATAAAAGGTAAGAATCTAACTTGCTAAGGAGGTTTAAGCACAACCTTTGAGAGGCTAATACAGGTTAAATGATAAAAAACAAAGAACAAAGATCCGAGTAGGGACAGTAGAGGCTGCATACTCCAAGAGAAACAGACCTCACAGAGTTTGTTGGTGCAGGTCTCTAAACAAATAAACAACCAAGTAACCAATCACAATTAATCTCTAGGGAGATAAAGAATGAACAGCATGAATAGATAAATTATTATCTCATGATGTATCATATGTGCAATATGTTATTTAAAATGGTCACTTTTCAACAAAAAATTATGAGACATGCAAAGAAATAGGGAAATGTAACCCATATATAGGAAAAAAAAGCAAGCAACAGAAAACTTGGCCCAAAACAGTGCAAAGCAATTATTATACATGTATTCAAAGAACTAAAGAAAACAATGTCTGAAGAATTAAAAGTAAGCCCCATAAATAACACAATTTCTCATTAAATAGAGAACATGAATAAGAAGATAGAAATGATAAAGAATCAAATGGAATTTTGGAGTACAACAATGGAAATTAAAAATTCATTAAAGGTGCTCAACAGATTTGAGCTGGCAGAAGTCAATAATCTTGATCATATATCAATAGAGATTATGTAATCTGAAGAGCAGCGAGAAAATAAGTGAAGAAAAATGAACAGTGCCTGAGAGAAATGTGGGATATCATTAAACACACTGACATGTGTAATGGGAGTACCAGGAGAAGAAAGGTGTAGAAGCAAATTTGAAGAAAATGGCTAATAACTTCAGAATTTGATGAAAAACAATCAACACATCCTCAAAGCTCAACAAACTCTAAGCAGTATAAATACAAAGAGACCCACAACGAGACGCATCACAATGAAAATGCTGAATGCCAAAGACTAAAAAATCTAGAAAAGTAGTTAGAGAAAAGTAACTGATTACAAACAAGGGAATGCCAATAAGTTTAAAAGCTGACTTCTCATCAGACACAGTAAAGGCCAGAAAGCAGCAGGATTACATAGTCAATATGCCAGAAGTAAAACACTATCAAAGAAGAATCTTGTATCTAAAAGACTATACTTCAAAGGTAAAGAGGAAATAAAAACACTCTCAGATGAACGAAAGTGTATAGAGAATTTGTTGGTGGCTGACTTGCCTTACAAGAAATACTAAAGACAGTTCTTCAGGCTAAAAACAAATCACACCAAAAAGTAATCTGAACTTATATGAAAAAACTATGAGTGTGGAAGAGTAATTACCAGGTAGTCATAAAGAACAATATAATTGCCTACTTATCATTGACTTAAAAAGCAACTGTATAAAACAATATGCACTACTGTGCTGTTGGGCCAATAACACAGAAATGTATATTTAACAATGTACACAAAAAAGTGGGTAATGGCAAAGATGTACTGGAGTAAGGAAATGATATGAGATAGAGATGGTATTTCACATCCACAACTAAGGAAGAACTGAAAAATATAATTAAGGACTGAAGGAATTAAAATGTTATACTAGAAAATATCTATTTAATGTAAAAGAAGGCAATAAAAGGGAAAAATCAAAGACAGACATACAGAAAACAACGTATCAATGGCAGAGATGGTTTTAAAACAAATAACGTGACCTAATAACATAGAACATAACAAATAACCTCATTTTACTGTGCTTTGCTTTAGTGCATTTTTCAGATACCTCAGTTTTTACACATTGAAAGTTTGCAGTAAGCCTGCATTGTCAGATGATGGTTAGTATTTTTAAGCAGTATGTGTTTTTAAAATGAAGGTATGAACATTGTTTATAAGACATAATGCTGTCACACACTTGATATACTACAGTAGAGTGTAAATACAACTGTTCTATGCACTCACTGACAAACCGAAAAATTCACGTGACTTTATCACAATATTTATTTTCTTGTGGTGGTGAGGAACTGAACCTGTAATATCTCTGAGGTATGCCTGTATATGCTGTCTACAAGAAACATACTTTAGATTCAAAGGCAACAAAGGTAGGAAGTGAAAGGATGGGGAAAGAAAGCTATACTATGCAAACAGTAACTAAAATAGAGCTGGAGTGGTTACACAGTGGTATCAGACAAAACAGACTTTAAGACAAAAATTTTCTAGGGACAGAGAAGGCAGTAGAGTTGAGAGTCAACCAATCCACCAGGGAGACGTAACAATTATATATACAACCTAACAACAGAGTCCCAAAATACACTTGAAGCAAAAACTGAGAACTGAGAACTGAAAGGAGAAACAATTCAATAAAAATAGTTGGAGACTTCAATACCCCACTTGTAGTAATGGACAGAACTAACAGAAAATAGAAGACTATTATGTTATGAAGAAAACTATAAGCCAACTGGACTTTGATTTTATGGAAACAAGTCAAATACAAAAAAGACCTAAACTATAACTAATATAAAAGGAAAGAGGAAAGTGTTCCACAATGGTTAAGCTACTGTTCACAGATCTTTGAATAAAAGAATAAGAAATCATTCCCACTTGCAAATTCTAGGGTACTGAAGGTAAGCAAAGAAAAACTATATAAAAGTTTAAAAGAAAATTATAGTCCTTTAAACTATCAGAGTCTAAGTTATCAATGTAATTACATGATTAATTTCCTTCAAAAACTGTAACACTTAGAATTATAATGGGAGTGAAGTCACTCAGTTGTGTCCGACTCTTTGCGACCCCATGGACCGTAGCCTGCCAGGCTCCTCCATCCATGGGATTTTCCAGGCAAGAGTACTGAGTGGGTTGCCATTTCTTTCTCCAGAAATTATAAAACCACTTGTCTTGCAACGTGCAACTTACACAGTCTTTTTGTCTTGCCGAAGAAGCTTAGATGAAAATTCACTTAGTACTTCTAGGAAAGCCAGATTAGGAGGTGGGTATTCTTGTCCTTTCTGATTTTGGTATTTAAAGGCAAATTCTATGCCATCCCTGAAATAAGAGAAAATATTGTCTTATTTTTCCAAATAGCTAGTATAGTTCTTCAATAGGCTAGAATTAAAAAAAAAAATAGTTGGGAAGGCAGCAAAATCATCACTGAGGGTAAAAATAAACTCAAATGGTAAAGTACTAATTTGCATGACATAGTTGCATGATAATATTTAATTTTAGTATTTATAGTGGAAAACAACTTATGTTTTGAAGTTATATTTCAAAACTTACATTGTAAAAAATAAAAAATAGCTATGCAGCCACAAAGCTAAATTTCTGTGTAGCTTTCAGAGGTAATAGAATACCCTGGAAAGATACAGAGATTGTCAGAAAATTTGGTTCTTAAGAGTTTTTGTAAGGTACTTAAAAATTTTTTTATCATTCAGTTTTCAATTATGAAATGAGGATGCACAGTGTTTTTAGTTTTTATTTTTTAAATTTTAAAATTTTTTTTTATTTTTTAAATTTTAAAATCTTTAATTCTTACATGCGTTCCCAGTGTTTTTAAATGTATGTCTCCCACAACATTTTCTCACTGATAAAAGTGACAAGAATATTTTGTTAAAACTTTCCGTGAAAAGTCTAACATTTGTTACTTTAAAAAATTGGTCAAATAATTTTTTGGTAAGTTTCAGTAAGCCAGATTGTGTATAACAGTGTTTATTTAGCTCACTCACTTGTGGAGTGTGGCAACTGCTTCTCGTGTCTTGATCTGGTCCAATCCGAATGTAAGGGCAAAGCGACGTGCCAATTCTTTAATGCCACTGACATGGGCAGATGTCCTATCTAGGTTGGGCCCTTGCTCTTGAACAAGTTCATTAAACAACTGGTAGAAAGAAAAAAAAGAGGAAAAAGTTCATAGCTAAGAAATATTTATTTATTGTTAGAATAGGTAATACAATTTAAAAAATATTTAAAAGCCATACGGTAAGATATGTTATTTCCCTTCTTGTATTAACAGTAGCCACACTTTCCCCTTCTCCAAGTCATCTACTATTATCTACTATTTCTTGAGCTCATTTTCATGCTAGTTGTGTGATTACATGCAAATCAGAATTTATTTTTCTACCAAAAGGAACATATTTTGGGTTGGGGAAAATGTTTACAAAAATATACTATGTATTCTTTTTGTTGTTTTCACAGGAATGGCAATATATAAAACGCAGGGTTCAGAACTTTGTTTTCACTCATTACATTATGTAAAAGAAGATCATTAAGATATATGAAATGTTTTTTCCCATCCAATGACAAAAGATACCAAGAAAGTTCTAAAACTGAGTGATGGGTTTTATAATTACATACACATTACATGTATTGCATCAAAATAACAGAATAAAAACTCTGGAATACTAAAGAATATAAAAGCCATCGTCATTCTGCCACCAAAGTTAGACACTTACATGTATCTGCCTCCTCTTTTATTATGAGAGAATGAACAGTCCAAGCTCTGATCTAAAGCCACTCCCTGCTTATGTACTGAATCTTACCCCCTTTACCTACTTAGTGGTTTGGTCCTGTGTACTGCTTTTTCCTGAATCATTAACTACTCCCTCTCTGTTAGATGCATGCACCTTAAAAAACAAACAACCCTAACTTCTTGATTCCATCTCCTCTGCCAATTACGGATGCATCTGTCACGTTCTCTTTATACAACGTTCCTGAGAAATACTGTTTATATTTGTTTTCTTTACTTCCTCACCTCCCAACCTCTCAATTCACTCTAGGCACACCAGTTCATTGAAATAACTTTTATCTTCTATTAATTATGTTGTCTACCTTTTTATGTTTCTTTAGCAATAGACTGGCTTAAACTACTTAGTCTGCCATGACTAGAAACAGCAGTTCTTCCAGAGATTTTCAAATTTATTCATGAGTAATTGTTTACAAATTATTAAACTTTAAAATGTTTTCAGAGATATTTGTACACAATAGCCTTAAACTCTAAAATTTACATTCAAAATAAGTACAAAGAATATATTTCACTGTATAAAATTCAAGGAATATCAAAGTAAAATTCTCTTTTGTCTTTCCCATTATATATCATTCTTCTCTCCAAAGGTAATCAATGTTAGGGTTAAAGTTTGAAAGTTTTTTTAGATCAATTTAGACACATTAATATATTACACATACATAAAGTTTTAATTTTTGTTTATATGGTACTGTACTATATTTTGTCCTGAAACTTGCTGTTTTTCACTTAATATTTTGTCTTACAATTTTTTTAGCTATTTCAGAATAAGTTTATTTTACTAGTCTTATGTTGATGAACATTTAGAGTATTTAGAATCTTGCAATATTACACAGACTGTTGCAATAAAACTGTCTTTCATATACATGGTTTTGTGCGTACCTGAATGTATCTATGCAGATACCTAAGTAGGAAAAAACTGGTTCAAAAGGAATGTATATCTTAATCTTTGAAATATACTGCAAAATCATATTCCAAGAAGGTAGGAGAAATTGCTTTCACAAAGGACCTTTTTCTTAGTGTATGTTTAACAATCATTGGTATATCTATCATTTTAATTCTTGCCAGTCTATTTGGCAGTGATAAATATCTCCTTGTTTCAATCTGTATTATATTAATTATTAATGAAGTTATGTTTTTTCACATGTTTATTGCTTTTAAAGGAAAAGTTGCCTCTTCTGAAAAGTGGCTTTTTTCATTTGCTCACTTTTGTATGGGATTTGTTTACCTTTATTACAGATTTGTAGGATTTGCTATGTATGATTAAAAATATTTTCCCATAATCTGTCATTGGTTTTTCAATTTTGTTCAGAGTGCTGGTTGATGTATAAAGCTGTTTAAGTTTATATATATATTATATAATCAATTTTTACATTGTGACTTCTCTCCTGGAGGACTTCTCTACTCCAGTATATAAAAATATCCTTTTATATTCTTTCAAACTTTTAATTTTTAACATATATATATAATCCACCTAGTAGTTATTTTGGCTACATGTTTTATAGGGCTATTTATAGCCATTTCTCCAAATACATAGTCAATGGACCCATCACCTATTAAAAAGGAGCTGATCCTTTCCCCACTGACCTTTATCAAAGGCTAAATATATACATACATACATATATACCTATAGCCACTACCACCCCTCATCTCTACTTTAAATACTAGGCATTTATTAGGAATCTTCTTTAGGAAATGCATGTGACATATTTTCTTATTTGGATACTACTGTTGCCCCTTTAGTTATTAAGTACTTTTAAAATGTATTTTTATATTTGTTCTTTAAAAACGATCACTTTTTAAATATCCAATTTGGCATTTCATTTGGTCTAAGAGTAGATCACCTTAGGATTTCACCCATTTGAAATGTAAACTATAGGACTGTCTTCCTAAAGAAAAGACACATAACACATCTTTGTACCAGAAAATATCCATAGTAATGTAGTAATATAATGATCTAATTTAAATGAGGTAAGATAACTAGCATATAATAATAAGCACATGCCAATACTCAATAATATTAATACTACTCATTTCTTTTCCTTCAAATTTCTTACCTGCTGTAAACTGAGAATGAGGGTCTTGGCACACTGAATTTTATCAATTTGCCTAGTTTTACTTAATGTTTCCTTAATAATATCACCATAGTCATTGTAATACTGTAAGGAAAAGAAACACAGTTTTAAAACTGTTGACATTTCATGACATAAAGAACAGGCTGGTGAAAAAAACGGAAAGGAGAATAAGGACATGTTTAATTTTTAATGTTAAAAACCTAATGAGAGTTAAAAGATATTGTCTAATGCTAAAAAAATACACATTGGACATTTAAAATTATGAAATAAATAATAAAACTAGAAAACTGGGAAATTCAAAGAGGAGAAGTGATATATGTGAGCAAAATTACTCATTCTTTACAACATGGATTCAACAGACACCACTTGTCCAGATCAAGAAATAGAACTCTGATAGAAATATCTTGAAGAACTAAAACCTAAACAGTCAAAATTGCTTACTTCTGGGGAGAGGGCCTAAACAAAGGAAGGGTAGATTACAGTAACAGATTTAACTTTTCATTAAATATTTTTGTGTATCCATTTCCCCTCACAATGTCTGTATTTTACTATTATATATAATATAAAAAATAAAAACTGATTTCTTCAACAGTGATTGGGAAAAATTCAACTAATTTTATAATTCAATTTTTTGATACAGGATTTAGAGTTTTCCTTGTGAGTAAATACTTTGGAGAAACTCTGAGACTATTAAATCTGGATGTTATTTCCCAACTAAAGCCTAAAACCTATAACCTATGTAAAGAAATGAGTATATTAGCTTGACAATTGCATTTTATCTTCAAGAAGATGGGTATAGACCCATGATGGGAAGGACCAAAAAAAAAAAAAAAAGGGAAAGCAAAAGAAGGGGAAATATCTCAAAAGAATCATCTTTTCAGTGCAATTAAAAATTATCTCAGTGAAGACAAAAAGAAAAAGATGTATGAGAACACTAAAGTAGTTCAACAGGTAGATCAACAAAAATTCCGATTTTTAATAATCACATAGAGAAATGAGACAAAAAGCCAAATAGACAAGGATATATAAAGAATAGTAAACAGTGATTAAAATATTCATAAAAAATTAAAGCCTATGATGAACACAGGTGTGTAAAAACTGCTAAGGATGATAAAAGTTTAGATAAAGCCTATTTCTTGAACCCAAGACAGTACTGCTGAAGGACGACAAGGAAAACCATGGTAAGCTCATATTCATCCAACCAAGCCCTATTTAGATATTACTACTGGAAGCCTGTCCTTTGCTCACTTAACTGTCTATATATCTGTGCTTGCTTTGTAATTTATACATCTATCACCACAATAATCATGCTGAGGTTTTTACATCTAGTGGAAAGAGTTAAGCTTTAAGTTAAAGAAACCAAATGTCAGTTTTTGCTACTTTAATAGTTGTGTGTGATCTTTGAAAGTTACTCTGCCTCTCTGAGCCTTGATTTCCTTTTCTATAAATGATGATTTCCTAAATCACAGTTAATGCAGTCAACAAAGATAATATAAAAGCCTTAGAGCAGTCTCTTGAATATAAATGGCATAGAACATAGGCAGCTATTCATTATTAGCATGTTATATAATGTTTACATTTCAGTTTCTCTGTAATCTATAACTGCCATACTACAGAAATTATGTCTTATTTAAACCTCTGGCTACCAACATAGTACTCATCACATTGGAGCTGTCTAGCAAAATATTTAGTTACTGTGTCATAACTAGAATGGAGCCCAAACATGGACAAAGACACAAGTGAATGAATGGCATACACAATATTCTGAACATGGGCAAAATAAAATACTGTCTCTGACATAAAAACAAGGCAAAAATACGTACACCAATAAGTATGCCTGTTAGGTTTTATCATAAAGATTTTTGAGGACTGCTGTTTTTTGAGTGTCAGAAAAAAATGGAGCTTCTGGGAACAGCAGCCAGGAAGTCAGATACTTATCAGAATGGTGTAAAACCCTTGACATCTCCTTACCTCCTGCAGGAAAAAAATCCCAAATTCTCACAAAACATATAAGGTCTAACCTCATTTAATATCTTTAAATCTTACCTCTAGCTCCATTCTCATAAGCAATCTATGTTGCTATATCAAATTACTTGCATTTTCCTCAATTTCCTTTATCTCTGTACAAGTAGTCCAATCTGCCTGAAAGTCCTTTAACTAGTTCTTTGCTTGACTAATGAATGCTTCTCATCTCAGACTTAGTTCAAAAGGCACATCTAACAGTTTTCATTAACCCTCATATTTCTTCAGAGTGCAATTTATATATTTCCAGGGATCCCTATACATATCTCTCTACACTGTAGAAATGCAATTGTCTAATCACTTGATTGTCTCCAGCTTTAGACCACTTTGGAGAAGGAATTGAAAAATCTTTGTTAACTTTAGTGCCTGGCAGGTAGCATGGTAGGCACACATATAAACATTATCAGGAGAGATGTCATAGGGAAGAGAGAGCGTTTTCTTCCATAAGAAGGGTCCAAGGCCTTAAGAAAACAAAACAGCATTCTTTCTTATAAACGTAAGGAACTCGTACTTCATGGAATTGATATAATGGTATAGAGTGATAAAAAACTCATAAAAAAGAGAAATTTTAAATATGTCAGAAAACCATCAATAATATTTAGGTAAAAGCTGTCAATTTTAGCTTGCTCACTACTCTTTCGTTTTCAGTAACTTCTAAGGCACTTGGTGGAATGAGAAAAACAAGAATATGAAGCTACTATCTTAATCAATCAATCAATCAATGTCCTTGACCCATTAAAAAAAAGACTATGAAACTATACCTTCATGTAGTGTTTAAAGATGTCTGCAGCTGCATGCATGTCAACAATATCATAGATGATAAGTTTGCTGAAGGCAGCAAGTAGATTCCTTCTCTTGTGTAAGGCCTCAATTTTATTAGCTTCATCTTCTTCATCACCCTCTAACCACAGAAAATAAATTAGTTATGAACTTTGGCCCTTTATCCAAGGTAAAACATTGTAGACAATCTGTAGAACAAATAACTAGGCTATAACTTTACAAATAGGTACAATTTAGTTTTAGATAGGATAAAAATTATTAGCTGTACTGATTATTTTAGGGTGCTATACTTAGTTACATATTTATTAAACACTAGGCACTAAGGTTCTAGGAGATTATCATAGCAAAGACTAGTTATATAGGTTTTTTTCTCAGATTTTTGTCATAACAATACTATTGTCCTTTTACCTTTAAAATGCTGCCTTTTTTCTGAATAGTCCTTATGTGCTAATCTATTTCTACAGAGAAGAAATTTACAGAAAAATTTAAGACACAGGGAAAAGTTTTCTTTTAGATATATATATGGGGAGGAATGGAAATTACATGAAGGAGTTAGTTTTCAGTTCTTGTCTTAAACGTGGTTACATTAGAAGCTGAGAAATAAAGTATATTTTGCAAACCATGTTATGTACATACATATTTTTTAAAACAAATCATTATCAAATGCTTTTAAACAAGTAGTATTTATTCCTCAGTTTTTAGATTCTCAGGTTTATCTATTTCTAATCTCCCTCAAAATATTTCCACAAGTCTCCAGATGATAAAAGTTGACACAGTTGTTTCAGGTTCTGTACTGACCCTCTCATGTCTTGCCCTGCTATTTAGGGAGAGTGTTCTTTTTCTCTTCTTCACATGTATATTCATAAAATAACTTATTCTCATCTTCTCTCTTCCCTTTCTATTACCTGGTCCTGTTGTGAAACATCAGTGCTTTTGGAAGTTGGAAATCTTTTTGCTTAGGACAAGTAGCAGGTAAATATTGTCTCCTAAGATTAACATGAACTCAGAGATCCTTTTTTCACAGTCTAGTATTTTCTAAAATGCTCTGTTAAATAAAGAACATTCCAATAGCACCAGGTAGATCTGTGGATTTCATATGCCACAGATCTTACTTAAGAGAGCTTAAATCATCTATTTCACAAATAAGCTATTTTATATAGTATTTATTTATAATTATTTATATTCAGTCTTATTTTGCTAAGTTTTCATCCTGTAGGCTCAGAACAATTTTGACTGGTGAGGTTTCATAATATTCTTTTAGCATTTAGTATCTTAGAGTCATGTTTTGTTAATTTAAGTAATATATGATCACTCCTCAGGAACAGAAAGGAACTCAGATGCTTTTCTTTAGAAAATTGTGAACCTGGATGCAGTTCTATTAGAAAAAAAAAATCTATCTTAAACATGTATTTCAAACATGCGGGAAATGACAAATGTACACAATGATCCATTATAGTATAGCTTAGGATAGCAGAAGACTGGAAACTAGTCAAATATCAATCAATATGAGATGAATAATATAAATTATGCTATATTTAAATAATAAAATACAGTGTAGCTATTAGAATTAGAATAAGGAACTCTCTGTACTTAGTGATGGGAAAAGATCTCTAAGGTACTATGTTAAAGGACAGACACTTCACTGTGTATATTATTATTCTTGCTTTCTGACTTATATGATTGTATTAACTTTCGTTTAAAAGAGAGAAATTGTAGTATTTTTTAGGACTGAATTGGAAATTTTTTCTTCAATCTCTTGAGGTTGTTAAGACAAGATCAATATTGACAAGATGACAGCTGCAAATACCCATGCTCTGGTTCTCCTCATCTTGGTCAATGAAAACATGATCCATCACAAAACTGAGGAGTTCAGACTGAAGTCCAGTATCTGGATTAAACACCAAAGGCTGAAGGCCCTCCCTGCCACCTGTCATTAATTGGTGGCTAAAAATCATCAAAAGATCACAGAGTAGCATGAAAGCCTGGAATGAAAAGGAAATTCATCACTAAAACATTGTACAGTAGTAACTACAAATGACAATATACTAAATTAAATGCAGTTCAGTAATGGTACCATAATAGAAATGCTAAGTATTCAAACTGCAGCTACTTAATTTTAATTTCCAAACATAATAAAATTACTTTTTCTCATTATATACTAGTCATATTTACGACTCTTCACTTCCCCTAAATATAAACTATTTTTTAATTTGGCTGTATTAACTCAAAATGATTAAGAGATTTTTGACTTGAACTTATAAAAAATGAATTGAATTCAACTCTGGAAACACAAATTGAATTACTATATTAATGACAGAGATGATAAATCAATCGTATACTGCATAAGCAAAAAAATAAGTACAAATCTGAAAATTAAACTGTATAATTCAATCAATTACAATATAGTACACTAAATCTGTAAGCTACCATTTTGGATTCTTCTTTTAATAATCTACTGTAAAACAAAATTTTGAACCATAGGTTAAACTTGGATTCAAGATCATTCACATAAAAAACAGTGATGCAAAGCTTCCCAACAAATGTATTCACATAAAGAACTTTCAATATATTTTCCCATAGAGAATACATTACAGTTATATTGCCAAATTTAACCTATTTAATGGATGGTACAAAATGAACTTGTGTCATCAGTTTACTGTTATAGAATAACTGAGGGCTCTCACACCCTAAAACGATCCATTCACCCCTCTCTAAAAATTGACTTCTGTGGAAAACACAATTTTGGTATATATTTGGAGATGGTTGTATACTTGGCTGTTTACCTCCAGCAAGAATCATGGAAATTCATGCTCTAAGTACACTACCATGAAATACATAAATTTAGAAACAAGTCACTTGAAAAGAGGAGAGCATGAAAGGAATCTAGGGAAATGTATATTTTTAACCGAGGCCATACTTTTGCATGTCACCAAACAGCGATGATGCAGAAACACTGAATTTCTGGCTTAAGTGTCCTGAGTTACGTACTTTTAGATTGCACTGGTTAAGTTCAGAAAATTTAGAGAATAAGGTTTAGGAAAGATAATCTCTGTTCCCATTTTAAGTTAGATGCTGATAACTTAATAAAGAAGAGACCTTACAAACACCCTATTTGTAAGATGAGATAGCACAGGGTTAAGTACTATTGTATTCTTTAACTAGATATAGACGCTTTCTAGTTGAACATCAGAATAAAAAACAGCATGGAAAAGATATATCTTTTTTTTCTTAATAGAAGCTCTTCCTAACAGAACAGTTTTAGCTTACAAAATCACTTTGTGAAAATGGTATTGCCTTGGGCTTCACTTTGACTGTCTTTGGTCTACACCCCTTGCCAAGGGTGAGAAATCTGTTGGCCCAATGGGATATGCCCATCAGCACCCCAACTTTACATCTCTGTCCAGGGACAGGGATTTAGGAACTTCCTGCCCTCACAGACTGGATTCTGCTATGAGGGGCTGCACAGGCATCCTTCTGAGACACACGGCATCCCCACAGTGTGTACCCCTAGGCCCCAGGATAGTTAAGGAACAACTTGTTTAAGGAAGTGATGCTGACAGTTTGGATATGTGGGTTAAACTGTTCACATGCATATGTGAGAAGTTCTACCTGGTGTGGGAAAGAGCTGAAGGTAAGATGAGAAGAAAGTGGACCCTAAGAAGCTCCCATTCTGGTACAGAATCCTCAGGTTCTGGTATAGAACTCATAAGAATCAAGAATTCTAAACTTAAACCTGACCTCACTTGCCAAGGTACAAAGATGTATAACAAGTTTGTTAGCTTACTTTATAACTTAAATATTTAGACATCTATACTTTTATGCCAGGTCCCATAAGATAAACTACATGCTAAGAACTGCCATAAAAAATTATATCTTAAAAAAATTTACATCTTCTTATGCTTCTTCAATGCATTTGAGTTATTTATATTGAGGACTCTTAACTGACAGTCTCTTACCTGTTCCTTCACTGGAGTATTAACATTAGATAGGCACTGCTGGCAAACAGCCAGAAAGGACTTCACTGTTTTCCTCAATACCAACAAGTCCTCCTGTAAGACACAAATTTGCAAGCATGAATTACAGTATCCTTGAAAACTGAAGAAATAATAAATGGAAAATAGCCGAACCAGTTTATTGTTAAGGAAATTCACAAAACCAAATTTATCACTGGGAACCAAATCATAATTTCCTAGTTATCCTAATGGAAGGGGCAGCGAAACTGATAATCCCAAATACTCTGTTCAATTTCGCTTTGGAATGCTCAGTATGATTTCCTCCAACATATTTCCTTTATAAATATGGTTTACTTGGGCTGGTATTAAAATTGATAGTCATTCCTATTATAGATACTAGATGTAAAATGAGGAAATGCAGCAGCATCTGAAAAAAAAACCAATTAAGCAATAAACATGTACTGAATTTTTCCCATATTCTCAGCATTCGGCAAAATGTCAAGGCAAAAAGATAACTTTAAGATAGTGTCCATGTTCTCAAAGAGTTAATATTTTAGCAGGGAGTTAGACCAATCATAGAGTAATTGTTTGATTTTTTGGTATCAACTCTAATTGTAGCAGACAGACATGGCTGAGTTGGAGACAGCTTCATAGAAAGATGGGCTTTAATCCAAGATTGGATAGGTGAATAGATTTTAATCAGATGGCCATATTACAACATTCAATATGAAACAGTGGAAAACTATAAAAGGAAATTTAAGTTTATCAAGTCCCTATAAAGTGCCAGGCACTGGTAAGAGGGCTGTTGTATAATTTAATATTTATATTGATTATAAGTAGTAGTTATTAGTAGCAAAGATTGAAAGCAGGACTGTCTGATATCAGAGCTCATATTCTATTCACTGATTAATAAGCAAGATGCATGCAGATAACTCAGTATTATATTGATATTTAAAATAGTAATGAAGAATAATTAAATGAGCATAGGCTGGTATAGAAATAACTTTAAAAAAGTATTCTATGAAACTAAGATTCTTTAAGCTTTTCTATTTTGCATAGTTGACAGTACTTATTCCTTTTTGGAATCTTCACATCCCAAATAATGATACTTCAAAAATTACATATATTACCTTTTGCTAAAATGAGTGCAGTTATTTTGAAGGAATAAGACCCTCTTGTGCAGAGTAGTAAAAAGGACACTGTCTCCAGAAACTTTAATGTTCCTGTAGATTAACATCCAACAATCAAACCTCAACATTTCTTGATCTTCTTTAATTTCAAAGACTCATAAAGCAACAGGGGAAAGAGACAAGAGAATAGGCAGTCACAAAAGAATTTAAGGAGTCCTTACATCGGAAAGCTTAACCCAGAGTCAAGAGCAGTCACAGCAGGGTTGCTAAAAAGAGTTTTGAACAACTAAAAGTCATCTACCTGTAAGGAAAGGTGTTTCAGAAGGCACAGAATGTTCAAAAGCCTGGAGGTGCTTTTGAGAGACTACTGTTGGGGTGCAAATGGGAGGAGAGTGGTGAGAGAAAACAAGAGAAAGAGGACCCATTTCCATTTAAATGGAATACAATTTAAAATGTCATGTTATGTATAATATCATATATGAAACAAATCGCCAGTCCAAGTTTGATGTATGATACTGGATGCTTGGGGCTGGTGCACTGGGACAACCCACAGAGATGGTACAGAGGGAGGTTCAGGATGGGGAACACGTGTATACCTGTATACACGTGTATATGGTATATGGCAAAACCAATACAATATTTTAAATTAATTAACCTCCAATTAAAATAAATAAATTTATATTAAAAAAAAATGCCATGTTAAATTACTTGGCTATTATCCTGTCAGCAATAAGGAGCTAATGAGTAAGGATTTTTATCATGAGGTTGCTAAAAGTTTATGCTAAGGAATCATGCTCTAATGAAAAGGGAGAAAGATGTAAAATAGCAAATAAAATCTTAATAGTATTAATAAATACACTCTTCTCTTGAGGGTTTATTATGTACCAAATGCTGTGTTCTAAGGGGCATGGTGAAGAGCAGGGAAGCTGGCATGCTGCAGTTCATGGAGTTATAAAGTCGAACTGAACAACTGAATGGACGACGATGAACAGGCATAAATTTAAGTCTCACAGTCATCCTATGAAGTAAGTGATTAATATGCCTATATTACAGAGGAGGAAACAGGTTCAGAGCATCTATAGATTTTAAGTGATAGAGTAAGGATCCATACCTAGTGCCATCTGACTCTAAAGCTTATGCTTCAAACCATCATCCTACAGTTCATCATATTAACAGATGCCATAGAATATTGGGCCTAAAAATAAAATGTTGTCAGTAAAGATGTTAACACAGTGTAGAGAAATTAAAGCAGCAGAATTGATAGAATTTAGGCGCCAACAGTGGTTATGTATGGATTTGAGAGTTGGACTGTGAAGAAAGCTGAGTGCTGAAGAATTGATGCTTTTGAACTGTGGTGCTGGAGAAGACTCTTGAGAGTCCCTTGGACTGCAAGGAGATCCAACCAGTCCATTCTGAAGGAGATCAGCCCTGGATGTTCTTTGGAAGGAATGATGCTAAAGCTGAAATTCCAGTACTTTGGCCACCTCATGTGAAGAGTTGACTCACTGGAAAAGACTCTGATGCTGGGAGGGATTGGGGGCAGGAGGAGAAGGGGATGACAGAGGATGAGATGACTGGATGGTATCACCTACTCGATGGACATGAGTATGAGTGAACTCCAGGAGTTGGTGATGGACAGGGAGGCCTGGCGTACTGCAATTCATGGGGTCGCAAAGAGTCAGACACAACTGAGCGACTGAACTGAACTGAACTGAGGAGCTAACAGGAACAGAGATGTTGCTGTGACTCCTAATTTCTAGGTAGTTGCCTACTAGATAGATTATGGTATAAGTCACCAAGATAGTTAATACAGGAACAAATGCTAAGGTAACAAGTTTGGCTTTAGGGATGCTGATCTGCAAATGCTGAAAGATATCGTTAGGTAGTGAGAATAGGAAAAAGAAGTCCAAAATGGCGGTGGCAAAAAGACAAGGAAGGGAAAAGTCTGCGAAAATAGAACAAACGAAGGAGTGAGGACCTTAGGTAAAACAAAGAGCCCTTCTGGCTAGCCCAATTTACATAGGGCAGGCTCAGAGGGAGGAAAGAAAACATAGAGAGAGGAGCCAAACAGGGGACTCTCAAGAGTCTTCTCCAACACTGGTTTTTCCAGTGGTCATGTATGGATGTGAGAGTTGGGCTATAAAGAAAGCTGAGTGCCGAAGAATTGATGCTTTTCTTTTCTTGTATTTTGGATTGGACCGCCCTCACACCTGAGGATGTATTTTCCTTTGCTTGCCAATAAAACTGAGCTATAACACCGGTCCATCCATCACTTCAAATTTTTGCTGCGACTGAGGAAATTACATGGGGAATGCTTAAAATTCTCCAAGCCAGACTTCAGCAATACGTGAACCGTGAACTTCCAGATATTCAAGCTGGTTTTTAGAAAAGGCAGAGGAACCAGAGATCAAATTGCCAATATCCGCTGGATCATTGAAAAAACCAAGAGAGTTTCAGAAAAACATCTATTTCTGCGTTATTGACTACGCCAAAGCCTTTGACTGTGTGGATCACAATAAACTGTGGAAAATTCTGAAAGAGATGGGTATACCAGACCACCTTACCTGCCTCTTGAGAAACCTACATGCAGTCAGGAAGCAACAGTTAGAACTGGACATGGAACAACAGACTGGTTCCAAAGAGGAAAAGGGGTATGTCAAGGCTGTATATTGTCACCCTGCTTATTTAACTTACATGCAGAGTACATCATGAGAAACGCTGGGCTGGAGGAAGCACAAGCTAGAATCAAGATTGCTGGGAGAAACATCAATAACCTCAGACAGGCAGATGACACCACCATATGGCAGAAAGTGAAGAAGAACTACAGAGCCTCTTGATGAAAGTGAAAGAGGAGAGTGAAAAAGTTGGCTTAAAACTCAACATTCAGAAAACTAAGATCATGGCATCTGGTCCCATCACTTCATGGCAAATAGATGGAGAAACAGTGGAAACAGTGGCTGATTTTATTTTTCAGGGCTCCAAAATCCCTGCAGATAGTGACTGCAGCCATGAAATTAAAAGATGCTTACTCCCTGGAAGGAAAGCTATGACCAACCTAGACAGCATATTAAAAAATAGAGACATTACTTTGTCAACAAAGGTCCGTCTAGTCAAGGCTATGGTTTTTCCAGTGGTCATGTATGGATGTGAGAGTTGGACTATAAAGAAAGCTGAGTGCCGAAGAATTGATGCTTTTGAACTGTGGTGTTGGAGAAGACTCTTGAGAGTCCCTTGGTCTGCAAAGAGATCCAACCAGTCCATTCTAAAGGAGATCAGTCCTGGGTATTCATTGGTAGGACTGATGTTGAAGCTGAAACTCCAATACTTTGGCCACCTCATGGGAAAAGCTGACTCATTTGAAAAGACCCTGATGCTGGCAAAGATTGAGGGCAGGAGGAGAAGGGGACGACAGAGCATGAGATGGTTGGATGGCATCACCAACTCAATGGACAAGGGTTTGGGTGGACTCCGGGAGTTGGTGATGGACAGGGAGGCCTAGCATGCTGCAGTTCATGGGGTCGTAAAGCGTCAGACACGACTGAGCGACTGAACTGAACTGTAACACTGGTCCACCCACTGCTTCGTTTTTGTTGCGGTGAGACAGAACTGAGGAAATTACACACTCACCCCGGTAATATCCTACTAAAGATGTCTAATAGTCAGCTGGATGAGTTCAAAGTCCACAGTTAAGAATCTGAGCAAGAAAAGATTTGGGAATCCTCAGCATTTAGAAACAATGGAAGTAGATGAGACTGTTAAAATGAGAATATGTAAATAGGGCTGACAAAAGTACCCTGGGGAACACCAAAACTTAACAGATGGATAATAAAGAAAAGCATATGAAGAAATCTAAGAAATAGTCTGAGAAGTAGGAACAAAATCAGAATATGGCATCCCAGAGGTAAGAAAAGGAAACATTTAAAAATGAGTAAAATTGAGACTTGGTTGGTGGTCCAGTGCTTAAGAATTCACCTTGAGCACTGTACCTTAAATAAACTACTGCAGGGGATGCGGATTTGATCCCTGTTCAGGGAACTTGGATCCCATAGGCTTCAGGGAAACAGCCTGGTACCACAACTACAGACAAGCCTGAGCACCACAACGAAAGATCCTGTGTGCTGGACTGAAGATCCCCCATAGTGCAATGAAGATCCCACCTGCTGCAACTAATACCTGACACAGCTAAAAAATAAACAAATAAATAAAAATATTAAACAACAATAATGAATAGAATAGTTTAATGATGACAAATGTCACCAAGAGAAAAGAAAAGGACTTGAAAGTATTACAAGAATAAAGCAATAATGTTATGAGTGACCTTGGGGAGAACACTTTCAAAGGGATTGTTCAGTTGCTAAGTTGTGTTCAACTCTTTTGTGACTCTGTGGACTGCAGCACACCAGACTCCTCTCTCCATGGGATTTCCCAGGCGAGAATACTGAAGTGGGTTGCCATTTCCTTTCCCAGGGGATCTTCTGACCAAGGAACCAAACCCGTTTCTCCTGCATTTACCACTGAGCCACCAGCAAAGCTCTTCAAAAGAACTTTGCTGTTGTTCAGCTGCTAAGTGGTGTCTGACTCTTTGCGACCCTATGGACTGCAGCACGCGAGGCTTCACTGTCCTTCACTATCTCCTGGAGTTTGCTCAAATTCATGCCCATTGAGTCAGTGATGCTATCTAACCATCACTTGTCGTCCCCTTCTTCTCCTGCCCTGAATCTTTCCCAGCATCAGGTTCTTTCCCAATGAGTAGGCAGGCTCTTTGCATCAGGGGGCCAAAGTACTGGAGCCTCAGCTTTACCATCAGTCCTTCCAATGAACACCCAGGACTGATCTCCTTTAGGATGGACTGGTTGGATCTCCTTGCAGTCCAAGGGACTGTCAAGAGTCTTCTCCAGCATTACAATTCAAAGGGATCAATTCTTCCCAGGTGGCACGAGAAGTAAAGAATTTGCCTGCCAATCCAGGAGTCACAAGAGATACAGGTTCTCTCCATTCAGGAAGATCCCCTGGAGTAGGAAATGGTAACCCACTCCATTATTCTTGCTTGGAAAATCCCATGGATAGAGAAGCTTGGCAAGCTACAGTCCATAGGCTCACAAAGAGTTGGACATGACCGAGCACACACACTCATTCAAAGGAATTAAAAGGGCTTAAAACGGCAATGGTAGAAAGGATAAGAAAGCAAGCAACTCTTTCAAAAAAGTCTGACTGTAAAGAGTGAGAGGAAAAATAGGACAGCTACTGGAGAGGTCTTTGTTGTCCTTTTCATTAGAAAAGATTTGAAAATGTTTGTTGAATAAATAACTGAAAGAAAAACAAAATGCAAGCCATGCTATGAACTAGTTTAGACCTTAGAGAAACTGTATCTCAGGATTACAGATTTTAAAAATCTATAAACAAAAGGGTTGAAATATGTATTCTCTGAGGTTCTATGGCATTCTGTGAATCTGCTGAATTAATCTAGGCACTCAAATGAGAACATACAGGTGTTAACTGGTAAACCTAGTATTCAAAGGATGAATGCTCACTCTTCCTGCTGGTACCTAGAACAGTGTTTGGCACATGGGCAGATGTTTAGTAAATACTTGTTGAATGATATCCAAGTATACATAATACAGATGATAGCACAATCCGAGGGAAAAATAAATGTGTTCATTTTACTGCACAATAAATATAGTTAAAAATGATGCCAGGAGGCATTAATGCTCTTTTATTCCCTTAAATTTCATGGTTACTGTGCAGTTTGAAGCCGTCTAGGGAATCAGCCATTGCTGGAGTTGGAGACAAAAGATTCCTTTAAAGGTCAATCATAAAGCAGATGTGCCTTATACAAAATGATTACTTGCCAATCCATCTGAGAAGTTGTAAATTTAACATCACAACTAGGTAAGCAACCTACTGATTGCTTAGTAATCAGCAGTAGCATTTTAAGAATGTAGAAATGGAAAGCAACTAAGGAAATAGAAGCTTTTTTAGCATTAAGTTTAGCATAGATTTGGACAGAACTTCAATATTCAGTGCTCAAGAAAGTTAACTTAATTTTAACCAGTTAGAACCCACTGAGAGAAGTTTAAGTACCAACAATTTTAGGTAAACAGGCACGGATACTGTATATTGAACAGAGGTAGCTAATCTCAAATAGTAAATTCCTCTGAACAGCTGAGAACAAAATTTTAGTTCTTTTGGATTTCAGAATACTGTGATTTATTTATTCATCCTATAATTTTCCCACAAATCTCATTATGCTAGCATCTCACACTACATAAAGTTAACATCTATTGGCAGTTACTGTGTACTAGGCACTAATCTAAGCCTCTCACATATTAATTCAACTGTGACAGGTATAGATATTATCACTTCAATTCTACAAATCAAGAAACAGGCTCAGAAATGTTAAATGCAGACCCAAAGACAAAGCTAGTAAGTGAGGCAGTAAATTAACCAGAACAGTTTGCCTCCAGAGTCTACAGTCTTAACCATTTTGCGATAGTGACTTTCTATAATGCAGGAAAATTAATATACTGAAGAAACAGGCAGCATTATAGAGATAAGAAATATGAGACTCAGATTACTCAAATATATAAACAAAAATGCAGGTCAACCCAAAAGACACTGAAAAAGAACAACACATGAGCTAACTTATCTGTAACAGACTGTGATTTTAAGTGACTAAAATTTTTAGGGAGTGCCTCTAACACTCTGAACATGATGGGATTTCTATTTAAATTCTTTCTAGCCAGAGTACTTGCATTATAGTGTTAAAAACTGAAGGCAGAGTTAGAACAGTAATCTCTTCTCTCAGTCCATATAAGAGAATGTAGACTAAGAATACAGTGCTTCCTTTTAAATGCTTTCCCCTAGATGAAACCAGTATTTTCTCTTATTTTCAGAAAGCAGCTTGGGGTTAAGAGCACTCTTCCTAAAGTAGTTATGGAAAGGAATTCAAAAGAGTCAAGTGAGAAGATGACACAGACTTAAATTATAATATCTTAGCTATGTTCTTTTATATGCATTTTGCAAGTTGCTTCACTAAGAGAAGCTTTTGCTTCCCTGTACATTTAGTGAAACCAAGAATCAGAAGATTGAAACCCAATATGCTCAAATGTGAAAGGGCTCAAAGAGCTTCAGTTTTTCAGTGATCTATTGTTAAAAATAAAAGAAATCTCTCTTAAAGAACATGATGTTTTGAAAATAAACCCTAGTCAGCAAAATCTCAACAAATAAGAGCCCCAAATAAGGCTAGCACAATTAAGATAGTGAATTTATCATATAAACTATATTAGAAGTTTTCTCAAAGGTACAAAGGCTCAAACTTGACTTACCCTAACATCTTGGGAAGAAAAATGCAGATTGCCCTTAAAGAGTCAAGTATCTCAACATGATTATAGTCAGTGAGGAAAGGTAAGGGTTTAATTCCTAAACACACAAAACATGAAGATCTTGACAGTTTTTTTTTTTTTTTGGTCATACCACAGGGCATGTGGGATCTTAATTCCCTGACCATGGATCAAATCTGCACCCCCTGAATTGGGAGGCAAAGTCATCCACTGAACTCCCTGGAAGACCCAAACAGGCAGATTTAAATGGGTGATTTCCTTTCATTTTTGCATCATAATTTTATGTGTCCAGAGGAAGACTACATTTGGCTGTCCTTTTATCCACAACTATGAAATATGAGTTAGATAATCACAGAAACTGAAGCCATGGAAAAACTAGCAATAAATATCTAAAACTAGTTCAACATTATCTGACAATTGTACATTTTCAGAGTGTGCAGAAGTAAAATATGGGAAGTTGTGAAATAAGGACCTAGACCAGGCCAAAGATCTTAGAATATGAGAATAAAGCCTGTTAATAATTTAGTGAAACATTTTTTGTGATTAAAAAATGGGGCACAAAACTAAGCTAGTTAAAAATAAGACCAAGGGGTTACTCTACTAGGCCAGGTACTGGCAACCCTTTTGGGTAAAGGGTCAGATAGTAAATATTTAAGTGTTTGTGGGTCATAATGTCTCTGTTACAGCTACTTAAGTTTGCCTTTGGAACAAGAAAGCAGCACATAAATGAATGAGCATTCTTGTGTATCATTAAAACGTTCCTTTCAAACACAGGTGTCTAGTCAGATTTGCCCCATGGGCTATATACTTTGTCTAGTTTGTATTGGGCTACAAAGCTCTTTGGACATATAAATTGCATTATACTTTTATGTACTTAGCATCATTATTAACATAAGGTTCATTAAATTATTTTTCAGCTCAACTAACTTATTATCCATAGTAAATATGACAGAAACATATTTCATTCACTTGGGACACATCAGTGGGCAAGAGACAAAAGCCTCACCATTGCTATAGGGTAAACCCTATGGAATATCTTTGAAACTGCTTTCATTCACGAGTAACTGCTACTAGCTTCTCTTCTGAAGATAAGGAGAGTGTGCCACTTTTGTGAATAACAGTAAAATACTGGATTTTAAAACCCCAAATGTAATATCTAGTTTTCAGTGTTGCTTTTCTTGGTGATCTGAATCCCCACCTGCTGACTCCTGCCATTGCCTCAAGGATAATCCACTTGATCTAGGAACCCTTAAGCTGCCTACTGTAGTTCCAAAACGTCTTCTGATTTCTCTTTTCTGTGGTGTACAAAGATGCAGAAAGCTAAAGGAGGAGTCAGAGGGACGGGGGAAAGTAGTGACTGTTAGGAGCAAAGCGAGAGATGTGAATTCTCAAATTTTTCAAAATACAGATGGAGGACAAAATCTACCATGCTATATTCCAAACCTACACTAGACACTGAGCATGTTTATGTACTTCCATAACTTTATATAACAGTTCATTTAGCCTTAATTTTTGGTTTTGGCAGGGGAGAAGATTAGGAAAGCAGTCTAGGACTGCAATTTAATGTTATCAAAGCAACAGTTATTGTTGACTAAAACATTTCTTTTAATTTAATCTTCCCAACAACCCTATCCAGCAATGAATATCACTTATTAGGAAACTAAAGTTCAAATATGAAGTAATTTGTGTACCTTTGTTACAGGTGGTAAGAACTCAATTTAACTCCAAAGGCCATGTTTCAACACAAAAAATGCTGGAAAGATATTATTTATTTATAAACTGAAAGTTTCTTATATATATATATAAATTGGGTCAGCAAGAAGAAATCATTTAAACAAATACCTAGTAATTACAGAATGGCCACTGGAAAAAACATTTTCAAAATAAAAAACCTACTGCAGAAAGGAAAAGTGATTATTTTATTACTCAGGGAATATTAAATACTATTAAATACTTACATTCCTTTATTCAAATAAATGACCTGACAGGAAAGTAAACTTCCTTTAGTATTAATTTTGGTGAGAAAAATTTCCAATTTCTGTACTAAAGAGCAGAAAGTGTTATGCTTTTTTAAATATTATTTTTAAAAAATATCTGGCCACACCACACAGCATTAAATATTAACATTGCTTGCAGCCTCTAATAAACTCAGTTAAAACACATTTTTACATTATAATAATGGTTATTTAGAATAGATCTTCTCAGTCCTGGCTCACTGCTTAGATCCTGAGGTATTAAATAAATCAGGAGTTAAGAGTATTTATAAAGTAGTACTTTAAAGACCACTGTCCCTGTGCAAGTAAAAACAGCATCCAAATGGACAGGCGAGGGAAGTTGAGGAAGCCTTATGCTGTCCCTTCAAGGGGCTGGAAGGCATTCCTTACCAGAAAGCAAGCTCCAAAAAGTAGAGGCCCAGGAACAGGGTTGCAAACACAGCATGGAATTCCTAATAAGATGTTGGAATCATGAATTGTACATGCTCCTCTAAGTTGAACATATTTACTTATGATTTCCAGAAATTTTTAGAATGTTAGAGTCAGATAAAATTTTGGACAAGTTGAGAGTTTAGTATAAACAGCCATCTACTTATGTATTCCAGATTTATTAAAAAAAAAAAAAAAGAACCCTCGAGGAGCTGAAAAAGAAATGAATATAAAACAAGTCCTGGATCTTTCCCTCCTAACTTTCCTGGACCAGCCAATCAGGTACTTGAGACTGGACACAACATTAATAGAAACAAAGCTATCAAAAAATCACTCTGAAGTCATGGACCAGTCAAAAGGAAAGGCTTAAAACTAAAACCAAGTAGACAGTTACTGAGGATAGACTTCTCAAGAAATAAAAAGGTAGGGAGGGGAGATCTAGAAAAGAATGAAGCAAAATGGTTGTATAATTTATTCCTAGAGGGATAGCTACTGTTGCCAGCTGTTGGCCTCATTCCCTTCCCCTTCAAAGCAGTAAACTCTGCAGACTGAGGTGTATTATCTGTATTTTGTTATTATAAGAGTTTTGGGGCAAGGACCTAAGTGAGCTATCTCTTTCTTATTCACAGATATTAATATTCTACAGGACTTGGAAGGGGAGAGGAAGAGGTCTAGAAAGAAGACTAGATTTTTATACACAACAAGGTTGAACATTTCTCCTCATGGGCCTTAGCCACCATCAGTCTCATCTTTACCCTAACTATTTGGAGGTAAACAAGTTGAAATTTGCAGAGGAGAACCTTCAGTCAAGAGTGTAACAGAGGAACAAATTTCATAATAAGTATGCTATACTTCTCGGTAATAATTTGACTTGTAGCTCCCTGAGGGATGTAGATTTTCTTTAATTTGAAGACTTAAGGATAAAGCCTGGGTCCAGAATACAGGGATGTTCCCCCCAGGCTATTCCTACTGCTGTCTAGAATAGAAACATGCAGGATAAGGCAGAGAGCACCACAAATTTAAGATTACAGAGAGTAGGACAGCTCCTCCCAGGAGGAAAAAAAAACTGAGGATAAATTCTAGATCCCCAGGCCAAAAAAGGCAATAGGGACATTAGTTCAGCCCTAACTTTTATTTACCTGGCTCTTTAAATGTCTCTGTATATGTCCAGAAGGAGCTGAAAGAAGAAGTGTGTTTCCTGCTACAGAGAAGAGAAACTGAAGGCTGCTTCTACAGGACCAGCACTAGGGGGCACCCGAGCAAAGTATACTGAGCATGGCCTGTGAGTTTGCTAAAGAGCTTCAACTCTGGAAATTAGGGGAACAGAGGAAATACCCATCGGTGAAACCCAGTGGACTTCCATTTTAAATAAATATCTAATCCTGTTCTTGACACAATCTTCTCATATACTTCATTTTATAGAATACTGTTCGCTGTTAAGTTATAATTTGAATTTAAACTTCAAATATAACTACCATTCATAATCCCCCAAATGACAGTGTTCATGACAAAAGAGAAAGAAGAAAAGTAAATTTTAGGAAGTGCTCATTAAAGAGCAATTTGGTAATGTGTATTAACCCTTAAAAGTATGTACAATCTTTGACCAAGCAATTCCAAGAATGTAAGATGAAAAAATGCAAAACACAGAACAAGCTTTTGCACCAGAATGTCCATCACAGAATTTTATTACTTAAAATGTGTAAACAGTCTAAATATCCAAGAGAGCAGTAAAATAAATTATAAGCTACACTATGTACTATCATGCATATGTTAAAATATTATCTATAAACATTAAATACATGAAGAATATGTTAATTGAAGAGACACAAAATTATAAATACATCATTATCTTAATATGACTGAAAAGTATGTAAGAAAAAGTACTGAAAGAAAATACATCAAAATATTAACAGGTAGTAAGATTTGGAAATTTCATTTTATGTATATAGTTTTTATAATGAACACATAAGTAAGAAAGCTCAAATTTATGAAAACCATTCTACCTTATATTTTATACCAAAACCAAACATGCATAATTTATTAATTAAAAATATGAGTGACCTTTTCAGAGGTTTAAATGAATTTCTATAAATATAACAACAATGAGCAGAGAAAAACAGCAGTCAGGTGGCCAGTTCCTCACTAAATAAATGGCTCATTCTATATTAACAGTTATTCAACAATAAAAAAAACAAAATTAATTCATGTAGTAAGACTTTCATGTTACCTCTACAAAATCAATATTACAAATGTTAAATATATAGACCCAAAGGGTTTGCTGTATTACATTTAAATTTCAGGAAACAAATTAAAGGGGGAAAAAAAGGACAGAGAATTTCAGGTGCATCACTAGCAAAGTTTTCCATATACTTTAACTAAGCCACTGACTTTACAAACTGAGCCATTTAGAAATCATGGTAACTTCTCATTTAAATGCCTTGAGGGATACAGAATGACCCCAGAAAACTGCCATGTGTCATACTTTTTCAAAATACAAATGACAAATGATATTGTTCAGTGAGGAATCAACCAATGTGTCCTTAGAAAATTTGCTTTAAAAAAAAACAACTACAACAAAACTCCATAAAAAGTAGTTGTATCAAAAGCTTAATAATACAAGATTTTAAGGAGTAGTAACAGAAAGAAAGTGTGTTGAGATTCAGAGACTTGCGCTGTAAGTGTGATTTTAGACAACTCTCAATTTTTGTTAAGTATTAGGTTTCTTTTCTGTAAAAATGGGATTATAATATCCACTCTATAGGATTATTAAGCAGATTTAATTAAATTAGAACATTTATATTAAAACGATTAATAACATGTAAAATATAAACAAGGTAAAAATAACAATGTCCCCTTATAGGTTTCATCAAATTACTTTCAAATTCCTTTATAGCTTTAATATTACATTTATAAACAACAGAAAAATGCTGTAACAGCAAGTAAGATACAGAACATACTAGTACTTTTTTAGCATTCATCTAAGTCCAACAACTCAGTGAGTTATTTGTGATAAACCAAAACTTAAGATTAGAAGATGGAGAATCAAAAAATTTTCATAGTAGTAGTTTTTAAAAATTATCTTTTAAGATATTAACATTCACTTTAAATATCAGCAACAAAAAAAATCCCTCAAAAAGTATCAAAAGGTATAAATGGAAAAGTAAATTTCTCTCCTTATGCCTGCCCCCAGAGAATTTCTACTTCCCAGAGGTAATCGCTGTTAAGATTCTTGTATATTTATCGAAACATCTTCGGTATAGCAGTTTTAACTTTATCATAGGTTGTAGAATTCTAGAGCTAGAAAAGATTGGCAACACACAACTATAAACTTCATAACAAAGTAACCTGAGACACAGGTAAGTGATTATTCAGTCGTTACTAGAATATGGAAAGCCCTTTACAACTGATAAAATGCTTTGATATAAATGATTTATTTTAAAATTATTTAAGTGACTTGACTCAAGGTTATTTTCATAACTTAATGATGTGGCCGAGTCTCTACCTAAGAATTTGATATCTTATCAAGTGGGATGTTACTAATACAGATTCATGTATACAGAGTTCATGTATGTGACTCATATATTTTCAAAGATATCCTATATCATATCGAGGATTAGAAAGTTTGATAATTCCTGATCTTGTGATTATTATAAATAAGAATCATGAAAATATTTTAAAAGAAAAAATATTAGCAATGGAAGATTAATTTTTCAAGTTTGTGTGTATCCTAAAGATTCATGTTTTATAAGGTTATCATTTTCAGTGAATCACTTTTAAACTACAGATACAACCAATACATGATTACTAAATATAAGCTGGTTTACAAAAATTACCAACAACTTCAAAGTGAGAAGAAACATCCTGAGATACAGCTAAGTAAGGAGAATTTCACATGTGATATAAATGCACACAAAACCAAAATGGAAATCAATGAAAACTAAAGCATCTAAAAGGTGCTAGGGCACACTTTCTGGAATAAAGAAAACCAATGTTGGCTACAAAATCTGCATTGCCATTGTGGCAGAGACAAAAACAAAATCAGTAGAATGACTAAAGACAATAAGGAAGCTATTTTCATTAGGAGAATATATCAGATGAAAGTTAAACAGAAAGGCAAAGAATCTCAAAATAGCTCTGCTGCAACAGGATTAAAAAAAAACAAAATATTCTGGACTTCCCTGGTGGTCCAGTGGTTAAAATTCTGTGCTTCCAATGCAGGGGGGCATGGATTCGATTTCTGGTTGGGGTTAAAAAACAAAATATTCAAAGAAGGAGGTCCAAGAATAGATTCTTACTCTAATTATGGAATTTAATTGTAAAGGGACAAAATTTACATTAAATGAAGGAAATAACCACTAATTATGCTAAAGTTTTAGGCTAGCGTATATTTCAAATTTACTAAAATGCAGTTATCAACATTCAGTTAAAATACAAATAACTCAGACAATCAAGATGATCTCAGTGTAAAAACAATACAAAAGTCAAATAAACTATGTGAAAAATTCAAATAAACTAATTATGCATAACATATAAACTCTTGCTTTCAAATTTTAACTTACATATATACACTCTCCTTTAATCTTTTCATATAAAAGAATATTTCAAAAAACATGAAAACTTTATATAGTTTTAAAGTGGTTTTTGTTTCCAATAAAAGAATATTAACCTTGATTTTTGCTTTTCAAGACTAAAACTTTTAATAAAATAGAAAAAAAACAAAAAGCCAACAAATTTATCAACCTCCTTCTAACTGAAAGTGAACAAAACTCCCAATTACTTCCAAAGGCACAGAAATCCTCCAATCATTCAACGGAAAAGACGAAAAGGAAAAAAATTCTTTCTCCAAGAAAAGAATACTCTGTATCAAGCAGTTCGTTCTATATGGAAATGTATTATTACCATTGTTACTGGTTGAATAGCTTCTGTTCTGTTAAGCTGAGGATATATAAACATCATAGTCTCTTTATTTGGTTCTTTATCAAGTGTTTGCTCTTTCAGCATATGTTCAAGCCCCTTTGATTTCATAACATAATTGAAATATATTTGTTTTGTATTTATGTCAGATAATTTCAATGTATAAAATATTTTTTAGTCTGAATCTCTTCATGGTTTCTAGTCTTCTTTTTAGTAAAGTTGGTTTTTTTAATATGAGCTCATTTTTCTTAAAACTATGGAAAACTCTCTGAGGCAACTTCCTTCAGAAAGGATTTATATTTGATTCTCTTAGGTGCTTGGGTATACTACCATTACAGAACATAATCCAAATCTTATTTATTCCCTCATGAATGGAACTGGTATGAGTTTATTTCTAATTTACCCTTATGCTGGGAGTAGCTCTTTTTGGGATCCCAACTTTATCAAGGGACATGCTACTTATTAGATAGACATTCCTCTTCAGGAGGGCTTTGGGACTTGTCTATATTAGCAAATATCGTCAAGATTAAGTAGGTGTTAGTACTCTGCTTGACTTTCTTGGATCTGAGTTTCACTTAACTTCTGGTTTGTATTTTGTTTTGCATGGTCATGGGTAAGTTAAAAATTCAAAAAAATTTTCTTTATCCAATGATTTAAAATGTTCAGAAACAAAAGTTTGTTTAGTTTGGGCCCCAAGGTGCCATAATGCCAGAACTGAAACCTACACACTATTGTCTTTCAATATTATTCTCTTTCTTACAGCATATCACCTATCAAAGCTCTTGTGGTTTCAAGTATAGTTATTTCTTAAAAGAATTTAAACTTCACGTATACATGCAACTCTGTGGCTATTGCTTGAAAAACTGTTTATCTTTCAAAGATGTAAAAAATATATATATATATATATGTTTAGGACAAAACAAGAATTGATAACAATTATATATTTTATTAAAATTATAGTAATAAAAATAATATGAGTTAAGCAAGATTATTGTGCTTTAGTAATAATCCTTCTGCCTACGGAAACTCTTACTTACTTTGGAAGGAGAACCATCAGTAATTTTCACCAACTGCCAAAGAATCGAGTAATGGGAACACTGCAGTGCCTGTACGACTATCTGTATCAAATAAAAAATTCAAACAAATGAGACATAATTTACGTTTGTACATTAAGAGAACAAACTTATCACAGTTTTTATCTTACAATAAAGTTTCAAGTCCAAATAGTTGTAGAATTAATAAGAATGCACAAAATAATATTTACTTTAAAAAGACAAACCAATCAATCAATCTAGAGAATACTGATATAATGTATCTCAATAAATATTGACCCGAATACACTATGCTTTAAACAAAAATGCATTGTCATGAATACTTTACTCAGTCAAATTTTTAAGAAGAGATTGAAGAAATTGTTTTATTCAAATGTTAAATGATTACTTAATTTGTTTAGAGTTTTTCATATGAAATATAACACTCACGCAGAAATGTGCATAAACATATATAAAACTTAATGACTGAAGTATATGAAGAAAATACTGTCACAGATTAGTGTTTGTTTGTAGGTAAATGTGGATATTCTTTGATACAACACCAAATACTTCAATTTGCACTTGTGAGAGAAAGCAAATGACATCTTTCTCTTTTATGAAAATAGTTTGACCTTATGAGCCTGCCTTGGAAATCTCCCAGGCTCCCTCGACCACATTTTGAGAATCTCTGCTCTGAGAACAGGATTGCTGGGTATGTGTGTATTTAACTTTACAGGAGATAGTACCAAATTTTTGTCCAAAGTGGCTATATCTAATATTCTTTGACAGTTTATGTGGCTCCATGTTTTTAACTACATTTGATGTCATCACGTTTTACATCTGGCGACTTTATGCATGAGTAGTATCTTAATGTGGTATTAATTTATATTTTTCTAATTATCAATGGAGATGAGCACCTTTTCATTTTTTATTAGGACTGAACCGTCATTCTGTAAAATATTATCCATATATTTCAGCACGGCAAACAGTAGAGTTTAGGAAAATAAAAATTAAGAACATTAATAAAAAAGAAAATTTCATTTTGGATAGGGCTTTTATTAACATTTTTGTTTGAATACATGATACATCTCTACTGCAATAAAGCATATCAGATATGATACTCCATTATTATACTGTCTTTATTATTTTCCCCTCTAGATAGACTAAAAATCGTAAGAATGAATATATGTAAAAGAGAAATCAGTAAGTGGACTGCTTCAGGAAGTAGAAATTTGATTGGTTTTACTTTAAAAATTTCAGGTTTCAGATCCAGTGCATCTTCTCAGCTCCAAAAATAACTCATCAGAATTAGAAGGATGAGTGGTGCTGCTTTTCATACAATACTAATGAGATGTCAAGGTTTTATTAAACATGATAATTAAATGCCTGATTTATGTCAGAATGCCAGAAACAAGACTTACTGAAACACCGTCAACTTACGAACATTAATGCTAAAGAAATCCTCTTACTACACTTAGAAGATACTCAATATAGTACACTTCTGGTCCTGAGACACCTTCTGATAACTTCTACTTTATAAAAAAAGTATTGAAGTGGTTTGTGTGATTTAAAACTTTTTCTTGAATTTGAAACTATCTGTATTGTTAGATTACTAGAAAAGTGATATACAAAAAGCATTAATGGGAAATTAAGATATGGAAAAAAGTATTGTTGAAGGATCTGCTTAATTTTGGTTATATCTATCCTAATCATTACAAATATCATTTCTTTTCATTCTATATTTCTATGACCTATATACTAGGAATTACTCAAAATGTATTTCAAAGTTGTACACAAGTTTCTTAGATTTAGAAGAGAGAAACAGGTCACTTCAATACCTATACAGCATCCCCATTTTAATTTTCAATACAATGGTATTCATCATATGTTTACTTCAGAAGGGCTCCACAGTATTATTTTAAAATAAAAAGCTCACTCTCATTGATTGGGAAACATTTTACTTTCTCACAGTTATAATTATGTAACAATATAGTTGATCACACTTCAAAAGAAAATTCAGAACTCTTTCTTCCAGGCTTTACATCAGTCATATTGATTTTTATCTCCCGTATTAGCAATGTTATCCTAAATCTGAAAGTCATTTTTATTTAGCAACTTCACCTTTTTGTAGTACAGGTAAAACAAGAAAGGCAAGCAATTAAAAACTGAAAGAGCTGAAAGATAATTCTAACCTAGGAACAGGATAGTCCTTCTGCCTTTTCTTGACTAACACTGCTCTGACTCTGGAAAGGATCTTTTAATAATACCAAATAGATGGGGAAACAGTAGAAACAACGGCTGACTTTATTTTTTGGGGCTCCCAAATTACTGCAGATGGTGACTGCAGCCATGAAATTAAAAGACGCTTACTCCTTGAAAGGAAGGTTATGACCAACCTAGACAGCATATTCAAAAGCAGAGACCTTTGCCAACAAAGGTCCATTTAGTCAAGGCTAAATTTTTCCAGTAGTCATGTATGGATGTGAGAGCTGGACTATAAAGAAGGCTGAGTGCTGAAGAATTGATGCTTTTGAACTGTGGTGTTGGAGAAGACTCTTGAAAGTTCCTTGGGCTGCAAGGAGATCCAACCATCCTAAAGGAAATCAGTCCTGAGTGTTCACTGGAAGGACTGATGCTGAAACTCTTTAATACTTCGGCCACCTGATGCGAAGAGCTGACTCATTTGAAATGACACTGATGCTGGGAAATACTGAAGGCAGGAGGAGAAGGAGATGACAGGATGAGTGATTGGATGGCATCACTGACTCAGTGGACATGAGTTTGGGTAAACTCCGGGAGTTGGTGATGGAGGGAGGCCTGGTGTGTTGTGGTCCATGGGGTCACAGAGTCAGACACGACTGAGCGACTGAACTGAACTGAACTGAGTAATACCAAGTATTAGTCTCCTGACTAAGAATTTCTTCCAACCCTACTCTTCTGACCTCATTTTTACACAAGGTAATGATGTTCCCAGAAGGTCACAGTAATGTATACTGCATACTTCCGGGCAAAAATTAGTTAAGAAGCAGGACTGCTTTCTTCATCCTTTCTTCCTCTATCCGCCAGCAGGATACCAACAATCAAGGAGACCATGGGTCTCTGAATGACTTGGCTGTGCAGTGACACCTACTTCCTGCAATTGTGCTTTATGGTTATATAAGTGAGAAATTACTTTCTATTGTTTTAAGCCACTGAGATACTAAGATTACTCTATTACAGCAGCTAGTATTACCCTAACCAACATAAAAATTCTTTTGTATTAGCCCTTTAAAAAAATAATTACTTTAATCTATTTAAAGGAGCTAGCTCTATCTTTGATTAGCAGATTGAATCAATGAGAATCATTCAACCTATAACTAATGATATATCTTGGAGATGAACGTGAACTGTATTTATTACATGTAAGTTAAGACTAAGAGATATAAAATCTTAGAAAGTTTAAAGTTTTGAAAAACTGAATTTGCCCGGAAAATAAAATCTGACAATAATAATAAGAAAAATGATTACGGTACTAAGAATGGGAAAAATGTTTATGTAATATATATGCATGTGTAGATATATATCATCTACATATACGAGACATGTTTAAAATACTGAAAACCTGGGGGCACAGTTCTTGAGGTGCTAGCCTGCTATGTTCCTCCTTTGCCTGGCAAAGTAATAAAATTCTGAAAATCCATATAATGACTGGAATAAATTAAGACTCTTACATTTTTTCTGTTTGTACGACACTTTAAGGGGAAGGATGATCAAATTTTTTTAGTGGACAAGTGCATGACAAAAGAACGAACTGAACTTAATACTAGTCTGCTTCTAATATCCAAAACTGGTCTTTTTTATTTATCATATTTAGACTTGGTTAACATGAATAAAAAGAGCCTTTAAGGTTAAAATTAATAACCAACATGGTTTCATCAAAATGGATAGAAGGCTGGCAAATAAGTACATGTAAACATGTTTAACATCATTAGCATTAAGAAAACATACATTAAAAAACACCAATACATATCTACTCAGATGGCTAGAGTAAAAATTGTTGATATGAAGTGCTGATGAGAATTCAAAACAACTGGAACTTTCATACATTGCTGGCAGAAATGCAGAATGGTATAGTTACTCTGGAAAATGGTTTGGCAGTTTCTAATAAAGTTAAACATATACTTACCATAAGACCCTGCAATTATACTCCTGGGAATTTACTTTAGAGAAATGAAAATTTATGTTCAAACAAAACATTATATAAATATTTACAGTGCTTTTTATTGTGATAGCCAAGAGTTGAAAACAACCCAAATATTTTCAACTGAATAACTAAAAACAGTGATGCATGGGTTGGTGCAAAAGTAACTGCAGTTTTGCACTGCTGAACTTTGCCATTTGATACTGGAATACATTCTTAAATAAATGTGGTTATGTTGTATACCATTTTAATGCACATTTTTTGCTTTACGTTTTTTTGCTAAAGACTTATTACTTGCTGTTTATTTTAGACTAGGAAAATTATGTTACCCAAAAAGCAAATTTGATTTTTTTATTCGAGTTCAAAATGTGTTGTAAAGCAGCAAAGACAACTTGCAACACCAACAATGCATGTGGCCCAGGAACTGCTAATGGACATACAGCATGTGGCAGTTCAAGAAGTTTTGCAAAGCAGAGAAGACCCTTGAGTAGTGGCTGGCCGTCAGGAGTTGACAACGACCAGTTTAGAGGATCACTGAAGCTGATCCTCTTACAACTGCATGAGAAGTTGCCCAAGAACTCAACATCAACCATACTATGGTTATTTGGCATCTGAAGCAAACTGGAAAGGTTAAAAAGCTCCATAAATGGGTGCCTTATAAGCTGACTATAAATTTATAAAATCGTTGTTTGAAGTGTTGTCTTCTCTTATTTTATATAAAAACAATAAACCCTTTCTCTATTGGATTGTGATGTGTTATGAAAAGTGGATTTTCTATGACAACTGGCAACAGCCGGCTCAGTGGTTGGACCAAGAAGCAGCCCTTCCCAGAGCGAAACTTGCACCACAAAGGGGTCATGGTCACTCTTTGGTGGTCTGCTAGTAGTCTGATCCACAACAGTTTTCTGAATCCCAGTGATACCATTACATCTGAGAAACATGCTCAGCAATGCACCAAAAACTGCAAGAATCGCAACTGGCACTGGTCAACAGAATGGGCCCAATTCTTTTCCATGACAATATCCGACCATGTCACACAGTTAATGCTTCAAAAGTTGAACTAATTGGGCTACACTGTTTTTCTTCATTTTCCATATTCACCTGACCTCTAGCTAACCGACTACCACTTCTTCAAGCATCTCTATAACTTTTTGCAAGGAAAATGCTTCCACAACCAGCAGGAGGCAGAAAATGCTTTCCAAGAATTCTTGAAACCCTGAAGCATGGATTTTTTATGCTACAGGAATAAACAAATTTATTTCTCATTGGCAAAAATGTGTTGATTGTAGTGGTCTCTATTTTGAATAATAAAGACTTGTTTGAGCCTAGCTATAATGATTTAAAATTTATGGCTTGAAACCACAATTACTTTTTCACCAAAATAATTATCTACACAAAGGACTAACAATGAGCAGTAAAAATAAACCAACTACTGACTCACACAATAACCTGATTTAATCTCAAAGGCATGCTCAGGGTTTATACTATAAAATTTGATTTATTTGGAAATCTCAGAAAGACAAAACTATAGTGATGAAAAACAGATGAGTGATTTCCAGCAGTCGTATGTAGGTGGTGCAAGCATATGACTGTGACGGGATAATATGAAGCTTTGGGGATGATGAAACTGTTCTGCATCCTGATTGTGGTGGTAACCACATAAATCTATACATACGTTAAAATTCTTCACATAGGAAGGAAGACAAGTCAGTTTTACCGTATAACAAGGAGCAAGAATCAATGTAGCAAAGAGTAGAGTTTAGAGTAATATTTTTGAGTAAATGCAAGAAAAACACAAACATGGAAGCAAATCATAGTGTTATAAAGTGACAAAAATTATTTAATAAAGAGGAGAGATTCCTAAATCCTACATGTGTTTTGGGAATGAGAGATCATCCACTGTTGTATTACCAATATGCATATTGTATACATTTTTTTTTTAATTGTGAGCTTGAAAATATTCAAACAATAAAAGGGCTCAGCAGTAAAGAATCCGCCTGCCAATGCAGGAGACATGAGTTTGATCCCTGTTTCGGGAAGATTCCACATACGGAGGAGTAACTAAGCCCTTGCACATAACTATTGAGCCAGAGCTCCAGAGCCCAGGAACCACAGCTACTGAAGGCTGCACGTTCTAGGTCTATGGTCTATTTTAAGTTAAGTAAATGAACTGAGATTCTTTTTTTTTTGCGGGGTGGGGGGGCGGGGGGTGGCGGAACATATGGATATCCAGCCATTTCAGCATCACTTTTGAAAAGATCATCCTTTCTCCAAAGAACTGCTTTGACACCTTTTTCAAAAATCAATTGACCATATATGTGTGGGTCTATCTCTGGATTCTCTATACTGTTCCTTTGATTTAATGTCTATGGGGTCACACAGAGTTGGACATGACTGAAGCGACTTAGCAGCAGCAGCATCCTCTCATCAATGTCACACTAAAACTTTTTATAGTCTTGAAATCAAGTAGAGTGAATCTTCTTCATTCATTTTTAAAACATTCTTTGGGTTATTTTATTTCCTCTCCATATAAATTTTAGTATCAAGTTGTCACTTTCTACAAAAAAATTTTGCTGAGATTTTAACTGGAATTGTGCTAAAGCTAAGATCAGTTTGGGGAGAACTGACATTTAAACAACACAGAGCTTTGTAATTCACAAACTTGATATATCTTCATTCATTAAAATCTTCTATCATTAGTGTTTTGATTTCTATCATTAGTGTTTTATAGTTTTCAGTATACATACCCAGCACATATTTTGTTGGATTTATACCTAAGTATTTTGCGTCTTTTGGTGCTATTGTAAATGGCACATATTTCTAAAGTTTCCTTTGCCAGTGTTATTACTAAACAACTGCCTTTTATACATTGTAGTTTGTGTCAATTCCATACCCTTATCTTGCCCCTCCTCCATACCTTACCCTACTGGTCTTAAACACCTGGTTTTTAAACTTAAAAAGTAGTAAGTATAATGGTAAAATTTACAATAATTTGCTTTTATTTTTATTGAGGTATAGTTGATTTACAGAGTTGTGTTAGTTTCAGGTATATAGCAAAGTGGTTCAGTAATACATACGTGTGTGTGTGTGTGTACACATATTTTTCAGATTCTTTTCCATACAGGTTATTATGAAATACTGAGTATAGTTCCCTGTGCTTTACAGAAGGTCCTGGTTGGTTATCTGTTTTACACATAGTACTGTGTATAGTTAATCCCAAACTCCTAAATTACCTACCCCCTTAAAATTAAGTTTTTTGACCACTACAAATCTCTAGTTTTCCACTGAGAAAGCCACTATTAAAGTCAGTTAATTTCCTATGTATCATTTCAGAAATAGTCGTCAATCAAAAGGTACATGTATATATCAATCTCATCATCCTTTTAAATTTACATTGTTCTGTTCCTTGCCTTTTTCATAAAATTTCTTCTCACAGAGAATATTATAGAACAAATAATATCAACTCCACTCTTTTAATTATGACTACACAGTTTTACACAGAATCAAAACTGTCCTTCCATAGATAACCAGTTTTCTGTTTTTGGACATTTAAAATTATCTTAAATTTTAAATTTTTATAAGTAATTTTCAATGAATATCTTTGTACCTATGTCCAAGTACATACCTGTAGTCTAAATTCCTCAAACTACTAACGCTCAATGAAAGGTATGTCCACTTTTAATTTTGATAGAGACTGACAAATAACCTTCCAAAAGGATCACACTAATTTTTTCTCAGAATGGTATTTGAAAGTATGTCAGTATTACAAACAACAACAACAACAACAAAAAACAACTCCATAACGTTTTCTGACACATACATATAGTTGAAAATTACTGGAATAGAACCTAGACTGGACAGTGGATGAAACTCAGGTTACTAAGACAAAACAGGCAGCTACTACTATGATCTGCAAGAGAAGATATGAAGGATGAAACTAAGGAAATGGCAGTAGGGCTAGAAGAATAATGACAGGAAGAGATATTAAGGAGGTAGAATTTTTTAAAAGATCAAAAGTCTCTTGAGGTTAAACACTGCTTCCAAGACACCCTTATACCTCCAGAACTTGACACTCAAACACATTTTTGGTCAATAAGGACCAGAGAATTTAGTAGATGTGTGTGGAAGGGTCGTGAAGATGTTCCAAAAAGTTCTGATATGGCATGCCCAGAGAGTAGTAAGAAGCTGGTAAGTGAAAATATTTCTATGCCCAGTCAATGAGATAAGTATGTAGTCTTTCAAGGAAAGCATGACTACATCGATGTACTTCTACAGAAAACAAGGTCCCATTATTTATATAATAAGCCTTATTATAATCATAAGCAATAACTTGACTAAAATTAAACTTAACCCCGTATACTATGTTATGTCTAAAGAAATACGTTGAGGGCTTCCTTGGTGGCTCAGTGGTAAAGAATCCACCCACCAATGCAGGAGACAAGTTTGATCCCTGTTTCAGGAAGATCCCATATGTGCAGGAGCAACTAAGCCCATGCACATAACCATTGAGTCTGTGCTCTAGAGTCCAGGAACTGCAACTACAGAAACCTTCAGAAACTCATAAAGCCTGTGCTCTGCAAGAAGAGAATCCACCACAATGAAAAGCCCATGCACTGCAACTAGAGAGCAGCTCCCTCCCACTCACTGCAACTACAGAAGCATGTGCAGCAATGAAGATTCAGCATAGCCAAAAAAAAAAAAAAAAAAAAAGAAAGAAAGGTATTGATTTTCAGTTCACAATGATAAAGTATCAGTATCTAATCTCTCCCTATAATTCTCACGAGAACAATACAAAAGAAGTTCAGAAAAAATATAAAAATGCAAAATAATAAGAGTTTGACATGGGACAAACATCAGAAGGCATGGGATACTATAAAGAGTAGTAGCAAACTAGCAGTAGAAAATTTGAAAATGCAATGAAAAGAATTTAAAAGCTTGGTTTAAGAAGGTATGAAGCAGTTATGAGGCTTTGGAGAAGTTAAAGTCTATTTGCTTCAGTTTAATAATCAATAAAATGAGAATAACGATGTATATTCCATAGGGTTGTCAGGAGGCGTCAATAAATGTATGCATATAAAGACTTAAAATAGTATGGTACATAATAAACACAAAACTAAAATTTTCTATTACTGATGGCTTGACAGGTCCAAAGTTACTGACATGATTAACTTTCCTTTTTATGTGTTTAATCACACTATTATTGTGTAGCAAATATTTACCAAAATAACTTATGAATTTTTCTTTATTGGCTTTCAATTTTTAGAATATGGAAAGATAATTCTTGGAAGTATGTATTAAAAGCAGAATTTTAATATTTAATTTTTCTTAGATGTTGCCTAACAGGAGTTTTAGATAACTTACAGATATACTAACAAGAAATACAAAACAGGATAAGAAGAATTTAAATATTTAAGGTTTTTTGCCTTCATTTTTTTACTAAAAAAAAAAAAAAGTATGAATACAATAAATTCTGAAACACACGTTCTACATAAGCTAACGACTACTGTGTCAAGGAGTTGCAGTAAGAGTCATGTTTTCCATAGGTTAAGAATTCATTAGCATAGGGCAGGGCCTAAACAGACCTTGCAACATATTCTTGAGCCAGAAAGTATGGTAATGCTCAAAAAGATATTTAAAGCACACAGGAGCAGGCTGAAAAGAAATTCTGTCTGGCTAAATATGACAATTTGAGCACCAAAATAAATAACCATAGTACTGTTTTAACCAGATGAACAGAACAGGAATAAAACAGGAAACCATAAGTCCATTATGCTACTAAATTTTTAAAAATAAGTTTAAAATTTAAAAAGGTAAATTAATGAACAAATACATAAGTAAATAACTATTGGGAGTAAGGAAAAGCTCTTTCTTACAGCGGAGGGCCAACAAATAAATACAAAATAAAAGACAGAAAATCACCACTTAAGTTACCATTTTGTGACTATCATAGTAATAAATGAGTCAGGCAAAATCATAAATGAATGCTCAAATTATTATGTCAAAGTTTGATAGGAAACAGGATTATATAGTCTTAAGGAATCTTCCCATAGATTACTTACACATTAAAAAAGAACATGGCAACTCTACACAGGAGTTACTTGGCAGACCTCAGTTACTAAAGTGATCAAAATTATTACCAATACTGAACAAACTGCCATCATGTGCTTCCTGATGTGATTCACTGAAAACAGAGTACCATTTATGTAGCATTCCTGCCAAGAATGCATAATCTAAATCTAAACATGCAGATCAGATAAAACTAAATGGAGAACATTCTATAAAATAACTGGTCTGTACTCTTCAAAATGTCATAAAAGATAAGCCTGAATGACCATTCAGATTTAAAGGAGACCAAAAAAAAAAACCCCAAAGATATTACAAAAATGTAATGCATTATTATGACTTGGATCCAGGGCTGGAGAAAAATTCTAGAGTACTGTTAATATTTATTTTTACACATGCATATTACTATATGGGGAGAAGAGAGAAAGAGGGAGAGAGCAAGCGCAAACGTGAGTGTGCAACTACGGGAAATAGACAGCTGATGAACTGAAGGAAACAAGTTAATTTTTCTAACTTTTTTTATAATTCAACTTTAAAAATGTATTTTATGAACAGCTAGATTTTTAAAAATTTGGTTTTACATACTCGACTGTAATAGTTAAAATACCACTGAAATGAGATCATGGAAAGAGGAAGGAAAAAAAGATTTCAGTTAATCCCAAAGAGTGGGACTGTAAAACTTCTCATTGAAATGGTTACCATAGAAAATGAACAGTCAACCATGAAAGGACAATACAGTTCCACAAACAGTTGGTAAATAAATTTTAATCTATCTTCAAAATGTTAAGCATAACTGAGGTTTAATAATAGTACACATTGTGGTGGTTTTTTGATATATATTTTGGATTCTAAATGAAAGGAACAGAACTGGAATCTAAAAAAGCAAGCTTGCATGGCAATGGCTACACACTCCAGTATTCTTGCCTGGAGAATTTCATGGACAGAATGGACAGAATTTCATGGACAGAAGAGCCTGGTGAGCTACAGTTACGGGGTTGCAAACAGTTGGACACAACTGAGCGACTAACACTTCTACTTTTTTTTTTCCTCATGGTCCTATGAAGAAATGACTGAATTCATGGTTTGGATTTTCAGTACTGGGTATCTAAAGAGATGTTTCTAAGAGCTGTTAAATGCTAAATAATTTCTAATTGCTAAAATGAATAAGAGTACAATCTAGTAATGATGTACTCAAAATGCATACACGTGATTAAAGTTTAAAGAATGTGTCTAAGAAGTTAACAAAGCTAAAGCAAATATCACATAAATATGTTCTTTTACTCAAAGAAATTAGAATAATATGGGGTAAATAATGCATATGTAGTACAAATAAGTAACAGAAAACCAGCATAATCACCAAAAAATACTGAGACTATAACAAGTCACATCTAAAACAAAAAATGATATTGACTATAAAGCAATTATCATTCAATTATAAATAAATAAAATTTAAAAAGACCATTGAGAAATGCTGGTATTGAGAATTAAAAATAAATTTAGATATAGTTATAATCTCCAGATAAAACAGCAAAGTGCTGTTTTTTCTTATTCTCTTCTTGAGGAAAATAAGTAGACCAAAAAAAGATTATCTTAACTCTATCATTTCAACTCTGAAGCACAGCTTAGAGTATCAGTGAATTGCATTTAGGCAACTGAAAAGTTTGAGATAAAAAGAGGATGAAAGTTGGAAGAGTCAACAATAAATGAAGAACAAACAAGGGGTCAAATACTCAACATTTTTGTACAAACTGTAATAAAACATCTAATACAATCAGGGACATTTATTATTAAGAGTCCCTACAAAGTAGAGATCAAAAACATGAATTAAGGCAACTTAAGATTTTATCATAGCAATAATAAAGCACGGTTTCTACAATTAAGTTTTAATGTGAATTAATAATTTTGTTACATCTATTGACATTCTTATTGCTTTAGTATAATGAAGTATCATCAAAGCATTCCATATTACTTAAACAGGAATGGATGAACTCACCCTTAAACATCATCTGTACCTAACCACAGGGATAGTATTAATATTTTGGTCTATATGAATGAGTTGTCTACAATGTACAAAATAACTCTTACTTCTTAACAACGGATTGTTACTTTTAATTAGCAATAATTATCATTGCTAATTAATAACTCACAATTTAATTCTCATATAGAAGTATTATATTCTTAATTCTCTGTATGATAGCTGACAGAATCTCTTTCAGACTAGAGAAACTTTTTCACTCCAACTTACTTATGAATACAAAAAAGTCTAAAATCTGCTAAAAACCTCTAAACTTATTTAACTATGATTCTTCCACAAAAACTAAGCCATATCTAAGGCTTACTCTTATTAATACCTAGAACAGTGCCTGAAACACACGTGATCAGAAATTTTCATTATATTAAATTGATCAGGTTTTGAAATTGCTTCTAGATTAATTAATGGTATTTTCCCTAAAAGAGTGACAATACTTACTTCAAAATTAAATATTCATATTAAACTTCTGCTACATTATAGCAAACTTTTTCTATTTTTTTCTGTTCAAATCTGAAGGTAAAATATACCTATCTGTAACACTCAATCACTATGGTGATAATTCTCAGAGGAGGTGGCTGCATTTAAGAATTGTCAACTATGTTTCCATGAAAGGCTTTTGATAATCCTACATGATCTCAGAAAAGCTTAGCTTTCTAAAATAACACAGAAGGACTTTGCTGGCGGTCCAGTGGGTAAGACTTTGTGCTCCCAATGCAGGAGGGCTGTGTTCGATCCCTGGTTGGGAAACTAAATCCCATATGCATCCTGCAATGGAGTTGTAAGCTGCAACTAAGACCCAACACAGCTAAAATTAATAAGTAAATAAATAAATAAAATGACATGGAAGGAATAACGATAAACTCCTACCTGTTCTGGCATAGCTCCATGTTCAATTCCAGTCTTCAATAATCTGTAGCAATTACCAAATAGATCCCATTTTGTGAGATCATGAGCGCTAAAATAAACAAAGATGCATTAACTTTATTCTAGAGTGGAGGAAAGTTTAAATTTGTTGAGCTCAGTTTCACTGGGGGAAAAATAACATAATTTCATTTTCCAGTAGAAGTGTAAAAGTTCCATAAGGAAATGTTCAAGTCTCCAAACTTAGAAGGAAAAAAGAGAAAGAGGGGGAGAGACAAAGAGAGAGAGAGCGAAAAGAAAAAAAGAGGGAAGAGAGGAATGAGAGGGAGAGAAGAGGACAGAGGTGGGTAGAGAAAGAGAGTAGAAGTTGATATTAGGAATTCATTAAGAGAAATCAATAATAATAAAACTTCATATGTTTAAGTGAAAGTAACCATTTCTCTATTATATTTTAAAGCATATTTAAACAAATTCATTTACAATTTCAAAGAATAAATACATGTGTATTTTTGAAAGATATCTGTAATCATCACAAGATGGAGACAACAGACACGAAAGACAAAGTCAGGGTAAGGGAAATATAGCACAGTTCAAAACCTTTAGTGCAACTGTCTATATGGGCTGAGGACTTCTGAATGAGGTAAGACTGACACTGTAAATTCTCATGAGCTCTGCTACTAAAAACAGTATGATTACTGGCTGTCAACTTTTATTTTCAAGTATCAAAATATTTTCTTGAAAAGGAGTTTTGACACTGGTTGTCAGCTTTTATTTTCAGATGTCAAAATATTTTTTTCAGATATGAGTCTGTTTCTCCATGGAATTCCAAAAATGTACTTGTGTATATAGAAAAGACTTAGATTGTAGACATTGTTTTTGAAATGACTCTGACGTATTCATTAAAGTAAGAGCTATACCTAAATATTCTTTTTCACAACAAACTTCTTTACTTCTCCCTCTTTATGGAGAAGAGAAGCATGTTTCATTACAAGGGACATGTAAAGTAGAATTTGAAAATGATACCTATTTCTGATCTGAGCCTTTTTTCCTTACTCAAATCCAACTATTCTGTCTACACAGTAAGAACACAATAATAAACAGACAAACAAGAATAATTCAGGGAAAAAAGCATATGGAAATAACTTTTATGGCTTTTGTCAAAATTGTGATTCTTATTTAGCAAGCTTTCTAAGATCTAGGAACTGAAAATTATACCTACAAAACTCTAGCTTACAGAATAAGCCCATCTAATTTGTTAATAAAACTAATTATCTTCAAGTTTTTACAGTGTAGAGTGTACATTCACTATGCTGAAAGATAAATCTTACTCTGTAAGTCATCAAATAATAACAAAAAACTCAATTTATCTTGAGTAAATAAGTAATAAAAAATTTACATCTCAATATTTCTCTAAAATTTCCCATTGTTACACAGATGTTAAACATTACAATTTGTTTTATGTTAACTAATATAGGATATTTACTAAATCTACTTTAAATAAAATGACATACTTGTGAAAAGAGGTTAACCGCTTTAACGTAGAAAGAACATTGTAAATATCATCATCATCAGCTTCTTCTCCCTATAAACAGAAAGCAGATAGCACCTCACTACCATAAATTTACTCATCCTCAAATTCACATGAAAGTGTACCAATACATACCATATAAAGAAAAATTCTTTTAAATTATACAAAAAGTACATATTCACTGTTGGTAAATGAGAAATTACAAATAAGCAAAATACCAGAAAATAAACAACACCTGTAAGTCCAAAACCGAGAGATGACCACTTTTGCATTTTAAACAATGTCATAAACATGACTTTGTACCCTTTTCTGGATAAATTCCTTGCAACTGCTGAGTGGAAGGATATATACTTTAAAGATTTTAATGGTTATTTCAAACATTTTACTGACTGTCACTTACATGTGTAACTGCAAAATCACAATGAAAAATTTAAAATAGTTGAAAAAAATTAAGTTAAAATTAAAAATAGGGGAAAATTAATTATAGGGATTAAAAAGAAATCCTAGGAGCCTGGGTGTCAAGACATACAAAGCTGTGGGAATTCCAAGTTGCCTTATATAGACGGAAGGAAGACGGCAAGACTCAGGAATCACAGAAATAATTATAAAAGTAACCAGTTGGAGGTGCTTGCTGCTTTCCTAGGCACACCACTGGTGAGCAGCCATTCTTTATTAGCACACTTTATTTTCATGTTCTATTCATTAGTACATCACAATAGTTCAGTAATATTAAAATGCAAATTAGATTCCAGGAATAGAAAATGAAAAACATAAGTTAAAAAATCTGACCTTAAAAAAGATTTTCCTTTAAAGAAAAAAACTGCCCGTTATGAAACATGTTTTCTAAAATAAAAATAAAGTGTAACTAAGGCTGATCTTTATAAAATGAACTGCAATAATGCTGCCAAGCTGTGAAAACGTTTCTACTAAGTTTCATTTTAAAATGGAAAAATTTACAAACTCAGCTACCTTGAATAATTATTAGCCAAAATTATTATATGTATACATTAACTTTAAAACCAACCTCTTGTAATAGATCTTCCACAGAATGATTGAATCGATCTACAAACTCATCAATCAGTTGGCTTCGAGCTATGTCAACTCTGTTCTGGATGGTATACTCTTCACTGCATAAGATGCTATAGGTTTTACTGCAGGCTTCCAAAACATCTGATTCTACATGTTTCTCCACAACAAATTTAATCTGTTTTAATAAAGCGTCTAGATGCTGCAGAGGAAAAAAAACTAGGATATTTAGATTAATAACAAAAAACAAAACTAAGCATCTGTCACATAATAAGCCTATATATTACATGAAAATAAAATAATCCAAAAAAAATAATCCAGTTAATAAAACAGACTATAATAGCAGAATTTCAATTTTACAGTTCCTTACCTTTTCCATTCTACCTGTGCTATAAATTTCTAGATCAAAATACTGTGGGATTTGTAGCAAGTTTGCTACCTTCTCTGCATCTGCAGAATACTAGAAGAAGAAGCAAAGAAAAAGATGTAACTACTTTAATAGTATAGTGTAGTAAGCAAATTTGGTGGCATACTATCACAAAACTGAAAATGGAAACTGTACCTTTGACAGCAACATCGGGAGTGTGATAATAAAATGCTCAGTCAATTTGTTTCTATCATCAATTTGAGTTTTCCTTTCTTTGGCAGTTAGCACCTAGAAATAAATTTAAATGTGTAAAGAATAAGTGTCATGTACTAATTTATAAATCTAGAATGTTACAAAGATGATGAAGCACTGGCAGATAATAAAACAGAATTTGCAGAAAAGCTTAACAAATGACTAAAATAAATGTATCTAGTTTTACTCAAATTACTAATAAACATGTACTCTTCCTTTATTAAATAGGGCTTCCCTCCTAGTTCAGTCAGTAAAGACTCTGCCTGCAGTGCAGGAGACCCGGGTTCAATCCCTGGGTCGGGAAGATCCCCTGGAGAAGGAAATGGCTACCCACCCACTCCAGTATTCTTGCCTGGAAAATCCCATGGACAGAGGAGCCTGGTGGGCTGCAGTCCATGGGGTTGCGAAGAGTCGGGCATGACTGAGCAACTAACACTAATAAACATGTACTCTTCTTTTATTAAATAGCTACTTATTTTAGATAAATTATTACTTGTTTAGATTAAATCAAAACAAAAACATTTCTAAAAAGCCAGTTACAATATTTGAGACAGAGGGGTATAGCCTGTGGTCACTGAGCACACTAGAGCCCTTCACCTTAACCTGTACTCAACTAGTTAAACCATAGGTGGTTCCAAAAATAAAACATTAAAATGCAGGCTCAGTGAGGATAATTATTTTCCCAAAGTATTCTGCAGTTTGAAGGAATTTGCCACCATAATTTTGAATGATTTTACAGGACAGAAACATTCCAATATAAACTGCTACTTTATAAATGTAAACCTCAAAGTCTGATAACATATGAAAGAACAGGATGTCCTATTTAATTGTTTTTTCAGGGGCTTTATTGCTTTTCAATAAAATCATGGCATCTGGTCCCAACACTTCAATTAGATGGGGAAACAATGTAAATAGTGACAGACTTTACTTTCCTGGGCTCCAAAATCACTGCAGGTGGTGACTGCAGCCATGAAATTAAAAGATGCTTGCTCCTTGGAAGAAAAGCTATGACAAACCTAAACAGTGTATTAAAAAGCAGAGACATTTCTTTGCCAACAAAGGTCCGTATAGTCAAAGGTATGGGTTTATCCAGTAGTCATGTATGGATGTGAGAGTTAGACCAAAAAGAAGGCTGAGCATCCAAGAATTGATGCTTTTGAACTGTGGTGCTGGAGAACTCTTGAGAGTCCCTTGCACAGACAGCAAGATCAAACCAGTCAATCTTAAAGGAAATCAACCGTGTATATTCAATGGAAGACTGATGCCACTGAAGCTGAAGCTCTAATACTTTGGCCGCCTGATGTTAAGATCAGACTTATTAGAAAAGACCAGTGCTGGGAAAGACTGAAGGCAGGAGGAGAAGGGGACAATAGAGGATGAGGTGGTTCGATGGCATCACCGACTCAATGGACACGAGTTTGAGCAAGCTCCAGGAGATGGTGAAGGACAGGGAACTCTGGCGTGCTACAGTCCATGGGGTCGCAAAGAGTTGGACATGACTGAGCAACTGAACAACAACTGTTCTTCAACCTCTTAAAACATAAAATTAACATTTTGGAATGATCTACCACCAAGTGTCAAGCTTGGTTTTGCACAAAATAATTAAAGGGGCTACATATAAAATGAAATGTATATGTATATAGAAATATATTTAGAAGTCTTTAAATTCATTAGACAATGTATGAAAGGTCTAAGGATATTGATTTTAGGGTAATAGCTATCGTCAATTAAATGGTCATTGTGTCAGGCACTCTATGTACATGAATTTATTTAACCCTCACAGAATCTTCGGTGGGAGAGCAAAAATGGCATACCTATGAAGGGGAATTTGAAAATATCCAACAAAACTGTACACACTTTTTTTCTTTGCCCCAGCTATCTTACTTTAGCAATCTACCCCACCAACACACTTGGTACAAATATGAAATGATACAGGATTATTCACCTCACATTATTTCTAGCAAAAGACTGGCAACAACCAAAACGACTCTCAATAGTGTATCTGCAAAACGAATCCTATTCAGACATAAGAAAATACAAAAAATCTGCAAGTAAAGTTATGTAGTAATACCCAGGATATACTGTTAAATGAAAATATTAAGGTACAGAACACCATATATAATATGCTATCTTTTGCAGGAGATAGGAGATTGAAAGGGAAGAGGATGGAGAATAAAAATAACATGCACCTGTATTTGTACATGCATTTATCTTTATTTGCAAAATGAAACACTGAAGGAGAGATAAAAAAACAAAATTGGATACAGGTAGAAAAGGGGTATAGAGGGAAGGATTTAAGAAAGACTTCTAAACATTCTGATTTTTTAACTAAGTAAATTTTTTATGTATTTCCAAAAAATAAAGATGTGAAACAAAATCAGAGGTAAAAACTCTGTTATGCTAAATTGAAGTCAGAAATATTAATATGGATGCATGATTTAAGCACAATACATATAAATATATGTATTTCTTAGCTTTGTATACTAATGGTACCTAGCAGAAATGATAACCAATTGACAATGAGTATTCTTAGTGAATCACAACAAACTGTGGAAAATTCTTCAAGAGATGGGAATACCAGACCACCTAACCTGCCCCTTGAGAAATCTGTATGCAGGTCAAGAAGCAACAGTTTGAACTGGACATGGAACAACAAACTGGTTCCAAATTGGGAAAGGAATACGTCAAGGCTGTATTACTCTTATCCTGCTTATTTAACTTATATGCCAAGTATATCATGAGAAATGCTGGACTGGATGAAGCACAAGCTGGAATCTACACTGCCAGGAGAAATACCAATAACTTCAGATATGCAGATGACACCACCCTTATGGCAGAAAGCAAAGAACTAAAGAGCCTCTTGATTAAAGTGAAAGAGGAGAGTGAAAAAGCTCACTTAAAACTCAACATTTAGAAAACGAAGATCATGGCATCCAGTCCCATCACTTCACGGCAAATAGATGGGGAAACAGTAGAAACAGTGGCTGACTTTACTTTTCTGGGCTCCAAAATCACTGCAGATGGTGACCACAGCCATGAAATTAAGATACTTGCTCCTTGGAAGAAAAGCTATGACCAACCTAGACAGCATATTAAAAAGCAGAGACATTACTTTGCCAACAAAGGTCTGTCTAGTCAAAGCTATGGTTTTTCCAGTAGTCATGTATGGATGTGAGAGTTGGACCATAAAGAAAGCTGAGTGCTGAAGAACTGATGCTTTTGAACTATGGTGTTGGAGAAGACTCTTGAGAGTCCCTTGGACTGTAGGGAGGTCTAACCAGTCCATCCTAAAGGAAATCAACCCTGAATATTCATTGGAAGGACTGATGTTGAAGCTGAAACTCTAATACTTTGGCCACGTGATGCAAAGAGCTGACTCATTTGAAAAGACCCTGATGCTGGGAAAGACTGAAGGCGGTATGAGAAGGGGACAAGAAAGGATGAGATGGCTGGATGGCATCACCGACTCAATGGACATGAATTTGAGTAAACTCTGAGAGTTGGTGATGGACAGGGAGGCCTGGTGTGCTGCAGTCCATGGGGTCGCAAGCATCGGACCTGACTGAGCGACTGAACTGAACTGATCCTTAGTGAGAAGATTTTTATTTTTACATATCACTCTTTATCAAAAGGAACTAGTGCTCGTGAGCGAGTCCTGTTCTAGGGTGATGTGGCCTACAGCGTGGCTTCCAAAAGACCATTGTCTCCTAGTATTCATGCCCTTAATAGAATCTCTTCCAAAAATGAATAAGGCTGACATGTGTAACCTAAAGAATACTGTGGGAATTATGCTATATGACTTTTGAGGTCATAAAATACATAGAAGTGTCCACTTTATTCTCTCTTGGACCATTCATTCTTGGGGAGGCTTGCAGCCTTGAAACAGTACTACTAAGAGGTCAACATGGTAAGGATCTAAGGCTTCCTACCAACAATAAACACTAACTTACCAATCATGTGACTGAACCATTACGGAAGTAGCAAATTTACTATCAAGACTCCAGAGGTTAAGACCCTGGCTATATCTTAACTGTAACCCTATGAGACAATCTAAAGTAAAAAACAGCTAAGTCATTCACAAATTTCTGACCTACAGAAACTATATGAGACAATGAATACTTATTCCTTTAAGCCTTGAAGTTTGGAGTACAGTTGTCCCCCTTAACTGTGTGGGATACATTCCAAGATGCCCAGTGGATGTCTGAAATTGCTAATTGCCCTGAACCCTTGATATAGTATGTTTTTTACCATCATGAACATGCCTATGATAAAGTTAAATCGATAAATTAGGCATAGTGTGCGATTAACAGTAACTAACAGAAAATTATAATATACTGCAATAAAACATGAATGTGGTCTCTCTCTTTCAAAATATTTTATATAAATTTAATGCCTTTTCCACCTTAACTAAGAATTCATCAAGTATTGTGGCCATCACTTTTGCAGTTTGATGTATGACACTAAACAAACAGGAATTTCCTTTTCCTTCCTCATAATGTCACAGACAGAAATTTATTCTTAATGAACATCTTCGCAAACTCAGTACATATTTTTTTCTCTTCCTGTTAAGTCTAGAACTTTCATCTTTTCACTTATAGGAAGTAGTTATGGGTTTTCTTTGACATATCCAAAAGGCCAGCATCAATACTCTGTACATTCAGGTCAATATTAAGTACAATAAGGGATACTTGAACACAATCACAGCAACACTATTATAGCAGATTTGATAACCTACAAGAGCTATGAAGTGTCTAACTGGTGGAGTACATTGGACAATGGTATGATTCACTTTCCTGGTAGGATGGAGAGAGACAAAGCTGGATGTGTGAGAATTTTTACCATGCTTCTCAGCATAGCATGCAACTTCAAACTTAACAAATTTTCCATTTAATATTCTGGACCATAGTTGATTGGTAATTAAAACCTGGGGAGAGAAATGATGGATAAGGGACAACTATTGCAATTTTTTTAAACGTAGTAATAGATTACTAATATAAGCAGTAAAGGTAGAAAGTGAGCCTGGAACATTTTGCTCTAAAAGAAAGCACTCAAAAAGTGGTAGTATGTTAAAATGACAAGAAATTAGCCCAAAGGGGCTGTGAGTCAAAATTACATTCTGTCATTGCTTCATCAATTTCTCTAAGTTTTTTTTTTTCCCCATTTGTAGCATTTTAAGGGAAATTGTGGTGTATCATTTCACCCCTAATATTTAAGTGTGTATTTAACAGATGAAGATGCAAGAACAGACTTTACATCTCCAATATTAAACAATAATTGCTTATTATAATTACATACTCAGTCACTACTTTTCTCAGTCTTTACTTTTTGGAATCATTCCTGTATTCATGTGGGTGTGCTAGGTCGCTTCAGTTTTGTCTGACTCTTTGCAACCCTACAGACTGTAGCCCTCCAGATTTCTTTGTCCATGGGATTTTCCAGGCAAGATTCTGGAGCAGGTTGCCATGACATCCTCCAGGGGACCTTCTTGACCCAAGGTTCAAGTCTCTTAAGTCTCCTGCACTGATGTGCGGGTTCTTTACCACTAGCGCCACTTGGGAAGCCCTATGTTCATATTTAATGAAATTATTAATATGGTTAAATTTGTATCAGCCACTGGGCTATTTGTTATCTATGTATCTTTTTTTCCTCCCCTCTTTTCATTCTTTGTTGTCTTCTTTGCAATTAAACATTCTTCAGCATGCAATTGGAACTTCTCTGTTGATTCTGTTCTCCTTTTTTAGGTATGAGAGGTTGCTCTAGGGGTTACAATATATCAAAAGCTCTTCAACTTATTACAAACAACTTCAAATTAATAATGAATTAATTATAACAAAATACAGCAATGTTACTCCAAGAGAGTTTTATTTCCTTTACACTTCTTTGTGCTATTGTCACACATCAATGTATATTACAATCTTAACACTACAATGCTAGTACTATTGCTTTAAAATAATCTCATGTCCCTTTAAAAATTAAAAAAAAAAAACACAGCCGTTTATGCCTACCCACATCTTTATCATTTCTAGTACTTTCTATTTCTTCCTGTGGATTATAGTTTGCATTCTTTACAACTTAAAGGATTTTTTTTTTTTTTTTTAGTGTTTCTTCAAAGGCAGGTCTTTTAAACAATGTGTCTCTCAATCTTTGTTTATATAGGAATGTTTTCATTTCACCTTCATACTTGTAAAATAATTTTACTGAATTTAGAATTCTTGGTTGGCAATTTTGTTGTCTTTCGGTGACTGTCATTTTACTGTCTTCTGGCCTTAACTATTTCTGATAAGTCAAACTATTAAAGTTATTGCTGCTGTCCTCCACATTCTTTTTTACTTGCTGCTTTAAAGATTTTTCATTTTTGTCTTTCAACAACGTGACCTGTGTTTACACTATTTCGTTTTTTAAAAATTTCTTGGATCTGTGGATAAACATTTCTCACCAAATTTGGGTCTTCTCTGGCAATTATTAACATTCCTTTAAATGTTTTCCTTCTTGTCTCCTTCTCTCTCTCCTTTCTTTCTAGGACTCCACTACACAAAGCTGGTGCACTTGATGCTGTTTCATACATTTCTTAAGCTCTGCCATTTCTCTTCATCTTTTTCCCTGTTTTTTTCCAAAATGAACAATTTCTATTAATCTTTCATGTTCACTGTTACTTCTGTCATCTAAAATCTGTTGAGCTCATCTAATAAATTATAAATTTCTGTTATTATAATTTTCAACTCATAAATTAGCATTTGAAAAACAAATTACTCACTCCTTATTTCTTGTTACCATATTTTCCTATAAGTCTTTGAACACATTTACAAAAAGGGCTCTGAAGTATCTGTTAAATCCAACAACTGGGCCTCATGAGAAGCCATTTCTTGTTTCTAAGCTTTTTAACACTTTAAATTAATTTTGATTTTTTTTAACCTGCCCTGGGTCTTTATTGCTGAACGTGGGCTTTCTCTGGTTGTAGTAAGTCAGGACTGCTCTTCATTGTGGTGCATGGGCTTCTCACTGTGGTGGCTTCTCTTGCTGCAGAGAACAGGCTCTAGGCATTTAGACTTCAGTAGTTGTGGCATGTGGGATCTTCCCTGAATAGGGATCAAACTAGTATCCACAGGACTGGCAAGTGGATTCTTAACCACTGGACCACCAGGAAAGCCCCTGAGAAATCATTTCTATTGTCTACTTCCCGCCCCCAGAGTATGGTCACACTAGACTGTTCATTTCTTTTTTTGGCACAGGTCCAATTTTTCTAGAAAAGCAGACATTTTGGGGTACCTTGTAACAGCTATGTATTTCAAAGTTATTTTCCTAAGTTTCACTTTAACAAACTAATCTTTAATTGAAACTGTGTAACTTGTCTCTCACATGATGGATGGTTTCTGTTTGGAATTTTATTCTTTTTTTTTTAAAACTGTCTTTCCGGAAGTTTCTTCCGTGTTTCTATATCACTGGTTAACCAATGATTTGGCAGAGATTGTGTTCAAATGCTTCAAATTTATAAGATTCCTCCTCTCTGACACCTGATTTGCTGTGGGATAGGGAGTACATTCAAGGTTCTGTCAGTTTGTTAGTTTTCTTGATTTTTATTTTCTTTTGGATTCTCTCACGTTACCCAATCAGCCAGGGATGTATAAAGAGTTTATTAAACCTTTTACCATTTTCTCATTTCCAGTATTTTTATGGTTAGATTCTTGGCTGGTCCACTACTCTTACCAATTGCAGATACAATCTCTGAATGTTACAGGTGAAAGTTTCTCTTATGTGTGTTTCTTTCATTACTAAAGTTCAACAAAAGTTGAACAAAGTTCTAGATGTTCCCCTCTTGTCCCATATTGAGTCTTTTCTCTCTGACAGCAATTGCATGCTGGTTTTTGCATACAGTGCTGCTCTGGTAAAACTAGAGATGTCACCATTCAAGCTTGTGGGCTGCGTGCATTGTAACCCTAGGCAAAAAGGCTATAGACTCCTACAGCTTTAAACTGAAGCTTCAGCAGTTTTTCAAGAATATAAGCACACCTCATTATATTTTGCAGATACTGCATTAAAAAAAAAAATCCACCAAGTTGGAACTCTGTGACAACCCTGTTTGAGCAAGTCTATTGGTGTCATTTTTCCAGTAGCATTTGCTCACTTTGTGTTTCTGCGTCACATTTTGGTAATTCTGGCACTATTTTAAACTTTTTCATCATTATTATTAGATTTGTTCTGGTGTGAACAACAATCTTTGATGTTACCACTTAATTTGTTTTGGGGTGCCACAAACCATGCCCATATAAAATGGGGAACTTACTCGATGAATGTTGTGTCTCACTGCTGCTCCAGCAACTAGCTGTTCTCCCATCTTTCTCCCTTTCCTCAGGCTTCTCTACTCCCTGAGACTCAACAAAATTGAAATTAATAACCCTACTAACCCCTAATAAGCCTCTTAAGTGTTCAGGTGAAAAGAAGCTTCATCACGTATCTCTCACTTTAAATCAAACGCTTGATGCAGGTGAAAGAAGAGGGTGAAAAGCTAGCTTAAAACTCAACATTCAAAAAACTAGATCATGCCATCTGGTACTATCACTTCATGGCAAATATATGGGGAAACAATGGAAACAGTGACAGACTTTATTTTCTTGGGCTCCAAACTCACTGTGAATGGTGGCTGCAGCCATGATTTTAAAAGATGCTTGCTCCTTGGAAGAAAAGCTATGAGACACCTAGATAGCATATTAAAAAGCAGAGACATCAGTTTGGTGACAAAGGTCCTAATAGTCAAAGCTCTGGTTTTTTCAACAGTCATGTACAGATGTGAGAGTTGGACCAGAAAGAAGTCTGAACATCGAAGAAATGATGTGTTTGAATTGTGTGCTGGAGAAGACTCTTGAAAGTCCCTTGGATAGCAAAGGGGATCAAACCAGTCAATCCTAAAGGAAATGAACCCTGAATATTCATGGGAAGCGCTGATGTTGAACCTCCAATACGTTGGTCACCTGACGCAAAGAGCTGACTCATTGGAAAGGACCTTGATGCTGGGAAAGACTGAAGGCAGGAGGAGAAGGAGACGACAGAGGATGGTTGGATGGCATCACAGACTCAGTGGACATGAGTCTGAGCAAACACACAGGGAAACCTCGATGGTTCATGGGGTCTCAAAGACTTGGACATGACTTCAGCTCAGTTTAGTTCAGTTCAGTCGCTCAGCTGTGTCTGACTCTTTGTGATCCCATGAATTGCAGCACGCCAGGCCTCCCTGTCCATCACCAACTCCCGGAGTTCACCCAAACTCATGTCCATCAAGTCGGTGATGCCATCCAGCCATCTCATCCTCTGTTGTCCCCTTCTCCTCCTGCCCCCAATCCCTCCCAACATCAGAGTTTTCCAATGACTCAACTTTTCGCATGAGGTGGCCCAAGTATTGGAGTTTCAGCTTTAGCATCAATCTTTCCAAAGAACACCCAGGACTGATCTCCTTTAGAATGGACTGGTTGGATCTCCTTGTAGTCCAAGGGACTTAAGTGTATACCTGTGGCGGATTCATGCTGATGTATGGAAAGACCAAAACAATATTGTAAAATAATTAACCTCCAACTAAAATAAATAAAGTTATATTTTTAAAAAACATCTTCTCCAACACCACAGTTCAAAAGCATCAATTCTTCAGTGCTCAGCTTTCTTTATAGTCCAACTCTCACATCCATACATGACCACAGGAAAAACCATAGCCTTGACAAGATGCACTTTTGTTTGCAAAGTAATGTCTCTGCTTTTGAATATGCTATCTAGGTTGGTCATAACTTTTCTCCCAAGGAGCAAGCGTCTTTTAATTTCATGGATGCAATCACCATCTGCAGTGATTTTGGAGCCCTTAAAATTAAAGTCTGACACTATTTCCACTGTTTCCCCATCTATTTCCCATGAAGTGATGGGATCAGATGCCATGATCTTTGTTTCTGAATGATGAGCTTTAAGCCAACTTTTTCACTCTCCTCTTTCACTTTCATCAAGAGGCTTTTTAGCTCCTCTTCACTTTTCTGCCATAAGGGTGGTGTCATATGCATATCTGAGGTTATTGATGTTTCTCCCGGCAATCTTGATTCCAGCTTTTGCTTCTTCCAGCCCAGCATTCCTTATGATGTACTCAGCATATAAGGTAAATAGGCAAGGTGATAATGTACAGCCTTGACGTACTCCTTTTCCTATTTGGAACCAGTCTGTTGTTTCATGTCCAGTTCAACTGTTGCTTCCTGACCTGCATACAGATTTCTCAAGAGGCAGGTTAGGTGGTCTGGTATTCCTGTCTCTTTCAGAATTTTCCACAGTTTATTCTGATCCACACAGTCAAAGGCTTTGGCAAAGTCAATAAAGCAGAAATAGATGTTTTTTTTGGAACTCTCTTGCTTTTTCCACGATCCGGCGATGTTGGCAATTTGATCTCTGGTTCCTCTGCCTTTTCTAAAACCAGCTTGAACATCTGGAAGTTCACGGTTCACGTATTGCTGAAGCCTTGCTTGGAGAATTTTGAGCATTACTTTACTAGCGTGTGACATGACCTACCAACTAAAAAACAAAAACTAGACTTGATTAAACTTAGTGAGGAAGAAGTGTTGAAAGGTAGGACAGGTCGGAAACTAGGCCTCATGAGTCAAACAGTTAGCTAAGTTGTGAATGCAATTTCTTTGAAAGAAATTAAAAGTGCTACTCCAGTGAAAACACAAATAATAAGAAAGTGAAACAACCTTATGTAGGATACGGAATCAGCTTTAGTGATCTGATAAAAGCCAACCAGAAATAACATTCCCTTATGTCAAAGTCTAATTCAAAGCAAGGCTCTCTCTTAAATTCTATGCTGAGAGAAGTGAGGAAGCTCCAAGAGAAAAGTTTGAATCTAGTTCACGAGATATTAAAAGAAGCCATCTCCATAAAATAAGACTTCAAGGTGAAGCAGCAAGTACTGATGCAGAAGCTATAGCAAGTTATCTAGATCTAGGTATAAGGCAAGCAATGAAGGTGGCTTGGGCGGGTCATGGTGGAGGGGCCTGACAGAATGTGGTCCACTGGAGAAGGAAATGGCAAACCACTTCAGTATTCTTGCCTTGAGAACCACAGTATGAAAAGGCAAAATGACAGGATACCAAAAGAGGAACTCCCCAGGTCATTAGGTGCCCAATAAGCTGCTGGAGATCAGTGGAGAAATAACTCCAGAAAGAATGTAGGGATGGAGCCAAAGCAAAAACAATACCCAGCTGTGGATGTGACTGGTGATAGAAGGAAGGTCCGCTGCTGTAAAGAGCAATATTGCATAGGAACCTGGAATGTCAGGTCTATGAATCAAGGCAAATTGGAAGTGGTCAAACAAGAGATGGCAAGGGTGAACGTCGACATTTTAGGAATCAGCGAACTAAAATGGACTGGAATGGGTGAATTTAAATCAGATGACCATTACATCTACTACTGCGGGCAGGAATCCCTCAGAAGAAATGGAATAGCCATCATGGTCAACAAAAGAGTTCGAAATGCAGTACTTGGATGCAATCTCAAAAATGACAGAATGATCTCTATTCGTCTCCCAGGCAAACCATTCAATCCCACAGTTATCCAAGTCTATACCCCAACCAGTAATGCTAAAGAAAATGAAGTTGAATGGTTTTATGAAGACCTACAAGATCTTTTAGAACTAACACCCCAAAAACATGTCCTTTTCATTATAGGGGACTGGAATGCAAAAGTAGGAAGTCAAGAAACACCTGGAGTAACAGGCAAATTTGGCCTTGGAATGCGGAATGAAACAGGGCAAAGACTAATAGAGTTTTGCCAAGAAAACGCACTGGTCATAGCAAACACCCTCTTCCAACAACACAAGAGAAGACTCTACACATGGATATCACCAGATGGTCAACACCGAAATCAGATTGATTATATTCTTTGCCACCAAAGATGGAGAAGCTCTATACAGTCAACAAAAACAAGACCGGGAGCTGACTGTGGCTCCGATCATGAACTCCTTATTGCCAAATCCAGACTTAAATTGAAGAAAGCAGGGAAAACCACCAGACCATTCAGGTATGACCTAAATCAAATCCCTTATGATTATACCGTAGAAGTAAGAAATAGATTTAAGGGACTAGATCTCAGAGTGCCTGATGAACTATGGACGGAGGCTTGTGACACTGTATAGGAGACAGGGATCAAGACCATCTCCATGGAAAAGAAATGCAAATAAGCAAAATGGCTGTCTGGGGAGGCCTTACAAATAGCTGTGAAAAGAGGAGAGGTGAAAAGCAAAGGAGAAAAGCAAAGATATAAGCATCTGAATGCAGAGTTCCAAAGAATAGCAAGAAGAGATAAGAAAGCCTTCTTCAGCGGTCAATGCAAAGAAATAGAGGAAAACAACAGATTGGGAAAGACTAGAGATCTCTTCAAGAAAATTAGAGATACCAAGGGAACATTTCATGCCAAGATGGGCTCGATAAAGGACAGAAATGGTCTGGACCTAACAGAAGTAGAAGATGTTAAGAAGAGGTGGCAAGAATACACGGAAGAACTGTACAAAAAAGATCTTCACGAGCCAGATAATCATGATGATGTGATCACTAATCTAGAGCCAGACATCTTGGAATGTGAAGTCAAGCGGGCCTTAGAAAGCATCACTACGAACAAAGCTAATGGAGGTGATGGAATTCCAGTTGAGCTGTTTCAAATCCTGAAAGATGATGCTGTGAAAGTGCTGCACTCAATATGCCAGCAAGTTTGGAAAACTCAGCAGTGGCCACAGGACTGGAAAAAGTCAGTTTTCATTCCAATCCCAAAGAAAGGCAATGCCAAAGAATGCTCAAACTACTGCACAATTGCACACATCTCACATGCTAGTAAAGTAATGCTCAAAATTCTCCAAGCCAGACTTCAGCATTACGTGAACCATGAACTCCCTGATGTTCAAGCTGGTTTCAGAAAAGGCAGAGGAACCAGAGATCAAATTGCCAACATCTGCTGGATCATGGAAAAAGGAAGAGAGTTCCAGAAAAACATCTATTTCTGCTTTACTGACTTTGCCAAAGCCTTTGACTGTGTGGATCACAAGAAACTGTGGAACATTCTGAAAGAGATGGGAATACCAGACCACCTGACCTGCCTCTTGAGAAACCTTGCAGGTCAGGAAGCAACAGTTGAACTGGACATGAAACAATAGACTGGTTCCAAATAGGAAAAGGAGTACATCGTATATTGTCACCCTGCTTATTTAACTTCTATGCAGAGTACATCATGAAAAATGCTGGGCTGGAAGAAACACAAGCTGGAATCAAGATTGCCGGGAGAAATATCAATCACCTCAGATATTGCGATGACACCACCCTTATAGCACAAAGTGAAGAGGAGCTAAAAGGCCTCTTGATGAAAGTGAAAGAGGAGAGTGAAAAGGCTGGCTTAAAGCTCAACATTTAGAAAACAAAGATCATGGCATCTGATCCCATCACTTCATGGGAAATAGATGGGGAAACAGGGGAAACAGTGTCAGACTTTATTTTGGGGGGCTCTAAAATCACTGCATATGGTGACCTGAGCCATGAAATTGAAAGACGCTTACCCCTTGGAAGAAAAGTAATGACCAACCTAGATAGTATATTCAAAAGCAGAGACATTACTTTGCCAACTAAGGTCCGTCTAGTCAAGGCTATGGTTTTTCATGTGGTCATGTATGGATGTGAGAGCTGGACTGTGAAGAAGGCTGAGCGACGAAGAATTGATGCTTTTGAACTGTGGTGTTGGAGAAGACTCTTGAGAGTCCCTTGGACTGCAAGGAGATCCAACCAGTCCTTTCTGAAGGAGATCAGCCCTGGGATTTCTTTGGAAGGAATGATGCTAAAGCTGAAGCTCCAGTACTTTGGACATTGCATGTGAAGGGTTGACTCACTGGAAAAGACTCTGATGCTGGGAGGGACTGGGGGCAGGAGGAGAAGGGGACGACCGAGAATGAGATGGCTGGATGGCATCACGGACTCGATGGACGTGAGTCTGAGTGAACTCTGGGAGTTGGTGATGGACAGGGAGGCCTGGCGTGCTGCAATTTATGGGGTCGCAAAGAGTCAGACACGACTGAGCGACTGAACTGAACTGATGCTATACAAAAGATTTGCAATGTAGATAAAATAGCATTATATTAAAAGAAGATGCCACCTAGGATTTTCATAGTTATACAGGTGGTGACTTTAAGATGAAGCCAATGTTCACTTGCCTTTCTGAGAGTTCTAGGGACCCTTGGTGGTGGTGGTTTAGTCGCTAAGTCATGTCTGACTCTTGCGACCCCATGGATTGTAGGCTGTCAGGCTCCACTGTCCATGGGATTCTCCAGGCAATAATACTGGAGTGGGTTGCCATTTCCTTCTCCAGGGGACCTTCCCAACCCAGGAAATGAACCTGGGTCTTATGTACTGCAGGCAGATTCTTTACCAACTGAGCTATGAGCTGCCTGTCACAATATTCATTTTGCAGCCCCGTGGATCAAGGGCCCCTTGAATTATGCTAAATCTACCCTGCCTATGCTCTATCAATGTGGCAACAAAGTCTGGGAGATGGCACATCTGTTTACAACGTGGTTTCAGTTCAGTTCTATTGCCTCAGCCATGTCTGACTCTCTGTGACTCCATGGACTGCAGCATGCCAGTTTTCCCTGTCCATCACCAACTCCCCGAGCTGGTGGTTTGGCAAGTATTTTAAGCCCACTGTTGAGATCTACAGCTCAAAAAAAAGATCCCTTTCAAAATATGACTGCTCACTGACAATGCATCTAGTCACCCAAGAGTTCTGACGGAGATGTACAAAGAGAATAATGTTATTTTCATGTCGCTTAACACAATATTCATTTTGTAGCCCCATGGATGAAGGAGTAATTTTGACTCTGAAGTTTTACTAGTTAAGAAAAATTCTGTAAGGCTATAGCTGCCATAGACAGTGATTCCTCTGATGAATCTGAGCAAAGTCCATTGGAAACTTTCTAAAAAGGATTCAGCATTCTAGAGGGCACTAAAAATATTCATGATTCAAGGAAAAGAGGTAAAAATATCAACATTAACAGGATTTTTGAAGAAGTTGATTTCAACTCTTATGAATGACTGAGAAGTACAAGGGGTTCTGTGGAGGAAGGAACTACAGATGTGCAGGAAATAACAAGAGAAAGAATTCAAAGTGGAGTCTGAATATGTATAAACCTCATGACAAACACTTTAACAGATGAGGAGTTGCTTCTTATGGGTGAGCAAAGGAAGTGGTTCCTAGAGATGTAATCTACTCATGGTGAAAATGCTGTGATGACTGTTGCAATGACAATAAAGGATTTAGAATATGACACATATTTAGGTGATAAAGCAGTGGCAGGTTTTGAGAGGACTGACTCCAGTTCTGAAAGACTTTTACTGTGGGTCAAATGCTATCAGACAGTATTAGATGTTACTGAGAACCAGTTTTCAAAAGGAAAAGTCCATCAATGAGGTAAACTTCATCATTGTCTAACTTTAAGAAATTGCCACCAGCAAAAAGACTCTTACTTTCTGAAAGCTCAGATGACTGTGTTTTCTTTAAGCAATAAAGTTTTAAATTATAGTATGTACATCGTTTTTCTAGGCATAAGGCATTGTACACTTAATAGACTACTGTATGGTGTAAATACAACTTTTGTATGCATTGAGAAAAGAAAAAAATCATGTGCTTAGCTTTACTGCAATATTTGCTTTATTGTAGTGGTCTGGAACTCAACCTACAATATCTCTAAGATATGCCTAGAAATACTTCTCAATTTTTTTTTTTTAAAATCTGTGGTGAATTTCCAGAGCCCTGATATGGGTTTTGATATTTTTTCCCGTTTCATTCCTTTTTTTGCGGGGGTGGGGGTAGAGAAGAGGAAGGGAAATTGCCTACTTCTTCACACTACCAGAGTTAGTCTTTCCGTCTGTGATCATCTCAATTCATCTGGAATAATAACGAAAGACCTAATCCTTAGGTAGGTTGATAAGGAGTCTGGGGTCCTCAAGGAGGAAGGGGTCCAGAGCCCTTGAGGAAGAAGGGGTCCGGGGCTCTTAAGGAGGAGAAAAGGACAAACTTTCTACACTGCTTTGTCTTAGTCAATATAAGAATGTATCTTGCTCGAGGACATGTTTTTCCTTAATAAGAACCTTTTGACTAATCTTGTTATCTTAAGATGTATGCTGTAGGAGTGGATCTTGTAAGACCTTTCTATTGTTAGTTCTAATCCTGTTAATTTAAGATGTATGTTGTGGGACTGGGTCTGGTAAAAGTATATAAGGCCTTGATAAGGAGGATGGGGAGGCACTCTCCATCCTCCTTCTGATGTCCAAGTCAGAAGCTTTCTCTGTCCTTTTTCACTTTAATGAAACTCTGCTGCACAAAAGCTCTTGAGTGATCAAGCCTGGTCCCTGGTCCTGAAGCTAAATCTTCCTCAGAGATTATGAATCCGACATCATTCACTGTAAGCTATCAGCAATAACACCTGCATTATTAGCCTCATACTTGCAGTGAGCAATTTAAGAAAGAAAATGGTCAACTGTCCAAAGATTACATAGATGCTAAATGGAACAGTGTGCAAAACTAGACAGTTTGCCTTCAGAGCCTTTCTGTACTTTAAACAAATATGAATGTGAAAATTCTTACGATACTGAACTAGAAGCAGGCACAAGTGTATGCAGCATGGACGAAAAGAATCTAATTTTGGAAACTGAGTAGACAGGATATAAGATGAACTACCACAACATGTATCATTTACAAAATTTTCATGTGTTTAGGAATACATATGTCAGTAAATATTCAAATATTTCAAAGTTGTTCACTTTTTTTTTTTTTTAGATTTTTCGCTAGTAACTTACTCTCTTGCCGGTACCCCTTCCCACTGGAGGATGTGCCTCAGCAGCTTGACGAATTGTACAAACCATTAGCTCTATAAGAGCACTCTCCTGACGGTCGGACATTGCTAAAGTCAAACAAAACACATTAGCATAAGTAGATAGTTTTATAATAGCCACATATCAAAAATGCACACAATTATTAAAAAAAAAACACCAGCAACCATTACTTAAAGACTAAGGTGAAGTTCTATTCTTTGTCCTTTTTATCTTTTCAATAATATGTATCTGTCATAAGTCAAATAAGAAAGAGATACACAAAGTAAAGAAAAAGAGAATAACCTCCAGTTTCTTCTAATACCTAATCTCTTGTAATATCATACTTCTGAACTGGGCAATGCCAAAATTTCCCTTCCATATCATTTCAAAGTTTACATATATTTTGCTTTTTTTAGTAAAAAAACATTAACAATAGATTTTGAGTATCTTTCAAGTGATATGACATATATGAATAATTACCTTAAATAATTACAAGTTATTACATAGTTTGTGTTTCACAGTTTATTCAACCTTCTGTATTAACATTCACTCAAATTTTCCCCAAATTCTTGTCACATTTATAAAAAATTCAATAACAAGTATCATAAATACACACATATTTATGTAACTAACACTTCTATTTCGGCAGAATAAATGTCAAGAGAGGGAATAATGAGTCAAAGGTTAAAATCTTGGTACTGACAAATCAATAAGGTTACTTACTGCAATCCACACCTCCAACTGCCATGATGACAATGTTTGATTCCTTTTATCCCTGCCAACACTGGATGTTATAAGTTCCTTTAATTTTTGCCAATCCAATCACTCAAAGTGGTATTTCTTATTTTGCTCCTGCATAATTAGTGGAGTGCATTTTCTTATTTATTAAAAAAATTTTTGGAGATTCTTCTGTTTATTTTCTGTTAACTTTTCCATTGTTACACACCTTTCTTGGATTCTTATATATTAGTAGCATTAACTTTGTCTTAAATGATGCAAATATTTTCTCACAGCTTGTTCTTTAGGTTTTAGACTCCTCATGGTATACTTTGTCAGAAATAGTTAACTTTTACAGAGTCATATCTATAGAGATTTGTGTTATGACTTTCAGATTTCTTTCTTTGCTTTCCAGGACTTTTATTTATTTTTTTGAGAGATAACTGACATACAATACCATACGGGTTTAAGTTGTACCACACAATGATTCAATTTACTTACATTGTGAAATGATCACCACAGTAAGTTTAGCTAATATCTATCATTTCATATAGATTAAAAAAGTCTTTTGGGTTTCTTGCATTGCTTTCAAAGAGCTCCTTTCTCCCAGAGATTAAGAAGCATATTTTCTTCTTTGTCTCTGTTGCTTGCTTTTACATCTCTTATCTGTTTGAAATTTATTCTGCTGATAGTATTAATATCAGGTTTGGGTCTGTTTGCTCCCACCAGATGAGTACACAATGATGCCCCCATCATCGGTAAAGAAAACCAGCTTTTCTTGGTTTATCTGAAATGTCAACTTTTAACATGTTGGTGGGCTGCCGTCTCTGGGGTCGTACAGAGTCGGACACGACTGAAGCGACTTAGCAGCAGACGCTCCTATATAGGATAAAGCATCTGCCCGCAATGCAGGAGAACCGGGTTCGATCCCTGGGTTGGGAAGATCCCCTGGAGAAGGAAATGGCAACCCACTTCAGTATTCTTGCCTGGAGAATCCCATGGACAGAGGAGCCTGGCAGGCTACAGTCCACGGGGTTGCAAAGAGTCGGACACGACTGAGCAACTTTACTTTCACTATATACTTTGATCTATTAATATTTCTGGATTCTTCAGTTTCAGTGTTATAAAGCCATGCTGTTTCGATTATAGCAACGTTATAACCCACGTCTGAGGTCAGGGGCGGCGGCCGTGAGGAGCTACCCCACGTCCAAGGTCAGGGGTGGAGGCCGGGAGGACCTACCCCGCGTCCGAGGTCAGGGGCAGGGGCCAAGAGTGCCAGCTGCGATAGTGCAGGTACAGCCGAGAGGAGCTACCCCACGCCTGAGGCGGCGGCTGGGAGGAGCAACCCCACGTCCAATGAGTGGTGGCTGCGCGGGCGCAGGAGGGCCTAGAGGAGCTATTCCATGTTCAAGGTCAGGAGGGGCTGCAGTGAGGAGATACCCCTTGTCCAAGGTAAGGAGCAGCAGCTGCGCTTTGCTGGAGCAGCCATGAAGGGATACCCCACTTCCAAATAAGAGAAACCCAAGTAAGACGGTAGGTGTTGCAAGAGGGCATCAGAGGACAGACACACTGAAACCATACTCACAGAAAAGTAGTCAAGCTAATCACACTAGGACCACAGCCTTGTCTAACTCAATGAAATCAAGCCATGCCTGTGGGGCCACTCAAGACAGGTGGGTCATGGTGGAGATGTCTGACAGAATGTGGTCCACTGGAGAAGGGAATGGAAAACCATTTCAGTATTCTTGCCTTGAGAACCCCATGAACAGTATGAAAAGGCAAAATGATAGGATACTGAAAGAGGACCTCCCCAGGTCAGTAGGTGCCCAATATGCTACTGGAGATCAGTGGAGAAATAAATCCAGAAAGAATGAAGGGTTGGAGCCAAAGCAAAAACAATACCCAGCTGTGGATGTGACTGGTGAGAGAAGCAAGATCTGATGCTGTACAGAGCAATATTGCATAGGAACCTGGAATGTCAGGTCTATGAATCAAGGCAAATTGGAAGTAGTCAAACAGGAGATGGCAAGAGTGAACGTCAACATTCTAGGAATCAGTAAACTAAAATAGACTGGAATGGGTGAATTTAACTCAGAAGACCATTATATCTACTACTGCGGGCAGGAATCCCTTAGAAGAAATGGAGTAGCCATCATGGTCAACAAAAGAGTCCAAAATGCAGTACTTGGATGCAGTCTCAAAAACGACAGAATGATCTCTGTTCGTTTTCAAGGCAAACCATTCAATATCACAGTAATCCAAGTCTATGCCCCAACCAGTAATGCTGAAGAAGCTGAAGTTGAACGGTTCTATAAAGACCTACAAGACCTTTAAGAACTAACACCTGAAAAGATGTCCTTTTCATTATAGGGGACTGGAATGCAAAAGTAGGAAGTCAAGAAACAGGCAAATTTACCTGGAGTAACAGGCAAATTTAGCCTTGGAATGAGGAATGAAACAGGGCAAAGACTAATAGAGTTTTGCCAAGAAAATGCACTGGTCACAGCAAACACCCTATTCCAAAAACACAACAGAAGACTCTACACATGGACATCACCAGATGGTCAACACCAAAATCAGACTGATATATTCTATGCAGCCAAAGATGGAGAAGCTCTATACAGCCAACAAAAACAAGACCAGGAGCTGACTGTGGCTCAGATCATGAACTCCTTATTGCCAAATTCAGACTTAAATTGAAGAAACCACTAGACCATTCAGGTATGACCTAAATCAAATCCCTTATGATTATACAGTAGAAGTGAGAAATAGATTTAAGGGACTAGATCTCAGAGTGTCTGATGAACTATGGACGGAGGCTTGTGAGATTGTATAGGAGACAGGGATCAAGAACATCCCCATGGAAAAGAAATGCAAATAAGCAAAATGGCTGTCTGGGGAGGCCTTACAAATAGCTGTGAAAAGAGGAGAGGTGAAAAGCAAAGGAGAAAAGCAAAGATATAAGCATCTGAATGCAGAGTTCCAAAGAATAGCAAGAAGAGATAAGAAAGCCTTCTTCAGCGGTCAATGCAAAGAAATAGAGGAAAACAACAGATTGGGAAAGACTAGAGATCTCTTCAAGAAAATTAGAGATACCAAGGGAACATTTCATGCCAAGATGGGCTCGATAAAGGACAGAAATGGTATGGACCTAAGAGAAGCAGAAGATATTGAGAAGAGGTGGCAGGAATACATAGAAGAACTGTATAAAAAAGATCTTCAAGACCAAGATAATCATGATGGTGTGATCACTCACCTAGAGCCAGACATCTTGGAATGTGAAGTCAAGTGGGCCTTAAAAAGCATCACTACGAACAAAGCTAGTGGAGATGATGGAATTCCAGTTGAGCTATTTCAAATCCTGAAAGATGATGCTGTGAAAGTGCTGCACTCAATATGCCAGCAAATCTGCAAAACTCAGCAGTGGCCACAGGACTGGAAAAGGTCAGTTTTCATTCCAATCCCAAAGAAACGCAATGCCAAAGAATGCTCAAACCACTGCACAATTGCACTCATCTCACACGCTAGTAAAGTAATGCTTAAAATTCTCCAAGCCAGGCTTCAGCAATACATGAATCGTGAACTCCCTGATGTTCAAGGTGGTTTTAGAAAAGGCAGAGGAACCAGAGATCAAATTGCCAACATCCGCTGGATCATGGAAAAAGCAAGAGAGTTCCAGAAAAACATCTATTTCTGCTTTATTGACTATGCCAAAGCCTTTGACTATGTGGACCACAATAAACTGTGGAACATTCTGAAAGAGATGGGAATACCAGACCACCTGACCTGCCTCATGAGAAACCTGTAGGCAGGTTAGGAAGCAACAGTTAGAACTGGACATGGAACAACAGACTGGTTTCAATTAGGAAAAGGAGTACTTCAGGGCTGTTTACTGTCACCCTGCTTATTTAACTTCTATGCAGAGTACATCATGAGAAATGCTGGGCTGGAAGAAACACACGCTGGAATCAAGACTGCCGGGAGAAATATCAATAACCTCAGATATGCAGATGACACCACCCTTATGGCAGAAAGTGAAGAGGAACTAAAGAGCCTCTTGATGAAAGTGAAAGAGGAGTGAAAAAGTTGGCTTAAAGCTCAACATTTAGAAAACGAAGATCATGGCATCTGATCCCATCACTTCATGGGAAATAGTTGGGGAAACAGGGGAAACAGTGTCAGACTTTATTTTGGGGTCTCTAAAATAACTTCAGATGGTGACTGCTGCCATGAAATTAAAAGACACTTACTCCTTGGAAGGAAAGTTATGACCAACCTAGATAGTATATTCAAAAGCAGAGACATTACTCTGCCAACAAAGTCCATCTAGTCAAGGCTATGGTTTTTCCTGTGGTCATGTATGGATGTGAGAGTTGGACTATAAAGAAAGCTGAGCACTGAAGAATTGATGCTTTTGAACTGTGGTGTTGGAGAAGACTCTTGAGAGTCCCTTGGACTGCAAGGAGATCCAACCAGTCCTTTCTGAAGGAGATCAGCCCTGGGATTTCTTTGGAAGGAATGATGCTAAAGCTGAAACTCCAGTACTTTGGCCACCTCATGTGAAGAGTTGACTCACTGGAAAAGACTCTGATGCTGGGAGGGATTGGGGGCAGGAGGAGAAGGGGATGACAGAGCATGAGATGGCTGGATGGCATCACGGACTCGATGGACGTGAGTCTGAGTGAACTCTGGGAGTTGGTGATGGACAGGGAGGCCTGGAATACTGTGATTCATGGGGTTGCAAAGAATCAGACACCAATGAGGGACTGAACTGAAATAATGTGCAACTCTATTCAACTAATTTGAATATTTAGTTGAACAAATTTCCTTTATCTAATCCTTTTCCTTAAAAATTTCTAATTTCTATAAAGGTCATAGCAAGCAATTTATTAAGTATTTTTTATATGTAGTGCAGTTATAAACAACTTTTCAAGGCACTCAATTAGTAGTAGACCCCAGATATGAACCAAGGCAGTCTGACTTCAAGGTTTATGCTCTTAAGCACTATGCTATACTGTCTTTACAACATATTCATGAAATTCTGCATAATCTTTAATTTTTATTTTTTATTGGGGAATAATTTATTTACAGTGTTGTGTTAATTCAGGTGTACAGCAAAGTGAGCCATATATATATATATATATAGGTCCACTTTTTTTTAGATTCTTTTCTCACATAGTCCATTAAAGAGTACTAAGTAGTCTCCTGTGCTAAGTAGTTTCCTGTGCTATACAGTAGGCCATTATTAGTTATCTGTCTTATATATAGCAGTGTGTATATGGCAATCCCAATCTTTCAGTCTATCCGCCTCAGCTTTCTGGTAACATGTCTGTTTTTTGCATCTGTAACTAATTCTGTTTTGCAGATTGTTCATTTGTACCCTTTAAAAAAAATATTCCACATATACCCAATGTCATGTATTTGTCTTCTCTGTTGGACTTACTTTACTCAGTCTATGTAAGTTTTAAAATCATTATGCTTAGTTCATTTTCTCACCTCACCTTTCAGAACTCTCTCAAATGCACTGGAATTTGAACTGGTATTTTTAAGAAAATTATACATTATGCTGGGAAGAACTGACATTTTAATCATCTTTCCTGCCAGGAACATGATATAACTCTTCATTTATAAGATCATATTTGACATTATTTAATGAAACATTATGATTTTCTTCACAGTGATTTTGTACTTTCCGTATTGAATTCATTCCTATACATATATTTTAAAACATTTTGAAACTAATTTGAATAGTTTAATTTTATCTTTGTCTCCTTCCTCGTGTTCTTTTCTCTGTATAGTTGTTTATGCTAAAGAAAAAAAAAGACCAATAGATATGGGGATTATAGAGATAGAACTAGGCATAAAGAAAAAATAATAAGCTTTGGAAGCTGAGACATCTATATTGATTATTTCAAAATAAACTGGGGCAACACCAACGAAAAGGCAAACAAAGCTGTTACATCTTATCCCTTATTCTATACCAAAATCATCCTGAACAGGAATATGTATGTACATCTTAATTCAATCATTTTTAACACTTTTACTGATAGGAAAAACACATGAAGTTTAGCTTGTTTTAGTAAAACCACAGAAACAGCTTCAGCTTTCCATTTATACTCTCTGATTCAATGCTTAATAATATGAAAAAACTTCCCATGCAATAAGAGAATCAAAGTTTCTATTTTATGATTCTAGAATTTCTTATTTTTTCACATTTGGCTAGGGATAAAGGAATGACAAGACTATGAACTACTGGGTCAGCCAAAAAGTTTGTTTGGCTGACAAACTCACTCTCTGGCCAACCCAATAAATGCATTTTCTATTATTTATGAAAAAAAATCTAGTTCTGAGGAAAATGAGGTAAAAGAGAACCTTATCAAATATAGAAATACTCTTCTATTATACACTAAAATCTATAGATTAGTGTTGAAGAATAACTCAACCTTATACAGTATCTAACATCATCAGCTTTATTAGTATATATTTGAAACCATCCATTTTGATATGGCAAACTCAAAACAATTGAAATTTACAAGTGAAAACAAGGAAGCCTTAAGCCACAGTTGAGAGCCAAATAGCCACAATGGCAGAAAGGAATGGGTGCTGTTTGCTCTCTGAATTATCAAATAAGTACACCACTTTTTAAGTTTTCAGAAACCTCTTTAGATATCATCTCAATTTCCTCATTATTGATTTCAATCTTATCACCTTAAACTCTGGCTTTTCTCCTTAGTACCACTGAAAAGAAACACTACAAAGTCACTGATGACCCAAATCTTCACTTAAAGCTGATGGTCTCTGCACAGTCCTTTTTCTCCTCCTCTGCAATATTTGATATTATTAACCATAGCTCTCTTGAACACCCTCTTTACTTTGCCTTCTATAGTGTATAGTTATCTCTTACCATCCTTTTTATATAGCTTGCTCTCACTCTTGTTCTTCCTGCTTTTGTCCCCTTCCTATCCACAATTTTAAAAACTGACATGGGCTTTTTATTTCTATAATTTATTTTCATCGTTTGTATTTTTATTATCATTTCCCATAGAGACCACTGCAACAGTTATCTAATTGATCTTCTGCCTATTCCAAAAATGTTGACAAAAAGCATTTTCCTTAAAATACAAATGCGATCACATCACTTCCCTGTTTAAAATCTTTCAGTGGCTGCTGGGAGCCAGCACGAGGAGTACCACTCATGGCAAAGGTCATGAGGTTAAGGGGTCAGACAGGCAAAGGGGAGTCGGGCCTTAAGGGAGCCTTGCTGAATTTTCTCATGCATCTGCCCCCAAATCAGAGTCTGCCTGCCTTACTGCATTGTGCTTTTCACCTACTTCTCTGACAGTAACAGGGGCATGTCCCCCCACCACCTTTTTCTGGAAAAAGTTAATTTAGAGCTTTTAGATAATAAATCTCCTGGGCATAATAAGGGTGTTTCAATCCAAAACCCCTCTGATGGCTTTCTAGCCTGCCTACAGGACTCTTACAGCTGCGCATGTGATTGTTTGTGGCCTCCGGACCGCCAGAGGCACAGGAAGCTTAAAACATCCTAGGAATGTAGGGGCTTCAGGGGAGTCAAAATCATTAGAATAGGACTGATTAAGGGTTTCATTTGTTGAGCCAATACTTGCTGCCAAATTTTCGTATCTTTTATTTGTTGATATAGTTGGTATATAGAAAAAAGCAAGTAGCAACACAGATCTTTGAGGTAAGTACCTTCTTTGTTATAACCCACTGCACCATTGTTCTATAGGGATGTAACTTTAGTGCTTTGAGGGTGATGCAGATTAAAGAAAAACACTTCCGGGGAAATGAGATTAACATTCATTAAGGAAGAGAGCCATAAAGTGTTAACAGGCCTCTTGACCAGAAGATAATGTAAATCACCTGAGACCCTTTGTATACAAAAAGATATACAGAAAGGGTCAGGACTGCTGCCCCTGCATAACTCTGTATCTTCCATTATGTAAAACTTAGGGTATATAAACACCTTTTAAAAATAAAGTTAGGGGGTTTTTGCACAAGCTTGGCCTCCCCCGTGTCAACTTTCTCTTTCTCCCTCTCCCTCCCTCTCTTTTTCAGGCTGATCCCTTGGAACGCTGAGGCTCTGTGTGTCTACTTATTTGCCCAGGCTTCTAAGACCCAGGCGAGAGGGAGCCCAAGGCAGGGCACCCTCCGCTATTCAAGCAGGCGCCTGTGGCCTAATGTAGACGGTGCAAGTTCCTTGTCTTGAGACTTTATTAGCTTTCCGCGTAAACCAAGAAATATCAGCCTCTTTTCTCCACTAATTTACCTACTACACTATTCTTTCCTAATCTCTGTTTATATTTCTAATTAAATAATTCTTTCCTAAGGCGCCGACTCCGTCCCCCCTTCGAATTACCCTGGATCCACCAGGGCTGGACCCCAGCAAGTGGCTTTCTTATTATACTTACAATAAACTAAATAAATCCACTTATGAACTTAAATATCCTACATCATCAGGCCTCTGCCTCTCTCTCATCTAGTGCCGCTGACCCACAGTGCTCCAGCTATTGCAGCTTCTGGAATATAACAATATCATTCATGCTATAGATACTCTGCAGTTACCATTTCCTCTATTAACCCCCATATCCTTTAGATTCCTGGCTCATGGATGACATCCTTAGAATCTCCTTTTCAAATTCAATCTAACAATGGACACCTTCTTATTGTTATCACCTATCACAGGTACTTACTAACTTCTGAAATTATTCTGACCACTTAGTTTTGGTCTACCATCCCCACTTGAAATGTAAGCTCCATATGGGCAGTGAGCTGTCCCTGCTTAAGACTACACTCGCAATGCTTAGTATAACAGCACATAAAAGGTGGTCAACAAATATGTTCATATTATAACTGAATTAATGACTCACTGCCTGAAGAATTCCACTTATCCACGTTACGTCAGCCTCAACTGGATCACAGAATTCTAACCGTAAATGACCACAGAAGTTTATCTAATCAACAAGACTTTTCTTAATAAATGAAGAAGCTAAGACCCAGAGAAGTTAAATAACTTAGCTATGGCCCTGTTTTTGCCTGATTACCTGTTATCTAGACCTTCACATTACACTAAAAAATTTAACCAGAAGTTTGATTTTGCTGTAGAATACACATATATCCCCACAAACTACCATCTCTTAAAAACACTGCAAAGTAGTCTTATAGAAGTTGTGATTTATTATTATTTTTCTTTCCATTATAGTTTATGATATGATATTGAATATATTAACAGTTCCCTGTGCTATACAATAGGACCTTGTTGTTCATCCATTCTACATACATTTGGGATTCCCTAGTGGCTCAGACGGTAAAGAGTCTGCCTGTAATGCAGAAGACCAGAGTTTAATCCCTGGGTCGGGAGGATCCCCTGGAGAAGGAAATGGCAACCCACTCCTGTATTCTTGCCTGGAAAATCCCATGGACGGAGGAGCTACTGGTGGGCTACAGTCCAAGGGGTCACAAAGAGTTGGACACGACTGAGTGACTACACCTTTATACAGTCGTCTGCATCTGCTAGTCTCAAACTCCCAATTCAACCCCTTGCCCTATCAGCAACCGCAAGTCTGTTCTCTATGTCTGTGAGTCCATTTCTGTTTCATAGATAAGTTCATATGTGTCATATTTTAGATTTCACATATAAGTGGTATCATATGGTATTTGTTTTCCTCTTTCTGACTTACTTCACATAGTATGATAATCTCTAGGTCCATCCATGTAGCTGCAAATGACATTCATTCTTTTTATGGCTGAGTAGTATTCCACTGTATATATACACCACATCTTTTTCATCCATTCATCTGTTGATGAACATTAAGGTTGTTGCCACATCTTGGCTACTGGAAATAGTGTTGCTATGCACTCAGGGGTACATTTTATCTTTTTGACTGATAATTTTGTTTGGACATATAGCAGTTAAGATCTAAACTTTTATTGGTAGTCTTTGATAACTGTTTTGAAAAAATTTTAGTCCTATATTTGCAACTGCTAACTAGACTTTCACCCACTAGAATATCTAATGAATTTCACTTACCTAAAGTACAACTTAACTTCTAATTAGTCTTAAGAAAATAAGTTACTATGGCATTTTATTACATCAAATACAGCGAAACAGTAGCTCAGAATATTGATTTGGATGTCATTCCATACCAAAGCTTATATGTGGTACAGCATGCATATGGACAAATGTATGAAAAAAAGGTGAATCAGGATTTCAAAATAGTTCTGCATTTGTTATGAATAAATTCTCCAGCCTTGCCTTTCCAGATTCAACCATACCCTGAAATTGTGGTTGATTTAAAAATTTCCCCCCATTTTACAATCTGCTTTTCTGGTTAAAATCAAACCAAATCAAACCAAACCAAGCCAACTGGCTGAAAGTTAAATTCAATGTCAACTAAACTTAAACCACAAAGAAAATCTAATAATAATATACAGTTATTTTACGAAGGCAGATTCATCTAGAAAACCTTGATGACTAACAGTCATGGTAATTATTTTCTGAATGACATGTTTTATATAATTAAATGAGAGTAAAAAGTTAACAATACCAAGGACTTTCCTGGTGGTCCAGTGGTTAAGAATTAGCATTACTGCTTGGAAAGAACACTAAGGGATGGTCACTATTAAGCACAGGTAATCTATTGCAGGTAATGGCTAATTCTGCTTTTATATACCAGAGAGCTGAACCACACAGAAAAGTAGGAGAAAAAAAGAATAGAGAATCAATAGTAAACTATTTCATTTAATACTCACAATAGCTATTTAAGAAAATAAGACAAAGAATCTATGTTTTAAAGAAAGGTAATCTAAGGAACAGAAAAAAGACGATATAAGTAACAAAGGATAGTTAGATATCTGAATCTGTTTCTTTCAATTCTAAAGTTCATTACAAGCCTCATTTACATCAAGGTATCATCTCCATTCTAGGAATTCATATAGATTACATGAAACAGTCATTTTTTAAACTACTATTGTGGGGAAAACCACTAGGCAATTCAGGTATGACTTAAATAAAATCTCTTATTATTATATCACATAGGTAACAAATAGAGTCAAATGATTAGATCTGGTAGGCAGAGTGCCTGAAGAACTATGGACAGAGGTCTGTAACACTGTACAGGAGGCAGTGACCAAAACTATCCCAAATAAAAAGAAATGCAAGAAGGTGAAGTATCCAACATCTGCTGAATCACAGAAAAAGCAAGGGAATTTCAGAAAAACATTTACTTCTGCTTCACTGACCATGCTAAATCCTTTGACTATGTGGATCACAACAAACTGTGGAAAATTCTTAAAGAGATGAGGATACCAGATCATCTTACTTGCCTCCTGGGAAACCTGTTTGCAGGCCAAGAAGCAACAGTTAGAATCGGACATGGAACAAAGAACTGGTTTCAAATTAGGAAAGAAGCACATCAAGGCTGTGTATCGTCACCCTGCTTATTTAACTTACATGCAAGTACATCATGAGAAATGCCGGGCTGGATGAAGCACAAGATGGAATCAAGATTGCCAGGAAAAATATCAATAACTTTAGAAATCCAGATGTCACCAACTTTATGGCAGAAAGTGAAGAGGAACTAAAGACCCTCTTGATGAAAGTGAAAGAGGAGATTGAAAAAGCTGACTTAAAACTAAACATTCAAAAAACTAAGGTCATGGCAACTGGTCCCATCACTTCATGACAAATAGATGGGGAACAATGGAAACAGTGACAGACTTTATTTTCTTGGGCTCCAAAATCAGTGTGGACTGCAGCTGCAGCCATGAAATCATAAGATGCTTGCTTCTTGGAAGAAAAGCTATGACAAATCTAGACAGTGTATTAAAAAGCAGAGACATCAGTTTGCTGACTAAGGTCTGTCTAGTCAAAGCTATGGTTTTTCCAGTAGTCATGTACGGATGTGAGAGTTGGACTATAAAGGCTGAGCGCTGAAGAACTGATGCTGTTGAATTGTGGTACTAGAGAAGACTCTTGAGAGTCCCTTGGACAGCAGGGAGATCAAACCAGTCAATCTCAAAGAAAATCAGTCCTGAATATTCATTGGAAGGACTAAAGCTGAAACTGAAGTTCCAAAGCTTGGGCCACCTGATTCAACGAGTGGACTCATTGGAAAAGACCCTGATGCTGTGAAAGACTGAGGGCAGGAGGAGAAGGGGGTGACAGAGAATGAGATGGTTATATGGCATCACCAACTCAATGACATGAGTTTGAGCAAACTTTGGGAGGTGATGAAGGACAGGGAAGCCTGGTATGCTGTAGTCCACAGAGTTGCAGAGAGTCAGATATGACTTATTGACTGAACAATATTCTGGGCTAGACTGAGAAACAAGCTATACAGAAGAGGCATTGCTAGCTTTACGGAGCTAATATTCATATAAGTGTTTAGAAGATGAATGTTTTATTAAGTATACATATCCAGTCTGCTGTTCATGTTATTACACAAAGTGTAACATTAAGATACATACTTCAGAAATTATCAGTATAGTAATTATTTCTCTTCTTTTTCTTAATATTTATTTATTTGGCTGTGCTGGGTCTCAGTTGCAGCATGTGAACTCTTAGGTGTAGCATTTGAGGTCTTGTTCCCCTATGAGGGATCAAACCTAGGCCTCCTGCACTGGGAGTGTGGAGTCTTAGCCACTGGACCACCAGGGAAGTTCCCTCCCTATTTCTTGAACAGCTAAGTAACTGACTTTATTGTTGGTTTACTGATTTTAATGTTAAAAAAATATATAACGAAAGATGGGATGATTGTGGTCTAATTAAACCTTGTATGTAAAAGGCCAAGTACTTATATACAGCAAAAAGACTCGGATGAACCATTTTTTTTCTTTTTACGTTAAGTACGTCAGTATTTTGTATCTGAAATCAGCATAAAGAAAACCTTGAATGCTCCGTGATGTTTATAGGGTTTTAAAAACTTCTGGGACATGCACGGTTATAGTCCTAATATAGAAAGATGTTAGATACTATTAAGACACCTTTGCTTGTTACAGGAAACAAACTGTTCTCTTTGAAAAAAAGATACACAGATATACTTGCATATACTCATTTTTAAGAAGTCATTTATACAGGATGGTATGATTATCAATATGAACCCAAAACAATATATAAATCAACTTATCAAAATACGGTACCTTCCTCTCCTTGAACAGGTTCTTCTAATAGCAATTCTGTCATACATTCCCAGTCTTTCAACAGTTCTTGAGAGCTCTCCCACAAACTGTCCACCAAGTAGGCGGCATGCTCATGTAACTAAAAATAACAAATCAAATGTGACTGAAGAACATTTAATGAAGAAACCACTACTAATATATCAAGTTATTCAGCCATTTTGTTTATAATTAAAACTGTTGATAATGTTTTCAAGAGCCACTTAGAGAACACACACACACACACACACACACACACACACACACACACACTTGCTTTCTACTACTGATAATGGGGATACAATGTATAGACTCAATCAATTTTTTAAAATAATAGTAGAGTTAAGGATCTCCTAGTCCAACAGCATGATCTTTAATGAGTAAACTGAGAGGACAACTAGTTAACAGATTTCCTGAAGTTACATTTGGATTTATGCCACTATTCATTACTTTTAGTTTGTCTCTCTCTACAACAACCTTTAAAAAAAAAAAATCAAGTACTTTTTCCCATAATTTCATTTGAAACATCCAACATTGGTACCAGCCTAACTTTTTATTTGTTTTCTTCGTAAAGGTCAAGATGTAAGTTACTCCGTATCTTTGCTTTTCCCCTCTAATTTCCACTTAATTCAATGAATCTGTCATTTCACCACACCTTCACTTTTTGCTGCTAATTACTTGACTATTTTCTTTGGAATCCTTGTTCCCACAGTAAACGCTCTCAAGTTTCTCATCAAACATTTCATGCTCAACTCTTTTCTGCTTGTCAGTCACTAAACTGAAGAATATTAATCTCTTTAGAAAAGGTAAGTAGAAGTGTTGGCCATGTACTAGTTTCTGCTACTTAAAATTAACTTCTCTATCCTTGTATGAAAGTTCTACTACTTTTGAGTCTCATGACAACCACCTTCTTGATCAGCATTTCTCAAACTTTAGGATTGCAACCCATTCACTGGCTGTTAATATAATTTAATGTGTTGAGATCAAAGTTTTAAAAAAAAGGAAACACTAAAAAAGAGTGTAGAGCACATAGAATGTTAAGTACTATTTTATTTATCAGTCATATGTTCTTGTATTTGTGAGTGAAAATAGTTTTACATTGTGAGGAGGGGTCTGAAAATGCGAAAGTCACCTTAGTAGACCTACTGGTTATCTACTGATATCTTGGTACATTTTGCAGGTGAGTTGCTTTTCTTCCTCATTCCTAATTCTATCGTTATTCTTAACGTCTATGTAAATTTTGACGACCTATTTAAAGCTCTGCCTCATTTCACCTCTTGAATTCTATACTTCATTTCCATTGCACTTTGAATCTCATATTCTGTTTTCTGAAATGCCTCAGGAAACTATGTACATACTTATGCACACTCAACATCCACAGTTTCCCAATGTTTTTTGTCAAAGCCAGAGTAGATAATACTGATTAGCATCTCTGTTCAGAAAGAAGACGGGCAAAGGTTTGCAGCCAGATATAGTCAAACTTTCTAAATCACACATCCTAGGAAAATATCCCTAGACCATCAGTAACATTCAAACAGTGACAGGCACAAGTACAGTGTACAACCTGGTATCAAAAATGAAAATTAACAGCAGAAAATAGAAAAACCAATAGTTTTTTTAATAGGCTACTAAAGTGAAGTGAAGTGAAGTCGCTTAGTCGTGTCCGACTCTTTGCGACCCCATGGACTGTAGCCTACCAGGCTTCTCCGTCCATGGGATTCTCCAGGCAAGAATACTGGAGTGGGTTACCATTTCCTTCTCCAGGGGATCTTCCCAACCCAGGGATTGAACCTGGGTCTCCCACATTGGAGGCAGACGCTTTAACCTCTGAGCCACCAGGGAAGATCTAATAGGCTACTAAGCCTATGCTGAAATGGAGTTACTATTTAGTGGGTATAGAGTTTCAATATAGGGAAGATTTTGAAAAAGTTCTAGAGATTGATGGTAGTGACACCTGGACATCCATGTGAAAGTACTTAATGCCAATGAACAAGTACACTTACTAGAAGCTAAAATGGTAAACTGTTTCACCAAAATTTTAAAAAATGCTGAGTAAACTTGAGTTTATGCTTGACACACTTAACCATATCTATAGAATAGGTATAAAAAGTTCACAAATATATTTTTGGCAGATTATACCTTCTATACATATCCTCCCTGTCCCTTTTAGTTCTGAATTCTGGACTTATATATGACATTGCCCCTTCAGCTTTTTATAAGCATTTGTTAATTACATCCAGTATCTATCCAGTTCACTTTCTAATGTTAAATTTTTGATTAAGGTGTATTTGTAAACATTTAATCTCTTTATTTCAACCCTATATGATAACCTGCCTTTTAAATAAAGCATGTTAGTCCATTTACATTTATTGAGAGATTACAGATGTTGGCATCTGCTTCCCCTGTGCTCTACTAATGCCATTTTCTTTTTCTTTTTTTTAATATGTGCTTCCTGCAGAGATTTTTTCCTAACTCGTTTTTTCCATCACCATGATCACCAAAATTTAAAAATTTTATTTGCCTTAAGCATAAGAATCATATTGTTTAGCTTGATTCCTAGACTTATTTGTTCACCAATATTTCTTATATTCCTTATTTTTCTGTTATTAAATCAATTTTTCACTTTGCTAAAAAACTGCCTCAAGTAATACTTTGCATATAGGATACAAAGGTAGTAAACATTTTAACTACATATCCTTTGTTTAGTTGCCCCCTTCATTCTCTGTTTTCTTTGAAGTTTCTACTAGATAACACAATAAACTGTTTTAATTTGTACCCCCTATTTCTTAATTTTGCTCTGATACTTTTAATTTCTTTCCTCCTTTGGAAAAAACTTTTTCCTTCCTGGAAAAAAATCCCTTGATCTATAGCCTATCCTTGGTTATGTCACTTCAGGTCATTTAATGATCCACCTTTCCCTCACATTTTGAAAATCATGTTAATTTCTAAGAACTCTCTTCTTCTTTCATAATTACTCTTTATTGTATTTGGGGGCATTAATAAAAAATTTTCATATGTCAGGCCTTGTGCTTCCTTTTCATTGTATTTTATTTTCAGGTTTCAGAGTTTCTTGGGTACCAGCATACATACATATATATATATTAATGAGCCCAGACTGAAGAATGCTAGTAGCTAGAATGCTTTTCTTGAGTCTGATTGCAAGGTCCTAGCTTCCTTGGATGTGAAGAAGTGGTAAGGGGGATATATAGTCAGGCAGGCTAACTGCAGGTATGCACTTTGTATTTTGAGTGCAGAAGTTCCCTGTCCCTATAGGTATCCATAAATTATTGGGGTATTTATTCACAACTTTGCATCTCAGCCTAATGTCTATATCCCAATGCCCAGACCAGCACTTCTAAAGTGAGGAATAAGCTCCACTAAAGGGCAGTCACTTAATTATTACTGATAGCTTACTCCTTTCACCAGCCTTTGTTGCTCTCTCTTGTCTTTAACGTATTTCAGATTTCTACTAAAAAAGTCTCAAAAAATTTTTTCTCCTATTTTTGTCTTCTGTGAGGGTCAGTTCGGTCGCTCAATCGTGTCTGACTCTTTGCAACCCCATGAATCTGTGAGGGTACGGGTTACTTAACTCTATTGGAATGAATTCATAATCATTTACTTTGCATTGTTCTGTCAACTGGTAATGTCTCATTCATTCTGACATTTTTAGCCTGAGGTTTTCAGTTGGATGAGTTGTTGGCACAATTCAAGGTTTTAAATACTGTGATTCCCTTAGTATTGGCATTTTAAAGGATGATTTTTCTATGCCTTAAATGACAGCATATTAAAATTTAACTCAGGAATGTTGTCATTGTTCTGGAAATTTTTTGTGTGTATATTCTCAATATAGATGCTAATGTCTTAGACCATTTCCTCTTTCTGACTCTAAGGCAGTGGCTTAGTAAAATGCATTCTGTTAACACTAATAATCTCTTGTTTCAAACTCAACGTGTACACCAGCAGGGCATGATAATATGTTGGCCCATTTTTTTATTAAAAATTTTAAGTTCAACGGTATTAGCAACAACAATCAGTACAACATAGTCTGTCAGGAATTGGCTTGACATAATATTCATGATACCATCTTCCTGTCTTGGGGCATCTGTGATGGCCAAATAACTTGCTACTCTCAAACCTCTACAAGAATACCAGGTAGATAGATCCATGCTTGAGAAAAAAAAAAAAAAAAAAAGTTTTTTATGTGGCCAATAGGGTGAAAGGTTACAATAGTCTTTCACACAATTCATACCAAGGATCTTCTACTGTAAGTGAAAGATGAAGCTATTAAGAAGAAAGGTCTTGAGGCATTCTCAATGGCCATAAAGAAGCCCTGGGATTAAAAAGGATCTGGAACCCTAACAATGAAACAAAAATTTACTTTCTAAAAACAGTTTTTGGTATCATAATTTTATAAAAACTGCATGAAAATCAGGTTGTGCAAGCATTCTTTGTATTTCTTTGAAACACATGAACAAAAAAGGTTGCTCATTAATGGATAGTCATTGTACAGCAAAATAATCAGAATTATATTATATACATAAATTAAAATTACATTTATGTGGGGTGAATTTTACCCTGCTATATCTAAGCATAATTTATTTTATAGAGTTTCCTCTAATCTTATATATAACAAACTAATTTCATTTTCCTGGTGACTTTAACTAAAATTTTCTCAGTGTGTTCCCACTTGTTTTTAATTGGTTTCAAGGTTATTCATAAATATTGTACCTCATGTCAAATAGTTAACTCTTCTGTCAAACAGTTAATACTATAAATGAGCTCACAGTATAATGGAATCTTACACTTGTTCCTTTTATGAAAAATCATTTACAGTGCAAATAACCATTCTAAATAATTAAGCCTAAATTTGCAAATACTTTTATACTGGGTTTATTCTCTGCTGAAACAGAGTCAGCTTTGGTAATCTTGAAGAGCACATTAAAAAAATAAAACACAGGAAAAAGTTATTCTGGGGGGGATTTCTTGGTTGTTATATTCATAATATATCTGTTAACTTTCTGTCTTAAATGACTGTCATAATTGGCCTTATCATTCTATATGCCTAGAAGTATAGTTACAATACTTCTAGATTGTCCGGAAATGTTCTGGGTTATGATTAACTGCTTTGGAATAATTATTAACAGCATCCTCGTCACTCTGAAAAGCATCAGTTTCAAAAGTTTGTATAGTAAGTATTATGGTCATACAACCTACAGGGATATCTGGGCTTATCATACACAAGTACCATTTATCCTACTATTTGGCATGTATTTCAAACAACAAAGACAATCTCAAATACACCAGGTATTTTTTCACTTGAAGCCAATGACTGCTAAAATAGTTGTGATGGCTTAAAAATGCCACTTTTTGGTACAAAAAGAGAAAAACTAATTTAGGCAGATCTCTTAATCTTATTTCACCTATAATTCATATATAAAAGAGGAAGACCCTATGGACTGCAAACCTGTTTCAATTCAATATTTTACAATTCTATTATTAAAATGTTACTACTTAACATCCCAGGAAATTCCAGGGACAGAGGAGCCTGGTGGGCTACAGTCCATAGGGTTGCAAAGAGTTGGACAGAGCTTACCAAGTAAAGAACAACAACATCATCCCAGTAAAACAAAGGAATAGGAAAGATAATCAGTTCTGTCAATTATAGGTAACTGACTGATAATTCAACTATAAGCTAGACTTATTCTACTTTTATGACTTCTAAGGTTTCTTTCAATTCAACTTTTTATGAGCCTATGACTAAAATATTACTAAAAACTCACATTATAGTAAAACCAGAGGAATTCAGAATAAGGTATAATCAGAATCCCATCATATTACAAGAATATGGGTTTAATAAGCATTCAACTCCAGGTGTACGGTAGTATTACAAAATAAGAAGAGAGATTTTAACAAACAATGCTTCCTGTAAAACAGGAGACCATAAACACCAATATTATGATCACGAATCAACTAGAAACCCTTAACTACGATTTGCAGTTGTTTTCGCAGCTGACAAGAATGTCACAGAAGACAACTGGGAAATATATTTTAATGTTCTTGTAACATTTTAGTAAAGAGCAGCAAACACATAAAACAGTAATACCATTTCAAAAATAGAGCAGTAATACACATCACAAATTACTGCTATGAATAGAGGATGAAACTGTAAAACTAAGTACTTGTGGCTTTTAATATATCAAAAAAGTAAAGTCCTTGGACTTTCAGAGATGTAAAACATTTTCTTTCAATTAATAATCAAGTTCAACTAATCTGATCATCATATTCCCCAAACTTTTCAGTAGTTTAAGAGTATATGTGTATCTCATCCCTATCAATTTTTGATACTACTGTTACTATTAAAGTCAAAATTTTAAATAGGACTTGATTGTTGCAAAATACTTTTAATCTCATTTCTTTAAAACTTAAAGGGTTAAGGGTTTAATTTGAATAGCCCATCACAGGTGTGATATTTACTGAGTATTTAGTGTTTTACCTTAAACATTTATAAGCATCTATATTTTACTCCATAATAATATCCACACTTGCTTTGTTAAGAAAATAATGCTTTGGACTCTTGCTATCCAAGTGGTTCCTGGACTTCTGGTCCAGAAGCATAAACAAAAAGTAGCATCTCTGATTCCAACTCAAGAGTAACTGAATTAGAACTGGCATTTTAAGAAGATCTCCACAAAATCTGTATACATATTTAATACACTGTTCTCAAACACATCCTTTACACAAATGCAACTCTCCAGTTGGTTTCATTTTGACTGTATTCTTTCTCTGTTCCCAACTCACTTAAAAAATATTAGCAATTCCTTCACTTTTCTGGTTCTGCTTTGCCCTAACGCCACTCTTTCCACTAATCCTTACATCTCTGTCTGATCTTAATTTTCTTAAGGACTATCTGTTTGTCTCTCAATTCCTCATTTCTACAGAGTATCTCCAGCACTTTCAAACGTGAGCAGTCATACAGTCTCTTACGTTTCTCTTATTCCTAGACATTCCCATACAAACCAAAAATTCTCTTTCCCCAAGTAAAGTTCAGGGTCCTAGATTTCTAGATTTTTGCTGCCTTTATTTGCAACTCTATTCCCACTCATTTCTAAGCCAACAAGTTTGTTCATTCAGAGCTTCAGGTATAAGTTTGCTAGCCCCCCATGTTATACCAGCAGTTGGAAATACAGTTCTAACATTAAAGAACATTTAAATGGGCAAACTAAAGTTCACATGTGCAAACAGATTCTGATAGATAGTATGTTATGGACGTTAACTGTTTGATAAACTGACATGGATATGCTGCATGAGCTTGCACTACTACTAATTTACATTCAAATTCATATACCTTTTCCTTAAATAACTTTCAAACAAGATAGAACCAGTGGTTTGACAGCTTGAAAATGTTCATATACTGTTTCAATAATATAATTTTTCTTTTCATTTTGGCCATACCACACAGCTTGTAGGATCTTAGTTTTCTGACTAGGGATCGAACCTGGGCCCTCTGCAGGGAATTCCCTAAATAATGTAATTTAAAAGCTACAGGTAAAAAGAAAAGCTGCAAGAAAAACAAAAAGCAACAAAAAGAGTATGCTGTATTGCAATGCAGTACTATAAAACTTTAAAAACTGCTAACCTATATTCAGTGTTAATCCATATCTGCACACATATTCCCAAAAAATGTAGAGTACTGATCCCATTATTATGGAATCAAATCTATGGAGCTAAGGAATTTCTTGGTGGTCCAATGGTTAGGACATGGGCTTTCACTCAGGGAACTAACATCCCACAAGTTGTGCAGCATAGCCAAAAAATTTAAAATACCCATGAAGGCAACTTTGTAAGAAACAGTCTTGTCTTCATTTGATTTTAAAAAATTACTAATTACAATGATTAAATGACAATTTTACTTAAAATATAATCTAATACAACAAAATAAAGTGCTATGTTAAAAATTTACCTCACTTTCAAGAAAGAAAAGGACAAGCATCCTAATAAGGTTCCCATTCGGACTGTTTCTCCCCCTTCTCTTTGCTAATGCTTCTTCTGCTTGTGGGTCATGTCTGCTAAACAATCTGGAAATAAGTAACAAAATAAGAATATTACAGATTTACATGGATATGAATTTAAGTCTTCTCCTTCAGTATATAAATTTCAGTGTTTAGACTAAAAAACAGACTAAGTGTATGTGCACGTACATTTTGTAAAAAACAAACAAAAAAACCAAAGTTGATCATGGAATTCTGAGTCTACAGTTTACTTAACAGATTTTAAAAGATCACAATATTAAATGGTAGGAAAATGCTAAACAAGATTAGCTTTTTCAAAAGTTCTCCAACTGAGTATTTCCAGGGCAGGGGTATAAAAGATGCTTATAAGGCAAAGCTTTTGTTTGCATAGGAACTGACTCCATTTTCTCAAAGAAATAAAAAATAATGGAGGCTTACTTTGGTAGATATTCATATGAAATGTTAAATTTAAAAAATTTTAGTAAATGTTTCAAACTTAGACAAATATAGTAGAGATAAAATTACATATATCCAAGGGCTCTTTCTGATTCCAGTGTTGCCATTAATGGCCTTCATTCTGTAGATAATGAACCTTTTAAAATCTATCTTTTCTTTGAAACTACAGAAGCAATACACTCTTTCTAAATATATGGAAGCAATAAGTTCTTTCTAAAATTCCTTTTGAGAAGTTAAAAAAGAGACTAACTAGAACATAATAAAAAAAAAAGAAAGGGAAATTAAGACTACAATATACCCTTGATATTCGCGACAGACAATACCTCAAGATAAATATGGAAATAGCACTATTTTATATTAGCCAATGAGTCAGAGTCACATCTTACTGTAAAAGCCATGCCTGAAAATTCTGATTTCTTCACTTTCATTAGCAGCATGCACTACTGGCCAGCTTCCTTCTTAAATAAATATTTTTTTACATAGAAATAGCTCTGTCTTGTTTTGAGAGGTATCACTGAGTAAAGAGGGGCTTCCTCAATGGCTCAGCTAGTAAAGAATCCATCTGCAATGCAGTAGACACAGGAGATCAGGTTCGATCCCTGGATCGGAAAGATCCCCTGGAGGAGGAAACAGAAAACCATTCCAGTGTTCTTGTCTGGAAAATTTCATGGACAGAGGAACTTGGCAGGCTGCAGTCCAAAGAGCTGGACATGACTGAGTGGCTAAGCACACTGGATGTGTGGTGCTTCCTTGTGCTTTGCTGACTCCTATGACAGCTGAACACCCTCAATCTTAGCCTATTTTGTGGCTGTCCACAAAGAAACAGGTTTACAAAGAGATGGTGAGACAAATATTTAATAGTTATAAGCAAGAGTCACTTTACCACTGAGTAAAGAGCAGTTTGTGACTGCAGCACCAAGATGCTGATGCTAGATGGAGGGCCACGCTTGCTCATTATCAAAGTTAATCACTCATGTACAACAGTTGCCCAGTGCATAATTTATATCTGTGCTTAGCATAATCACACATAATTACAAATCACTACATGTAAAAGACCTCTGGGTTAACCTGTCAAAGTCACTAAGTTAAACCTATAAATAAAAACAAAAACACAGCAAAACATCCCCCTGCCCAAGAATATGCTTATATTTTAAGAATGAATTAATAAATTATAGAACATATATAGTAGAGACCATGATCAATAACATATTTCATAAGGATGTTTAATTACATCAAAAAACTCTCATTAGCTCTATGCTTTCAAAAAATTGGATGAGATTTTGCTTTGAAATTAAACTGTAGCTGCATACATATTTTTACTATCATTACAGATTACTGTTTAAAATAATCCTCCTCCTAATAAGATGAAAAAAAAACCCTGAAAATTTGGGAGGTATTTTGAAGATAATTTTAGATTACTAGTGTTGGGAAGTTAAGATGAGAACACAGAATTTTAAAAGGGAAAACAATTCGATGAAATAAAATTTCAATTACTTAGGTGAGTCTTTATAAACTTTAAGCACTTCCGCCATCTCCATTTACAAGGAGCTGACTAGCTGAGGACTGTCCTTTTAGATTTTAGATCAAAGGAATATGTCACAAGGGGCATCTTTCTCAGGGATGTGACTCATGATGTGTATGTAGGCTGTAAGAATGTTACAGCCCACAGAATTTGCAGTGGCCACTTTAGCACTATGTTCAGTCACTCTTTCTTGTACTAACTATAAAACAACAACAAAACAAAAACAGAAAAGTGGAACTTGTTTCATAGAGAATTAGCTCACTTTTTGTGAAGAAATTCTCCAGCTGCCACAGCAACAGGGCGATGTGCTGAGTACACCAAATGGTAAACATTTTCACAGTCTTCATTGGAAAGAGCTTCTTCACTTCCACTGAAAAATTCAGAAAAGTAAAACTGAGCCAAAACAAATGTTTACTGTCAGTTCTACCTTTATCAAAATTTTGTATGGTTCTTTATAAAAGCTCAAAGTATACTGATTTTATTTTTCCACTCTTTTTAGTTGAGTTTGAAAATAATATTTTTAACTATAAAGGACACTTCAACTGTTAAATAAAATTCAGAAAATACAGATAAAATAAGAAAATAAAAGGTCCATATGTCTTCCCATACACACCTATAGACAATGACTCTTAATACCTTGGGATATATATTAGCCCAATTTAGCTCAGTTTCTTTAAACATGCATAAGTTTTTTTGTTAACAGACATTAGTCATATATTCACCCGTTTCATAGTTAACTGTTACTGTGCTATGTCACTCTTGCCAGAATTGTCTATTTTATAGTTTATCACAATATTTACAATACTATTTAGTCTTCTTTCTATACAAAATGATTTACTAGTCATAATCACTCCTTTACTAATGCAAATTTGCTGTCTTTCTTTTCATGCAGTCTTAAGGTTTCAACCTTTTACTTGTTTGCTGGAATGCATCTTTAAGTATTTTTTTCCCAAAGAGGGAATATCTATTTCCTGACTATTAATATGGTTAAAAACATTTGAAAGGATTAAAGATTAATGACTAGATGGGGTACAGAATGTTTGGGCTGTACAGGTTCTTGACAAGATGTAGCAGTATAAATTCCTTCCACAGAATTCAATTCTGGAGATGCCTCAGAGACTAGAAGGAGACTGAAGGATCTGTCAAATGAATATAAATTAGAATGACCTTTGCTGCAAAATAATGTAGTTGCATCACAGTATAAGGAACAAACTTTAGTTGTGAATGAAAAAGAGCTGGATATCAAGGATGGGAGACAGATTAGAAGCAGTTTAATTTTAAAGTTCACTCTTTTCCCCCTCTCAACAAGGCCTAAGTTTTAACCACTTAATTATATGTATATAAATCAGCTCAATGAACTAATACCCTCAGGATGAAGTTAAACTCATAGGAAAAAAATTAAGATTTCTCAGTAATCCAAGCTCATAAGGGAAAGGAAATAATCTACACCAAAAGAAAAATAAACAGATGGAGAGAAAAAGAATTTAAAGATAGTACAACAGGATGTTAAAGGTGACTTTAACTTGTTATTTTGAGGAAGTTTTGGTAGATATCTCACAAGCCAAGAAAAATAAGGCCAGATTATTTCATGCAGTGCTGTAAGAGACTGGAGAGTTAGTTTGTGAACCTCACCATGTAAGTAGAAATCAGGAGACAGAGCAATATAATGAGTAGAAATTCATACTTCCTCCAAGTTTCCTTTAGGCCAGACATGAAATAATTTAAGAGAGCCAGCCTGGATAGTTTTAAAAGACATCTTGCCCAACAAGGCCATATACAGGGCAAGCAACTCAGAGAGGAAACCGAAAGCCAGGTGCTGAATCACAAAGTAAATAGCCAGAGGAAGCATCATCCACTGCGGGGAACCACTGTCATAAACACCCAAAGCGGGGATAAGACAGGAGGGAAAAGGGCAGGACACAAATGTGAGATGACGACGATGGGGAGCACCTGCTGACATGCTGGACAGGCTGGAGCCAGCTGAAACCAAGGTGGCTTTCAGAATAGTACAGTTATTGACCTTTAGCTCATAATACCTTCACCGAAATACTAAAAAGCACTCCTTTCACACCATGTCAGTTCTGAAAAGGACCATAAAAGGCCAAAAAAGATTCGGCAGTGGCCCAATTTTTGGGAAATCCTCACCCCTCCCCCAAATAGCAAGAATATTTCTCCTACTCATTAGCCTATGAAATCACTTAACCCAAAAAAAGTATGTCCCCATGCCCCTGGGCCTATTTCACTTTCCCAGAGGACCCTGTGCCCTGGGGTGGCTCTTGCCTTCTGAGACAGACTGCATTCTGTCTATGGAATGTGTATCACTAAATAAACTTGCTTTCCCTTTACTATGGTTCCCTCCTAAATTCTTCCTGTGGGTTGCCAATGATCCTCACTTGGAGGTCCATCCTAAGGACTTCTGTGGGTCTCAGGATGACACCTCCCTCTCCTGCAACAGGGAGAGCTCTCTGAGGAATCCAGAAAAGGACCAAAGTTATCTAATGAATTAGATCATCTGACACAGCTGGAGGGCCATAACTGTACTTTTTATATAAGATATGTTCTGCCCTTATTTCCTCCAATGAAAGCACAGAAAAGAACCTTAAAAATAGACTTTTGAAACTAGCCAAACTACTTTCTAAATTCAAGATGAAAGTATGATTTTTCTTTTCAGCCAAACAAGGTATCAGATAGTTTGAAAAACACTCTTTAAGGAAGTAAACTAGCTGGAAAATATAATATTGGAAGAGCCTATGAGAGACTGCTGCAAATAAGGCAGAGCACCAAAGAACTGATGCCTTTGAACTGTGGTGCTGGAGAAGACTCCTGAAAGTCTCTTGGACAATAAGGAGATCAAACCAGTCAATCTTAAGGGAAATCAACCCTGAATACTTGTTGGAAAGACTGACGCTGAAGCTGAGCATAGTGAAAGTCACTCAGTCATGTCCGACTCTTTGGGACCCCATGGACGATACAGTCCATATAATTCTCCAGGCCAGAATACTGGAGTGGGTAGCCTGTCCCTTTTTTTTTTTTAGCCTTTCCCTTCTCCAGGGAATCTCCCCAACCCAGGGATAGACCCTAGGTCTCCACATTGCAGGCAGATCCTTTCCCAGCTGAGCCACAGGGGGAGCCCCCAAATACTGAAGTGAGTAGCCTATCCCTTCTCCAGAGGCTTGCCAACCCAGGAATCAAACCAGGGTCTCCTGCATTGCAAGTAGATTCTTTAACAACTGAGCTATCACAGAAGCTGAAGTTGAAGCTCCAGTGTTTTGGTCATCTGATGTGAACAGTTGACTCCTTAGAAAAGTCCCTGATGCAGAGGAACACTGACAGCAGAAGGAGAAGAAGGTGTCAGAGGATGAAATGGCTGGATGGCATCACCAATCCAATGGACGTGAACTTGCCAAACTTTGGGAAATGGTGAGGGACAGGCAGGCCTGGCATGCTGCACTCCACAGGGTCACAAAGAATGGGACATGACTGGGCGACTAAACAACAACAACAAATGAGAGAATTACTCTTCCTTGAAGGTAAGAGAAGAAGTATTGAAAATATCAAAGCAGTTAACACTTGCCTGAATGAGCAAGTATTGAAACTAAATTTTTTTAAAAAAGCAAAAAAAAAAAAAAAAAGGGTAAAAAAGTAATCCTTAACAACAGACAATTTCAATGAAAAAGATGAGTGGGTGGAATGAGGTTATTTTTTGTTCAAGGGAAAGACATTGATGAGCTTGTAAAATTCACACTTAGATTATAATTACTTGTCATAGTAGTCACAATCTTCATAAATGACAAAGAAGAAAGAGATATAATGATAAAGTGAATACTATCAGAAGATGTACAAATCATGAATAGAGAGGTACTGATTTATATACTCTGAAGTATATCAAACAACAGTGTGTAAGAAAAGATAAGATAGTAGTTGAAGACTCTAACACATCCTTCTGAAAAAATGGGCAAAAAAAAGTAAAGTTATAGATAATTTGGATGACACTGAATAAATTCAAAGTAATGAATAGAAATACATAACTATATAAGCAACACAGATAAGTACTGTTTTTACACATATTTAGAAAATTCAGAATATTGACCAAAATACGCAGAACACATTCTTAAATAAAACAATAAAATAGAAAGAATAGCTTTAATCTGATCTAGGGGTAACAGAAATTACTACTGAATAATCCATGCTTAAACTGAAAATCATAACAGTAATCAAAATATTTATCATTGATTGTCTATGAAAATATTCCATGTCCAAATTTTTAGGAGACTAGTAGTGAAATTGAAAGTAGTACTTTAAACATGATTATTCAGAAACAATAAACAAACAGCTTAAAGAAGCTAATGCATTGAAAAGAACAGTAGTATGGATAAACCTCTGGCATGACTGATCAAGAAAAAGGGGATACAAATAAGATAAATGATGAAAAAGAGAAATAACAGAAAAATAGCAAAGTTTTATGAATAAAGAGATCATAAACAATAAAACAATAAAATTCAAAACTGTATTAAAACTGTTAATATTTTCAAAAGCTTATAAAAAGCCAAAATTAATATGAGGAAATAAAGATTAACTTAGATAGGTAACAATTAAAGAAGTAGGAATGATGATCAAAGACTTCTCCTCAAAAGAAACTTAAAACTGATATGGCTTTAACAAGAGAATTCTCTCAAACTTTGAAGAAGAAATTAATCTTTGTCATAGAAAAGTTATTTCAGAACAGAAAAAGGGTGAGAAATTACTGATGATAATTTACAAAGAGTATACATATAACCCTGATTTCAAAGTTGGATAAAGAAAAGAAAAAAAATGTCAAAGTTATACATAACCCAACTATGAAAACCCTAAATAAAACATAGAACTACATTTAAGCAAATTATAGTGAAAACAAATATGTCACATTCAAACAGGATTTAGTTTAGAAATGCACATGTGGTTTACCATTAAACAAATACATCAATTTCATTCAGACTCATCTATGTAAAAAAAGAAAATCCCAGAAAACTGAGACTACAAAAGAACATTTTTCATATCAAAAACCTATCTCAGTAACTGCAGAAACAAAAAACTTTAGATGCCTTCCTAGAAAAAGAACAAAAAAAGCCACTATCAGGGATATTTTTATAGTGCTCAATATCTGGGCTAATGGAATTAGACAAGAAAATGAAATAAAAGTTTTAAAATTAGAAGAGAAGACAGAACTAAAATTGTCCTCACATCATAAAATAATCTACATAGTAAATTCAAGAAAATCAAATCATCAACATGGATAAAAGTTCTAATATGCTGCACACAAAAGACAACCATGGAAATTAAGGTTCTCTATCTTAGCAATAATTCAGTAGAAAATATTTTAAAACTAAATATTTATCACATAACAAAAAGAACATATAGTAGTTAAGAATTAACCCAGTAAACAATGTACGCTACTGCTACAAAACAAATTTAAACCTTATACAAGACTTAATGAGATCTGAATAAAGGAATGCATCACTTTCATGTATAAATGATATATATAATTATAAAAAATTCCATTCTCTCCTAAATTTATCATAAAATTAAATGCAGTTCTTTTTTTCTTTGGCCACACCACTATAAGATCTTAGCTTCCCAGCCAGGGATCAAACACTTGTCCCTATAGTGATAGTGAAAGTACAAAGTCTTAACCACTGGACTGCCAGGGAAGTTCCTAAATGAAGTTCTAATATTTAAACTCCCAACCAAAGTTTCTGAGGAATTAGACAAAAGCACCTTAAAAATTCATAAAGAAAAAAGTAGCTAAGTGCATTTTTAAAAGAAAGGCAAAGAAGGTACTGATCAGTAAGAGGCCATGGTTATAAACACACAACATCTACTAGAATATAAAGCCACAATAATAAAGAATATGGTAGTACAGCAGAAAGAGGTAAAAAGAAACCAAAACAATAGACCCTGGCATACATGATATTTGGTGTATGACAGATAATAGCATCACAAAATAGGAAGTGGAGGATCTGTAATGACTTTGTCAGGTCTTTCATTTTCTCATACAGATTCTTCCTGGTTTTTAGCTAGTTCTATATATGAAACTATTCCTATTTAAAAATCTATATCATATTAATGACATAATTTAATCACCTTGCTTCCTTTCTTTTACTTCTGTACCATTCCAAAGAAGTCTATTTGAAAAACCGAACCATTTTAAGTCTTTTATTTCTCAATTTCTCTGTCTCTCTCTTTAAACAGAAGAACCCACCTGCCAATGCAGGAAATGTGGGTTCAATCCCTGGGTTGGGAAGATCCCTTGGAGAAGGAAATGGCAACCAACTCCAGTAATCTTGCCTGGGAAATCCTATGGACAGAGGTGCCTGGTGGGCTCCAGTCCAAGGAGTTGCGGAAGAGTTGGACATGACTTAGAGATTAAACAATAACAATGTTACTTCATTGATACTTTTTCTGGATTGCATGAAAGAACTTTTACATAGAGGAAATAGAATATATTCAAAATAAAAAACAAAGAGAAAACATTTTGTTTCAAACCTAACCTTAAAATAAGAAAGCAAAACCAAAAGTAGTAAGAATACACATTAGGATTATATATGTGAAGGGCACTAATAATGCTGGGAAACAACATTAATATTTTAACAGACTAAATTAAAATATTATACTTACTGAAGTATTAGTGTAACCAATCGAATAGCTTCAACAGCAACATCATATTCCTTATCAAGTGTCATTGATACAATGCGATCCTAAAGAAAAGTTATAAGTCAAACCAACTATGAACAGAAAAAAAGCTGAGACAGATCTGAGGTAATGTTTTGGGGGAGATGATGGAAGAGTAATGATAGATTAGTCTAATGATGATTAGATTAGATGGAAAGTTTTCCTTTTCAAATGTTATCATCATGGTCCTATGCACACACAGGAGGTGTTGTAAATGTTTGTAATTTTCATCAACTAGCATTCTCTAACAAAGAGCCAAACCTTACCTTGCAAAATCAATATAAAAAGATGTCCAGGAAAAAAATCTTATTTTAAGCAGGAGAGCTTTCCATTGAAGGTAATAAATAAGACCTCATGTTGGTAATATCTTTTTTAAAGCAGAGATTCATCTATTTAATACAGGTCTATTTAAAGAACATGTATAAAGAATATGAGCTACACTTGGTATGGTAATGCCATTTGCTAAGCTAGCTATAACAAGCATTTTTAAAGTGAAAAATAAAAGTCATTCTTACCTTGAATCGGTTAGTGAATAGCTCCAACTTGGGGAATAATTCTCTATTAGTATACAGACTTTGTAGAGCTTTCAAACACTTCAGCCTGACTTCTCCTTGCTTCAGAAACACAAATAAAATCAAAACACAGTCAATTCCATGTCACAAAAGTTAGATTTTCAAGTCTATATCAAAATGAAAGTGATTTTCAGCTTAACCATTCAATTTATTTCATACTGTAATTTGACATAAGACAGAACCAAGTAATTATATTGTACTTACATTTAACTAAAAGTGCACTAAAACCCCTTAGTTAGGTGAGAGAAAGTCTACATCTTTTTCAAATGTGTATCAATTCTGGTTCAACATGAAATATTTCCTACAATCATACCTGTGGCACTGTGAGATAATTTTTGGCATATGATTTTAATTAAAGAAGGGTATGCTAATTTCTCCTTTTTTCAAAAAGAATCTAACTTCATAATAAAGTATTATCACTCATTTATTTAGCAAATATTTACTAAATGTCTTTTATATTCCAGAAAGAGAAGTTAGGAAAATATGATAAAGGGATGAATGTTTAAAACAAAGGCAAAATGATAGTCATGTGTCCTGGGGTTGCTCTTTACTAGGGCAATATAATAAAGCCATTAACTTGGAGTAGATGTTGGTAATCAAAATGCATTCAGAATCACATGGAAACTTAGCCAATCCAAATGATTCAAAAGAGAACGAAATTTCTATGTTCAAAAAGCAACATGTTCCACAGTGGGCATCCAAATTTTGGAATCAGACAAAGCTAGATTTCCAATTCTGTATATTCTTAGAGAGATGATAAGTACACTAAAACCATCCCCAAGGAATAGAAATGCAAAAAGGCAAAATGGTTGTCTGAGGAGGCCTTACAAACAGCTGAGAAAAGAAAAGGGAAAGGGAAAGGAGAAATGGAAAGATATATATCTCCCTCTGAATGCAGACTTCCAAAGAACAGCAAGGGGAGATAATAAAGTCTTCCTCAGTGATCAGTGCAAAGAAATAGAGGAAAACAACAGAATGGGAAAGACTAGAGATGTCTCCAAGAAAATCAGAAATACCAAGGGAACATTTCATGCAAAGATGGGCACAATAAAGGACAGAAACGGTATGGACTTAACAGGAAGCAGAAGATACTAAGATGTGGCAAGAATACACAGAAGAACTATACAAAAAAGATATTCATGACCCAGATAACCATGATGGTGTGATCTTCAACCAAGAGTCAGACATCCTGGAGTGTGAAGTCCAGTGGGCCTTAGGAAGTAACACTATGAACAAAGCTAGTGGAGGTGATGAAATTTCAGGTAAGCTATTTCAAATCCTAACAAATGATGCTGTTAAAGTGTTGCACTCAATATGCCAGCAAATTTGGAAACTCAGCAGCGGACACAGGACTGGAAAAGGTCCGTTTTCATCCCAATTCCAAAAAAAGGCAATATCAAGAATGTTCAAACTACCACACAATTGCACTCATCTCACATGCCAGCAAAGTAATGCTCAAAATTCTCCAAGCCAGGCTTCAACAGTATGTGAAACAAGAACTTCCAAATAAATGTTCAAGCTGGATTTAGAAAAGGCAGAGGAACCAGAGATCAAATTGCCAACACCTGTTGCATCATAGAAAAAACAAAGAGAATTTCAGAAAAACATCTACTTCTACTTCATTGACTATGCTAGAGCCTTTGACTGTGTGAATCACAACAAACTGGAAAATTCTTAGAGATGGGAATACCAGACAACCTTACCTGCCTGCTCAGCAATCTATATGTAGGTCAAGAAGGAACAGTTAGAACTGGACATGGAACAACAGACCAGTTCCAAACTGAGAAAAGAGCACATCAAGGCTGTATACTGTCACCCTGCTTATGTAACTTATATGCAGAGTACACCATGAGAAATGCTGGGCTGGATGAAGCACAAGCTGGAATCAAGACTGCAGAGAGAAATACCAATAACCACAGATATGCAGGTGACACCACACTTATGGCAGAAAGTGAAGAAGAACTAAAGAGTCTTTTGATGAAAGTGAAAGAGGAGAGTGAAAAAGTTGACTTAAAACTCAACATTCAGAAAACTAAGATGATGGCATTTGGTCCCATCACTTCATGGACAATAGATGGGGAAACAATGGAAACAGTGACAGACTTTATTTTCTTGGGCTCCAAAATTACTGCAGATGGTGACTGCATCCATCAAATTATAAGACACTTTCTCCTCGGAAGAAAAGCCATGACTAACCTAGACAGCATGTTAAAAAGCAGAGACATTACTTTGTCGACAAAGGTTCAACTAGTCAAAGCTATTGTTTTTCCCATAGTCATGTATGGATGTGAGAGCTGGACCATAAAGAAAACAGAGTGCCAAAGAATTGATGCTTTTGAACTGTGGTGTTGGAGGAGACTCTTTAGAGTCACCTGGACTGCAATAGATCAAACCAGTCAATCCTGAAGGAAATCAGTCCTGAATATTCATTGGAAGGACTGAAGCTGAGGTTGAAGCTCCAAATCTTGGACCACCTGATGTGAAGAACTGACTCACTGGAAAAGATCCTGATGTTAGTAAAGATTGAAGGCAGGAGGAGAAGGGGACAACAGAGGATGAGACGGTTGGATGGCAACATCAACTCGATGGACATGAGTTTGAACAGGCTCTGGGAGTTGGTGATGATGGACAGGGAGGCCTGGGGTGCTGCAGTCCATGGGGATGCAAAGGGTTGGACGTGAGTGAGAGACTGAACTGAAGTACACTAATCATTCTGATACTAGTTTTCTCACTTTTAAAATACGATTCTGACTTCATAAAGTTGTTTTAAAATTTGAATGCAGAGGTATGTTGGTAAAAGTTTTAACAACAAGCTCTGGGAATGGAGCCCTGAACTGTTCCATTTACAGATTTCTGTGATGTGATTTACTCCCTCCACAGCCAATTTCAAGATACCATTCCTGAACTGATATAAATGAATGGATAAGCATTGAATGCTGATTCAAGGTAGCTCAAGTTCCCTCCTGTGAGATATGCTTGTTGGTCAAGTCTCTAGCACAGAGAAGGTATCTGTGGTAGCTGCTGTTGATGACCTGCCCAGATGTCCAAATCCTAATATACACGGCTAATCTTCCCACTTCCTTCTGTACTGACAGCTAATGGAGCTTATCTGCATCTCTCTCTGGAGAACTGATCATGGCTGGAAAGAACCATCTAGTACAGAGATTCCTATGCTCTACTTTGCCTTTGCCTCCTTCAGGATGAAGCTCATAGCCATTGGGGAATGAAATAGGGGGATAAAAGAGCCCAATCTCCTTGTCTCAGGACAGGATAACCTCTGAGGTTCAATTTATTCTTCAAAGTTCCTTCTGAGGTGATGCTCAGACAAAACTCCTGAAACCATATTTCTGTCAGTGTATCCTACTTTATCCTATATTCCTCATTTACTTACAAGTTTCTCCTGAGAATATAAACTTCAATGTATTTCTAGCACAAAAATCTCTGACTGAGGTGAGATTCTAGGGAATGTGACCCAAATAGTTGGTAGCAAGAGTGGTCCTAACAAGCAGACTTCCCTGATGGGATTCTGAAGATGGATCACTTAAAGGAAGAGCTACTATGAGGATGGACCCAATTATTGTTTGTAAGTGAAGTCAATGATAGTCTCTGACATAGAAGAGTAGCCATTTGTTAATTCACTTGTACATGAAAGGAGATATGCACTTAGCTTGTACATGATGAACATTTGAGGGATAACACTGTAAACAGTAACTATAAGGGCAACGGAATTGGGTGGCTGTCACTGAGAGTGCTGAAGAGAGAAAATGGCAGGCTAATTAATCATAAGTTTAAATTAACAAATGGCAACATTTAAGAGACTTTCATCTCCTGCGGATAAAGAGTTCATTATATTGAAGACTAGACCGAGAACTCAATTTTAAGGGTGCCAGAATTTATGAGCCATTGCATCTCAGGCAAGTCTACGCCAAAATCACAGCCATATAGGAAAGAAGTGGGAGTTCAAAGACTAGCTGGCAGATATAGACAGAACAATGAATTTGAAATTTTCCATGAACATGTGGGCCTGCAAATAAGTCTCAAGTTCCCCTGTTAGAAGAGAGCATGCTTTTTCCACCTAACTATCCCCTTGAATAGATGGAAACCTCAAGTGAAGCAACTACCTTAAGGACAATGCTAGCAGCTTTCCTCATGTTGTATACCAACCCTCCCTTTTGGCCACAAGCTAAGGTCAAATTTCAGTATGGCCCAAGTGGGGAAGTAACAGGTCTGCTAAAGGAAGGGAAGATTATATTGCTGTAAGTGCTACAGGAATGGGCCAAGTTGAACAAGTAAGAACCAAGAGTGGTTGCTAAGGGTACTGGACTAGGGAATGGGAATATCAAACAAGAAAAGAGAGAGTTTTTGGATATGGGGCACTCTTTCTTGCCTCAGGATTTAAGGCCCATGCAAATAGACTAACACTGCTGGATGACCTCTGGAAAAAGCGGTGGTGCATATTAAAGAAATAAGAGATCCAAGAATCATTGTGGCAGACTGTGAAGAAAGGCAATTAAAACACAGCGAAGTAAGCAATATAAAGGATCTACCGTATAAACTCAGAAGACCTATTGGTTGGGTACGTTCCTCAGGAGGGCCTGGTCAATACTCTTTATCAAGGAAATGAAGAAAAGACTTGAGGCAGGGGCACACATTACTGAGAAACTACAAAATGGCTGTGTTCTGGAGGCTAGAGCTGGCAACAGAAGAGACTCAAACAGAATTCAGTTTACATTCCAATAACAAAAATGATGATGAGATGATAGAACAGCAGAAACAAGGTACCATCACCGAACTAGTAGATGCAAGGTGCACATGATAACTGTAATGGGCAGAGCAATGTTGAAGAGCAGCCCATGGGGTCTGTGGATATGGCTCATAAGATATGGTTTTCCTGGAGGCCAAGATATATGAAAAGCCAACAAAAGTATCATATAATATGTATCCATGATCACAAGAGATCAACAGATGAGCAAAAGATTAAAGACAGCTGACCCAAAGTAAAATTATAACTCCAGATTTAAGATAGCATCTAAGAAGTTTCTTTACCTCTAAATTTCAAAGTAAGGCCAAAAGAGATGAAATTACTTTCAACCAATCAAGTTCACACAGCAAACTATACAAAGACATTAATCAAGTTTTATCCACATCTTGTTTCATGATGCTTCCTAATCAAGTACCTCTCATACCAAATCTTTGTTCTTTACCTATAAGATGGCCTGCTTACATTACAGGAACTTAACTAAATAACTTCAACAATAACTTAAATGAAAAAGCCACCTGAAAATTTGGTAATTTTTCTCTTTTGGGACTCCATTATACTCTGATTGTTATTAAAATGCATACAATAATATGAACACCCCAATGGGAACACTGTGAAGGAGTTCAGTTCAGTCACACAGTCACGTCCAACTCTCTGCGACCCCATGGACTGCACCACGCCAGGCTTCCCTGTCCATAACCAAGTCCCAAAGCTTGCTCAAACCCATGCCCATTGAGTCAGTAATGCCATCCAACCATCTCATCTTCTGTTGTCCCCTTCTCCTCCTGCCTTCAATCCTTCCCAGCATCAGGGTCTTTTCCAATGAGTCAGTTCTTCGCATCATGTAGCCAAATGTTGGAGCTTCAGCATCAGTCCTTCCAATGAATATTCAGGACCGATTTCCTTTAGGATGGACTGGTTGGATCTCCTTGCAGTCCAAGGGACTCTCAAGAGTCTTCTCCAATGCCACAGTTCAAAAGTGCTCAGCTTTCTTTATAGTCCAACTCTCACATCCGTACATGACTACTAGAAAAACCATAGCTTTGACTAGACGGACCTTTGTTGGCAAAGTAATGTCTCTGCTTTTTAATATGCTGTCTAGGTTGCTCATAGCTTTTCTTCCAAAGAGCAAGGGTCTTTTAATTTCATGGTTGCAGTCACCATCTGCAGTAATTTTGGAGCCCCCCAAAATAAAGTCTCTCACTGTTTTCATTGTTTCCCATCTATTTGCCATGAAGTGATGGGACTGGATGGCATAATCTTAGTTTTCTGAATGCTGGGTTTTACACCAGCTTTTTCACTCTTCTTTTTCACTTTCATCAACAGGCTCTTTAGTTCTTCACTTCCTGCCATTAGTGTGGTGTCATCTGTGTATCTGAGGTTATTGGTATTTCTCCCGACAACTTGATTCCAGCTTGTGCTTTAACCAGTCCAGCATTTCACATGATGTACTCTGCATATAAGTTAAATAAGCAGGTGACACTATACATCCTTGACGTACATAGTAGCTCTGTGAAGAGTGAAGTTACTCATAGAAGGCCATCCACATGTTTTTGTGGATGAGGCCCTTTAGACCATTTCAGGTGCTGATAATCTTATCACTGAGTGGTTCCTATCACTGAGTATACAATAGGCATTACATTTTGGCTGTATATATACTGACCACCATCACTGCCTCATAGGGTATGTACGACAAGGACAAATTCAAGCACAATGGGACAGGTGCGCTCCTAACCAACTCCAGAGCTGTCCAAATCACAGTACACTGTTCAACAAAAATATTAACTCTATGGTGGGGAAAAGGACATCATTCTGCTAATTCAAGATAATACAAGCAGTCCAATCTAGCCCATAAGGAAGGCCTCCAGAGACTAGACGTTGACAGATTACCGAAGGATAAATGTCGAAGTCTGAGCTTTTGCCCCAGCAGCTTCTGATATTATCACCATCACTGAGACAGTGCAACCCATAAGTGAAGCAAGCAAGCTGTGACTGATCTGGCTAAGGCTTTTTACTTGATCCCTTTGCAGAATGAGGTCATGACCTATTTTTGTTCACACTGAACAGGCTCCAGTATATTTCTACTGCACTCCTGCAGGGATACCTAAATCATTCTGCAATATGCTACCAGAGGGCAGGGCTTGATTTTCAATAAGCCCAAGGGCCCACAGAAATTTGTCATCCCTTAATTAATGAGATGGCTACAGTGCTGCTAATGACATGGAGGCTACAGTACTGTATTGCACCACTGACACTGAATGATTAGCGCCAATTTGACTATAAATCCAGATAAGTCCTGGCCCTAGGCACAACAGGTGCAATTTCTAAGGCTCAGGGTTCAAAAATGACATTATGGCATGGTTTACAGACAGCTCTATGAAACAAAGGCAGATAAGTCCTGCTAGGTTGCAGCCACCATCTGGACCAGTGGATGGCTATCTTTTGACTATCAGGTGTCAGCATTTCAATAGGCCAAGCTCTGCAATATGGTAGTAGCAGTGCAGGTCACCTCTACTACCATTCCTTGTAACATTTTTCACCAACAAGCAGGTTGTTGCCAATGACCTAACCATCTGGTCAGGCAAATGGCAACTGAAAGACTGGATCCCCCATATGGGAAAAAGATCTATGGCAGCAGCTTGCTTCCTGGGAAGAAAAAAACATATGTCACTTATGTAGATACTCATGGCAAAGGATCTTCTTTTTATATTTATTGAAGAATAGTGGATTTACAATATTATATTTGTTACAGGTATACAACATACTGAGTCAATATTTTATAGATTTATCCTCCATTTAAAGTTATAAAATATTGGCTATATTTCCTGCTTTGTACAGTATATCCTTGTAGTTTGTGCCTCTTAATTTCCTATGCCTTCCTGGAGCTCTTCACTTCCCTCTCCCCACAGGTAAATACTAGTTTGTTCTCTGTATCTGTAAGTTGGCTTGTTTTGTAATATTCATTCATTTCATTTCTAGGTATGTATTAACATGCAGTATTTGTCTTTCTCTGACTTTTCACTAAGTATAGTATTCTCCAGATCCATCCATGTTGTTGCAAATGGCAAAATTTCATAGTATTATACGACTGAGTAATATTCCATTGTACGTGTGTGTATATGTATAACAACACATTTATCCATTCATCTGTTGATGAACACAGGTTTCTTCCATATCTTGGTTATTGTAGATGATGCCATTATGAACACAGGAGTGCACATATCTTTTCAAATTAGTGTTTTCGTTTTCTTTGGACATAAACCCAGGAGAAGAACTGCTATATCGCATATATTTTCAGTTTTTTTAGAAAACTGTCATGCTGGTTTTCACAGTGGCATCTCCAATCCATTCCCAGGAACACTGTAGGCAGGTTTCATTTTCTCAACATCCTTGACAAAATGTTACTTATGGTATTTTTGATGACAGCTATTTTGACAGGTATGAGGTGGTTTTGATTTGCATTCCTACAGTAATTAGCAGTGTTGCAATGTTGCATCTTTTTATGTGCTTGTTTGCCATCTGTATGTCTTTGGGAAAACGACTATTCAGATCTTCTGCCCATTTAAAAATCAGGTTGCTCAGTTTTTTGATATTGAGTTGTATGAGCTGTTTTTAACCCCTTATCCATCATATCATTTGCAAATATTTCCTCCCATTCAGTAGGCTGTCTCTTCATTTTGTTGATGGTTTCCCCTTTCAGTAGGTTGTCTTTTCATTTTGTAGATGGTTTCCTTTGGTAAAAGCTTTGCAAAACTTTTGAATTAGTTAGGTTTTATTTGATTATTTTTACATTTGCTTCTTTGGCCTTAGGAGATTGAAGCAAAAAAATACTGCTATAATTTATGTGAAAGAGTATCCTGCCTGTTTTCTTCTAGAAGTTTGTACTTTTGGATTACATTTAGGTCTTTAATCTATTTTGAATTTATTTTTGTATATGGTGTGGAAAAATGCTCTAATTTCATTTACGTATAGCTGTCCCCACACCACTTATTTTAGAGACTGTATCTTCTCCATTGTATAGTCCTGCCTACTTTGTCTTAGATTAATTGACTTTATTTTGGGCTCTCTATTCTGTTCTATTTATCTGTGTGTCTGTTTTAGTGCCACTGCCATACTTTGATTATTGTAGCACTGTAGTATAGTCTAAAGACAGGGACCATGATATCTCCAGCTTTGTTCTTTTTTGTAAAGGCTGTTTTGATCATTCAGGGTATTTTGTAATTCCACATACATTTTAAGATGATTTGTTCTACTTATGTGATAAATGACATGAGTTATTTTGATACAGACTACAATCTGTAGATTGTTTTCAGTAATATAACCATCTTAACAGTATTCTTTCAGTCTGAGAACAAGGAATATCTTTCCATTTTTCGTATCATTTATGATCTTCAACAACATTTTATAATTTTCAGAGTACAGGTCTTAGCTGGAGTAACAGGCAAGTCTGGCCTTGGAGAACAAAATGAAGCAGGGCAAAGGCTAACAGAATTCTGCCAAGAGAATGCATTGGTCATAGCAAATACTCTTTTTCAACAACACAAGAGACAACTTTACACATGGACGTTACCAAATGGCCAATACTGAAATCAAACTGGTTGCATTCTTTGTAGCTGAAGATGGAGAAGCTGTATACAGTCAGCAAAAACAAGACCTGGAGCTGACTGTGGCTTAGATCATCAACTTCTCATAACAAAATTTAGGCTTAAACTAAAGAAAGTGGGAAAAACCACTAGGCCGGCCAGGTACAACTTAGAGAGAAAGTGAAAGTCGCTCAGTCGTGTCTGACTCTTTGCAACCCCATGGACTTAGTCCATGGCATTCTCCAGGCCAGAACACTGGAGTGCGTAGCCTTTCCCTTCTCCAGGGGATCTTCCCAACCCAGGGATCGAACCCAGCTCTCCCACGTGGCAGGCAGATTCTTTACCAGCTGAGCCACAAGGGAACCCCAAGAATACTGGAGTGGGTAGTCCATGCCTTCTCCAGGGGATCTTCCCAACCCATGAATTGAACCAGGGTGTCCTGTATTGCAGGCAGATTCTTTACCAACTGAGCTATGAGGGAAGCCCACAGCTTAAATCAAGTCCCCTATGACTATGCAGTGGAGGTAACAAATAAGTTCAAGGGATTAGAAACTGTAAACAGTGTACCTGAACAACTATGGATGGAAGTCTGCAATACTGTACAGGAGGCAGCGAACAAAACCATGCCAAAGAAAAAGAAAGGCAAGAAGGCAAACTGGTTATCTGAGGAGGCCTTACAAATAGCTAAAGAAAAGAAGAGATGTGAAAAGCAAGGGGAAAAGGGAAAGGAATATCCAACTAAATGCAGATTTCCAAAGAACAGCAAGGAGAGACAAGAAGGCTTTCTTCAATGAATAGCGTATAAAACAACAGAAGGGGAAAGACTAGACATCTCTTCAGGAAAGTTGTGGCTATCAAGGGAACATTGTGCCCAAAGATGGGCACAATAAAAGTCATAACAGTAGATACGTAGTAGATGCTGAAGAGATCAAGAGATGGAAATAATATATTGAAGAACTGTACAAAAAAGATCCAAATAAACCTGATTACTATGATGGTGTAGTCAGCCACACAGAGCATGACATTCTAAAGACTGAAGTCAAGTGGGCCTTACGAACCACTGCTGTTAATAAAGCTAGTGGATACAGTGGAATTCCAGTAGAACTATTCAAAAACCTTAAAGGATAATGCCATCAAGGCATTGCATTCAATATGTCAGCAAATCTGAAAGACCCAGCAGTGGCTACAGGACTGGAAAAAGTAAATTCTCATCCCATTTCCCAAGAAGGGTAGTGACTCAAGAATGTACTGACCACTGGACAGCTGCAGTCATCTCCCATGCTACTAAGGTCATGCTTAAAATCTTACACGCTAGGCTTCAGCATTATGAGAACCAAGAACTTCCAGATGTCCAAGCTGGGTTTAGAAAAGGAAGAGGAACCAGGGATCAAATTGCCAACATTTGCTGGATCACAGGGAAAGGTAGAGAATTCCAGAAAAACATCTACCTCTGTTTCATCAACTATGCCAGAGCCTTTGACTGTGCGGATCATAATAAACTGTGGAAACCTCCTAAAGAAATGGGAATACCAGACCATCTTACCTGTCTCCAGAGAAACCTGTATGTGGTGAAGAAGCAACATGTAGCAGCCTATATGGAATAACTGATTGGTTCAAGGCTGAAAAAGAAGTATGACAGGGCTGTCTGTTGTCACTCTGTTGGTTTAATGTATACGTTGAGAATATCATGAGAAATGCCAGGCTGGATGAGTTACAAGCTGGAATCAAGATAAGCGGGAGAAACACCAACAACCTCAGATATGCAGATGATGCCACTCCAATGGTAGAAAGTAAAGAGGAACTAAAGAGACTCATGAGGGTGAAGAAGGGGAGTGAAAGACCAAGCTTAAAACTAAATATTAAACTAAGATCATGGCATTTGGCCCCATTAATTCATAGCAAATTGGGAAAAGGTAGAAGTAGTGACAGATTTTCTCTTCTTGGGCTTTAAAATCACTGAAGACGGTGACTGCAGTCATGAAATCAGAAGACATTTGCTTCTTGGCAGGAAAACTATGACAAACCCAGACAGTGTGTTGAAAAGCAGAGATATTACTCTGACAAACATTCATATAGTCAAGGCTATGGTCTTCCCAGTGGTCACATATGGTTGTGAGAGCTGAACTGCAAAGAAGATGGAGAGCCGAAGAATTGCTGCCTTTGAACCATGGAGAAGACTCCTGACAGTCCCCTGGACAGCAACGAGAACAAGCCAGTCAATCTGAAGGGAAATCAACCCTGACTAGTTGTTGGAAGGACTGAGGCTGAAGTTGAAACTCCAGTATTACGGTCATCTGATGTGAACAGCTGACTCCCTGGAAAAGTCCGAGAAAGACTGAGAGGAGGAGAAGGCGTCAGAGGATGAGATGGCTGGATTGCATCACTATGCAATGGACATGAACTTGGGCAAACTCAGGAGGTGGTGAGAGACAGAGAGGCCTGGCGTGCTGTAGTCCATGGGGTCGCAAAGAGTTTGACACAACTGGGCGAATGAACAACAGCAACAGGTCTTTCATCTCCTTGTTTAAGTTTATTCCTAGGTATCTTATTTTTTTGATGTAATTACAAAGTATAATTGATTTATAGTGTTTTGTTAGTTTCAGATGTAGAACAAAGTGAATCAGTTATAGATATATATACACCCATTCTTTTTCAGATTTTTCCCCATTATAGGCCATTACAAAGTACTGAGGAGAATTCCTGTATAGATAGTTATTAGTTATCTGTTTTATATACAGTAGTGTATATACATCAATCACAATGCTCCAATTTACTCTTTTTCTCCCTTACCCCCTTGTAATCATGTTTGGTTTCTACGCCTGCAATTATTTCTGTTTTGTAGATAAGTTCATTTGTGCTCTTCAAAACTTGTTTTTAAAATTTATTAATTGAAGGATAATTACTTTACAATATTGTGATGGTTTCTGCCATATATCAACATGGATCAGTTATATGTATACATATGTCTCCTCCCTCTTGAACCTCCCTCCTACGTCCCTCCCCATTCCACCCCTCTAGTTTGTCAAGTCCTGACTTTGGGTTCCCTGCATTATACAGTAAATTCCCACTGGCTATTTATTTTACATACGGTAATATATATGTTTCAATGCCACTCTCTCAAATCATCCCACCCTCTCCTTCCCTCATTGTCTAAAGTCTGTCCTTTATGTCTGCATCTCCTTCACTGCCCTGCAAATAGGATCAACATTACCATTTTTCTAGATTCCATATATATGTATTAATATACAGTATTGGTCTTTCTGACTTATTTCACTCTGTATAATAGGCTACAGGTTCATCCACTTCATAGCATTGACTCAAACGTGTTCCCTTTTCAGAGCTGAACAATATTCCATTGTGTATATGGACTACTACTTCCTATCCATTCATCTGTTGATGGACATCTAGGTTGCTTCCATGTCCTAGCTAATGTAAATGTGCTGCAATTAACATGGGTGTACCCCCCTTTTAGATTCCACATATAAACAGTACCACAGGATATTTGTCTTTTTCTGATTTACTTCACTCTGTATGACAATCTCTAGGTCCATCCACGTTGCTGCAAATGGCGTTTTTCCACTCTTTTTTATGGCTTAGTAATATTGCATTGTATACAAGTACTGCTGCTGCTGCTGCTAAGTCACTTCAGTCGTGTCTGACTCTCTTTGATCCCACAGACAGCAGCCCACCAGGCTCCCCCATCCCTGGGATTCTCCAGGCAAGAACACTGGAGTGGGTTGCCATTTCCTTCTCCATGTTCTTTATCCATTCCTCTGTTGATGAACACGTAGGCTACTGTAAACACTGCTGCAATGAACACTGCGGTGCAAGTATCTTTTCAAATTATGTTATTTTCTGGATATATGCCCATGAGTCGGACTGCGGGATTATATGGTATCTCTCCATATAGATGAATCTCTATATAGAGATATGTAGACTGTTTTCCACAGTGCATGTACCAGTTTACATTCCAACCAACAGTATAGGAGGGCTTCCTTTATTTCACACCTTCTCTCGCATTTACTGTTTGTTGATTTTTTGATGATAGCCATTCTGACTGGGTCTTCCCTGATAGCTCAGGTGGTAAAGAATCTGCCTGCAATGCAGGAGACCCCAATTTGATTCCTGGGTTGGGAAGAACTGTTGGAGAAGGGATAGGCTACTCACTCTAGTGTTCTTGGGCGTCTCCTGTGGCTCAGCTGGTCAAGAATCCACCTGCTGTGCGGGAGACCTGGATTTGATCCCTGGGTTGTGAAGATTCCCTGGAGAAGGGAAAGGCTACCCACTCCAGTATTCTGGCCTGGAGAATTCCATGGACTGTATCGTCCATGGGGTCCCAAAGAGTCAGACACGACTGAGTGACTTTCACTTTCATTCTGACTGGTGTGAAATGATACCTCACTGTACGTTTTGATTTGCACTTCTCTAATAATTACTAATTTTGAGCATCTTTTCATGTATTTTTTAGCCATCCGTATGTCTTCTTTAGAGAAATGTCTATTTAGATATTGTGCCATATTTTGACTGTTTTGGGTTTTTTTTTTTTTTGAGCTTTATGAGCTGTTTGTACGTGGGAGATTTATCCTTTGTCTGTTGCTTTTATTACAAATATTTTCTTCCATACTGAGAGTTGTCTTTTTGTTTATGTTTCCTTTGCTGTGCAAAAGCTTTTAAAATTAGGATTCATTTGTTTATTTATTTATTTCAATCCACCTCTCAAGGAGGTGGATTGAAAAATATCTTGCTGAGTTTTATAGTATCCAGCTTTACATTTAGGTCTTTAATACATTTTGAGTTTATCTTTGTGTATGATGTTACAGAGTGTTCTAATTTCATTCGTTTACATATAGTTCTCCAGTTTTCCCTGTACTACTTACTGAAGACTTTCCTTCTTCCAGTTTATATTCCTGCCTTCTGTCATAGACTGGGTGCCTATAGGTACATGGGTTTATCTCTGAACTTTCTATTCTGTCCATTTAATGCAGTTTTAAATGGGACTGCTTTCATGCCTTCTTTTTCTGATAGCTCATTACTAGTATATAGAAAAGCAACAGATTCTGGTATATTAATCTCGTGTCCTGCAACTTTACTAAATACATTTGTTAGTTCTAATAGTACATTAGTGGACATTTTAAGGTTTTCCAAATGCAGTATCATGCTATCTGCAAATAGACAGTTTTACTTTTTCCTTTCCAATTTAGATGTCGTTCATTTCTTTTCTTCTCTGATTCTTGTGGCAAGGACTTTCAATACCATGTTAAATGGAACTGGCAAGAGTGGGGCATTCTAGGCTTGTTCCTGATTTTAGCTGCTTTCCACCACTGAGGATGATGTCAGCTGTGGGTCTGTCATGTGTGTGTGTGTGTGCTAAGTCACTTCAGTTGTGTCTGACTTTTTGTGACCGTATGGACTGTAGCATGCCAGGCTCCTTTGTCCATGGGATTCTTCAGGCAAGAATACTGGAGTGGGTTGCCATGCCCTACTCCAGGGAATCGTCCAATCCAGGGATTAAACCTGTGTCTCTTACATCTCCTGCACTGGTAGGCAAGTTCTGTACCACTAGGGCCTCTTAAGTTTGTCATAAATAGGCCTTATTATTTGACATATGCTTTCTTGATATCAACTTTGATGAGAGCTGTTGAATTCTGTCAAATGCTTTTTCTGTGCCTACTGAAATGATGTGGTTATATTCGCCGTTTTGTCAATGTGGTGTATCACTGATTCATTTGCAGATATTAAATTATCCTTATATCTGTATAATAAATTCCAGTTGATCACGGTATATGATCTTTTTCCTATATTGCTGAATTAGCTCCATTCATATTTTGTTGAGAATTTCTGCACTTTTATTTATCACAGACATTAGTCTCTAGTTTTCTTTTTTTGATAGCTCAGTTGGTAAAGAATCTGCCTGCAATGCAGGAGACCCCAGTTCAATTCCTGGGTTGGGAAGATCCCTCGGAGAAGGGATAGGCTACCCACTCCAGTATTCTTAGGCTTCCCTTGTGGCTCAGCTGGTAAAGAATCTGCCTACAATGCGGGAGACCTGGGTTCAATTCCTGGGTTAGGAAGATCCCCTGGAGAAGGGAAAGGCTACCCACTCCAGCATTCTGGCCTGGAGAATTCCATGGACTGTATGGTCCATGGGCTCGCAAAGAGTCAGACATGACTGAGTGACTTTCACTTTTTGAAGTATCATTGTCTGGTTTTGGTACTGGGTAATGGTGGCTTCATGGAATGAATTTGAAAGTGGTTTTCAATTCTTAGAAATAGTTTGAGAAGGACAGGTAGTACCTTTTCTTTATGTGTTTGGTAGAATGTCTCTATGTAGCCATTGGATCTTGGACTTAAATTTGCTGGGAGTTTTTTGACTACTAATTCAATTTTACTATTAGTGACTGTTCAGCTTAGATTACTTCTTCCAGAATCAGTCGTGAAAGATTGTAAGTTTCTAGAAATTTACCCATTTTTTCCCTAGGTTTCCAATCTGTTTGCATATAACTTCTCATAGTACTCTCTTTTGAGTTTTTCATATGTCTGTGATATTGGTTATAGTTTCTCCTCTTTCATTTCTTATTTTGCTTATTTGGGTTCTCTCTCTCTCTCTTTTTAACAAGCCTGGCTGAAGACTTTTCCATTTTGCTTATGTCTGGAAAGAAATCAGCTCAGCTTCACTGATCTTTCCTATTGCATCTTTTGGGGGGGGTGGATGGGGGGCTCTATTTCATAAATATCCTCTCTGATCTTTATTATTTCTTTATCCTGCTGACTTTGGGCTTTGTTCTAACTCTTTCAATTGGTAGGTTACGTTGTTTGTTTGAGATTTTTCTTGTAGACCTGTATTGCTACAAACTTCCCTGTGAGAGCTGCTTTTCTATATCCCATGGATTTTGGCAAGTTGTGTTTTTATTTCCATTTGTCTTGAGGTATTTCCTGACTTCCTCTTTAATTTCTTCATTGATTCACTGATTTTTTTTTTAAACAGTAGCATTTTTTTTCTTTTTTTGGCAAAGAACTACATGCCTGAGTTTGCAAAGGACCTTTTAAAATACATACAAGGAATTCATGTGCCAATCAAATTTGTGCCCAGTAGGTTGCAACAGATGCTTGGGTCCATCTACGGGAAAAGGAGTCCACTTCAGACGCAAAAATGGGCCAGAGCTCAAAAGGTGACCTAGAAGTCTAAGGATGTAATACAATCTTGTGATTCTCAATGACATACTTAAATCATCCAGAGAGAAAAACTGGGATACATTAACTGAGGACCTGGACTTGCCTGGGTCTGGCAGATTATTCATGTCAAACCCCTGACCACCAGCCATAGGCAAGGATGATGCCTCACTGTCATAAGGCTTGGTCAGGCTATGGTATTACTATTCCAGTCTGGCATGTGGACGCCAAAACTATCATAGCTACCCTTGAATAAAAAATACATCATATTTTTGGATACCCCATGCGATTTGACTCTGTCCAAGGAAAATCTTTCACTGCCCAAGCAAGACAACAATGGGCATACTCCTATGGACTATGGAGACTAAACACTCCAGTTCAAGGGAACAAGGCTCTGTAAGACATGTTGGGAAATACTCAGTTTGATAGTGGTAGAAATGAGCTAGGCAGTCACAGAATTACACCATGCCTACAAAATAACAATCTCAACATGTCAATCATTATTTTGATTTTTTCTCCTTGGAGTGTACAACTATGGGATGGTCTGAGGTTCTGTATACCAATGTATTCCAGACAGGGCTCCTTGACTCTAGTCTTGATGTGATGCTTCCCATGGGCACTTTCCTTCTATGGGATACCACAAAGATAGGAGATGAAACCAAGTAGTACCAGGGTGTTAGCTAGGATCGTTCTAGTAGTGCTGGCATGCTGCTAACCATTCCAATCAGGTGGGTGATGTTATCATGCGTGTGAAGTTTGTGCAATCCTCAGACTGGTTAATTGAAGCTAAAAACTTTGTGTTTTGGTTCAAGTAAAACAAGTGTGATGCAAGAAAGTAGGAGAACTGTACACATAAGCTAAAAGTAAAAACACTACAGTCATATTTCCTAACTGTAAAGGACAGAGAAAGGCAAGCTACAGTCATGAGCATAAATACAAAAAGAGAGTAAGATACTTAGCCCACAGCACAAGATTACTAAAGGTCTATTTAAATTAGATCTCTTCTGTGTCATTCTCAATGTTAGAAGTAAAACGAATGGGTAGGGATTTGGAAATAAGTTTTGGTGGAGAGAAAGACAAACTGAATTTCTAACAACTCCTTTAGCTAAACTAGAAATTGTTTGTCTTTCTATTGGCCAAAACTTATACTTTAAAACTTACACAAACCAGCAGCATAATAAAAATGCTGTTTGTCTTATTTTTACTGTAGTTTATAGTAAACTATAAAATAGTAATATATAATAGTTATATAGTAATATAATATATAATAGTATGTATTATAATATTCTAAAATAAAAATAGAATATCAATTTATTCTGTACACCTTAAACTGAAACGATAAAGGCAATTATACTGTAATAAAAATGGAAAAATGCAATTGATAATTAAAATGCAAATCTTAAAAAAAAGAGAGAAGAAATTTTATCAGCTCATTAGAAAAGGCACAGGTTGGGTCTGAACACAGAAGCCATATCCTATACAATGAGCAGTTTCAACCATATGATTAAATGGAGAGAAAGGAAATTATTTTGGTCCTCAGAGAAAAAAAAAAAAAGGTGATGAAAAGGGAATGACAAAAAAGAAAGTTTAGAAATAAATATTTAATACTTATTCCCTTTTCTGAGTAAAGCAACTGGAGATCACACAAGAAGTTTTTTAAATCCTTCTATGGAAAACTCTTTAAATCATTTTATCAACAATATAAAAGAGAAATCTACCTCTTCCTTTATCTTGACAGAAGATTTCTATAAACACAGTTTAGCAATTTATTTGAAAAGGGTGGTTATTTTTTGATAAGTAACATCAAATTGGTATTTCCCCCAGATTTCGTAGACATACATAAGTTCCGCTAAAACTAGTAAATGTTATTGTTACTGAAATTCAGTACAATACTCTACTAGGGAGATAAGGAAAGGAAGAAAACTGGTATGGTAGTAGTGGGGAATAAAAATGAAAGACTTTAAACTTATTCCTACTAAGAAGTTGGTCTTTTCGGGTTTAATAGTGTGGATATGCCCGCATAATGGCACAGGGTGAAATCCTGTAATGTCTCATGTGTAGTAAAATTTAACTGGATGCACCTGAGATGAGCCTTAGACGTGAAGGTCCCCAAAACCCCATGAAGACTGGAGAATGAAAACGAAATCGAGCATGGGATTTATTAGTGAAGAGAAAAGAATCTGAATTGCTAGGGAAAATAAATATTCAGGAAAAAATTCGCTATGTACATACTAAGTGATTTCCCCTCACATGAGGTAGGAAATAAGAACCATCTATTTCCATCTAACCTTCTAATTATCAAATAAAAATCAATAATTGTGAAACTGACCAACCCATCTGTGATGCTCTGAAAAATCTCTTATAGCAAAAATGGCATTAGTAAATTCCACTGGGAACTTTCATTATAATTTATGTGATTTTGTCATTTTGTAAATATCTTTTATAATACTTAGCACACTACTATTAAAAAAACATGTCTGGGGGATAGATCAAGATGGCAGAGGAGTAGGATGTGGAGCTCATCTTCCCACAGATACATCAAAAATACATTTACGTGTGGAACAACTCTCATGGAACATCTACTGAACACTGGCAGAAGACTTCAGACTTCCAAAACGACATGAAAAGTGGGTAGGGCAAAAGGAAAATGATAAAAAGAGAAAGGAATACAGACAAGACCTATGCCTCTGGGAGGGAGCTGTGAAAGAGGAGTGCTTTCATCACACGAGCAAGTCCTCTCACTAGCAGGGACACAAGTGGAGCTTTGGAGCCTCAGAGAGCCCAGCAATAGGTGTGCAGAGGGCAAAGCTGAGTCAGGTCCTGACCACCCAGCACTCTCCAGCCTGAGCTATCTGGAGATGGTGGGGGCAGGGTACCAAGACTCAGGCTTCAGCGACCCTGGGGACTGGACTGGAGTTGGCTGCATGAAGACAGCCTGAGGGGCTAAAGTGCAGTGCACTACAACCAAAGGAGTCTAGGAGGAAGCCTGGGCCTGCCAGAGAGCCATGGGACCATTGTTAGGAGGTGTGTGACGAGCGAGGTGGGCCAATGCTGCTTTCTCCATGCACTTGCAGGCAGCAGGGCTCTGCCTACATGAACTCCAGGGGAGGCTGTGAGCTGTGGCTGTCATCTTGGACTCCAGGTGCAGGCACAGACTGCTGCTGTTGCAGTCACCTTGCCAAGAATTCTGTGAGTGGGTGTCACTGGCCCCACCTTCCCAGAAGTCAGCATGGCCTGTCACTGCTGAGGGTCCTGTGATCCAGGACCAACATCCCTGAAGTGAGGATGGCCCACTGCTGCCGAAGAGGACTCTGTGACCTGGCACCAATCACTGCTCCCACCTCCCAAGGGTGCATGACACACTGTCGCTACTTAGGGCCCCACGCTCAGTGGCCAACTTTCCTCAAGAGTGGTGACTTGCTGCTGCCCCTGCTAGGGACCCACGATTTGGAGATAATCACTGACGTGCCTCCCTGGGAGCGAGCACCAGCACACCTGCTATCAAAGGGACAACAGCCAGCATAGGCTAAGGAAAGAGAGAGCAAGCATCTAAACCAAAAGCAACCCACAAGTCAAAAACAAAAACTGAACCCACACAAGCTACACAGGGACATTGTTGTTCAGTCACTGATCGGTGTTTGACTCTTTAAGACCCCATGGATTGCAGCATGCCAGGCTTCCCTGTCCTTCACTATCTCAAGGAGTTGGTCAAACTCATGTCCATTGAGTCAGTGTTGTCATCCAACCATCTAATCCTCTGTCACCTCCTTCTCCTCCTGCCCTCAATCTCTCCTCGTATCTGAGTCTTCTCAATGAGTCAGCTCTTCACATCAGGTGGCCAAAGTACTGGAGCTTCAGCTTCAGCATTAGTCTTTCCAATGAATATTCATGGTTGATTTCCTTTACGACGGACTAGTTTGATCTCCTGGCTGTGCAAGGGACTCTCAAGAGTCTTCTCCAACAACACAGTTCAAAGGCATCAATTCTTCAATGCTCAGCCTTCTTTATGGTACAACTCTCACATCTGTACATGAATACTGGAAAAACCATAGCTTTGACTCGACAGACCTTTGTTGGCAAAGTGGTATCTCTGCTTTTTAATACATTGTTTAGGTTTGTCAAAGCTTTTCTTCCAAGGAGCAAGTGTCTTTTAATCTCATAGCTGCAGTCACCATCTGCAGTGATTTTGGAGCCCAAGAAAATAATTTTTGTCACTGTTTCCATTTTATTCCCATTTATTTGCCATGAAGTGATGGGACCGGATGCCATGATTTTAGTTTACTGAATGTTGATTTTTAGGCCAGCTTTATCATTCTCCTCTTTCACTTTCATCAAGAGGCTCTTTACTTCCTCTTCACTTTCTGCCATGAGGGTGGGTGTCATCTGCATAACTGAGGTTATTGATATTTATGCTAGCAATCTTGATTTCAGCTTGAGCTTCATACAGCCAGGTATTTTTCATGACGTACTCTGTATATATGTTAAATAAGCAGGGTGACAGTACACAGCCTTGATGTGCTCTTTTCCCAATCTGGAACCGGTCTGCCTTGACATACTCCTTTCCCAGTTTGGAACCAGACTTGTTCCATGTCAGGTTTGAACTGTTGCTTCTCAACCTCCATACAGATTTCTCAGAAGGCAGGTAAGTTCGTCTGGTATTCCCATCTCTTGAAGAACTTTCCACAGTTTGTTGTGATCCACACAGCTAAAGGCTTTAGCAGAGTCAATGAAGCAGAAGCAGATGTTTTTCTGGAATTGCCTTGCTTTTTCTCTGATGCAACGGGTGTTGGCAAGTTGATTTCTGGTTCCTCTGCCTTATCTAAATACAGCTTGTACATATGGAAGTTCTTTGTTCACATACTGCTGAGGCCTAGCTTGAAGGATTTTAAGCATTACCTGTTAGCATGTGAAATGAGTGCAACTGTGCAGTAGTCTGAACATTCTTTGACATTGCCTTTCCTTGGGATTGGAATGAAAACTGAGCTTTTCCAGTCCTGTGGCCACTGCTGAGTTTTCCAAATTTGCTGGCATATTGTTTGTGGTGATTCTTCTTCCTAAGGCCCCCTTCACTTCGCACTCCAGGCTATCTGGCTCTAGGTGAGTGATCACACCATTGTGGTTATCTGGGTCATTAAGACCTATTTTGCACAGTTCTTCTGTGTATTCCTGCTACCTCTTCTTAATATTTCTGCTCCTGTTAGGTCCATACTGTTTCTATCCTTTATTGTGTTCATCTCTGCATGAAATGTTTCCTTGGTATCTCTAATTTTCTTGAAGAGACTGCTAGCCTTTCCCATTTTATTGTTTTCCTCTATTTCTTTGCACTGTTCACTTAAGAAGGCATTCTTATCTCTCCTTGCTATTCTTTGGAACTTTGCATTCAGATGGGTATATCATTCCTTATCTCCTTTGCTTTTGCTTCTCTTCACTCTTGCTGATAAACAGGCTTCTAAGACCACAGTAGATAACTGTTCCTCCTAAACTCAGAGTAAGAGAAATATAAGAAAATGAAAAAGCAGAGGAATCACTTTCAGTTAAAAGACCAAGAAAATGCCCCTGAAGGAATAAACAATGTAACAGACCTCTTCAGTATAACAGATACGGACTTCAAAAAGGAGGTATTGAAAATATTGCAGAAATTAATAAACACTATTGATGAAAATGCAGGTTATTATAAAAAGGAAGTAGAAGCTATAAGGAGGTGCCAAGAAAAATTAGAAAATTCCTTTCCTGAGACAAAACCTGAGCTCAAGGCAATGAATAGCAGAACGAATGCAGAAGAAAGAATAAGTGACCTGGAAAATAAGACTGATTAAAAACTATCGAATCAAGGTAGCAGACAGAATGCCAGATCCCCCCCTCCCCCGAAACCCAAAAAAACCCAACATAAAGAGACCTACAGGATAATATAAAGTGGGCTAATCTATGCATAATAGGAATTCCAGAAGAGGAAAAAGGAGGACAGAGGATTAAAAATGTATTTGATGAAATTATGGCAGAAAATTTCCCAAACTTAAAGAAGGAAACAGATATCCAGATACAGAAAGCACAGAAGGTCCCAAACAAGATGAACACAATCAGATATACACAAACACGTATTATAATAAAAAAAAAGGCACAAGTTAAAAGGAGAGGATTCTAAAGGCAGGAAGAGAAAAGTTGGGTTTGTTTTTTTTTTTTTACAAGCAATTCCCATAAGGCAGTCAGCTGATTTCTCTACAGAAATACTGCAGGCCAGAAGGGAGTGATGAAATATATTGAGAATCTTAAAAGAGAAAAATCTGCAACCTAGAATATTCTAGCCAGCAAGATTATAATTTAGAGTAGGATGAGAAATAAATAATTTTTCAGAGAAGCAGAAATTAAAACAACATAGCAATATTAAACCTATCCTAAAATAAATATTGAAAGGTCATTGCTAAATAGAAAAGAAGAAATAGGAAGGAGGAAATCACAACTGGAAAGTAAAGCATTTAAATTAGCCATAATACAGATGAAAAGGGGGGAAAAAAACCCTACTTGCGAAAGTAATGATAAACACAAGGAACAGCAAAGGGATAAATATGAAGATATAAAAAGGGACATCAAAAGCACAAAATGTAAGGAAGGAGAGTAAGAAAATGCAAATTTTTTTTCTTTTAAGAATGTATTTGAGCCCATATGAGTATCAGTCTAAATCAAGTGGATTAGGAAGGAGTTAACAGACTTGAAAAAACAGGGCAATGACAAATTAAAAATATAAAAGAAATCCATAGACTTTAAAGCAAAGGCTGAAAGATAAAGGGCATTAATAATGATAAAAGGATCAATAAAATAAGAGGATTTTTACCCACTTCAATATATATGCACCTAATATACAAGCACCCCAATACTAACAGAACATAAAGGGAGAAATCAATATGAATACACTAACAGCAGGAGACTCTAACATCCTACTCACACCAATAGACAGATCTTCCATACAGAGAATCAATAAGGCAACGTAAGTCCTTAATGATACAACAGAACAGCTTCGCTTAACTGGTATTTTCAGGATACTACATCCAAAAAAGAAAACAAACGAAAAAACAAAACCCCAAGTAAATTCTTTTCAAGTGCACATGGAACATTCTCTAGGACTGACCACATCCTGGGGCACAAAACTAACCTTAAATAGTACAGAAACTGTTTTAAGTATCTTCTCTGACCACAACGGCATGAAACTAGAAATCAACCACAGGAGAGAAATGAGAAAAAAATGATGACCTGGAGACTAAATAACATGCTGCTGAAAAATGGGTCAATGAGGAAATCATAATAAAAGAATTTTAAAAATACCTTGAGACAAATGACAATGAAAACACAATCATAAAAAATCTGGATGCAGCAAAAGCAGTTCTCAGAGGAATGTTCAGAGTGATAACAGGCCTTGATCAAAAACCAAAAAATTTCAAGTAAACACCCTAAACTATCACCTAAAAGAATTAGAAAAAGGAGAACAAAAACAATAACAAAAAATTAAAGTCAAAGGAGTGAAATAATAAAGATCAGGGTGGAAAGAAAATAAAGATTAAAAAAAAAAACAAAACCAACAAATCCAAGAGCTGGTTCTTTGAAAGGGTAAACAAAATTGACAAACCTCTGGCCAGACTCACCAAGAAGAAAAGAGATGGCACCCAAATAAACAAAATAAGAAGTGAAAAAGGAGTAATTTCAATTGACAGGGCTGGTGGGGGGGAAAAGGTAAGAGAATACTGCAATTATACAGCAACAAATTGACAACTTAGAAGAAATGGACAACTTTGTAGAAAAATATAGACAACCAAACGTGAATCAAGAAGAAATAAATAATTTGAAAAGACTGATCACTAAAAGTAAAATACAACCTGTAATTAAAAAACGTCCTAAAAAAAATTCAGTCCAGGACTGGGTGGTTTCACGGACAACTTCTGCAAACATACATACAAGAATGTATACTGATTCTTGTTAAACTCTTAGAAAAGACTCAAGAGGAGGGAACACTCTCAGAGACAATCTATGAAGCCCCATCACCCTGATACCAAAATCAGACTAAGACATTACCAAAAAAGAAAATGACATGTCAGTATCTTTGATGAATGTAGATGCAAAAATTCTCAACAACACATAGAAAAGACAATATACCATGACTATGTGAGATTATATCCCAGATTTACAAGGATAGTTCAAAATATGCAAATAAATGAGTGTAATAACATCACATTAACAAAAAAAAGTAAAAAAACACACGATTATCTCAAGAGATGTAGAAAAAGTATTTGACAAATTCATGATAAAAATTCTTACCAAAGTCAGAAAAGAGGGAACAAAGCTCAACATACTAAAAGCCATTTATAGCAGAGCCACTATAATACTCAATGAGGTAAAATGGAGAGCCTTCGCAGTAAAGGCTGGAATAAGACAAGGATACCCACTGTCACCACTTCTATTTAATACAGTTTCGGAAGTTCTACCCACATCAATCAAACAAGGAAAAGAAATAAAAGGTATCCAAACTGGAAGGTAAAAGTTTTACTATATGTAGACGAGATGATACTATACACAGAAAATTCCAAGGACTCCACACGAAAACTAATAGATATAAAAAGTGAATTCAGCAAAGTAGAATACAAGATTAACATTCAGAAATCAGTTGCATTCCTTTACACAACAATGAAATATCAGAAGGGGAATGTAAAAAAAAAATACTATTTAAAAAAATTACATCAAAAATAAAATACCTAGGTATAAACCTGACCAAGGAGGCGAAAGACTTATATGCTAAGAACTACAAAATATTAATAAATGGAATAAAAAATTCATAAAATGGAAAAATAACCCATGCTTTTTAAATTTGAATAATTAACTGTTAAAGAGGCACTACTAGCCAAACTAATCCAGAGACTTAATGCCATCCCTATCAAAATACTCATGACATTTTCCACAGAACTATAGCAAATTTATATTGAACGATAAAAGACCCAGAATTGCCAGAGCATTCTGGAAAGAAAAAAAAAAGAAAAAAGCAAGCAGAAGGCATAACTCTCCCAGACTTCAGACAAGACTACAAAGCTACAGTAATCCAAACAGTGCGGTATTGGTACAAAAACAGGCATATGAATCAAAGGAATAGAAGGCCCAGAAATAAACCTACACAACCATGATCAATTAATCTTTGACAAATGGGACCAGAATATACAATGGAAAAAAGAAAGTCTCTGTAGCTAGTTGTGCTAGGAAAGCTAGAGACCTGCAGGTATCAATAAGTCAATGAAGTTAGAACACATCCTCACACAATGCACAAAAATATACTTGAAATAGCTTAAAGACTAAACATAAGACACCATAAAACTCCTAGAAAATAGCATGAGCAAAACAGTCTCTGACATAAACTGTACCAGTGTTTTCTTAGATCGGTGTCCCAAGACAATAGAAATAAAAAATAAACCAATGAGACATAATAAAATTTATATACTTCTGTACAGCAAAGGAAACCATTAAAAAAAAAAAACACTGAAAAAAACCTATGGAATGGGAGAAAGCATCTGCAAATGATGTGACAGACAAGGGCTTAATCTCCAAAATATACAAACAACTCAATACAATTTAACAACAAAAAAGCAAATAACCCAATCAAAATGTGGGTAGACAACCTTGATAGACCTTTCTCCAAACAAGACATACAAAAGGCCACTAAGTACATGAAAAGATGCTCAGTGTAACTAAATTATTAGAGAAATGCAAATGAAAACTACAATGAGGTACCACCTCACACGGTCAAAATGGTCATCATTAAAAAGTCTGCAAGTAATAAATGCTAGAGAGGATGTGGCAAAAAGGGAACTTTTCTACACCGTTGGTGGGAAGGAAAGTTTGTACAGTCACTATGGAAAACAGAATAAAGGTTTCTCAGAAAACTATAAAAACAGAATTATTATATGATCCAGTAGCCCCACTGCTGGGAATATACGTGGACAAAACTGTCAGTCAAAAAGATATGTGTACCCTTATATTCCTGGCAGCACTGTTCACAATAGCCAAAACACAGAAACGATGTAAATATCCATTGACAGATGAATGGATTAAGATGTGGTAAATATAAACAATGAAATAGTACTCAGCCATAAAAAAAAAAATGAAATAATGCCACTTGCAGCAACATGGATGCATCATACTAAGTGAAGTTAAGTCAGAAAGAGCAAGACAAATACCATGAGAACTCTCATGTGGAATCTAAAATATGCTACAAACGAACCTACCTATGAAACAGAAACAGACTCACTGACATATAGAACAGACTTGTGGTTGCCATGGGGAAGGGGGAGAGGGAGAGAGATGGACTAGGAGGCTGAGGTTGGTAGATGAAAACTATTACATTCAGAATGGATAAAAAACAAGGTCCTAATATATAGCACAGGAAACTATACTGAATATCCAGTGATAAATCATATTGGAAAGGAATATAAAAAAAGGAATGTATGTATCTGTATAACTGAGTCACTTTGCTGTACTACAGAGTTTGGATAATATACACTATTTTTCAATTTAAAAAATTTTAAAACTTGCCAACCTATTAAAAAAAATAAATTGCCCTGAGCTCTTTAAAAATAAAAAACTAAAAATGACCTACACGTTAACAATGGTAACATACAGAAAATAAGTCTTAATTGTGGACACAATGGAGAAAAGAGAGGGTAGGATGAAGGGAGAAAGTAGCATTGACATATATATATTCAGTTCAGTTGCTCAGTCGTGTCCGACCCTTTGAGACTCCATGGACAGCAGCACCTCAGGCCTCCCTGTCCATCACCAAGTCCTGAAGCTTGCTCAAACTCATATCCATTGAGTTGGTGATGCCATCCAACCATGTCACCCTCTGTCATTCCCTTCTCCTCCTACCTTCAATCTTGCCCAGCATCAGGGTCTTCTCCAATGAGTCAGTTCTTTCCATCAAGTGGCCCAAGTACTGGAGCTTCAACTTCAGCTTCAGTCTTTCCAATGAATACTCAGGACCGATTTCCTTAGGATGGACAGGTTTGATCTTCTTGCAGTCGAAGGGACTCTCAAGAGTCTTCTCCAACACCAAAGCTCAAAATCATATATTCTTTGGCACTCAACTTTCTTTATGGTTCAACTCTCATATCCATACATGACTACTGGAAAAACCATAGCTTTGACTAGATGGGCCTTTGTTGGCAAAGTAATGCCTCTGCTTAATATGCTGTCTAGGTTGGTCATAGCTTTTCTTCCAAAGAGCAAGTATCTTTTAATTTCCTGGCTGCAGTCAATATTTCCAGTGATTTTGGAGCACAAGAATAAAGTCTCTTACTGTTTCCATTGTTTCCATGTCTACTTGCCATGAAGTGATGGGATTGGATGCCATGATCTTAGTTTTTTGAATGTTGAGTTTTAAACCAGCTTTTTCACTCTCCTCTTTCACTTTCATCAAGGGGCTCTTCAGTTCCTTCTTGCTTTCAGCCATAAGGGTGGTGTCATCTGCATATCTGAGGTTATTGATATTTTTCCCGGCAATCTTGATTCCAGTTTATGCTTCATCCAGCCCGGCATTTTGCATGATGTACTCTTGCGTATAAGTTAAATAAGCAGGGTGACATTAGACAGCCTTGATATACTCCTTTCCCAATTTGGAACCAGTCTGTCGTTCCATGACCAGTTCTAACTATTGCTTCTTGACCTGCATACAGATTTCATGAGGCAGGTAAGGTGGCCTGGTAGTCCCATCTCTTTAAGAATTTTCCACAGTTTGTTGTGATCCACACAGTCAAAGGCTTTGGTGTAGTCAATAAGGCAGATGTTCCAGATGTTTTTCTGGAACTCTCTTGCTTTTTCAATGATCCAGTGGATGTTGGCAATTTGATCTCTGGTTCCTCTGCCTTTTCTAAATCCAGCTTAAATATCTGGAATTTCTTGGTTCAGGTACCGTTAAAGCCTCGCTTGGAGAATTTTGAGCATTATTTTGCTAGCATGTGAGACAAGCGCAGTTGTGTAGTACTTTGAGCATTCTTTGGCACTGCCTTTGTTTGGGACTGGAAAGAAAACTGACCTTTTCCAGTTCTGTGGCCACTACTCAGTCTTCCAGATTTGCTGGCATATTGAGTGCAGCACTTTCACAGCATCATCTTTTAGGATTTGAAATAGCTCAACTGGAATTCCATCACCTCCTCTAGCTTTACTTCTTAGTGATACTTCCTATGGCCCACTTGACTTCACATTCCAGGATGTTTGGCTCTTAGTTGAGTGATCACACCATTGTGGTTATCTGGGCCATGAAGATCTTTTTGCCACCTCTTCCTAATAGAGTCTACTTCTGTTAGGTCCATACTGTTTCTGTCCTTTATTGAGCCCATTTTTGCATGAAATGTTCCCTTGGTATTTCTAATTTTCTTCAAGACACCTCTAGTCTTTCCCATTCTACTGTTTTCCTCTATTTCTTTGCATTGATCACTGAGGAAGAGTTTCTTGTCTCTCCATGATATTCTTTGGAACGCTGCATTTAAATGTGTATAATTTTCCTTTTCTCCTTTGTCTTTCACTTTTCTTCTTTTCTCAGCTAGTTGTAAGACCTCCTCAGACAACCTTTCTGCCCTTTTGCATTTCTTTCTCTTGGGGATGGTCTTGATCACTGCCTCTTGTACAATGTCATGAACCTTTATCCATAGTTCTTCTGGCACTCTGTCTAGCAGGTCTAATCTCTTGAATCTTTGTCTTTTCCATTGTATAATCATAAAGGATTTGATTTAGGTCATACCTGAATGGCCTACTGGTTTTCCCTACTTTCTTCAAATTAATTTTGCAATAAGGAGCTTATGATCTGAGCCACAGTCAGCTCCTGGTCTTGCTTTTGCTGACGGTATAGAGCTTCTCCATCTTCAGCTGCAAAAAATATAATCAATCTGAGTTCGATGTTGACCATCTGGTGATGTCTATGTGTAGAATCATCTCTTGTGTTGTTGGAAGAGGGTGTTTGCTATGACCAGTGTGTTCTCTTGGCAAAATTCTGTAAGTCTTTGCCCTGCTTCATTTTGTACTTCAAGGCCAAACTTCAGGTATCTCGTGCCTTTCTACTTTTGCATTCCAGTCCCCTATGATGAAAAGGAATCTTCTTTTGGTATTAGTTTTAGAAGGTCTTGTAGGTCTTCATAGAAACCATTCACCTTCAGCTTCTTCAGCATTACTGGTTCAGGCATAGACTTGGAATACTGTGATACTGAATGGTCTGCCATGGAAACCAACACAAATCAGTCTGTCGTTTTTGAGATTGTACCCAAGTACTGCAATCTGGACTCTTTTGTTGACTATGAGGGCTACTCCATTTCTTCTAAGGGATTCTTGCCTAAAGTAGTAGAGATAATGGTCATCTGAATTAAATTTGTCCATTCCAGTCCATTTTGGTTCACTGATTTCTAAAATGTCAATGTTCACTTTTGCCACTTTTGCGTGTTTGGCCACTTCCAATTTACATTGATTCATGGACCTAACATTCCAGGTTCCTATGCAACATTGTTCTTTAGAGCATTGGACTTCACTTCCATCACTAGTCATATCCAGAATTGGGCTCTGTTTTCACTTTGACTCTGTCTCTTCATTCTTTCTGGAGTTATTTCTCCACTCTTCTCCAGTAGCATATTGGGCATCTACCAACCTGGGAAGTTCATCTTTCAGGGTCCTATCTTTTTGCCTTTTCATACTGTTCGTGGGGTTCTGAAGGCAAGAATACTGCAGTGGTTTGCCATTCCCTTCTTCAGTCGACCATGTTTTGTCATAACTCTCTACCATGACTCATCCATCTTGGGTGACCCTACATAGCATGGCTCATAGTTTCATTGAGTTAGACAAGGCTGTGGTCCATGTGATTAGGTGGCTAGTTTCCTGTTATTGTGGATTTCATTCTGTCTGCCCTCTGGTGAATGAGGATAAGAGGCCTATGGAAGCTTCTTGATGTCAGAGCCTACACTATCATGTAAAAATGGATAACTAGTGGAAAGCTGCTATATAACACAGGGAGCCCAGCCTGGCTCTCTGTGATGACCTAGAGGGGTTGGATGTGAGCAGAGGAGGCTCAAGAGGGAGAGGAAATGTATAAAATTATTTCTGATTCACATTGTATGCAGAAACCAACACAATATTGTAAAGCCATTATCCTCCAATTAACAAATTTTTAAAAAATAGCATAAAAAAGAAAGTCAAGGAATATTACCAAAATTATCCTAAAAGTCTAAAAATAAAATTGCACTTAAAAAGATAAAATACTGGGCTTCCCTTGTGGCCCAGTGGTAAGGAATTCACCTGCCAATATAGGAGATAAGGGTTCAAATCCCTGATCTAGGAAGATCCCGCATGCCATGGAACAACTAAGCCCATGTGCCACAACTCCTGAGCCTGTGCTCTAGAGATCAGAAAGTGCAACTACTGAAGCCCACGTTCCCTAGAGCCTGTGCTCTGCAGAAAGAGAAGCCACAACATTGAAAAGCCTACATACCACAACCAGAATGTAGCTCAAGCTTGCCACAACTAGAGAATAGCTGGCATAGCAATGAAGATGAAGCACAGCCAAAAATAAATAAATAAACAGAAATTTAAAATGTTTTCTAATACCTATGATACTCATAACAATTCAAATAATGGAATATAGCAACTTTCAAAACAGACTGCTGTGAGATTTAGTTTTTTTCTGTGAAAATCTGGCAGTTCAAGTTATAGGAATCTAGGTTATTCAATATAAAAATTCCAGTGCTTTCTCATTCCTATCCTTTGTTATTTTAATGATTACATATCCAGTATTCAATACTGTGGGATTCCTTTTATATCAGCGCCTTTTCTAAGAGATGGGAAGTACAGAAATAGTTTAAGATCAAATATTCTAAAATCCAACAAATCTATTCACCTCTGATAAAAGTTCTACTATGTATATGACTCTTGAGAATCAAAATAAGAAAGCTTACTTAGTTTCTATATATTAAGAGAAACAAGGAATCTCTTTCGATTATTAACTAAGAAAAAGACTGTAATAATAATTGTAATTAGCTTCTTAAGATACTATATCTTCTTAAATTTAGATGTATCAGGCTGTCAGTGGTGGTTTAAGATAGCATTACAACTAAGACAAGAGTTTTGAGACGTGCTAATGTTTTAAGTTTCATCATGGCCACAAGTAAACAGTATTCAGCTATATCATCTCAAATTTCATTATTATTACACTTTTTGGAAAAAAAGCCAACAAATGCCATCTTAATTTCAAGCTTTTTACCGTTAATATTTGCACAAAGCATATCTTCTATCAAAGCTGAGAACAGAGTAACTTACCCTGTCATGAAGAGTCCAGCCAACATATTTTAGGTAACTGTCATTCAAAAAGGCATCACTATACATTTTCATCCATACTCCAATTTCTTCAATACAAATGGCTCTAATTTCAGCAATAGCATCACTAGAGGAGGAAAAAACAAAAGAAAAAACAAAGAAAGAAAAACCTCTGACTAACATTCAAAGGTAGAATGGACTTCGTACTCATTTTCAGCAAGCAACAAAAACAGTATTATGCAAATACTGGGCTTTCCAGGTGGTGCTAGTGTTAAAGAACCCGCATGCCAATGAAGGAGACATAAGAGATGGGGTTTGATTCCTGGGTTGGGAAGATCCACTGGAGAAGGAAATGGCAACCACTTCAGTATTCTTGCCTGGAGAATTCCATGGGCAGAGAAGGCTGGTGGGGTATAATCCATAGGGTCACAAAGAGTTGGACACGACTGAAGCAACTTAGCACAATCCAAATACTGTTATATATACATGCACTCTCGAATGTCTCCAATTTGAATATCTTCCATTTTTAACATGACTTCGTGGCTTCCTTGGAGGCTTAGAAGGTAAAGTGTCTCCCTGCAGTGCGGGAGACCAGGGTTCAATCCCTGTGTTGGGAAGATCCCCTAGGGAAGGAAATGGCAACCCACTCCAGTACTCTTGCCTGGAAAATTCCATGGACAGAGGAGCCTGGTAGGGTCCATGGGGTCGTGAAGAGTTGGACACGACTGAGCGACTTCACTTTTCACTTTCTATAAAAGCTACCAATAACAAACAGAAAAAAAATGCTTCTGAAAATCATCTTATTCTGACTCAAATGCTGTATTTAGACTCGGAAATGGCATTTTCAGCTTTCTGAAAACCTCACAATTATGGATGAGATCATTAAACATGTTAAAATTTCTAAGGAACTAGAGTATCAATATCCGAATACAGAATAATGTAGAATTCAAAAACTGTTTCGCTAAATAACTGTGAGTTATAAGCGAGTACACATCTAAAGAATTAAAAGAAAATGATTTTCATGAACAACAAATTAGTATTTATTAGGCAAAATTTTAGAAGCCTGTATTATTTGAAAATGTATGAGCATGTGTGTTCAGTCGCATCCGACTGTGATCCTATGGACTGTAACCCACCAGGATCCTCTGTCCATGGAATTTTCCAGGCAAGAATACAGGAGTGGGTTGCTATTTCTTTCAACAGGCTATTTTCCTGACCCAGAAATCAAACCTGTGTCTCCTGCATTGGTAGGCAGATTTTTTATTACTGTGCCACTCGGGCAGCCCTTGAAAATATAGTTTACAAAACCCAAAACCTTACTTCACGTTTAGTCACAAAAGAACCATCCTGGTAACTACACTATGAAGTTGTAGGAGAAAAAACTGCAAAAGTCAAGCTCTCTGGCTCTGTGCCCAGACAACTTTTCACCTCACCATCAGCATCCATCACAACCCTCTTGGGATTAGTTCTATTCTAAAATCTGTGCACCACAAAGACGATATTAATTTTTCACCCTATCTTTCAACAGGTTAGTAGTTCTGGCTAAAAACACTCCCAAATTATACAATATGGTAAATCCCACCTTTCTTTTGTAGATCAATCTTAAAGGTTTCTGAGCTGCCATACATCAATACATAGTTAAAACTTTAGGTAATTTTTAATTCTCCAATTTATACAAGGCAATCATCTATCAAGGTGCTTTTCTTGGTTTCTCTTTGGCGATGAGTGCTAGTATTCTAATATTTAATTCTCTGCTCTAATAAATTTTAGTGTCTTCTAAGTCCATGTCATTGCTTAAAAAATAAAAATATGAAACACTCTCTCTCAAAAGTATACTACCAATTACAGAGTTAAGGTATTCCTACATTTTTGTTGTCGCTGTTGTTAATACCCTTTTCTCTATAGCATGGAGGCGAATGATACAGACTTTGGAGCAAGATATCCTAACTCTGCTAATTACTAGCTGACAGTTACTTCCCTCTTTCTTAATTTCCTCATCAGTAAAACAATAATAATGGAATCTAGACCTCATAGTTACTGTGAGAAGGTATAACGGTGTAACTGTGAGAAGGTCTGAGAGTAAAATAAAATATTTAGAAATGTGTTTCGTGCACGTGTGCTCAGTCACTTCAGTTGTGCATGACTCTTTGTGATCCTACGGATTATAGCCTGCCAGGCTCCTCTGTCCACGGGGATTCTCAAGGCAAAAATAGTGGAGTGACTTGCCATGCCCTCCTGCAGAGGATCTTTCGAACCCAGAGATCAAACCCACGTCTCTTATATCTCATGCATTGGCAGGTGTGTTCTTTACCACTCATGCCACCTGAGAAGCTCAGAACTGTGTTCTGTACCCACTAAAACCTTCCATAAATGTTCATTATCATAATCTTTTAGTTATCATCAATCTAGACATTCACATCTAGACAAGATAATATAAAAAGCAGCTTAAGAACTGTAAAACCCTGACCTGTAAAATACTGAATGCAATAGATCAAGGGCATTTTCTAAATTCATGTCTCAACCAATTTTGTCACTAATGTTTTGCTAAAAATTTACATTTTTGGAAACAGCACAACTCTTACAAGGTGAACAAAAGCCTAAGGGAGAAAGGAATAGCAGAAGGAGTCACTACAAAGTCATACTGTATCATTCAGCTGGACTGTGAATAAGAACTAGAGAATACATAGCTTGCAGAAAATGATTAAAATACTCACTTAGAGAGTATTAAATGTTAATAAAGGGCAGTACAGGGAACACTGAACCATGTAAAATGATGGAGGGAAACAGAGGGTCAAAGAAGGCTTCTGAGAGGCAGTAATGTTTGTATAGACCCAAACAGCTGAAACTCTTTTGGTGTGCTTACTAAATCCAAATCTTCCACTAAACTATTTCAGTATGACCAGTGTTATTTAAAGCCGGGGTCCCTAACCTCTAGGATTTAATGCCTGATAAAATGAGGTGGAGATGAAGTAATAATAATACAAATGAAGGGCACAATATATGAATCCTTGCAAAACCATTCCCCTTCACCTCTGGTCCATGAAAAAATTGTCTTTGATGAAACCAGTCCCTGGTACCAAAAACATTGGGGACCACTGATTTTAAGTGCATCAGAAACATAATGAGCTTATAAAAATAAAAATATATCTCCTTTCTTTTGCTGTATTATCCATGAGAAAAAATATGGGCAAAATACATGACAATGCATTATATCACTATAAGTATCCCACAGAACAGGTGACATAGTTATCTGCTACCTTGTATTATCCCTTAACATGTGACTATTAACAGAAGTTTATGCATAAGAATAAAAACTCAACGTCAAGGATACATTAACTATCAAGGAAAAATATATTTAATTTATATTTATACTGAAACTATGAATGCGACCCACATGTTTAGGTCAAGCATGAAATATTAGGAAGTAAGGAGATTAAAGCAATAGAATGACAGGTTTACTCATAATAAATCATATCACCACATAGTATAAGAACAGTTCTGAAAATGTGATTGGAAATGTTCCATTATTGTCTTAAAAAATGAAAGACTCAACAGGTCTTTCTCAATGGGTTTGGCACTGAGCTACCAAAGAAGCCCCCAAACTAATAACATTTAAATTCTTTTACTGACACTAAAATAGCAGTCTTTCTTTTCTGATTGCTTTAAAGAATTTATCTTGGTCTTTGATGTTTCGTACTTTGACTATGGTATGCATAGATGTGAAATATTTTTCTTAATCTACTTAATACTAATTTTTTCAATCCGTATTTCTAACCAATTTTTGAAATTTCAGTAAATTTTATTACTAATTTCCAATATGTCTCCCTTCTTTTGAATATTATGTAAAGGACTTACAAAGCCTCTCAAATGATTGTTTGTTTTTTTTCCAGAAATGCCATTCTATTAAATTCTATGTCTGGGTAAATTCCTCAGTATTATATTCTAATTTACTAATAGTCCCTTCAACAGTCTAAAGTATATTTCCTTCACTAAATATATATCCATTAATAGAGTTTTTATATCTGGTTTTTTTTTTTTCATGAAACTATACTTTTATTTATATTTTAAGGTAATGGATTTTTTTTTAAAGGTAATTTTCTTTATTTTTTTTTTTTTTACTTTACAATATTGTATTGGTTTTGCCACATATCAACATGAATCCGCCACGGGTGTACACGTGTTCCCAATCCCAAACCCGCCTCCTACCTCCCTCCCGACACCATAAAATTGTATCTTTAAGTCTACTCGTTTATATTATATGCCATTTAATTGTTGAATAAACTGAGTCATTTGGTATGAATACCCCATTCTGGACTAAAATGATACCATAAGGATTCAGTCAGACAGAATGATCTTCTATTTTCTGTATTTCCTATAACTAGGACTTATATCTAGCAACATATACATTAATATTTAGTTTTTGTTTGAAGTTGGGGTGGCAGGCGAGACACAAAGCATCAGTTGAAACTGGCATCTCTCCATGGAACTTCTGTTTCTATGTACATGCAATAACATCTTTCTTTAACAAATAAAATAGATTAAGAGATACTTCTGGAAAAATCAATAACCGGTATTCATGACATGCTAATCACTTTGGCAAGATCATCATATGCTTCCATATTGAGGAACTGAAATTCAATGTATCAAAAATGAGCTAGTTCATCAGGCACTCTATCAGATCAGACCCTCGAATCTGTTTGTCACTTCCACTGTATAATCATAAGGGATTTGATTTAGGTCAGCCCTGAAAGGTCTAGTGGTTTTCCCTACTTTCTTCAATTTAAGTCTGAATTTGGCAATAAAGGAGTTCATGATCTGAGCCACAGTCAGCTCCCAGTCTTGTTTTTGCTGACTGTATAGAGACTTCTCCATCTTTGGCTGCAAAGAATGTAATCAATCTGATTTCAGTGTTGACCATCTGGTGATGTCCATGTCTAGAGTCTTCTTGTGTTGTTGGAAGAAGGTGGTTGCTATCACCAGTGGGTTCTCTTGGCAAAAATCTATTAGCCTTTGCCCTGCTTCATTCTGTACTCCAAGGCCAAATTTGCCTGTTACTCCAGGTATCTCTTGACTTCCTACTTTTGCATTCCAGTCCCCTATAATGAAAAGGACATCTTTTCTGGGTGTTAGTTCTAGAAGTTATTGTAAGTCTTCATAGAACTGTTCAACTTCAGCTTGTTCAGCATTACTGTGCAGGGCACAGACTTGGATTACCATGATATTGAACGGTTTGCCTTGGAAACGAACAGATCATTCTGTTGTTTGTGAGACTGTGTCCAAGCACTGCCATTTTGGACTCTTTTGGTAACTATGGTGGCTACTCCATTTCTTCTAAGGGATTCTTGCCCACAGTAGTAGATATAATGGTCATCTGAGTTAAATTCACCCATTCTAGTATATTTTAGTTTGCTGATTCCTAAAATGTCAACATTCACTCTTGCCATCTTCTGTTTGACCACTTCCAATTTGCTTTGATTCATGAAACTAACATTCCAGGTTCCTACGCAATACTACTCTTTATAGCATAGGACCTTGTGTCCATCATCAGTCACTTCCACAACTGGGTGTTGTTTTTGCATTGGCTCCATCTCTTCATTCTTTCTGGAGTTATTTCACCACTGATTTCCAATAGCATTTTGGGCACCTACCGACCTGGGGAGTTCATCTTTCAGGGTCTTCTCTTTTTGCCTTTTCATACTGTTCATGGGGTTCTCAAAGCAAGAATAGAGAAGTGGTTTGCCATTCCTTTCTCCAGGGGATCACATTTTGTCAGAACTGTCCACCATGACCCATACATCTTGGGTGGCCCTACACAGCATGGTTCATAGTTTCACTGAGTTAGACAATGCTGTGGTCAATGTAATCAGACCTGTTAGTTTTCTGTGATTGTGGTTTTCAGTCTGTCTGCCCTCTGATACAGAAGGATAAGCGGCTTACGGAAGCTTCCTGATGGGAGAGACTAAGGGGGAAACTGGGTCTTGTTCTGATGGGCAGGGCCAGGCTCAGTAAATCTTTAATCCAATTTTCTGTTGATGGGTGGCATGTGTCCCCTCCCTGCTATTTACCAGGGGACAAACTATGGTGGAGGTAATGAAGATAACAGCAACCTCCTTCAAAAGATCCCATGCACATATTGCTACACTCAATGGCCCCAACCCTGGAGCAGGGTACCACTGACCCACACCTCCACTGGAGATTCCTGGACACTCACAGGAAAGTCTGGGTCACTCTCTTGTGGGGTCACTGCTCCTTTCTCCTGGGTCCTGGTACACACAAGGTTCTGTTTGTGCCCTTCAAGAGTTCATTTCCCAGTCCTGTGTAAGTTCTGGCAGCTCTATGGTGAGGTTAATGGAGACTTCCTTCAAGAAGGCTTATGCCATATGCAAGTCTGCTACACCCAGAGCTCCTGTCCCTGTGGCAGTTCACTGCTGACCGCACCGCCACAGGAGATGCTCAAACACAGTTCTGTCTCAGACTCTGTGGGGTACCTGGGTCCTGGTGTGCACAAGGTTTGTTTGAGCCCTCTGAGTGTCTCTGGCGGGAATGAGGCTTTATTCTGAATGCAAATTTGCCCCTACTGTCATCTTGCTGGGGCTTCTCCTTTGCCTTTGGGTGTGAGATATCTCCTCACAGTTGCTCCTAGACAAAGTGAGTGATGAACTATGGGTAGAGGCATTGTATAGGAGGCTGGGATCAACACCTTCCCTAAGAAAAAGAAATCGAAAAAGCAAGAGAGTTCCAGAAGAACATCTATTTTTGCTTTATTGACTATGCCAAAGCCTTTGACTGTGTGGATCACAATAAACTCTGGAAAATTCTGAAAGAGTTGGGAATACCAGACCACCTGACCTGCCTCTTGAGAAACCTGTATGCAGGTCAGGAAGGAACATGGAAAAACAGACTGGTTCCAAATAGGAAAAGGAATATGTCAAGGCTGTATACTGTCACCCTGCTTATTTAACTTGTATGCAGAGAACATCATGAGAAACACTGGGCTGGATGAAGCATGAGGTGGAATCAAGATTGCCGGGAGAAATATCAATAACCTCAGATATGCAGATGACAGCACGCTTATGGCAGAAAGTAAAGAACTAAAAAGCCTCTTGATGAAACTGAAACAGGAGAGTGAAAAAGATGGCTTGACACTCAACATTCAGAAAACTTAAGATAATGGCATCTGGTCCCATCACTTCATGGCAAATAGATGGGGAAACAGTGGAAACAGTGGCTGACTTTATTTTCTTGGGCTCCAAAATCACTGCAGATGGTGACTGCAGCCATGAAATTAAAAGAAGCTTACTCCTTGGAAGGAAAGTTATGACCACCTTAGACATCATATTAAGAGTAGAGACATTTTCCAACAAAGGTCCGTCGAGTCAAGGCTACACTTTTTCCAGCAGTCATGTATGGATGTGAGAGTTGGACTATAAAGAAAGCTGAGAGTAGAAGAGTTGATGATTTTGAACTGTGGTGTTGGAGAAGACTCTTGAGAGTCCCTTGGACTGCAAGGAGATATAACCAGTCCATTCTAAAGGAGGTCAGTCCTGGGTGTTCTTTGGAAGGACTGATGTTGAAGCTGAAACTCCAATATTTGGCCCGCTGATGCAAAAAGCTGACTCATTTGAAAAGACCGTGATACTGGGGAAGATTGAAGGCAGGAGGAGAAGGGGACAACAGAGGATGAGACGGTTAGATAGCATCACCGACTCAATGGACATGAGTTTGGGTAAACTCCAGGAATTGGTGATGGACAGGGAGGCCTGGTGTGCTGCGGTTCATGGGTTCACAAAGAGCTGAACATGACTGAGCGACTGAACTGAACTGAAAAAGGTAGAAACGCTGTCTGAGGAGGTCTTAAAAATACCTGAGAAAAGAAGAGAGGCAAAAAGCAAAGGAGAAAAGGAATGATACAACCATTTGAATGTAGAGTACCAAAGAATAGCAAGGAGGGATAAGAAAGCCTTTCTCAGTGATAAATGTAAAGAAATAGAGGAAAGCAATAGAATGGGAAAGACTAGAGTTCTCTTCAAGAAAATCAGAGATACCAAGGTAACATTTCATTCAAAGATGGGCTCAATAAAGGACACAAATGGTATGGACCTAACAGAAGCAGAAGATATTAAGAAGAGGTGGCAAGAATACACAGTAGAACTATACAAAAAGATCTTCATGACTTAGATAATCACAATGGTGTTATCCCTCACCTAGAGCCAGGCATCCTGGAATGTGAAGCAAAATGGACCTTAGGAAGTATCATTAAGAAATAAAGCAAGTGGAGGTGATGGAATTACAGTTGAACTATTTCAAATTCTAAAAGAGGATGCTGTGAAAGTCCTGCACTCAATATGCCAGCAAAATTTGGAAAACTCAGCAGTGGCCACAGGACTGGAAAAGGTCAGTTTTCATTCCAATCCCAAAGAAACGCAATGCCAAAGAATGCTCAAACTACCGCACAATTGCACTCATCTCACACACTAGTAAAGGAATGCTCAAAATTCTCCAAGCTAAACTTCAACAATACGTGAACTGTGAACCTCCAGATGTTCAAGTTGGTTTTAGAAAAGGCAGAGGAACCAGAAATTAAATTGCCAACATTCATTGGATCACTGAAAAACCAAGAGAGTTCCAGTAAAACATCTATTTCTTCTTTTATGACTATGCCAAAGCCTTTGACTGTGTGGAACACCATAAACTCTGGAAAATTTTGAAAGAAATGGGAATACCAGACCACCTGACCTGCCTCTTGGGTAACCTGTATGCAGGTCAGGAAGCAACAGTTAGAACTGGACATGGAACAACAGACTGGTTCCAAATAGAAAATGGAGTATGTTAAGGCTGTATATTGTCACCATGCTTATTTAAGTCATATGCAGAGTACATCATGAGAAATGCTGGGCTGGAAAAGCACAAGCTGGAATCAAGATTGCCGGGAGAATTATCAATAACCTCAGATATGCAGAAGACACCACCCTTATGGCAAAAAGCGAAGAAGAATTAAATAGACTCTTGATGAAAGTGAAAGAATAGAGTGAAAAATTTGTTTTAAAGCTCAACATTCAGAAAACTAAGATCATGCCATCTGGTCCCATCACTTTATGGCAAATAGATGGAGAAACTGTGGAAACAGTAGCAGACTTGATTTTTGGGGGGTTACAAAATCACTGCAGATGGTGACTGCAGCCATGAAATTACTCTTTGTAATAAAAGTTATGACCAACCCAGTTAGAATATCAAAAAGCAGAGACATTACTTTGCCAACAACAGTCTGTCTAGTTAAAGCTATGGTTTTTCCAGTAGTCATGTATGGATGTGAGAATTGGACTATAAAGAAAACTGAGCACCAAAGAATTGATGCTTTTGAACTGTGGTGTTAGGGAAGACTCTTGAGAGTCCCTTGGATTGCAAGGAGATCCAACCAGTCCATCCTAAAGGAAATCAGTCCTGAATATTCATTGGAAGGACTGATGTTGAAGCTGAAACTCCAATACTTTGGCCACCTGATGTGAAGAACTGACTCATTTGAAAAGACCCTGATGCTGGGCAAGATTGAAGGTGGGAGGAGAAGGCGATGACAGATGATGAGATGGTTGGATGGCATGACTGACTTGATGGACATTAGTTTGAGTAAACCCTGGGAGTCGGTGATGGACAGGGAGGCCTGGCATGCTGCAGTCCTTCCAGTTGCAAAGAGTCAGATATGAGTGAGTGACTGAACTGATACTGAAATTGAAAACTGAGCTATGGCAGACTCAGTGATAGTATGCAAGGTCTGATTAAATTAGAAATCAATAAGCTAACAGTAAGAAATTAAAGAACTGTTGTTTCTATGAGAATAACAGACTGAAAACTTTGGCAATACTCAAAAAGGGTGAGTAACTAAAAGAAAATTGAGGCTATGTCACTTCGGGGTTGAAGACTAAAGTAAAATCATAAAAAATGAAACGGATTCTGCACTGAAGACTGCATGGCTGAGCCAAGATGGATAGGGTTTATACTTCTACTATAAAAAAAGTATAAAAAGCTGCATAAAATATATAAAATAATAGCTTTTAGATGTTGGATTGTCAGGCAGAGAAGCGCAGTAGTATAGGCAGAGTAACCCAGACAGAGACTGGGTATCTCCCTGAGTTGAGGAAAAGGAGCTGGGACTATAGACGGTAGGGTAGCTAAATTATTATGAGGCACAGTACCAAGATGCACATGACAGTGAGCTCCCTAAGTCTGCAGAAAGACCCCAGCAATTCTTCAGCTGAATACTCAAGAGCTCCTGTATGTGAAGAAACCACCCAATGCTGAGGAAAGAATGGAAAGAGCAGACAGGACAATATCTGGAGCAAACATAGGGCCTGAAATATTTTTGTGTTCCAATGAATTAGAACAGAAAAGCCTTCTAATTCATCCAAAAAAGTACAAAAAATGTTTTACCTTAGTACCTGGGTAAAGTTAACCTTAGACTACATGCTGCATTGGTCCACTTTACAAACCTTGATTAAAAAGTCTTGAAAAGACCAAACATTAATTATGTCCTGCCGGGAGCCACCACGGGAGATCCCACCCATGACAAGGTCATGTGGAAGAGAACTGTTAAGCAAGGCTTCAGAACTCAATGGGCTCCCTAGGCTTTCTCGAGCATCTACCCAAAAACCAGAATCTGTCTGATTTACTATTTCATGACTTTCACCAACTCTTCTGACATTAACAGGGGGCTATTCCTGACTACCTTTCTCTGGAGAAAATTAACTTAGGGCTATAGCTAATAAGTCTCCTGGACATGAGAGGAATATTTCTAATCAAAACCCCTCTGTTAGCATTTTAGCTTGACTGGCACGTGTATCTAGACTCTTGCAGCTATGCATATGATTATTTACAGCCTCCCAACTGTGAGAGGCACAAAAAGCTTAAAACATAGAACCTTTTAAAGAGTTAAAAGTTATTAGAGTAGTGCTAATGTAGGATTTCATTATTGGGCCAATTGTTGTTGCTAAGTTCTCATATCTTTTATCTACTGTGCACCTGGGAGTGCATTAGTTAACATAGTTGGAAAGTAAGAAGAACAAGTGTAGCCTTGAATTTAACTACATCAGACTTTTAAGCTAACTGGTTCTTTCTTGTAACTCACTGCCTCTTTGCTTTGTGAGAATGTAACTCTGTTTGATATTTTCTGAAGCTGACATAGATTAGAAATATAAAGAAAAAACACTTGAGGGAAAATAAGTTCTCTGGTTGAGCAGCCTTTATCAAAAGAGGGTTATAAAATGTTCACAGGCCTCCAAGGCCAGAAGATAATGTACACAATATTGTTTATGGGAAAGGTTTGCAAAAAAAGTCCTGGTTTCAATAAAGACAAAACAGATGTAATGTTTGGGCTGACTCTGTATGATTTTGCATCATTCATTTCCCTTTATGTATAAGACAAGGTATAAAAGTACCTTTTAAAAATAAAGCTATTGGGCCTTGCACACCAAAGCAGCTTGGTTTCCCCGCGTCAATCATTCTTTCTCTCCCTCCCTCTGTTTTTCAGGCTGATTCCTTGGAGCATAGAGGCTCCCTGCGTTCACTTATCTGCCCAGGTTTCTAAGACCTGAACGGGAAGACGTTCTGCGTCTTCACTCCCGTGGGAGACCAAAAGAGCACCTGTGGCCTCCGTGAACAGGGCAAACTTCTTGTCTCAGAGCTTTATTGGTTCTCTATGTAAACCAAGGAATATCAGCCTCTTTCTCTCCTCTATTTTCTTATCTACAATATTCTTTCCTTATCTCTCTAAATCATCTGCTGACGCCGTTTTTCTTTCAGGTTCCCCTGTATCCTGCAGGGGCTAGACCTCGGCAATGTCTCAGAAAAAAGTGGATGATAATTTTCAGAATGTCTTGTCTGGCACTCAACAAAACCCACAGTGGCTGGCATCTAATAAAAATTGTGAGGCATTCAAAGAAGAAAGAAAATGACTCATAAGAATGAGAAAAATCAATCAAAAGAAACAAAACCAGAAATAATGCAGATGATGAAACTAGTAAAATAAAGAGTAAAACATTACAACCAAATTCATGTGTTCAAGAGGCTATAGAAAAGCCTGCAGAGAATAAAAGAAACATGAAGAAAATGACCCCAAAGAATAGCATGAAAGAATGGTAAAAACTAGCTATAAATTTTAAAACATCTTAAATACAACCAGTGCAAAAGATAAATTAACTACAAAGGATGCAAGATAAGTATGATAGGAATTTTAGACAGAAACAAGGCAAACCACAGAAAGTGGATCAATTCCTTTAAAAGACTGAAAAAAAGTCAAGCTAAAATCCATACTAAAAAAAGACACCTTTCTAACCACCTCCAAATAAAATATAATCTTTGTTTTTCTAGAAATTAATTTTAAGAAGTTGAGAAGCATTTAGTTCATTTGTAAAAAGGTGATAAAATTTGAGACAAAAAGAGCAAAAACCTATGGCATCTTGGAAAGGACCTAACCCCTTCAAACACTATAACAGCAGGAGCAGCAGGTATAGTTGAGTTGACAAGCCTGGGAATGCCCATGAAAATCAAAGATTTAAACTGAGGGAGGTGACTCAACTGATACAGCATGCTACATATCTATACCCAGGGAAGGCTTCAATAAAAATGCTGAACTTTGGAAGAATAAATTTGGAAAGAGAGAGTTCTGCTTAAAGCTACAGTCCAGCAGAGAGAAATTGTTCATATTAAGTCCAAGTAAATTATTCAAAAACAAAATCGCCAACAACAGAACAAATTTCAGGGGTAAAATCAGAACCCAAATTTGGTATGATATATTTTGTAAAATAAATAGTTTCTAACGAAAGTTGGATGATGTACTAAGAAAAAGGAAAGTAATAGTTACACCTGGAAATTGGAATGTGAAGTCAAGTGGGCCTTAGAAAGCATCACTACGAACAAAGCTAGTGGAGGTGATGGAATTCCAATTGAGCTGTTTCAAATACTGAAGGATGATGCTGTGAAAGTGCTGCATTCAACATGCCAGCAAACCTGGAAAACTCAGCAGTGGCCACAGGACTGGAAAAGGTCAGTTTTCATTCCAATCCCAAAGAAAGGCAATGCCAAAGAATGCTCAAACTACCGCACAATTGCATTCATCTCACATGCTAGTAAAGTAATGCTCAAAATTCTCCAAACCAGGCTTCAGCAATACATGAACCGTGAACTCCCTGACGTTCAAGCTGGTTTTAGAAAAGGCAGACGAACCAGAGATCAAATTGCCAACATTCACTGGATCATGGAAAAGCAAGAGAGTTCCAGAATAACATCTATTTCTGCTTTACTGACTATGGCAAAGACTTTGACGGTGTGGATCACAATAAACTGTGAAAAATTCTGAAAGAGATGGGAATACCAGATCATCTGACCTGCCTCTTGAGAAACCTGTATGCAGGTCAGGAAGCAACAGTTAGAACTGGACAAGGAACAACAGACTGGTTCCAAATAGGAAAAGGAGTATGTCAAAGCTGTATATTGTCACCCTGCTTATTTAACTTATATGCAGGGTACATCATGAGAAATGCTGGACTGGAAGAAACACAAGCTGGAATCAAGATTGCCGGGAGAAATATCAGTAACCTCAGATATGCAGATGACACCACCCTTATGGTACACAGTGAAGAGGAGCTAAAAATCCTCTTGATGAAAGTGAAAGAGGAGAGCGAAAAAGTTGGCCTAAAGCTCAACATTCAGAAAACGAAGATCATGGCATCCGGTCCCATCACTCCATGGGAAATAGATGGAGAAAACAGAGGAAACAGTGTCAGACTTTATTTTTTGGGCTCCAGAATCACTGCAGATGGTGACTGCAGCCATGAAATTAAAAGACGCTTACTCCTTGGAAGAAAAGTTATGACCAACCTAGATAGCATATTCAAAAGCAGAGACATGACTTTACTGACTAAGGTCCGTCTAGTCAAGGCTATAGTTTTTCCTGTGGTCATGTATGGATGTGAGAGTTGGGCTGTGAAGAAGGCTGAGTGCCGAAGAATTGATGCTTTTGAACTGTGGTATTGGACAAGACTCTTGAGAGTCCCTTGGACTGCAAGGAGATCCAACCAGTCCATTCTGAAGGAGATCAACCCTGGGATTTCTTTGGAAGGAATGATGCTAAAGCTGAAACTCCAGTACTTTGGCCACCTCATGCAAAGAGTTGACTCACGGGAAAAAACTCTGATGCTGGGAGAGATTGGGGGCAGGAGGAGAAGGGGACGACCCAGGATGAGATGGCTGGATGGCATCACGGACTCGATGGACGTGAGTCTGAGTGAACTCCGGGAGATGGTGATGAACAGGGAGGCCTGGTGTGCTGCGATTCATGGGGTCACAAAGAGTCGGACATGACTGAGCGACTGAACTGAACTGAAAGAAACTGTCTCTGAGTGGGCCCAGTGGTTAAAGACAGCAACAATTTTAAAGCAGATATAACAAACAGAATCAATGCATAACAAGAAGCTATACTCAAAGAATTAGATGAGAACATGAGAAGGACATGAGTGGATTATGAAGAAATACCAACTAGAAAATACGACCAACTGAAAAGCACAATAAAAAAACCTAAAAACTCACCATACTTTCAGCAGTATATCTGAATTGACAGGAAAAAAAAACACCAAACCTGAAGATAACAGAAAATATCCAAATAATTGAGATGAAAAACACTGAGAAGGAAAAACAAGAAAGAGAAAGAGTGAGGAAGAGGAGGAGAGGGAGTGAGATAGAGAGAGAAAGAGAGAATGTGAGTAAGCTCCAAAACCCTAATGTGTACCAACATATGTGAAAAAGGAGTCCAAACAAAGAGAAATAAGGAAAAAAATATTAGAAGAATCCATGGCTGAAACTGATGAAAATCATTAATCTACAGATCCAAGAAGGTCAACAAAATCTCAGGATAAACAGAAAGAGGTCCATATCTAAACAGATAAAGAAACTGTGGAAAGCTAAGAAAAATGGGAAAGAAAAGAAAAATGAACATTACAAAAAAAGTGACTCATGATGTACAGGGGAAAAGCAAGGCTAATAACTGAATTTTTATTCAGAAAATATGAAGTACAGTAAGTGGCAGAAAGGTATCAAGTTACTGCAAGGAAAATTGTCCACCAAGAATTCTACACCCAGCAAACCTATCTTTTAGAAACGATGATGAAATAATGCATTTCCAGATAAAGAAAGACTGCTAGCACACTTGCTTTACAAGAAACAGGAAAGTTCTTCAAACTGAAAGGAAATATAACTCCATATAATAGCTCACATTCATAGAAGAAAATGAAGAATGTTAGAAATGCTAACAACGGGGTAAACAGAGAAGACAGGATGAACATTTGCTTGTTTAATTTCACTGAATAGCCTAAGATTTTGATAGTGGTAATTTCATTGAATAGCATAAGATTCTGATAGTGGATTATGGTTAAGATGGCACTGTTAAGACAATAACAAACAGAGATAAAAGATATATGACAATAACGCTACAAAGGAAGAACAAGAAAATGGAGATATACTGAAGCAAAGAAACTGTATTTATGTGAAGTTAGTCAAGCTAATGGGATGAAATTTCTGTAGCAACCATAAAGAAAATAAACAGATTGTTTAATGATTAAAACCCACTATCCATCTCTAGGCTCTTCATATGGGCTTCCCTGGTGGCTCAGAGGTTAAAGCGTCTGCCTCCAATGCGGGAGACCTGGGTTCGATCCCTGGGTCGGGAAGATCCCCTGGAGAAGGAAATGGCAACCCACTCCAGTATTCTTGCTTGGAGAATCCCATGGATGGAGAAACCTAGTGGGTTATAGTCCACGGGGTCGCAAAGAGTCAGACACGACTGAGCGACTTCACTTCACCTTAGGCTCTTCATAAGAGACATGTTTGGTGTTCAAAGACACAAGTAAATTGAAAATAAAATGATGAAAAAGATGTCATACATCAAACAAACAGAAAAGAGCTTTAGGTATGTTATTATGAGGCAAAGAAGTCTTTAAGAAAAAGATGTTTCATATTAGAAAAGGACATTTCATAATAACAAAAGGTCTACGGGAAGATGTAACAAAACAGAATATATTCTTCTATGCACATGGACTGTATTTTTGGAAGAGGGCATCTAGTAAACTTGTCTCTCACAATTTTTATTGAATATTATACTGGAGAGTCAAGGTAAATATTAAAAGTGTCTTTGCTCACAAAAGACATGATCCTGTATGTAGAAAATCTTAACAAATCGAAAAAAACAAAACACTGAAACCACAGAATGAATGAAAATATTTTATAATTTTTGAGGAATAAAGGAATTATATTTTTAACGTATCAATAAGAAGGAGTCTGGAAGAAAAATTAAGGAAACAACTCCCATTTATAATAAAATAAAAATGAAAACATATAGAAATAAATTTAATAAAAGCAATAAAGACATATACTGAAAATAATAAAAACTGCTAAAAGAAACTAAAGAATATCTAAGTAAATGCAGATACAACCTATACTCACAGAATGGAAAATGCAATATAATGAGGAAGGCAATTCTCTCCATATTGAAGTACTCATTGATTATATACTCCATCAATATTCCAGCAAGCTTTTATGTAAAGACTGACAATCTAATTATAAAATTTTATGTTCTCACTTTTATGTAGAATCTAAAACAGTGAACCTACAGAAATACCGAGTACATAGATGGTTGCAAATGCTAAGGGTGGGAGTAAAGTGGGGAGGTACTGATCAAAGAGAACAAACTTTTAGTTTGAGATAAAAAGGGTCTAGGGACCTAATGTATAGTATGGCGATTACAGTTAACCATATTGTATTACACAGTTGAAGGCTACTAAGGGAGTAATTTTAAAATATTACCACAACTATAAATTTTAAAAGGTGAGGTGATGGAGGTATTAACTAACTTTACTGGAGGTTAATCATTTAAAAATATATGTGTTTCAAAGGACTTTGTTGTACACCTTGAATGTATGTATCTTATATGTCAACTAGATCTCAATAAAGCTTTTAAAAAATTTCAAAAGTACTGAGATCAATACAGGTGGTATGGGTGTAAGAAAAGATTTAAAAATCCAAAAATAAAACTTTGCACTTATAGTAATTTGATTCCCAGGAAAGCGCTAAAGCAACTCAGTTGAAGAACAGCCTTCTACCAATGATGCTTCTAAAAATAAACACCTATATGCAAAAAGTATACTTATACGCTTATATACACCATATACAAAAACTAACTTAAAATAGGTTATATAAATTAACTTAAATGATTAAAAATCTAGAATATAATGCATAAGAATGGGTTAGGCAAAATGTTCACAGATACGACATCAAAAGCATGACCAAAGAAGAAAAATGGATAAATTATTGTGTTGAATTTGAAAACTTTTGCTCTTCAAAAGGTACCATGAAGAAAGAAAATAAAGTCATAGGCTGGGGAAAATTATGAAAATCATTTATGTGATAACACACCAGAATTCAGAATACAAAAAGTACTCTTATAAAATCTCTCTTGATAATTGTTAGAATAAAAAGAAGATCAGTAAGGATAGAAAAGACTTAACCAACCGTAAACCAACTCTGACCTAACTGGCATAAAAACAGAAGCATGATACATACTGTTTTCCTACTCAAAAGGAAAGTTTATCACAACAGAACATACTGTGGTACATAAAACAAATCTTATTAAACTTAACACTTAAATCATACAAAGTATATTCTCTGACTAAAATGATTTTAAGTTAGGAGAAAATAAAAAGAAAGTTTTGAGATATCTGCAAATATACACAAAACTTCTGAATCTAAATAATCCATGGTTCAAAAAAGTAAGCCCAAAGGGAAATCAGAAAGTATTTTGAACTAAATGAAAATGCAAACACCACACATCCAAATCGAGGGAAAACAGGTATAGCACTGCTAAGAAAGAAAATTATAGGAGTAAAAAAGCTCCAATACTTTGGCCACCTGATGCTTAGAGCAGAGTCATTGGAAAAGACCTTAATGCTGGGAATGACTGAAGGTAGGAGAAGGGGATGACAGAAGATGAGATGGCTGGATGGCATCATCAACTCAATGGAGACTGTCTGACTCTTTGTGACCCCATGGACTGTAACCCACCAGGTCCCTCTGTCCATGGGATTTTTCAGGCAAGATTACTGGAGTGGGTTGCTATTTCCTTCTCCAGGGGATCTTCCCATCCCAGGGACTAAACCCAGGTCTCTTTACCATCTGAGCTACCAGGGAAGCCCAATGGACATGAATTTGAGCAAACTCCAAGAAACTGAATGACAAGTAGTTCATGGGGTCACAAACAGTTGAACACAACAAACTGACTGAACAACAAGGAATTATAGCAGAAAGAAAAGCAAGGATTAAATCAACAATCTCTGTTTCCACCTTGAGAAACTAAGGACGAAGGAAGGAAACCTAAAGAAAGCAGACGAAAGAAAATAATAATAAAAAGAGCAGTCCTCAGGTGAAACAGAAAACAAAAACAGTGAAAACCAAAATCTCGTTCTCTTAAGAAAAAATAAGTATATTCTAGACAGAAGATAAGTGAGATGACAGAGGAATATGTTTCAGACAAAAACAGGATAAAACCACAGAACAACAACCAAGAGATGCAGAGACAGGCAATCTACCTATGCATTCAGAGTGATAACTGTAAAGATGATGAAAGGTACTGAGAGAAGAATGGATGCATGGAGCAAGAAATGAGGCATTTTTAACAAAGAATTAGAAAATATAAAGAATAACAAAACAGAAGAATACAATAACTGAAATGAAAAATGTAACAGGAGGAATCAACAGTAGACTACAAGAGGCAGAAGAATGTATCAGCTGGAAGACAAAGTAGTGAAAATCACTGCCACAGAACAGAAAAAAAAATTATATAAAATGAGGAAGTTTAGGAGAATTCTGGGAAACCATCAAGCGGAATAATATTTACATTATAGGGGTCCCAGAAAGAGAGGAGAGAGGTGGAGGAAGAACTTGAAGAGCTGGAAACTTTCCTAACCAAGGAAAGAAAACAGTCACCCAAATTCCCACTCAGGATTAATCCACAGAGGAACACACCTAGACACTCTGTAACCAATTAACAAAAGTTAACAGGATTCCTTTCAAATCCCATTATATACACAATATAACCTTCTTTGGATGAAGAGTGGCCTTTGGTGTGGTCGGGGTTGGTTCATACCACTTGCCCTAAGATCTCTTCCATTCCACATTACCAAGATGGTGGAAATTATTTTCAACACTTGATTTAGATATTTTGAGTATCTCAGCTATCTCCTGAACAGTGTAACATTGATTGTTTTCAATTAAAGTCTCGATTTGACTGCCATCGATTTCAACTGCTCTATCCGACCTTGGAGCATTTCCTGCAAGAAATCCCCAGCATGAAACTTTGCAAACCACATTAGACATCTCTGATTAGTCACAGCACCTTCTGTACACAGTGCACAAATCTTCTGCCACTTTAATGGCAGAAAGTGAAGAGGAACTAAAGAGTCTCTGGATGAGGGTGAATGAGGAGAATGAAAAAGCTGGCTTAAAACTCAACATTTAAAAAGTGAAAATCATGATATCTGGCCCCATCACCTCATGGCAAATATGAGGGGAAAGTGGAAACAGTGACATATTTTATTTTCTTGGGCTCCATAATTACTGCGGATAGTGACTGCAGCTACAAAATTAAAAGATGCTTGCCCCTTGGAAGAAAAGCTAAGACAAACCTGCTGCTGCTAAGTCGCTTCAGTCGTGTCTGACTCTGTGCGACCCCAGAGATGGCAGCCCATCAGGCTCTGCCGTCCCTAGGATTCTCCAGGCAAGAACACTGGAGTGGGTTGCCATTTCCTTCTCCAATGCATGAAAGTGAAAAGTGAAAGTGAAGTCGCTCAGTTGTACCCGACTCTTAGCGACCCTATGGACTACAGCCTACCAGGCTCCTTCGTCCATGGAATTTTCCAGGCAAGAGTACTGGAGTGGGTTGCCATTGCCTTCTCTGAAGACAAACCTAGACAGTGTATTAAAGGAAATCAACAATGAATATTCATTGGAACTTCTGATGCTGAGGCTCCAATACTTCAGCCACCTGATGTGACGAGCTGACTCATTGGAAAAGACCCTGATGCATGGAAAGATTGAGGGCAGGAGAAGAAGGGGGCAACAGAGGATGAGATGGTTGGATGGCATCACCGACTCAATGGATATGAGTTTGAGTAAACTCTGGGGGATAGTGAAGGACAGGGAAGCCTGGCATGCTTCAGTTTATGGGGCTACAAAGATCTGGACATGACTTAGCGAATGAACAGCATGGCAAAAAAATTAGGATGTCTAGAAGTAAGCATAAGAGCAGCAGTAATATAAGTGGTACTGCTAAGAAGTGCCAGGAATTGGAAGCTCAGAGAAAAAACAAGAAGAGAAAGAAGTAACTCAAAGACTGAAGAGATCCATGATGCAGGAAATGGCTAGGGGATTTTATTTGAGGAAGTGTTATTTGTTTGTAGGCACAGGACTTTAACGTAGACCAGTACGTGAAGCTTTCAGCAACAAGCTTCAGAATGCAATCCGGTGGTACTGTGTCATCTATGGTTAGAAAAATAGAGCTACGTATCACAGGATCATTTTTTTTCCCCCAAGAGAGTACACAGAACTGAATCCTGCAAGAAACCAGAAGCTGTACAATCATCGTCAGGTGTGAGTGAAACTGCACCTTGCTCTCTCTTATTGCTGACAATCCTTCAGCTCTACCATCTCCCATCCTTCCTCCCTCCTACAGTCAGCACCTCTTCTTCCTTATTCACTCAACGCCAAGTCCTATGTCAGCTGCTGTAATACTGTACTTTTTACAATACTGTAAAGATTAAAAATTTATTGTTTGCTTTTTGTGTATTACTCATGTATAAAAGTATTATAAAACTATTACACTATGGTACTGTATTAGATGGGCTTCCCCAGAAGCTCAGCTGGTAAATTTATCTGCAGTGCAGGAGACCTGAGTTCGATCCCTGAGCTGGGAAGACACCCTGGAGGAGGGCATGGCAACCACTCCAGTATTCTTGCCTGGAGAATCCCCATGGACAGAGGAATCTGGTGGGCTACAGTCCATGGGGTTGCAAAGATGTTGGACATGACTGAGCGACTAAGTACACTACTGTACTATATAGCTGATTGTGTTAGTTGGGGGTTCAGGATAACTTTGTTGGACTTATCAACACATTGGACCTAAAAATTTGCTCTCAGGACAGAACTCATGCTCCTATAGGGGACTTAAAGCATGTGTAAATTTTGTGTGTGTGTGTGTGTGTGTGTGTATATGAGTCACTTGCTCTGTACCAGAAACATGATACTGTAAATCATTTGTACTTTAAAAAATAAATCTGAATTTATAGTGATAAAAACATTCAAATGAAGAAAAATAATACATCACGATTATGTGGGTTTTAACCCAAGAACTTAAGGTTGAGTTAACATATGAGAAATCAACCAAATTAACTCACCACATTAATAGTCTTAAAATAGAAAAACCACAAAATGAACTGAAAAGATGGAGAAAAGTACTTGACAAAAATCAGCATTTATTCCTAATGAAGTCTCAGAAAGCCAGGACAAGATACAAAACTTTCTGAACTCAACAAAGTTAATCTACGAAAAACTTACAGTTCAGTCTTAAGGATGAAAGACTTTAGTAGCGAAAGAAATCAGAAGGAGACAAGAATGAGAAACGGAGTACAATATGTAAATTCTATTTCTATAAAATTTTAGAAAATGTAAACAAATCAGTTAGCTGATTAATGATTGCTTAAGGATGGGGAAGGTGAAGAGTGGTAGGAAGGGAGGAATTACAAAGTGTTATGAGAAATCTTTCCAGGATATGGACATACCTTGCCTGTCACTTTTACAGGTGTGTGTCTGTGTGTGTGTGTGTGTGTGTGTGTGTGTGTGTGTGTGTGTGTATGCCAAAACATCAATTATGCATTTAAATGTACAATTTATTTTATGTTAATTATATTTATGTATGTATGTACATGCTCAATCACTCACTCATGCACGACTCTGTGACCCTTTGGACTGTAGCCTGCCATGCTCCTCTGTCCATAGGATTTTTCAGGCAAGAATACTGGAGGGGGTTTGGTGATTCCTTCTCCTGGAGATCTTCCTACCTTAGTGATTGAACCCACGTCTCCTGTGTCTCTTGCATTGCAGACAGGTCCTTTAACCACTGATCCACTGGGGAAGTCCAAAAAGACTGCACAGCAGGTAGGAATTCAAGGACATTCTTGCATTTTTGAAAATTAATTTGTTGATAATTTATTATGAAGTGAAGTTCGCTCAGTTGTGTCCGACTCTTTGCGACCCCATGGACTATACAGTTCATGAAATTCTCCAGGCCAGAATATTAGAGTGGGTAGCCTTTCCCTTCTCCAGGGGATCTTCCTAACCCAGGCCTTCTGCACTGCAGGCAGATTCTTTACCAGCTGAGCCACCAGGAAAGCCCAGTATATGGAAGGAAGAGTATGTGATTCTCCATTCAGAGAATCCACACTCAAAAGTAAAAGCCTTGGTTCTATTTCAAGAGTTTTATATTTTGAATGACATCAAAATGATTTAAAGTAAATTATCAAAGTTACAATTTTTCCTTTAAAAAAAAATTCCCCCTACATTCTCTGTTTTAATTAACTTTTAAAATTAACTGGCCCATCACAAGTTTCAAAGGTGTCTAAAAAAACAGTCTTATTATCTGTATCCATGTCTTATCTATGTAAACATCACACCTAATTAACAGAAAACAACAAGCATATGTATATGATTCATTAATTCTCTATGAAATACACTCATGTAGTTAATATTTTAAAAGTTCACAGCTTTTAAAGAGAGACACTTGAAATAGAGCATGACAAAAATACTTCAGGAGTATATGTTGCTCCTACTTTCATGCATATAGTTGAAGGTAAAGAAGGATGATATTATAGAGATGCTGCATTATTTGCAGAGGTGTCCTTTCTTGTACACATTTCTCCGATAACAATTTTTAAAACACCGCTGGTTAATTTGATCATATAATAAGATATGTACAATGGAGCATTAAGCACGGAATTTAATTCTTTCAAAAATGAAGATAATGAAATCATATTAAGGCCACATTAACTTACTGATATCTTATTAATTAAAATGAAATTAGTACAAACGCAAGTACACAGGAAGTCTCCAACAGTATATATTCTGAATCTGGAAGAACGTGTCAATGATAGCTGTGGTACAATTTTGACCACAGTTAACAGCATGACATTTATTTAGCTTTCATATACAATAGTGCTTTCCAGCTAACAAAACAAGTAATTAAAGAGTTTATGTTTTTATAACTGAGTAGAACTACAAAGAAGCTGCAAATTAAGTTAAAAATCTTCTAAATGATTTTTAAAATCCCTTACCGGTATCTATGAACAAATATACCCTTAAAAATAGAGTTCATCATATTTTCGATTTCATCCTGATTTTCTTGTAGCTGAAATGAAAAATAAATAAAAATTAAAATACTAATAGTTTTATTTGAAATAAAGAGTTCCAATCATTTTAAATTCATGATTATTCTCATTCTGTGTAATTCTCAATCCTTTTTCTTAAGTATTGTGCAACAGATGTCTTAAATTACCAGGATCCTTTCATTTTTTTCTACAGCTTTACTACATTGGCTTAGAACCTTTTCCTGTCTCTCTCAGCATGTATTAATGGAGAAGGAAATGGCAACCCACTCCAGTGTTCTTGTCTGGAGAATCCCAGGGACAGGGAAACCTGGTGGGCTGACGCCTATGGGGTCGCACAGAGTCAGACACGACTGAAGTGACTTAGAAGCAGCAACATGTATTACACATGACTAAAAAATAGTGGTATGGTTTAAGTGTGACCAGATGACTATCACAAAATATCATTTGCTTTGGGAATAGGCCTCAACTTATATACCTCTCCTGTCCAAACCAGGTCCCCTGCTTGGTTTTACTTTTCTCAGTAACAGGTAATTCTTGACTATTATATTTGCCATTGTACAGGAAAGTTCCTATTTCACCTAAAGTATCCAAATATTAGTCTACATCTGATTAGCCTCAAAGTGAGTGCAGGTGAAATTCCCAATATAGGAGGACTACAAGGCGGCAAGCATCTTAGCCATTAGTGATGAAATGCAGCAACAAAATGAATACTATAGAAAAGAGATAAAGAAATTTCAGGCATTACTACTCATTGAAGTTAAAATCTGAGTTCAATTATTACTCAAAAGTAATAAAACCAGTGATACAAAAAGTACATTCAATACTGTAACAATAAAATACCTTCAGATCTCCTCTTTTAATATATGCTTTATTTTCAGTTTTACTGAAATAAGTTTGGGAATCATTCAAATTATTGAAACCTACTTTAAATTTACTTTTGCTACCTTTATTATATAAAAACTTAATAATTTATATAAGAGGTATACAGTTTGGTTAGCAGGACTTACTAAAGAACAATTCCAAAACTTACTTACAGTTATTTCTAGTATGGAATGTGCTATGAGTTGTACTGTGTTTCTCAAAACTTCATATACAGAAGTCTTAACTCCTAGACCTCAAACCTTATTTGGAAATAGAGTTGTAGCAGATGTGATTAGTTAACTTGGAGTCATAATGGAGTAGGATGGACCTCAAATCTAATTGACTGATGTCTCCTTTTTATAAGGAAAACAGAGATACACACAGTGAGAAGGCCATGTGAAGATCAGAGTTATCCTCTACTTTCCAGCCTATACAACTGTGAGACAATAAATTTCTGTCCTAAAGAAAAATCAGTTTGTGGTATCTGCTTTACCAGCCTTAGCCCTCCAATACATCACAGACTATGATTTAATCAATCATAAGTTTGTTCCCTCTTACTGCCAGTTATAACCCAGTATTTGTTGACAGTGATGTGTTTATAGCACTGAGATATTATTCTTTTTTCAAGGTAAAACAGAGATTAATACTGTACCTCTAAAATTTTATTTCTGATTGGATGAAAAAATGTTGCCCATAAAAATCTAGTTTAAAATCATTTTCAACCCATACATGAAACTTTCACTACAAAATTGGGGCCAATCTTATTACTCACAGAAATGTCTCATACACTACAAATATACAGTCTTTGGCTTTCTCATGGAATGCAACTTTGTTGGCCCCTAGTTCTGATGTTAGTATTTACTGTGCTTTCTGGTTTCATAGCTTGATAATCTTTTTCAGTTATCTAACTCTCAGACCACTTTCTTTCTAAACAGGGTTGTTTTGTGATACTCTTCTGCCATCACACTGCACTCAGATAACCACTGGCTGGAATCAAGTGCCAGATTCATTTGAAAACTTTGAGATCAAACAATCTAGCTTTAAAAAACAAATTGAAGAATCTCAGTTACTGTGAAACTTACCTCTTTACGTTTTTGAAGTAGTAACTCCAACCTTTCATTGGCTCTCTTCCCAATCATTTTATTTCTCTCAGCTTCATATTGTCTCTGTGTATTATCCTGATGAATACTGAGGTTTAAGGCAACATTCACCAGAGCAGTCATGAGCTTCATGGCTATGAAATAAAGGAAAATTATAGTATTCACCTGTGAATCAGAACTTCAAAAGTTTACAATTTTGTAGCAGAAATGGATGATGGAAGGAAACTAGTCAACTTCTATGTTTGATAATCTAGGCATAATTAAAATAAAAAGAAAAATTATTTTACGGAAATAAAATCATTTTAGTCTGCAAAAATTTTCTCTCTCTCAGTGTCCCTATAAGCTTGGCTTATTAATATTCCTACGAAAACCAGACTCATCCTGGGAGTTCTGCAGTGCTGCAGTGGGTAGGAATTGGCACTTTCACTGCCATGGCCTTGGGTTCAATTCCCGGTTGGGGAACTAAGATTCTACAAGCTGCATGGTGGAGACACAAACAAGCAACAATAACAAAAAAAAAATTCCAAACCCAAACACTGCCCCTACCTCCACAACTGACTCATTCTAATTATCAGCATGAAGAACTTAAATAGCATCTTCAACAACTTTCCCTCACCTTCAAACATACACAAAGCTAAGTGTGTGCATGTGTGCTCTCACTTCAGTCATGTCCAGCTCTTTGCAACCCTATGGACTGTAGCCCACCAGGCTCCTCTGTCCATGGGATTCTTCAGGCAAGACTACTAACCAAGCCTTTTAGACCTCACTTCTAGCTACCAGTTCTGTGTATACAATTGCTTCCTTAATACCTGTGCTTAGATGCCTCAGAGGTGTCTCAGCTGTGTACAATCAATTTATGACTTTTATTCCCATAGATGGTTCTTTCCCTATGTTCCTCAACTCAGTGAATGGCATAACTTTTGATTCCTGAAAAATGGACTGAACCTATGAAACACATTAAATTCATCAAAAACATGTTTTCTGAATTTCTCGTTGATCTAGTTTCCCCAGTCACAGTGTTCATGTACTTTTAAACATTCACCTGTATTCATAAATCTGTATTTAAATATTTTCAAACTTCTGTTTCAAATCCTCTGAGGAACGGGTATGACACAATATTAAATCTTTTGTCTATTCTTATTCAGTTTCATCATTGAAATGATGAGAGTATAGGGAAATCTGTTAAAGGAACAGAAGAACTTGTGATGGAAAAATAATCTCCCCTTTTTTCCCTTTAGTTTACTTATCTGCAATATGAATGCTAAGTTACTACTGGGTGTTTTGGAAGAACCAATACAAATATGTACCATAATTAAATGAGCCTGCATTTCTTTTAAAACTTCCAAAATTTCCTTTAATTACACATAAACATATATACATAATGTTGTATCTATATCTTTCTATTCATCTACACACATACACACGTGTTATTCTGAAACTCTATCTATGTTTTGGATACTATCAATTGATACTGCCCTCAAACCAAAATACTAACACAAAAAATCCTAAAAACAAAATGCATTTAAGTTAGTGAGCTGTTAGAAATGCATTTAAATAAAATGTTTCTCTTCTCCTGAGATACAACATTTAAATATGATATATTGAGAAATCTTGTGTTTCAAAATATAGGCTAATGATTTGACAGCATTTTACACACTGTCAGTAGAATACCTCTGAAAGCTAAAAGTGCTTTTAAAATTAACCTGTATAAAAAAGAATAGCTTAAAGACAGAATTGATCAGGGGCATTCAAACTGCCTAAGTCAAGAATAACTTTTCTTTTAGGGATAATATTTTAAGGGAGTTTGTCCTAAGCATACAAAGTCATACCCAAATGGAGCTTCATTCTGTTTATACTTCTAGACTTCTAAAATAAAATGACTTGAAGATCAAGGAGTTGGAAAGCATTTAAATTTATACCAACTCTGTCTGGAATTAATCAGTGGAAGCTGAGACATTAATGCGCTTGAACTTAACCATTTTTTGTTTTGTTGTATTGCCTTGCGGACCCAGATCCCAAACTCCTCAACTGTCAGTTGTGTAATGACCCTTCTCACACTCTAGGTATATATCAACAACAAAATATATCAACATACTAAAACAGAAGAAATGTAAAATGATCAGTATATTTTTAGAAATATATTAGTAATATGTTTAATATTAGAAATATATTAGATAATGCAGTATTTAATGTGTATGAATATGTAAAATTTCAACTTCACTGAAACTTTCACCTTAAATACTAACATACAAGCAAATACAGCCAGTGAAGAAGACTCCTAACTTAACAATATAGGTACAATATGGGGACTGTGACATGGATGAGAGTCCCCGGAAAAAAGACTCATTCCTGCATAAAGTGAGCATGAATGACAATTTACTGGTATTATTAAAAGAATTTTACAAATGAATAATACTACAGGAATTCAACCTGGTCTATATGGACTTTGAAAGTATCCTCTCTTTGTTTACCAAAGTGAATACTGCATTTAGCATTCACGTTTTAAAGGTTAGCTATGGAATGACAAACTTGTTCTATTGCTGTACTACTAAGAGTGTGCTATGCAAATATGTGCAGAATACAAATGGCTTGTTACCAGTTCAGTAAAGTATAAATCTGTTCTTAAATGATTTGATTTGGCCTCTTGTGCTTCTGTTAAAGTCATAACAAGAACATGCTCTGGGGAGCTGCTGATTCCAGAGGAGAGAAATTCTGAGCACATCTAATCGAAATTGCAGCTTGGAGTGAAAACACACTTGCAGCCTAGAGTCTAGCCAGCTAATCCCTATTTAGTCCACAGAGACTTCCAAGAAAAACTATAAACATATTAGTGAGAAAAACAAATGTTTCTTGTTGTAAAAAAAAAAAAAAAGTATAAATTTGCAAGTAAGTTTTTAGAAATTTTCATAACAATCTGACAGAATAATCTTATATATATTGAGTCTATTAACAAAATGACACTAACAATGTAATGTAAAAACTAGTCTTTTGCCACAAAAAATACTTATTTAGTGCTTCCCACTCATCTGCCAATCCGGAATAAGCACTGTTCTGAGTATTAGAAGCTGAAAAGTGAATGAGATAGTATCTGCATCCATAAATTTATTGTCTAGTGAGGAGAAGGCAAAGTAGCAATAGATAATATAAAATAAAAAATATATCAGTTAAATAAAAATAAAATATGGTTAAGAAAAATAAAGTATGGTAAAAAGGATAGAACACAACTGGACTCATTTCATATGTAAGCAAGGTAATGTGCAAAATTCTTTGACTATGCCAAAGTCTTTGACTGTGTGGATCACAATAAACTGTGGAAAATGCTGAAAGAGATGGGAATACCAGACCACCTGACCTGCCTCTTGAGAAACCTATATGCAGGTCAGGAAGCAACAGTTAGAACTGGACATGGAACAACAGACTGGTTCCAAATAGGAAAAGGAGTACGTCAAGGCTGTATATTGTCACCCTGCTTATTTAACTTATATGCAGAGTACATCATGGGAAATGCTGGGCTAGATGAAGCACAAGCTGGAATCAAGATTGTCAGGAGAAATATCAATAACCTCAGGTATGCAGATGACACCACCCTTATGGCAGAAAGTAAAGAACTAAAGAGCCTCTTGATGAAAGTGAAAAAGGAGAACAAATAAGTTGGCTTAAAGCTCAACAGTCAGAAAACAAAGATCGGGGCATTTGGTCCCATCACTTCATGGCAAATAGATGGAGAAACCATGGAAACAGTGTCAGACTTTATATTTTTGGGGTCTAAAATCACTGCAGATAGTGACTGCAGCCATAAAATTAAAAGACACTTACTCCTTGGAAGAAAAGTTATGACCAACCTAGAGAGCACATTAAAAAGCAGACACATTACTTTGCCAACAAAGGTCCGTCTAGTCAAGGCTATGGTTTTTCCAGTAGTCATGTATGGATGTGAGAGGTGGACTATAAAGAAAGCTGAGCACAGAAGAATTGATGCTTTTGAACTGTGGTGTTGGAGGAGTCTTCAGAGCCTCTTGGCCTGCAAGGAGATCCAACCAGTTTATCCTAAAGGAAAGCAGTCCTGGCTATTCACTGGAAGGACTGATGTTGACGCTGAAACTCCAGTACTTTGGTCAACTGTTGTGAAGAGCTGACTCAACTGAAAAGACTCTGATGCTGGGAAAGATTGAAGGCATGAGGAGAACAGGATGACAGAGGATGAGATAGCTGGATGGCATCCTTGACTCAATGGATCTGAGTTTGAGTAAACTCCGGGAGTTAGTGATGGACAGGGAGGCCTGGTGTGCTGCAGTCCATGGGGCACAAAGAGTCGGACACAACTGAGCTGAAGCTTCAACAGTACATAAAGCAAGAAATTACAGGAAAAAAGCTGGATTCAGAAAAAGCAAAGGAACCAGAGATCAAATTGCCAACCTTCACTGCATCATAGAAAAACCAAGGGAATTTCAGAAAAATATCTTCTACTTCATTGATTACACTAAAGCCTTTGACTGTGTGGATCACAACAAACTGGAAAATTCTTAAAGAGATGGGAATACCATACCACCTTACTTGGCTCCTGAGAAACCTGTATGCAGGTCAAGAAGCAACAGTTAGAACCAGACTAATTAGATTAGATTAGACTCAACAATTTTGAACTGACCAGTTCAAAACTGGTAAAGGAATACGTCAAGGCTATATAATTATCACTCTGCTTATTTAACTTGTATGCAAAGTATATCATGCAGATTGCCAGGAGAAATATCAATAACCTCAGGTATGTAGATGATATCATACTAATGGCAGAAAGTGAAGAGGAACTAAAGAGCCTCTTGATGAATTTGAAGGAGAGTGAAAAAGCTGGCTTAAAACTCAACATTCAAGAAACGAGGATCATGGCATCTGGTCTCATCACTTCATGGCAAATAGATAGGGAAAAATGGAATGGAAAAATAGTGGCAGACTATTTTCTTGGGCTCCAAAATCACTGTAGACAGTGAATGCAGCCATGAAATTAAAAGACTGCTTGCTCCTTGGAAGAAAAGGTATGACAAACCTAGACAGTGTATTAAAAAGCAGACACATCACTTTTCCGACTAAGGTATGCGTAGTCAAAGCTGTGGTTTTTCTAGCAGTCATGTATACGGATGTGAGAGCTTAACATAAAGAAGGCTGAGTGCCAAAGAATTGATGCTTTCAAATTGTGGTGCTAGAGAAGATTCTTGAGAGACCCTTGGATAGCAAGGAGTTCAAACCAGTCAACCCTAAAGGAAATCAATCCTGAATATTCATTGGAAGGACAAATGCTGAAGCTCCAATACTCTGGCCACCTGACGTGAAGAGCCAATTCATTGGAAAAGACCCTGATGCTGGGAAACACTGACGGCAGGAGAAGGGGGCAAAAGAGGATGAGATATGGATGGCATCATCAATTCAATGAACATAAGTTTGAGCAAACTCCTGGAGACAGGAAAGGGCAGGGAAGCCTAGTGTGCTACAGTTCACAGGGTCACAAAGAGTTGGACATGAATGAGCAACTGAAAACAACAACAAAAAAGGACAGAGAGCAAACAAGCTAGCTAGGCTTCTCTGAAGGGCTCATAATTAAGCATAAACTGAGGTGATGAACAAGATTTTATAACAGAATTGTGTCCCAGGGAAAAGGAATAAAAGGTCCAAAGGTTATGAGGTAAACTGTTCATAAAAAGAGCAACATATTTAGTGTGGCTGAAGCATAGACATAAGCAAGAGACAAGGCTGAGGAGGAAATGAAAAGGCCAGGTTACAAGAGTTTTACTGGGAACTAGTTAGAACACAAGAATGAAATCTAAAGGAGATATGACTGACTCACTGGAAATTTTGGTGTGGGTGAGAAATAGCCTGATTTATTTTTTAAAATGCTGTGTGAACATTTATAGAGGAGTAAAGGTGGAAGAAGGAAGACCAAATAGAACACTGAAAAAGAGCTGCACATATTTTGTCAAAACCTTATTAAGCTGATTCTCAAGTTTTTGGCCTTAAGCAACTCAGTAAAGCAATTCTGGCTTTGATTAGAGTGGCAGCAAGAGGTAGAGAGAAAATCAGATCCGAAATATATTTCCAAGGTAAAGCTGAAAGAATATGATAATATAGGAAATTAGAGAAACAGCAAATGCAAGGGAAATTGGAAAGTCTTGTGCTTATTAAGTATCTAAGTGGAAACAGGGCTTTCCACATGGCTCAGTGGTAAAGAACCCGCCTGCCAAGGTAGAAGGTGCAGATTCGATCCCTGGGTCAGGAAGATCATCTGGAGAAGGAAATTTCCACATGTTATAGTAGTCTTGCATGGAAATCCCATGGACAGAGAAGCCTGGTGGGCCTCAGTCCATGGGATTGCAAAAGGAGATGGACACGACTTAGCAACTAAACAACAAGTGGAGATGGTTAATATATATACATCATCATCAAAATACTAGTTTCTAAAGCCATTAAACTGGATGTCATATTGATTCAATGAGTTACAATTTAGTCACTGGAAACAAATGAGGCATGATTTGTATGCTGAAAAGAAGTCTACCAATACACTTGTTAATGGAGGAAAAAAAGATGATTGTCAGTGTGTATATTATCATTTATGCATAAAGAAGGAATGCATTATTTATTATGATATGCCAGTCTTCTAAGCTCTTTTACACACTTATTCATTTGTACCTCATAACTCTATCAAGTATTATAATTATTTCTTTCTTATATAAGAGAAATCTGAGGTACAGATTAGAGATTTGGAAATTACACAGCCAGTAGCTGGCAGAGATATAATTTGATTGCAGCCATCATGCTCCACGGTCTAAGCTTTTAACCACTATACCACACTGCCTCTCACTAAATATGCATTTACTATCATTTTCATAAAATATCATTGGAAAGATATATTAGAAACAGGAAATTTTGGATGCATCCAGAGAAGACTATTTGTTGCCTGAGAGCCACAGGTAGAAGAGTGATATTTTACCATATAACATTTATAAATCTGGAATTTTAAATCAAATGACAGCATTACTCTCCTACCATAATTATTTTCTAGTAGAAATAATAAAGACATGGAATTTGTTTTCACTTTATTCACTGAGGAGTGAATAAAGATATACAAGAATGAAAAGATCTTTAGATTGAGTCCTCAAATAATTCAGTATTTACAGCTTAGCTTTCTAAGATCCATCAAAATAGCATTTTAAGAAGGAAGAAGTAGCTATGTCTTTCAAGAGAGAGAAAGGTAACAATGGAACTGCCCAGTGATTAGGACACTAAGAAGGTAACTGCCGACCTCAACAAGAGCAAAGGCAGTGAAGAGGTAGAGATAAAAACCCTGCTTGAGTGGGTTTAAAGAGAGTAAGAGGAGAGTGAGTAGAGACAGTAAACAGAAATGATTCTTTGATATTTGCTATAAAGAAAAGGAGAAAAATAGGAATGTAGCTAAGGAGCATGTGGAAACAAGGGATGGTGGGATGGTCAGTATTAGGTATCAACTTAGCTAGGCTATCAGTTCAGTTCAGTCACAGTCATGTCCCACTCTTTGTGACCCCATGAACTGCAGCATGCCAGGCCTCCCTGTCCATCACCAACTCCTGGAGTCCACCCAAACCCATGTCCACTGTGATGCCATCCAATCATCTCATACTCTGTCATCCCCTTCTCCTCCTGCCCCCAATATTTCCCAGCATCAGGGTCTTTTAAAGAGTCAGCTCTTCGCATCAGGTGGCCAAAGTACTGGAGTTTCAGCTTCAGCATCAGTCCTTCCAATAGCACCCAGGAATGATCTCCTTTAGGATGGACTGGTTGGATCTCCTTGCAGTCCAAGGGACTCTCAAGAGTAGACTCTCAAGAGTATTCTCCACCACCACAATTCAAAAGCATCAACTCTTCAGTGCTCAGCTTTCTTTATAGTCCAACTCTCGCATCCATACATGACTATTGGAAAAACCATAGCCTTGACTAGATAGACCTTTGTTGGCAAAGTAATGTCTCTGCTTTTGAATATGCTATCTAGGTTGGTCATAACTTTCCTTCCAAGGAGTAAGCGTCTTTTAATTTCATGGCTGCAGTCACCATCTGCAGTGATTTTGGAGCCCAGAAAAATAAAGTCAGACACTGCTTTCTGGCTAGGCTATGGTATCCAGTTATTTAAACAAACAGTAATCCAGGTGTTACTGCGAAGTTATTTTGTAGATAAAATTAACATCTATAAGTAAAGGAGACTATCCCCAATAATGTGGTAGCCTCATCCAATCAGCTGAATACCTTACGGGCAAAAACAGAGGGGTTCTGGAGAAGCAATTTCTCCTTCAAGACTGTACAACTCCTGCCTAAGTTTCTTGCCTGCAGGTCTGCCCTACAGATTTTAAAATAGCCCGCTCCAAAACTGTGTGTGTCATTCACTAAAAGAAATCTTTCTCTCTTCGAATATATATATATATATATATACACACACACACACACACAACATAGCTTAATGGCTGTATTATGCAAATAAATAAGCAAGTAGCAAAGTATATTTTCCAGTGGTTCTGTTTCTGAAGAGCCCTAACTGATACAAAGTGTTTCTAAAAGATAAGGGCTGTTACAGCATACAATATAATGATAAAGGGTGTGGGGGAATTGAAGCCTGCGAGAGAGAGAACTTCTTGAGGTAGCGAACAGGGATTAGATCCACTGCACAAGTACAAGGATTGATCTTAGGTAGATAGCACCCTCATAAGAGAAAAGGCAGAGTATATGTATACAGGTACAGCTAAAACAAGCAAACTTAATCCTTGAAGGATTCTATTCTGTTCCTATAATCAGCCAAGTGTGAAGAAAAGAGGACAGCAGACATTACAGGTTTGAGGAGAAGGTATGAAATAATATTATAAGAAAGCAATATCCATGGCATAAAATACTGTAATAGGATTGCTAGGTAGAAATGAGAGAAAAATGTAAAAAGCCCAGTCATTATTTGTTTTTCTACACTCACTTTCAACTCCATTGGTGCAATTATGGAGCAGGCGATAATATGAGGTTTTCCTAAGCGATACAATAGAGAGCAAATAGGCAAGGATGTTAAGAGTCCTTCATGAGAAGGACATGATTATAATTAATCTGGGTAACAGAATCTAAGCTAGGAAAGTGGAGGAAGTAAAGACATTAAGAGCACTAAACAAAGAGGATCAGGAATTTAACTGCCTAGCAGAGGAAAAACAATACTGGAGCTGGGAACATATAAAACAAAAACAGGGACAAAAGGTATCAACAAATAGGATGGCTGAAATTAAGATTATGGACACTGGCCATTTAATCATTATTCAACAATTTGCAATTATGTTTTCTTAAATATAAAAATGAAAACTAAAAATCTGCCCTTATATTTAGTGATACCTACTACACTTTTGAAAAATATTACTGCAAACTCTAAACTGTTTGATATTGGGACAAAACTAAATTTTAAAGAGAGATAAGATTATCTTCCTGTTTTAAAAATTGAAGTATCATTGATTTACCATGTTAGTTTCTGCTGCTGCTGCTGCTCCTGCTGCTGCTAAGTCGCTTCAGTCGTGTCCGACTCTGTGCGACCCCACAGACAGCAGGCCACCAGGCTCCACTGTCCCTGCGATTCTCCAGGCAAGGACACTGGAGTGTGTTGCCATTTCCTTCTCCAATGCATGAAAGTGAAAAGTGAAAGGGAAGTCACTGAGTCATGTCCAACTCTCAGTGACCCCATGGACTGCAGCCCACCAGGATCCTCCGTTCATGGGATTTTCCAGGCAAGAGTACTGGAGTGGGGTGCCATTGCCCTCTCTGATGTTAGTTTCTAGTGTACAGGAAAGTGATTCAGCTATGCACATATATACATATTCTTTTCCATAATATTTTATTTTTACATATAAAATCCATTATTTTACATTTTACATATAAAATATATTATATATGTTTACATAATATATTTTATATAATGTTTACAGGATAGTAAATATACTTCTCTGTGCTATACAGTATAACCTTGTTGTCTGTTTTATATATAGTAGCTTGTATCTGCAAATCTCAAACTCCTAATTTATCCCCCACTCCCATTCCCAATCATAAATTTCTTCTGTATGTGAGTCTGTTTCTGCTTTCTAAATAAGCTCATGTGCATCACATACCGTATGTCTTTCTGATCACTAGGTCTACCCATGTTGCTGTAAATGGCATTACTTCATTATTTTTTTAAGGCTGAAGAGTATTCCATTGTAATCATGTTTCTTCATTAGTTTTAAAAAACTTATTTTTTAAAAAAAGGTTTACAAGCTTCCACTTTACAAAGAATATTTAATAAATCTTTTGTCTCTTAAAAATCCAACCAATTTTTTAAGGAATCTCCACACTGTTCTCCATAGTGGCTGTACCAGTTTGCATTCCCACCAACAGTGTAGGAGGGTTCCCTTTTCTCCACACCCTCTCCAGCATTTATTGCTTGCAGATTTTTGGATCGCAGCCATTCTGACTGGTGTGAAGTGGTACCTCATTGTGGTTTTGATTTGCATTTCTCTAATAATGAGTGATGTTGAGCATCTTTTCATGTGTTTGTTAGCCATCCGTATGTCTTCTTTGGAGAAATGTCTATTTAGTTCTTTGGCCCATTTTTTGATTGGGTCGTTTATTTTTCTAGAATTGAGCTGCAGAAGTTGCTTGTATATTTTTGAGATTAGTTGTTTGTCAGTTGTTTCATTTGCTATTATTTTCTCCCATTCAGAAGGCTGTCTTTTCACCTTGCTTATATTTTCCTTTGTTGTACAGAAGCTTTTAATTTTAATTAGATCCCATTTGTTTATTTTTGCTTTTATTTCCAGAATTCTGGGAGGTGGATCATAGAGGATCCTGCTGTGATTTATGTCTGAGAGTGTTTTGCCTATGTTCTCCTCTAGGAGTTTTATAGTTTCTGATCTTACATTTAGATCTTTAATCCATTTTGAGTTTATTTTTGTGTACGGTGATAGAAAGTGATCTAGTTTCATTCTTTTACAAGTGGTTGACCAGTTTTCCCAGCACCACTTGTTAAAGAGATTGTCTTTACTCCATTGTATATTCTTGCCTCCTTTGTCAAAGATAAGGTGTCCATATGTGTGTGGATTTATCTCTGGGCTTTCTATTTTGTTCCATTGATCTATATGTCTGTCTTTGTGCCAGTACCATACTGTCTTGATGACTGTGGCTTTGTAGTAGAGCCTGAAGTCAGGCAAGTTGATTCCTCCAGGTCCATTCTTCTTTCTCAAGATTGCTTTGGCTATTCGAGGTTTTTTCTATTTCCATACAAATCTTGAAATTATTTGTTCTAGTTCTGTGAAAAATGTGGCTGGTAGCTTGATAGGGATTGCACTGAATTTGTAAATTGCTTTGGGTAGTATACTCATTTTCACTATATTGATTCTTCCGATCCATGAACATGGTATATTTCTCCATCTATTAGTGTCCTCTTTGATTTCTTTCATCAGTGTTTTATAGTTTTCTATATATAGGTGTTTAGTTTCTTTAGGTAGATATATTCCTAAGTATTTTATTCTTTTCGTTGCAATGGTGAATGGAATTGTTTCCTTAATTTCTTTTTCTACTTTCTCATTATTCGTGTATAGGAATGCAAGGGATTTCTGTGTGTTGATTTTATATCCTGCAACTTTACTATATTCATTGATTAGCTCTAGTAATTTTCTGGTGGAGTAGATTCCTTAAAAAATTGCAAATAGAACTACCTTATGACCCAGCAATCCCACTTCTGGGCATACACACCGAGGAAACCAGAATTGAAAGAGACACATGTACCCCAATGTTCATTGCAGCACTGTTTATAATAGCCAGGACATGGAAACAACCTAGATGTCCATCAGCAGATGAATGGATAAGAAAGCTGTGGTACATATACACAATGGAGTATTACTCAGCCATTAAAAAGAATTCATTTGAATCAGTTCTGATGAGATGGGTGAAACTGGAGCCAATTATACAGAGTGAAGTAAGCCAGAAAGAAAAACACCAATACAGTATACTAACACATATATGGAATTTAGAAAGATGGCAATGACGACCCTGTATGCAAGACAGGAAAAAAGACACAGATGTGTATACCAGACTTTTGGACTCAGAGGGAGAGGGAGAGGGTGGGATGATTTGGGAGAATGGGAATTCTAACATGTATACTGTCATGTAAGAATTGAATCGCCAGTCCATGTCTGACGTAGGGTGCAGCTTGCTTGGGGCTGGTGCATGGGGATGACCCAGAGAGATGTTGTGGGGAGGGAGGTGGGAGGGGGGTTCATATTTGGGAACGCATGTAAGAATTAAAGATTTTAAAATTAAAAAAAAATAAAAAATTTAAAAAAAAAATCCAACCAAAATAATGAGAAAACAATTTTCATCCCCAATAAATCCAGAAAAACACTTGGAATGCCAAACCATAATATGTTAATATATGTATATGAAAAGCAGATGGATGAAGTATTCAAATCAAACTAAATGGTCAAAAAAGCTTGACAACTCTATTTAAAGAAAAAAGACAAAAACAAAGCAGTTTTACTCTGTAGAAACCAGAAGCATTAAGGAATTGGAGAAGTACTGGCTTTTACAGAAGATGGAGTGAAATAAGGTCTAAAAACAGGAGCATTTCAAAGTCTGTATAATAAGCAATTAAATCTCTACTTGAACCAAGGCAGTCATGTAATTTCTCCAACACAAACTCATCTTAGAAGTTAAAAAAGTTTATTCCCTAAAGAACATAAACAAGAGATTTGGATTCATCAGATACAGAGGAGGGATACATGTGAATTGCAGAGTGCCCTGGGTGCTCCTTCACCGTGTATAACTCCCAAATGGTAGACAGCAACCACACCTGAGACTGAAAGATCCTTCTACAAAGGAGCTGAACTTCCAGGGAAAAGAATTATCAACACCAACCCTTTATGGTTCATAATGAAAATGGTAAGTGACCACAGGACCACCCGACAATGATGATCACCAAAAAGGTTAAAGTCATTGCCACTGCCTGTCAAACACAACACACACACAGGCAATCAGTTCTTTAGTGTCTCATTGTTAACAATGACTAGAGAGCCAACAGATACTTAAGGAAAGCTTCCCATGAAAGAAACTCATAAAAGAGAATTGAAAAAGAGGTCAGAATGGGGCACCAAAAAAAAACAAAAACAAAACTTTTGAGTAATAACACTGTCAAAGAGATAAGAGAAAATGTTACATCCATGATAATGTTAAAAAACAACATGGAGAATGGAAAAGAACTCTTAGAAGATTTAAAAAGATAATGAAAATTACCTCAATAAAGTTGAAGAAATACAAGCAAAGTGAACAAAAAGTAAGGAATGAAAACTGAAAAAGAAATAACAAGAAACTTAGGACTGATTCAACAGATTAATATCCAAGTAAAATATATTCAGCAGAGAGTAATGAATGGGAAATTTGGAAACAAGATGAAAAATTCTCAAGAAAATCTTCACTGATGAATTCTGTACTGGGCAAACCAAACATAAGAATATAATGTATTTCTCAGATATGTAAAATCTAAAATATATACTTTCCCAATGCTCTTTTTCTCAAGAAGCTATCAAAAGACATGCTACCCAAAAAGAAGAGGCTAAATTAAAAAAAAAAAAAGCCAAGGCAAAAGGTAGGAGATCCAACAGGAGACAAAGGATCCAAATAATGGCAAAAAAGCTACAGCAGTTAAAGGACATCTAGATTTTAGAAGATGAGGCTGCTATATTAAACGTAATTATAAAAATTTAAAGCACAGAAAACGCATTCCACAAAATTGATAATATCCTATTATTTGTTTAAAAATAAAAAATTCTTATATGTATATGAGGAAAAAACTAAAAGGAAACACCAACATGTCATGGCAAAATTAAGAAGTGGTATGATTATGGCTGATTTTTACTTTTGTACTTTTCTCCTTTTCTGAATTTGTTAAGTTGTATGTGTAATTTTATATCTACAGAAAATGTTTACATGTGTAATATGAAAGCACTGATGGAAAATCTAGATTTTCTCAGTTTCTCTGCCTGCTTTAGAGTCAAACCAAGCAAGCTTTGTCATTATATCATAATTATAACATCAGACACTGAATGACTTGTATACAGGAAACATTTAACACAAATTATTTCATTTAAGCCTCACAACACTCCTAATAAAATGGGACTATTTATATTAATACTATACAGATGAGGAAAGTAAGGCACCAAAGTTAAATAACTTGCCCAAAGTCACTAAGTTGACATAGAAAGGACATGCTTATAAAATGATTTTAAAAATCGTTAACTTCCTAGCTCCCCAAAGAAAACTAATTTTCATACCTGGTGATAGAAAATAAGAGATAATTCTAAGAAAATGATACTTCTTCATTACTCTAATTATCTATATTTTGATTTGAAAGAGCAAATTACATTTAAAAAGTTTACTATATTTTATGTATACAGTTACATGATATATAGTGGCACTTGTATCATTTGGTCAATTATTGGGCACTAATCCTAGAATACCAGAAGTCTACCATATAGAAATTCATATACAATTTGGTTAAGAGTCATAAAATAGCTACTGAATTTAATAAACAGAATTTGGCACTGAAGAGCCAAAAGACAAATAAAATGAAAGTGCATACTGGTAGTTTTCCTAATAATAGTTTTTGAAAGATCTGTGTATTTACATGTTTGTTTCTGATTTCCCCATCTATAATGTCTTCTATTACTAAAATAGTAGGTGTTCAATAAATTCTGAGGGAAAAAGACATGAATGAAGGGAAATGCTGCAAATACTACTGGCATTTTTTGTAGTTACAGAATAATAGCACTAGTTTACTAAATGTCAGGCATCATTCATGCTTTCCTAATTTCTTTTAATGAGATAGTTATCCCATTTTGCATATGAAGAAAGTGAGGCCAAATAAATTATGGACTTGTCAAAATTACCCAATTAGTAAAATGCAGAAAAGGATATGTATTCAGACAATCTCGTTCAGAACCCATTCTATGAACCCTATATTATATGGTTTCAGCAACTGAAAGCCAAAGAAAAGATATCAATTTACTGAGATAAAATTATTTTTGTCTATGACAGGAGAACAAAGAAATTTCATATAGCTTGTCTTGCCTCAGTAAAAGTCCAGAGATGCTGACTTGGTAAAAAGTGCTAATCAATAACAAATCATACACCAATATAAAAATCAATCATATACCAACATAATGATGTTAAACAATAAGATATAAAAGAAATGTTTACTTCTCCAAGAGTCTGAGAGGCATCCATTATTGTTAAATAGTGATAACCTTCCAGCATAATGAGGGCACCTATCATATGATGATTTTAACCATATTTTCTAATTTTTCCATAATTCATTTTAGAAAAAATAGAACAGAATCAATCATCATGTTGCTATTAATAAAATTCTGTACAGTTAATCCTTCTTTGTTCAAATTAGCATTTTTACCTTAGAAGTGAGACACAGTCATTATTAATCTATTTCTAATGTAGAAAATTATGTAGGTGAGAGAAAAGCAAAAAATAAAAAAGGTAAGCCAACATTACTCATCTTGCCATCTAACAAAATTTTAAAGTCAATTTCTAAAGTACTGTCAGAGATTATAACAGCAATGACTGAGTATAATATAAATCTGAAAAATAGATCCTTTGAGAGTAGAATTATCTTTATAATACTAAAGAACAAAGTGGTAAAACAAAGGGAATCCTACTTAATTTTTGACCTGGAGGAGAAAAACATTTTTTCATGAAAATTTCATGAAATTGGAGAAAGAAAATATGGCCAATCTCAGATTGTAAATCCACTAAAATATTACTTATATATATTAATTCCACAAACTATGTTCTAATATGTCTTAACTATTTAGCTATCTATTTATCTATGTACCTTGACAACAAAGGCACGTAACTATGAAGATTGTTAATGAAAAGTTTACTACAAAGTAAGCTTCTTTATTGAAGATAAATCAGAAAAACAAGAGAGTATGCTTTACAAGTACAATTAAAAGAATAGAAAAAAATAAGGAAAATATAATATAAAATCTGTTATTTTTTACAGTTACGTTAACAGTCTGTTTCAATTTAATGGTTAACAGTTATGTTAACAGTCTGTTTCAATTTAATGGTAAAAAGAATTCCAAAAATGAAAGGCAAAGTTCAGTTTATCGCTAATGGAAAATGAAACTACTTCTACCTGGAGAATAGACAAACCTGAAAAACTACAAAATGATGAAAAATTTTAACAAAAATGTGGCAAAATATACAATTAAATGCAATGCATAAACTCTAACAAATTGGGACACACTATTAATTAACAACAAGAAAACGGGATATTGGTAAACAGATTAAAAGTACTACTGATAAGATCACTCTGATGACTTATGAAGCTCTAAAACTTATCTTGTCTGTACCCTAGAAAACAACTAACCTGATTGTCTCTCTTCTCAGCTAAGATATAAGCAATGTCAAGGAGCATTTTATTCCAAAGCCGATAATCATATCTGGCCATAACTGCCTTGTAACTGTCCATGCACATAGTCTTTGAAGCAGAGGATTAAATGTTCCTGCCCATTTTATCTAGTCCCCAAGACTCGTCCTGCAAAGTGAATAAAAATGATTATCTTTAAATCTATCCCTCATACACATACCATAAAAGAAAAAAAAAGGGGGTGGGGGAGGAGAACCAGAGAAGAGATTAAAGATGAAAAGAAAATAATCCTTGAAAAGATGGAAATTATCATCCAGCCTGGAATTAAATTCTCAGCAAGATTTCCACACTTTGTTGAAGGGTAGGACTGGTATCTCACTTTTTATGAAACTGAACTTTGGAAGACATGTTCATTAACGTACACAGAGAAATTACCATAGTATTCTGAAGTAAATTTGAGAATAACTTGAAAAATAGGTTAGCTTTTGAAAAATAAGGATAAACTTAACATTAATCTATTTTTCTTGGTACAATGCATCTGAAAAACAGCTAAATAAAAGGGAATTGCTGTACACAGACAGAAGAATGACAGATTGAAAAGTAAATAGAAAATATAAAGAAAAGAAAAAAGTACATATAAAGGGCAGAAAATAATAAAAGTCATGAAATTAGAAAAAATATACAGTATCAGGGAACTTTTAAGTAATAAGTAGTATATTTATAGTACCTTGTCAAAAAAGCTACAACTTGGTACAAAGTCTCCCAAAACACAGAATAAAATGTACTTGATGTTTGTTCCATACAGAAAATTTTTTCAACAATAAACTGTGATTTTACCTTTATAAAAAAGATAAAATTAAGTAAAAGATCTGCCTCTTTACCAAATAAATAGGAAAGGGACACTCTTAAATCTCATTTTTGTCATGGTAATGTGTGTAAGTTGAATACAGTCAGATATTGCTACTAAAAGGGATGTAATTTGGGAATATTTAAATATATGTTTATGCAAACACACAGTTTCTTTATAAACATGCACATATATATAAGAGAAAAAGAATAGTCATTTAGTCATTGTAGGTAAACACAGTTTAAATCTTGAAAAATTCAGAACAGCTAAATTAACAAAATTATCTTGTTAGAGGAAAACAAGGGGAAAATAAATATACTTGACTCAGAACTTACATAGATAATTCTAAAACAGAAGCAAAAGGGAAAATGAGAATCTATCAGTTCCTCAGGACTTAGTCTACCTACTTCAACTGATTTTAGAAACACTACATTTAAGTTATTATACCACTAGGAATAGAAAGAATCCTACTAGGTCACAACTACCTATTACAATTAGATGGAACTCTTTAAAATATATATATATATATATATATATATATACACACACACACACAAATATTTACATATTTATGTATAGTAACAATGAAACCATGTAATTAAGTAGGAAAAAACCTGTGAATTTGGAATTTCAACTATTATTTGGTTTTATCAAAGAATATGGCCTGCTGGACCCCTACAACTTATTTGGTTATAAAATAAAAATGCAAGAAAATAACTATACATTCAGAAAGAGATTTGGTAACGTTCATCAGAAAATTTCAATTTTCATTCTCAAGACTAACAAATGTCAGTTATTAAAATAAGCACACATTTTACTTCAACAGAGAATACAAACCATTCATGCAAATTTTGGAGAAAATTTTGTGTTTTTCAAGAGCAAAGTAATTAATTTAAATTAATATTTAATCTAAATAAAGCTTAACTGGAATGGAATATATTTAACAAAACTAAATGAAAAGGAAATAAAGCGTTAGTTACTTACCAGCAAGAGTACTTGTATGCCTAAAAGCTCTGACCTGGGAGTCTGACAAACCAGTCAAAAGCGAGATTACTGTGTCCATCATATACTCATCATAAATTATGCTATATTGACACTGTCGAATCAGGACTCCAATAAATTCACAAAAGTTTGAACGAAATTTTTTCCACTGAGGTCCAGGCATGGTAAGGGGATAATCACCACTGTCCTAAAAGGGATAAAAAGAAAAAATAACATATTAAATATAATATATGATATCCAGTTTGATTTCTTTTTTCCTCCTACTGGAAAAGGAACACTTTTTCTCAAAGTATATGTGGACAGATATCAAGAGGTACATGATGGCTTTCTCCTTTTTGCTTGTTTTGATCTGCCCCAACTGAATAATTGTTAGTAAGTTCAAAATTGTTATTCGGAAAAGGCACTGGAAACCCACTCCAGTACTCTTGCCTGGAAAATGCTATGGACAGAGGAACCTGGTAGGCTGCAGTCCGTGGGGTCACAACCGGTATTTAATTCATTATTCTAAGTCATTCATTCAAAATAATAGTTTAAGTTTTGTTGTACTTGGGAACTAGTTGAGGTAATTTAAAGCAAAGAAGAAAACAAACAAACAAAAAAAAACAAGTTTAACTAGAAAGGATTATTTGCTACTGAATTCAGATCAAATTAATCATGATATGTGTAACAGCACCTTTCAATTATATTAAATAAGACACTTTAAAGAGTTAAGCATTTCAAAAGTATAACCAACTTCCCACATATGAAATTTCAACCCTACTTCTTCTAACTCTGCTATGAACTTTCATTTAACTCTATAGTTTATGCACTGAATTTATTAACTTTTCCAAGAAAAAGCCGGTTACCATGGGCTCTTGGTATCACCAGATTGTGTCATCTTATTTAAAATACAAAACTGACAGCTGAATCCAGCAGAGGTTTCTCACTCTAGCCTAAAACATTTTGGTGGAGAAATGGAAATTCACAACGCAGAGAGTGAGAAATTCTGTGAACTTCGTTATCAGACTATTCTCAATTTGTGGCTGTTTGTTTTTTACAGGCCAAAATGCGGCTAGGAAATTTGGACACAAATGAGGTCTTGAGCTCTGTTGGTGTCCCATGAAAGAGTACTTTGATAATTACAACAACAAAGAATCTCAAAGAATCTCAACAGCCTTGAACAGAAAGAAGGGGAAAGCTTGGCACTTAAGTTAAATACCCCACAAAGAGAGTTTATTTTGGTATTACATGAGCACTACATGGGATACTAAGCTCGATCAGTTCAGTTCAGGTCAGTCGCTCAGTCGTGTCGACTCTGTGATCCTATGGACTGCAGCACAACAGCCTCCCTGTCCATCACCAACTTCTGGAGTTTACTCAAACTCATGTCCGTTGAGTCGGTGATGCCATTCAACCATCTCATCCTCTATCATTCCCTGCTTCTCCCACCTTCAGTCTTGTCCAGTATCAGGGTCTTTTCAAATGAGTCAGCTCTTCACATCAGGTGGCCAAAGTACTGGAGTTTCAGCTTCAACATCAGTCCTTGCAATGAACACTCAGGACTCATCTTCTTTAGGATGGACTGGTTGGGTCTCCTTGGAGTCCATGGGACTCTCAAGAGTCCTCTCTAACACCAGAGTTCAAAAGCATCAATTCTTCCATGCTAAGTTTTTTTTTACATTCCAACTTACACTTCCATACATGACTACTGGCAAAACCACAGCCTTCACTAGACAGACCTTTGTTGACAAATGTCTTTCCTTTTTAATATGCTGTCTAGGCTGGTCGTAACTTTCCTACCAAGGAGTAAGCATCTTTTAATTTCACGGCTGCAGCCACAATCTGCAGTGATTTTGGAGCCCCTGCCGCCACCCAAATAAAGTCTGCCACTGTTTCTCTATCTATTTCTCATGAAGGAATAGGACCAGATGTCATGATCTAAGTTTTCTGAATGTTGAGCTTTAAGCAAACTTTTTCACTCTCCTCTTTCACTTTCATCAGGAGGCTTGTCAGCGCAGAATGACAAGGAATTCACACTCACTCCAAATCTCTTTTTATCAGCTGACCACAGGTTTCAACCAGGTAATAAAAGCCTGAGACAACAGAAAAGACAGAACCTATTTTGATGCAGGCCAGAGAGGATGATCCTCAATTGCTATGGGCAAGGTAAGACGTACAGCTCACTTCTCTAGACCTTTCTCCCAAAAAAGCCAGAAACCTTAATCTTGTGGGGGAGGGCCAGAGATTCACCATCATGGCACAGCAAAAACCCACTACAGCTAGGAGAAGAGTAGAAAAAAAGAATCCTATAGTACATATAAAGATGAGAAAAATAAGTTCTAAAGAACCTGTCCCAGATCACACAGCTACAAGTCTCCTCTGGTTCTGGGTTTGTAAATCCACATATTCTCTATTCTACAATGGAGCGTCACCTGGTTTACTCCAGTCGCCTTGGAGGACAGAAAGGCTGTCTAGTGAATACTCTTCCAAAGGAGAAAAACTCTTGTTTTTTCTGCCAAACGAGAGACAAAAAATGAAAATGCCTATTTTGGAAGTTCTGGGAACACTGATGGGTGTGGGTAGGTAAGGGTGTGAAGCTTCAGAGACAAGAGTCAACAATGAGAAATAGAAGATTGTAAGCTTCTAACTGGGATTATAGCAAGAATCTTAAAAGGTAAAAGGTGCACTGCAAGGCAGAACTCATGTAGTTAGCAGAGGTGGAAGGCTAACTGCCTAATTCCTAAGACTTTGGTATTTGAGAACGCAATGTGGTCACAAATTAAAATATTTAAAGAGATAAAACAGTTTCTAAGAATAATTTGATTTTTTACCCAGCTGATGGACAATGTTATAAAAAAGTTCACCTATTTGGTAAAACCTGGCTTTTGGTTACCTAATTTCAACAGACTTTGCCTGAGGCTATGTACCACTATTGCTTAAAACAATGATCTGCAAACAACTGTTTGGAGAAACTATCCATCCACCCACTCATTTATCTTTTCATACCATTTATTAAGCAACAAATAGCTCTGGCACTGTACCAGGTCCTCAGGCATACAACCAGAACAAGGATACTCTTCTAAGAATTTCTACTCTCTATTTTTTTTTTACACTTTTATTGAGATATAATTGATATATGACTCTGTGTAAGTTTAAGTTATACAACATGTTGATTTAATACACATATATTGCAAAGCTTATCACCACTCAATTAGGTAACACCTCCATCCCATTACTTTTTGTATGTGTGACATAAGATTTAAGATCTTCTCTCTTAGCAAGTTTTAAGTATGCAACACGTACTATTGCTGTACATTAAATCATTAGAACTTATTCATCTTGTAAGTGGAAATTTAAACTCTTTTATCAACTTCTCCCCATTTCTCCAATCCCCTAAATAAACTAATTGATAAGATGAACACATTAAACTGTAAAAGAATTAAATACAATAATAGGAATGTGACAAGGGTATTTAGTACTAGGAAAAAATGTCAATTCTCTGCAGAAGCAACTGGATAGGGAAAAGAGGGTCAACACCTTTCCTAGGTAATCACAATAGCAAAGGCCCATAAACAAAAGTACAACAATGGGAGGAAAGAACTGCTTTAACTTTGGAATCTAAATTGGATTCTATAACCAAGAAGAAAGATGGGGTTGGATCAAAGAAAGGTAAGGAAGCCAAACTTTACTTTGGAGAAAACAGGTGGTCACTGAATTAAAAAGCAGAGACATTACTTTGCCAACAAAGGTTCATGTGGTAAAAGCTATAGTTTTTCCAGTAGTCATGTATGGATGTGAAAGTTAGATTATGACTCTCTAACTGTGAGAGTTAGAAAGCTGAGCGTGGAAGAACTGATGCTTTTGAACTGTGGTGTTGGAGAAGACTCTTGAGAGTCCCTTGGACTCCAAGGAGATCCAACCAGTCCATCCTAAAGGAAATCAGTCCTGAATATTCACTGGAAGGACTGATGCTGAGGCTGAAACTCTAATACTTTAGCCACCTGATGCGAAGAGCTGATTCATTTGAAAAGACCCTGATGCTGGGAAAGACTGAAGGCAGGAGGAGAAGGGGACATCAGAGGATGAGATGATTGGATGGCATCACCAACTCAATGGACATGAGTAAACTCCGGGAGTTGGTGATGGACAGGGAGGATTGGCGTGCTGCAGTCCACGGGGTCGCAAAGAGTTGGACACGACTGAGCAACTGAACTGAACTGAAGGATGTTCATCAACAGCTATGAGCTTTAAAAATTTATTTTTGGTTCCAATGCGAAAAATAGAGGAAAAGGTGAAGGAAATGGAGCAAAGGTGACTCTCCACTGCAGTCAATCCAAAACCAAAAGTGTGAGGGGAGAGACCATTTAATATACTAACAATAATGACAGACAAAATGGGAGGGATGTGATGAATATTTGAAAATTGAAGAAATAAAATCTACTGAAGTGAATAATGGACAAAAATGACTTTCTGTTTCTGAGTGGAACCTGTTTCCTCACAACAGGAAACAAATAATTCTTTACTCCATGACTCCTGCAGAAGGCATAACACTTTTAAGAATGCCTAATTAGTATATCCCATAAGAAGAGACTGCTGCTACTGCTAAGCCGTTTCAGTCGTGTCTGACTTTGTGCAACCCCAGAGAAGGCAGCACACCAGGCTCCTTCATCCATGGGATTTGCCAGGCAAGAGTACTGGAGTGGGTTGCCACTGCCTTCTCCGTAAGAAGAGAATGACACCCTTTAGTTCGTAAATGATTGATAGAGAATATTCTATTTTTAGACAGCACACCACACTGCTATCTACAGTCAAAATACATACAAAATTTCTGGAACACGCTGTCAATGGATGCTAAAACCATTAAGAGGCAAGTTGACATAACCAAATGTTAATAAAGTGCCAAATAATTTGAGACTTGAAAAGGGAAAAGCAGTTTCACAAAAAGATTCAAGAGTTATTACCTTAAATTAAACAAGTGCTTAATCAGAATAATTAAGTGGGCAACCTGACATTATGAGCTACCTACTGTGACCAAATATGAAGTATACAGCATCACCGATGAAATTATCTTTCCGAGGAATGTAAATATAATTTTAAAAAGTCACTAGACCTAACTTTCAGTTACAAAATAGAGGCCATATTTTAGGAAGCTATACTATAGGAATAACTTAAATGATACCATGGAGGGAAAACAATTAAATAAAAATGAGGTATTGTTTTAGATGACAACTAGGTTGTCATCTGAAAGTTAATGTGATGCAAATAACAAAAAATATGGAAAAACTATTTCATATTTAAAAAGTCCTCAGAACACAACAATCAAGTGCAGTATGTAAATCAGTGTGCTTTACTTCACTGTTGTCTAATATCCTAGTTATGTTTCTATCAAGGGGCCATTAGCCCTTATTGATTTCTCTTCCCCCAGATATATGCCTGCATGCTCCATCACCTTCTTCAAGTCTTTATTTAAGGTTACATACTTAACATGGTTTTTCTGACCATCGTATTTAAAATAATCCTTCCTTTTCAAATTTCTTCGGTCTTCTCTGATTTATTATTCTGCATAGCATTTATTATCATTTGCCATACTCTTTTGGCTAATATATAGCCATTCATTAGCTTTTCCCCTGAATAAAATGAAAATTCCTATGAAGACTGGGATTTTGGTTTATTCAGTGCTATATCTTCCATTTTTGGCATGGTTAACAGACAGTCAAATATTTCTTGGTAGAACAAATGAATTACCTCAAAACTGATACTGTCAAAATGGGCCCAGAATAATGGTTCAGTTCAGTTCAGTAACTCAGTCGTGTCCGACTCTTTGCGACTCCATGAATCGCAGCACACCAGGCCTCCCTGTCCATCACCAACTCCTGGAGTTCACCCAAACTCATGTCCATTGAGTCAGTGATGCCATCCAGCCATCTCATTGTCTGTCGTCCCCTTCTCCTCCGGCCCCCAATTCCTCCCAGCATCAGGGTCTTTTCCAATGAGTCAGCTCTTCGCATAAGGTGGCCAATTATTGGAGTTTCAGCTTCAGCATCAGTCCTTCCAAAGAACATCCAGGACTGACCTCCTTTAGAATGGACTGGTTGGATCTCCGTGCAGTCCAAGGGACTCTCAAGAGCCTTCTCCAACACCACAGTTCAAAAGCATCAATTCTTCGGTGCTCAGCTTTCTTCACAGTCCAACTTTCACATTTATAAACGTATCTAAATGATCCTATCAATATTTTTCTTAATTATAAACTTTGATAACTTTTGTTTCTTTAGGCACAGACAGAAATGAGGAAAATATATAAAGTCAAAGCAGCAATGGGACTACCAATGTCACTCCTTTTAAATATGTCCTGCTCCACACTGACATCAGCTATTTAAGTGAAGTGCTACCAAACGTCTGGCCTCTACTCCTATCCATGCATCTTCACAAACATTTCATGAGGAGTGGTAAATGATTAATGGGTTTGTAAGAAAAAAAAATGCTTACAGACCTCAAGACATTGATTACCTCTGATGAGAAGCATTTTAGTAGTATTAATAGTTCAGTTCTTAAGCTGAAGTTGGGAGATTTACATATCTTACACATTAAGTACATTTTTTGGTATGTATTGAGTGACATATAATTTCTTTAGGTGGATGCATTAAAAAGTGTTTGAAACTATCCACATCAACATCTTTGTGTTCCTAAAATCAATAGAAGAAATCCCAAATTCTGGGGTATCATTATCTAAATTATTACAATGTCACAGTCTGTGTTTAACATCTGTGACTTCACATATCACAGTGATCAGTAGAGTTCTGCATTTTAATTTTCCCTCACAGTGTCAAAATGCATAACAACTGTGTGTCATGGGAACAAAGAAAAGGATATACTTCTTATCTTTGGAAAGATCAGTAGAAAACGTATTTATAAAACAAAACTGAGTATTTTACATTTTATCATTAATATTATTAAATATATCTTTTGAACTTTTGTTTTTAAATTATACTGTACATTTAAAAACAACAAAAATAACTATAAAGGTTATTTACAGGAGAGATTTTGTGGCCGTCTGCCATGATGCACAAAAGAGAAATTGCTCTTTACTATCAGACCAGATGAGATGGCTGGATGGCATCACTGACTCGATGGATGGGAGTCTGAGTGAACTCCGGGAGTTGGTGATGGACAGGGAGGCCTGGCGTGTTGGGATTCATGGGGTCGCAAAGGGTCGGACACGACTGAGCGACTGAACTGAACTGAATCAGACCTCTGCTAATTAAGCTGAAACTAACTCTTTCAATTTTGGCAAACCCTCAGACTTCCAAAGTATCAGTAAATTCATATGCCCGTAGAAATATATGTACACTAATTAAGAAACAATATAAAAATGTATTTGGAAAGAACAATTTTACAAGTCAATCCAACAAAAATGTTATTATAATCTTACTCATCTCTGTGTCTGGAGAGGCAATGGCAACCCACTCCAGTACTCTTGCCTGGAAAATCCCATGGATGGAGGAGCCTGGTAGGCTATAGTCCATGGGGTCACTAGGAGTCGGACACAACTGAGCGACTTCACTTTCACTTTTCACTTCCATTCACTGGAGAAGGAAATGGCAACCCACTCCAGTGTTCTTGCCTGGAGAATCCCAGGGACAGGGGAGCCTGGTGGGCATCCGTCTATGGGGTCACACAGTGTCAGACATGACTAAAGCGATTTAGCAGCAGCAGCGGCAGCATCATCTCTGTATCTCTAGCATTGATCTAGGACACTGTCTCATGTGCTCAGGAGGACAACAATGTTTTGGACATGACTTATTTATTAGTACTAAATACAATCTCCTTAGTCTAATCTACAAGGCTATTTTCACTTTTTCCAGCTTTGTATCTCACTATCTCCTCCTCTACAAGTTAAACACCATCTTCTCTATAAGCTCCTTCCAGATTTTATGACTGAACTTTTATTTATCATTGGAAATCTAATTTTAATAGTTGAATAATCATTATCTGATGTATGAAGCATTCACACCTCAGATAATGATCTCATCCTGTGGGTTCTCATGGGTCTTATATTTTTTAACTATTGAAGTTGTCAGTGTATTACTGCTATTAGTTTACAAAGTTATTTTATCATTTAGAATATAAATTCACTGTCTAGAGCCATAACCTTGTTGATCTCTATAGTTCCTATGCAAAAGTTGGACATGCATTAAGTGTTATTACTGAACAAATACAAAATTACATTAATACCATAGAAATAAGTTTGAAAGATCAAACAGTTCATTTAACACTTGTCAAAATAAAAAGTTACCCCTAAAATAAATGTGCATCATTTATATCACATTTATGTCACACATCAATTACATCATGATTTTGTAGGTATATTTTAAAACTGAAGGATATAATGCTTGAAATTACCACAAAGGAATAACCTCAATATACAGCTGATTATGATTAACGCAGACAGGGAGTTAATCCAGTTCCCAGCAATACAAGTATTACTGTTGAGTCATACTTTGGTTTATGATTATCTCATTTAAGCATTTCTCATAATGTGTCTCAGAAAACTCAATCTACATTAAAGATTTAATATTAATCAATAGAATATAATTGATCCTTTAAGAAATACTAGCTAAATTCCACAACTTATTCAGTTAGTCCTAAGACACATGTAATAAAACCCACCAGAAAGTTATAATATGACTAAAGGTGTAACTATTACTTGTACCCATCTCCAGCTATTTCAGATTATACACTTAGAGTTACATATTAGGCAGGATACAGTAGTGGCTACCAATATGAACTTAGGAGCTAAATGATCTGGGTTCAGTTCCTGGCTTTGCCATTCACTAGTTTTGTGACCTCAGAGAAGTTTCTCTACCCTTTTGGCCTCAATATTATTATCTGTGAAAAGGAGATACAGAAAACCTGCCTCATGAAAATGTGAAGAATTACATTTTTATGAAAAGTACTTACAATGGTGCATGGTACCGAATAGGTGCAGTATCTGTATTTGCTACTATTATTTTTCAACATGTTTCATCATGTCTTTAATAATTATACCTCAAGGTTCATAGGTATAATATTATTTCCAGTCTGGAACCTTTCCACATTACAAATTGGGTACAAATTCTTGAGTCTGTATTACTTTCCTACACGGTTATTCCTTTGTTTTGGCATTTCTCATTTCCAACTTTGCTTCCTTTCTTTAATATTCTGTTTACCTTTCTCAACTTGGAGTAGTCTCCAAAGTAATATAGACAACATGAACTGAACAATGCACTGCAACAAAATATAACTTTATTTTTATCTAAAAATAAATAATTTACTATAAATATTTAAGATAATGAATAAGATTGGTATGTCCTCACTAGGTCCATATTCCAGATTGTTCTGTGTCACAGATAGTATTTGAGGTATCCTATTTGAGGTATTTAGGAGAACAAAAATAGTTCAGTACTCTAAAGGATTGACACAAGAAATGGAACTCTTCTTAGGTTGTTCATAAGTTACTTATCATTGCAATGGATTTATGATTTATACTATGTTTAACTCTTCACAAAATGGAAATGCAAAGATTTCTGGAGAAAACAGACACAAAAATCTATAATCACAAGTGAACAACAAGAAACATGGAGGCACTGACACTTCCTGCACAAGCTCTCCTTTAGACCACTATGAAACTTAAAGCCATGATGACAAGCTAATGATATCCATCATTAGAAACTCACCAGCAATTATCCTTTAGTTAAAAATAAATTAAAAACAAAGAAAAACTGACCTAGTAGTACAAGTATTTAATTCTATAAATAAATATATGCTTTAACAAACACTAACAATAAATACAGTGTACTGACATAAGGATAAAAGGAAACAACTTCCTATTTTTATTTATTAGGTGTTTAGGAAATTAACTTAGTTCAAAATTAAGAAAGTCTGCAACAATTAACAGGCAGCTACCTTTTAAGCAACTTCCTTACAAGAACAGAACTATACAGCCTTCTGAGAAGTGTGGGGAAGACATGGGCAGAATAATTTCACATATAAAATTAGCCTTTTCATAAGTTTTTATTACTAGAAATTTAGAAATGTTTCACTGATAGAAGATACAATCAAAAATATTTAGAGACTTTAAATTCAGGTTTCCTCTATCATGTTTTGGCATCTCTTCACATTTTCTCAGTTTGTACTATTTAAACATTTTTACATTTCATAATATCTTTAATCATTTAATAACTGCTCAAAAGGATAAGCAAAAAGTACTATACTTAAGTTTAAATCAACAAATTCACATAAGCACATATGATTAGAAATGAGAAGAAAAAAAATCTAGAAGGTAAGTCATAATCACTATAAAGAGCACAATAAACAACATTTAGAATTATGAGCAGAGCAATACAAAATAACACACATACGAATGAAAGGTACTAAGTGAACACAGTTGACCCGTGCAAAACACGGGTTTGAACTATGCAAATCCACACAAAGTTTTTCAAATTTAAATAAATTGGGAAATTTTTTTTATAGATTTGCAAAAACTTGAAAATTAACTGGCAAACCACACAGCTTGTCAACCGAAAAACTAAGAAAAATAGAAACATCATAAATGCTTAAAATAATGATATCAATTATTTTATCACTACCATAAAATATACATAAATCTACTATAAAAAGTTAAAATATATCAAAACTTACCCACACAAACACTTACAGACTGTCACATGGTGCCATTTGCAGTTGGGAGAAATGTAAACAAATGTAAAGATGCAATATTAAAACATAACTGCATAAAATTAACTATAGAACATACTGTATTACTGTCATAATTTTGTAACTACTTCCTGTTGCTATTTTAGTGAGTACTGGCTTAATATGCTGTGTGACACTAATCATCTCCATGTGAGTACTTTGTTTCTTTAGTAAACTGCATAATTACAGTAAAATGGAATCTCTTGCTCTTCTTTCATATTTAACATCATATTTAGTACAATGCCATGAGAAACCTTCAATAATACCATGAGACCCACAGGAAGTGCTACTAGTGATGCTGGAAGTGCTCCTCTGAAGCAGAGAAAAGTTGCTTGATATGTACGAAAGACTGAGGTCTGCAGCTCTGGCTGCCCACCATTTCAAAATAAATGAAATCCAGCATAAAGACCATTTAAGAAGAAAAGGAAATTCATGAAATGATCACTGTAGCTATTCCAGCAGGCATAAAAACCTTGCACTTTTCATGATATCTTTTTATTTCATTTTGAATGCAGCTCTTATATTGGTATAGGACTGCTTCAAGAAAGGCATATCTATGACTTCTAATATAAGTGGAGAAAATGTAGTCATTATATGAAAACATAAAGCAAAAGAAAGGTGAAACATATAAAGCTGGAGAATTTAAAGCCTCAAAAGGATTGATAATTTTAGAAAAAGTGTTTAACAAACAAAAAGATAACCAGCAAAGAAAATTGTGCTGACCAAGAGGCAGCAGACAAATTTAAAGTCTTCATTAAGACAATCACTAAGGAGAAAGGACAACTGCCTAAAATAAATTTTTTAACTTTTATTGAAATACAGTTGATTTACAATGTTGTATTTGTTTCAAGTGGACATCAAAGTTATTTAGGTGTGTACATATGTATGTGTATGTTTGTATATAAATATTTCTTTTTTTACATTTTTTTACATTCTCTTCCATTATATGTTATTACAGGATACTGAGTCTAGTTTCCTGTGCTATAACTCTTAGGAACTTGCTGCTTATATATTTTATATATAGTAATGTGTGTATTTTGGAACTAAACCCCTTGTGCCTTTTAGTAAACCAAAAATTTGTTTTCTATGTCTGTAAGTGCATTTGTTTTCTATATAAGTTCATTTGTATCACTTTTCTTAAATTTCACTTATAAATGATGTATGATTTGTCTTTCTGTCTGACTTACGCCACTTAGTATGATAATCTCCTGGATCCAACCACATTGCTGTGAGATTTCATTCTTATTTTTAATGGCTAAGTAATGTTTCACTGCAAACACACACACGCACACACACACAGCACTCTTCTTTATCCATTCATCTGTCAATGGACACTTACAGAGCTTCCATGTCTTGACTGTTATAAATAGCGCTGCTCTGCACATTGTGGTGTATGTATCTTTTTCAACGATTCTTTTTCTTCAGGGTATGTTTTTTATTCACAAGCCCAGGAGTGGGACTGCAGGATCATATGGTAGCTCTATTTTTACTATTTTAAGGAACCTCCATAATGTTCTCCAAAGTGGCTGTCCCCATATACATTACTACCAACAATGTAGGAGGGTTCTCTTTTCTCCATACTTCTCCAGTATTTATTATTTATAGACTTCATGATGTAGGTCATTCTGAATGGTACAAGGTGGTATCTTATTATAGTTTTGATCTGCATTGCTCTAATAATTAGTAATGTTGAACATCTTTTTGTGTGCCTGTTGGCAATCTGTATGCTTCTCTATCTCTTCTGCCCATTTTTTATTTGCTTGCTTTTTTGACGTTGAGTTGCATAAGCTCTTTGTATTATTTCAGAGATTACTCCCATTTCAGTTGCATCATTTGCAAATACATTCTCCTATTCTATAGGTCATCTTTTTGTTTTTGTAATTATGTCCCATTTTTAAATTTGATTTTGTTTCCACAACTCTAGGAGAGGGATCCAAAAAGATATTCCAATGATTTATGTTAAAGAATGTTCTATGTTTCCATATAGGAGTTTTATACTATCAAGTCTTTATTTTTGGTCTAATCCATTGTGTTTTTGTGCATGATGTGAAAGAAAGTTCTTATCTTATTTTTTACATGTAGTTTTTAGATTTCCAGGCACCACTTACTGAAGAGATTTCCTACTCTCCATTGTGGATACCTGCATCCTTTGTCGTAGATTAACTGACCACAGGTACATGGTTTTACTTCTGAGTTTTCTATCATGTTCTATATGTCTGTTTGTGCCAGTACCACACCATTTTGATGACTGTAGCTTTGTGATATAGTCTGAACACAGAGTGCCTGCTTTCTCCAGCATCAGTTTTATTTCTTAACATTGCTTTGGCTATTTGTGGTCTTTTGTGTTTCCACACAAATTCTGTGAAAAGTCTAGTTCTGTGAAAAGTGCCACTGGCAATTTTATAGAAACAGCACTCAGTCTGTAGATTGTCTTCAGCAGAATAGTCATTTTGACAATGTTGATTCCACCAATCCAAAAATATGGTATATCTTCCAAACTATTTGTATCATCTTCAATTGCTTTCAGCATTTTATAGTGTTTGGAGTATAGGTCGTTTACTGCCTTTTCTAGGATTGCCACTGCTGCTAAGTCACTTCAGTCATGCCCAACTCTGTGTGACCCCAAAGACAGCAGCCCACTTTTAGATATTTTTTTTCCCTTTGATACAATGCTAAATGAGATTTTTCTTTAACTTTCTGAATTCCCACTGTTAGTGGGAAATACAACACAGAAATACAACAAATTTCCATGTATTAATTTCATACACTTTAACTTTACAAAATTCACTGATGAGTTTCAGCAGATTTCTAGTACTATATCTAGGATTTTCTAAAGGCAGTGTCATCTGCAAATAATAAAAGTATTCTTCTTTATCTATTTGGATTCTTTTCATTTCTCTTACTACCTTGACTAGGACTTCCTAAAGTGGTGAGAGCAGACACCCTTATCTTGTTACTGGTCTTAGAGGAAGTCCTTTCAGCTTTCCATCACTGAGTATGATGGTAGCTATGCATTTCCTGGTGGCTCAGACAGTAAAGCGTCTGTCTACAATGTGGGAGACCTGGGTTTGATCCCTGGGTTGGGAAGATCCCCTGGAGAAGGAAATGGCAATCCACTCCAAGACTATTGCCTGGAAAATCCCATGGACAGAGGAGCCTGGTAGGCTACAGGCCATGGGGTCACAAAGAGTTGGACACGACTGAGCGACTTCACTTTCACTATGCATTTGTTCATATATGGCCTCTATTATATTGAGCTCTGTTCTATGTCTGCTTTCTGGAAAATTTTTTAAAATTATAAATAGATGTTGAATTTTATCAAAAGCATTTTTCTGCACCAATTAAGAGGGCCATATGGTTTTTATTTTCCAACTTGCTAATGCAAAGTATCACACTTACTGATTTGCAGATATAGAAAAGTTCTTGCATTTCTGAGATAAATCCCACCTAATGACTCTTGAGAGTCCCTTGGACTGCAAGGAGATCCAACCAGTCCATTCTGAAAGGAGATCAGCCCTGGGATTTCTTTGGAAGGAATGATGCTAAAGCTGAAACTCCAGTACTTTGGCCACCTCATGCAAAGAGTTGACTCACTGGAAAAGACTCTGATGCTTGGAGGGATTGGGGGCAGGAGGAGAAGGGGACGGCCGAGGATGAGATGGCTGGATGGCATCACTGACTTGATGGATGTGAGTGTGAGTAACCTCTGGGAGATGGTGATGGACAGGGAGGCCTGGCGTGCTGCGATTCATGGGGTTGCAAAGAGTCGGACACGACTGAGCGACTGAACTGAACTGAACTGACTGAATCACAGTTTATGCTCTTTATACCATATTCGATTTGCTTGTATTTTCTTGAAGAACTTTGTACCTAGGTGCATCAGTGAAACTGGCCTGTGATATATACATATATATATAATTTTTTTTTGCATATCATGTGCTATCACACTGATGTTGGCCTCACAGAATGATCATGGAAATGCTCTTTCCTCTGCAATTTTTAGAAATAGTTTTATAAGGATAGGTGTTTTAATTCACTTCTAAATATCTGATAGAATTGACCTGTGAAATTATCTGGTTACTTTTGTTTGATGGGAGGTTTTTAGTCTCACATTGAATTTCAGTACTTATAACTGTCCTATTCTTGTTTCCTATTTCTTTCTAGTTCCAGCTTAGGAGATTGTAAATTTCTAAGTATTTTTCCACTTCTTATAGATTGTCCATTTTATTGGCATACAGCTGCTCATAGTAGTCTCTTAAGGTCCTTTCTATTTCTGCAATGTCAGTTTTAACTTTTCTTTTTAATTTTTAATTTTATTGATTTGGGCCCTTTCACTTTTGTTTTCTTGATGAGTCTGTCTAAAGTTTTACCATTCTTTAAATCTTTCAATCTTCCAAGGAATTAACTTTTAGTTACATTGATCCTTTCTTTTGCTTTCTTAGTCTCTGTTGCATTCATTTCTACTTTGACATTTGTATTTTCTTTCCATCTACTAACTGGAAGTTTTCCTTGTTCTTAATCTCATTGCTTCTGTGGATACTTAGGATGTTTATTTGAGATTGTTCTTGCTTCCTAAGGTAAGAATGTATTGTTATAAACTTTCCTCACAGAATTCCTTTTGCTGCATCCCACTGACTTTCAGTCTTCATCTTTTCATTTGTTGCTAGGTCTTTACTGATTTCCGCTTTGACTTCTTCAATGATCCATTGGTTGTTTCCTAGAATACATGAAGTCTCCATGTGTTCATGCCATGTGCACAATTTTTTTCCTGTAGCTGATTTCTAGCCTTGTGTTGTGATTGGAAAAGATGTTTCAGTCAATTTCAGCATTCTTAACTTTACTGTGGCTTGCACTGTACCCGGGCATGTGACCTATCCTGGTGAATGCTCTATGTATACTTGAAAAGAATCTGTACTCTGCAGCATTAGGATGGAACTCTCTATGAATATCAATTGAGTCCATTTGGTCTGACACATCATTTCAAGTCTGTGTTTCCTTCTTTTCTATCCAGATGATGTGTCCATTGATGTATGTGAAATGTTAAAGGAATCCTTATTATCGTGTTATTGTGAATTTCTCATTTTATGTCCATTAATATTTGCCTTATACACTGAGGTGCTTTTATGTTGGGTGCATTCATTTACAGCTGTGATATAATTTTGGATTCATTATTATACAATACCCTTGTTGGCCTCTTATAATAGTCTTTTTTTTTTAAGTTTATATTGTCAGATATGAGTACTGTTTCTTCCACCTTCACTTTGACTTCCATTTGCATGAAATACCTTCTATCTTCTCCCTTTCATTCTGTATATAACTATAGATCTAAAGGAATTCTCTTGTTGACAGCATACATACAGGTCTCTTTTTATATTCATTCAGCCAGTCTATGTCTTTTGGCGGAAGAATTTAATCCATTTAAATTTAAGGCAATTTTCAATATGTATGTTCTTACTGTTATTTTGGCAATAGTTTTGGATTTATTTTTATAGTTCTTTTTTCTCCCTTCATCTTCTGTTCTCTTCTTTCATGATCTGATGCTTTTCTTTAGTGCTGTGTTTGGATTCTTTTTCCTTATTTGTGTGTATATCTATTACAGCTTTTTCCATTGTAGTCACCATGAGTGTTTGATACAGCAGTCTGTACATACACATGTTTTCAGTTGTTGGTCACTAGATTTCAAATGTACTTGAAATATCCTGCAATCATATACTCCTTTCACAATTATTGGTACAGATACCATTTATATGCATGTATGATTTCCTATCTTTATTGAATGTTTGATTTTCCTGGTGAACTTTCTTGCTTTGTAATTTTCCTCCTCCTAAAAGTGGGCCTTTCAACCTATAGAATTTCTATTAGCATTTGCTGTATATCTGCTTGCATGGGGCTGGATTCTCATAGTTTCTCCTTGTCTGTAAAGCTTTTGATTTCTTCATTGAATCTATACAAGAGACTTATTGGATAGTGAATTCTTGGTTGTAGGTTTTTCCCATTCTTCACTACAAAGGTACTATGCCAACCCTTTCTGGTCACAAAGTTTCTGCTAAAAATTCAGCTGATAAAACTATGGGTATTTCCTTGTATGTTATTCGTGGTTTTCCCCTTGATGTTTTTTTTTTAATATTTTCTCTTTATCTTTTTGTCAGTTTGATACTGTGAGTCTTGGTATGTTTCTCCTTGGTTTCATCCATATGCTACTGTCTAAACTTAGTAAACGTAGTTACTGCTTCCTTTTCCATGCTGTGGATATTTTAAGCTATTACCTCATCAAATGTCTTCTCAGGCCCTTTCTCTCTCTTCTCTTAGTAGGACTCCTATAATGCAAATGCTAGTGCATTTGACATGGTCCAAAAGATCACTTAAAATACTCTTTTTATGAGAGAGGGTGGTGTATGGGTCTGAGCACCTGCAGATTTTGTTTCTGGCAATGGGGAAATGAGATTGAGGCAGACTGCTGTCTATGGGACAGCGAGACAAACATGATGCACAAGCGCTACCCTTTGATATCACTGTCTCTCTCACCCTTACAGGAGGGTTGTGGAGATCAAGCCCTGAACTCCTGGAGTCGGAGCACTGACTCCAAGATCCTAGACTACCAGAGACCTAACCATAGGGAGTATCAAAGATAGAGAAGCTCGATAGAGTCGGCAAAAACAAGACGGGGAGCTGACTGTGACTCAGATCATGAACCCCTTATTGCCTAATTCAGAGTTAAATTGAAGAAATTGAAGAAAACCACTAAACCATTCAGGTATGACCTAAATCAAATCGTTTATGATTATACAGTGGAAGTGAGAAATAAATTTAAGGGACTAGATCTGATAGACAGACTGCCTGATGACCTATGGACAGAGGTTCATGACGTTGTCCAGGAGACAAGGATCAAGACCATCTCCAAGAAAAAGACATGCAAAAAAGCAAACTGGCTGTTGGAGGAGACCTGACAAATGGCTGTGAAAAGAAGAGAAGCGAAAAGCAAAGGAGAAAAGGAAAGATATACCCATTTGAAGGCAGAGTTCCAGAGAATAGCAAGGAGAGATAAGAAAGCCTTCCTCAGCGATCAATGCAAAGAAATAGAGGGAAACAATAGAATGGGAAAGACTAGAGATCTCTTCAAGAAAATCAGAGATATCAAGGGAACATTTCATGCCAAGATGGGAACAATAAAGGATAGAAATGATATGGATCTAACAGAAGCAGAAGATATTAAGAAGAGGTGGCAAGAATACACAAAAACTGTACAAAAAAGATCTTCATGACTCAGATAATCACTTTTGTGTGATCATTCACCTAAAGCCAGACATTCTGGAATGTGAAGTCAAGTGGGTCTTAGGAAGCATCACTATGAACAAAGTTAGTGGAGGTGATGGAATTCCAATTGAGCTATTTCAAACTCTGAAATATGATGCTGTGAAAGTGCTGCATTCAATATGTCATCAAACTTGGAAAACTCACCAGTGGCCACAGGACCGGAAAAGGTCAGCTTTCATTCCAATCCCAAAGAAAGGCAATGCCAAAGAATGCTCAAACTACCGCACAATTGCACTCATCTCACACGCTAGTCAAGTAATGCTAAAAATTCTCCAAGCCAAGCTTCAACAACATGTGGATTGTGAACTTCCAGATGTTCAAGTTGGTTTTAGAAAAGGCAGAGGAACCAGGGATCAAATTGCCAACATCCGCTGGATCATGGAAAGGCAAGAGAGTTCCAGAAAAACATCTATTTCTGCTTGATTGACTACGCCAAAGCCTTTGACTGTGTGGATCACGATAAACTGTGGAAAATTCTGAAAGAGATGGAAATACCAGACCACTGGACCTGCCTCTTGAGAAATCTGTATGCAGGTCAGGAAGCGATAGTTAAAACTGGACATGGAACAACAGACTAGTTCCAAATAGAAAAGGAGTGTGTCGAGGCTGTATATTGTCACCCTGCTTACTTAACATATGCAGAGTACATCGTGAGAAACGCTGGGCTGGATGAATTACAAGCTGGAATCAAGATTGCCAAGAGAAATATCAATAACCTCAGGTATAGAGATGACACCACCCTTAGGGCAGAAAGTGAAGAAGAACTAAAGAGCCTCTTAATGAAACTGAAAGAGGAGAGTGAAAAAGTTTGCTTAAAGCTCAACAGTCAGAAAACTTAGATCATGGATCTGGTCCCATCCCTTCATGGCAAATAGTTGGGGAACAGTGGCTGACTTTATTTTTTGTAGGCTCCAAAATCACTGCAGATGGTGACTGCAGCCATGAAATTAAAAGATCCTTACTCCTTGGAAGGAAAGTTATGACCAACCTACACAGCATAGTAAAAAGCAGAGATTACTTTGTCAACAAAGGTCCATCTAGTCAAGGCTATTGTTTTTCTAGCAGTCATGTATGGATGTGAGAGGTGGACTACAAAGAAAGCTGAGTGCTGAAGAATTGTTGCTTTTAAAGTGTGGTGTTGGAGAAGACTCTTGAGAGTCCCTTGGACTGCAAGAAGATCCAACCAGTCCTTCCTAAACGAGATCATTCCTGGGTGTTCACTGGAAGGACTGATGCTGAAGCTGAAACTCCAATACCCTGGCCACCTGATGTGAAGAGGTAACTCAGCTGAAAAGACCCTGATGCTGGGAAAGATTGAGGGCAGGAGGAGAAGGGGATGACAGAGTATGAGATGGTTGGATGGCATCATCGACATGAGTTTCAGTGAACTACAGGCATTAGTGATGGACACGGAGGCCTGGCATGTTGTGGTTCACGGGGTTGTAAAGAGTTGGACATGACTGAGCGAGTGAACTGAACTGAACATACAAAGGAAACAACGTGAACACAAGACTCAGCATCACACAACCACCAGTAGCACCCTGTGCAGGACGCCGTATCTAAACAACAAATAAAACAAAAATACAAACCAAATAATCAGTAGAGATGATTACCTTCTCACTCAGCCTTGACCATCAGAGGAAAAACAAACAAACAAACAAACAAAAACTCAGCACAAATCTCACCCTATATGAAACTTACAGGAATCAATGGACCAGCCTTAAGATGGCAGAAACCAAAAGGAAGAAAGAATTCAACCTTTAAGCATGAGAAAAGGAGAACTCAAACAGAGTAAGTTAAGAAAGAATAATTAAAAGGCAGAGAAAACTATACAAATGAAGGAACAAACTAGAAACACAGAAGTCCAAATAAATGAAGAGGAAACAGGCAAATTATCTGAAAAATAATTCAGAATAATGATAGTAAAGATAATAAAAAAACCTTGAAAACAAAATGGAGAAATTGCAAGAATCAATTAAAAAGACTGGGAAGAATTAAAGAATAAACATGCAGAGACAAACAACACAATTACTGATATTAAAAATACTCCAGAAGGAAGTGACAGCAGAATATCCAAAGCAGAATAACGAACCAGTGAGTTGGAAGATAAAATGGTGGAAATAACCTCTGAAGAGCAGTATCAAGAAAAAAGAAAAGAAAAGAACTGAGGATCGTTTCAGAGACTTATAGGACAATACCAAACACACCAACATTCAAACTGCAGAGGTCCCAGAAGGAGAAAAGAAAAATAAATAGTATGAGAAGATTTTTGAAGGGATTATAGTTCAAAATTTCCCCAACATGGTAAAGGAAATGGTCAATCAAGTCCAGGAGGCACAAAGCATCCCATACAGGATACACTGAAGGAGAAACATGCCAAGATACATACTAAATAAACTAATCAAAACTAAACACAAAGAAACAATATTAAGAGAAGCAAAGGAGAAGGGACCAATAACATACAAGGGAAGCCCCATATGCTTAACAGCTCATCTTTCAGCAGAAATTCTGCAGGCCAGAAGGGAATGGCAGGATATATTTAAAGTACTGAAAGGGAAAAATCTATAACAAAGATTATTGTACCCAGCAAGGATCTCATTCAAAATTGATGGAGAAATAAAAAGCTTTTCAGACAAGCAAAAGTTAAGAGAATTCAGTACCACCAAGCCACCTTTATAACAAATACTAAAGGGACTTATATAGTCACAAAATACAAAAGAGAAAAGATCTATAAAATAAATCCCAAACAATTAAAGAAATGGCAATAGGACCATATATATCAATAATTACTTTAAATATAAATGGATTAAATGCTCCAAACAAAAGGCACAGATGGGCTGAATGGATACAAAAACAATACCCATATATATGCTGTCTACAAAACTCACTTCATACCTAAAGACACATATAGACTGGAAGTGAGAGGATGGAAAAAAAATATTCCATGCAAATGGAAAGCAAAAGAAAGATGGAGGAGCAATCTTCATATCAGACAAATTAGACCACAAAATAAAGTATATTACAAGAGATAAGGAAGGACACTACATAGTGATCAAGGGATCAACCTAAGAGGAAGACATAACAATGGTAAATATCTATGCACCCAACATAGGAGCACCTGAATACCTAAGACAAACACTAACAGACATAAAAAGAGAAATGGACAGTATCACAATACTAGTAGGAAAGTTTAACGCCCCACTCACATCAATGGAAAGATCATCAAAACAAAAATTAATAAGGAAATACAAGTCTCAAATGATACATTAGATGAGATGGATCTGATTGATATCTTCAGGACATTTAAACCAAATGCAGAAGAATACATCTTCTTCTCAAGTGCACATGAAACATTCTCCAGGATGGACCACCTCTTGGATCACAAATCTAATGTCAGTAAATTAAGAAAATTGAAATCGTATCCAGCATCTTCTCTGACCACAACACTATGAGGCTAGATATCAATTACAAGAAAAAAAGTGTAAGAAACACAAACACATGGAGACTAAACAACACGTTTCTAAATAACCAACAGGTTACTGAAGAATTCAAAAGGCAAATAAAAAAAATTTCTAGAAATAAATGTCAATGAAAACACAACAACTCAAAACCTATGGGATACTGCAAAAACATTTCTAAGAGGGAAGTTTACAGAAACATACTCCTACCTCAAGAAAGAAGGAAAACACTGAATAGACAACGTAACTTTACACCTAAAACAACTGGAAAAAGAAGAACAAAAAAACCCCAAAATTAGTAGAAGGAAAGAAATCGTAAAGATCCTAGCAGAAATAAATGAAAAAGAAATGAAAGAAATAAAAGTAAAAGATGGTTCTTTGAGAAGGTAAACAGAATTGACAAACCTTTAGCCAGACTCATCAAAAAAAAAAAGAAGAAAAATCAAATCAATAATATTAGAATGAAAAAGGAGAGGTTACAACAGACAATGCAGAAATACAAAGGATTATAAGTGACTATTATGAGCAATACATGGGAATAAAATGGCTAATATGGAAGAAATGGACAGATTCTTAGAAAAGTTCGATCTTCCAAGACTGAACCAGGAAGAAACAGAAGTTATGAACAACTCTACTACAAGCACTGAAATTGAAGCTTTCATCAAAATTCTCCCAATAAACAAAAGCCCAGGACCAGACAGCTTCATAGGAGAATTCTATCAAACATTTAAAGAAGAACTAATGCCTATCCTAAAACTCCTTCAAAAAACTGCAGAGGAAGGAACGCTTCCAATCTCATTCTATGAGGCCACCATTACCCTGATACCAAAAACAGACAAAGACAACACAAAAAAAGAAAACTACAGGCCAATATCACTGATGAACATAGATGCAAAAGTCCTCAACAAAAGTTTAGCAAACAGAATTGGGCAACACATCAAAAAGTTCATACACAATGATCAAGTCAGGTTTATACTGGGAATATAAGGTTTCTTCAATAAATGCAAATCAATCAATGTGATACACCATATTAACAAACTGAAAATAAAAACCATATGATCATCTCAATAGACGCTGAAAAAACCTTTGACAAAATTCAGCACCCATTTATGATTAAAACTCTTCAAAAACTGGGCATAGAAGGAACCTACCTCAACATAGTAAAGGCCATATATGAGAAGCCTACAGCAAACATTCTTCTCATTGTTGAAAAACTGAAAGCATTCCCTGTAAGAATAGGAACAAGACAAGGGTGTCCACTTTCACTACTATTATTCAACATATTTCTGGAAGTCCTAGCTACAGCAATCAGAAGAAAAAGAAATAAAAGGAATCCAGATGGGAAAAAAGTAAGTAAACCACTCACTGTATGCAGATGACATGTAACTGTACACAGAAAACCCTAAGGACAGTATCAGAAAATTACTATAGCTCATCAGTGATTTTAGCAAAGTTGCAGGAAACAAACTCAGTATACAGAAATCATTTGCATTTCTATCTACTAACAATAAAAAAATAAGAAAGACAAATTATGGAATCAATCCCATTCACCATTGAAACAAAGAATTAAATATCTAGGAATAAACTTACTTAGGGAGACAAAAGAACTGCACACAAAAAATTGTAAGACACTGATGAAAGAAATCAAAGATGACATAAACAGATGGAGAAATATTCCATGTTCCGGGGTAGGAAGAGTCAATATTGTGAAAATGACTATACTACCAAAGGTAATCTAGAGATTCAATGCGATCCCTATCAAATTACCAATGGCATTTTTCACAGAATTAGAACAAAAAAATTTCACAATTCATATGGAAACACAAAGACCCCAAACAGCCAAGGCAGTCTTGAGAAAGAAGAATGGAGCTGGAGGAATAAACCTTCCTGACTTCAGATCATAGTACAAAGCTACAGTCATCAAGACAGTATGCTACTGGCACAAAAACAGAAATACAGGCCAATGGAACAAGGTAGAAAGCCCTGAAATAAACCCATGCACCTATGGGTACCTTATTTTTGACAAACGAATATACGATGGGGCAAAGGCAGCCTCTTCAATTAATGGTGCTGGGAAAACTGGACAGTTACATGTAAAAGAATGAAATTAGAACAGTTTCTAAAAGCATACACAAAGATAAACTCAAAATGGATCAAAGACCTAAATGTAAGACCACAAACCAAAGAACTCTTAGAGGAAAATATAGTTAGAACACTGAATGACATAAATCAAAGCAAGATCCTATATGACCCACCTCCTACAATAACGGAAATAAAAAGAAACATAAACAAGTGGGACCTGATTAAACTTAAAAGCTTTTGCACAGCAAAGGAAAGTATAAGGAAGGTGAAAAGACAACCCTCAGAATGGGAGAAAATAATAGCAAATGAAAAAATTGAGAAAGGATTAATTTCCAAAATATATAAGCAACTCATACAACTCAATGTCAGAAAAACAAGCAACCCAATCAATAAGTGGGAAAAAGATCTAAACAGGCATTTCTCCAAAGAAGACATACAGATGGCTAACAAACACATGAAAAAATGCTCAACATCACTCATTATTAGAGAAATGAAACTCAAAACCACAATGATATTTTCACCTCACACCGGTCAGAATGGTCATCATCAAAAAGTCTACAAACAATAAATGCTGGAGAGGGTGTGAAGAAAAGGGAATGCTCTTGCACTGTTGGTGGGAATGTAAATTGATACAGCCAATATGGAAGACGGTATGGAGATTCCTTAAGAAACTAGGAATAAAACCACCATATGACCCAGCAATCCCACTCCTGGGTATCTACCCTGAGGAAATCAAAATTGAAAAGGCACATGTATCCCACTGTTCATTGCATCAGTACTTAAAATAGCTAGAACATGGAAGCAACCTGGATGTCCATCAAGAGATGAATGGATAAAGAAGTTGTGGTACATATACACTATGGAATATTACTCAGCCATAAAGAGGAACACATTTGAGTTAGTTCTGATGAGCTGGATGGACCTAGAGCCTATTATACAGAGTGAGGTAAGTCAGAAAGATAAATATCATAGTCTAACACACATGTATGGAATATAGGAAAATGGTACAGAAGAATTTATTTAAAGGGCAGCACTGGAGAAACAGATATAGAGAATTCACTTATGGACATAGGGAGAGGGGAGGAGAGGGTGATTTGTATGGAAAGAGTAACATGGAAACTTACATTAAAATATGTAAAACAGATAGCCAATAGGAATTTGCTGTATGGCTCAGGAAACTCGAACAGGGGCTCTGTATCAACCTAGAGGGATGGGACGGGGAGGGAGATTCAAAAGAGGGGATATATGTATACCTATCGCTGATTTATTTTGAAGTTTGACAGAAAGCAAGAAAATTATACATAGCAATTATCCTTCAACCAAAACAGGAAAAAAAATACTACTGTTTCTTTCCATTCTTTTTCTTTTATTCTAAACCACAATGGTGATATACACTACTCTGTCTACCAGTACACTTACTTGGTCTGCTTTATTTAATGGTTCCTTCCACTGTATGTTTCATTTCAGTTTTTGTATTCTCTTTCTAAGTTTTTTGTTTGATTTTTGGCTGTACTGGGTCTTCAATGCTATGTACAGGTTTTCTCTAGTTATGGCAAGCAGGGGCTACTTTCTGGTTTCAGTGTGCAGGCTTCTCATTGCAGTGGTAGCTTCTCTTGTTGCAAAGCATGGTCTCAAGGATGCATGGGCTTCAGTAGCTGCAGCATGCTGGCTTGGTAGCTGTGACACATGGGCCGAGTTGTCCTACTTCAAGTGGGATCTTCCTGGATCAGGGATCAAACCCATGTACTGTTCATTGGCAGGAGGATTCCTCATCAATGGACCACCAGGAAGACCTCAGATACCGCATGCTAATTTTTCTAATCCTTGTTAAAAACGTCTTTTAACTTATTGCTGTGTATCCATTCTCTTCCTAAATGTTTGCATCATGTTTTCAATCATTACTCTGCACTCCTTCTCATATAGTTAACTATCTCCACATCGTTTAGTTGTTTTGGGACTTAATTTTGTTCCTTTATCTGGGACATGTTCTTTTGTCATTTCGTCTAAAGTTCTATTTTTATTTTATATATGTGTAAAGTTGTTATTCCTGACTTTGAAAAAGAAGCCCTCTGTTGAGTATGTCCTATGTGTTCTAGCAGTACAATTCCCTCTCATAACGCAATGGTCAGGTACCAGCTGGTCCCATTTTAAGTTCCGACCTGTTTGTAGACTCAGCTCCACAGGGTGTAAGACTGTATGTTTTTTGCTTCAGCTGTCTGCTCCGTGGTGGGAGAGGCTGGTCTAGAGGCTTGTAGAACCTTCCTGGTGGGAGGGAATGGTGGGTAAAATTGGATCTTGGCTCTTTGGTGGGCTGGGCTTTGTCAAAAGGTGTGCCAAGAGGTGGCTGTACGATCAGGAAGTCTTTAGGCGGCCTCTTTATTGACGGGTGGGACTGTGTTCCAGTCCTGTTGCTTACTTGGTCTGAGGTATTCCAGGACTGGAACCTACAGGCTGTTGGGTGGTGCCAGGTCTTCATGCTAATGTCCCAAGCAAGATGTCAACCTTCAGATAATTTCTTATGGATATGTTCACCGCCAACTTTTATGACCGAATAGAGAGCCACAACCCCATTCTCCCTCCCAGGAAGCCCTCCAAGAGCAGGATTAGCTCCAGCCCAGGCTCCTATGAAGTCACTGCTTTCCCTCTGAGTCCTGGTGCTCATACAACCTCATGTGCATCATCCAAGACTGGAGTCTCTGTTTCCCCCAGTCCTATAGAGCTCCTGTGATCAAAAGTTGCTGGAGTTAGAAGCCAAATAAATGCTCTGGAGGCTCTTCCTCCTGATGCCAGACCCACAGGCTAGGGAGCCTAAAGTGGGGCTCAGAGCGCTCACTCCCATGAGAAAATTTCTGTGATGGAATTATTTTCCAGTTTCTGGGTCACTCCAGATGTATGGGATTTGATTATATCACAAATGTGCTCCACCTATCACCTTGTGATTTCTTGTCTTTGGATGTAGAGTACCTTTTTGGAAGGTTTCAGTGTTTTTTATTTATGGCTGTATAGAACTTAGTTGTGATTCTGATATTCTTATGGGAGGAAGTAAGCTTAAGTTCTTTTACTCTGCCATATTGTTTTCTCTCCTGCACCTGCAGGAACTGGCAAGAGCCACAGACCCTTGCTTAGTGTCAACAGTGCTAGAAACTGCTCTCCGGCATAACAGATACCTCGCTGTTCACAGCTGGGTGTGTTCCTACATATCTCAATGGCAGGAAAATAGTTCAGCTTTGCTGGACTAGTACTCTCAGCTGCAGCTACTGTCTATGGACTGAGCAGAAAGTTCCAACCATTCTGTCCTCATCAACAAAACTTTTGAAAGGAAAAATTTCCAGCTTGGATCTGGTAGACAGGGCCTGACGATTAACTGACAGCCAACAGACTAAGTGGAGAAGAGAGTTTATTTACAACTGCACATGCTCAGTGGTATGTATGGCTGCCTGAACAAGTTTTTAATGCAGATGAAAGTGCCCTTTTGTGAAAAAAAATTTTTCAGGAAAAAAATTATCATAAAGAACATTATTAGTAAGGAAGAGAAGTGAGCACCAGGCCATACGGCAAGAAGGCAAAGGTTAACTCTACTTTTTGTACACACAGACGTCAGGTTTATGATCAAGACTCCTAACTAAAAAACTACAAACTCCTCAGCCTTGAAGTGGAAAAGATAAACACTGGCTAGCAGACTTTTGGTTGTACAATAAGAATGCATGGACAATGAGAACCCTTTTCTGGACTGATTCCATTACTGCTTTGTTGCTAAAGTTAGGAAGTACCTTGCCAGTAAGAGACTGACTTTTAAAATTCTCTTCATAATGAACAATGCCCCTGATTACCCAGAACTCTATGAATTCAACACTGAAGGTGTCAAAGAAATCAAACTGTTCTGAAATAAAACATCTCTACTTCAGTCTTTAGATTAGGAAGTCACAGTTGTTGCTGTTCAGTTCCTAAGTTGTGTGCAACTCTTTGCGGCCCCATGGTCTACAGCATGCCAGGCTCACCTATCTTTCACTATCTCCTACAGTCTGCTGAAATTAATTTCCATTGAGTCTGTGATGCTATCTATCTCATCCTCTGCCACCCTCTTCTCCTTCTGCCCTTAATCTTTCTGAGCACCGGGGTCTTTTCCAGCAAGTTGGCTCTTCACATCACATAGCCAAAGTATTGAAGCTTCAGCATCAGTACTTCCAATGAATATTCAGGGTTTATTTCCTTTAGGATTGACTCTCTGCAGTCCAAGCGACTCTCAAGAATCTTCTCCAAAAGCACAATTCAAAAGCATCAATTCTTCGGTGTTCAGTCTTCTTTACAGTCCAACTCTCACATCCATACATGACTACTGGAAAAACCATAGTTTTGACTGTATGTACCTTTGTCGGGAAAGTGATGTCTCAGCTTTTTAATATGCAGTCAAGATTTGTCATAAGCTTTCCTTCCAAGGAGAAGGCTTTTTAAATTTTATGGTTGCAGTCACTGTCCAGTGATTTTGGACCCCAAGAAAATAAAATCTGTCACTATTTCCACTTTTCCCCCTTCTATTGGCCATAAAGTGATGAGACTGGATGCCATGGTCTTCTTAATCTTTGAATGCTGAGTTCCAAGCCAGCTTTTTCACTCTCCTCTTTCACCCGTATCAAGTTCTGTAGTTCCTTTACAACTACTGTCATTGGAGTGGCATCATCTACATATTTGAGGTTGAAACTGATATTTCTCCCAGCAACCCTGATTCCAACTTGTGATTCATCCAGCCTGGCATTTCACATAATGTATTCTGCATATAGGGGCTTCCCATGTGGTACTAGTGGTAAAGAACTTGCCTGCCAATGTAGGTAGATGTTAGAGACTCAGGTTTGATCCCTGGGTTGGGAAGATGCCTGGAGTAGAAAATGGCAACCTACTCCAGTACTGCCTGGAGAATCCCATGAACAGATAAGCCTGGTGGATTAACAGGACAGGGCTGCACAGAGTCAGACACCACTGAAGCGACTCAGCGTGCAAACACACACTCTGCACATAAGTTAAATGAGTAGGGTGACAATATATAGTGCTGTTGTACTCCTTTCCCAATTTTAAACCAGTCAGTTGTTCCATGTCCAGTTCTAACTGTTGCTTCTTGACTTGAATATAGGTTTCTCAGGAGGCAGGTAAGGTGGTCTAGTACTCCCATCTATTGAAATTTCCATATTTTGTTATGATCCATAGAGTCCAAGGTTTTCACGTGGTCAATGAAACAAGCTTTTCTGGAATTCCTTTGCTTTCTCTATGATCCAATGGATGCTGGCAATTTGATCTCTGGTTCCTCTGCCACTTCGAAACCCAGCTTGTGCATTTGGAAGTTCACATACTGCTGAAGCCTAGGTTGAAGGATTTTGAGCATTACCTTACTAGCATGTGGAATGAACACAAATGTACGGTAGTTTGAACATTGTTTGGCATTGCCCTTCTTTGGGACTTGAATGAAAACTGACCTTTTCCAGTCCTGCAGCTGAGTTTTCAAACTTTGCTGACATACTGAGTGTAGCTCTCAGGATTTTACTTATTTTTTTCCTTTTTAAAAAAATTTATTTATTTTAATTGGAGGCTAATTATATAGCTCAGGAGGAATTCTGTCACCTCCACTAGCTTTGTGCATAGTAATTATTTCCTAAGGCCCACTTGACCTCACAGTCCAATATGTCTGGTTCCAAGTGAGTGACCACATCACTGCAATTATCTGGATCATTAAGAACTTTTTTGTATAGTTCTGTGCATTCTTGCCACCGCTTCTCAATGTCTTCTGCTTCTGTTAGGTCCTTACCGTTTCTGTCCTTTACTGTGCCTGATCACTGAATAAAATGTTCACATAAGGGCCTCATGATACACAGTAATCAATGGAAAGGATTGTCTCTGTATTATGGAAGATAGAACATCATGAAAGTCTGAAAGAACTTCACCACTGAAGTTGCCACTGTTGCTACAGAAAAAGTCATGAAAGCTATCAGACCTGAAATAATAAATTCCCACTGGAGATAAATTTTGCCCAGATGTTTTCCATCACTTCAGAGGACTCAGGAGAGAGCCTATCAAAGGAATCATGAAAGAGACTATGAACATGGCATAAAAGGTGGGGTGTGGTGAAGCATTTTAAGAAAATACTGGAGAAATCAAGAGCTAATAGACACTATACCAAAGGAATTATGAGAAGATGACTTGATAGAGATGAGTGCTTCCAAACCAGTACTGTACAATGAGGAAGAACACACAGAATAAACAATTCCAGAAAACAAATAACACTAGACAATCTTACTCAAACACTACTTTTAACTTCTTTAACAAGGACCCTTTTAATTTAGGGCACTGAAACTAAAGCGAATGGTGGAAGAAGGTTTGGTATTATATAGAAGCATTTTTATACAGATGAAAAAGCAAAATTCAGACATAAATTATGATGTAGTTGCATAAAATTACACTGAATATGCCTGTTTTCCTGCCTACTGTTCTACCTCCTCCACATCTGCCATCTCTGAAACAGCAAGACCAAACTCTCCTCTTCCTCAGCATACTCAATGTGAAGATAATGAGGAAAAATACTTTTATGATGATTCACTTCCACTTAAGGAACAGCAAATAATCACCATGCCGTACACTTAATAAATGTATCTGTTGTATACAATACAAATGTCTGTGTCTCCAACGGAAAACATCCCACATAGCTCAGTAGGTAAAGCATCTGCCTTCAACGCGGGAGACCTGGGTTCAATTCCTGGATCGGGAAGTTCCCCTGGAGAAGGAAATCGCAACCCACTCCAGTATTCTTGCCTGGAGAATCCCATGGACAGAGGAGCCTGGCAGGGCTCATGGGAACGCAAGAGTCAGACACACCTTAGCACTATCTTTATCTTTTTATGGCAAGAACTGCATGAGTTCTTGTGCCATCATCATTGCTTAAGTGTTCAATTATGTTTTGTGTGCAAGACAAGCATAAGGTGAATGATATTTTTCACACAGTGTTCTATAACTTTGCTTTCGAAGAGTTACATTACTATATAGTATGACACACTATCTCTCATATAGTTGGAGAAACTATTTATCAGCATATCTTGTATCAGCTATATATGAGCTGAAACTATGTAACAGCACGATTTAAAAAATGTTTCCAATAGTATATTATAAATATGACAGTAATACTATATGCTATAAAAATTTTATAACAATTCATTCATTAGTGTAAAGGCAAGGCTACTGTGAAACAATTTTATCAGTTACCCTAGGCTAATACAAAGCAATCATATTATTGCCTTCTTCATCATCACCCATAAATCATCATAATTATAAATCAATATGAATTATTCACAGTATCTTTTCATTTTTGACATCTAGTGTTAGTTATATATGTAACACCTACTATGGTGTTTTGTATCATATAAGACAATACTGATATAGGTACTAACAGATGATTCACCTTGTAAACTGATGACATAAACTTTCAGTAATGATAAACGTAGTACACAATACTGTAAATTTACTTTAGCCTTTTAATGATTTTAATAACATTTTATTTTCTCTAGATTACTTTATTATAAGAATATAGCATATACTACACATAAAACACAAAATACGTGTTAATTGACTGTCAATATTACTGGTAAAGTTTCCAGTCAACAGTAAGGTATCAGTAGTTAACTTTTGGGAGTATCAAAAGTTATATTGACGATTTTCAGCTACAGAGGCATTACAGTAACCAATACCCACACTGTCAAAGGGTCAGCTGACTATGAAACGTATTGTGTTGCAAAGATTTCCCAACATAGATGTCTTACTTAAATATTTGAAAACTACACAAATTGACCTTTGAGAAACCATATCTAAGAATTTATATATAGAGATCTGATTCTAATAATCTCAGGAAGAAATACAATTACATTTTGCTTTATCTCATAACAACTGACTCCACCAGGAACCAAGTATATCTACTGACCTCGAAGAGTTAGAGACTGCTTTGGGAATTAACATATTTCTAATTAGGTTGTTATTACAATTATAAAAGACTTTTGGCCAGGTAGAGATTTGTAGGGCTTTCAAAAAAGGTCATGTAATAACTGGGTATGACTGGTTTGTAATAAGGAATAGAAGCTACAGCACACTATTTTTTCAGGCAATAACATACTTTTGACCACCTTTTTCAATTTAAACAGTTTCAATCGAAATGATTTCTACCTCATTTCACCTTTACTTCACTTTACTATAATACAACATATTCAGTCATTCATTCAACAGAAGTTTAGTGGCTTTTCTCTATTAACTAGGCATTTTTCTAGGATCTTGGGATCTAATGACTCCTTTCATCAAATATTTCAGAATTTTTTCACATAGCATAATTTAAAAACTAACCTCCTTCCACTCCCAAGGAATTAAATGACCCATTCAGTATTTAAGAAAAAAAACCTCTGTATTTAATAATATGCAAGCATTTAAATGCATTCTCAAGTATATACACAGTAGTAAAAGATTAATATCTTTCTAAAGAATAGAAGATAAAAATTTTTATCTGCATCTCAATTATAATTTCATTGAGTTCATTACAATGAACAATGTGTGATTCACTCCCACTTATGCTTATTATGTACTGCGCTCATAAGTCTTACCACTCTTCATCATCAATGGCTTTTGCAAATACATAGTCTGTCCCTCCAAAACACAATACCACCTTTCAAACAGAATTTCCACTTGTTCTTCCTTCATTGAATCTTGTCATACTTGCAGACAATTATCATTGTCAAATAGGTCTGGCACATCTTGTTCACTAATATCATCTCTGGAAATTTTGTGTATTTGTTTGTTTGTGTGTTTATTTATTCATTATTCTGAGTTCAAATTTTTATTTTTCAAATTGTTTATACAAGAAAATCTCAAGCAAATGAGTAAGCATCCTATTTTTTTAATGACACTGTTTTAAGCCACCTAATTAAAAATATTATATAGATATTTTAAATTGAAACTTAAAATATTTATTAAAATTTCTACTCATCACAATTATATTTACTTACTTTTATGTAGCCCTAGGAGATATTTAATTCTGCTTTAAGTTAATATATTCTAATAACAATAAAAATAATATTAGAACAGAACTGTATTCAAACAGAATGCTGATTTTTAAAAGTCTTTGATTAGGTCAATAATCTCAAATATTCAGACAAAATGTTTAAGAATATGAAACATGCATTCTGAATAATTTCATTTGTTACACTGTATTCATTTTTGTTTTCCCCTCAGCCTGTTTTCATATATGAAGTGTTCTTATAACTTAAATCTTGGATTCCTCTTTTTACTTACCTTAGAATAATAGTTCTCAACAGTTGTTCTATGTTAGAATCACATGGTGAGCTTTTTTAAAAAAAATCCCTATGCCAAGGTCACATTCCTTACAAATTAATCAAATGTCTAGGGCATGTGTAAAGGAGCCAGGCATCAGTATCCCAGTGAGACATTAATTTTCAGCTCAAATTTAGTTTGGGAACTACTGTCTTAAAATACTTGATAATCATTCCATCATGTGTTAGTCCTGGGAAGGTCCAAGACATATACCACTTTTAAATTTACAATCTGAATCACCTGTAATGCAGGCCACACATAGTAGAACAGTAGCTGGTAAGTAAACATACTACTTGCACCTTAACTGTATGTTACCTGGCTTTAACTTCTATTTCTAACATATAAACTCATGTATTAACAACAACAACAAAATATGTTTTACTGAACAGTAGCCCCACAGAAATGTTTCAGAATCTAGGGTTTTTGAATTTTAAAAGTGAACTTGGTGCATAACCTTATATTTCATCATACCCCAATAAAACCTGGTGTAGCACTCTGTAGTTAAGAACATTAATATTTAACAGCAATGCATATATATATATATATATATATATATTTTTCAAACTGACTGTGAGAAATAAAAATTGACTGTGAATAGCCTCATGTTAGTTGATGCCAAGTGGCCTTAGAGCCAAACCTGAAAGTTTGGATTACGAACTGTCAGAGCTTTTTTGAGATTACAGAAATTAAGGCAAGTGATTCTGAAATATTATGTCCATAGGTTACAATTCAAGGTCTTCCCTTGAATTGGCTAGTCTGAAAGCTGGTGACAGAATGTTTATCTAGAAAGATACACATTAAAACATTTTGATACTGCTGCTAAAGGTGAACACCTGATGAGAAAAACACATTGAGCAGCCTATGCTTGAATATTTACTTTAGTATGTATTTGTAGTACTTTTTTCAATTAAAAATAAATACTACTGCTACTATTAATAAAAAACCTAAACCCATGTTACTAGAAGAGTGGACTTATAAGAAAGCCAATCCTTGTGGCTAGTCTTAAAGGTCGAAACAAAGGAACACCTATCAGAAAATAGAAAATAATACCAAAGGCAGAATGTTAAAACAAGAACTGATGCTGGCCTGAAGCATGACATGAAATGAGTTCACTATAAATAAAGAAATAAAACTGTTAAAATGTCTCAAAAATAAACATTTATAACCAGTGTAAAACTATTTGAGAGAATATTTAAGTCTTAAAATGGAAAATCATGCATGATTAACTCATGAAGACTAGCAGAGAAGACTCATATTCTGAATAAGAAATCAGATTATCTCAAGCAGAGTGTTCCAAATGGAAGTACTATACACACACACAGAAAATGGAAAGGGGGTGGGTGAGGGTAGAGGGACACATGTCAGCGTCAGGGATCCATACAAAACAATTTTGGGAATTCCGGATTAAATTTAGGAAATTTTTCACTGTTAGGATTTCTAATAACCTTAAATAAGATAATGTGCTTTGACAATCTTAGGTCAGGTATCTTAGGTAGGTATAATAGTCAGCCTTCTAACACTTCCTTGACCTCCAAACCCTTTTTTCTTTAAAACATTTAAGAGGACTAGCATTCCACAGAATATGAAACTGTTAGAGGTGCATTTATAAATTCAGGATTTTAGATGGTCTTCAAGAATGAATGCAAAGAATCAACTCATACCTCATACCATTAATTTTCCAATCATTATCAGCCATCAGTCATTATTCAGTGCTACTATCTCCATGCAATGTAATAAAATTTCCAAAGATGATTCATTTTGGAAATAACAGCATGGATTATCACATAAATGAGAAAATAGTATAAATTCTCTTATACTAAGTACAAAGTCAAAACAAAACTTAAAATAATCAACATATTCACCATTTACAAGTACAAGCAGGCAATTTATATAAACAGTGAAATGCTATACCTCATCAAATTCTTCAGTCATTTTTCTGATGATTTCTGCATTCTGCATATTTCGAAACATCTCTATTCTCACAGTACCTGTGGAACAACAGATTCTATAGTTAATTTTTCCTCTCCATGCTAAAAGTTAAATGTAACTTGACTACTATTTGAAAAGTTTTATATGAAAGTGATTGGGTTTTTCTTTCTTCCGCAAACTTCTATTTTAAAGGAATCTCTTGTTAAAGAATTTAAAAATTCTTTAAATGTTAAAAAAGAAAAACACCTGAATAACCTATGCATTAGGTAAGTCTAATGAAAAATGTTGAGAGAAGTATTAAAGAAGGAAAAGACAAAGAAATAAAACAATGAATTTACATAGTACAGAGGGCCCTAAAGATGGCTTATGATAACCAGATATATGAGGCTTCCCTGGTGACAGATGATGAAGAGTTGGCCCGCAAAGCAGGAGACCTGGGTTCGATCCCTGGGTCAAGAAGATCCCAGGTGGCTACCTTAGTCCAAAAACCATCCAAGTATAGAGAATGTTATCTCCCTTCAAGGCACCTTCTGTTTTTTTTTTAATCATCAGAATGTTCTCCTTTTATTTAAAACTAAGTGTTTCTTAATTTAACAATACTTTCAGTCAAATCTGTTTTCTTTGAAGATTCCAGGAACTTCTACATAAGGATCAAACAAAGGAAAAAGCCATAACCCCCTTTTCATCTCATTCCTTCATACTTCTACCTTACTTTACTTTTATCTCAAATATGGCTATGTTAATATTATCACTCTTATAAGAATGAGTGGTTTACACTGAAAAATCTATGTTTAAAATAACAGAATTAAAAAAAAACTGAAACAAGGTTCAAAATCAACTTAGACACAAAGAATTCTGATACAATAATTAAAGGAGGTTCTGTTTCAATTGGATAAATGTGTTGGACGCTAAGCTGTGTCTGACTCTTGTGACCCCATGGACTGTAGCCCACTAGGCTTCTCTGTCCGTGGGATTTCTCAGGCAAGAATACTGGGGTTGGTTGTCATTTTCTGATGCAGGAGATCTTCCTGACCCAGGGATCAAACAGAGTCTCCTGCATTGGCAGGCGGATTCTTTACCACTGAGCCGCCGGGGAAGCTCAATAATTAAATGAGGTTCAGTTTCAACTGCATAAATGTAAAATATTCAAGTTAAAAATCACAAGAATAATATTCAATAAACAGTAGGAAAATCATTAATTTATAACTTCTGACAGGCTCCTTGCAAGTGATTAATATCAGCTCTATCTGAAGTCACAATTAGGAATGGAGGCTGGAAGAGTCTCTGAGTCATACTGTATGAAAGAACATGGAGCAATGAATAGCCATTAAAGTCAAAGTATGATCTAGAATCAGAGTCCTTAAAAAACTACAGTGGTATATTTAGCTCTTATTCAACTTAATTTTTACTAATCTTAAAATGAAAAAAATTATGTTTGCCCTATCTTTAAATCAGAACCATTTTACAGCACATTTTATTTATTGATACATAGCTCTCATTAATTTTCAATAGGTATTCCAAATATTCAACTGTAGAAATGATAGGTTGGAAGGAGAATGAAAAGGAAAAATGTTTTTAAATAGTTCTTCCCCTTAAAAGTTCTTAAAAACTTCAAATAGTTTTTGGAAATATGCAATTTCAAAAAAAAGAGAGAAAATTTTTACTGTGATTTAAAATTTTATGAGAAAAACAGTAATGCACAGAGTATTCAACAGTGTTGAAAATAGCCTGTTTATGTACTATAGAACAGTCTATGTTTTCAGAGGATTTTTAAAAATTAAATAAACAAGAAATATGCTTAACTGATAAGTGAGCTCAAATAAAAATAACTTTCTCTTAGATATTCTCAAAAATCACTCAATTAAATAAAATTGTTTACATTTAAACTTGCATAGGTCATAAAATATTGCATCAATCTGAAATAGATTTGATAGATAAAAAGTAAGTCATTTCAGGAGTTAATTCATGGTACTCTTGATAAGTGGAAGGACTGATGCTGAAGCTAAAGCCTTAGTATTTTGGCCACCTGATGCGAAGAGATCACACACTGGAAAAGACCATGATGCTGGGAAAGATTGAGAGCAGGAAGAGAAGGGAGCAACAGAGGATGAGATGGCTGGATGGCATCACCAACTCAATGGACATGAATCTGGGCAAACTCAGGGAGGTAGTGAAGAACAGAGAAGTCTGGTGTACTACAGTTCATGGGGTCACAAAGAGTCAGATTTGACTTAGAGACTCAACAACAACATTTGATAAGTAAAATTGCATCCATCTGTACTTATTAAAGCAAAAGAAATAAAATCAGATGTTAAAATTATTAAACATGACAAGAACTGTTCTTCTTAGGGGGATGGAACTATTTTAGATCTTGAATAGAGTTGTCATCATTATGGCTGTATGCATTTGTCAAAAGCTATCTATCTACATACTCTGGTGACTTTTAATGCATGGAAATTAGATTTTGGTAAAGTTGATTCTTTAAAAATTCAAGAAAAAGGACAAAGCTAACCCTAATTGTTCAGTAATGAGTTGCACATATAACCGTTAAAATATTTCCGATGTAAATAATGCTCAACTACTCAATTTCCATAATTGACAAGGCAGTTTTCACATAGAGTGGAGTTCTAAATATACTTTCAATAAAATAGCTATGTTAGTTCATAAAGGGAGGACTATTTCATGGCATCAAGTTAATGCGGTGAAGGGAAAGGCAACAAAACAACAACCATTATTAAAAGAAATATAAAAAACTTTAAAGATGGCTATAATATAAAAAATCAATTACTAACATCAGATGTTTTAAAGTCACACTTTTTAAAATGAACAGAAGCCTTGCATTGATACTTTTTAAGAAAGAAATTCCTTTTGCTGCCATAATGACTGTGCCAAAGATTACCTTATTTACTTATTTTTCTCCTGTTCATTCTTCTCCAACCGAGTCCCACAATTCTACTGAAACTGCTTCCTCACACCAGTGATCTCTGAACTGCTACATCAACCAATCTTAGTAATAATCTATCTATTCTATTTAAAGCATTTGTTTATTTCATTGGTTTCTATAGCATTCTACATTTGTACTATATTTTCTGTTGATTTGTCTTGATTTCTTTCACTTACTTTTAGGCATTTAACGTGAATAAATACAGGTATTTTCTAAAGCTCTACTTAAGCATTCTTCTTTGTCCATTTTAAAATTTTCTAGCCTGGAAACGGCCCCAATCTAGCTCACCCAATAGAAAAAAGTATAGCAGGGACCACTATTTACTGATCTTTCTATTTCTCCATGAGCCTTAAAAACTTTGACATCTTAAGTTCCTCTGTCCTATTAAGTTTTTTTGATAATAATAATCAAGAATATTGCCCTAATTCAAGACTAATTTTCAGAATACATTAAAAAGCTAACCTCAGTTCATTTTTGGATTCTTCATTCTTAAATATGAATATTTCTAATAGATTATCCTAAGATTATGGAGAGTAAAGGTAAATAAATCTGAAATAATTCAGATTTATGGAAACAAAACTATACAAAAATATAGAATAAAAAAGAGTAAAGACCATCTTTCAAGCACTTAAATACTAACAAGTTACCTATAAGAATCTTAAAAGAATAAGCCACCAATATACATATTTTATGAAAGGTTGTTTCAGCAGGCTCTCCAGACAGGATTGCAGTTTTAATAAAGAAAAAGGAAGAACTTTAAAACTTGTCATTTTAAACTATGAATAATTTTAGAAAGAGAAGTAACATCAGAAATCTACCTGCAAATTCTTGATCATTTAAACTATGTCAAACACTGATGACAGCAGAAATTGATAAAATCCCTGTGGGATGTGACTTGGCAAATGTCTACAAAAATTAAAAATTTATATTCCTTTTTGCCTTGATATTGTACTTGTTGCAAAGTATTCATAAAATCACATGTGTGAAAAATAATGAATACACAAGGTTATGCCCTGAAGCATAGTTTGCAACAATAAAAAAGGTAAACACCCCATTTACCCATAAATAAGAATCTGATTAAGTAAAAATGGTGATGATAAAGACAATGGTGGAAGGCAACATTTGGCTGCTCACTACCAACTAGGCCTTGTACTAATAAGTGCTTAAACTTCACAACAACTTTATTCAGAATACAATTTTTCTCCCATGTACAGATGAGAAACTTGAGACACTTAAGAGATTTAGCAACTTGTAAAGGGCTTTTCCAGCAGCAGATCCATGGCCTATATGTAGGCAGACTGGCAACAGATCCATGGAAACCACTACTATTAAATGGCTCTTAAAGTCAATGGAAGCCATGGATATAAAAAACAAAGTTATCTATGACTGATATAAAAAGATCTGTAGGATATATTCATACATGAAGAAGAGAGGTATAGGCTCTCGTTCAAGGTGGCAACATAGGAAGATCCTGAACTCACCTTCTCCCATGGAAACAGTCAACAATTACATATGCAAAGACTTCCTCTTAAAAAACACCTAAAGGTTGGCTGAATGGGCTGAATGACGATTATATATCCGCCAAATGAGAAGAAAATCACATCAAAGCAGCAAGACAGGCTGGCACAAAATATCATCAAATGGCACAAGATAAAACCAATCTACACCGCAGTGAACTACAACTTGGAGGGAACTCAAAACCAGAGCTTCTCCTGAGGAGTGAAGGGCTCAAACTGCACATTAGGTATGACAAATTTTAAGATATGCACTTGAGAGATGAGCCCCATCCCCCCAAAATCTACTTTAGAAAATCAACAAGGATCGCATCTTGAGACCCATAAAACAGCATCAATCTAGTAGAAAGTTCTAAAAGGGCCTGCACAATGTGAACTCTTCCACCCAAGGCTCAGCTCAGGTAGGTTAAGGGAACTAAAACTTAAAGCGAATAAGGATCACGTGCTTATATTAAAACCATGGCCTAAAAGGCAGGCACCTAATTTAACACATGCACATCTAGGAGCCTGCTGGAATACTCTGGGGACAGAGAGTAGCGGGCACCATTTTTATACTTTTCCTTTGCCATGCTCTGGAGCACCAATATCTCTTGGAAGAGGGCCTACGTGTGCCTGATGTCCTAATTTTTGCGGCTCCTGCCGACAATATAATTCTTGATCACCTGGCTCTGGAGGTCAGGGAATGGCACTCCTGATCATGTGGAACTGTAATAATCAGTGTCATCATAATGGAGCTCCTATCCATCCGGTGCCCTGATTTTTGTGATTGCTGCCAGGTGGACACCTTTGTTTCACTGGACTTTAGAGGCCAGTGAGACTTAAAATTGTAGATCTCGCAACACCTTAACCAATGAAAAAAGAGTTCGAAATCAGCTACCACTTCCAGGGAATAGGAAGAGGCAACAGATCCAAGAATTCAATCTTTCTGTGAAAGAGACCTATTAGTCATTACGATTGTGACCGGAGGGGCAGGGTTCTCTTTAAACAATATCTAGGGACTGAGCTTTCCTTTTTCAATGATTTCTCAATAAACTGTGGAAAATTCTGAAAGAGATAGGAATACCAGAGCACCTGACCTGCCTCTTGAGAAATCTGTATGCAGGTCAGGAAGCAACAGTTAGAACTGGACATGGAACAACAGACTGGTTCCAAATAGGAAAAGGAGTACGTCAAGGCTGTATATTGTCACCCTGCTTATTTAACTTATACGTAGAGTACATCATGAGAAACGCTGGACTAGAAGAAACACAAGCTGGAATCAAGATTGCTGGGAGAAATCTCAATAACCTCAGATATGCAGATGATACCACCCTTATGGCAGAAAGTGAAGAGGAGCTAAAAAGCCTCTTGATGAAAGTGAAAGAGGAGAGCGAAAAAGCTGGGTTAAAGCTCAACATTCAGAAAACGAAGATCATGGCATCTGGTCCCATCACTTCATGGGAAATAGATGGGGAAAGAGTGGAAACAGTGTCAGACTTTATTGTTTTGGCCTCCAAAATCACTGCAGATGGTGACCGCAGCCATGAAATTAAAAGACGCTTACTCCTTGGAAGAAAAGTTATGACCAACCTAGATAGTATATTCAAAAGTAGACACATTACTTTGCCAACTAAGGTCCATCTAGTCAAGGCTATGGTTTTTCCAGTGGTCATGTTGGATGTGAGAGCTGGACTGTGAAGAAGGCTGAGCGCCGAAGAATTGATGCTTCTGAACTGTGGTGTTGGAGAAGACTCTTGAGAGTCCCTTGGACTGCAAGGAGATCCATCCAGTCCATTCTGAAGGAGATCAGCACTGGGATTTCTTTGGAAGGAATGATGCTAAAGGTGAAGCTCCAGTACTTTGGCCACCTCATGCGAAGAGTTGACTCATTGGAAAAGACTGTGATGCTGGGAGGGATTGGGGGCAGGAGTAGAAGGGGACGACTAAGGATGAGATGGCTGGATGGCATCACGGACTTGATGGATGTGAGTCTGAGTGAACTCCAGGAGATGGTGACGGACAGGGAGGCCTGGTGTGCTGCGATTCATGGGGTCACAAAGAGTCGGACACGACTGAGTGACTGAACTGAACTGAAGTGAACTGAACTGAGCTTTCCTTTTTCAATGATTTCAGAGAGTGGGCACTATATTCACCTCACTCTCTGAAGTGTTCCAGAGCACCAGAGTCTACTGGTAGGAACTTCTACATGTATCTGGTGCCCTGGTTTTTTGTGTTTAACACCTGAGATTTTACAAATGGAACTATGGCTACCTGATCACCTTGTTCTGATAGAAGGGGCTGGGGTATCTGGGTGATGGACTATGGCAATTAGAGAGATGATTCGGGGCAGATTAACATGCACAGACCACTGCACAAATAGCTGCCTGAAAGACATTTCCAGTATATGAAAGAGGCTACTTTACTTCTCTTGGACCTTTAGATCGACAAAAAGGCTTGAGGTTTGACACACATGTAGCAGCATATATGGAGCAGCTCTCAAGGAATACAGACTGTGGATGTCATTCTGATGCTCTCTTTGGCCTTGTTTCAATTCACCGTTATATTCTACTCATCTGAAGCCCTGATTTTTGTGATTGCTCTGCAAGATATACTTTCAGATTGCCTGGCTCTGGTAAGCAGTGGGTCTTATGCCTGCAGCCTTTAAGGACTGCATATATTATATCTACATATTTTTAAAAGCTGTTAGCTGATGGCCTGGCTTCTAGAATTCCCAGAGTCCACCCAAACCATGTCCATTCAGTCGGTGATGCCATCCAACCATCTCATCCTCTGTCGTCCCCTTCTCCTCTTGCCCTCAATCCTTCCCAGCATCAAGGTCTTTTCAAATGAGTCAGCTCTTTGCATCAGGGGCCAAAGTATTGGAGTTTCAGCTTCAAAATCAGTCTTTCCAATGAACACCCAGGACTGATCTCCTTTAGGATGGACTAGTTGGCTCTGCTCGCAGTCCAAGGGACTCTCAAGAGTCTTCTCCAACACCACAGTTCAAAGCATCAATTCTTTAGGGATCAGCTTTCTTTATATAGTCCAACTCTCACATCCATAGATGACTACTGGAAAAACCATAGCATCTACTAGATGGACCTTAGTCGGCAAAGTAATGTCTCTGCTTTTTAATATGCTGTCTAGGTTGGTCATAACTTTCCTTCCAAAGAGTAAGCGTCTTTTAATTTCATGGCTGCAATCACGATCTGCAGTGATTCTAGAGCCCAGAAAAATAAAGTTAGCCACTGTTTCCCCACCTATTTCCCATGAAGTGATGGGACCGGATGCCATGATCTTAGTTTTCTGAATGCTGAGCTTTAAGCCAACTTTTTCACTCTCCCCTTTCACTTTCATCAAGAAGCTCTTAGTTCTTCTTCACTTTCTGCCATAAGGATGGTGTCAGCTGCATATCTGAGGTTACTGATATTTCACCCAGCAATCTTGATTATGGGATGGTACCACATCTGCTAACATTCACATTTTAGGTCTCCCAGGAGAAGAAGGCAAGAAAGAAGCAAAAATCAGACATTCAAGTTCTAGAAGCCCAGAGAATACCAAATAAGATGAATTGAAAATGGCTCAAAGGAAGGCACATTATAAAATGAAAAAAAGACAAAAGGATAATGCTAAAAACAACAGGAGAAAAGCAACTGGTTATACACAAAGACCCCCCATGAGACTTTGAACACACTTTTCAGTAAAAACTCTACAGGCCAGAAAGGAATGCATGATATATTCAAAGTGGTAGAAAAAAAAAAGAAAAGAAACTTCTAACCAAGCAAACTCCACCTGGAAGAGTTCTCATTCAGAATTGAAGTTGAGGGAGTTGTCCAGGCAAGCAAAAGCTAAAGCAATCTATACCATTAAACCAGTCTACAAGAAATGTTTAACGGACATCTTTAAGATGAAAGGAAACAGCACTACTTAGTTATCAGAACACATATGCAATAGTAAATCTAACTGAAAAGCAAATATACAGTAAAGTAGTGGATTAATGACTTGCATGTAAATGATTAAGAAATACATAAGTTTTTCAAAATGTTAAATATAACATCAAAAATATAAAACATGGAGTGTGGGAACAGAGTAGTCATGTTGAGCCTTAAAATTGGATGAAATGTAAGTTATCATCAACTTAAAATGCTATTATAAATCTCATGGTAATCCAAAGCAAAAACCTATACTATAAATACATAGAAAATAAAGAAATATACACTTACCACTAGATAAAGTTATCAAACTACAGAGGAGAGGCAGAGAAGAAAGAAGAAACAGAGAGTAACTACAAGAGCAGCTAGGAAACAAGAAAAAGGCAATAAGCAAAAATCTATCAGCAACTACTTTCAATGTAAGTGGACTAAATTCTCCAACCAAAAGACATGGAGTAGTTGAGTAAATAAAAACCAAGTTCCTTCTATGGGCTGCCAACAAAGACACACTACAGGTAAAGACACAAAGACCGAAGTAAATGTACAGGAACACTATACCATGTAAATAAAAACTAAAATAAAGCTGGGATAGATATTTACACATCACACAAAACAGACTTATTAGAAGACAATTAAGTAGACAATATAATAAGGAGACAACATAATAAAAAAAAATTTAATGTGTGAAATAATGGTAAAGGGATCATCCAACAAAAAAACAACACCTGAAAATATTTATGCATACAACAGCACATAGGAAAAAAATACCAGTGACCACATAAGAGTCTGGGCTGGACCTACCTTTTAGAACTGGATGGTCTTCTGCACAGGTGGTATGGTGGGGGTGGTGGGGGGAGGGTGGCTGTTGCTGACTGCAGGGATAAACACAGTGGCAGTTTTGGCGAATATTCACTCATATGAGCCCTCCTGGAAACCATCATTTCCTCCCCAAGACCTAACCTAACCCAACAGCCTGTAGGCTCCAGTGCTGGAAGGCCTCAGGCCATACAACCATCAGAGCCGCATCCAGCAAAAGACAGGCTGCTTAGGTCTTCCTGAGCACAGTGCTGTCCATTAGAAGAACAAGACCCAGCTCCATTCCAGTGAGAGCAGGAATAAACTCTCCCACAAAGAAACCTGCACAAGCCTGTCAGACAGCCTCATCCAGCAGAAAGGCAGAAAAAAGAAGGGGAAAGAAACTACAACTTTGTAGCCTGTGAAACAGAAACTGTAATCAAAGAAAATTAGACAAAACGAGGTGGTAGAGGAATATACTGCCGATGAAGAACACGACAAAACCTCAGAAAAGTAATGAAGTGAAGTCCAAATAGGCAATCTACCGGAGAAAGAATACAGAGTGAAGAGAGTGAAGAAGATGCAGATTTCGGGGGGGGGACGGAGGCAAAGATTAAGAAAATGCAAGAAATGTTTAACAAAGACCTAATAAAACTACAGAACAAAAAGAGAGGAACAATACTATAACTGAAATAAAAAAGACAACAGAAGAAATCAATAGCAGAATAACTGAGTCAGAAGAACAGATAAATAAGCTGCAAGAAAAGAATGGTGGAAATCACATCTGCAGAACAGAATAAATTAAAAAAAAAAAAACAATGAAAACAGCCTCAGAAGCTCTGTGACAACATTAAATGCACTAATTTGCATTACAGGAGTCCCAGATGAAGAGAGAATGAGGACCTAAGAGAATATTTGAAGAGATAGAAGAAAACTTCCTTAACATGGGAACAGAAACAGTCATCTGAGTTCAGGAAGTGCAGCAAGTTCCAGGCAGGTTAAACCCAAAAAGGAATACACTGAGACACAGTCATCAAACAGACAAAAATTAAAGACAGAAAAAATATTTTTAAAAAAACATAAGAAAAGCAAGAAGTAACATATACGTGATATCCCTCCTGTAAGGGTATCAGCTGATTTCTCAGCAGAAACTCTGCAGGCAAAAAGGGAGTGGAATGATATATTTAAAGTGATGAATGGGTAAAACCTACAACCAAGAATTTCCTGTCTTGCAAGGCTCTCATTCAGATTCAACAAAAAATAAAAATAAAAACCTTTACAGACGACCAAAAACTAAGAGAATTCAGTATCATGAAACCACCTTTGCAACAAAAGCTATGGGAACTTTCCTTAATAAAAAATAAAAGACCACTACTAGAAACAAGACCACTACTATGAATGGAAAAATTCACTGGTAAAGCCAAATATGAAATAAAGGTAGGAATTCATCTCCATACACTTAGGATATCAAAACCAGCAACGGTGAGAAGAGGAGAGCAACAAATGCAGAATATCAGAGAGGCAACTTAATTTAAAAGGCAGCAACTTAGAATATTCTTGTTATAGACTGCTATATCAAAACTTCCCTGTGGATCCCAAAGAAGGGTACACAGATTTGATCCCTGGTCACGGAGCTAGGGTCCCCACATGTTGAGCAGCAGGGCCAAAACTAAAATATCCCCCACTCCATCCTTTGGGTCTTCCCCCAGAAGTCCAGAAATTAGGACTCTGCCTTCCAATGCATGGGATGCACGCTGGATCTCCAATCAAGGAGCTAAGATCATACACGTCTCATGGTCAAAAAAAATCAAAACAGAAAACATAAAAAATGCTATGAAAAATTAAATAAAAAATTTAAAAATGCTACACATAAGAACAACCTAAAACAAACCATCACAATAACCACAAATAGAAACTCTATAATAAACACACACACACATAGAAATCCAAATACAACACTGAAGTTAACCAACAAATCAGAAGAGAAGAGAACAAAATAGGAAAACAGGAAGGGAAGGAAAAAAGACCTACAAAAACAAATCCAAAACAATCAACAAAATGGCAATACTAATATACACTGAGATAACTACCTTAAATGTAAATGGATTAAATGCTTCAACCAAAAGACATAGACTGGATGAATAGATACAAAATCAAAACTTGTACATATACTGTCTGCAAAAGACACACTTCAAATCTAGGGACATATATAGTCTGAAAGTGAGGGATGGAAAAAAAGTATTTCATGCAAATGGAAATCAAAAGAAAGCTGGAATAGCAACACTCATATCAGACAAAGTACAATTTAAAATAAAGACTATTACAAGAGACGAACACTACCTAATGATCAAGGGATAGATTAAAGAAGAATATGTTACAACTACAAATTATATGCACCCAGCATAGGAACATGCCAACATATAATACAAATATTAAGAGCCATAAAAGGAAAAACTGGCATTACCTCAATAACAGTGGGTTAAGACCTCACTTTGATCAATGCACAGATCATCCAGACAGAAGACCAATAAAGAAACACAGGCCTTAAATGACACATTAGACCAGATTGTCTTCACTGATATTTATGAAGCATACCATACAAAAGCCACAGAAAGACATTCCTTTCAAGTGCTCATGGAATATTTTCTAGGACTGATCACATTCTGGGCCACAAAACAAACCTACCTTGGTAAATTTAAGAAAACTGAAATCATATCCAGTATCTTTTCTTACCACAATGCTCATGAGATTAGAAATCAAGGATAACGAAAAACTATAAAAAACACAAACATGTGGAGGCAAAATATGCTACTAAACATGGATCCTAGGTGGCGCTAGTGATAAAGAATCCGCCTGCCAATGAAGGAGACACAAGAGACATGGGTTCAGTCCCGACGTCAGGAAGATTCCCTGAAGTAAGAAATGGCAAACCACTCTAGTATTCTTGCCTGGAAAATATCCTGGGCAGAGTAGCCTATTGTGTTTCCATTCATGGGGTCGGAAAGAGTTGGACATGACTGAGCAACTGAGCACAGCATAGAAATCATGAAGCTGCAAAAAATCAAAGAAGAAATTTAAAAATATCTAGAGACAATGATAATGAAAACACAAATATCTAAAACCTATAGGGTACCATAAAAGCTTTTCTAAGAGGGGAAACAAACTTACCACAAGAAATAAGAAAAACCACAAATAAACATCCTAATGTTACACCTAAAGCAACTAGAGAAAGGAAAAAAGAAAAAAACTTGTTAGTAGAAGGAAAGAAATCATAAAGATCAGAGCAGAATAAATGAAACAGAAATGAAAACAATAGAAAACATCAATAAAACTAAAAGCTGCTTCCTAAAAAGATTTTTTTTTAAAAATCAATAAAACTTTAGCAAACTCATCAAAAAAAGAGGGATCAAGTCAATAAAATTGCAAATGTAAAAGTAGAAGCTACAGTATACACTGCAGAAATACAAAGGATTATAAGAGACTACTACAAGCAACTATATGCCAATAAAATGGACACAATGACAGAAATGGGCAAATTCTAAAAACATATATAACTGTCTCCCAAGACTGAATCAGGAAGAAATAGAAAATATGAACTAAGCAATCACAAGCACTGAAACTGAAACTGTAATTTTAAAAATTCCCAAGAAATCAAAGTCCAAGACATGAAGCTTCACAAGAAAAGTTTATCAAACACTTAGAGAACAGTTAACACCTATCCTTCTGAAATGATTCTTTAAAAAAAACTGCAGAGGAAGGAATACGCCGAAACCATTCTATGAGGCCATGATCACCTTGATACCAAACATTACAAAGATATCACACACACAAAAAAAGAAAACCATAGGCCAGTATTAGTGATGAGTGTAGACACAAAAATCATCAACAAAATGCTAGCAATCCAAATCCAACAAATGCCACATTAAAAGGATCATACAGTAACCATCAACTGGAATTTACTTTAGGAATGCAAAGATTTTTCAGTATCTCCACAAATCAATGGGATATACCATATCAACAAACTGAATAAAAAGCACATGATTATCTCAAAAGATTCAAAAAAAGCTTTTGACAAACTTCAACACCCATTTATAATTTAAAAAAAAAAACCTCTCTATAAAATGGGCACAGAGGGATCATATATCAATATAATAAAGGCCTTCTATGATAAACCAACAGCTAACGTCATACTCAATGGCGAAAATCTAAGAGCATTTCATATAAGATCAGAAATGCAAATGGATGTCCACTCTCCCGATTTTAATTCAGGATAGTTTTGGTAGTCCTAGCCAGGGCAATCAGAGAAGAAAAAAATAAACAAACAGAATCCAGATTGGAAAAGAAGACTTAAAACTCTAACTGTCTGAACTTCCCTGGTGGTCCAGTGGTTAAGAATTCACCTGCCAAGGCAGGGAACAAGGGTTTGATCTCTGGTTTAAGGACAACCCGTGTCGTGGGACAACTAAGCCCATGTGCCACAAGTCCTGGGCCCAAGTAGCACAACTACTGAAGCCTGCATGGTCTAGAGCCTGTATGCCCCAACTAGAGAAGCCACCACAATGAAAAGCCCGTGCATCACAAGTGGAAGAGTACCTGCTCATCCCAACTACAGAAAGCCTGCGGGATGCAGTGAAGATCCAATGCAGCCAAAAATAAATAGATGAGTAAACAAATTAAAAAAAAGTTTGCAAATGAAATGATACTTACTATACATAGAAAATTCTAAAGATGCTACCAAAAATCTACTAGAGTTCATCAATGAATTTGGTAAAGCTGTAGCATAAAATAAATGCACAGAAATTCGTTGCATTTCCATATGCTAACAACAAAAGATAAAGAAACAATCCCAGACTACTCTGGTGGTCCAGCGGTTGGGAGTCTATGGGCCAATGCAGGGAACATGGGTTCGATCTCTGGTCCAGGAAGACCCCACGTGCTGAGGGGCAACTAAGTTCGTGCACCACAACTACTGAGTCTAGGCTCTTGATTCTGCAAGGTACAACTACTATGACCGTGCACAGCAATTACTGAAACCCATGCACAGCAACCACTGAAGCCCGTCCACTCTAGGGCCTGTGTGCCACAACTACTGAACCTTTGCACTGCAGCCGCAGAAGCCTATGCACCTAGAACCAATGCTCTCCAACAAGAAGCCACCACAAAGGGAAGGCTGTACACTGTAAGAATAGCCTCCACTCATTGCAACTAGAGAAAACCCACACATTGCAACGAACACCAAGCACAGACCAAAATAAATATGATTTTCAATAAAGGAATAAAATTTGATTTCAAAAATTTTTAAATAAATAATACCATTTATCATCACATCCAAAAGAATAAAATATCTAGGAAAAACTCCCTTAAGGAAACAAAAGACCTGTACACAGAAAACTATAAGACACTGAAGACAGAAACTAAAAACGACAGAAACACAAGGGAAAGATTTACAATGTTCTTGGACTGGAAGACTCAATATTGTCCAAATGACCGAAGCCAATCTAGATATTTGATGCAATTCCTATCAAATTACCAATGGCATTTTTCACAGAACTATTAATATAACAACAACAACAAAATCTTAAACTTGCATGAAGACACAAAAGATCCTGAAGTCAAATCAATCTTAAAAAACAAAAACGGACCTGGAGGAATCAGGCTCCCCACCTCAAGGCTATAGTATAAAGCTAAAGTCAACATCAAAACAGTATGGTATGGGCACAAAGATACAAATATAAATCAATGGAACAGGATAGAAAGGCTAAACTCATGCACCTATGGTCACATAATCTATGACAAAGCAGATAAGAACACACAGTGGAGAGAAGACAGTCTCTTCAATAAGCAGAGCTGGGAAAATTGTAAAGCTACATGTAAAAGAATAAAATTACAATGTTCTCTAATACCATACACAAAATCAAAACAGATTAGAGATCTAAATGTAAGACCAAATAGTATAAAACTACTAGAGGAAAACATAGGCAGAACACTCTTTGACATAAATCACAGCAGTATCTTTTCCAACCCATTTCCTAGAGAAATGGAAAACAAACAAACAAATGGGACCTAATTAAACTCAAAAGCTTTTGTTCAGCAAAGGAAACCATAAACAGAACAGAAAGTCAAGCCACAGAATGGGAGAAAATATTTGCACAGGATTCAACTAACAATGTTGAAAATTTAGTCTCCAAAATTCACAAAACAGTTCATATGGCTCAGTATTTAAAAAAAAACAAAAAGACCAAGGAACCCAATCAAAAAATAGGCAGAAGACCCAAACTGGCAATTCTTTCTCCAAAAAAGACAGATCACCAATAGGCACATGAAGCGACGCTCAACATTTCTACTTGTTAGAAAAATGCAAATGAAAACTACAGTGAGAAATCACCTCATACCAGTGAGAACTGCCATCCTCAAAAACCTACAGTGAATGTTGGAGAGGGTGTGGAAAAAAGGGAACCCTCCCACAGTGCTGGTGGGAAGGTAAATTGGTACAGCCACTATGCAGAACTGTATGGAGGTTCCTTAAGAAACTAGACTACCATATGATCCTTAAGACCTACCTTAAGACCTGGTTCCTTAAGACCTACCATATGATCCAGAAATTCCAATCCTGGGCATGTATCTGGAGAAAAACACGGTTTGAAAGGATACTGGCATGCCAACATTCATAGTAGTGTTGTTAACAATAGCCAAGACATAAAACAACCTAAATGCCCATTGACAGATGAAGAGATAAAGAAGATGTGGTAACAAAACACAAATTATTCAGTCATTATAAAGAATGAAATAGTACCATTTGCCACAACATGGACAGATGTGGAGATTATCAGATAAGCGAAGTCAGACAGAGAAAGACAAATATCAAATAATATTGTATGTTGAGTCTAAAAAAAATAGGATACAAATGAACTTATCTAAAAAACAGAAACAGACTCACAGACTTAAGAGAATGACCTTCTGGTTCCCAGCAGGGAAGGGTGGGAGAAGGACAGAATGGGAGTTTGGGACTGACATGTACACAACACTATATTTAAAACATAGTTAACAAAGACCTACTGCATAGCACAGGGAACACTGCTCATGGGAAAGAACTTGAAAAAGTATGGGCTTCCCTGGGAGTTCAGACAATAAAAATCTGCCTGCAATGCGGGAGACCTGGGTTCAATCCCTGGATCACGAATATCCCCTGGAGAAGGAAATGGCAGCCCACTGCAGTATTCTTGCCTGGAAAATGCCATGGACAGAAGAGCCTGGTGGGCTACATGGAGTCGCAAAGAGTCAGACACGATTGAGCAGCTAACACATACATTTAATGAGAAAGTATAGACACATGAACAATATATATAACCGAATCACTTTGCTGTATACCTGAAACTAATACAACATTGTTAACAACTATGCTCTAACGTAAAATAAAAATTACAAGAAAGCTTAAGAGGATTGAAATCATATTAAGCATACTTTGTGACCACAATGGTATAAAGTAGAAATCAGTTACATGTAGAAAACTGGAAAATTTATAATATGCAGAGATTAAACCACATATGGTATTAAATAAATAATGTCAAAGAAATTTTTAAAAAATACCTTGAGGCAAGTGAAAATAGATATGCAACATGTCAAATTTTATGAGATACAGCAAAAGCAGTTTTAGGTGGGAAGTTTACTGAGATAAATGCTTACCTCAAGAAACAAGAAAACAATCTAACTTTATACATAAATGAATTAGAAAGAGTAGAAAGAAATGAACCCAAAAGTTAGTAGATGGAAGGAAATAATAGATTGAGGCAGTAATGAAACACAGACTAAAAGGAGAGTAAGCAAGATTAACGAAATGAAGAGGTGAATCTTTGAAAAATGACACTGAGAAGTGTTTTGGCTAGACTCACCAAAAGGGGAAAAAAAGACAGAGGACTCTAACTTAAAAAAAGAAATGAAAGAGGTGTTCTAGCTGATCTTACAGAAACACCAAGGATCATAAGAAACTACTATAACCAAAGATATGCCAACAAACTGGACAACCTAGAAGAAATGGATAAATACCTAGAAACAACCTATCTAAATAGTCAAACAAGACAAAATAGAAAATCTGAATAGATGGATTACTAAAGAGTTACAAGTAATCAAAGCTCTCCCAACAAACAAAATCCAAAACCTTGTACTTCATTGGTGAATTCTATCAACTACTCAAAAAAGTATTAATGCCAAACCTTCTGACACTCTTCCAAACACCAGAATTGGGGGCAAGGGGAAGGGAACTCTTTCAAACACATTTTACAAGACCAGCATTATCCTCATACTAAAATCAGACAAAGATGCCACAAAGAGAAAATTGCAGGCCAATATCCCTAATGAACACAGATGTAAAAATCATCAAGCAACAAGGAAAATCAAAGATTCCTGCATGCTGCAATTAAGACCTGGCACAGCTAAGTAAATGAATGAATAAACAAATATATACAAAATTAAACATCCATAAATGATAAATATTCCCAACTTAGCAGTTATAGAGGAACTTACTACAACACAGAATAGGCCATGTATGACAAGCCTATGGGCTTCCCAGGTGGCACTAGGGGTAAAGAATCTGCCTGCCAATACAGGAGATATAAGAGAGGCACGTTCCATCCCTGGGTGGGTAAGATCCTCTGGGGTAGGGCACGGCAACCCACTCCAGTATCTTTGCCTAGAGAATCCCCATGGAAAGAGGAGCCTGGCAGGCTACAGTCTACAGGGTCGCACATAGTTGGACACGACTGAAGCAACTTAGCATGCACAAATGCATGACAAGCCTACAGCTACCATTATACTTCATTGTGCACAGCTGAAGCCTTTTCTCTAAGATCAGGAATAAGACAACAAGGCTCACTATTGTCATTTTTACTTAATATAGTACTGAAAATCCTAGTCAGAACAATTAATCAAAAATAAAACACACAAACAAAAGGCATCCAATCTGAAAAGCAGCAGTAGCAGCAGCAGCACTATCACTGTTTGCAAGTGACATAATCTTATGCATAGAGAAAACCCTAAAGATTTCAACAAAAACCTGTGACTACTCAACAAACTTTAAAAAATTGTTAAACTAAGGATGGGAACTATAAGAGACAATAAACATAAAATACTTAGCACAGTATCTGCAAGATATAAGATGTTCAGTTAGTATACTCTCTTACTTTAAGCATTCGTTTTGGATAGATTATTCTGCAATTTCGGAGGCAAGCTAAGAGCTCTAATTTCTTACCTGACTTCTACTGGACTCCAGATTCCTACTTGTGCATGTTGCCAGGTTAATGCTCTTTGGAGAAAGAGATCAGTCACCTCTATTATTCCAGAATCGTGGAAAGTCATCCCAGCAACTTTCCCATCACCCAGACCTTTAGCTTCCACGTCCAGAGTGGAGCTGATCAAATACAACAGCAGTAAACATCTGTGCCCCAAAAGCCTAGAACCTGTCACAGGGAAAAGCTATGGCCATAAAGAATTCATTCTTAGAGAAGTCAAGCAGGAACCAGCAAACTATCTTATTCTTATATGTATGGATTCATGGCTTAAAGTACATCTCATCTTATCTTCTTCAATCTTTTCAATTTTATCCCTGCACTATTTTATGATACCAGACAGACAGGAACATTAGCCTTCTCTGTATCATTCCAACAAGATACAGAAGCAGGTAGAAATGAAGAATGAAAAACAATCTGTCTAAAAATAACAAAATATTTGTAGCTTTTATGACATAGTACCATTACAGCTCACTCAAAAGTAACCTGGGAATAGGGATTTCATGGGTGTAGGACACTAACATTGCCTGGGAGCACTTAACAGAGAGCCTTCCAACCAGTAAATGTTTTCTAAGTAACTGGTCTCTGTATTTAAAAACTTTTAAGACTGTTTTTTTTTTGCAGAGTGGATAACAGAGTCTAAATAAATAAAATCTAATCTGATGAGGGACCAGAGAAGCCAAGTATGTAACAGGATGGTTTGGTTGTCTTTTATTTTTTGTCTCATTTTATTTTATCTAATATGCAGCAGATTATGAATCAAAATAAAATGGAGAAAGAACTGTGGTAGTCCAGTGGTTAAGAATCTGCCTGCCAATGCAGGGGACACAGGTTCCATCCCTGGTCCAGGACGATTCCACTGTCTCAGGGCAACTAAGCCCATGTGCTGCAACTACTGAGCACACACTCGAGGGCTGGAGAACTACTGAAGCCTGTGCTCCACAGTAAGAGAAGACACTGTAAGAAGCAGCCCACACACTGCAAACCAAAAGTGGCCCCCACTCCACACACCTAGAGAAAGCCTGTTCACAGAAACAAAGCCTGTTCGCAGACAAAAATAAATTAATTAAACAAAATGAGAAACACTGAACATAAACATGGTTAAATTTAGTAGAGAAAATTTGAGTCAAAAGAGGGGAAATAAAGCTGAGGCTACTGCTGCTGCTACTGCTGCTAAGTCACTTCAGTTGCGTCCGACTCTGTGCGACCCCATAGACGGAAGCCCACCAGGCTTCCCCGTCCCAGGGATTCTCCAGGCAAGAGTACTGGAGTGGGTTGCCATTTCCTTCTCCAGTGCATGAAAGTGAAAAGTGAAAGTGAAGTCACTCAGTCGTGTCCAACTCTTAGCGACCCCATGGTATGCAGTCCACCAGGCTCCTCCATCCATGGGATTTTCCAGGCAACAGTACTGGAGTGGGGTGCCGTTGCCTTCTCCCTGAGGCTACGGAGGAGTCACTAAAGGAACATCTGCATACCAAAAATGTAGAATGTAACAGACACATAGGATTCCAGTGACCCTAGGTAAAAGTCTTTCTCAAGATTTAAGCGGAGGGAGTGGGGAAAAGGTAGAGAGAGAGAGATACTTTACTTCCGTTTTAATAAGCATTTCAAGCTTAATTATAAAAATCTTAGGATGTATTTGGTCTAAGTAATATATGAAAATATGGAAAAAGTTAACTCACAAGTTATTATAAATAAATATGTAGTTTCAGAAACATAAACCTTTCAAAATTGAATAAAAATAAAACTTGTTGTGATGTCTCCAGTGACACTCTGTCTCTAGATGGCAGCCTGTACTTTGTAACATTCTTTGTTATATAAAAAAAAGTTAATATACGTCTTCCTCTGTAAATAGAGAAGGTAAAGGAAACATCAAAATAAATGCTCAAAAAGAAAAATCACACATCGGCATAAGATATGATGAGTACCAAGTCTTTCAAAACTGAATACAATATATTTCATCCATATCAAGAACAAATAATTTTACTAAAATATTACAATTTGAAATTTTGGAGCTTGTTTGAGCCATGCTAGTATAGAACAGGGCCAAAGCAAAGCAATATCCCAGAGCTATAATATTTCAAACTATTTTCACCAAACCTTCAACAATATTATCATAACTTCATTTTCAGTGCTAGTGCTGTTCATACAGACAAGAATTAAAGAAAAGCGAGGAAAATAAACATTTTTAAAATGCCTGTCTGCTACCTGAGGCTCTATTACTAATATTGCTAACGAAATTCAAGACAGACAGGCTTTCTTGATCCATAGCACATGGATTCTTAAGAATCTATGAACCTTTTGAAACTAGATGAAAATTTGGCTCTATGTACTTCTGTAGAGAAAGATCCAAACTTTTCAAGATATTATTACAGGAATTTGAGAAATCAAAAAAAGTAAAAATTATCCACTGCAGAAAAAATACTAAAGATTTTTCTTCTTAGAAAAATAAACAGAGAAATAAAACTGTGACAGTAAAGAATAGCTCTAAAGAAAATTCACCCTTCATAATGTGGAACAGCAAAGACTGGACTTTAAAATGGAGAGAAGAAAAGGCTAAACTCTTTCCCATCCTAATAAATCGAGCCATGAGTGAAATAGTAATGTTTAAAGAGAACCCCTGTCATCTCTAAATGGCAAAGGAAAAAGCACTAGGAAATCTGCACATTAGACTAATCCATAAATAGTGAAAATTTTTATTTACCAATTATCCAACTTAGAGAAAATGCTATGTATTTCATTCCAGCTACATACTATAATTTAAGATTTAAGTATTTGAGATTATATAGGATTATATGGCAGTTTCTTATCAAACTTCATATAAATAACCAAGTACTGTTTCTTTAAACTGTGTTTCAAAACTTTATTCATAGAAGGGCCTAAATACTCTCAAGAACAGTTTTGTAAAATCCCTCTTATAAAATTCTTATGGACCATTAAAACTTTTTCAAATTATCTTTGTCTAAAAGGTCTTTTTCCTATTTTATCAATCTTAGGTATGTGATCAAAGAGAAAAAAACTAACTGTTTTTAATAAGAGTCTCAAGAAGTTTTTCTTAAAGTGAATTCCCCAGTATTTTCTTAAAATATACATTTTATTTCAGAATAGTTTAGGCTGACAGAAAAGTTATGAAAACAATACGCAGGCTGTCATATACACCACAACCAGTTTCTCCTACTGTTAGAATGTGATGTTAGTATGGCATATCTGAAACAACAAGCCAATATTTATAACATTACTATTTTCTGACTAACATTATTTTATTGAGAAATAATTAACATACCTCACGGCATGTACATTTAACACATATAGCATGATGGTTTGACATAGATACACAATGAAATGATTACAAGAGGTTTAGTTAACATCTATCATCTCATATAGTTCAGTTCAGTGGCTCAGTCGTGTCCGACTCTGCGACACCATGAATCGCAGCACACCAGGCCTCCCTGTCCATCACCATCTGCTGGAGTTCACTCAGACTCATGTCCATCGAGTCCCTGATGCCATCCAGCCATCTCATTCTCGGTCGTCCCCTTCTCCTCCTGCCCCCAATCCCTCCCAGCGTTAGAGTCTTTTCCAATGAGTCAACTCTTCTCATGAGGTGGCTAAAGTACTGGAGTTTCAGCCTTAGCATCATTCCTTCCAAAGAAATCCCAGTGCTGATCTCCTTCAGAATGGACTGGTTGGATCTCCTTGCAGTCCAAGGGACTCTCAAGAGTCTTCTCCAACACCACACTTCAAAAGCATCAATTCTTCAGTGCTCAGCCTTCTTCACAGTCCGACTCTCATATCCATACATGACCACAGGAAAAACCATAGCCTTGACTAGACAGACCTTTGTTGGCAAAGTAATGTCTCTGCTTTTGAATATACTATCTAGGTTGGCCATAACTTTTCTTCCAAGGAGTAAGCGTCTTTTAATTTCATGGCTGCGGTCACCATCTGCAGTGATTTTGGAGGCCAAAAAAATAAAGTCTGACACTGTTTCCACTCTTTCCCCATCTATTTCCCATGAAGTGATGGGACCAGATGCCATGATCTTCGTTTTCTGAATGTTGAGCTTTAGTCCAACTTTTTCGCTCTCCTCTTTCACTTTCACCAAGAGGCTTTTTAGCTCCTCTTCACTTTCTGCCATAAGGGTGGTGTCATCTGCATATCTGAGGTTATTGATATTTCTCCCGGCAATCTTGATTTCAGCTTGTGCTTCTTCCAGTCCAGCGTTTCTCATGATGTACTCTGCATAGAAGTTAAATAAGCAGGGTGACAATATACAGCCTTGACGTACTCCTTTTTCTATTTGGAACCAGTCTGTTGTTCCATGTCCAGTTCTCATTGTTGCTTCCTGGCCTGCATACAGATTTCTCAAGAGGCAGGTTAGGTGGTCTGGTATTCCCATCTCCTTCAGAATTTTCCACACTTTATTGTGATCCACACAGTCAAAGGCTTTGGCATAGTCAATAAAGCAGAAATAAATGTTTTTCTGGAACTCTCTTGCTTTTTCCATGATCAGCAGATGTTGGCAATTTGATCTCTGGTTCCTCTGCCTTTTCTAAAACCAGCTTGAACATCAGGGAGTTCACGGTTCACATACTGCTGAAGCTTGGCTTGGAGAATTTTGAGCATTACTTTACCAGCATGTGAGATGAGTGCAATTGTGTGGTAGTTTGAGCATTCTTTGGCATTGCGTTTCTTTGGGATTGGAATGAAAACTGACCTTTTCCAGTCCTGTGGCCACTGCTTAGTTTTCCAAATTTGCTGGCATATTGAGTGTAGCACTTTCACAGCATCATCTTTCAGGATTTGAAACAGCTATCATCTCATACAGTTACAATAAAAAGAAAAAACTTCTCCTTATGATGAGAACACTTAGGATTTCTACTTAGCTTTTTTATTAGAGAATAAAATTAAGAACCAAGATTTGGTCTAGGTGTGTCCATTGCTACTGGCTCACTATTAATAGAATGTCATTTTCCTTAAGCCCTCTCAGCTGAAATAACAAGGAAACACTTATGTGGGGCTTCCCTAGTGGCTCAGTCCCTAAAGAATCTGCCTGCAGTGCAGGAAACTGCCTGCAGCACAAGAGACCTGGGTTCTAGAAGACCCCCTGCAGAAGGAAAAGGCAACCCACTCCAGCATTCTTGCCTAGGAAATCCCATGGACATAGGAGCCTGGTGGGCAACAGTCCCTGCCTTCATGCTTAGTCGTATCTGACTCTTTTTGACCCTTTGGAATTAGTCCGTCAGGCTCCTCTGTCCATGGGGTTTTCCAGGCAAGAATATTGGAGTGGGCTGCCATTTCCTTCTCCAAGGGATCTTCCTGACTCAGGGATCGAACCTGTATATCCTGTGTCTCCAGCATTGCAGGCAGATTCTTTACCGACTGAGCCATCAGGGAAGTTCAGTCCACAGGGTCACAAAAGTCAAATACAGCTTAGTGACTAAACCATCACCACCATACAAACATGCCAATAAATATTTTCATATGTAATAACATATATATATTATGCTATATAAATTATACTAATAACTCCAACAGAATTACCAAATGGATTATTCTAATGTCTTCACCTCAATTATCTATAATCTCTTCCTTCAACAGCAAAATATCTGGTCCCCAACATTAATCATATATTTACTTAATTTTCCAACCCAAGCATACCTCAGAATTGGTAACTGACACTCCCATGGAAAACAACTTGCTATGTAAAGTACAGTACTTATATACAGTTCCTTTCTTTAAAAACACTGAAGTATAGTTGATTTATGGCAGAAAGTGAAGAACTAAAGAGCATCTTGATGAAAGTGAAAGAGGAAAGTAAAAATGTTGGCTTAAAGCTCAACATTCAGAAAACTAAGATCATGGCATCATCCCTCACTTCATGGCAAACAGATGGGAAAACAGTAGCTGACTTTATATTTTGGGGCTCCAAAATCAATGCAGATGAAAGCTCTGCAGCCATGAAATTAAAAGACGCTTACTCCTTGGAAAGAAAGTTATGACCAGCCTAGACAGCATATTCAAAAGCAGAGACATTACTTTGCCAAAAAAGGTCCATCTAGTCAAGGCTATGGTTTCTCATGTGGTCATGTATGGATGTGAGAGTTGGACTATAAAAAAGCTGAGCAGAGAAGAATTGATGTTTTTGAACTGTGGTGTTAGAGAAGACTCTTGAGAGTCCCTTGGACTGGAAGGAGATCCAACCAGTCCATCCTAAAGGCGATCAGCCCTGGGTGTTCACTGGAAGGTCTGATGTTGAAGCTGAAACTCCAATACTTTGGCCATCTGATGCGAAGAGCTGACTCATTTGAAAAAACCCTGATGCTGGGAAAGATTGAGGGCAGAAGAAGAAGGGGACAACAGAGGATGAGATGGTTGGATGGTTTCACTGACACAATGGACGTGGGTTTGAGTGAACTCTGGCAGTTGGTGATGGACAGGGAGGCCTGGCGTGCTATGGTTTATGGGGTCACAAAGAGTCGGACACAACTGAGTGACTGAGCTGAACTGAAATGAACTGATTTATGATATTGTGTTACTTTTGGGTGTACTTCAAAGTGATTTCAGTTACTGAAATGCCTACATTCTACTTTGATTCTTTTCTGTTATATTTTATTGCAATATATTAAATATACTTCTCTGTGCTATATAGTAGATACTCCTTGTTTATCACATACAGTTCCTTTTGTCATTAGTTATGAGCGTTCACTCACATCTTGAGTTATTAAAAACAGTTTTCCCACATCCATTCAGTGAAGCTGAAAGTGAAAGTGAAAGTATTAGTCAGTCATTTCCAACTCTGCAACCCCAGGGACTGTAGCCTGCCAGGCTCCTCTGTCCAAGGATTTCTCCAGGCAAAAATAATGGAGTGGGTTGCCATTCTCTTCTCCAAGATATTTTTCCAACACAGGGAACAAACCCAGGTCTCCGGCAACACAGATTCTTTACTACTGAGCCAACTGGGAAGCCAAACAAAAAGTTTTTTTTTTAAATGTATGAAATACCCTGCAGTAAGTTTATTTCATGTTTTTTTTTTTTTTAAATACAGTTAGATCCTTTATCCTTTTGTCATAGTCTGCATTCATCCTGGGATTACCTGATAGGTATTTCTTTTAACTGTCATGCACTGATTTTTATTCTTTGTGCTATAAAGTTCTAGGGGCTTTGAAAAATGCAGAATGGCCACATAGCCACCATTACATTATCATACAGAATAGTTTCATACCCTATTCAACCGTAATTCTTCCCCAAAACCCTGATGCTGATATGTTTATCATCTTTACAGTTCGTCTTTTCCAGAATGTCACATAAACTTAATTAACGCATTATGAAGGCTTTTCAAACTGATCTCTTCCACTCAATAATACCCATTAAGATTTCTCTGGTTTTGCATGTCATGGGAACTCATTTCCGTCTCATCAGGAAGGATTCATTCTTTGGTTGCACTGCAGTTTATCCATTTCATCTTCTGAAAGACATCTTGGTTGTTTCCAGTTTTAGCAATTATAATTATTATGAAGCGCTTCCCTAGTGGCTTAGCTGGTAAAGAACCCAGCTGCCAAAGCAGGACACACAGACTCAGATTTGATACATTCACGTATTTATATGCACATTAAGTTTCAAATCAGTTAGGTAACACCTTAGAGCATGATTGCTGGATTTATAGTAAGGCTGTGCTTGGTTTCATGAGAAACGCTTAGCTGTCTTCCAAAATGACTATGTCATTTTGTATTCCCACCAGTACTAAATTCTTTTTCTTCACATTCTTGGCAATAATTGGTTTTATAGGCTTTTCTTGAATTTAGACTTTCTAATGGCTTATATACTGTGGAAAATTCTGAAAGAGATGGGAATACCAGACCACCTAACCTGCCTCTTGAGAAATCAATATGCAGGTCAGGAAGCAACAGTCAGAACTGGACATGGAACAATAGACTGGTTCCAAACATCAAAAGGAGTATGTCAAGGCTGTATATTGTAACCCTGCTTATTTAACTTATATGCAGGGTACATCATGAGAAACGCTAGGCTGGAAGAAACACAAGCTGGAATCAAGACTGCCGGGAGAAATATCAATCACCTCATATATGCAGATGACACCACCCTTATGGCAGAAAGTGAAGAAGAACTTAAGAGCCTCTTGATGAAAGTGAAAGAGGAGAGTGAACAAGTTGGCTTAAAGCTCAACATTCAGAAAACGAAGATGGTGGCATCTGGTCCCATCAATTCATGGGAAAGAGATGGAGAAAATGTGGAAATGGTGTCAGACTTGATTTTGGGGTGCTCCAAAATCACTGCAGATGGTGATCGCAGCCATGAAATTAAAAGACGCTTACTCCTTGGAAATGGCAACCCACTCCAGTACTCTTGCCTAGAAAATCCCATGGATGGAGGAGCCTGGTGCACACTACTGTCCATGGGGTCACAAAGAGTCGGACATGATTGAGCGACTCCTTGGAAGGAAAGTTATGACCAACCTAGATAGCATATTCAAAAGCAGAGACATTACTTTGCCAACAAAGGTCCATCTAGTCAAGGCTATGGTTTTTCCAGTAGTCATGTATGGATGTGAGAGTTGCACTGTGAAAAAAGCTGAGCACCGAAGAATTGATGCTTTTCAACTGTGGTGTTGGAGAAGACTCTTGAGAGTCCCTTGGACTGCAAGGAGATCCAACCAGTCCATTCTGAAGGAGATCAGCCCTGGGATTTCTTTGGAAGGAATGATGCTAAAGCTGAAACTCCAGTACTTTGGCCACCTCATGCGAAGAGCTGACTCACTGGCAAAGACTCTGATGCTGGGAGGGACTGGGGGCAGGAGGAGAAGGGGACAGAGGATGAGATGGGTAGATGGCGTCACTGACTCGACAGATGTAAGTTTGAGTGAACTCTGGGAGCTGGTGATAGACAGGGAGGCCTGGTGTGCTGTGATTCATGGGGTCGCAAAGAGTCAGACATGACTGAGCGACTGAACTGAACTGAACTGAACTGAATGACAAAGGACGTTGAATGTCTTTTCTCATGCTCAGCTATCATCTGTGTATTTTATTTGGTAAGATGTCTGTTAAGATCTTTTACCCACTTTCAACACAATTGTTTAATTTGCTATTATTGATTTTTAAGGGATATTTGTATATTTTGGATACAAATGATTTATCACATATGTGTTTTACAAATATTTCCTCTAACTCCGTGACACTTCTTTAAAAAAATTTTTTTAATCTATTTATTTTATTTTTCACTGTGCTGGGTCTTCATTGCTGTGCTGACTTCTCTTTTTTGTGGTGGATGAGCGTCCCACTGTGGTGGATTCTGTTTTTATGGAACCTGTACAGGCTCTAGGGATGTGGGCCCAGTAGTTGTGACTTGTGGGCTCTAATCACTGGCACAATAGCTGTAACGGCATGTGGGATATTCCTAGATCAGGGATTGAAGGAATGTTCCTTGCACTGGTGAGCAGATTCTTTACCACAGACCACCAGGGAAGCCCTGTGACTTGCTTTTTGCTTTTCTAACCATGATCTTCTACGGGATGAAAAAATTCTTTTAATATAATCCAACTTGCCAAATTTTTCATTCCAGGGATCACATTCTTCATGGTTATATCTAAAAACCTCATCACTTAACCAAAGTTCATGGAGACATTCTTCTATGTTTGCTTTTACAAGTTTACAGTTTTGTACTTTACAGGATCGATTTTGAGTTAATTTTAGCATAAAGGAGTAAGCTCTGTGTTAAAATTCACTTTTTACATATAAACATCCACTTGCTCTAGCACCATTTACTGAAAAGAGATTTCTCGATTTAACTCCTTTTGCATCTTTATTTATATATATATATATTTTTTTTTTAATCAGTTGAATACATTTGGGTGATTTCTGCAATATTTTAAAAGCTAATTAAAGGTATAAAAATTTGATATCTCATATCCAGGAAGCCAATGGAAAAGAAAGGCAAATATATAACAAAATATTTCAGGTTCAATTCTATCCATATTTTAATAATATTCATCATGTTCTCTTCACATCCAACAGTTTCTCATCAACAATAAACCTCTCAGAATTATCTGTGATTTCAAGAGCACTCTATCCAATACAATAGCCTGTATAAGTCTATATTCAAAAGCTCTTTCAAAAACATGAGAATAACAATGAGTTTAGACTTATAATTAGTCCCAAGAGATTCTAAAGTACATAAAAGTAGAAATCAATTTACAACAAAATAAAAGATGAATATATAAAATATGTTCAAACTGTGAAAATTTAAAAAATTTTAGTTATATTTATATATACACCTGAGGCTTTCTGCTTTGGGCCAACCACTTCATTCTTTTGATGGCTATTAGTAGTTGCCCTCCACTGTTCCCTAGTAACGTACTGGATACCTTGAGACCCATGGGACTCATCTTTTGGTGTCATATATTGTTGTTTGGACACTTGGACACTTATCATTCTTCAAGGAAAGAAGTTACTTTTAATTGATACATACAAATCCTGATTATGTGCTATTTTAAACAATATTAGTAATAGAAATCTTTGAAATGCTACCAAAAATATGCAAAATATTAGAAAAGCATCTGAAACATTATAAAGTTATAAAAAAGTATTACTATGATAAATAACTAAAAGTAGAAATCCAAAATAAGGAAGAAACACCAAAATCACCTTTCTCTCATAACACTTGCTGAACCTAAAATGCATGAACTCAGGATTCTGAAGTGAAACATCAGGGGAAATAAGTCGTTCATGAAGTGGGGGCTCAAAGAATTTAACCTCTAGATTAAGGTTAAACTAGCAGTATACTTCCCCTTCACAGATCACTTCCTTCATGGCAAAGGGACTTGCAGGTAACTTTAAGCCATGAGCCACGCTGTTTAAAGCCACTGAAGACAAACAGGTCACCTGCTGTGAGAACTTCAAGAAATGCATTAAAAAACAACAATATATGACACCAAAGGATGAGTCCCACGGGTCTGAAGGTGTCCAATATGTTACTGGGGAACAGTGGAGGGCAACTACTAACAGCCACCAAAAGAATGAAGTGGCTGGGCCAAAGCAGAAACGATGCTCAGTTGTAGATATGTCTGGTGATGGAAGTAAAATTTGATGGTACAAAGAATAGAATTGCATAGGAACCTGGAAACAGTTCCACAAATCAAGGTAAATTCTTAAAGTCATTTTCTCTCTTCTAAGGTCAACAAGCTACAGAGCGAACTGCTAGTTCAACAAGGATATATATAACTACCTGTGGCTGGGGAAAATATCTATCACTCACCCTTAGACGGGCCCTGCCATAAGGACCCTGAGGCTTGAGACTAGTAGGGTTGGGAGGAGGCCCAACACCCCTTGCTGTACCATCTCAGCAGGAAGTTGCCAGACAGACCTCGATGCTCCTATTCCCCAAGAATTGGCCCTCCTATCTCTTGAGGGGGGAACATTAGGTACTCAGAATAGGAAAAAGGAGTCCAAAATGGTGGTGGCTACAAGACAAAGAAAGGAAAAAAGCCCGTGAAAACGGGAAAAAAGACAATCCAAGCATGAGAATGAAAACCTTAGGTGAACCAAACTCAACTCCTTCCTGGCTATCCCAATTTGCATAGGGTAGGCTTAAGGGAGAGGGCAGGTGGAGACAAAACACATAAAAAGAGGAAGCACAAAAGACTCTATACATGGACATCAACAATGCTCAACACGGAAATCAGATGTATTGTATTCTTTGTAGCCAAAGATGGAAAAGCTCTATACAGTCAGCAAACGAAGACCAGGAGCTGACTGTGGCTCAGATCATAAACTCCTTCGTGCCAAATTCAGACTTAAGTAGAAGAAAGTAGGGAAAAACACTAGACCATTCAGGTATGACCTAAATCAAGTCACTAACGATTATACAGCAGAAGTGAGAAACAGATTTAATGGACTAGATCTGACAGACAGAGAGCCTGATGAACTACGGACAGAGGTTTGTGACATTGTACAGGAGAGACAGGGAGCAAGACCATTCCCAAGAAGAAATGCAAAAAAGCAAAATGGCTGTCTGGGGAAGCCTTACAAATAGCTGTGAAAACAAGAGAAGTGAAAAGCAAAGGAGAAAAGGAAAGATATACCCATTTGAATGCAGAGTTCCAAAGAATGGCAAAGAGAGATAAGAACGCCTTCCTCAGTGATCAGTGCAAAGAAATAAAGGAAAATAGAATGGGAAAAACTAGAGATCTCTTCAAGAAAATTAGAGATATCAAGGGAACATTTCATGCAAAGATGGGCTCAATAAAAGACAGAAACGGTATGGACCTAACAGAGGTGAAGGTGAAGTCGCTCAGTCGTGTCTGACTCTTTGCGACCCCATGAACTGTAACCTACTAGGTTTCTCTGTCCATGGGATTCTCCAGGCAAGAATATTGGAGTGGATTGCCATTTCCTTCTCCAGAACTTAACAGAAGCACAAGATATTAAGAGGTCGCAAGAACACCCAAAAGAACTGCACAAAAAAGATTTTCATGAACCAGATAATCACGATGGTGTGATCACTCATCTAGAGCCAGACATCCTGGAATGTGAAGTCAAGTGGGCCTTAGAAAGCATCACTACAAACAAAGTTAGTGGAGGTGATGGAATTCCAGTGGAGCTATTTCAAATCCTGAAAGATGATGCTGTGAAAGTGCTGCACTCTATATGCCAGCAAATTTGGAAAACTCAGCAGTGGCCACAGGACTGGAAAAGGGTAGTTTTCATTCCAATCCCTAAGAAAGGCCATGCCAAAGAATACTCAGACTACCACACAATTGCACTCATATCACACGCTAGTACAGTAATGCTCAAAATTCTCCAAACCACGCTTCAACAATAAGTGAACCGCAAACTTCCAGATGTTCAAGCTGAGATGTTCCCATCTCTGCATGAAATGTTCCCTTGGTATCTCTAACTTTCATGAAAAGACCTCTAGTCTTTCCCATTCTATTGTTTTCTTGAAAACAACAATCACAGAAAATGAACGAGTCTGATCACATGGACCACAGCCTTGTCTGACTCACTGAAACTATGAGTCATGCCATGTAGGACAACCAAAGATGGACGGGTCATGGTGGAGAGTTCTGACAAAACGTGGTCCACTGGAGAAAGAAACGGCAAGCCACTTCAGTATTCTTGCTTTGAGAATCCCATGAACAGTATGAAAAGGCAAGAAGATAAGACAATGAATGATGAACTTCCCAGGTCAGCAACTGCCCAATATGCTACTGGAGATCAGATAATACCAGAAAGAATGAAGAGATCAAGCCAAAGCAAAAGCAACAACCCAGCTGTGGATGTGACTGGTGATGGAAGTAAAGTCCAATACTGTAAAGAGCAATATTGCATAGGAACCTGGAATGTTAGTTTAATGAATCAAAGCAAATTGGAAGTGGTCAAAAAGTAGATGGCAAGAATGAACATTGAAATTTTAGGAATCAGTGAACTAAAATGGACTGGAATGGATGAATTTAACTCAGATGATCATTATATCTACTACTGTGGACAAGAATACCTTTGAAGAAAGGTGGTAGCCATCAGGATCAACAAGAGAGTCCAAAATGCAGTACTTGGATGCAGTCTCAAAAATGACAGAATGATCTGTGTTGGTTTCCACGGAAAACCATTCTGTATCACAGTAATCCAAGTATATGCCCCGAGCAGTAATGCTGAAAAACCTGAAGCTGAACGGTTCTATGAAGACCTACAAGGTCTTCTAGAACTAACACCCAGAAAAGATACTCGTTTCATTATAGGGGACTGGAAGGCAAAAGTAGGAAGTCAAGAAACACCTGGAGTAACAGGTAAATCTGGCCTTGTAATACAGAATGAAGCAGGGCAAAGGCTAGTAGAGTTTTGCCAAGAGAACGCACTGGTCATAGCAAGCATCCTCTTCCAAAACACAAGAGAAGACTCTATACATGGACATCACTATATGGTCAATTCCAAAATCAGATTGATTATATTCTTTGCAGCCAAAGATGGAGAAGCTCTACACAGTCAGCAGAAAGAAGACAGGGAGCTGACTGTGGCTCAGATCATGAACTCCTTATTGCCAAATTCAGACTCACACTGAAGAAAGTAGGGAAGACCATTGAGGTATGACCTAAACTGAATCCCTTACGATTATCCAGTAGAAGTGACAAATAGATTCAAGGGATCAGATCTGATAGATGGAGTGTCTAAACAACTCTGGACCGAGATTCGTGACATTGCACAGGAGGCAGGGATCAAGACCATTCCCAAGAAAAAAAAAAGCATAAAGACAAAATGGTTGTCTGAGGAGGCCTTACAAATAGCTGTGAAAAGAAGAGAGGTGAAAAGCAAAGGAGAAAAGGAAAGATATAAGCATCTGAATGCAGAGTTCCAAAGAATAGCAAGGAGAGACAAGAAAGCCTTCCTCAGCGATCAATGCAAAGAAATAGAGGAAAAGAACAGAATGGGAAAGACTAGAGATCTCTTCAAGAAAATTAGAGATACCAAGAGAACATTTCATGCAAAGATGGGTGTGATAAAGGACAGAAATGGTATGGACCTAACAGAAGCAGAAGATACTGAGAAGAGGGGGCAGGAATACATAGAAGAACTGTACAAAAAAGATCCTCATGATCAAGATAATCATGCTGGTGCGATCACTCACCTAGAGCCAGACAACCTGGATACACCCTGTATATTGTCACCCTACTTATTTAACTTATATGTAGAGTACATCATGCAAGATACCATGCTGGATGAAGCACAAGCTGGAATCAAGATTGCCAGGAAAAATATCAATAACCTCAGATATGCAGATGACACCACCCTTGTGGCAGAAAGTGAAGAACTAAAGAGCCTCTTGATGAAAGTGAAAGAGCAGAGTGAAAAAGTTGGCATAAAACTCAACAGTCAGAAAACTAATATCATAGCATCTGGTCCGATCATTTCATGACAAATAGATGGGGAAACAGTGGAAACAGTGTCAGATTTTATTTTTTGGGGCTCCAAAATCACTGCAGATGGTGACACAGCCATGAAATTAAAAGACGCTTACTCCTTGGAAAGAAAGTTATCACCAGCCTAGACAGCATATTAAAAAGCAGAGACATTACTTTGCCAACAAAGGTCTGTCTAGTCAAGGCTATGGTTTTTCCAGTAGTCATCTATGGATGTGAGAGTTGGACTATAAAGAAAGCTGAGCACTGAATAATTGATGCTTTTGAACTGTGGTGTTGGAGAAGACTCTTGAGAGTCTCTTGGACTGCAAGGAGAGACAACCAGTTCATCCTAAAGGAGATCAGCCCTGGGTGTTCATTGGAAGGACTGATGTTGAAGCTGAAACTCCAATACTTTCACCACCTAATGCCAAGAGCTGACTCATTTTCAAAGACCCTGATGCTGGGAAAGACTGAAGAGGGGAGAAGAAGGGGACGACAGAGAATAAGAAGTTTGGATGGCATCACTGACTCAATGGACATGAGTTTTAGTAAACTCTGTGAGTTGATGATCGACAAGGAGGCCTGGTGTGCTGCAGTCCATGGGGTCACAAAGAGTTGGACATGACTGAACTGAACTGAACTGATACCCATTTGGATACAGAGTTCCAAGGAAAAGCAAGAAGAGATAAGAAAGCCTTCCTCAGTGATCAATGCAAAGAAATAGAGGAAAACAATGAAATGGGAAAGACTACAGATCTCTTCAGGAAAATTAGAGATAGCAAGGACAGTCCTAAGGCACTGTCAAAAGACCAAGGAGTAGACCCAATTTCTGAAAATCTCCACCCCTGCCCCAATATGGTTGGAAGAATCCTCCCAGTAATTGGCATACTAAATTACCCAGTCTATAAAAACTAACCAGGCCACATTTCATAGCCGCACTCGCTCTCTGGAATGTCCCACACTGTATCTGTGAAGAATGTTTCTCTCTGAATCTGAATAATCCCAGTCCTTACCCATCAGTTTGTCTCAATGAATTCTTTCAGACATAAGACATCAAGAACCTGAGCTTCATTAGGTCCTGAAACCAGGTACCATGGATTTTGGGTGGGTTAGATTTCCAGTCTTACGGGTTCAAGTCCCAAACAGGGTTTTGGCCAGGTTCCAGTCCAACCACGTGGGTTCAAGTCCCAAGATGGGTTTTGGCTGGGTTCAAGTTACAGCACATGGGTTCAAGTCCCAATCCAAGGTAAACGGCTTCAAGAATTCTCCAAAAGGCCTCCATCTCAACACTGTCAACTACACATCAGCACTTGCCTGACAACTACAAACTGGTACTTCCCAAAAGCATTTGGCAGCAAGTGAATAACAAGGGCTTTTGTCATCTGCTTCATGGTGATTGAACCCTGTCTGTGCTGTTGCAGCTACTGACCTTCAATAGCTCCTGAGGGAATTCAGGGTGAAGAATGAGGCACTCTGCTTCAGGGAAACTGGTGGAACAGGTCTTCAGATAGTTAGATATTTTCAGGAACTACTTGAAGATTCCAATGCTTGTATCTTTTCACATCTAGAAAATCACTAAATCCCTTCATGATGACATCAGCTCCTTGTGCCCAGCAGAAAACCTTTTGTAAAGCAGGCACTTGATTGCACTTAACTTCCCTTCACCAAAATCTTATATACTGACCTTTCCCCATAGCCTCTTTGGAGAAGTTTATCAGAGCTGTCTAAGGTGCTATCTCCCAGGCCACTATACTCATTTTGCTCCAAATAAAATTTAATTTGGAACTCTCACATTGTACATCATTTTAGTTGACAACACTAAAACCTGGTTCCACTAAACAGCCAGCAAGCTCCAGTTCTGGAAGCCTCATGCCAAACAACTAGGAAAATTGGAACAGAACCCCACCCATTAGCAGCCAGGCTGTGTATACCCATACTAAACTCACAGACTCCCCAAAACACACAGTGGAAGCAGCATTGTCCATAAGAAAGAGAAGATCTAGATCCACCCAACAGAACACAGGCACAAGACCCCTCACTAGAAAGACTACACAAGGAACTGGTCCAAACCCAACCCACTGGGCCAAGCTGCTACAAGATGAACTATGACCCTGAAACTTATGGAAAGGGGACCCTAAATTCAGTAAGTTAAACAAATGAGAAACAGAGAAATATGCAGAAGATGAAGGAGAAAGGTAAAAACCAACAAGGCCAAAAAAAAAAAAAAGAAGAGGAAACAGGCAGTCTATCTGAGAAAAAATTCAGAGTAATGTCAGCAAAGATGGTCTAAAATCTTGGAAACAGAAGGAAGGCACTGATAATAGAATGGAGATCTGATAGAGAAGATACAAGAAATGTATAACAAGAACTTAGAAGTACTAAAGAACAGACAATCAGTGATGAATGACTCAAAAACTGAAATAAATACTACACTAGCGAACTAATAGCAAAATAACTGAGGCAAAAGAACAAGTAACTAAGCTGCAAGATAGAATGGTGGAAATAACTGAAGCATTGGAGAAGGAAATGGCAACCCACTCCAGTGTTCTTGCCTGGAGAATCCCAGGGAAGGGGGAGCCTGGTGGGCTGCAGTCTCTGGGGTAGCACAGAGTCAGACACGACTGAAGCGACTTAGCAGCAGCAGCAGAATAAACAAAAAAGAAATGAAAAGAAATGAGGACAGTTACAGAGACCTCTGGGACAACATTAAATACACAAGCATATAAATTACAGGGGCCTCAGAAGAAGAAGAAAAAAATGGATATGAGAGAATATTTGAGGAGATTATAATTGGAAACTTCCCTGACATAGGAAATAGCCACCCAAGTACAGGATACTCAGAGAGTCTCAAATAGGATAAACCACGTGAGAAATACAACAAGTGAAGTGAAAGTCATTCAGTTGTGTCTGACTCTTTGCGACCACGTGGACTGGATAGTCCCTGGAATTCTCCAGGCCAGAATACTGGAGTGGGTAGCCTTTCCCTTCTCCAGGGGATCTTCCCAACTCAGGGATCGAACCCATGTCTCCCGCATTGCAGGTGGATTCTTTACCAGTTGAGCTACAAGGGAATACAACAAGATACATATCAATCAAACTGACAAAAATTAACACAAAGAAAAATTATTGAAAGCAGCAAGGGAAAAGCAACAGATAACATACAAAGGGATGCCAATAAGGTTAACAACTAAAGGAACTAAAAAAGAACGAAAAAACTCCAAAGTCAGTAGAAAGAACAGAATCATGAAAATTACAGTGGAAAGAAGTGAAGAAAAAAACAGCAAAGATGAATAAAACTAAAACAAAGATGAATAAAACTTTGACAAGATAAATGAAATTCATAAACCACTAGCTAGACTTATCAAGAAAAATGGGAGAAGACTCAAATCTATAAAATTAGCAATGAAAAAAAGAGAACTAATAATACACAACACAGAAAAACAAATGATCATAGAGACTACTGTAAGCATCTATATGCAAATAAAATGACAATCTTCAAGAAATGGGCAAACTGTTAGAAAAGTATAACCTTCCAAGACTGAACCAGGAAGAAATAGAAAATATGAACAGATCAATCACAAATACAGAAATGAAAACTGTGATAAAAAATATTCCAAAAAATAAAAGCCCAGGGCCAGATGGCTTCACAGGAGAATTCTATTAAATGGTTACAGAAGAGCTAACCACCTATCTTGCTCAAACTCTTCCATAAAATGAGATGGAGGAACACTTCCAAACTCATTTTACAAGGCCACCATCACCTTGATACCAAAACCAGACAATGACATCACAAAAAAAGAAAATTACAGGCAAATATTACTGATGAAGATACATGCAAATATCCTCAACAAAATACTAACAAACAGAATCCAACAACACATTGAAAGGATAATATACTATGATCAAGTTGGGTTTATCCCAGGTATGAAAGGATTTTTCAATAGACACAAATCAATCAATGTGATATACCATATAAACACACTGAACAATAAAAACCATATGATCATCTCAATATGCAGAAAAAGCTTCTGACAAAACAAAACACTAATTTATGACAAAAACTTTCCAGAAAGTGCGCATATAGGGAACCTACCTCAACATAATAAAGGCCTACATGACAAACCCACAATAAACATTATTCTCAGTGGTGAAAAACAGAAAGCATTTCCTGTAAGATTGGCAACAAGGCAAGGGTACACACTCTCACCACTATTATTCAATATAGTTTTGGGAAGTTCTGGTCAAGGCAATCAGATAAGAAAAAGAAACAAAGAAACAAAAAAATCCAGATTGGAAAAGAAGTAAAACTGTCTCTCTTTGCAGATGACATAATACTGTATACATAGAAAACCCTAAAGATGCCACCAGAAAACTACTAGAGATAATCAGTGAATTCAGTAGTCATAGGATACAAAATTAAAAAGAAATCTTTTGCAATCCTGTAAGTTTATAACAAAAAATCAGAAAGAGAAATTAAGAAAACAATCCCACTCATCACTGCAAGAAAAAGATTAAAATATATACGAATAAAACTACCTACAGAGACAAAAGGCCTGTATGATGAAAACTTTAAAACACTGATGAAAGAAATAAAAGATCACACCAACAGATGGAGAGATATACCATGTTTTTGGATGGGAATGCTATACTACCCAAAGCAATCTACAGATTCAACGCATTCCCTATCACATTACCAATGGCATTTTCCACAGAACTAGAAGAAAAAATATCACAGTTTGTATGGAAACACCAAAGATTCCAAATAGTCAAAGCACTCTTGAGAAAGAAAATGGAGCTGGAGGAATCAACCGTCCTGACTTCAGACTATACTACCAAGGAATAGTAATCAAGACAGTGTAATACCAGCAAAAAAACATATATATATATATATATATATATATATATATATATATATAGACAGATAGATAGATAGATCAATACAACAGAAAGTCCAGAGATTAACTCACACACTGATAGGCACCTTATCCTTGACAAAGGAGGAAAGAACATACAATAGAGAAAAGAGAGTCCCTTCTGTAAGTGGTGCTGAGAAAACTGGACAGCTATGAGTAAAAGAATGAAATTATAACACTTAACAACACCATACACAAAAATAAACTCAAAATGGATTAAAGACTGACACAGTAAGTCCAGAAAATGTAAATTATAAAACACAGGCAGAACCCTCTTTGACATAAATCACAGCAAGACTGTGACCCACCTCTTAGAGTAATGGGAATTAAAAAAAAAAATAAACAAATGGGATCTAATTGAACTTAAAAGCTTTTGCACAGCAAAGCAAAGTATAAGCAAAGTGAAAAGACAACCTTAAGAATGGGAGAAAACAACTGCAAGTGAAGCAACAAAGTTCCGAAATAAACATGCAACTCATGCAGCTAATTATCAGAAAAACAAACAACCCAATCCCATAAAGGGCAGAAGACCTAACCAGATATTTCTTCAAAGAAGATATACAGATGGCCAATAAACACATGAAAAGAAGCTCAGCACTGTTCATTATTAGAGAGACGCAAATCAAAACAACAGTGAGGTACCATCTCACACTAGTCAGAATGGCCATCGTTAAAAAATCTACAAACAATAAATGCTGTAGAGGATGGGGAGAAAAGGGAACCTTCTTGCACGGTTGGTGGCAATGTAAATTGATACAGTGACTATGGAGAACAGTATGGAGAGTCCTTAAAAACGAGAACTAAAACCACGCTCTGACTCAGCAATCTCACTATTGGGCACAGACCTGGGAAAACCATAGTTTTTACAGATGTACCCCAATGTTCATTGCAGGACTATGTTAACTAGCCAGGACATGGGACCCACCTAGCTGTCCATCAACATACGAACAATAAAGAAGGTGTGGCATGTATATACAATGGAATATTACTCAGCCATAAACAAACATGAGTCAGATGAACAGAGGTGGATGAAACTAAAGCCTGTTATACAGAGTGAATTAAGTCAGAAAGAGAAAAATACTGTATATTAATGTACATATATTGGAATCAAGATAAAACAGTACCGATGAACCTATTCGCAGAGCAGGAATAGAAACACAGATGTAGAGAATGAACTTGTGGTAGAAGCAGCAGGTGGGATGGACTGACAGAGTAGCCCTGACATATACACACTACTGTGTTTAAGACAAATATCTAGTGGGAAGCTGTTACATAACACATGGACACCATCCAGGGTTCTGTTACGACCTAGAGGGGTGGGATGCAGCGGGGTGGGAGGGAGGTCCAGATGGAGGGGTTATATATAATTATGGCTTATATTAGTTTTTGTACAGCAGAAACCAACATGATACTGTAAAGCAATTCTCTTCCAATTAAAAAACAAGACAAAATAAAATACTAATATTTGGTTTTTGGTGCAAAAACTCCTATATATCCTGGTTCCTCCCTTACCTCTTTGGAGTAGCCCCTTTGAGCTATCTCATAGGCTGTTTTAGGGTTAAGTCCTCAGCAAGTTCACAAAATAAAACATAATTCTCAACTTTTAGGTTGTGCATTTTTTTCAGTGAACAAACCCTAATGTCAACGAAGGACTTTAGTTAATAATGTATCAATACTTTTTCATCAATTTTAACAAATGTACAAGATGAATGTACAGGTGAAACTGAGGGGAAAAGATGGTATATGGGGACAATGTAATTTTCGCTTAGTTTTTTTGTAAACCTCAACCTCCTATAAAAAATAAAGCCTACTTTAGAAAAAATGAAGACTACTTATAATGATTTCTTTTAATACCTAACGTTCAGAAATAAAAATTTTGGAAACACAAATATAAGACTTTTTTACTCATGTACACACAATTGATGAGATGCACCAAAAACTGGAATGCCTGAAGCCAGCACTGGTCAACAGAAAGAGCCCAATTCTTCTCCATGACAATGCTTGACCACAGGTCACACAACCAACATTTCAAAAGTTGAATAAACTGGGCTACAAAGTTTCGCCTCATCAGCCATATTCACCTGACCTCTTACTGGTACCAACTACCTCTTCTTCAAGCATCTTGGCAACTTTTTGCAAGGGAAATGTTTCCATAGCCAGCAGGACACAGATAATGCTTTCCAAGAGTTCACCGAATCCCAAAGCATGGATATTTATGCTACAGGAATAAACTTATTTTTCATTGGCAAAAAATGTGCTGACTGTAATGGTTCCTCTTTTGTTTAATAAAGATGCAGTTGTACCTCGTTATAATGATTTAAAATTCAGGCTCTGAAACTGCTATTACTTTTGCACTAACCTAAAAGCTGTGTGTCTGTGATACTTACACCTTATTATACTGCCATATATCCTCCATACCAAGTTTGATGTTTCCCTGATAACTCAGTTGGTAAAGAATTCACATCCAATGCGGGAGACCTGGGTTCAATTCCTGGGTTGGGAAGATCCCCTGAAGAAGGAAAGCGCTACCCACTCCAGTATTCTGCCCTGGAGAATTCCATAGTCCATGGGGTTGCAGAGTCAGACATGACTAAGCGACTTTCACGTTTGATAAGAGTTTTTATCACGAATGAATGAATGCTGAATTCTGTCTACTGAAATGATTTGTGTAATTTTATTTTTTTATGAATGTGGTATATTGGTTTATAAATGTTGAACCATCCCTGCATCCTGTATAAAACCAATTTAATCATGGTGTATGATCCTTCTGATTGCTGAATTTTGATCATGGTGTATGATCCTTCTGATGGCTGAATTCTTTTCTTGCTGTATGATCCTTCTGATTGCTGAATTCTGATCTTGGTGTATGATCCTTTTGATGATTGCTGAATTTGGTTTTCTAATATTTTCCTGAGATTTCTGTAGCTATAGTCATCGGAGATATTGGCTTGTATTCGGGGTGGGGCCAGTCTTTGTGCATTAGTGGCCTTACAGAATGAACTTAGGAATGTTTCCTCCTCTTCAACTTTTTGGAAAAGTTTGAGGACAAGCAGTAGATTTTCTTAGTATGTTTGGTAGAATTCAACTGTGAAGCCATCCAGTCTTGGACTGCCCTTGCTCTGTTCCAACATAAGACTGAGTCTGAGCTAGCTCCAAATCTCCAAGTCCTTACCCTACTTGCCAATGGCAGCCTTCAACCTAGTAGAGTACGGTGTGAGAGGAAGGGGGGCTGGAGCAAGTACTCAGTGCAAGCCAGAGTGTGCAATTGGGACAGTTGCAGGAAATCAGTCAGTCTCAGGTAGTTTTAAATCTGCTTCCTCTACCTTGTTCCTGAGCAGAAACAAGTGTTTTTATGCAACCATCACAAGTGGAACTTGGTTTTTTATAGCCATATTGTAAATCTTACTGGATTTCAAACCAGCTAAAGGGACTAATCTTCCTGGTAATGGACCCCAAATCTGGGTTGCCAAATATGTAGCTCAAATGTCTCACACCATAGGAAGGATCCTCGAGCTTGTGATATGCTCTCCTTGCTAGGGGTGCAAGTCCAGAACTGATAATTTCTGCTCTCTTCCTACTCAACTCTGTGTGACTCTTTCTTTGCCGTCTTGGTCACAGAAAGGCTGTTCTATCAGTGTACAGTTTGTTTCAGTAACAATAGCCACACATGTCCTGTATTTCTGAGATGTCCATCAGGGAGAAGGGAGCTCAGCATCCTCATACTCTGCCATTTTGATCTCTTTCAGAATTATTATATTGTTTTTACTAGTTTTGCAAACTCTTCCTCTTGAAATTTCTCAACTTTCAATATTACTCTCAAATAGTGATCATACATACTTCACTTTACTGGCTTTACCACAAACATGCTGGCTTATATGGATAATATTAACTGGGAGTTGTGAAAAAGGGCATCTCTGTCTTGCTTGACTACAGTGAAAATTATTCTACTATATTCCCTTGAGCATGATGTTGGCTTTGGGATTAAAAGGATTTTTCATCCTTCCATTTTTCACTTTCTAGAATTTACAAAAAAGTTGTAAGAAAAGTACACGGGATTCTGAATACCCATCACCAAATTCTCAGATGTAAACATTTTACCCTTTTAATCCTCTCCGTCTTCACATATCCCTTTATTCATCAATACTTCTGTATATATTTCCCCAAAGCAAACAAAAATCTAATACTACTACAGAATAATGATCAGAATGCTGAAATTAACAATATAATATATATGTTCTAATTCACAGAATTGATTTTACAATTTAGTATTCGTCTCCATAATGTTGTTGACGTCAAAAGAAAAATCTAAGATCGTATATTGCATTAAGTTCTGGAACAGTTTTCTTAGCCATTTCTATTTCATGACAGGGACACTCTTACAGAGTACAGGATAGTTATTATGAAAAATACACCTCAACTTGAGCTTGCCCACTGTTTTCTCATGAGTAGTTTCAGACTCTGTACTATAGGCTAATGAGGCTGAGTTCTTATAAGTGCCTACTATGAAGCATATGGTGTCTATTAAGTTTTTACAGGTAAAGTACCATTTTATTCATAATACATATCTCGTAAGGAGACAATCTGAGGAGGTAAATATGTTTTTCACGTTACCCCACTAGTGTTGGAGTATAAGCACTGAGTTCAAATTTTAGTTTGTACTTTTCATACTCTTCAGCATGTGTTATTTATGTATGATTCATCTATTTTGAGTGTATCCAAGTCTTGGATTTTCCATCCATCTTCAGTATTTTTCCTTTTTTCTGAGTATATGAAACATGAAGATAACTTCCAAAGTCAACCAACACTGTTCAAAAAGTATATTCCAGTAAGTATCATCCCTCCACCCCAATTCCCTGTAAGTTTTACACTCCATTTACATACACACATAACCTACAGGGGACTTCCCTGGTGGCTCAGACAGTAAAGCGTCAGCCTACAATGCAGGAGACCCAGGTTCAATCCCTGGGTAGGGAAAATCTCCTGGAGAAGGAAATGGCAACCCACTCCAGTATTCTTGCCTGGAAAATCCCATGGACGGAGGAGCCTGGTAGGCTACAGTCCATGGGGTCACAAAGAGTTGGACACAACTGAGCAACTTCACTATACCCTACAGGTAGGCAATTATTATTCTGTGTCTTATCTTCCCTTTGTTTCTTTATGGTCAAGTGACCAGATACATGTGTATATTCTACTATTTCCCTTCTTTCGTCTAAAAATGTTGAATACTTTTCGACACTCTTTTGCACTTAAAAAAATAAACGCATCCTGAAAATCTCCCTGCATTAGCCCACACAGTTTTTCCTCATAATTTTTTGCCATGCCAAAAAGCTCCACTGAATAAGTTTTGCCATAGTTTATTCAATCACTGTCCTATACATTGGCATTTAGGTTGTTTCCAATATTTCACTACTATAAATAATATGTTACTGAATAACCTTGTGCATTTATTTTTGTAAAATGGAAATATATCTTCATGGCAAAATTCCAGGAACAGTATGGCTAGGTCAAAAGATAAGAACATATGGAGTTTTGGTGAAAGTTGCTTAGTCGTGTCTGAGTCTTTGCAACCCCATGGACTGTATAGGCCAGAATACTGGAGTGGGTAGCCTTTCCCTTCTCCAGGGGATCTTACCAACCCAGGGATTCAACCCAGGTATCCCACATGGAAAGTGGATTCTTTACCAGCTGAGGCACAAGGGAAGCCCAAGAATACTGGAGTGGGTAGCCTATGCCTTCTCCAGCAGATCTTCTTGAACCAGGAATTGAACCAGGGTCTCCTGCATTGCAGGCAGATTCTTTACCAACTGAGCTATGAGGGAGTTTTGGTAGATGATGTCAAATTTATATCTATGAGCTAGCTATATATCTACTTTTATTTCAACAAATAATGTAAGAGTGTCTGTTTCCTCACAGCCTAAAGAACAGAGATTATAACTTATAATTTTTCAATCTCATAGATGAAAACTGGTATATTGTATAGTTGTATCTTACAGCTGTCTTCTTTCATATGTGCTAGTTAGTATCTGCTTACTACAGGTTCACAGGTACTTGAATCTATTTTAGATTTTTATTACACTGTACTAACATGAGAGACAGTGAGCTTTCTCTTTTAAACATGTTAAGGAAATATGCATCTCAGTCTGATATACTAAAATGTTTTAAATCTGTTTTGTCAAATTCCTTTTCAGGAACTATAAAGATAGCTAAAAGGAAAAGTAGCAAGGGATATGAACAGAAAACTGAAAAAAAAAAAGAAATAAAAATGGCTCTAAAGTCACACACGTAAGAGAAATACAAATTAAAATCATCCAAGTACAAAACTTAACCATGGATCAATGACCTACATATAAGTTCTAAAACTATAAAACTATCAGAAGAAAATATGGAGGTAAATCTTCATGCTCTTAGAAATGGCAACAGATTCAAAGATTTGATACCACAATCATGAGCAAAAGAAATGAAAAAAGAGTTGGACTTGACAAAGATTTAAAACTTTTGTCCATCAAAGGACATCTTTAATAAAGGGAAAAGACAACCCACAGTGTGGGAGTAGTTGCAAGTTATAAACAGTTACATGTTATGTATCTGATAAAAGATTTAATATCAAGAATATACAAAGAAATCTAATACAATAACTCACAGCAAAAATAAAACCCATCTAATTTCAAAATAAGTATAGGACTAAAATACACATTTCTTCAAAAAAGACATACAAATTGCCAAAAACACAAAAAGTCGCCCAAGTCACTGGTAATAAAGAAAATGCAAATCAAAACCATTAAAAAAATACCACTTCATACCCCATAGGACACTAAAATCTTAAAACTAGAAACAGAAAGTGTTTTAGAGGATGTGGAGAAATAAGAATCTTCATATATTTCTGGAATTTAAAATGGTGCAGCTGCTGTGAAAACAGTTTGGCAGTTCCTCAAAAACTTAAAAGAGAATTACCATATGATCCAGCAATTTCACTACTAGGTATTTACACCAGAAAATTAAAAAATAAGTATTCAAATAGATAACTGACCATAAATATTCATAGTAGCAATATTCACAACAACCAAAAAGCACAACTCCAACTGTGTATCAATGGATGAAAGGATAAATAAATTGTAATACATACATACAATTAAATGAATTTTATCAATATATGCTACTACTCAGAGAAATCTCAAAGATATGCTAAATTAAATAGATCAGATACAAAAGGTCACATACTATACAATCTCCTTTTACATAAAAGGACTAGAACATAGGAGCAGAAACAAGATTAGAGGTAGCCAAGGACTGCAGGGAAGAGGCTGATGTGGAGTGACTAGTTAATGATAAGTATTCTTCTGGGATGATAACAAAAAAGTTTTGATACCAGAAAGGGGTGGTTGTACAACACTATTATGTTTTTATGTGATAAAAACTACTGAACCACCCACTTTAAAACGGTTAACTGTTTAAGTGTATTTCACCTCAATTTAAAAAAAAACCATATCATGTATTTTTAAATTATTCATAAGACCAATAAAAAAATTTGATAAAAACACTTTGTTAAAAAGACCAAATAGAAACAGATTATTTTCATATAGTACTGATAGGAGTAAAATGGACATAATTTCCATAACAGGAAATTTGGCAATATCTAATATAATTAAAAATATAAAAACCTACAGATATTCATTCTGCCACAAAGAACAAATGAGGTACACATGAAATTACTCATTGTAAGAGCAAAAGACAACAGATAGTAGTCAATGTGCTGTTAACAGACAACTAGTTAAATAAACTGTTGTACATACATAAAAAGGAATGCTTTGATTCTGGAAAAGAGGGAAAGTGAAAGTGAAAGTGAAGTCGCTCAATCATGTCCGACTCTTTGTGACCCCATGGACTAGTAGCCTACCAGGCTCTTCCCTCCATGGGATTCTCCAGGCACAAGTACTGCAGTGGGTTGCCATTTCCTTCTCCAGGGGATCTTCCCGACCCAGGGATCGAACCCAGGTCTCCCGCATTCCAAGCAGACACTTTAACCTCTGAGCCACCGGTCACTTTCACTTTCTTTTCAGTAGCTCAGTCATGTCGGACTCTTTGTGACTCCATGAATCGCAGCACACCAGGCCTCTAAGTCCACCACTAACTCCCAGAGTTCACTCAGACTCACGTCCATCGAGTCCGTGATGCCATCCAGCCATCTCATCCTGGGTCGTCCCCTTCTCCTGCCCCCAATCCCTCCCAGCATCAGAGTCTTTTACAATGAGTCAACTCTTCGCATGAGGTGGCCAAAGTACTGGAGTTTCAGCTTTAGCATCATTCCTTCCAAAGAAATCCCAGGGCTGATCTCCTTCAGAATGGACTGGTTGGATCTCCTTGCAGTCCAAGGGACTCTCAAGAGTCTTCTCCAACATCACAGTTCAAAAGCATCAATTCTTCGGCACTCAACCTTCTTCACAGTCCAACTCTCGCATCCATACATGACCACGGGAAAAACCATAACCTACAGTAGACGGACCTTAGTCGGCAAAGTAACGTCTCTGCTTTTCAATATGCTATCTAGGTTGGTCATAATTTTCCTTCCAAGGAGTAAGCGTCTTAATTTCATGGCTGTGTCACCATCTGCAGTGATTTTGGAGCCCAAAAAAAAGTCTGACACTGTTTCCACTGTTTCCCCATCTATTTCCCATGAAGTGATGGGACCGGATGCCATGATCTTCGTTTTCTGAATGTTGAGCTTTAAGCCAACTTCTCCACTCTCCTCTCACTTTCATCAAGAGGCTCTTTAGTTCCTCTTCACTTTCTGCCATAAGGGTGGTGTCATCTGCATATCTGAAGTGATTGATATTTCTCCCGGCAATCTTGATTCCAGCTTGTGCTTCTTCCAGCCCAGTGTTTCTCATGATGTACTCTGCATAGAAGTTAAACAAGCAGGGTGACAATATACAGCCTTGACATACTCTTTTTCCTATTTGGAACCAGTCTGTTGTCCCATGTCCAGTTCTAACTGTTGCTTCCTGACCTGCATATAGGTTTCTCAAGAGGCAGGTCAGGTGGTCTGGTATTCCCATCTCTTTCAGAATTTTCCAGTTTATTGAGATCCACACAGTCAAAGGCTTTGGCATAGTCAATAAAGCAGATACAGACAGACAGATGGATATACAACAAAGGAGTTAAGAAGTAACTCTGTGGAGATAGATGGTAAAGCAAGATGTAGTAAAGGCTTTTTGATTTACATTTCTCTTGTGTGTGTGTTTTTAACCATACAAACAATTTACAAAAGCAAAATATTTTAAGACTACGATTTCTTTCAAAATCGAAACTCATTCTAATAGGACACTTACATAGATTAGACAAGAACACATATGTAAAGCACTTCACTCAGTAATTGCCTTTCCCTGTTTAAGACTGTACAATTAACAAACTCACTTTCCTTCAAATAAACGAATCTCTTGCCAATCCTCATCTAACTCTATGCTCCGGTTGCTGCCACAAACTTTCTTTATGCACTAGAGTGTGCTGTACTTTCTCTTCTTCTGGAATTTTTATACCAACTGTTAACTTGGACTCAACACCTCAGTTCCAGTATCAAGTTTGTTCCTTTGAGATGCACTTTCTTACAAATATCCCCATATTCACACATACACACAACCTAGGTTGAATCAGAAGCTCCATCTTGTCGTTCCTACACTACATCTTGTGGTTAGACATGGAGACTAAAGATAGCGACAAGCCTGAATCTGAATCATGAATTTGGCACTTAAAAATTGGATGATGTCCAAAAACTAACCTAAGCCCTGAATCCTTAGTTTGTTGAACAACAGAATAAAAATCATATCTGACTGATAAAACTGTCAAACCAATATTAAACGAGCTAATGTATGTAAAGCATACAGCTTGGCACATATACTGCCAAGCTGAAACAGTCATTAAATTGTAACCAATTTTATTAGTCTCTTGGTATTAAGCAGTTCAGTGAACTACTGGTATATTTCCCTCCTTTTCTTTGCTAAACACCCTTTTTTAAAAACTCAACAGGGACTTTCTTGGTGGTCCAGTGATCAAGACTTCACACTTCCACTGCAGCAGGCCAGACTGGATTCCCAGCTGGAGAATTAAGATGTCGCACACTGCATGGCATGGCCAAATAAATAAATAGCAAATAAAGTCAAAGTAGAAAGGACATAAAAAAAATTAAAGCAGAAATTATTAAAAAAATAAAATAAAAATTAAACATATTCTAATAGTTACTGGGGCATAGACTGTCTTGATAGTGTGTATATATATATATATATATATATATATACACACTTAGGAACAATAACCTAGGTACTTTGTAAGTATTTGATAAAATTCTTATGTTAATATGGTGAATAATAACTTGATCAGAAATAAGAAAGCCTTCAAGAAATCAATTTGATCAGTGACCTCAATAGAAGATCACCTTTCTTCACTGATAAGCAAAGAATGGTGTTTACCAACTGATGTATCCCATACAGTACAATTTAACCTGTTAATATTTATTCTAGAGAAAAAAGGTCTCTATCAGTTACCTACTAATATGATTAAAATAACTTCACTTATTAACAAATTGTCTATGGATTCCAAATGATTATAAATTTAAACCTGATTTTCATATTCAAGCACTTCGTCTACAAGATGAGGATTCAAAATAATAATGTTAGCAACTGGCACAGTTTACAACATAGAGCACAGATACAAATAATATCAGTAAACATTAACTATAAAACCTTGTGATCTAAAAGGTCAATTCACAAAATCCTTAATTTCAGATTTCCTTCAAAACATTAAAATTTCAGAAATCTGTTATGAGTAAAACTGAAGTTGGAAAAAGAGAAATATTTTTAAATAAAATAATTTTACCATAAAAGACTAGCAATTAATTCCAGAATGAATTATAAAATGATTAACACAAGGTAAAGTAAATTTGAAACTGCTGGACTGACAAAGTCTCAGTGTACATCATTTATTCCAACATTCTGTACCTCGACATCCTGAACACTGGATAAAAAAGTTGATTAAATCCAGAAGTGCAATGTCCCTGTCTTGTTTATATGATTCAATCCAGTCATCGACCACAGACTGTGGGGGGGTGGGGGGGGAGAAAAAAAGAAAGAAAAAAATTTAAATTGACATTACAGCAAATGAATTTTCGATAAATTATTGGTTTTCTATGTGTAGCTATTTAAACAAGAAAACTACTTAATTAAATCACATATAATATATATTAAATTATATATATAATATAAAATTAAGACCATATATAATAAAATACATTTTTCCCTACACACAAGGACGATTCAAAATTAGGAACTCAATTCGATTAATCAACAATGTAAAGAAGAAAAATAAATGATTATAATACCAGATCTCAAAAGGTATCTGATAAAAATCTTGGAGCCATGCTTAATAAAAACATATCTAGAAAAACTGGGCTTATGTGATATGTTGGTAAACAACATAAAGACAAAGGCCAAAACAGATTTCTTGTGGAAACTTTAACACTTTTCAGCTCTAAGAAGAATGAGGCAAGGCTGTATCCCTAAGCATTTAACACATATTTTAAAGATTTTAGTTTATGCAAAAATTAGTAAAATATCAATAAGGACAATTCTCCTTTTCTACTGAGTCTCTACTAATGCAATATAAAGATTAATTAAAAATTTTACAACTGACAAAAGATAAAAGTACAAAATCAAATTTGAACATTAGCAATATTATGAAATATAAATGGATTGAGAAGGCTGCTCACAACTAAAATCATCTAAAAACAAATCGAAGGACTACATAAATTTTAATGAAGAACATTATAAAACCACCTTTAGGTTACAGAAAATGACTTAAATAAGTTCCATATTAAAAAAGCTTCATGCTGCATCAAGAAAGTCTTTCCAAATTGTTAGATAAATTTAATGTAATTCTACTTAGCATACTACCAGGCATAACTATTGAGAGTTTTGCTGGGGGTGAAGGGGAAGCACAGGAAATAGATAAAAATTACTTTTTTAAAAGTTTCAAGTAAACTTTTATTTCTGTACTTAGCTACAACTATGTATAATTAATCCAGAAATCTTAAGATATTCCTTGATGAAAGTTTACATATACATGCACCTGTATAACCATAACCAAAATGCAAATATAAAAAACACCTCCAGAACCAAAACAGGCTGCCCCATGTTCCCTTCTAGTTAGTAACCATTTGGCAAGCAAATAGCTTAATTATTATTCCTTAACAATAGATATGCTTTTGAAATTCATGTCAATACTATTATGTTTTGTGTTTGATTTATTTCAATGTTTTAGCAGTGAGATTCAGTCATGTTACTATGTGTTATTAGTAATTCCTTGTTTGTACTGCTGGACAGTGCTTCATTGACTTAACATACTTATCTTACAATCCAATTTACTATTGATGTACATGAGAGTTGTTTCCATTTTAGGGCTATTGCAAATAAAATTATTACGAACACAACTATACACATATCCTCACATAAATGTTTTTTCTGCTGTATACATACCTAGTAGCAGAGTTATTAACAAACAACACATATATATTGAGGTTTAGTATACAATGTCACACTATTTTCCAAAACAGGTATATACTTCCTCCAGCAACACACGATACCGATATTCAGTGCTCCACGTATCACCAATTCTAGATCTCATCAGCCCTTTTATTTTAACCCATTCTGATTGAACATTTCTCTTCTTTAGTGATCTGAGGAGCAATCATATTTCCTTCTATGTTTAAGGGGAAGACCCTTTATTAAAAGCTGGTGTAAATAACAACTCTCTCTCAACACATTAGCGTCTGGTAGATTTGGTTTTTAAAGTATAAAGAAAATACAATGGTGGTGGTAGTTGCTCAGTTGTGTCTGAATCTTTGCAACCCCATGGAATGCAGCACCCCAGGCTTCCCTATTCTTCACTATCTCCAAGAGCTTATTCATGTCCACTGAGTTGATGATGCCATCCAATCATCTCATCCTAAGAATCTAAAGTTAACTCCAAAAAGATAAGCCTTTCTTAGACTGGCAGACTGATAACTGTCAGAGACATTACCAAGCATGGACACAAGCATGTGGATGATACAACTTGTCATAATTTACAGGGCCTTGGCTGATAGGTGAAGAGGAGGATAAAATAAAAACTTCATAAGGTACCTCAAAACTAAATAGCTGGGAACATTTTATAAAGAGGAAAAAAAAAACCATAGGGTACATACATGAGATAAAAGGATAAGATATATGGCACACTTCTCATAGAAAATAATAAAAGCCAGTGAATAATAGAATGATATATTTAAAGAAAGAAAGAAAGAAAAACTGCCTGTTGGTTGGAATAAAACCCAGCTTCTCCATCATCCCATAAAAATCAATGTCTGGAGCTTCCCTGGTGGTCTAGTAGTTAAGAATTCTGCCAAAGCAGGAGACATGGATTCCATCCCAGGCCGAGGAACAAAGATTCCATATGCTGCGGAGCAGCTAAGCCCATATGTTGCAATTACAGAGCCCATGCTCTACAACAAGAAAAGCTACCACAATGAGAAGCACACGCACTCCAATGAAAAGTAGCACCTGCTTACTGCAACTAGAGAAAGTACTCAAGCAGCAAGGAAGACCTAGCACAGCCATATATAAATAACTGAATCTTTTTTAAAAAAACAAACAAACCAATGACTGAACAGCTATCCAAGAACAAAAAAAGATCCAGGAGATCTCTATAGTCCACTTATGAAGTTTTAAGAACAACAAAACTGAGAACATTCACATTAGAAGAAAATGAAGGTTAAATTCATTTTGCCTGCATCATCCCATCCCCCAAACTGGCACCCTTCAGTGCTAAGAAGAAATCTTCCACAGCTAAAAAGAACTCTTCCTGCCAAAAAAAAGGAGTGTGGGGTGACTGACCAGCTTCCCCAGCTTCACAGTGCATTGTACAGAGGTTCGGCTTTGGTTTCATTCCACCAAGCCCAGCCACCTGAGATGTTATTGACCCAGCTATGAACAACGAATAAAAGCAGAAGTAATATTATTAACAGAGAAGCAGCCAGAGGGATCACAGTTCACAGAGAACAGCTCTTCAGACAAACTCAGCAAATTTCACCAATGAGAAAGCCAAAGGCCAGCATAGTCACTGTAGACCCCTACAGATCTTGCCAGCTTTTCCCCCAAAGTTATTTGTGTTTGTGTTCATTGATGTCAACTGCCTGAGTCCCTCTCTGTAACCTTTTCCTACCAATACCAAACCTACACTTGGCCACTACAGCGGCTATTTTATAAATAAGGATATTTTATATCTTATAAATATATAAAATAAAGAAATAAACATACACACACACAATGGAGGGGGGAAGAAAGATTATAATATGTTATAGTTCTCTACAGCTGTGAGAGTTTAAGATGCCAGCCCCCTGAATCTCTACCCACCAAGGAGCCAGACAGCCACACCTGCAGCCAACTGGGGCTGCTGTAGCTGCACAAATGCAAAATACCAGCCTAATACCACCTCCCCACACTGAACTAGACCACTGTGTTCATGCTCAGGGATTGTCCCTCCAACTGTGCACTACCAGACTGACATCCATCACTGGCCTCCCGTGCAGTGAGCATGCACAGAAGGGATGGGAGGGATACGCAGCCACTAGTGAGAGCACCTACAACGAAGGCACCCCATAGCTTCTTGTGGGCCCAGAAAAGGCCCTGCCTCCTGTCATTGGCCAATACCAACAAGTCCACCTATACTTAGCCACTCCAAGCTGTGCACTGCAAAAACCCAGCCCAATGACCTCTGGCAGCCTTCAAAGCAGTGTGCACATGTGGGCAGAGTGTGTGCAACCATAGATGATGACACTGATGGCCAGGAACTCCAGTTTAGCCAAGGAGACCATAGTGAGCACGAATCCTTGTTGTCTGCAGTGGCCCTCATCACTGTATGTATGCCTGCAACTGGCCTCTGCAACAGCCTACCTTGGTCCCTAGCTGATAAATCCCTAGTGAAGGCACTGCTTAGAACTACTACAAGGTTCCTCTCAGTGCTGAGCAAGAACCACACAGTTGTCAATGGTGTGTAGCCCAGTGGCCTGAGCTAAGTACACATCATGCCTGCCCACAGGGATCCAAACTACCACATGTTCCCCACATTGGCACCCTGCATCACCATACCCAGGGTCACAGCATGTGCCAGTGTACTCTCACTCACAGGTGAGAGGCTGACCCTTATCAAATTCAGTCTATATATTCTGGAAGAGGTTAACTGCTTCTTCAAATGAACAGACATGAAAACAAAGCAACTGGGATTATGAAGAATTGGGGGAATGTATCTCTACCAAAGAACATAGTAAGCCGACAATAACTGGCAGATTCAGGAGATCTTTGACAGACAAGGAGACTCAAAATAATTACTCTGCAGATGGTCAGAGAGCTATAAGAGAACACAGATAAAAAACTAATGTATCAGGAAAAAAAAAAATACAAGAACAAAATGAGTTCAACAAAGAAACAAAAAACAAAGTAACCAAACAAATTCTGAAACTGAAGAATACAATGACTATACTGAAGAATTCAATACAGAATATATTACTTTTATTGGTATAAATAAATAGAAATTTGTTATCTATTACTGTATCTTTTGATTACAGACCTTACTGAATTCACATTTAAAGTAATTATTGATATGTATGTGTGACTGCCACCTTATTAATTGCTTTCAGGCTGTTTTTGTAGTTCCTCTCTAATGCTTTCTCCTTCTCTTGGGAAAAATGAAAATGGAAATATAACACCAAAATTTATGGGATACAACAAAAGCAGTTCTAAGAAGGAAGTTCACTGTGATAAACACCCATCTCAAGAGACAAGAAAAATCAACAACCTAAGATTATACTTCAAGAAACTTGAAGGAATGAAGCTCAAAATAAGTGGAGAGATGGAAATATAATGATAAAGATTCAAGTAGAAATTAAGAACTGGTTCTCTGAAAAAGTAAACGAAACTGACAAAACCTTTATCTAGACTCACCAAGAAAAAAAGACTGAAATAAACAAACTCAGAAATAAAAGAAGTATTACAGCTGATTCCACAAAAATGCAAGGATGATGAAAGACTACTGTGAACAATCATAGGCCAACAAACTAGAGAACCTAGGGAAAAAATTACTAAATTTCAGGACTTCCCCAGAGATACAGTGGTTAAGATTCTGGCCTCCAACAAAGGGGGTGTGGGTTCAATCCCTGACCAGGGAACTAAGATCCCACATGCTGCAAGGGTGGGACCAAATATTCAAAAAAATAATTAAACCTGATTTTAAAAAGTGAGTAATTCCTAGAAACAAATAACCTAGTAAGACTATCTCATGATGAAATAAAAAATCTGAACTAGCCAGTTACTAGCAAGGAGATTGACAGTAACTAAAAACCTCGCAACAAATAAAGTCCAGGACCAGAAGGCTTCACTGATGACTTTTAACAAACATTCTAGGAAGATGGTAGAGGTCTTCCAAACACATTTTATGAGGCCAATATTACTCTGATACCAAAGCCAGACAAAAATACACCACAAGAAAACGCCAATATTCCTGAAGAACACAGATGCAAAAATCCTGTAGGAATATTAGCAAATCAAACTCAACAATGTATTAAAAGGATCATATACCTTGACTAACCCAGGGATTTCTTTGGAAGGAATGATGCTAAAGCTGAAATTCCAGTACTTTGGCCACCTCATGTGAAGAGTTGACTCATTGGAAAAGACTCTGATGCTGGGAGGGATTGGGGGCAGGAGGAGAAGGGAACGACAGAGGATGAGATGGCTGGATGGCATCACGGACTCAATGGACTTGAGTCTGAGTAAACTCCGGGAGATGGCATGGACAGGGATACCTGGCGTGTTGCAATTCCTGGAGTTGCAACGAGTCGGACACAACTGAGCAACTGAACTGAACTGAAGCAGGATTTGTTCCAGTGATGCAAGGATGGTGCAAGATGCAAAAATAAATGTGATACACCACATGAATAGAATAAAAGATTAAAACTGCACTCTTATCATCACTCCTATTCAACTCTCCTAGCCAAAGCAATCAGTCAAGAAAAAGAAAATGTATTTTAAAAGGTATATAAAAGGTATCCAAAAAGAAAAGGAAGCAATAAAAAAATGTTTTTGCAGATAATGACCTTCCATGTAGAAAATCTTCAAGACTCCATGAAAAAACAAGTCAACAAGTTGCAGGATGCAATAAGTTACAGGATACAAAATCAACATTCAGAAAACAGCTGCATTTCTATACAATGTAAAACTTGTATTTCTATATTAAATCAAATTAATAAATCACTAACTTTAATAGAAAACAATCCAATTAAAACCTGGCAAAGAATTTGAATAGTTTTACAGAGAACACATACAAATGGCTAAGAAATACATGAAAAGACACTCAACATCATTTAATCATCAAGAAAATACAAATTAAAACCGCAATAAGATATTAATGCCACCCCAGTTTGGAATGGCTATTATCAAAAAGATAAGACATAACAAGTGTTGGTGAGAGTGTGCACTGTTAGTGCAAATGTCAACTAGTACAGCCACTACATAAAGCAGTACAGATGTTCATCATAAAATTAAAAACTAGAACCACCACATACTCCAGAAATCCCACTTATGGGTATATATATATAAAGGAAATAAAATTAGGATTTTATTGAAATATCTGCACTCTTATGTTCACTGCATTCACAATGGTCAAAATAAGGAAATAACTTCAATATCTTTTTTTTTAATATTCCACATGTAAGTGTTACACAGTGTTGTCTGTCTTTCTCTGATGTACTGAACCTAGTACAATGGCCTCAAGGTTCATCTAAGTTGTTGCAAGTGGCAGGATTTCCTCCTCTCTCATGGATGAATTAGTATTCCCCTCCCAACACACACATATAGTATATCTCAATAAAGGTGCAGAAAATTAAAAACAGGCTATATAGAATTTTGTATATGGCAGAAAGATACCTTCAAATAAAAGCAACATGAAAACTTCACAAAGAAAACTAAAACAAAACCAAGCAAATAGACTAATAAAGACTACTCCTGAAACACAGACAATCCAGACTGAATAAAAATCAATCACATGATATTTACAAGAGACATACTTTGAATATAACAGCACATATAGGTTATAGTAAAATGGAGAATAAATGTATACCATGAAAACTTTAACTATAAAATACTGTTATGATTGTTATATTAGACAAAGAAATCAAGACAAGGAATATGACAAAGATTTTTTAAAAACCTTATAATAATAAAGTGGTAAATAATCAGGAAGATAAAGTGATTACAAATGTTTATACATCCAAATAATGGAGAAGGCGATGGCACCCCACTCCAATACTCTTGCCTGGAAAATCCCATGGATGGAGGAGCCTGGTAGGCTGCAGTCCATGGGGTAGCGAACAGTCGGACATGACTGAGTGACTTCACTTTCACTTTTCACTTTCATGCATTAGAGAAGGAAATGGTAACCCACTCCAGTGTTCTTGCCTGGAGAATCCCAGGGACGGGGGAGCCTGGTGGGCTGCCATCTATGGGGTCGCACAGAGTAGGACACAACTGAAGCGACTTAGCAGCAGCAGCAGCAGCAGCAGCAGCAGCAGCAGCAGCAGCAGTGAGTCCCCAAATACATAAAGCAAAACGTGAACTACAAGGAAAAATGTGCAAATAGACAACTATAGGCAAGATTTTTACTACACCTCTATTGGTAACTGAGGGAAGAAGCAAACACAAAAAATAGTAAACATATAGAATATTTGAACAGCACTGCTAATAAACATGATCTATTCAACATACAATCACTACACCAACAATTACAGAATACACATTCCTTTTAGCTGCACACTGAACATTCACCAAAAGACCGAACAGCAAGCCTCTATGACTTCTCAAGGATAAAAAAAACAGAGGGAAAATTCTCTGAATATGATGGATTTAAATTAGACATCAGCAACAAAAACGTTATCTGAAATATCCCAAATGTTTTGGTAATTAGGCAATATTTTGAACTGAATGATAATGAAAGTACAACATATCAAAATTTGTAGAATGCAGGTAAAACAGTGCTTAGAGGGAAATTTATAGCTTCATGTACTGTATAATAAAAGAAAGTTCTAAACCAATGATTTAACCTTCCACCTTAAGAAACATACATTACATTTAAATGTTGGCTGCCCTCAGTTAAGGAGCAGAGAAAGATATTACTCCAAGATTACAAGAAAAAAACATTTCTAATAATACACCCACAATCTCTCCGAGAGAAGAACATGTAAAATACCAGTCACACAATCATTCTGGGAGCTAAGGTGACAGAGGCTCTAACATCCTCTATCACCTTTTAAGGTCATATAAGGTCATCCTCTATAAGAGGCTTCCAAGGTTGATCATGAGAAGTCCAAAGCCAGCTAATGGAAGAAAAAACATAGAAAAGCATGACAGATTTTTATAATTCAGCTTTGGAATAATACTTTGTCCAATACTTCATTAGTAAGAACGTATAAACTAGCCATATCTAGATAACTGGGAAGCATGAAGTCTGTTTTCGCCAGTACCTTTCTGGAACTTTATCCACTATGAAAAAGGAAAAATAAATTTGGTAAGTGGCCAGTCATATCTGCCAAAATCTGCCCTCTTGTCTATAAATATTTATATATTTCTTCTTCCTACATAGAAAAAATACGCACCTGCCTGGATACTTTAAGTGCTGCTTACTGGGGCAAAAGTATCAATCTAAAATATTTATAAAAGAATGTTTCACAAAATTACATTATATGTGTACAGAATAAAATATAGCTACACAAATGAGCTATATCAATATGGCAGCACTAATGATTTAAAGTTATTTGTGACATGTTATACTAACATGTAAGAATTGAATCGCCAGTCTATGTCTGACGCAGGATACAGCATGCTTGGGGCTGGTGCATGGGGATGACCCAGAGAGATGTTATGGGGAGGGAGGTGGGAGGGGGGTTCATGTTTGGGAACGCATGTAAGAATTAAAGATTTTAAAATTTTAAAAATAAAAAACTTAAAAAAAAAAGTTATTTGTGACATGTTAAGTGAAAAGAGAACTGTATGATTCTACTCTTAGATGATATCACACACATGCATTTATAGTAGCATAGAAAAAGATATGCAAAAATTCAAACTGTGACACTGACAGGCTTATCCTCAATTCATTATAAAAAGTTTAAATCTAAGACTTTACTAAAATTATAATCTCTGAGAAATTATAGATCCTCAAAGAGAAAACCACAAGCCAGCACCTAAATCACAGATAACAGTGAAGTGACAAAAATCATGACACTTGCTGTTTTAACAGTCTACAAAGGTAGGACAGTATAATAAATTTATAGTAGTTAGAAGTATAGCTTAAAAACTGAGAAAGAAAAACTAAAGTGAAAATAAATGTCAAGGATAAGAACAGGAAACAGAAAAAATGTGGAACAGAACAGTCAATATTATAGTTTAAAATGAGTTTCAGATTTGCCTCTAAGCATCATAAAGTAAACCTAAAAGAAAGATTTTAGATATTTTTCAACACTGCTTTTACTAATATCATATACATGTCTTCTCTGAATGCAAGTAAAAAAATAAATATGACATAAGTAGACTGAGAAGAGTTTTTTTATTATTCCATGAAACTAGACTGTTATTTTAACCTCAGATATAAGCTAAAATATTCTTCTTTCAGAGTTCTCTAAAGGCTGCTCTTTGTTGTTGATTTTTGTGTTAACTGCAGTTTCCGGCCAATTTGATCACCTTATCACTGTCCTTTTACCCAACTGTATTATTGCTTAGAGAAATGTGTTTTTAAACTCAGATAAATGCTGTGACCCATCATGTGACAGGGCAGATTTTATTCCGGAGTTAGGAATAGAATCACATATTGCAATATAATTTCAATGTCATTTTTCAGAAAAATAAACCACTTTCATACTTTTACTTGACACCAATCTTGTTCTGTTCTTCTGTTTTGTATTATTCAGTTTTTGAAATAGAAAGCAATTTCAACAAGTACACTTTTCAGTTTAACATGATAACCTAACTAGGTCTGAAGTTGAGTACTATAATAGTGATATGTAAGTAAAATGGTACAAACACGTTAAAACAATATTTTAAATATCAGTTCTCTTTAAGTTTTTATATTCCTGGCCTCAGGGGAACTACAGGGGATTATTACTGTAAGGTGAGTTGCCTCCTACTCCTAAAGCTGGGAAAACACTATCCAGTTAATAGTTAGTGTGATATTCACAGAAATGGAGGCCATGACAACACCCATTGGATTTGGCCATCCAAATTAAAGTGAGCCTTAAGAAGGCAACGCAAAATAATATGCCTAAAAGAGTCAGCAATCAAGAAGGAAAAAAGAAAATCAGGTATGTATGAAACAGATGGAAGATTTAAAGCATGAAAAGACTTTCTGGAAGTTAAAAGAAAAAAAAAAGACTATCAAATTTAAATATTCATTGGACCAATTAAAGAATAATCACAATAAAGAATAAATTTAAAATCCTGGAAGGTGAATGGGGAAACAAATCTCAACACAAAAATATAAAAATGGAATTCATGAGGAAAAGGGTAAAGTCGAGATAAAATCTTATATCAGAAAGCCTATACAAACTCCACTTCTACACACAGAGCATCCAACCTGCCTCTCTCTTAAGAAAGCAAAGAGCTGCCAACACCAGCCATTTAAGGAAATCTTCATCAGTTACCAGTTTACTGTGCCTCAACTCTAAAGTTACCCTTCAGTTATCTGCTCTGTACTAATGAGCAGATACTTCTCTCACAGTAAAGCACTATTACTTCTCTTTCACAGTAAGCACTATTTAAGCTTTATTCGCATATAGCTCTGGAAGAATACTGCAGGAGGAAAGGGGCCTCTCTTCCTTTTCATATGTCAGTCAAGTTATTCTTGCTCTTAACGTATAGTCCAATAGCAGCAACTATATAAAAGGAAATCCAGTGGTGTTTATCCCAGGCTCATGACAAGAGTGTGCTGTCCTTGGGCGACCTTACGCCCCAGCCTGGGATTAGTGATTGCCCTTGTGATGCAGGCCTACTGACGCAGACACTGGCATGCTTCAGGGCTCATGCTGGCAGCAGTGCCCTCATCTTTCATGTACAACTGTCTACCCCGCTTAACATGGCTCTAACTCAGTACTGTTTTCTGCTGCCCAGTAACTGTGAACCAGCTCTGGTTAAGGCAATCCAGTGAACTTCTCTGTTATTTAATAGGCTCTAACTCCACTTTCTCCAATAAGGTTTGAACTCCTGCCTAGGGAACCTTCTGTCTTTCCTTGAGAAATCTCCTTCAGCCCTAGATTTAGTGTTATCTTTACATCTTTATAGTTACTCTTCTATCATAGTTTAGTAATTATGTATAATACATTTTACCAATTCAAACTGTTGTTTCCAACTCCCAACTGAATCCAGATAGGTACAGAAATAGTCCTGGGAATGGTTCCAAATGATAAACTAGTAAATATGAGATTTGGGGACTGGTTTGGTCAAATCCTGGGGATTAAGCACAGGGCTAAGATCCTGGCCAAGCAAATGGGATGCTAGTAATATATGGTAGACAGCAGTTTCAGGAAACCAGTGAACCTTTCAGCTATGTTTCATCGTGATAAAGTGTCAACTCAAGCACATGCCTTTGGAACTTAACTGGCTCTTTATTTGCCACTGGGTTTCCCAAGTGATGCTGATGCTAAAGAATCCGCCTGCCAGTGCAGAAGACGTAGGAGACCTGAGTTCAGTATCTGGGTCAGGAAGATCCCCTGGACGAGGGCATGGCAGCCCACTCCAGTATTCTTGCCTGGAGAATCCCACAGACAAGAGGAGCCTGGCGGGCTACAGTCCATAGGGTCACAAAGAGTTTGACATGACTGAATGGCGTAGTACAGCACATGATACCTACCATTACGGTAGTAATGATGACAACTGAGCACTTAGAAAATGAAAAGCTCCAGTCCATTAACTCTCAGCTTAAGTCACATTGTGAGAACCAGAGAGCTGACACTGCTGAAAGCCAAACTCAAAATTTAATTGTGTACACTGCTGAATTACAAACATCAGCTAAATTCAGTCTCAAGTTTCTCATTGGAAAATTAAAACCTTAACGGGGAAAGAGTAAGATCCTGAAATTCAAATGGAGCATCGAGCTGGTCTTAAGTGAAACTGAAAATTTTGACTCCTTGCCTACTCCCTAACCCTCCACTAGTAATTAGGAACCTCCTATACATTAAAAGATGCTTACTCCTTGGAAGAAAAGTTATGACCAACCTAGATAGTATATTCAAAAGCAGAGACATTACTTTGCTGACTAAGGTCCATCTAGTCAAGCCTATGGCTTTTCTTGCGGTCATGTATGGATGCGAGAATTGGACTGTGCAGAAGGCTGAGCGCCGAAGGATTGATGCTTTTGAACTGTGGTGTTGGAGAAGACTCTTGAGAATCCCTTGGACTGCAAGGAGATCTAACCAATCCATTCTGAAGGAGATCAGCCCTGGGATTTCTTTGGAAGGAATGATGCTAAAGCTGAAACTCCAGTACTTTGGCCACCTCATGTGAAGAGCTGACTCACTGGAAAAGACTCTGATGCTGGGAGGGATTGGGGGCAGGAGGAGAAGGGGACGACCCAGGATGAGATGGCTGGATGGCATCACTGACTCGATGGACGTGAGTCTGAGTGAACTCCGGGAGTTGGTGATGGACAGGGAGGCCTGGCGTGCTGTGATTCATGGGGTCACAAAGAGTCAGACATGACTGAGCAACTGAACTGAACTGATACAGGTGGAAATAGCTTGCCTTCCAGTGTCTAAGAACACTAGCCCTCTTTGGCTTAAAAATCTTCTGATAATCTCATGTGGAAAAATTCTTGAAGGGTTATGCTCATTTTCCTAAAGACCCGCCACAGTCAACTCCTTTGGCCATTAGATTCATAACTAGAGTCAAAACTCAGCATGATCCTGGGGGGACAGGTACACACTATGACTCAAGAGGAAATAGTTCACATACCCAGAAGAAACTCGAGAACCACATGTAGAGTGGATTCCTGAAGTATTTGACCACAGAGGGTAAAATATAATGTCACATCTGGGCAAATTAATTGATTCATGGGTACACTTAGCAGAGAGAACAGATTTAATATACTAGTTCATGTACCTGAAAGTGGTGATCACTATTATCTAATTGGTGCAACAAAAGCTGGATTGAAAGGTTGAGATGTCAGAGCTTTCTTGGCATTGATATGGAAGGAAGGAGGAAAGAAGGTAGTGATTTAGGGAGCTGAACTGGACTTATCATGTGAGAATTTCATATTGACATTTCTCATCTATGCTACACAAGAGAGCACAGAGAGCATTAGTGCAGGGAGGAATGACATCTACCTTCCTTACAAAGGTCTGTGATTACTCTTCTTTGTGAGCCTGGTAAGAGTGTAGGGAATGTGGTCATGAAGAAGAGCTTCCAGGCTTCAACAGAGATGATGAGAGTCAAGGTAACACAGTCCAAGAGGATATACTTAAGCACCAAAGACAAGGTGGGTACATTACCTGTACAGGGCATCAGGGATGTACTTATCATCAGAATGATTTGGCAGCAGCTAAATGGTTACAGTGCCCCCAGGAACAAAACAGGTGTGGAGTCCATGTTTATTATGTTTATTTTATATAACAGGAAAAATGCTAGGTCTTGTAACCAAAAGTCTGTCACCAACACATAGTGCAGAGTTAAAGCCTTCTCATCAAGTTAACTTTTCACCAAGAACTTAAAGCCTTCTCACTTGCCAAATCTGAGTTAGCTCACAGATGCAGAGTTGGCTGAATAAAGTGGAAACCAGGTCCCTTGCAAAAGGACCTTGCAGAAGTTAAGTCACACCATATACCCTCCTCTTAGCCTTCTCCAGAGACTTGCAACCACTAATTAGAGGTATTATATATCATAAAAATGAAATAGTTTTTGATAAACATTGTCTCTGAACAGCCCTTAATTCCTGGCAATGTGGTTCAGAAGTTAATTTAAGAAGGAGGTTTATGGGGATACATGATATATGAGTCAGGTGACATACACGGAGTTGTTAACTCCAGCCTGACCAAGAATGAGGCCAAACGGCCCAGGAATTCACCCTGTGGTTATTTCCTTGGTTCCTGAACATATACTTGGAACAGACATACTTGGCAACTGGAAGAAACCCACATTAACTTTCTGACCTGTGGAATAAGAGGCACTATGGTAGGAATGTCTGAAGAAAGTTCATGGAACTTCCTTTCCTTACCAAAGTAATAAACTAGAAGCAATACAACATCCCTGGGGGAATTACAGAATTTAACCGAAGACTTCAAAGAGGGAGAGGTAGAGAAATCTATCTTATCCCTACTAAACTCATCAGGTTGGCCAACACTGAAGGCAGATGGAAACTGAAGAACAACTATGGATCACTGTAAGCTTAAAGAAGTGGTAACCTTCAAAGCACCTGCAGACGCTGTCAATTGATATGCAGCTACCAACCTGGTTGGGCTACCCACGTGGGCTCCCTGGTAAAGAATCTGCCTGCCAATATAGGAGATGCCGGAGACATGGGTTTGATCCCCGGGTCAGGAAGATCCACTGGAGGAGGAAATGGCAACCCACTCCAGTGTTTCTGCTGGGAAATCCAATGAACAGAGGAGTCTGGTGGATTACAGTTGATAGGGTTGCAAAGAGGTGGACAAGACTGAGCACACACACACACAATTTGGCTAATGTCTTTTTTCCTTATTTACAAGGACCACTCAAAGTCAGTTTCTTTACCTGGAATGGACAAGCAAGTACAACTTCCACAGTGCTGCCTCAGCATTATGTTAATTTTCCTGGTATCATAAATAGCTTCGTGGTTACGTACATCTCCCAATCTTTGAGAGTCAGGAATCTAGATACAACTCAGCTGAATCTTCTCATAGGGTCTCACAAGGCTGCAATCAAGGTATTTGCTATCCTACATTATCACTTGGAGGTGCAAATGAAAAAGAATCTACTACTAAGCTCACTTATGTTGTTGGGAGCATTTATTTCCTTGTGGTTGGTTAAAGAATTGAGGACCATGACCAGCTGCTGGCTATTTGCTGGAAACAAGTTGCCCACAGTTTCTTGCCACATGGACTTCCCCAACATGATCAATTACTTTGAGTCAACCAACAATCAGAATCGTTAGACAAAATCACCTAGCAAGACAGAATCTTGTATAACAAAGGGTAATTTAAGAATTGCACTCCCATCACCCTTGCTGTAACTGATGGTTAGAAGCAGGTCTCAAAACAGGCAATGGGATGAGTCAAAAGCATGAATAATAACAGGAAGCCATCAGGGGCAACACTTGAGTCTACTGCCAAAGCAGCCCACAGGTATCTTGATCATCTCTACATGTCACAGAACATCACATTAGTTTACTATTTTGATGACATGCCCCAACCACTGAATGCCCAAATACTTAACTGAGATGGCCACGGGGCCCCTAATGTTTTTAGGTTACTGCCCTCTATTTTGCATATATATATAAGGTTTGCTCATATTTAATAACTTCTGTTCATCATATTCAATCAGCAAAATGCTGCCAAAAATAATAGTGAGTAATTATGTTGAATAAATATCAGAAGAAAATGTTGAAAGAAATGAAAATATTATTTTGAGAAGCAGGACTGCAAGTAAGTAGGTAAAGTCATGACAAATTGCAATTATAGTCCCTGTACTCTTTGATTTCTCTAAAAAGTCATGTACATACATATAAACCAACTGGCTTACAAAAGGAAGAAAATAAAGATATGGATGAGAAATACTAGGTGAATAAACAAAAACAGATATGCTGAGTAGAAATATAAACATTAAACTAGAATTTAAAATTAGAAACACTAAATAGAAAATAGATATTATATAATTCTAAAAGGCTATATACTAAAGAAAATTAAACAAGTAAAACGTTTCCTTTAAGTTTGCTTTTAGAATTCTCAATCCAATTATTTTTCATATAACTTTTTCTAATTGTTTCATGACATAACTGTGTATATTTAATTCTCTACTACATTTTTTAAAAATTATTTTCTTATTTTTGCCTGTGCCAGGTCTTCCTTGCTCTGTGCAGGCTTCTGGTTCTGGTGGGTTCTCTTGTTCCAGAAGATGGGTTCTAGAGCATGCAGACTCAGCAGCACTGGGAATCTTCCCAGACTAAGGATGGAACCTGTGTTCCCTGCACTGGCAGATAGACTCCTGACCACTGGACCACCGGAAATACACTCTACTCATTTAGACATTGGTGTATTATAGGAAATAAAGTTCTGCATTTTTTTTCAAGTTGTTAATAAAGTGACAGCTATAAAGAGCAACAAATAGGAAGGGCACAATTTTTAACAAATTATTATATATGCTTAGGTCTGTTTGTGTTTAGCTGATCCATTTTTGAGTTGTTGAGCCAATCACCAACATTAATATTTTCTGTAGTTTTACAGTCTACTAAATTGCAGACAGAGTCCCCTGTTACTCTTTGTTTTTAGAATTTTCTTGGCCACTTAAGTGTAATTTGTTCTTCTCAATCACTTCAGCAATTTCAAAATCAATGCCTAAGATTCTGAATGGTGCTGCATTATATAAATAAATTAATTTTAAGACTTTTAAAGGAAATATTAATGAACAATACTATTTCAGGAAAAAACTGATTTACTTCTAAGTACAGAAACAAAATCCTGGGGATTCAAAGTTCCACCATTTAAAACTACTTTTTTAACTGATGTATAGTTGATTTAATATAAAGTATAAAGAAATATAGTTTATATTTCTTTATAAAGAAAAATAAAGTATAAAGTATGATTTAGTAGAAAGAAATATCAGAGAAGGCAATGGCAACCCACTCCAGTACTCTTGCCTTGAAAATCCCATGGATGGAGGAGCCTGGTAGGCTGCTGTCCATGGGGTATCAAACAAGTCGGACACAACTGAGCAACTTCACGTTCACTTTTCACTTTCATGCATTGGAGAAGGAAATGGTAACCCACTCCAGTGTTCTTGCCTGGAGAATCCCAGGGATGGCAGAACCTGGTGGGCTGCCACCTATGGGGTTGTGCAGAATTGGACACGACTGAAGCGACTTAACAGCAGATACTTTATTTTTCTTTATAAAGAAAAACTACATAGTATAAAGAAAGCTGAGCACCAAAGAATTGATACTTTTGAACTGTGGTGTTGGAGAAGACTCGAGAGTCCCTTGAACTGCAAGGAGATCCAACCAGTCCATCCAAAAGGAAATCAGTCATGAATATTCATTGGAAGGACTGATGCTGAAGCTGAAATTCCAATACTTTGCCACCTGATGCGAAGAACTGACTCATTTGAAAAGATCCTGATGCTGGGAAAGATCGAAGGCCAGAGAAGAAGGGTACAACAGAGGATGAGATGGTTGGATGGCATCACCAACTTGATGGACATGAGATTGAGTAAGCTCAGGGAGTTGGTGATGGACAGGGAGGCCTGGTGTGCTGCAGTCCATGGGGTCACAAACAGTCAGACATGACTGAGCGACTGAACTGATAGTTGATTTACAATATTGTATCAGTTTCAGGTGTATAGCATAGTGATTCAGCTTTTCTTTTCCAAACTATATTCCATTATAGGCAAATACAAGATATTTGATATAATTCTCAGTGCTATACAGTAAATTTATGCTGCTTAATTATCTTATGTATAGTAGTTTGTATCTGTTAGTCCCATACTCCTAATCTGTCCCTCTGCTACTACTTCTGTCCTTTGAGGGTAACCATAAGTTTGTTTTCTATGTCTCTGAGTCTGTTTCTGTTTTGAACATAGATTCATTTGTATCATTTAAAACTTGTTTATTGAAATAGAGGTGATTTAAAATATCACATTAGTTTCAAGTGTACAGCATAGTGATTTAATATTTTTACAAATATTTTCATTAAAAGTTGTAATAATAAGATAATAGCTATAATTCCTGTGGGCTTTCCTTGTGGCTCAGCTGGTAAAGAATCCGCCTGCAATGCAGGAGACCTGGGTTCAATCCCTGGGTTGAGAAGATCCTCTGCAGAAGGGAAAGACACCCACTCCAGTATTCTGGCCTGGAAAATTCCATTGACTGTACAGTCCGTGGGGTCACAAAGAGTAGGTCATGACTAAGCAGCTTTCACAATTCTCTGTGCTATACAATATACTCTTATCAATTTTATACATAGTAGTTTGTATGTCTTAATCCCATAGCCAATCTAGCCTAGACAGCATATTAAAAAGCAGAGACATTACTGTGTCAACAAAGGTCCATCTAGACAAACCTATGGTTTTTCCAGTAGTCATGTATGGATGTGAGAGTTGGACTAAAAGAAGGCTGAGAGCCGAAGAATTGACGCTTTTGAACTGTGGTGTTGGAGAAGACTCTTGAGGGTCCCTTGGACTGTAAGGAGATCCAACCAGTCCATCCTAAAGGAAATCAGTTCTGAATATTCACTGGAAGGACTGATTCTGAAGCTGATACTCCAATACTGTGGCCACCAGATACAAAGAACTGACTCATTTGAAAAGACCCTGATGCTGGGAAAGATTGAAGGTGGGAGGAGAAGGGGACGACAGAGGATGAGATGGTTGGATGGCATCACTGACTCAATGGACATGAGTTTGGGTGAACTCCAGGAGTTGGCAATGGACGGGGAGGCCTGGCATGCTGCAGTCCACGGGGTCGCAAAGAGTTGGCCACAACTTAGCGACTGAACTGAACTGAATTCCATTGCCCCACTTTTCCCCTCCCGATAGGATAAGTACTAGTTTGTTTTCTGTATCTTCTCGTTTTTTCATATACATTCATCTGTATTATTTTTTATATTCCACGTGTGATATCATACAGTATTATCTTTCTTTGACTTATTTCACTAAGCATAATATTCTCTAGGACCATCCATGTTATTGCAAGTGGCAAGATTTCACTCCTTTCGAGGCTAAGTAATATTCCATTGTGTATATATATATCACATTTTCTTTATCCATTCAACAGTTGGGTATTTGGGTTGCTTTCACATCTTAGCTATTGTAAACAGTGCTGCTGAGAACAATGAGAGGCATGTATCTTTTCAAGTTCGTGTTTTCATCTTTTCCAGATATATTGTGGAGACTGGATTTCTTGGGATTATACAGTAGTTCTATTTTTAGTTTTTTAAGAAACTCCACACTACTTCTCACAGTGGCTGTACCAATCTACATTCCAAACAATGATGTACAAGGGTTTCCTTTTCTCCACATCCTCTCTAACAATTGCTATTTGTAGACTTTCAGAGGACAGCCATTCTGACTGGTGTGAGATCTTTGTCAACTATTTACTAAATGTTGAATATATGCATTTTACTGTGGAAGGTGGTATACTAGATACAAAAAGTGCTTGTCATACTTGCTGATACTCAAAAACATTTAAATCTTGAGGGTTTTTGGAGGGAGGGGCATGGGGTCAGGGAGGGACACAAACATATCATAAGTGCGTAGCTAGTATCTGGCATAAGAGGAGTTCATGCATTAAACTTGACTGGAAGAAGCTGTATACACTTTAAAGAAAGCAAAGGGAGTTTGCCTCACATTGAACAGATGTTTCTAAAATAACAGTTAACTGTGACCACCTGTTTTTCAGTAAGCCATCAGCAGGAGCTGATAATGGAAAACTGAAGAGAAAATGTAGCCTGCTATTCAGGTGGCCAGAAGTTCATTCAGGTTTTTCTATACCATCTTATGGAAAAACCCAAATGAACTATTTGGCCAACCCAATACTTACCAATGATGTCAGAGTTTTAGTTAAACTAGTGATTCAAGATGTTTTTATTCCATGAACCAGCAAGTCTAAATATATGATTTGAGAGATAAACAAAGAGGTGCCAACAACTTAACAGCAAAATAATGAACAAGATATGAGAAAGACAGTCAATACTTGCCTTTATTTTTTCTCTTTTGCATGAATTACTGTCAAAGAATTAATGGAACTGTTCTGAACTGTTATGCTTCTTTGCATACTCACAACAGTCCTTTACTAGAAGAGATACTGATATCAAAACAACTAAAAATGTTGAAATTAGTTATTTTTCTATTAACCTCAGCATTTTATTCTAAGCAGCATTTTATTAGAGTACATCATCTAATACACATTTCAAAAGAACATGATTAATTTGTGGTAACTTACATTACACATGCTTGGCGAGGTCTGCCTTGGCTTAAAACACGACCTCCCAGAATCCTTTTCTTTATAACTTTCTCCAGCTTTAACCAAAATTTTAGCATGATGCATTCTAAAATTCCCCTATAATATTTACAAATACAAGCCCAAAACACAGAATCAAAACCACATTAAGTCTCACTGAAAGGTGAGCTTTGAATTTTATCATAAAACAAGTATGACTAAAATATTTTGTATCACAACACTGCCATAAATTAGCCTTATTTACTCTCACAAGGAGCCTAATGTGCACAATAACAATCACTGATAAGGAAACTATAGGTAAAAGATGTTCAGTGACTCTCAAGACCATCTCAGCTGAATAATGAAAACTTTCTCTTCTAACAGTACAGCATTTTCCCCACTATTGTCTAATAAGGCTCAGTTTTAAGTCAATCAAAGCTAAAAATACCTGGAGAACTGAATGCACTGAATTTTCAAATCATCTTAAGCCACGTTTATTCTGAAAACTCAAGTCAGTAAATCTCTTAAAATGACTATGTACCTTGTTATCATTTATAAACATTAAAACCACTTAGCCCACTTTTTTCCTGCTCTAGAATACTACACAGTTTTTGGTTTCTTTCTCTTAATTCACTCTCCAACTGATTTTTCTTTCAACTATTTTCTCTGAAAACATCTAGAACTAGCAGTTTACTGCAAAATTCCTCTACACGTTTAAACAACTCAATGTCTCTATATCCTTGATGCAATCTAAAACTTGGCTCTTCTCCCTAATGGCTTCATACTACTACATACTTCCTTTTTTGTGTTTTATGGTAACTGGCTTTAATTTTATACCAAAGCCACCCTGTTTCTATCAGCATTCAAAACTCATCAGCCTTTAAGATCCTTGCCAGGTTGGCTTACCTTTCTACTACTCACCCTTTTTATGATACACTAATTATCCCCTAGGGTCACCCCCTACCCTCCCTCTCTCCCTTACGTAACTGAACCTTTGTTTCTTGGTCAAGGTCTTCCCTTCCACCCCATCGCGAACCAATTCTAGAATGTTAATAAAGATATATCCAATATCTTAAGATATGTAATTTTTACTTCTGATCATCTGAAAAACCATCAATATTTTAAATTCAAATTCCCCAAATACATCTAAGACACTGAGGAACTACTTCCCCTTTGAAATCATTAAATTTCCATACTCCCTGGCATGATCTCTATTCATTAAACACAACCTTTTATACCCACACTGTGCCTTTTGAGACTCATTAATAAACTTCAGTCTTGTAACTTCATCATCAGTTAATTTCTTTACCAATTATTGGAGTGCCATTACAATTTATCACCCAAACTAGAAAAACTTAAAAGGTGAAAGGGGGTACTATTAATTACACTAGAAAAGACTGTCCTAAACCTTTTCAGTCTCTTGCCAGGATTCTCAACTGCTTTGTGCTGCTGAGGCTAGCTTCAACCAGTAACACAAAGTTATTTTGGAATTAAATGTTCAAGTTAGTAGAAAAGTGGAGTTAAAGTCATCCTAACTATTTTCTTCTCTTCCATTTTACTCTGGGATCGATTGAGTCTTTCTACAATCTATTCAGTTCAGTTCAGTCGCTCAGTCATGTTGGACTCTTTGCGACCCCATGAATCGCAGCATGCCAGGCCTCCCCGTCCATCACCATCTCCCAGAATTCACTCAGACTCATATCCATCGAGTCAGTGATGCCATCCAACCATCTCATCCTCTGTCGTCCCCTTTTCCTCCTGCCCCCAATCCCTCCCAGCATCAGAGTCTTTTCCAATGAGTCAGCTCTTCACATGAGGTGGCCGAAGTACTGGAGTTTCAGCTTTAGCATCATTCCTGCCAAAGAAACTCCAGGGTTGATCTTTAGAATGGACTGGTTGGATCTCCTTGCAGTCCAAGGGATTCTCAAGAGTCTTCTCCAACACCACAGTTCAAAAGCATCAATTCTTTGGTGCTCAGCTTTCTTCACAGTCCAACTCTCGCATCCATACATGACCACTGGAAAAACCATAGCTTTGACTAGACAGATCTTTGTTGGCAAAGTAATGTCTCTGCTTTTCAATATGCTATCTAGGTTGGTGATAACTTTTCTTCCAAGGAGTAAGCATCTTTCAATTTCATGGCTTCAATGAGTAAATATCATTTCATAAGCCAAACCGTTCTAAAAGGAGTTTTTAAATAACACCTTTAAAAAAATTCTTGCCAGTCCTTAGTATAACTTAAAAATAACCTACTATTGTATCAGTATGTGGAGAAGATGTGAAATGGCTGGCTATAAATGACAAGGAAGTGATATCACAGCATAAAAATCTAAGATATATGTGTGCATATGACATGCTTATTAAAACTGATGACTGTAGTGAAAATAAACCTGTCTTGCAGTTAATGCATGAGATGTTGTCATAAAGTTGGCAACAACATTTTCCAAGTATTGAATATATGTCTATAATGTACCTTCTGAAATCAAAATGACTAAATTATGAAGTATTGGTATTTCAAAACCAAAGTTAGGCCATGGATATTATACACAAATGATTTCCTATCATATCTACCAGAAAAACCCTGTTAATCACACTCTTCTCAGTTAAAATATAGGATCTTAGTAAAAATACAGATTAACATTTGTCAGACCTACTTAAAATGGACAGGAAGTAAAGACCTAAGCACAACCAAGTTTAATATATAAGACGTCCAAGTTCACAAGGAAAAGCTAACAAGAAATATATCTAGACAAGCATTTCTGAGTGATAAGTGAAAGTTGGAGTTTTACTAGAGCATATGAAATATGTGACTTTCTTGAAAATATGTTTTCATACAGTACAGAATTTCTGTAGTCAGAAAGCATTCATATTTGAGCACAAAGATGCTACAAACAACACAACATACATACTTTTTAAAACTATTGATGTCAGATTAGTTTGCATTGTTTCAAGTAATCATAACCCTCAAAGGATTACAACTATTGAAAAGGAGTCAATGGCACCAATCACATGGAATATATTTCTCCATCCTCTCACTTTCAGTCTACATGAGTCTTTAGGTCTGAAGTGGGTTTCTTGTAGACAGCATATGTATGGGGCTTGTTTGTGTATCCATTCAGCCAGTCTGTATCTTTTGGTTGGAGCATTTAATCCATTTACATGTAAAGTAATTATTGATATATATGTTCCTACTGACATTTTCTTAATTGTTTGGGGTTTGCTTTTGTTGATCTTTTTCTTCTCTTATATTTCATGACTATATAAGTCCCTTTAACATTTGTTGTAAAGCTGAATTTGTGGTACTGAATTTTCTTAACTTTTGCTTGTCTGAAAAGCTTTTGATTTCACCATTAATTTTGAATGAGATGCTTACCAGGTATAGTAATCTTGGTTGTAGATTTTTCCTTCAGTATTTTAAATATATTCTGCCATTCCCTTCTGACCTGTAGAGTTTCTGCTGAAAGCTCAGCTGTTAAACATATGGGGTTTCCCTTGTATTGTTATTTGTTGCTTTTCCCTTGCTGCTTTTAATATTCTTTATTTGTGTTTAGTCTTTGTTAGTTTGATTAGTATGTGTCTTGGTGTGTTTCTCCTGGTTTTATCTCGTATGGGACTCTCTGTGTCTCTTGAACTTTATTGACTATTTCCTTTTCCATGCTGGGGAAATTTTTTACTATAATCTCTTCAAAATTTTTCTCATACCCTTTCATTTTCTCTTCTTCTGGGACCCCTATAATTCGAATGTTGATGGGTTCGATATTGTCTGTGAGGACTCTTGAGAGTATCCTCAGTTCTTTTACTTTACTCTGCTCTTCAGAAGTTATTTCCACCATTTTATCTTCCAGCTCACTGATTCTCTCTTCTGCTTCAGATATTCTGTTACTGATTCCTTCTAGAGCACAATTTTAGTAATTGTGTTGTTTGTATGTTTATTCTTTGATTCTTCTAGATCTTTGTTAATTGATTCTTGCATTTTCTTCATTTTTCTTTCAAGGTTTTTGATCATCTTTACTCTCGTTATTCTGAATTCTTTTTCAGGTAGTTTGCTTGTTTCTTCTTCAATTATTTGGACTTCTGTGTTTCTAGTTTGTTCCTTCATTTGTGTAGTATTTCTCTGCCTTTTTTATTATTTTTTTTAACTTATTGTGTTTGAGGTCTCCTTTTCCCAGGCTTGAAGGTTGAATTTTTTCTTCCTTTTGGTTTTTGTCCTCCTAAGGTTGGATGAATAGTTTGTGTAAGCTTCATATAGGGTGAGATTTGTGCTGAGATTTTTGTTGTTGTTTCTTTTTCCAATTGTGAGCAAGCGGAATGGTAATCCTGTCTGCTGATGATTGGGTTTGTATTTTTGTTTTGTTTCTTGTTTAGATGAGGCATTCTGCACAGGGTGCTACTGGTGGTTGGGTGATGCTGGGTCTTCTATTCAAGTGGTTTCCTTTGTGTCTGTTCACACTATTTGATACTCCCTAGGGTTAGTTCTTTGGTAGTCTAGGGTCTTGGAGTTAGTGCTCCAACTCCAAAGTCTCAAGGCTTGATCTCTCTTTTTTTGGCCAATCTGTATAACAGGATGCTAGTTCCCCAACCAGGGATCGAGCACATGCCCCCTGATATTCTTTTGGAAGAGAAGCTATTGGAATGAAATTGATGTTCCAAAGCTTCTGTGAGCAGCATTAAAATATTTGACAACCACTATTTCTTCTCCATGTACTTACTTTTTCAAAATCAATTTCAAATTTGTTATCACTCTCTTCATCTCTGTTCACGCTTATCAAAAATTATAGCTTTGACTCCAGGTTAAGAAATCCTGTACTAGATCAAAAGTCCTCAACAGGAGGAAAATCCTTTTTGTCTTCCATTTTCAAAGGCTTGAGGGTCCCTTGAGGCTCAGCAAGTAAAGAATCCACTTGTCATGCACAAGACCTGGGTTAAATCCCCGGGTTGGGAAGATCCCCTGGAGAAGGGAGAGGCTACCTACTCCAGTATTCTGACCTGGAGGATTCCATGGACTGTATAGGCAATGGGGTCGCAAAAAGTCAGACACAACTAAATGACTTTCACTTTCACTTTTTCAAAGGTTTAGGACTAAAGCCCAGAAAATAATAAGGAATGTTATCAACATATATATAATTTTCTTAAAACAGTTTAGAAACAAATCCTGGAAATATTTTTTGAAAGGTTCTGCTTTATACATGATTAGTCAGTATATACAGAAAGAAACTACAAGAGCACATAATCCAAATTTATTGAAGTGGACAAAAGAAGAAATGCTAAGAAATCTCATTTATACCTCAATACATCTTTATTTACACTTCCCTAAGGGCACAGCATTAAAGAATCTGCCTGCCAATGCACAAAACACCGATTCCATGCCTGGGTAAGGAAGACCCCTGGAGAAGGAAATGGCAACTCACTCAAGTATTCTTTAGTTTTTAAATTTTTCTTTATTTTTTATTTGATGGATGACTGCTTTACAATTTTTTGGTGGTAAAGAATCCATGGAATTCTCCAGGCAAGAATACTGGAGTGGATTCATTGACATTCCATTCTCCAGAGGATCTTCCTGACCCAGGGATTAAATCTGGATCTCCTTCATTAGATTCTTTACCTTCTGACCACCAGAGAAGCCCTAAGAATTAGACAGACTCAGGAAAGAATCAGAAACTTACTTTAATGTTAATATCTTTTCTCCTGAAAATATTGACATCACTCAACAAATAGCAGAACAAGATTGTCTTCACTTGCTCATTTTTCCACTGTGGTTGGTAAACAGAAGATAAATGTAAATATACATGTATCTTTGAGAAACAGTAAAACAATACTAATACTTCAAAATCTATGCAACACAAAAAGTGCAAGGTATACAGTTTATGTTTGGAACTTTGTTACAACTGTTGTCAAATAACCTAAGCATCTTAAGGCACTAAACTGATTATGAAATAGTCTGGAACAGTTCCAAATGTGAGTTTAACATAGACACAAAATAATGATATGTGACCATGAATCTTAAACAATAAAGGAGTTGAAAAATAACCCAGTCAAATATCTAAAATGGATCAACAATGATTACTGTATAAAAATTAAATCATTTATGGGAAAAACCTTGGGTTATAAAAGCAGAACATTTCTGAAGTTAAAATTAAGTTACTATGATTCTAAGGTGTGTACCCTGGTATGTTAATATCATGACTAAAGAAACTATTTCATTTCTCTAATTACTATTTGAAGTTCTATTTAAAACATCTTCCTCTTACGTAAAAGCTAACACAGAATAAAATATATATATATAGGTTTCTTTTCTTTTCTTGGCATTATTATGATGCAAGTTCAAACTCTCTCTTGTTATATGTCTTCTTCACATTTTACTAAATTTCATTAAGTTTGCAATAGTAAGAAAGTCACAAAAATACTAGTGACAAAGTATATACAAATATTTTAATATAATAAAACACTATTAATATCAGCTATAATAGAGGTAAGCTGAAGAATAAACCCTGACAGTTCCTGACAGTCTTCTGCAAAAAAATAAAAATGTGTTTAGGCAACGAAATTAATATTCCAAGTGAGAAGCATATGTGTTGGTGGTTTGGCCCCAATGATATGGCCATTATGCAACCCCAAATGAAGCCAAATTTTCTTCTCATCAATAAGTAGTACCAGCAGATAATTCAGGATGAAGATGATACTTCTCTCTTTGTAATGTACTGAGAAACAGCTATTTCTCACCTGAATTTACCTAAGCCTTCAAAAGGTATTCCATCACTTTTAAATGATTCTAGAATGTAATCCTAACCTTTTTATTTTAGACATAATCAAAGATGACATTAATTTGTCTGCCTTTAGAGAATCAGATTTCTTATCCTTGGACTAAGAGTTCAATTCAGTCACTCAGTCATGTTAGACTCTTTGCAACCCCATGGGCTGTAGCACACCAGGGTTCCCTCCTAATTACCAACTCCTGGAGCTTGCTCAAACTCATATCCCTCGAGTCCGTGGTGCCATCTGACCATCTCGTTCTCTGTTGACCCATTCTCCTCCTGCTTTCAATCTTTCCCAGAATAAGGGTCTTTTAAATGGCAGCCACTCCAGTGTTCTTGCCTGAAGAACCCCATTGACGCAGGAGCCTGGTGGGCTACAGTCCACGGGGTCGCAAAGAGTCGGACACGACTGAGCAACTTCACTTTCACTTTCTTTCTTTTCCAATGAGTCAGTATTTCACATCAGTCAGGTTGCCATGGTATTGAAGCATAAGCATCAGTACTTTCAATGAATATTCAGGACTGATTTCCTTTAGGATTGACTGGTTTGATCTTCTTGGTGTCCAAGGGACTCTCAACAGTCTTCTCCAATACCACAGTTCGAAAGCATGAATTCTTTGGTGCTCAGCTTTCTTTATGGTCCAACTCTCACATCCATACATGACAACTAGAAAAACCATAGCTATTACTAGATGGACCTTTGTCAGAAAAGTAGTATCTCTGCTTTTTAATATGCGGTCTAGGTTTGTCATAGCTTTTCTTCCAAGGAGCAAGCATCGTTTAATTTAATGGCTGTAGTCACCAACTACTTGATTTTGGAACCCAAAAAAAGAGTCTGTCATTGTTTCTATTCTTATCCCATCTATATGTCATGAAGCGATGGGACTGGATGCCATGATCTTCATTTTCTCAGAGTTAAGTTTTAAGCCAGAATTTTCATTCTCCTCTTTTACTTTCATCAAGAGGCTCTTTAGTTTCTTTCTGCTTTATGTCATAAGGGTGGTGCCATATGCATATCTGTGATTACTAATATTTTTCCCTGCAATCTTGATTTCAGCTTGTGCTTCATCCACCCCAGCATTTCACATAATGTACACTCTGCATATAAGTTAAATAAGCAAGGTGACAATATACAGCCTTGACTTACTCCTTTCCCAATTTGGAACCAGTCTATTGTTTCATGTCCAGTTCTGCTGCTTCTTGACCTGCATGCAGATTTCTCAAGAGGCAGGTCAGGTGGTCTGGTATTCCCATGTCTTTAAGAATTTTCCACAATTTTGTTGTGATCCACACAGTCAAAGGCTTTGGCATAGTCAATGATGCAGAAATAGATGTTTTTCTGGAATTCTCTTGCATTTTCTATGATCCAATGGATGTTGGCAATTTGATTTCTGGCTCCTCTGCCTTTTCTAAATCCAACTCGAACATCTGGAAGTTCATGGTTCACATACTGTTGAAGCCTAGCTTGGAGAATTTTGAGCATTACTTTACGAGCGTGTGAGATAAGTGCATTATACAGTAGCTTGAACATCCTTTGGAACTGCCTTTCTTTGGGCTTGGAATGAAAACTGACATTTTCTATTCCTGTGGCCATGCTGAGTATTCCAAATTTGCTGGCATACTGAGTGCAGCACTTTCACTGCATCATCTTTTAGGATTTGAAATAAATCAGCTGGAATTCCATCACCTCCACAAGCTTTATTCCTAGTGATGCTTCCTAAGGCCCACTTGGCTTCACACTCCAGGATATCTGGCTTGAGGTGAGAGATCACATCATCATGGCTATCTGGGTCGTTAGTTCTGTGTATTCTGGCCACCTTTCTTAGTATATTCTGCTTCTATTAGGTCCATACTGTTTCTGTCCTTTATTGACCCCATCTTTGCATGAAATGTTCCCTTGGTATCTCTAATTTTCATGAAGACATCTCTAGTCTTTCACATTCTATTGTTTTCCTCTATTTCTTTGCACTGATTCGCTTATGAAGGCTCTGCCATTCTTTGGAACTCTGCATTCATATGGATATATTTTTTTCTCCTTTGCCTTTCATTTCTCTTCTCAGCTATCTGTAAGGCCTTCTCGGACAGTCATTTTGCCTTTTTGCGTTCCTTCTTAATTAATCTTAACCTTTTATTTTAAGCACAATCAAAGATGACATTATTGTGTCTGCTTTTACAGAATCAGATTTCTTATCCAAGGACTAGGAATAAGAAGGAATATTAGAAATGGGTCTTCAAAAGAGGTTGGGACACAAAGCCAGAAAGAAAGATAGTCCTATGAAAAGAACTGTTAGGATGGAGACAGGTAGGTGAGAAGAACAGGATGGTGGTGAAGAAAGTACAATACCTGCCTTGAGTCAAGAATCAAATTTCACCCCTGAAGTGGTCTGAACACTGTTCTCTGACTCTCTCCACTATAAACATATGCTGGTGTGTATATTCAGTTTCCCAGTCCTGGATTCCTGCCTTCTTGTACTTCCCAACTTCCTCCTGATGTTGATCAGCAGGACTGCAATGCTAACAACCATGGCCAGCAGGACCATCACAGTGACTGGAACTAGCTGTCAAAGTTTCACGGCAATTGAGCTGGATTTCTTATCCATGTAGAGATTACCAGCAGGGGACTTAAGTACACAGTGAGACTTCTAGACCCAGAAGAGTAATTCAACCCTACCCTTGTGTCAAAATAGGCAGAGCTAGGAATGTCCATCTCATCCACTGTCCATCTCATCTAGGGTCTTCTAAAAGTGCTCTATTGCTGCTTAATATAGATGGTGGGCTGCTTGTAATGCCAGCATATAGTTGGAATTTAGCCAACAGCAGTCACAAAAGAATCACTGAAGCTCAACTTCCCAGTCTGAGTTTAAAAGCCACAGATATGCTAGCAGTGATGTCTTTGCAACAGGGTGTTTTGCTGAAGACTCAGATTTTCTTTTCCAACTCATGGATGCCACCCAGGTTAACCAACATGATTACATCTAGTTGCATTGGTAGGCCTTCAAACAACATTTCCGTCACATTTGGGACTCTGCAGGCAGTCAATGTTCACAAAGGTATGCTTGCTAGGCCTTACTTACCAGGCTTTGACCATTCTTGTGGCCATTCATGCATGGTTTATCTACAGGAGCTAAGAGGTTTAAAATGAAGCAGTTCATCTCAAGAGCCCAGTGCCTGGCACCAGCAAGGACTTCCTCCCTCACCCCATCCCTAAAACATCAACTTATTCATGGAATATGTAACATGTAATGTGGATAGCTATCATCCTTAGTAGAAATATTAGGTCCACAAGGGTCAAAACAGAGGAATGAGAAATAGGATTGAAAATATAATCACCGGATTTAAAATAGGACCCAATGTCTGCTACCTTGGGTAGAGACTACAACTGTGCTGCTGTAGTGACTTTCTATTATGTAATATTCATTTTTTATAAGTATAAAAACTTATAGCTGTTATAGTTATGATTACATATTCCTTGTGAAGTGAAGTGAAAGTCGCTCAGTCATGTCCGACTCTTTGCGACCCCATGGACTGTAGTCTACCACACTCATCCGTCCAAGGGATTTTCCAGGCAAGGGTACTGGAGTGGGTTGCCATTTCCTTCTCCAGAGGATCTTCCCAATCCAGGGATCAAACCCAGGTCTCCCGCATTGTATGCAGATGCTTTACCATCTGAGCCACCAGATTATTAAAGTATTAAAATATATAAACAATTTTGATGCTCCGTCAGTCTACCTACTGCCATTGCAAAGATCACCTAAGATATTTTACATATAAGAGAAATAGATATAAACTATTATTTAAACAATGGCTATTTTCAGTTTTCCACATTTACCGTCACCTAAACTTAATCTAAATGTTTTACATTAAGTTTAGATATTTTATTATGATACTGTTAAAAATCAGAATAAATCTTTTCACTTTTTTTCATGATTTTTAAGTCCTATATCCCAATATCCTATCACTGTAGTGTTTGTACTTATAACCAGGTATTTCTCATATTACACTGATACATTGATCCTATTCAAGTATTTATGTATTTGCTTAGTTTTATAAGGTTTCACTCATCATCATTGTAGTATTTCCTTCTTTCAATATTTCCTGACCATCTTTGTTATAAAATTTCATTTCACGCAATAGTTCTAAGTTCTCCTTTTCATTTCACACAATAGTTCTAAATTCTAATAGTATTTGTCTCTTAAGGTTTGTTTCATTACCAATTCTTCTATAATTACACTTCTTACGACATTCTTCAGCTATTTTCAGTTCAGTTGCTCAGTCGTGTCCAACTCTTTGTGACCCCAGGAACCACAGCACGCCAGGCCTCCCTGTCCATCACCAACTCCCAGAGTCCACCCAAACCCATGTCCATCGAGTCGGTGATGCCATCCAACAATCTCATCCTCTGTCGTCCCCTTCTCCTCCTGCCCTCAATCTTTCCCAGCATCCGGCTCTTTTCAAATGAGTCAGCTCTTCTCATAAGGTGGCCAAAGTATTGGAGTTTAAGCTTCAGTATCAGTCCTTCCAATGAACACCCAGGACTGATCTCCTTTAGGATGGACTGGTTGGATCTCCTTGCAGTCCAAGGGACTCTCAAGAGTCAGCTATTTTAATACTTAAAACTTTTAAGCTTTTTCAATTATACAGAGTGAAGTAAGCCAGAAAGAAAAACACCAATACAGTATACTAACACATATATATGGAATTTAGGAAGTTGGCAATGACGACCCTGTATGCAAGACAGGAAAAAAGACACAGATGTGTATACCAGACTTTTGGACTCAGAGGGAGAGGGAGAGGGTGGGATGATTTGGGAGAATGGGAATTCTAACATGTATACTGTCATGTAGGAATTGAATCGCCAGTCCATGTCTGACGTAGGGTGCAGCTTGCTTGGGGCTGGTGCATGGGGATGACCCAGAGAGATGTTGTGGGGAGGGAGGTGGGAGGGGGGTTCATGTTTGGGAACGCATGTAAGAATTAAAGATTTTAAAATTTAAAAAAAATAAAAAATTAAAAAAAAAAAAAGAAATTTTAAAACTATTATGGACATATTAATCCATTCAATTGACAGCTCAGAAAAGTATTTAATTCTCATACAGTCACTACCTAACAGTCAGTTGAAACACAAGTTAACAGGTGTAATTTTAATAAACTCATAGGTGCTTTTTCACTTTCCTTGGTGTCATCATAAAGTAAGTAAAACTCACCTACACAAACCTTGGGGGAGAACTCCCCTGCATTTGATACCTTGAGATCTGGCATCTAACCCATTTGTAAGCTGGGTACTAAAAGAAACGAATGTCCTGTAAAGGTTTATACTTTTATTTAGCATCAGAACAAAGTTTCCTCCTTAAAAGAGTATCACTAATCACAGACTAACGCCCTAAGATACCTGTCTTTCCCAATCACAACTTCAACAGACAAAATCAGTTTTATCTTCATAGTCATCTGTCTAAAGCAAATAGGAAGCCAAGCTGAGCCATTGAGTATACTTCACTTATAGGCTTAATCCACTGCCTTATTCACAAAATTTATTATATCTGTACATTAAGACCAAATGGAGTTTTATTAGCATTAATCAACAGTTTATAATAGTATATTAACAGACCATTTGACTTTTATGCAGAATTTCCTCTCCCATCTATGGTTAGAAAGTCTATGAAGGGAAGGGTCAGACAAGCTTAGTTCATACTGTATCTCTTGTACCTAATCCAATGCCTTAAACAAGAGCTCTCAATGAATTTCTGTTGAATGAATCAACTGTAGCCCAACTTCTTTAGATGAAGTCTGGGGTACAAAATGCAAATACAAATGGATTATAGAAATTCATTATAATACTACTTCATAACTACTAAAGCAACAAATAACAGAATAATAGCTTGAATGTTCCAAAATTCAGTATGTAGTCAGTGTCATGCACATAAATGGCAAAATGTCCAAACCAAACTATTTCCATACTCATCATTAACACCTATATTCTTACAAATTTCCTTTCAGTGAATATCCCCAAGTCAAACAAATAGGAATTACCTTTGATTCTGTCCTCTTTCTCATCTTTCAGAAGTATCTTGCAGCCTTAATATTTATGGAATCAGTCCCTTTCTCTTCCTCTTCTCCTTCACTGACACTATAAATTCAAACTTTCATTACTTACGAATTGCATTAAAAAAAAAAAAAAAGCCTCCTAACTAGTCTCTCTGCTTCCAACCTCACACACCCCAAATTATCACTTAAACTGTTTCCAGAAAGGTACTTCTAAAAATGCTAATATGATCATCTCATTTTCTTACTAAAATGCCATCAATTTCACAAAAAAGCTAAATGTTTAGAATCTAGCCTCTTTTAGTTCTACTCTTATGGACATCTTATGGCTTCCATTGTAGGGGTAGAGATTTTATCTTTGTGTGTTGCATTTCTGCTATAAGAAGTTCCCTCTGCTAACCTCCTAGCTAACTCCTTTTCATCCTTCATGTCTCAGGTCACATTTTTTTCAGTTATACAGGCAAGACTTCCTTAATAACCCTGTCCTCTAGACAGGCGCAAGTGAATTTTTGGTGTTTTCAACCTATTCTATATATCTGTTTTATTAAAGTATTCTGTAATACCTGTTCCCCATGAGAGAAAAACTGTGGTTTTATTTCTATACAGTCAGGAAATATCTAGCACAACATCCAATTACAGGAGGTATATAGCAAATATCTATTAAGCCAGTAAAGTTGATTTTTCACAATTCCAGTAAGGAGAAAAGACTAAAATACAAAATGGTCATAAATAGTTGTAGGAGTCAAAGGTTTATGGAATACTGGATAAATAAAAGAAACTAGGGTCTTTAAAACCAATCTTTCCAAAGCCTTCACAAGTCACTTCTCCAAAGGGGATGGGATACAATCATTTTTCAAATATATTGGCAATATACTATCACTTTTATTTCAAATAATAAGATAGATAAGAAGGTATAAACCATCCAGTTTCAACAACAGTTAATATTTTACAGCCATATTTGTTTCTTTCTGCTTCTTTTTCCGGTTATTGCTATAGTGGTCCAAATACACCTGTCTGATCCCCTTAGGTATGTGTTTATATAAGTAGTACTATATATTATGTATCATTCTGCAGCTTGCTTTGTCCCTTAAAATGCATTTCTAAAATCTGTCCATAATGGTACCTAAAGCTCTAGTTCACACTAGTTTTAACTGTTATAGAAAATTTAACTGTCTGAATATACCACATTTTATTTATCAATTGTTCTGTTCATAGACTTTTACTTCCTTTGTCTTTCTTTTCACCATTACAAATTAACAACAGAAATTACTGTATGAGCCTCATCTATAAAACTACATAAAATTTTCTCTAGAAGTTATACCTAGGAATTAAATTCCCTTTATTCAAAGTATTGCAGTTAAAAAAAGAAAGACATAAGAAAGAAAAACGTGTTGCCCACAGTGTAGGTATTCATTAAATAGTTGCTAAATGAAGGAAAAATAAATAGATCATTTAACCTTTCTTAATACTGTTAAATTTTTCTCCAAAGGGGTTATACAGATTCGTACTCCCACTAGTTGATACTCTGCATCCTTACTGACTTTTAGTACTTTCCAGATACTTTTATGCTACTCAAATGCAGAGTATGAAACAGAATTTTAATCTATTTCATGTCAAATTTTATTCACTCTTCTTCCTATTTTCTTAAATGGCCTACTGTTTGCTCCAAAGTGTTCTAACTGTTTATTACTACTTTACAGAATGCTGATTTTTCTTACAGTGTTAATTTTCTCTCTAGGAGTCTTACTGAATACTCATTAGTCCAATAGTCTAGGTTATATTGAAATTCCTACATAGACAATTGCATATTCTGCAAATCGGATAATTTTATATTTTCAACTATTATACTCTAGCGCTTATTCCTGGGAATACATCTAAACTTCCCTGTTAAAAATGGTGTGACGTGAGCTACAATGTTTTTGTGTGATAGCCTTTACCAAACTATGGAACTTCCCTCTTGATGGTTTACTCACAAAGAGTTATTGTTCACTGTATCAGCTACTATTTTATCAAATGATTTTTATAAACATTCTACATCAATTTTCCCCTTGATATGATTATGTGCTATATAATAGAAAAAGACTTTCTAACATTAAGCCACCCTTGCATTCCTAAGATAAAATCTGTAAGTTTTGAAGTGTACTGAACTCAAATTGCCAGTATTTTGAATCAGCAGACCTATCATTTCTTTTTCTACTTAATTTGCATTTCTACTTTTTTTATTCCTTTCTTCCTAATTACTTTAAGTTTGCTATTTTTCTTTCTTTAAATTGCTTCTATTATTGCTAATTAGTGCTTTTGCGGGAAGTCGTTGCTTTTATTAACATTCACATTTCAACAGTTTATTTAACTCTTTACTACAATGAAATAATTAAAAGTGCCTTTCCAGATTTGTGACTATGATGTAATGTAGAAAGGGAATTTATTTTGTATATTTCAATCTTACTTGCATTGTGGTCAGCAAAAAGGTTCTTAATGAAATATTAAGGTTCCTTAATGAAATATTTCAAGACTTTCTTTCAAGCCTCAATATTCTACAATTATACTGTACAGGCACACCTTAGACCTATTAAGGATTTGGTTTCAGACCACTGCATCACAGCAAATATTACAATACAGTGAGTCACATGAATTTTTGGTTTCTCAGTTTATATAAAAGTTATGTTTACACCATATTATATTAAGTGTGCAGAAACATTTGTGTCTAAAAAATCATTGCCTATACCTTAATTAAAAGATAATGCTGTTGGGAAAGTGGTGCTTATAGACTTGTTCGATGAAGGGTTGCCATAAGCCTTCAATTTGTGAAAAATGCAGTATCTGCGAAGCTCAGGGGAAAAAAAACAACAAACAAGGAATGCCTGTGTAATGATTTTCACTTATCTTTCTTACTCCTGACAGCAAACTCTAGATCCGAGGAAATGTGACTGAAAATTTCTAAAAGACTACCTCTTCAAAACCTACGTCTCTTCTATTCCCTTGGAATTCTTCCCCTGCATATTCTGGAACCCTTTCAATCCACATCAAAGTCACTCAACTGCTCTTTCATATTTACTTTTTTATTTCTGGGCTACATTCTGAATGAATGCCTAATGAATGCCAATTCTTGAATTCTCCTTGGATGGCATCTAAAAACCTATTTACTAAGTTTATTTCCTTTTTAGTATTAGTTAGAATTTCTTTCCAGAGAAGGTAATGGCACTCCACTCCAGTACTCTTGCCTGGAAAATCCCATGGATGGAGGAGCCTGGTAGGCTGCAGTCCATGGGGTTGCTAGGAGTCGGACACGACTGAGCGACTTCACTTTCACTTTTCACTTTCATGGATTGGAGATGGAAATGGCAACCCAATCCAGTGTTCTTGCCTGGAGAATTCCAGGGACGGGGGAGCCTGGTGGGCTGCCGTCTACAGAGTCACACAGAGTCGGACACAACTGAAGCAACTTAGCAGCAGCAGCAGCAGAATTTCTTTCATCTCTATGGAAACTTAAACATACTTATTTCTTTTATTTTTTACCCCTTCCTATGTTTTTGAGATTATCTCTGCTCCATCTACTCACTTCATGGAGAACTACATCGTATAGTGGGCTTAAAAAGAACTTCCTGCTCTAAGTTGATACAGGACATTTTTAAAGACTCCCTCACCAACCAAGAAAGTAGTCATTTTAATTCAGGTCCTGATTATAAGGACTATGTCTGTCCTCCCCTTTCCTTCATCTCACGATTTTCAAAAAGTGGGGTTTTAGCATAAGCCAGTATCCAAACTAGGGCCATCCTGAGTAGTAAAGGAGTCTCTATTAGTTAACTACATGGATGATAAGCATAAAGCAGAGTCTCAAGGCTAACCAAAGATATTTATTAATATGATCCCCTGAAACACAAGCCTTAGCCTATGCAACAGTTATCAGTGGCTTTCTTCCATCTCCTTCCAAGTATGGGGTCTCATATTAGGCCCTGGCTTCATGTATTTTAAGCCTAACTTTATTCATACACACTTCATGAAGCACTTTACATCCTTTTAACATACAAGATCCAAACTCCTGGCTACAAGTAACTACTTCTGCTACCTTAAACCTAAGGCTGATCACTAGGTAGTTTTTTTCTATATAAACCACAGAAACATTTAGTTTTTAAACCCATTAATGCCTACCCTCTTTTTAGCACTTTGTCTTTCATTACTTTATATTTGAAATGAAGGGATAATAAACACTGAAATTAGTGTGCCAGCTTCATTAAAAGACCTGCATTAATTTTTTAAACATGAATTTTTAAGCATTCCTTTCGCTCAGTAACCACTTTCAGGAATTTACATTACAAAGGATTCCTACAGGCAATATTTCATAAGGCTATATAAAGATCTTCAAAGTAGTACTATTTTTAACAGAATAAAACTACTCTTAAATAGTTCTTAAATATACTTATTCTTCTTAAACAATAAAGTACTCCAACAGAAAACTAATTAGATAATACACACGTTGAAAATTCTAAGGTTAATCCACTGGAAAAAAAATGCACACAACAGAGTGCTAAATAAAATGAAAAAAATTACAGCAGTTTGTAGATTAATATGAATACAGCTAGGAAACAAAAACATAAAAGAATAATAAAAAATTACAGCAAAGTAGAAAATGCATAGGGTCACTTTCAATAGAATAGTGAGAAAAGTTGAAAAAGTGAGTTAAAACCAAATTCTGGAAGGTACCAAGGTTCTGACTACTAATCTTTACCCTTTATAAAATATGAATCCAAAATAATTTAAAAAGAGAATAAAGTATGAAAACAGCGATAGGGAAGAGTAATGTAGATGAAGAATACAGAACATAATGGGTAAAAAAGAAAAAAATCTTATACTCATCACTAGTGTATATCAAAATCAAATGATTAATTTTCTTCACAATAAATATTGAAGATTTTATTCATATTAAATAAAAGATGGAAAAATAAACTTTTGCATGAAAAAAGAAAGCAAAATAATGAAATGGAATTTTAGAATTTAATTTCCTTGATTTTCTGCTTGTGTCTTTACCTACGGATGGGAGGCAATAAATAGATTTTGATTAATATCTCTATAGCCTGTTAACAATTTTTTTATTGCAGTTTGTATCTGCAATAGAAACTAACAAGCTTAATGGCTAAAAATCACTTAATATATTTCAAAATTATACTTATATACTTTAATGTTGTCCATTGCTTTGGATAACTGGGAATTCAATATTTCACCACTTAGCATCATCAATATTTAGCATCATCACACCACTCTAACACCCTCTCCTTCCCATACGAAATTCCAAGATTCCTGAACAAATCAATCCGGTAACATACATTAAACTCCCTTAAGGAATTCAAAAAGAAATACATGTAAAAAATAAAAGGTATATTAATAGAAAGTTGCCTGCTTTTGGCTCTAAAAGTAAATGTTTCATAAATTACCCAACTTTCACACTTAAATTGAAAAATGAAGTATCAAAAATGAGCAAAGACAAAATAGAAAGATTAAACATATAATCATTAGTAATTAAAAATGGAAATTAAAATAATGAATTACAGTCTTTATCTATATTGCCAAATAATTCTTAAATACAAAATAACCAATTGCTAGCTAAACTTCTGGTGAAAGATAAACTAGTACAAATTCTGGAGAATAAAATGGTATTTATTACTACAGAGTTAAGAAATATTCTTAAAATAATTTTACCTCTAGTCCTTTAAAATGAAAAGAAGATGTAAGGAACTAAATACAAAGGATTAATAAGTTTTGAAATATTCTAAAAATGTAAACACACACTAAAGGAATCATAATACTTATAGTTCATCCTTAAAATGAATTAGAAGCCAATAAAGATGTGCTCTTAGAGACTATTTAATGACACTTATTGAGTGAATGAGGGCAGAAGAAACAGTGTAAGAAGTTATAAAAGATCACACAAACACAAATAACCATAAAATGTTAACTGTGGTTATTTCTAATTCACTACTTAGGCATTTTTTTATACCCTTTCTTCTTTCAAATATTCTTCAATACACATGTTACTTACATTAAGTCAAATTCTAAAAATATACAGGACTGACGCAATACAAATTCTCAGGCAGTTCCTACTATACTGCAAATTATTTTATTCAACATAATGCAATTTAAAAATTATAACATTAACTTACTATTAAACAATATGCCTTTCCTGACACTTTTACAAAATAAGCAAAGAAAAACCCTTAGTAAACTTGACTACACATCAACAATTGTATAAAAATGTCAAAACATACACTAACAGGTTTTACATGTTATTGACCCTATATTGCTTTATCAGTAAAATAGAAACACTTAAAATTTACCTGCATTGCACTTTTCCCCAGCTTCACCACTTCAAATAATGTGACAGGTTCCCCTTCACCATTCTGTTGAGGGTGCCCATTGGCTCTTCCACGGCCTGTTCCTCTAACTCCAGCTTCAATTCTACTCTTCTCTCCTGGTGATTTTCGAGGTTTCTTATTTGTAGACTGAATAAAAAAAGAGGAAAAGCAAAATTAAATGCAGGCATATTTGCCTTATGGAGAGTGATCTCAAATTATGTTTGAGCCTGTGAAAGGGAATTTAGCACTGTTATAGGTAAGAGATAATTTCAAAAGCTTTACAATGTTTGTACTGATTTTTAAAAAAGTGCAAACAGAAAAGTACAAGTTAATTTATACAAGGTATGAAAAGAAAAAGATTTACTATTTCGTACAATAATGACAGTGCTGGAACCCTGTCCCCAAACACAACCCTGTCGACATTTTCTTATTACCAACCTCAAGACTAGACTTCCTCAGAAATCATGTTCAACAAAATGCTACTTGGACAAACTGCATGTTCAACTTCTCCTTCAACTTAAGTACTAAAATATTTCTTATTCAGTCATGCAACAAATATATATTGACAATTTTTGGAACCATCTCAAGTAATAAAACTATGGCAAATATTCTGGCCTTGAAGTTGTTTTTCAGTAAGTTCATTTCAGTCGTTCAGTCCTGTCTGACTCTTTGCCAGCCCATGGACTGCAGCACGATAGGTTTCCCTGTCGATCACCAACTCCCAGAGATTGCTCAAACATGTCCATTGAGTTAGTGATGCCATCTAACCATCTCATCCTCTGTTGTCACCTTCTTTTCCCCCCTTCAATCATTCCCAGCATCAGGGGCTTTTCCAGTGAGTCATTTCTTTGCATCAGATGGCCAAAGTATTGGAGTTTGAGCTTCAACATCAATTCTGCCAATGAATACTTAGCACTGATTTCCTTTAGGATTCACTGGTTTGATATCCCTGCAGACCAAAGGACTCTCAAGAGTTCTCCAACACCACAGTTCAAAAGCATCACTTCTTTGGCACCCAGCTTTCTTTATGGTCCAACTTGCAGATCCAAACATGACTGCTGGAAAAACGATAGCTTTGACTAGACACATCTTTGTTGGCAAAATAATGCCTCTGTTTTCTAATATGTTGTCTAGGTTTGTCAGAGCTTTCCTTCAAAGGAGCAAGCATCTTCTAATTTCATAGTGCAATCACCATTTGCAGTGATTTTAGAGCCCCAAAAATAAAGCCTCTCACTATTTCCATTGTTTCCCCTTCTATATGCCATGAAGTGATGGGACGAGATGCCATGATATTAGTTTACTCAATGTTGAGTTTTAAGCCAGCTTTTTTCACTCTCCTCTTTCACTTTCATCAGAAGGCTCTTTAGTTCCTTCTCACTTTCTGCCATAAGAGTGGTATCAACTGCATATCTGAGATTACTAATATTTCTCCCAGCATTCTTGATTCGTTTGTGCTTCATCCAGCCCAGTATTTGACAGGATGCACTCTGCATAGAAGTTAAGCAAGCAGGGTGACAACAGACAGCACTGACATACTCCTTTCCCAATTTAGAACCAGTTCGTGATTTCATGTATGGTTCTAACTGTTGCTTCTTGACCTGCATACGGATTTCTCAGGAAGCAGGTAAGGTTGTCTGGTATTCCCATCTCTTTAAGAATTTTCCACAGTTTGCTGTGATGCACACAGTCACAGCTTTAGGAATAGTCAATAAAGCATAAGGTTTTCTGGAATTCTCTTGCTTTTTCAATGATCCAATGTATGTTGGCAATTTGATCTCTGGTTCCTCTGCTTTTACTAAATCCATCTTTATCATCGGTACTGTTCATTTACTGTTGAACCCTAGCCTGGAGAATTTGAAGCATTACTTTGCTAGAGTGTAAGATGAGTGCAATTGTGCAGCAGTCTCAACTTTTTTAGCATTACTTTTCTCTGGGATTGGGACACTTTCCATTCCTGTGGCCATTCTTAGTTTTCCAAATTTCCTGGCATATTGAGTGCAGCACTTTCACAGCATCACCTTTCAGGATCTGAAATAGCTCCACTGGAATTCCATCACCTCTGCTAGCTTTGTTTGTAGTGATGCTTCCTAAGGCTCACTTGGCTTCACACTCCAGGATATCTGGCTTGAGGTGAGTGATCACATCATCATGGTTATCTGGGTCATTAAGATCTTTTTGTATAGTTCTTCTGTGTATTCTTGACACCAATTCTTAGTATATTCTGCTTCTATTAGGTCCATGCCATTTCTGTCCTTTATTGTGCCCATCTTTGCAAGAAATGTTCCCTCAGTATCTCTAATCTTCTTCAAGAGATCTCTAGTCTTTCCCATTCTGTTGTTTTCCATTTCTCTGTATTCATCACTAAGGAAGGCTTTCTTCTATCTCCTTGCTGTTTTTGGAACTCTGCGTTCAGACAGCTGTATCTTTCCTTTTCTCCTTTGCTTTTCGCCTCTCTTCTTTTCACAGCTATTTGTAAGGCCTCCCCAGACAGCCATTTTGCTTTTTTGCATTTCTTTTCCATGGGGATGGTCTTGATCCCTGTCTCCTGTACAATGTCACAAACTGCTGTCCATAGTTCTCCAGGCAGTTGGTCTATCAGATCTAATCTCTTGAATTTTTTGTCCCTTCCACTGTGTAATCTTAAGGGATTTGATTTAGGTCATACCTGAATGGCATTTTCCCTATTTTCTTCCGCTTAAGTCTGAATTTGGCAATAAGGAGTTCATGATCTGAGCCACAGTCAGTTCCCAGTCTTCTTTTTGCCGACTGTATAGAGCTTCTTCACCTTTGGCTGCAAAGAATATAATCAATCTGACTTTGCTGTTGACCATCTAGTGATGTCCATGTATAGATTCGGCTCTTGTCTTTTTGGAAGAAGGTGTTTGCTATGACCAGTACATTCTCTTGGCAAAACTCTGTAAGTCTTTGCCCTGCTTCATTTTCTACTGCAAGGCCAAACTTGCCTATTACCACAGGTATCTTTTGACTTTCTACTTTTGCATTCCAGTGTATGATGAAAAGGACATCTTTTTTGGGTGTTAGTTCTAAAGGATCTTGTAGGACTTCATATAATCATTCAACCTCAGCTTCTTCAGCATTACTGGTTGCGGTATAGACTTGGGTTACTGTGATACTGAATGGTTTGCTGTGGAAATCAACAAAGATCATTCTGTTGTTTTTGAAATTGCACCTAAGTACTGCATTACCGACTCCTCTGTTGACTATGATGGCTACTCCATTTCTTCTATGGGATTCCTGCCCAGAGTAGTAGATCTAATGGTCATGTGAATTAAATTTGCCCATTCTGGTCCATTTTAGTTCCCTGATTCCTAAAAAGCCTATGTTCACTCTTTCCATCTCCTGTTTGATCACTTCCAATTTACCTTGATTCATGAACCTAACATTCCAGGTATCTATGCAACATTGTTCTTTACAGCATCATACTTTACTTCCATTACAAGTCAGTCCACAACTGGGTTTTTCTTCTGCTTTGGCTCTTTCTCTTCATTCTTTCTGGAGTATTTCTCCACTCTTCTCCAGTAGCATACTGGGCACCTATCAACCTGGGGAGTTCATCTTCCAGTGTCCTATCTTTTTGCCTTTTCCCAATGTTCATGGGGTTCTCAAGGCAAGAATACTGAAGGGGTTAATCATTCAGTTCTCTAGTGGACCACTTTTTGCCAGAACTCTCCACCATGACCCATCCAACTTGGGTGGCCCTACAGGGCACAGCTCATAGTTTCATTGAGGTAGACAAGGCACAATCTTCAATTAACAACCCATCCCATGCCATACCCCCAACTTACAAAGAAAAGTCAACACCTGATATCACCTTATCTATGTCTCACCTTTAGAGTCAAGATAGAGTAGCTTGCAGTCACTACTCTTGTTATCATTCCCATAAATTTCACTTATATATAAACACACTAGAGTTACTGACCAAATTCACCAGTAAAATTAATGTTGGTAAATTTAATAGACATTTTTTTGCAACTCTCCCAGCAAGCCACATTATCCCTAAGTGTTTCAGATATCTCTTCCCTCCCTATATTCCTTCCCTGTCAGTGTTACCTTAGGTCTCTGCTAAGCATCTTCTCAATCTTTATACGGTTTCTTGAGTGGTTTAGTTCTCTCTCATACCAGACTGTTTTGGTTATCAATTTACTGTTCTCCAAATGTACTCTATTTTGCCCCACTTTGTGACGCTGGAACTGGAATCGGTAAACATTTCTCTTGCCATCCGCTGCAATGGTAAGCTTTATAACTCAAATGCCCTAGAGGAACACTACAAAGCACAGCATAGTGGGACTTCTCTTCCCGCTCACAGGACACACTCCCATCATTCTCTATTCTTATATTCTTCAAAGTACTCTCTCACTCCTCTTGATATTATAGTTAATAGCCTGACCTCTATTTGTGTGTGTGAATTAATACATAATAAATTTACTGCTTATTTTCAAACAAATTAGTTTTAGAACACTGTTAGCTATAATAAAATAAAGTTGTGAAGACAGTAAAAGGAACCCCCACATATATCGTATCTAATTAGATCTATTATTAACACCTTACTATTTATATGATATGTTACAATTAATGAACCACTCTTGATACATTAACAAAAGTCCATATTTAATTCAGATTTTCCTAGTTTTTAATGATCTGTTCTAGAAGCCCACCCAAGGGCTCTTAGACATATTCACATCATGTCTCCCTAAGCTCCTCTTGGCTGCAACAGTTTTTATTCTTTCCTGGTTTATGGTGACCTTGAAAATTTTAAGGAACTTTCGACAAGTATTTTATGTTGTACAGGTATTTTATACAACATTCCTCAACTGGGGTTTATCTGATGTTTTTCTCACAACCAGACTAGAATTATGGGTTTGGAGAGGAAGATATAAGAGATCAAGTGTCACCTTTATCTTTTGTCACCTCACAATTAAGGGTATAGTCTAACACATGACTTATCACTCAATGCTGACCTGTTAATCAGTTGGCAGAGGTGATATTTGTCAGGTTTTCCACTGTAAAGCTACTTTTACTCTTGTCTCCATACTTCACTGTTTGGAAGAAAGTCACTATGTGCATTCCACATTGAAGGAGTGAGGAGCTATGCTCCACCTCCTTGGAGATCGAGCCTTTATACATACTGTTTGATTCAGCATGGGAGATTTCTCTATTCTCTCTCATTCATTCAATCATGTATACTAATGTAGATCCGTCAACAGTTATTCTGGATTACAATTAAATATTATTTTATTTTGTTGTTCAACTTGTTTCAGCTTTGGCCATTGAGAGATCTTTCAGTTTTGTCTCCTTTGTCCTTCAGACGTATTATTGTGTGATAAATATACACATACTCCATTGTGTATATTTTTTATTTAGAACTTGGTAACTTTCTGGCAGCACAACATTCTCCATGCTCATACTGTATATTCTGTTTTCCAGTTTTAGAATCAGGTAATAGTACTGGTTCCTTTTATTAGAGGATTTTATTAGGAATAAAGATCTGGGCACTAGGTTTTGCTCCTTGATACTGAGTGCCCTTGCTTCTAGGCCCTTAAGTGAGCAAGACAATGAAATGTATGTTCCATATATATATACATAACTACAAATATTTCTCTATGCAATGATCTGTTATCTATATTAAGTTAAGCAAAGTTTTTTTGAAACTGGTATCTCCAAATCTAATCCATTAACATATGGATGCTTCTTCCCCATACTCATCTACAAACTCCCACTCCAACAGCGAGAAATCTGGCTCTCATCAGTGTACTTATACAGCAGTATTTTAAGCCCTAGCAGTATTTTAAGCCCTATCTCATGGGAAACAATTTTATGAACTAGATTGAAGCTCTTTTATGCATTGTGTACAGCAGTTTTCTTTGACTTTAGTCTTACAGACTCATTTCCAAAGTTACTAAAGTCAGCAACAGACTTAGATGATATTGATACACTCTACATTTCATCCTGGTATTCCCCAACCTTATAAATGATTTTTTAAACATGTGAATTAATAAAATTCACCTTTCATGAAAAGTTCAATGATTTTTGACAAATACATAGTGTCATGAATGCACAATTATGGAATAACAGAAAAATGTCTCACTACCTTAAAAATGCCTATTGTTCACATTTAACCCTCCCACTTTCCCTTGGCAAACTCAAAAAAATATTTTTTAATCACCACTACTGTTTTGTCTTTTACACACTCATATAATTGTAGTCACACAGCATACATTTTCATACTGGTATTTTTCATCTTACCAAAACAAATTAAATATTGATCCATGTCTTTTAGAGGTTAAATAGCTCATTTCTGTTTATCTGTAAACAATATTCCACTGTGTGCATGTACCATGTTTTGTCATCCAGTTACCTAACAGTGGACATCCTGCCCACCATTTTTAGCAGTTAGGAATAAAACTTCTATAAGAATTTACATGCAGAGTTTTATATAAACAAAACTTCCAAATCCATTGTGCAAACATCTAGGATTACCATATCATACAGTAAAACTATGTTTAGCTTAGTACAAAACTTCCACAGTCTTCCAAAGTGGCAACACCATTTCACATTCTAACCAGCAATGAGCTCCAGCTTCTGTTGCTTCGAATTCGTGCCAGGAAATTGGTATTGCCAGGTTCTTAGATTTCAGCCACTCTAATAGAGAGATACTTAGTTGTCTTAATTCATAATCCTTGAATGATAAAAGATTAAAGAATTTCAACAAATGATAATTTCTCACATTACATTTTTCTGTTTGAATTACTGGTGAAGATTTCTCTCCTGATTAGACTCTCCAATCTGGTACAATCCAACATCATAACCTCTATCCCCACAAAGCTATTACGATGGTGCAAAAGTAAACGTGGTTTTGCACTGTTGAACTTTGCTGTTTGATATTGGAATACACTGTTAAATACATGTGATTATCATATACATCAATAAAATGTACATTTCTCACTTTCTTTCCTAATGACTTAACACTTGCTGTTTATTTTATATTTTTTTTGACAGAAAACAAATTTGAGCAATTTTTTTTTAAATTTGAGTTCAAAATGGGTCATAAAAGCATCAGAGACAACTCACAACATCACCAATGCATCTGGCCCAGGAACTCCTAACGAACATACAGGGTACTAGTGGTTCAAGAAGTTTTGCACATTACACAAAAGCCTTGAAGATGAGGAGTAAAGTGCCCAACCATCAGAAACAGACAACAACTAACTGAGAGCAATCACTGAAGGCAATCCTCTTACAACTGCACATGAAGCTGTCAAAGAACTGAGTATCAACCATTCTACAGTCATTAGGCATTTGAAGCAAATTGGAAAGGTAGAAAGGCTTGATAAGCGGGTGCCTCATAATCTGCCAGCAGATCATAAAAAACCGTCATTTTCAAGTCTTGTCTTTTATTCTACACAACAATCACAAACCATTCCTCGATTGAATTGTGATGTGCAACTAAAGTAAATTGTATGGAATAACTGATAACGACAGTTCAGTGGCTGGACTAAAAAGAAGTTCCCAAACACTTTCCCCATGAATCGCAACACACCAGGCCTCCCTGTCCATCACCAACTCCTGGAGTTCACTCAGACTCATATCCATCGAGTCCATGATGCCATCCAGCCATCTTATCCTCTGTCGTCCCCTGCTCCTCCTGTCCCCAATCCCTCCCAGCATCAGAGTCTTTTCCAAGGAGTGAACTCTTCGCATGAGGTGGCCAAAGTACTGGAACTTCAGCTTTAGCATCATTCCTTCCAAAGAAATCCCAGGGCTGATCTCCTTCAGAATGGACTGGTTGGATCTCCTTGCAGTCCAAGGGACTCTCAAGAGTCTTCTCCAACACCACAGTTCAAAAGCATCAATTCTTCGGCGCTCATCCTTCTTCACAGTGCAACTCTCACATCCATACATGACTACTGGAAAAACCATAGCCTTGATTAGACGGACCTTAGTCAGGAAAGGAATGTCTCTGCTTTTGAATATACTATCTAGGTTGGTCATAACTTTTCTTCCAAGGAGTAAGTGTCTTTTAACTTCATGGCTGCAATCACCATCTGCAGAGATTTTGGAGCCAAAAAAAATAAAGTCTGACACTGTTTCCACTCTTTCCCCATCTATTTCCCATGAAGTGATGGGACCAGATGCCATGATCTTCATCTTCATCTTCATGTTGAGCTTTAACCCAACTTTTTCTCTCTCCTCTTTCACTTTCATCAAGAGGCTTTTTAGTTCCTCTTTACTTTCTGCCATTAGGGTGGTGTCATCTGTGTATCTGAGGTGATTGATATTTCTCCCGGCAATCTTGATTCCAGCTTGTGTTTCTTCCAGTCCAGTGTTTCTCATGATGTACTTTGCATAGAAGTTAAATAAGCAGGTTGACAATATACAGCCTTGACGAACTCCTTTTCCTATTTGGAACCAGTCTGTTGTTCCATGTCCAGTTCTAACTGTTGCTTCCTGACCTGATATAGATTGCATTAAATCTGTGGACTCCTTTGGGTACTATGGACATTTTAACTACTAATTCTTCCAATTGAGGAGCATGGGATATCTTTCAATTTCTTTAAATCACTTTCAGTTTCCTTTATCAATGTATTATCATTTTCTGCATATAGGCCTTTCAACTTGGTTAAGTTTATTTTTGGTAATTTTTGACACAGCTTTAAATGAGATTTTTCTTAAGCTTTCTCTTTCTGATATTTCATTTTACTATAAAGAAATACAACACAAGTCTAGAAATAAATGGTGAAAAAGATCTGGAGAAAAGGGAACCCTCCTACACTGTTGATGGTTATATAAACTGATACAGTCACATGGTACAGTATGGAGGTTCCTTAAACAAACAAAAAACCTAAAAATGAAGCTACCATGCTGCTGCTGCTAAGTCACTTCAGTTGTGTCTGATTCTGTGCGACCCCATAGACGGCAGCCCACCAGGCTCCCCCATCCCTGGGATTCTCCAGGCAAGAACACTGGAGTGGGTTGCCATTTCCTTCTCCAATGCATGGAAGTGAAAAGTGAAAGTGAAGTTGCTCAGTCGTGTCCGACTCTTAGCGATCCCATGGACTGCAGCCCACCAGGCTCCTCTGTCCACGGGATTTTCCAGGCAAGAGTACTGGAGTGGGGTGCCATTGTATGATCCAGCAATTCCACTCTTGGGTAAAAATTAGGAGAAAAATGAAAACTCCAACTCAAAAAGATATATCCATCCCAATGTTCACAGCACCACTAAATACAAAAGTCAAGACATGGAAACAACCCAAGTGTCCCTCGACAGTCAGCTGGCTTAAGAAGATGTGGCACACATATATAATGCAGTGCTGCCCAGGCACAACAAGAAATATTACCATTTGCAGCCACACAGATGTACCTGGAGAATATTATATTTAATAAAGCAAGAGAAAAACAAATATTATATGATATCACTCATATATGGAATCTGAAAAAAATATATAAACGTATTACAGAACAGAAACATACTCACAGATGTAGAAAACAAACGTGGTTACCAAAGGGGAAAGAATAAATTAGGAATATGCAATTAATAGATATAAAAAACTAAAACAGATAAGCACGAAGGATTTACTGTAAGCACTAAGAAATATATTCAATCTTATAATAACCTATAATGGAAAATAATCTCAAGTATATAACATGAATCACTTTGTTGCATACCTGAAACAGTATTACAGATCTACTATGCTTCAATTCAAATAAGTTAATAGAAAAAAAAAAAAAAAACCTGAGTCTTTCCCTTAATTAGGAGGTTGCTAATGCCTTAGAAACCCAGCCAGTAATTCAGTTCCTTGGAGCTAGAGTCCTATCCATTATAGGTTTGTCTCAGGGACTGAAATGCTATCCTTGAATCCCAGGCCATTGGGTGGGGCCCTCATAACAGACTTCCAGGCAATACAGGTGCTAGCTCTAGACCAGATGTACTTTATGATCCTAGAGATACAGTTTCCCTGGTAGATGATGATCAGCTTACTCCATTTATCCCAGCTATTACCTGTCTAGTAAATCTTTCTTTCACTAATGGAAAGTGGACCTCCTTCCAAATATGTGCCTCAACTGAGTATGCGTGGCTAGCTCTAATGTCTTCTCTCACAGAGGCTCATTTATACTACCTCTAAGAACTTATGCTTAACAGCCCAAGTGACAGTAAGTGGTAATATTATCAAATATGCATAACGTGAATTTAATCATGAGCAAAGAGACATGCTCAAATTGATTCAATCTACAGAATATAAGATATCAGACAATTTCTTTCACTCATTGAACACAACTTTTCTTTCTATATTCATTGTCCACTTACTATGTGTGAAAAACATTAAATAGTTGATACTTCTATATAGCAGCACACATACCTGTCAAAAAATTCACAGTGTTTTAAAATATATTTTTCAACATCCTAATACAATTCTGTCATATGGTGGTGGAGGAGGGACACTGAAGCTTCAAATCCCATAAACCATAGTGCAAGTGAGATATCTATGCTACACCGGGTTGAGGTATTCATTGCTATAGGTAATTCAAGGGACGCTGTGGGTAAAAAAGACATGAACAAATATCTGAGGGGAGGGGGACAACTTTCTAAAACAAACCCTGACTCAATCTATAAAGAAACGAATTTTCTGGAAAACAGACTCAGGAATTCAAAAACCTAAATACACCCTTCACTTTGTGAAAATGATGCAATTTAATGTAAAAATGTACTCTGGGCTGGAGGATCCCATGGACGGAGGCGCCTGGTAGGCTGCAATCCATGGGGTCAATAAGAGTCAACACCAAAATCAGACTGATTATACTCTTTGCAGCCAAAGACGGAGAAGCTCTATACAGTCAGCAAAAACAAGACCGGGAGCTGACTGTGGCTGAGCCAAATTCAGACTTAAATGGAAGAAAGTAGGAAAAACGAATACACCATTCAGGTATGACCTAAATCAAATACCTTATAATTATACAGTGGAAGTGAGAAATAGATTTAATGGACTAGATCTCATAGATAGAGTCCCTGATGAACTATGGACTAAGGTTCCTGACATTGAACAGGAGACAGGGATCAAGACCATCCCCATGGAAAAGAAATGCAAATAAGCAAAATGGCTGCCTGGGGAGGCCTTATAAATAGCTGTGAAGAGAAGAGAAGCAAAAAGCAAAGGAGAAAAGGAAAGATATAAGCATCTGAATACAGAGTTCCAAAGAATACCAAGGAGAGATAAGAAAGCCTTCTTCAGCGATCAAAGCAAAGAAATAGAAGAAAACAATAGAATGGGAAAGACTAGAGATCTCTTCAAGAAAATTACAGATAACAAGGGAACATTTCATGCAAAGATAGGCTCCATAAAGGACAGAAATGGTATGGACCTAACAGAAGCAGAAGATATTAAGAAGAGACGGGAAGAACACACAGAAGAACTGTACAAAAAAGATCTTCATGACCAAGATAATCACGATTGTGTGATCACTCACCCAGAGCCAGACATCCTGGAATGGGAACTTAAGTGGGCCTTAGAAAGTATCACTATGAACAAAGCTAGTGGAGGTGATGGAATTCCAATTGAGCTATTTCCACTCCTGAAAGATGATGCTGTGAAAATGCTACACTCAATATGCCAAATTTGGAAAACTCAGCAGTGGCCACAGGACTGGAAAAGGTCAGTTTTCATTTTAATCCCAAAGAAAGGTAACGCCAAAGAATGCTCAAACTACCGCACAATTTCACTCATCTCACGTTAGTAAAGTAATGCTCAAAATTCTCCAAGCCAGGCTTCAGCAATACGTGAACCGTGAACTTCCAGATGTTCAAGCTGGTTTTAAAAAAGGCAGAAGAACCAGAGATCAAATTGCCAACATCCGCTGGATCATGGAAAAAGTAAGAGAGTTCCAGAAAAACATCTATTTCTGCTTTATTGACTATGGCAAAGCCTTTGACTGTGTGGATCACAATAAACTGTGGAAACTTCTGAAAGAGATAGGAATATCAGACCACCTGACCTGCCTCTTGAGAAATCTGTATGCAAGTGAGGAAGTGACAGTTAGAACTGGACATGCAACAACAGACTGGGTCCAAATAGGAAAAGGAGTACGTCAAGGCTGTATATTGTCAACCTGCTAATTTAACTTATATGTAGAGTACATCATGAGAAACGCTGGTCTGGAAGAAGCACAAACTGGAATCAAGACTGCCAAGAGAAATATCAATCACCTCAGATATGCAGATGACACCATCCTTATAGGAGAAAGTGAAGAGGAACTAAAAAGCCTCTTGATGAAAGTGAAAGAGATAGAAAAAGTTGGTTTAAAGCTCAACATTCAGAAAACGAAGATCATGGCATCTGGTCCCATCACTTCATGGGAAATAGATGGGGTAACAGTGTCAGACTTTATTTTTTTGGGCTCCCAAATCAATGCAGATGATGATCACAGCCATGAAATTAAAAGATGCTAACTCCTTGGAAGGAAAGTTATAACCAACCTAGATAGCACATTGAAAAGCAGAGACATTACTTTGCCAACAAAGGTCCATCTAGTCAAGGCTATGGTTTTTCCTGTGGTCATGTAATGGATGTGAGAGTTGGACTGTGAGGAAGGCTGAGCACCGAAGAATTGATGCTTTGAAACTGTGGTGTTGGAGAAGACTCCTGAGAGTCCCTTGGACTGCAAGGAGATCCAACTGGTCCATTCTAAAGGATATGAGTCCTGGGTGTTCTTTGGAAGGAATGATGCTAAAGCTGAAGCTCCAGTACTTTGGCCACCTCATGCGAAAAGTTGACTCATTGGAAAAGACTCTGATCCTGGGATGGTTGGGGGCAGGAGAAGAAGGGGACGACAGATGATGAAATGGCTGGATGGCATCACTGACTCGATGGACATGTGTCTGAGTGAACTCCGGGAGTCGGTGATGGTCAGGGAGGCCTGGCATGCTGCGATTCATGGGATCACAAAGAGTCAGATATGACTGAGTGACTGAACTGATCTGAACCTAAAATTATTAATGAGGTATGAATATATAATAATCCCCATCCTTTCATAAATAATGAATATCAACATACGTGGGGTAGCTTAATGTAAAATCTTCAGAAACTAACAACTGAAACAGAAAGACAAATAACTACAGTGAAATACAGTATATTTTAAAAAAAGACTTTTCATAGAAACTTGCTTTAAGATAAGTATTGCAAAGGTTCTATGAAAGGAAAAATAACTTTCACTGACTGATAATCAGTGAAAAGGTCAAACAAGAGATAAGCATAAAATTGAGACTTGGTCAATTAGGTAAGACTAATAAAGTTAGTTAGATTTCTATGAACAGAATTTAGGAAACAAAGATTTCAAAAAGAAAATAAACACCATGAGCTAAGGTTCAGTTCAGTTCAGTCGCTCAGTCATGTCCGATTCTTTGTGACCCCATGAACCACAGCACGTCAGGCCTCCCTGTCCATCACCAACTCCCGGAGTCTACTGATACCCATGTCCATCAAATCGTTGATGCCATCCAACTATCTCATCCTCTGTCGTCCGCTTCTCCTCCAGCCCTCAATCTTTCCCAGCATCAGGGTCTTTTCAAATGATTCAGCTGTTCGCATCAGGTGGCCAATATATTGGAGTTTCAGCTTCAACATTAGTCCTTCCAATAAACACCCAGGAATAAGTGAAAAACCACAAGCCATATACAGAAGGACAAAAGAGATGTATCTGACTAAATAAAAGGTTATGAGTTTACAAACACAGTAAAATAAGTTGGAGGAAAATGCCCCTAAATAAAAAGGTGCTTCTTAATATTCGAACAAGTTTAAAAAAAGGGGGTCAACTTGGCAGTGATTTAAAAAATAGGATGGAAAAGGGAAAAGTTTAAAAACAGGAAGGTAACAGTACAAGTCCTTTAAAGTGAGGCCTAAAGAAAGGAACACTGGAAATGTAACAGAAGGGACAGATTGTATAAGACATTATGAAACAAAAATTCATGAGACTTGGAATCTCATTAGATATAGGATGGAGGGGAAGGGATTTAGTATGAGGAAATTAAATGCTGACTGCTGTTTTAATTCTAGATTCCTGGAAAAAGTATGGTATCTTTTAGCATAATTAAGGAAGCCAGAACTAAATGTTAGTCTAAATGTTCAATGAAAAAATTTTCAAAATAAAACAAGAAAGCTGATATGACAAAGAGGAGATAGATACAAATCCAACTAATAATTACATTTCCAAAACTGATCATAAAAGTATGTAGGCTTAACCTACGAAAACTATTTTTAAAAGGTGTTTCAATTGTTTAGAAAATTAAAAATAGAAAAAGTGGTATAGAAAAGGACCAATAGGCAATTCAGAAAAGAAATACAAATGACCACTATTGCATAATATATTGACAAAATGTTACATTACTTAAAAATCACAAAAGATTTAACAATCAGTATACTCAAAAGTAAGATAGGTAACGGCATATATTTTGTTGTGTGAAAAGTAACCCAGTAACATACATCAAAAACTTTCAAAATATATAGCATATTTTTTGAGTAATGAATTGTAATTTTAAGAATCTAGATTAAAAAGCCTGAGAAGGCAATGGCACCCCACTCCAGTACTCAGTACTCTGAGTCGGACACAACTGAGCGACTTCACTTTCACTTTTCACTTTCATGCATTGGAAAAGGAAATGGCAACCCACTCCAGTGTTCTTGCCTGGAGAATCCCAGGGACAGGGGAGCCTGGTGGGCTGCCATCTATGGGGTTGCACAGAGTCGGACACGACAGAAGCGACTTAGCAGCAGCAGCAGCAGATTAAAAAGTATCTATGGCTCTAGAACAAATTCATTCTTGAGATATAAGCTTATGTCTTCATGGTTTAAATTAGTAAGCAAATTTTAACATATATATTCAAGAATAAGGAAAAAATTAAAATAGATAATCACATGCAGAATACTATACAGTGATTAAATTTATAAAATATATATCGTTAAATTCATAACATAAATAATAGTACCAAGGAATTTAGAGTATCTGATTTTCAAAAATATATTCACCTGTTAACCTTTACTTCTGATACTCATGGTTAATATTTTGTACATGGTATACTAAATTTTCTATGTGTATGAATATATGGGCAGAAAAGTAAAAATTATATCTCTTTTTCTACTTTTCCTACTTAGCCTATGTATATATGAAAGTTAAATAATGTTCAGAATGTAAGTACTGGTCTCACTTTAATAGAATGGAGAACAAAAAACATAATAAAACACTAAACCAGAGAGTAAAGACAAGTCAGGTTATGGTTACGCTGATTTACATGACACCTAAAAGCAATAGGAATTCCTGGATTAGATCATGAACCAAGGGAAAAAAAAAAAAACTTTTTTCTTCTATTTAGGCCATTCTTAGAGCATCAGACAAAATCTGAATGAAATTTATGTACATAAGGTCAGTATTATACAAATATTGCTTTCCTGATTTTTAAAACATGTACTGTGGTTGTGAAGAATACATCTGCTTTTAAAGAAATGTATACTAAATTAAGTACTAGGAGTAAAGTGGCATCATGTCAACAAATTATTCTCAAAGAGTTAAAAAATAATAATTGGTATATAATAGATTTGGATATATAAATGTATACTCACATTTATGCATTTCTGTGTATATATATATATAGAGAAAATATGATAAAGCAAATGTTGTAACATGTTAACATTTGGATAATATGCATGAAGAATCTGCACAGGAATTCCTTGTAGAATTCTTGTAATTCATCTGTGACTGTAATCATCTCAAAATTTTAGAAATTTTAAACACTAACATAAAAAAAGTGATGATTTAACAAAATTAAACACCATTCATTAATTCAATAAACAATCACTGAAGTCAAACACTAGTATACAGCAGTAAACAAACCAGATAAAAATCTCTCACTTCAAGCAGCTTACCTTCTAATAGGGGGAGACAGACAATGAATAAATACCTAAAGGACATACTATGTTAGATAATAGTAAGTACTACAGAGAAAGGAGAGAAGGCACACACACACACACAGAAGATGAGGATAAAAAGTCCTTTGCAGTAGGAGGGAAGATATGCAATTCCAGATACCATCCATAAGAGAGGCCCCACTGAAAAGATGACACAGGACTCTGAGGCAAAGAGCACACATGATAGGTTTCACCAAAAGCACATGATGATGGCTTACCTCAGCACTACAGTAAAAAATGATTGATGCAATTTGCAAATCAATTAGACAACATACGTTGATAGTTTAGCTATAGGCTGGGAAAGAAAGACTGAATGACTACATGGTTTACAGCTGAGCAACTAGAAGCACAAAGCTGCCATTATGGGGAAATGGCTTAGCAGGGGATGGAAGTGTGAAAGTTTGTTTTTTTTAAATATATTGGGACCATTAAATACTAAATTATGATTTTCAACGGAATCATCATTTAGCTGTGGTCTGGAATCCAGAGTAAAGTTCAAGCTGGAGACATAAATCTGGGTGACATGAGCTTAGAGATGGTGTAGACAGAGAAAATGATGTCCATTAATTCCTAATACAATCACAGGGGTACAATAAACATGATACTATATAGTGTCTGTTTGGAGATCAATAATTATTTGAATTGTTGTTGTTCAGTTACCCAGTCTTGTCCAATACTTTGCAATTCCATGGACTGCAGCACACCAGGCTTCCCTGTACCTCACCATCTCCCAAAGTTTACCCAAGTTTATGTCCATTGCATCGGGGACACCATCCAGCCATTTCTTCTTCTAATGACGACTTCTCCTTCTGCCCTCAATCTTTCCCAGAATCAGGACTTTTCCAATGAGTCAACTGTTCACATCAAGTGAACAAACACTGAAGCTTCAGCTTCAGTCCTTTCAAGGAATATTCAGGCTTGATTTCCCTTAAGATTGACTGGTTTAATCTCCTCGCAATCCAACAGACTCAAGTGTCTTCTCCAGGACCACAGTTTGAAGGCATCAATTCTTTGGTGGTGTGCCTTCTTTATGTCCCGCTCTCACAACCCTATGTGACCAGTGAGAAGACAATAGCCTTGAATATACAGACCTTTCTTAGCAGAATACTGTTTCTGCTTTTCAACACACTGCCTTAGTTCAATACAGTCGCTCAGTCATGTCCGACTCTTTGCGACCCCATGAATCGCAGCACACCAGGCCTCCCTGTCCATCACCAACTGCCGGAGTTCACCCAAACTCATGTCCATCAAGTCAGTGATACCATGCAGCCACTTCATCCTCTGCTGTCCCCTTCTCCTCCTGCCCCCAATCCCTCCCAGCATCAGAGTTTTTTCCAATGAGTCAACTCTTCGCATGAGGTGGCCAAAGTATTGGACTTTCAGCTTCAGCATCGGTCCTTCCAATGAACACCCAGGACTGATCTCCTTTAGGATGGACTGGTTGGATCTCCTTGCAGTCCAAGGGACTCTCAAGAGTCTTCTGCAACACCACAGTTCAAATGCATCAATTCTTCAGTGTTCAGCTTTCTTCAGTCCAGCTCTCGCATCCATACATGACTACTGGAAAAACCACAGCCTTGACTAAACAGACCTTTGTTGGCAAAGTATTGTCTCTGCTTTTCAATATGCTATCTAGATTGGTAATAACGTTCCTTCCAAGGAGTAAGCGTCTCTTAATTTCATGACTGCAGTCACCATATGCAGCGATTTTGGAGCCCAAAAAAGTAAAGTCAGCCACTGTTTCCCCGTCTATTTCCCATGCAGTGATGGGACAAGATGCCATGATCTTTGTTTTCTGAATGTTGAGCTTTTAGCCAACTTTTTCACTCTCCTCTTTCACTTTCATCAAGAGGCTCTTTAGTTCTTCTTCAGTTTCTGCCATGAGGGTGGTGTGACCTGCATATCTGAGGTTATTGATATTTCTCCCGGCAATCTTGATTCCAGCTTGTGCTTCTTCCAGCCCAGCGTTTCTCATGATGTACTTTGCAAAGAAGTTAAATAAGCAGGGTGACAGTATACAACCTTGACGTACTCCTTTTTCTATTTGGAACCAGTCTATTGTTCCATGTCCACTTCTAACTGTTGCTTCCTGACCTGCATATAAGTTTCTCAAGAGGCAGGTCAGGTGGTCTGGTATTCCCATCTCTTTCAGAATGTTCCACAGTTTATTGTGATCCACACAGTCAAAGGCTTTGGCATAGTCAATAAAGCAGAAATAGATGTTTTTCTGGAACTCTCTTACTTTTTCCATGATCCAGCGGATGTTGGCAATTTGATCTCTGGTTCTAAACTTGATCTCTTTTCTAAAACCAGCTTGAACATCTGGAAGTTCACGTTCACATATTGCTGAAGCCTGGCTTGGAGAATTTTGAGCATTAGTTTACTAGCATGTGAGATGAATGCAGTTGTACAGTACTTTGAGCATTCTTTGGCATTGCCTTCTTTAGGACTGGAATGAAAACTGACCTTTTCCAGTCCTGTGGCCACTGCTGAGTTTTCCAAACTGGCTGGCATGTTGAGTGCTACACTTTCACAGCATCATCTTTCAGGATGTGAAGTAGCTCAACTGGAATGTCATCACCTCCACTAGCTTTGTTTACAGCGATGCTTCCTAAGGCCCACTTGACTTCCCATTCCAGGATGTCTGGCTCTAGGTGACTGATCACACATCGTGATTATCTGGGTCATGAAGATCTTTTTTATACAGTTCTTCTGTGTATTCTTGCCACCTCTTCTTAATATCTTCTGCTTCTGTTAGGTCCATACCATTTCTCTTTTATCGAGCCCATCTTTGCATGAAATGTTCCCTGGGTATCTTTAATTTTCTTGAAGAGATCTCTAGTCTTTCCCATTCTGTTGTTTTCCTCTATTTCTTTGCATTGATCGCTGAAGAAGGCTTTCTTATTTCTCCTTGCTAATCTTTGGAACTGTGCATTCAGATGCATACAGCTTTCGTTTTCTCCTTTGCTTTTCGCTTCTTTTCTTTTCACAGCTATTTGTAAGGCCTCCCCAGACAGCCATTTTGCTTTTTTGCATTTCTCCATGGCGATGGTCTTGATCCCTGTCTCCTGTACGAACCTCTGTCCATAGTTCATCAGGCACTCTATCAGATCTACTCCCTTAAATCTATTTCTCACTTCCACTGTGTAATCATAAGGGATTTGATTTAGGTCATACCTGAATGGTCTAGTGGTTTTCCCTACTTTCTTCAATGTAAGTCTGAATTTGGCAATAAGGAGTTCATGATCTGAGATACAGTCAGCTCCCGGTCTTGTCTTTGCTGATTGTATAGAGCTTCTCCATCTTTGGCTGCAAAGAACATAATCAATCTGATTTCGGTGTTGATCATCTGGTGATGTCCATGTGTAGAGTCTTCTCTTGTGTTGTTGGAAGATGGTGTTTACTATGACCAGTGCATTCGTTTGTCATAACTTTCTTTCTTTCATCAGCAGAGTAATGTCTCTGCTTTTCAACCCACTGTCTAGGTTTGTCATAACTTTCCTGCCAAGAAGCAAACATCTTCTGATTTTATGGCTACAGTCACCATCTGCAGTGATTTTAGAATCCAAGAAGAGGAACTCTGTTACTACTTCCACCTTTTCCCCTTGTATTTGCCATGAAGTAATGGGGCCGGATGCCATTAGTTTTTTAATACTTAGTTCTAAGCCAGTTCTTCTACTCTCCTCCTTCACCCTCATCAAAAAGCTCTTTGATACCTCTTAGTTTTCTGCCATTAGAGTGGTATCATCTGCATATCTGAGGTTGTTGATGTTTCTACTGTCTATTTTGATTTCAGATTGTAAACTGTTCAGTCCAGCATTTCTCATAATGTACTCAACGTATAAACAAACACGGTGACAGCAGACAGACCTGCTGTATTCCTTTCTCGATCTTGAACCAATCAGTTGTTCCATACAGGGTGTGAACTGTTGCTTCTTGACTCGCATACAGGTTTCTCAGGAGACAGGTAAGATGGTCTGGTGTTTCCACCTCTTTAAGAGCTTTGAACAGTTTGTTATGATCCACACAGTCAAAGGCTTTGGGAAGATCCCCTGGAGAAGGAAATGGCAACCCACTCCAGTATCCTTGCCTGGAAAATCTCATGGACAGAGGAACCTGGTGGATTGCAGTCCATGGGGTCGCAAAGAGTCGGGCACGACTAAGCGACTAACACACACAAGAGCTTTCCACAGTTTGTTATGATCCACACAGTCAAAGGCTTTAGCACAGTCAAGGAAACAGATGTTTTTCCTGATATTCCGTTGCTTTCTCTGTTATCCAGCAGATGTTGGCAATTTGATCTCTGATTCCTCTGCCTTTTCTAAACCCAGCATGGACATCTGGAAATTCTTGGTTCACATAATGCTGAAACTTAGCATGTAAGATTTTAAGCATGACCTTACCAGCAAGGGAGATGACTACAACTGTCCTACGATTTGAACATACTCTAGTATTACCCTTCTTGGGAAGTGGGATGAGGATTGACCTTTTCTAGTCCTGTGGCCACTGCTGGGTCTTCCAGATCCTTTGACATACTGAGTGCAACTCTTGGATAGCATCATCCTTTTAGAGCCACAATAATAACAAGTACGAATAGGACATCTGCAAAATAACAGTTCAGTAAGAAAAGTCTCTGAAATAATAACCTACTGAAAAGAAACACCAAAAATGAGATGTCTCCTAAGAATTTAGAAATAAGGAAAATAATGCTGCCCAAAGTCCTTATAAAATTTGTTTTCATTTCACTGAGGAAATTAGTAAAATCAGAGATCCATGAAGTCCTTTTAACAAGAATGAACACTAACAAAGGGTTTATGAACCAAAACTTACAATTGTTCAAAATGGAGCCAGTTGATGGAAAGTGCCCAAGCCATCTTCATAACAGGTACTGTGGCATAACTCAAATATGATCATCCTGACAATTATACCTCTCAACTTTAATTAACATCTTGGTGTTTTGGCATTCTTGAGGGAAAGAGTTTGGGAGGTAAGTTATGAATTTAAATCCTAGTTTTGTTTCTTATGCAACAATGTGACCTCAGCCACTTTCTTTTTTTGTTTTCTACCTTGTAAACTGCATACAAGACCTATTTAACAGTACTGGTGTGAAGATTAAATGACATAAAAAAACATCAGTATAGTACAAGCCCAGAGTAGAAACTCAGGCAGCTCTTTTGTTTCCAAGGTTAAGAAATGGGTCTGAGTCAGGTAAAAATATAAAAAGCTATGTGACTAATGAGTGTGAATATAAGTACTAGAGTCTACATGGCTCTAGAATGCTACTATCCTATGACGGTTGACAGTTTTTCCATACTAGAAACATGGGATGAACATGTACTATTTACATATTAGATTATGTAGTAGCAGTTTCATTAAGTCAGTGCTAGTCTTTCAGTCATGTTATACTCTCTGCAAACTCATGGACTATAGCCTACCAGGCTCCTCTGCCTATGGAATGCTCCAAGCAAGAATAATAGAGTGGGTAGTCATTCCCTTGTCCAGAGGATCTTCTCTATCCACAGACACAACCCTGGTCTCCTGCACTGCACACAAATTCTTTACAGTGTGAGCCACCAGGGAATTCAATTTCACTAAAAATAAAATCTTATTTCTAACCACAAAAGAGCTAAGCATTTGGACACACAGACTCCTTTTCATCAGGAAAGCAAAACATTACATGAATATAGCTGTAGACAAGTTAAAACTAAATAGGTTATAAAAAATAATACAACAGAGTGCTGAAGGGGTGATAAATTCTGTTTAGGAAAATAAATAAATAAATAAAGGTGTTCTTGAAGAAGACAGCACTTAACCTGAATCATTAAGTAAAGAATTTTAATTGGAGGGGAACATATTCAACAAAGCAATCATGTTTGCAGTTTATTCTACTATTTTCAAGCAACTTTTGTCTTATTTCAAAATGTGTACTATAAACAATGAATCCTAGAGAAAGCAATGTGACTTGCTAATAGTCTTAGAAAAACCATACAGTAGTAAGACAAACTAAAAAGAGTCTACCACTTCTAGGTACAAGACTCTCACTTTGCCCAACATGTTTATTAAAGGAATACCATAGCATCAAATACTTCTACAAAATTAAGGACTATAAAGAGTGCCTATAATATATGTCTTTTCCTCCACTATTTTTTACTTTATATAAAGGCGAAGGATAAAATCAAGTGTAAAGAAAACTGTAGAAGTCATCCTTCTATCCCTTTCTTTGTTGATGTTAGACTGTCCTGGAAAGTAAAAGCTATGGAGTTTCACTGAATCTAATAAGAAACTGTGGCAAACAGATAAATACTGATAGAACAAAATTAACATAAAAAACATTTTTAAGTCACTACAAACGACATGCATACATAATAACGGGTTAAATAACATAGCTACTGATTGCAATAGGTAGATCATGAGTCAACCTAACAAACTAATTTTTAAAAGATAATATTTATGAGATGATTATAAACTTTAAATGTCTTATTTGGAGATTCTGCTAAAATACTGTCATCTTGCATTATGAGAATGATATTGGTTGTTGTTTAGTTGCTAAGTCATGGAGTGATGTTTTAAAAAGAGAGAAGGGAAGCTCTTATTTTTTAGATACATTTTGAAATATTCAAAGATGGAATGCTATCTACAATGACCTTCAAAAATAACACAGGAAAGATTGGCGATGACTTGTTAACTGCTGTAACTTAGATTTATATGGAGAGTTTATTATACTATTATGATTTCCATAGAAAAAGGCTAAATTTTTCCATAAGAACTTTTATAAAACAAAATTTGAAAACTGCAATAACAAAGTCAACTCACCTTTATTCTTATAAAGGTGAGTATAAAATAATACAAGCCTTAACCCACTGATACCATTGATACTACGTCTCTGACAGTACTACTTTCAATTAAATGACTGTGTACTCATATGACATAAAGATATGATACAGTAAGAATACTTAGAGCTTTTCTAAACTTCTCAATCATGTGTAAATGAGACTATATTCTGAGACTGAACTCAAATACTACAAAAATACATAAAGAGCTCACAAGAAATCAGAGCTGCATCTAAAAATAAAAAGCAAGGAAATCATAACTACACCTTATTCCATGTCGATCATCTTCCCAATCCCTTCACACGGACTACGATTTATTTATAAGAGAGGCATGGAAAGCAAAGAAGATACTATAATTAATTTTCTAATCACTGCTAAGGCTATTTATGAAGCAAAGTTTCCAAGACATTCCAATGTGTCAGTGAGATTTTATAAAGTATTAACAGTATTATAATTAACAAATAGCTCATATCAAGAACCTTTCCTTGGTAACCATTATAGAAACAAAGATGACAAGTATATACATACTGGAGGCCGGCCAGGTCGACCTCTTTTTCTTTTTCCTTTGACCTCTGTTTCTTCAAGTTCACTGCCAGCATCAGAATGGGCAGTAGTCTCATTAGTTGAATCTCTAGAAAATATGATACATTATTTTAGTGAACAAATTAATAAATACATACCTATTAATAATACAATGCAGCTCTACTCCTCTAGCTTTCTTACCTTTTGCTGTATGTACACATATAGCTGATTAGAAGTGGTTTATACTTTCAGGTTCAGAAAAAATCTTTAGCAAATTCAAAATATTACCCTCCCTGGTTAACATTACATAACAATGAATAAAATGATTTTCCAAACTGAGAAATACTGACAAGGAAATAAAACTGTGGAAATGGCAGCTACTATAGAAAATATAAAGGCAAAGTATAACTACAAAAGGCTAATTCTTCAATATAAAAAAAATAAAGGTTTGGGAGGAACTTTATTCATTTCATAATATAATGAAAGTGTGTTAGTAAATGTTTAAGAATGGCACTTCAAAAAATTTATGCACATAAATTATTAGAAACGGTACCAATATAAAGGAAGTAGAGCACACAAATTACAAGCGATAATAAAAATGCACAATATTCTTTATCATAAATTCTATCTAGTTCAGTTGAGTCGCTCAGTCGGATCCAACTACTTGCAACACCATGACCCCAGCAAGCCAGGCCTCCCTGACCATCACCACCTCCCAGAGTCTACCCAAACCCATGTCCATTGAGTCGGTGATGCCATCCAACTACCTCATCCTCTGTCGTCCCCTTCTCCTTCTGCCCTCATCTTTCCCAGCATCAGGGTCTTTTCAAATGAGTCAGCTCTTCGCATCAGGTGGCCAAAGTACTGGAGTTTCAGCTTCAATATCAGTCTTTCCAATAAACACGAGGACTGATTTCCCTTAGAATGGACTGGTTGGATCTCCATGCAGTCCAAGGGACTCTCAGGAATCTTCTCCAACACCACAGTTCAAAAGCATCAATTCTTCGGCGCTCTGCTTTCTTTATAGTCCAACTCTCACTTCCATACATGACTACTAGAAAAACCATAGCCTTGACTAGACTGACCTTTGTTGGCAAAGTAATGTCTCTGCTTTTGAATATACTATCTAGGTTGGTCATAACTTTCCTTCCAAGGAGTAAGCGTCTTTTAATTTCATGGCTGTTGTCACCATCTGCAGTGATTTTGGAGCCCAAAAATCAGAGGTTTCCCCATCTATTTCCCATGAAGTGATGGGACCAGATACCATGATCTTTGTTTTCTGAATGTTGAGCTTTAAGCCAACTTTTTCACTCTCCTCTTTCACTTTCATCAAGAGGCTTTTTAGTTCCTCTTCACTTTCTGCCATAAGGGTGGTGTCATCTGCATATCTGAGGTTATCGATAACCTGGCAATCTTGATTCCAGCTTGTGCTTCTTCCAGCCCAGCGTTTCTCATGATGTACTCTGCATAGAAGTTAAATAAGCAGGGTGACAGTATACAGCCTTGACGTACTCTTTTTCCTATTTGGAACCAGACTGTTGTTCCATATCCAGTTCTAACTGTTGCTTCCTGACCTGCATATAGGTTTCTCAAGAGGCAGGTCAGGTGGTCTGGTATTCCCATCTCTTTCAGAATGTTCCACAGTTTATTGTGATCCATACAGTCAAAGGCTTTGGCATAGTCAATAAAGCAGAAATAGATGTTTTTCTGGAACTCTCTTGCTTTTTCCATGATCCAGCAGATGTTCACAATTTGATCCCTGGTTCCTTTGCCTTTTCTAAAACCAGCTTGAACATCTTTAAGTTCACAGTTCACATACTGCTGAAGCCTGTCTTGGAGAATTCTAAGCATCTATCTAGTTTACAGATTCATATAAAATGATGTTGACAATTTTGTGAAACTCTTGTATCCCTAGCTAACCTATGCTTTCAACTGATGAGCGAACAGGCTTTTGACGTGAAAGACAGTTGCTACCTTTGTACACTTTAATGAACACAATGCAAAAGAAATGACAAAGCCATCTGTTGTAACTTCACTCATTAGTCAATGTTGTGAGCATCTTTTTTACTGAATTGCATATGTATTAGTTTTCAAACACTAGAAGAATATGTCATCAAATTTTTGTGGTGTCATAATATAATGACTAAAGACCTGTTAGATCTTTAAGTTTAATCTGCATTATTAACAATTTCTCCATCATTTTATTGTATCCACAAACAATGAAACAATTCACTGAGTCCTGATTTATAGTGTTTGCTGACTTTCATAAAGTGAATACTCTTAACACAACCAAATTCAAACTAGCAAAGTGACATCACCAAATACAGAGTTGAGAGGTAATTAACAATAGTAGTACACTACTACAAAGTATTTCCACCATACATGGAAGAGGTGTAAATAAAAACCTAATAGTAAGATGTAAGCATAGAAAATAGTAAGATGTAAAATAATTAGGAAGTGATGAGTTTTGAAAATTTACTGTTATTTTTAATAGGATTTATTTAATTTTAAGCTTGCATAATTTAACTTTCCATAATAGCTATGTTATATATGGGCTTCCCAGGGCCACCAGTGGTAAAGAATCTGCCTGCAATGCAGGAAACATAAGAGACGCAGGTTTTATTCCTGGGTAGGGAAGACACCCTGGAGGAGGGCATGGCAACCCACTCCAGTCTTCAGGCCTGGAGAATCCCATGGACTGAGAAGTCTGGAAGGCTACAGAGATCCATAGGGTCGCAAAGAGTCGGATACAACTGAAGCAACTTAGCACATACACATGCATGCATGTTATATTTAACAAGGTCACAAAATTTCTGGAAATTTAATTTTCAGCTCTCTAGGCCAATACAGACTGGCCCTAGCACGGCATTAAAAACGCATGGATAATATTAACAAAAATATCTTCACTGAATTCTATATTACTAGCTGCATCTATATAAAACTGCAAGTAAGAGGAAGGGTACAAAGCAAATGGTAAACTCAATTCACAACTTAATATTTCTGAAACTGCTCCATTGATGGCTCTTAGCTCCACTCTCTTTGTTTTGATCCCTTAAAGCTCATCTCATTAGTATCTGCTCTTTTCCCTTTAAACTAACCTCTCTTGGAGAGCTCATCCAATTCATGTGGAACTTTTATGCAACTTTTATGCAAATGACTTCAGTATATTATCACTACAACTATCTGTAATTCAAGATTTTCAACTGCATGTGTAACACTTCTTTGCATACCACTGCAAATTCACCAAATAACACACATAAAATTAAGTTCAATTATGACTTATTTCTAGCTGTCTACTCAAAGCAATATCACTAAATAATTAATTTATTAATATCCAAATTTGCACTGTTTTATAAACTTATTATTGTCACCATTATCCTGTCATACTCATACTCACATCAGTCCTTCTCTTAGGCCATCAGTTAAAAATCTTCCTGAATCATCCTCTATATACTAATTCTGTCTCCCATTCTTTTTATGATTACTACCATAACCACAACTTTTTGAGTTAATTGCAACCTATCTCTATGCTTCTAACATTTCCCTGTCCAAGCAACTCTACACACTACTATCACTAATATTCTCATATCACGTTCCTTCTTTGTTTGCAAACCTTCAAAGGCAATTTGGTATTTAAAACTATAAATAATACTGATCTAGTCCAAGGGTCAGCAAACATTTTCTTTAACAGCTATACAGTAAATATTTTAGGCTGAATGGTATGAAGTTCTCTGTATCTGATACTCAACTTGTGGACCATAGCATGAATATGGCCATTCATAATACGTAAGTAAATGGATATTGCTGTGGTCCAATAATATTTATAAAAATAGGTTTCTGAAACAGTATCAGTAGTCTTTCAATCACTGATTTAATTAAGAATAAAAAATTATACTGCTTTTTCTCCTCACTATAATCCAAATAGACCATTTAGTATATACTGTCTGCCAGTTTATAGACATCACCAATGCACAAAACCTTATTAAGACAACATACTGATGTCTCAGCTTTACAGATGAGGAAATGAAAGATCTTAAAACCTTAGATCTCAAGGTAAAAGTGAATTCTCTATCTCCATGGCAGGATAGCAGAATGCAAATATTATGTTTAGTATTTCTCTTATGTGGACAGAATACACTAGTACTTTTGATGCTTATAGAAATCTCCAGGCAACTACAAAAGCAAATTTGTTACAAGGATACAAAATGTGTCCCATTAGTGAAATTAATTTATCCTTCAGCAATAGTTCACTGACAACAGAAAAAAGTACAATTGCTTTTTAATTCTTCACACTTCAGACAGCTTAAAAGATGAAAGCTATTACCAACAAACAACTAACGTACTTCAATCCGTTTACGTGTTTTTTATTTATTAGAATACATGATATATAAATATGTTTTTTAATTTCAAACAAGATATAAGAATACAAGGAAGAGTTTCACTTCATTATACCCTAACTCTGAATTTCAATCTGCAGAACAAGATTATTAAGTTTTATCAATACTGTCATAAATACTTATGTTCTGGCATATATATACATAAATACAAAGCAATGTCTACATTTTAATTTTTTAAACTTAAATTAGTAGGAATTTTCCTACAAATACAAAGGATTCCTAAATGCTACTCTATAATATGTTCCCTATCTGTGAGTACTTAGACTGTCTCCAGTTTTTAACTACTACAAACAGAGGTGAAACAACTATCCTTCCACCTTAACTCTTATTACACATCAATACCTCTCTAGAACAGACACAGAAAGATGGTTCAAGGGCTGTGCAAATTCAAACGTCAACCAAACTGCTCTACCAAAAAGCCTGCAAATGACTACTGGACATAAATAAAGAGAATAGAAAAATCATATTCAACCTTATAAAATCATTTAATTCCCTGAAAACTCTCTAAATTCTGTCTTACTCTCTCTATTTTCACTGTAATCATTTTAGTTCAAGTTGTTATTATCTCTGGCCTGGACACTGCAACACCTTTCTCCTAGTAAGACTCCTCGTTTCTTCTGTTGCCTTTTCCAATCAAATCACTATACTATGTACTAAGAATGATTTTCAAAGCATATATCTTATTCTATCTCTCTCATGATTAAAACTCTATGATGACTTTCTTCTACTGCCCGGGGAAAACAACCTCAAAATTTTTAATTTAAGACTTAGTAGGTCCTATACAATACAGCCCTATTCTACTTGCAAGCGACATCTCACCCCACTCTCAATCTTTAATCCTGGGGGCGGGGGGGAAATCACAGCTTTATTTCAGTCCCTCAAACACACTGTGATTCAGCCTATCATGATTCCTCCTAACTCCCTACACTTCTTCCTTAGAAAAGTAGACTAACTCAAGGCATGTATTAAAATTCTAATAAAATCCTCTAGTTTACTTTCAAACCACCAATGGCAGTTTAAATCCATATGTTGGTGATTATTTGATTAATATCTATCTATATAAGCGTCATGGCAGCAAGGACAAGGTAAGTTTTTTCCACTTGATCTTTCTCCTCAAAGCCTAGCATAGCTCTACTACAACATTTATTGGAATAAATAATATGTTGTAATTGGCAATATTTAATAATGTTTAATGAATAGGAAAGCTTGCCGGGTGGCTCAGACAGTAAAGAATCTCCCGACAATGTAAGAGACCAGGGTTTGATCCCTGGGTCAGGAAGATCCCCTGGAGAAGGGAATGGCTGGCCACTCCAGTATTCTTGCCTGTAGAATCCCCTAGAAAGAGCCTGGAGAGTTACAGAGTTGGACAGAACTCAGCGATTAACACTTTCATATTCAGACAAATGAGTAGGGTAGGTATTGATGGCTTTTAGCATGTAAAGTAATTTGGATAGCATTCTGTCTTAAAACTCTACAGGAAAAAAGGAAGGACAGGAGACCAACTGGAAGGAGACTACAGTTTCTTAGAAAAGACACATATAAATGTTCTGGAACTATAAAAATATATAAATAATTATGTAAACTGTTGGTCACTTTCATTATATCTAAACTGCTGTTATCATACATGATCAGAGTATATAGATTCCAACATTGAAGCTAAATGAAACCTATAAAGGGCAAAGAATTTGCCATTACATGATCACATTTCCCAGAGAATAAAAAACAAGATCAAATTCTAGATGTGTCCTGTAACTCCAAAAAAATCTAATTAGATGCCATTAGAAATGCCAGGAAGGACTCATCAATTACAATCTCAATCTCAGGGAAAAGAAGTTCTGGCATGGGGTGAGAGGGTGATATGGGATAGAGGTCTACAAATTCTTGTCTATATAGTCAAACAAAATATTTCTGTTTGCAGGTTAATTTTTTCTCTAGCACATAAACAATTCTGCAAAGGAGTCAGTGTGATTTTGTTTCATTAACACTTTATTTACAGAAGAGGTTGGCATGTCAAACCAGCCCATGGTCATAGTTTCTGCTGAATCCTAAAATAAGACAGTAACTTTTTTGTTCAGTAACTTGGACATTACATACTGACATTATAATGCAAAGGCTATAGATGGATATAATTATACCCTCTTAATAGTTCTTTTACTTCAAACATATTGCCCAACTATCAAAGAACACATTTCATGTCTCATTAATAAAAGTATTTTGATACAGAAAAGTGTGACATGCATTTAAAAAAATGAAAAGCTGTAATACTTACTGTAACACTGGTAACTCTGAAGTAATCATTGCTGCAAAGATCTTTCCACAATGCAGCAAAATAATCAAGTGCTGTACAACTTTCAAAATAACCTCAAAGGTAATCCTGTTAATTAAAACAGAAAGAAAGAAATTATTTTTCCAGTTTACTGATGTATAGTTGACAAACTATAAGATAGTTACAGCAAGATGATTTGAAATATGGACACACAGTGAAGGGCTTCCCTCATTGAGTTAATTAATACATCCATCATCTCACATATCTTCCCTTTTTTTGGCCCAAACATTTAATATATTCTACTCTCTTAGCAAATTTCAATCATACAAGAAAGTATTATCAACTACTGTCACCTTATTATACATTAGATCTTCAGACTATATTCATTTAGAACAAAGTTTGTACCCTTTCACCAATCGCTCCTTATTTCCACCACTTTGCCCTTGGCAACTACTTTTTCCACTACTTTGTCCATGAATCTTCCCGCTCTATAGATATCACATATAAGTGATTTCAGGTGATATTTGCCTTTCTCTGTGGTGCTAATTTCATTAGTATAATGCCCTCCAGGCTGATCCAAGTCATCTAATGATCAGTTGAGTTTTTTTTGTTTTTTTTAAAGACTGAGTAATATTCCACCGTGTGTACACAGAGACAACCAGGTTTTCTCTATTCATTAAGACCATGGACACATAAAGCTGTTTCCATATTTCAATTATGGTAAATAATGCTGCTGTAGTTCAGTTCAGTTCAGTTGCTCAGTCGTGTCTGACTCTTTGCGACCCCATGAACCGCAGCACGCCAGGCCTCCCTGTCCATCACCAACTCTCGGAGTCTACCCAAACCCATGTCCATTGAGTCGGTGATGCTATCCAACTACCTCATCCTCTGTCGTCCCCTTCTCCTGCTCTCAATCTTTCCCAGCATCAGGGTCTTTTCAAATGGGTCAACTCTTCGCATTAGGTGGCCAAAGTACTGGAGTTTCAGCTTCAACATCAGTCCTTCCAATGAACACCCAGGACTGGTCTCCTTTAGGATGGACTGGTTGGATCTCTTTCCAGTCCAAGGGACTCTCAAGAGTCTTCTCCAAAACCACAGTTCAAAAGCACCAATTCTTCAGTGATAAGCTTTCTTTATCGTCCAACTCTCACATCCATACATGACTACTGGAAAAACCATACCCTTGACTAGACGGACCTTTGTTGGCAAAGAAATGTCTCTGCTTTTTAATATGCATGGCCGAGAGGAGCTACCCCACATCCGAGGTCAGGGGCAGCAGCCGAGAGGAGCTACCCAACGCCCGAGGTCAGGGGCAGGGGCTGGGAGGAGCTACCCCATGTCCAAGGTAAGGAGTGGCGGCTGTGCTTTGCTGGAGCAGCCATGAAGAGATTCCCCACGTCCAAGGTAAGAGAAGCCCAAGTAAGACGGCAGGCACTGAGAGAGGGCATCAGAGGGCAGACAGACTGAAACCACAATCACAGACAACTAGCCAATCTGATCACATGGACCACAGCCTTGTCTAACTCAATGAAACTAAGCCATGCCCTGTGGGGCCACCCAAGACGAGCGGGTCATGGTGGAGAGGTCTGACAGAATGTGGTCCACTGGAGAAGGGAATGGCAAACCACTTCAGTATTCTTGCCTCGAGAACCCCATAAACTGTATGAAATGGCAAAAAGATAGGATACTGAAAGAGGAACTCCCCAGGTTGGTAGGTGCCCAATATGCTACTGGAGATCAGTAGAGAAATAACTCCAGAAAGAATGAAAGGATGGAGCCAAAGCAAAAACAACATCCAGGTGTGGATGGGACTGGGGATAGAAGCACGGTTCGATGCTGCAAAGAGCAATACTGCATAGGAACTTGGAATGTTAGGTCCATGAATCAAGGCAAACTGGAATGCTGCTGTAAGCATGGGATAAATACATCTATATGTTTGGGATAATGATTTCATTTATTGTGGATATATACTGAGAAGTGGGATTGCTATATAATATTATATATATAATACAACAGTCTTATTTTTAATTATTTGTTTTCTAGAGATTGTACCAAATTACATTTCTACCAATAGTGAACAAGGTTTCTGTTCTGTCCGTATCTTCAACAAGAATATCTCTCATCTTTTTGATCAAAGACATCCTCAAATAGGTGTGAGGGAAGACCTCATTAGGGCTCTGATTTTCAGTTCCCTGAAGATTAGTGATGTTGAGTACCTGTTCATGTAGATTTTGGTTATCTGTGTATATTCTTCTGAAAAATGTCTATTTGCTGCTGCTGCTGCTAAATTGCTTCAGTCATGTCTGACTCTGTGCGACCCCATAGACAGCAGCCCACCAGGATCCCCCATCCCTGGGATTCTCCAGGCAAGAACACTGGAGTGGGTTGCCATTTCCTTCTCCAATGCATGAAAGTGAAAAGTGAAAGTGAAGTTGCTCAGTCGTGTCTGACTCTTCGCGACCCCATGGACTGCAGCCTACCTGGCTCCCCCATCCATGGGATTTTCCAGGCAAGAGTACTGGAGTGGATTGCCACTGCCTTCTCCAAATATCTATTTAGGTCCTCTGAAAATTACTTTAGAAAAAAATGAATATGCCAGAATACATAGACTACAATCAACAGTACTACCAACTACCAGTACTACCAACAATCACACTCCTTTGTATTTACCCAAATGAACTGAAAATTCATTATTACTTAACACTTAAAAGTAATGAGCTATCAAACCGGGAAAGGACATGGAGGAAGCTCAAATACATATTAATAACTAAAAGAAACCAATGTGAAACAGTTACACCCTATATGATTTGAATGACATGGCATTCTGGAAAAGGTCAAACTATGAGGACAGTAAAAATATCAGGGGTGGCCAAACGTTATGTGATAGCAAAGATGAACAAGTGATACCAAAAGATTTTTAGGGCATAGACTCTATTTTGTATGATACTAGAATCATGGATACATCTAAACTGTACATTTAAAACAAAACCCATAGAATATATAACACAAAGAGTGAACCCTATTGTAAACTACAAACACTGGGTGATAATGACATTGTCAACATAGGTTCACTGATTGTAACAGATGGATCACTGTGATGTGGGATGTTAACAGTGGAAGAGGTTATATATACGTGGGAACAGGAGTTATGGGGGATCTCTCTAACTTCTATTCAATTCTGCTGAGAACCTAAACCTTACCTTAAAACTAAAGTTTATTAAATAAAAAAAAAGGCAGAGTGAGACAAAACAGAGCATCCAAGACAGGCCATGGCACAATACCTAACAGAGTAACACATAACTAGAATTTAGGAGAGAGAAACGTCAAGGCAAAAACAAACATTTGAAGAGGTAGCAAACAGCTTTCCAAAAGTAATTTGAGATTTTAAAACACAGAAGAAAGATCAGAGAATTCCCACGAATATTCTAAAATATAAATATTGGTAAATATGAAGAAAATTCAAAAGGAAACAAAAGAAACATAATTCCTCATAAACAGAGAAACAAACAAAAAATTCTGATCAGACTTCTCAGTAGAAACTATGCAAGCTGACTAAACAAGTCCATTCTAAAAGAAATCAGTCCTGAATATTCATTGGAAGGACTGATGCTGAAGCTGAAGCTCCAATTCTTTGGCCACCTGATGCAAAGCCAACTCACTGGAAAAGACCCTGCTGCTGGGAAAGAGAGAAGGCAGGAGAAGGGGACAACAGAGGATGAGATGGTTGGATGGCATCACTGACTCAATAGACATGAGTCTGAGCAAACTCCAGGAGATGGTGAAGGACAGGGAAGCCTGGAGTGTTGGGGTCCATGGGATCAGTCACTCAGTTGTGTCTGACTCTTTGTGACCCTGTGGACTGCAGCACGCCAGGCTTCCCTGTCCATCACCAACTCAAACAATGTAAGCTGAAAAGCAGATAAGCAATGTTTGAAATGCGAAGTGGAAAAAATCATGAAAATCGAACTGTCAATCTTTCAACAACAAAAGAAAGAACTGATGTCATGGAAAATGGAAGACTAGGAAACCTCAAAAATTAGGCCCTCCAGTAAAGGAACTTTTGTTGTTTTTTAGTTATTAAGTCTAACTTTTTGGGGACCCCATGAACTGTAGTCCACCAGGCTCCTCTGTCCATGGGATTTCCCAAGCAAGAATACTGGAGTGGGTTGCATTTCCTTTTCCAGGGGAGTCCTCCTGACCCAGGGATCAAACAGACATCTTCTATATTGGCAGGTGGATTCTTTACCGTTGAACCACCAGGGAAGCCAGAAGCAACTCTTAGTTTGGCCAAAAATACAACAAAGCTCATCTCTTATGAACATCTGGAATCTAATGAAAGTTTATGATAAAGAGAGGAGTGCCTAAAAGTCATCTATTACATTTGATAAGAGAGCACAGTAGTATTTTTGCTTACTCATATGCCATCTCCATAGCCCACAAGGACAGTAGACCAAGTTACTGGTGTGGCTTGCTAATGCCAAAGAGAACACCATGGACCCGTTCTCTAAAACTGTAGCGGAGTGTTTTGACGAGCTTCCTTTTCCTTTTTTTGGAAAAACTATTATCTTTCAAAAGCATTTAAACAGACAGTGATACAAGTAGCTGTCTGAGGCAAGAGTGGATTGTATAAGCATAAAACAATCTAAAAAGCCTCAAACTTAAAAAGGGGGAGAAGAAAGATATTTGGGGAGAAAATATTTTAAAGGGGTATCACATATGCAAGGAAATGGAGAGTATTACATGAATGCCCAGGGCTGGATGGATTCTTAGAGAAGAACTAAGGAGCACAGGCTTTCAATTCTAGGTGATCTTTGCTCTCCGTGCAAGCACAAAGTGAATACTAAGGCAAAGCTGTAGGAAGCCTGCCTAATTTTTGAAGAAGTACCTCAGCTAATAGACCATCTGCAAAAAAAAAAAAAAAAACAAAAACAAAAACAGAAAGTACTTGTTTCCATTAGCAAAAGAAATCTCGAAGATGACCGCTGGACAAGACAACAAAATTTTAGGACCCACACATGACAAAGAATACAGTCCTTACAAAAACAGGTTAGCAAAGCAAATAAAGAGATGACTGTAGCCCCTGAAAAGACAACAGTAAACCATGGGGAGGAGAGAAGAACCTACTGTCCAATGTTACAACACTGGACATATTGAAAATGTTCAGTTTTTTAATAATATCAAAAATTCAAAAGGCATACAAAAAAATATGAGATGAAGGCCCACTAACAGAAAAAAAATTTTTTTCACAGAAATCATGTCCATCTAAGCCCAGATATTGAACTTAGACTTCCAGAAGTAGATAAAGAGAGACAAGAAAGAATATCTGAATATACATGGCAAAAACTTAACCTATTTTAAATACATAAATCTACACAATTAGTAAGATAAATGAACTCCAAAAAGGAGAAATTCAAAAGAGAATCACACAGAGATACAGAGAATAAACTATTAATAGTAGTTACCAGTGGGAAAGGGTGAAGGGTGGTAACATAGGGATGGGGAGTGGGAGAAACAAACTACTGGGTGTAAGATACATTTAAGCATTATTAAAAAACATGACGAATATTGCTAACACTTTACAATAACTAAATAGAAATTCATCTTTTTAAAGGCACACAGATACAAACTATAGTTGGCTCCTGAACAACAACAAGATTAAGGGAATTGACTTCCTGCACATTCAAAAACTTCATATATAACTTCGCAGTTGGCTGGCCCATATCCATGATTCTATATCAGTGCTCAACCAACCAGATTGTGAAGTACTTTAGTATTTACTGAAAAACATTTGTTTAACTCAGAGTGAACAAGTGCAGTTCAAACCTACTTGATTCAGAAGTCAACTGTACAGTCAAACTGTAAAAGCCAGATTAATGAAAGAATCTTAAAGAACAAAAACAAACAAGCTGACCACATACAAGTAATCCACAGAATCCACAATAAGACTAACATTCAATTTCTCATTAAATACGGAAGCCAGAAAGCATTAGAATGACATATCTAAAATGCTAAAAGAAAACTATCAAAACAAGAATTCTATACCCAGCAAACTATCACTCAAGAATGACAGAGAAACGAAGACATTCCCAGAAAAATAAAAACTGAAGAAGCTTGTTGCTAGACCTGCAATGCCCTACAAGAAATAATAAAGTAAGTCCCTTATGCAGAAATAAAAGAACAATAAACAGTAACTTGAAGCCACACACAAAAAAACAGAAAACACTGGAAAAATGAACTAAAAGGCAAATACAGAAGCCAACATCATTTATTTTGGGTTTGTAATTCCCATATTTGTTTCCTTTATAATTTAAAAGAAAAATAATAAAATAGTATTTATATGGCTATGTTAATGAATACACAATGTATAAAGATATAGTTAACTTTCTAATTGAAGTATAATTGATTTACAACACCATGTTTGTTTCAGGTATACAGCAAAGTGACTCAATTATACCATTTTATCAGATTATTTTCTGTAATAGGTAAGATATTATAGCTTTGCAGTAGAGTCTGAAGTTTGAAAGGGCTGTGCTTTGTTCTTTTTCCTCAGGACTGCTTCAGCAATTCTGGGTCTTTTGCAGTTCCATATAAATTTTAGGACAACTTTTTCTAGTTTTATGAAAACTGCCATGGATATTTTGATACACGTTGCATTAAATCTGTAGACTGCTTTGTCTAAAATGTATGGACATTTTAACACTATAAATTCTTCCAATCCAAGATTATGGAATATCTAATTCTTTGAATGAAAATATATAACAATAATATAAGTGAGGGATGGGGACAGAAATAAGATTTTATAAGTTATTACAAGTATACCTCATTTTATTGCACTTTGATGATACTGCATTTTTTTTAAAACTAATTTAAGGTTTTGTGGAAACCCTGAGGATCTATCACCGCTACTCTTCCAACAGCAGTTGCTACATCTCTGTGCCACATTTTGCTAATTCTCACAATACTTCAAACTTTTGATTATCATCATGTGTTATGGTGATTTGTGATCACCAAGGTTACTATCATAATTGTTTTCAGGTGCTGTGAATAACACCCACATAAGCCAAAGAACATAGTCAATGAATACTGTCTCTATTATGACTGCTCCACTGAACAGCCTCCTCTGTCTCTCTCTCCCTCTCTGCAGAACTATTCCTTGATATGTAATAATACTGAAATTAGGCCAATTAATAAACCTACAAGAGCCACTATGTGTTCAACTCAAAGGAAGAATTGTACGTCTCTCACTTTCAATCAAAACCTAGTTGTGATTAAGCTTAATGAAGAAGGAATGCTGAAAGTTCAGAGTGATCAAAAGCAAGGTCTCTTGCACCAAGCAGTCAAATTGTGAATTCAAAGAAAAGTTCTTGAAGAAAACTGAAAATGCTATCTAGAAAACACAAGAATGATGAGGAAACAAAACAGCCTACTGGTGATAGAAAGTCTTAGTGATCTCGATAAAAGATCAAATCAGTTACAACTTTCTCTTAAGCCAAGTCTAATCCAAAAAAGGCCCTAACTCTCTTAATTCTATAAAGGCTAAGAGAACTGAAGAAGCTGCAATAGGAAAGTCTGAAGCTAGCAGAGATTAGTACAGGACACTTAAGGAAAGAAGCTGTCTCCTTAACATAAAAGTGCAAGGTAAAGCAGCAAATGCTGACGCAGAAGTTGTACCAAATTAACTAGAAGATCTAGTTAAAATAATTAACGTATTTACACTAAACTGGACTTCAAAGTCAAACTCCCTGGGGTTTCTCAGTCCCTTGGCCAGATCCCGAGGTGGAGAAATCTGTTGTGGGGCCTAGAACATTCACAACAGTGCAAGAACTTCTTTGGGATAATTGTTCTCCGGTTTCTGGGTGGCCTGCTCTGTGGCTCTCTAGTAGGGATAACGGCAATGTCCTCCAGGAGGACTTTTGCCACTTGCCGCACTTCCCAGAATTATCCCAGCAGCTGGCCGCTTCTGACACATGCCTCCACAAAAGACATTCAAACACAGAAAGGCAGGTCTGGCTCAGCTTCTTGTAGAGCTCACGGCTCCTTTTCCTGGTCCCGGGACACACAGGGTTCTGTTTGCACCCTCTGAGAGTCTCTGGATGGTATGAGGTTTGATTTTAAATGTGACTGCACCCTCCTACCATCTTGTTGTGGCGTCCTTTGCCCTTGTACATGGGGTCTTTTTTTTGGGGGGGGGGGTTCCAATATTCTCCTGTTGATGGTTGTTCAGCAACTAATACACAGAATGCCTAAAGAACTATGGATGGAGGCTCGAACGTTCTACAGGAGCAGTGATCAAAACCATCACCAAGAAAAAGAAATGCAAAAAGGCAAAACGTTTGTCTGAGAAAGCCTTACAAATAGCTGAGAGAAGAAGAGAAGTAAAAGGCAAATGAGAAAAGGAAAGATATATTTATCAAAATACAGAGCTCCAAAGAACAGCAACAAAACATAAGAAAGCTTTCCTAAGTGATCAATGCAAATAAATACAGGAAAACAATATAGGAAACACTAAAGATCTCTTCAAGAAAATTAGAGATACCAAAGGAATATTTCATGCAAAGACAGGCACAATAAAGGAAAGAAACAGTATAGCTGTAACAGATGCAGAAGATATTAAAAAGATGGTGGCAAGAATACACAGAAGAACTATACAAAAAAAAAGTTCTTAATGATCTGGATAACCACAATGGTATGATCAATCACTCATCTGCAGCCAAACATCCTGCAGTGTGAAGTGGACCTTAGGAAGCATTACTACGAAAAAGACAGAATTCAAGAAGAACTACTGCAAATCCTAAAAGATGATGCCGTCAAAGTGCTGCACTCAATATCCCAGCAAATTTGGAAAACTCAGCAGTGGCCACAGGACTTGAAAAGGATAGTTTTTATTCCAATCCCAAAAGAAGGCAATGTGAAAGAATGTTCAAACTACCAAACAACTGCATTCTTTTCACATGCTAGCAAATTAATGCTCAAAATCCTTCAAAGTAGCCTTCAACAATATCTGAACCAACAGCTTCCAGTATTTGAACCAAGAACTTCCAGATGTACAAGCTGGATTTAGAAAAGAGAGAGGAACAAGAGACTGAATTGCAAACATTCACTGTATCATAGAAAAAGCAAGACAATTTCAGAAAAAAAACATCTACTTGTGCTTCATTGACTACACCAAAGCCTTTGACTGTTCGGATCACAATAAACTGTGGAAAATTCTTAAAGAGATGGGAATACCAGACCACGTTCCTGCCTCCTGAGAAATCTATATGCAGGTCAAGAAGCAAAAGTCAGAACCGGACATGAAACAACGGACTGGTTTCAAATTGGGAAAGGAGTATGTCAAGGCTGTCTATTGTCACCCTGCTTATTTAACTTAATGCAAAGTACATCATGCAAAATGCTGGGTTGGATGATGCACAAGTTGGAATCAAGACTGCCAGGAGAAATATCAATAAACTCAGATATGCAGATGACACCACCCTTATAGCACAACTCAAAGAGGAACTAAAGAGCCTCTTGATGAGTGTGAAAGGGAAGAGTGATAAAACTGACTTAAAACTCAACATTCAAAAAACAAAAGATCAAGGCATCTGGTCTCATCACAAATACATGGCAAATACATGGGGAAACAATGGAAACAGTGACAGACTTTACTTTCTTGGGCTCCAAAATCACTGCAGACAGTGACTGCAGCCATGAAATTTAGAGGCTTGCTCCTTGGAAGAAAAGCTATGACAAACCTAGACAATATATTAAGAAGCAGAGACATCAGTCTGTCGACAAAAGCACATCTAGCCAAATATATAACTTTTCCAGTAGTCAAGTACAGATATGAGACCTAGACCATAAAGAAGGCTGTACACCAAAGAACTGATACTTTTGAACTGTGGTGCTAGAGAAGACCCTTGAGAGTCCCTTGAACAGCAAGGAGATCCAACCAGTCAATCCTAAGGGAAATCAACTCTGAATATTCATTGGAAGGACTGATGCTGAAGCTGATGCTCCAGTACTTTGGCCACCTATGGGAAGAGCAGACTCATTGAAAAAGACCCTGATGCTGGGAAAGACTGAAGGCAGGAGGAGAAGGGGATGACAGAGGATGAGATGGTTAGAATTCAATGCACATGAGTTTGATCAAACTCCAGGAGATGGTGAAGGACAGGGAAGCCTGGTGTTCTGCAGTCCATGGGGTTGCAAAGACTCGGCCATGACCGAGTGACTGAACAACAAAACTAAAGTTTCTCAGTGTAGACAAAATAGTATTACACTGGAAGAAGATGTCATTGAGAACTTTCACAGGTATAAGGAGAAGTCAGTGCCTGGCTTCAAAGTTTCAAAAAAACAAGCACACTTTCCTGACAGGGTCTAATGCAACTAGTGACTTTAAATTGAAGCCAGTGTTCATTTACTATTCCAAAAATCACAGGGCCCTTAAGAATTACACTATTTTCTATTCTGTCTGTGCTACAGAAATGGAAAAACAAAGCCTGGTTGACAGTAGATCTGTTTGCAACATTGTTTAGTAGATGCTTTAAGCCTACTCTAGAGATCTACTGCTCAGAAGAAAAAAAAAAAAAAGATTCAAATATTACTTACTGCTCGTTGACAATGTAACTGATCACCAAAGAGCTCTGCTAAAGATGCACATTGAGACATATGCCATTTTCACACCTCCTGACACAGAACCTATCCTGCAGCCCACAAGGAGTTATTTCACTTTTCAAGTTTTATTAGTTAAGAAATACCTATTATAAGATTGTACCTGTCATAGACAGTGATTTCTCTGATGAACCTGGATGAGGTCAGGTGAAAACCAGGAAAAGATTCAGGAAAAGATTCATTCATTCAAAATGGTATTTTCTAGATACAATTAGTGATGTTCATGATTCATGGAAAAGACCAAAATATCAACAAGAGCTTGCAAACAGTTGTTTTCAACCCTCACAGATGACTTTGAGGGATTCAAGTCTTCAGTGGGGGAAGGAACTGCTGGTGTAGTGAGTGAAATAGCGAAGAACTAAAATTAGAAGTGCAGTCTGAATATATCACTGCATTTCTACAAATCTCATGATAAACACTTACAAATGAGATGCTTCTTGCGTATGAACAAAGTACTTTCTTGAGATGAAACCTGTAACTGCTGAAGATGCTGAGCAGATGTTGAAATGACAATAAAGAGTTTAGAATATTATGCAAGCCTAGCTGATAAAGCAGTGGCAAGTTTGGGAGGGCTCACTCCAATTTTTTTTTAAGTTCTCTTGTGGGTAAAATACTATCAAACAGCACCGCCTGTTACAGGGAAATCATTCATGAATGGAAGAGTCCCCCAGTGTGGCAAACTTCACTGTTGCCTTATTTTAAGAAACTGCCACAGTCACTCCATCCTTTGGAAACCACTACCCTAATTATTCAGCAACAATCAACATTGAGGCATGACCCTCCTTCAGCAAAAAGACTACAAATAGCTGAAGGCTGAGATGATGGCTAGCATGTCTTAGCAATAAAGTGTTTTTATATATGTAAATAAGGGTATGTACATCATTTAAGACATAGTGACACTGAAAACTTAACAAGTTATAGTTTAGACCAAACATAACTGGAAAACTGAAAAACTCAAGTAACTTTATTGTGCTATTTGCTTTGCTGTGGTGTTCTAAAACCAAACCCACAATATATTTGCGGTATGCCCAAATATATAAATAAAAAGTCAAGTTACTACTGTTTCAAACTAAATTGATATAAATATAAGATATCATGATCACCAGTATAATTTAAAATGAAAATTTTTTTTAATGAAAAAGGTATACTAGAAGACCAAACACAAAGGAAGGCAGTGATGGAGACATTAAGCAACAAAGAAGATCATGGTAGCAGTGTTTACAATAGCCGAACCACTGCTGTTCAGTCGCGAAGTTGTGTCCAACTTTGTGACCCCATGGACTGTAGAATGCCTGGCTTTCCTGCCCTCCACTATCTCTAGGAGTTTGCTCAAACTCATGTCCACTGAGTCATGATGCCATCCAACATCTCATTCTCTGTCGCTCCTTTTTCCTCCTGTCCTCAATCTTTCCCAGCATCAGGGTCTTTTCCGTGAGTTGGCTCTTTGCATCAGGTGGTCAAAGTATTGGAACATCAGCATCAGTCCTTTTGATGAATATTTGGGTTTGATTTCCTGTAGGATAGATTGGTTTGATCTCCTTGCTGCCCAAGACTCTCAAGAGTCTTTTCCAGCACCACAATTATAAATCATCAGTTCTTCAGCATTCATCCTTCTTTATGGTCCAACTTTCACATCAATATATGACGACTGGAAAAACCACAGCTTTGACAATAAAGGCCTTTGTCAGCAAAGTAATGTCTTTGCTTTTTAATATGCTGTCTAGGTTTGTCATAGCTTTCTTTATAAGGAGTAGGAGTTTTTTTAATTTTGTGGCTGTAGTCACGAAAATCACTACAAACTGTGGAAAATTATTCAAGAGATGGGAATACCAGACCATCTTACCTGCCTCTTGAGAAATCTGTATGCAGGTCAGGAAGCAACAGTGAGAACTGGATATGGAACAACAGACTAGCTCCAAATAGGGAAAGGAGTACTTCAAGGCTGTATACAGTCACCATGCTTATTTAACTTCTATGCAGAGTACATCACGAGAAACACTGGGCTGGAGGAAGCACAAGCTGGAATCAAGACTGCCAGGAAAAATATCAATAACCTCAGATATACAGATGATACCACCCTTATGGGAGAAAGTGAAGAAGAACTAGAGTCTCTTGATGAAAGTGAAAGAGGAGAGTGAAAAAGTTGGCTTAAAACTCAACATTCAGAAAACTAAAATCATAGCATCTGGTCCTAGCACTTCATGGCAAACAGATGGGGAAACAGTGGTTGACTTTATTTTTGGGGGCTCCAAAATCACTGCAGATGGTGACTGCATCCATGAAATTAAAAGATGCTTGCTCCTTGGAAGAAAAGTTATGACCAACCTAGACAGCATATTAAAAAGCAGAGATATTACTCTGCCAACAAAGGTCTGTCTAGTCAAAGCTATGGTTTTTGCACTAGTCATGTATGTTTGTGAGAGTTGGGCTATAAATATAAAGAAAGCTGAGCACCGAAGAATTGATGCTTTTGAACTGTGGTGTTGGAGAAGACTCTTGAGAGTCCCTTGGACTGAAAGGAGATCCAACCAGTCCATCGTAAAAGAGACCAGTCCTGAATATTCATTGGAAGGACTGATGCTGAGGCTAAAACCCCAATCCTCTGGCCACTTGATATGAAGAACCTACTCACTGGAAAAGCCCCTGATGCTGGGAATGATTGAAGGCAGGCGAAGAAGCGGACTACAGAGGATGAGATGGTTGGATGGCATCACCAACTCAAAGGACATGAATTTGAGTAAACTCTGGAAGTTGGTGATGGACAGGGAGGCCTGGCATGCTGCAGTCCATGGGGTCGCAAAGAGGTGGACACAATTGAGCGACTGAGCTGAACTGGAAAAACCACACCTTTGACTATATGGACCTTTGTCAGCAAAGTGGTATCTCTGCTTTTTAATACACTGTCTAGGTTTGTCACAGCTTTCTTTATAAGGAGTAAGAGCTTTTCAATTTCATGGCTGCAGTCACTGTCCACAGTGATTTTGGAGCTCAGTGGAAAATGTCACTGTTTCCACTTTTTTCTCCACCTATTTGCAATGAAGTGATGGGACCAGATGCCGTGATCTTAGTCTTTTGCATGCCGAGTTTTAAGCCAGGTTTTTCACTGTCTTTTTTCACCCTCATCAAAAGGCCCTTTAGTTCTTCTCTGCTTTCTGCCATTAGAGTAGTTTCATCTGCATATCTAAGATTGCTGGTATTTTTCCTGGCAATCTTGATTCTGGCTTGTGATTCCTCCAGCCCTGAATTTCACATGATTACTCAGCATATAAGTTAAAAAAGCAGGGTGACAACATAGAGCCTTGAGGTATTCCCTGCCCCATTTTGAACCAGCCATGACATGGAGGCAACCTAAATGTCCACTGATTGAGGAATGGATAAAGGAATGGATAAATATCACACACAGTGTAATATTACTAAGCCATTAAAAAGAATGAAATAACACCATCTGCAACAACATGGATGGACCTACAAAGTGTCATACTGAGTGAACTAAGTCACACAGAAATATTATATAACATCCCTTATATGTGGAATCTGAAAAGAAATGATACAAATGAACTAACTTACAAAACAGATACTCACAGACTTAGAGAACCAATTTCTCATTGCCAGGGTGGGGATGGGAGAAAGGGAGAATTATGGAGTTTGGCGTGGACATACAGCATAGTGCTGTATTTAAAATGCATAAACAACAAGGACCTACTGTACAGCACATGGAGCTCTACTCAATGTTATGTGCCAGCCTGGATGGGAGGGGAGTTTGGGGGAGAATGGAAACAGGTATATGTATGGCTAAGTCCCTTTGCTGTTCACCTGAAAATATCACACTATTGTTAATCAGCTACACCCCAATACAAACTTAAAGAAAAATGAAGATATAAGACAAGCAGGAAAGAAAAAAAAAGCAGTGTCAAAAGTCTTTCCTTATCAAGCATGCATGCTCACTCAGTTGTGTTGGACTCTTTGCAACCCCATGGACTGTGGCCATAGTTGGTGATTTCAATACACCACTTTCCAAAAAAAAAAAAAAAACCAAAAACCAAGATCCACACATAAGATTAATAAGGCAATAAAGGACTTGAACAACAGACACCATAAATCAAACAGACCTAACAGACATGTAAGGAACACTCCACCCAAAAACAGAATACCCCTTTTTCTCAAATGCACATACAGCTTCTACAGCATAGCTGATTAGGCCACAAAAAAGTCCCAGCAACTTTTAAAAGCTTGAAATCATAGAAACTGTATTCCTAGAGCAGAAAGAAAAGGAAGTAGAAATCAGTAATAGGAGAGAGACTGGAAAATTTGCAAATATGTGGAAAATAAACAGCATACTCTTAAATTACTGAGTTAAAGAAGAAATGACAAGTTAGAATACTATGAGAATAGTGAAAACAAAGACACTATATGTCAAAATTTATGAGACACATCAAAAGCAGTGCTCAGAGGAAAATATAACTGTAAACACCCACGTTAAAAAAAAACTGTGTCAATTCAATAACCTAACTCTCTACCTTAATGAAAAGCAAACTAAAACTGTGTGCGTTTTATGTCACTGCAGTCATGTCTGACTCTTTGCGACCCAATGGACTATAGTCCTCCAGGCTCCTCTGTCCATAAGATTTTACAGGCAAGACTACTGGAGTGGGTTACCATGCCCCGCTCCAGAGGATCTTCCTGACCCAGGCACCAACCTGCATCTCTCATGTCGCCTGCATTGGCTAGTAGATTCTAGCGCCACCTGGGAGGCCCAAATTAAACCTGAAGGCAGCAAAAGTTATGAAATAATAAAAATAAAAGGAGAAATAAACAAGAGTAGAGAAAGAATATACAAGGCTAAAATTTGATTTTTTTAACGTATTTACTTTATTGACAAACTTTCAGACTCAGAAAGTAAAAAAGAGAGAAGATGCAAATAACCACACTCATAAATTAAAGCAGGAATATTCCTATCAACCTTACAGAGAAGTAGGTTCCTGCAGCAAGCCACTGCTGATCCATGCCTCCAACCTCTCCAACACTAGCAATTCCCTCACCAGGGATAGAACCCATGGTCCTGGCAGTGGAAATGTGGAACTCTAACCACTGGACCACCAGAGAAGTCCCTCTAATGGAACATTTTCATATCAAGTATTTCAAATTAATGAAGCTCTAACTTCATTAAAGTGTGTGCACTGTCCAAGTTGTCATCATGCACACGGCGTGTAGAACACTAAATGGAACTTAGTGTTGAACTGAACTGAACTCAGCCAGGAATTCAACCTACATGAACACTTGACATCAGGACCTCTACCTATCACTGAGCCTACAAGGATCCCCACCCTGCCATCCTGGTCTGAGCCCCATGCCAACTGGCTCCTAAGCCCTGTGCAGCTGCTCTGGGTGAAGAGATACGAGCTTCTCCCACAGTTCCATGGCCTGTCTTCAAATGACCAAAGCAGACAAGCAGATGGTAGAATATCTGAGGAGGGACAGGATGTGCTGATATGATGCACATTCTCTGTCTGCCTCTGAGGACAAGTTGGGACCAGTAAGACCCAACCCTGGATAGGCCATTGATGCTGGAGACTGTGGCTTGGAGGCTTTGAATACTCCTAGGGGTTCTGCTCCTGACTGCTGAGGGGACCAGGTCTCCATTTAGGGAATACTAGGAACATTCAGGAAAGCTCTGCACTGGGGTTTTTCAAACTTTGGTGTGTATCAGAATTACCTGAAAGTCTTTGTGGAATACAACTGCTAGATCCCATCCCCAGGGTCTGATTCAGTAGGTATGGGGTGTAACTCAAGAATCTACATTTCTTTTTTTTTTTTTTTCAGCCACGCCATGCAGTTTGCTACATGTGTTCCCTGACCAGGGATTGAACCCATGCCCTTGGCAGAGAAACCAGAGTCCTAATCACTGGACTTTCAGGGAAATCCCAAGAATCTGCATTTCTAACGGTGCCCAGATGATACTGACATTGCTGGTGGGGAACCATACTTTGAGAACTATTGCTATAGAGCCTGCAAGTGTTTCCTAACAGGATCTGATTAAAGGAATTTTAAATTTATATATTTATTTATAAATCCCCCCTTTCTTAAATTTCTAGAATTAAAAACCTTACAGAAATAAAAAAGATTATAAGAGAATAGGAAAAAATTACATGCCAATAAACTGCATAACCTATACTGAATGGCTCAAGGAAAAATAAAAGATTAGAACAAACCTGTAACATTCAAAGAGAATCAGGTATCAAAACCTCCCAATAAAAAAATCCAGAATCAGATGGTTACACTAGTGAATTCTACAAGCAATTTAAATAAATAACACTGATCATTCTCAAAGTCTTCCTAAAAATATACAAGGAAGATTTCCTAACTCAATCTACGAAGCTAGCATTTCTTCTATATAAAAGAAAGACAGTGCCCCCCCCCCAAAAAAAAACCCTACAGAACAATTTCTCCTGTAAATATAAATGCAAAAATTTTCAAATAGCAAACATACAACTACCTATTAAACATAATATATACCATGGGCAAGGGGGGCTTACCCAAGAATGCCAAAGTTGTTCAACATTAGAAAATCAATGTAATAAGATACATTATTAGAAAGTAAAAAAGAACCACAAAATCATCTCAAATTAAGACAACAAGTATTTCACAAAATCTCGAGGGACATCAAAGAGCCAAAACATTCCTTCATGATAAAAACATTCAAAAAACTAGGAAACTGAATAGACTTTCTTATGAAAAACACGTAACTAATTTCATACTCTGTTGAACGACTAAAATAAAAGCTATCCCCCCTAAAATCAAGAAGTCAACAATGTCCATTTTTACCCTGGTTTTCAACAAATTAGTGTATGTTGAAGCAGAACAATTATGCAAGAAAGAGACATAAATCACATCCAAGTAGGAAAAGAAGTAAAACTATTCAGACATGACATAATCCTTTATATATAGAAAATCTTACAGAATTGAAAATAGTCAAATACTAGTTGAAAATGGCATCACTTGACTCAATGGACATGAGTTTGAGCAACCTCCTGGAGATAGCCAACAACAGGGAAGCCTGGTGGGCTGCAGCCCATGGGGTCGCAAAAAGTTGGACACATCTAAGAGACTGAACAAGTTGAAAAAAACTTGTAGGTGGAAGAAAACATACAAAAATGAACTCTTTTTCAGAACTAATAAATTTAACAATGTAGGAGGATAAAAAATACTGTTTTTATACAGTGACAATTAGAAACAACGAAAGGGAAGAAAATCACATTTATAGTTGCATTAGAATAAAGGAAACATTTTCAAAAGAAATTTAACCAAGGTAAAAGATTTGTTCATAGATGGGAAGACAATATTATAAGGATGTCACTAGGTATTCAAAACAATCTACAGATTCAATACTGTTATTATCAAAATCTTAATTCGTTTATACGGAAAATCTCATCCAAAATTCTTATGGAATCTCATGGAAAGGACCTTTTAAAGCCAAAATGATCTTGGAAAGAGAGACCAGAGTTGGAAGTCTCACACTTCTAGAGTTCAAATTTCACCACAAAGTGACAGTAATCCAAACACTGTGATACAAGTATATAGACAAACATACAAACCAAAAGAAAGGCGCTTCCAGAAATAAATCCTCACATATTTGGTCAAACGGATTCTGGCAAGCAAACCAAGATCATGCAAATAAGGGAAACACTGTCTTTTCAAAAAAATGGTGCTGGGAAAAATAGATATTCACATACAGGAAAAAAAGGAATTGAACCCTGGTCTTACATCATACACAAAAATCAACTGAAAATGGATCAAACACCTAAGTGTAAAAAAATTATAAAACTTCTTAAAGAAACACTAGTGCAAAAGCATCATGACAGTAGATTTGGAAATGATTTCTTGGCTGTGACACGAAAGGCACAGGCAACGAAAGAAAAAATAAGATAGATTTCATCAAAATAAAACAAAACTTTTCTGCATCAAAGGACTTTATCAACAGAGTCAGAAGGCAACCAAAGAATAGTAAAGAAAATTTGCAAATCATTTATCTGGTAAGAAATCTAGTATCCAGAATACAAAGATGACCCTTGAACAACACAGGGCTTATAAGGTTCAACCACCCACACACTTGAAAAATCACATATAACTTCACAGATGGCCCTCTATATCCACAGTTATGCAGATACAGATTCAACCAACTGTAGACGGTGTTTAGTACTATAGGATGCATTTATTGAAAAAATTCTATGTTTAAGTGGATTCACATAATTCATATTCATGCTGTTCAAGAGTCCACTGTAATTTCTTATTATCCAATTACACCAAAAGAGAAAAAAAAAACAATTAAAAAGAAATTGTCAGAACGTCCCTGGAGGTTCAGTGGTTGGCAGTCCACCTGCCAATTCAGGGGACCTAGGTTCATCCCCAGGTCCTGGAAGATCTCACATGCCTTGGAGCAAATAGGCCTCTGCACCACAATTACTGAGTCTGTGCTCTAGAGTCTGAGAGCTGCAACTACTATACTCGTGAATCTGAAGCCCATGCTCCACAACAAGACAAACCAGGATAATGAGAAGCCCAGGCACCACAACAAAGAGGAGCTTCAGCTCAGCACAATTAGAGAATGCTGCCTGCAGCACCAGGACCCACCACAACCAAAAATAAATATTTTTTTTAATGGTCAAAGGACTCAAAGAGACACTTCTCCAAAGAAGATACATTATTGGCCAATAAGCATATCAAGAGTTGAGGCTCAACTTATTAGAGAAATGAACATCAAAACCACAATGCAAGAATATTTTCCAGTTTTGAGGATGGCAATAATCACAAAATGGAATATAACAAATACGAGAAAATCTTTGTCATCTCCGGTTAGGTAATAAGTTCTTACATGTTGACATCGAAAGTATCATTCATTAAAAAAAAAAGAGAGAGATTAACTAGACTTAATCTTTTTTCTCTGAAAAAGACACAAATTTTAAAAAGTCACACACTAAGAGAAAATACTTTCAAATCATGTAATTGAAAAAGAACTTATAGGAAGAAAACTTTCAAACCTCAAATATAAGACAGAAAACAGTTCCTTTTCTCCCCACAGGTGAAGGATTTGAACAGACACTTCAACAAACAACATAAAAGGGTGAAATATATTTCCAGTGGATGCTCTTTTCCATTCCTTTGTTGTTTTAGTCTATTAAGTTGTATCTAATTCTTTTGTGATCCCATGGCCTACTGCCCGCCAGGCTCCTTTGTTCATGGGATTTCCCAGGCAAGAATACTGGAGTGGGTTGCTATTTCCATCTCCAGGTGATCTTCCCATTAGGGAAATGGAAACTAGAACTGACATGAGATACTACTACATACATATGAGCATGACTAAAATTAAAAAGACCATTTCAGTTGTTGGTAAGGAGTCAGAACAACTGGAAAACTCACACATAGCTGGAAGGAATGGAAAAATGGCAGAATCCCTTTGAAAAACAGTTCAGTAAACAGACACTAACTATTAATATATAACTAAGCAGCTAAAGTTGAACAGCACTATTAAGACCTACAAGACATTTTAGAACTAACACCCAAAAAAGATGTCCTTTTCATTGTAAGGGACTGGCAAACAAAAGTAGGAAGTCAAGAAACCCCTGGAGTAACAGGCAAATTTGGCCTTGGAGTACAGAATGAAGCAGGACAAAGGCTAATAAAGTTCTGCCAAGGGGACACACTGGGCATAGCAAACACACTCTTCCAACAACACAACAGAAGACTCTACACATGGACATCACCAGGTGTTCAACAACAAAATCAGACTGATTATATTTGTTGCAACCACAGACGGAGAAGCTCTATACAGTCAGCAAAAACAAGACTGGGAGCGGACTGTGGCTCAGATCATGAATTCCTTATTGCCAAATTCAGAATTAAATTGAAGAAACTGGGCAAAACCACTAGACCATTCAGGTATGACCTAAATCAAATCCATTATGATTATACACAGAAAGTGAGAAATAGACTTAAGGGACTAGATGTAATAGAGTACCTGATGAACTATGGACAGAGCTTTGTGACACTGTACAGGAGACCGGAATCAAGACCATCCACAAGAAAAAGAAATGAAAAAAAACCAAAATGGCTGTCTGAGGAGGTCTTAAAAATAGCTGTGAAAAGAAGAAAAGTGAAAAGCAAAGGAGAAATGGAGAAATACACCCATTTGAATGCAGAGGTCCACAGATAGCAAGGAGAGATAAGACAGCACTCCATAGCGATCAATACAAAGAAATAGAATGTGAAAAACTAGAGATAACTGCGGATTCATGTCAATGTACAGCAAAACCAATACAGTATTGTAAAGCAAAATAAAGTAAAACTAAAAATTAAAAAAATAAAAACTAGAGATCACTACAGAAAATTAGAGACACAAAGGGAACACTTCATGCAAAGATGGGCTCAACAAAGGACAGAAAACGTACAGAGCTAACAGAAGGAGAAGATATTATGAAGAGGTCGCAACAATGCACAGAACTGTACAAAAAAGATCTTCATGACCCAGATAATACAATGGCGTGATCACTCACAGGAAAGCCTAGAGGAGCCATCCCACGTTGAAGGTCAGGAAGGGCGGCGGTAAGGAGATCCCCTGGTCCAAGGTAAGGAGCAGCAGCTACACTTTGCTGGAGCAGCCATGAAGAGATACCCCACGCCCAAGGTAAGAAAACCCAGGTAAGATGGTACGTGTTGCAACAGGGCATCAGAAGGCAGACACACTGAAACCATCGTCACAGAAAACTAGTCAATCTAATCACACTAGGACCACAGCCTTGTCTAACTCAATGAAACCAAGCCATGGCCGTGGGGCCACATAAGACGGGTGGGTCATGGTGGAGAGGTCTGACAGAATGTGGTCCACTGGAGAAGGGAATGGCAAACCACTTCAATATTATTGCCTCGAGAACCCCATGAACAGTATGAAAAGGCAAAATGATAGGATACTGAAAGAGGAACTCCCCAGGTCAGTAGGTGCCCAATACCCTACTGGAGATCAGTGGAGAAATAACTACAGAAAGAATGAAGGGATGGAGCCAAAGCAAAAACAATACCCAGTTGTGGATGTGACTGGTGATAGAAGCAATGTCAGATGCTGTGAAGAGCAATATTGCATAGGAACCTGGAATGTCAAGTCCATGAATCAAGGCAAATTGGAAGTGGTCAAGCAAGAGATGGCAAGAGTGAACGTTGACATTCTAGGAATCAGAGAACTAAAATGTACTGGAATGGGTGAAATTAACTCAGATGACCATTATATCTACTATTGTGGGCAGGAATCCCTCAGAAGAAATGGAGTAGCCATCATGGTCAACAAAAGAGTCCGAAATGCAGTACTTGGATGTAGTCTCAAAAACGACAGAATGATCTCTGTTCGTCTCCAAGGCAAATCATTCAATATCACAGTTATCCAAGTCTATGCCGCAACCAGTAATGCTGAAGAAGCTGAAGTTGAACGGTTCTATGAAAACCTACAAGATCTTTTAGAACTAACACCCAAAAAAGATATCCTTTTCATTGTAGGGGACTGGAAGGCAAAAGTAGGAAGTCAAGAAACACCTAGAGTAACCGGAACATTTGGCCTTGGAATATGGAATGAAGCAGGGCAAAGACTAATAGAGTTTTGTCAAGAAAATGCACTCGTCATAGCAAACACCCTCTTCCAACAACACAAGAGAAGACTCTACACATGGACATCACCAGATGGTCAACACCGAAATCAGATTGATTACATTCTTTGCCGCCAAAGATGGAGAAGCTCTATACAGTCAACAAAAACAAGACCGGGAGCAGACTGTGGCTGAGATTATGAACTCCTTATTGCCAAATTCAGGCTTAAATTGAAGAAAGTAGGGAAAACCGCTAGACCATTCAGGTACGACCTAAATCAAATCCCTTATGATCATACAGTGGAACTGAGAAATAGATTTAAGGGCCTAGATCTGATAGATACAGTGCCTGATGAACTATGGAATGAGGTTCGTGACATGGTACAGCAGACAGGGATCAAGACTATCCCCATGGAAAAGAAATGCAAAAAAGCAAAGTGGCTGTCTGGGGAACCTTACAAATAGCTGTGAAAAGAAGAAAGGCGAAAAGCAAAGGAGAAAAGGAAAGATATAGGCATCTGAATGCAGAGTTCCAGAGAATAGCAAGAAGAGATAAGAAAGCCTTCTTCAGTGATCAGTGCAAAGAAATAGAGGACAAGAACAGAATGGGAAAGACTAGAGATCTCTTGAAGAAAATTAGAGATACCAAGGGAATATTTCATGCAAAGATGGGCTCGATAAAGGATAGAAATGGTATGGAAGAATAGATGCTTTTGAACTGCGGTGTTGGAGAAGACTCTTGAGAGTCCCTTGGACTGCAAGGAGATCCAACCAGTCCATTCTGAAGGAGATCAGCCCTGGGATTTCTTTGGAAGGAATGATGCTAAAGCTGAAACTCCAGTACTTTGGCCACCTCATGCGAAGAGTTGACTCATTGGAAAAGACTCTGATGCTGGGAGGGATTGGGGGCAGGAGGAGAAGGGGACAACAGAGGATGAGACAGCTGGATGGCATCACAGAATTGATGGACGTGAGTCTGAGTGAACTCCGGAAGATGGTGATGGACAGGGAGGCCTGGCGTGCTGCGATTCATGGGGTTGCAAAGATTGGACACAACTGAACGACTGAACTGAACTGATCACTCACAAGAGCCAGACATCCTGGAATGTGAATGAAGTTCACTGGACGTTAGGAAGCATTACTATGAACAAAGCTAGTGGAGGTGATGGAATTCCAGTGGAGCTATTTCAAATCTAAAAATGATACTGCACTCAATATGTCAGCAAATTTGGAAAACTCAGCAGTGGCCACAGGACTGGAAAGGGTCATCTATCATTCCAATCCCAAAGAAAGGCAATGCCAAAGAATGCTCAAACAACCGCACAATTGCACTCATCTCACACGCTAGTAAAGTAATGCTCAAAATTCTCCAAACCAGGCTTCAGCAACACGTGAACCGTGAACTTCTGGATGTTCAAGCTGGTTTTAGAAAAGGCAGAGGAACCAGAGATCAAATTGCCAACATCTGCTGAATCATGGAAAAAGCAAGAGAGTTCCAGAAAAACATCTATTTCTGCTTTATTGAGTATGGCAAAGCCTTTGACTGTGTGGATCACAATAAAGTGTGGAAAATTCTGAAAGAGATGGGAATACCAGACCACCAGACCTGCCTCATGAGATACCTGTATGCAGGTCAGCAAGCAACAATGAGAACTGGACATGGAACAACAGACTGTTTCCAAACAGGAAAAGGAGTACATCAAAGCTATATACTGTCACCCTGCTTACTTAACTTATATGCAGAGTACATCATGAGAAAGCCTGGGCTGGATGAAGCACAAGCTGGAATCAAGACAGCTGGGAGAAATGTCAATAACCTCAGATATGCATATGACACCACCAGATATGCAGAAATTAAAGAACTAAAGAGCCTCTTGATGAAAGTGAAAGAGGAGAGTGAAAAAGTTGGCTTAAAGCTCAACATTCAGAAAACTAAGATCATGGCATCTGGTCCCATCACTTCATGACAAATAGATGGGGAAACAGTGGAAACAGTGCCTGACTTCATTGTGGGGGGCTCCAAAATCACTGCAGGTGGTGACTGCAGCCATGAAATTAAAAGACACTTACTCCTTTGGAAGGAAAGTTATGACCAACTAGACAGCACATTAAAAAGCAGATCCATTACTTTGTCAACAAAGGTCTGTCTAGTCAAGGCCGTAGTCATGTATGGATGTGAGAGTTGAACTATAAAGAAAGCTGAGCACCAAAGAATTGATACTTTTGAACTGTGGTGTTGGAGAAGACTCTTGAGAGTCCCTTGGACTGCAAGGAGATCCAACAAGTCCATCCTAAAGGATATCAGTGCTGGGTATTCATTGGAAGGACTGATGTTGAAGCTGAAATTCCAATACTTTGGCCACCTGATGTGAAGAGCTGACTCATTTGAAAAGACTCTAATGCTGGGAGGGATTGGGGGCAGGAGGAGAAGGGGACGACAGAGGACGAGATGGTTGGATGGCATCACCAACTCATGGACATGAGTTTGCATAAACTACCGGAGTTGCTGATGGACAAGGAGGACTGGCATGCTGCGATTATGGGGTCGCAAAGAGTCAGACACGACTAAGAGACTGAACTGAACTGAACTGAAAGCAATGCCACTCCTAGGTAGCAAAGTGCAAAGAAAGCTTATGTTCTTACCAAAAAAGTGCATTAATAATCAAATGCTTGTAGTAATTTATTCATAACTGCCAGAAACTGTAAACATCCCCAAAGTGAATGTGAAAGTGAAGTTGCTCAGTCGTGTCCGACTCTTTGCAACCCCCATGGCCTGTAGCCTATCAGGCTTCTCGGTCCATGGGATTTTCCAGCAAGAATACTGGAGTGGGTTACCATTTCCTTCTCCAGGAGATCTTCCCAACCCAGGGATTGAACTTGGTTCTCCCACACTGCAGGCAGACGCTTTAGTGTCTGAGCCACTAGGGAAGTCCAAACATCTCCATAACTACCCTGAATTAAAAGATTATAAATATATGATTAGCACATTCACAAGATGGAATACTATTCAACAATGAAATGAATCTCAAGTACACAGACTATGTACTTACTGTAGAATTCCACTTACAAGACATTGTGAAAAAACCAGAGAGCACAGAACAGACCAGTGGTTGTTAGAGAGTGGGGTAAAAGAGGACTGACTAGAAAGCGACAGCATAATAGAATCTGGGGATTGAACAACATATCCAAATTACAACTTTACTTTTAAATCCGACAAGGATCTTCTGCAGAAACTCATTTAATTCTCAAATAATATCTCAAATAACTGATATAATTCTCAAAACAGAAAGGAACTAAAATGAGTAACTACAATATTTTGAAAGAGAAAAAGTGAGAAGAAACAAAATACATGATTCCTGTAAGTATACAAACTTACACAAGTTTAATAAGAAATACAAATATGGAATGCTTTACATGTTTATATGCAATTTACATTTTTTACTTGGAAAAAGCACTGTGGAAATTCTACACCATTTGTTAATACTTAAGTGTCATAAGTGTATTTAACCCATTCCTTGGGTTAAATATACTTTAAACTTATATAAACACAGTATGGGGCTTCACTGGTAGTTCAGCTCTTAAAGAATCCACGTGCAATGTAGGAGACTTGCATTGGATCCCTGGGTGGGGAAGATCCCCTGGAGAACAAAACGGCAACCCATTTCAGTATTCTTGTCTGGGAAACTCTGTGGACAGAGGAGCCTGGAGGGCTACAGTCCGAGGGGTTGCAAGAGTCGGACACAACTGAGCAGCTAAGCATAAACCTACTATAGTTTTAGTTGTATACCAATACAACTTTAAAAGGCAGAACACTCAGCTTACCTTCCTGCATTTAACATTCTTGTTCAGAAAATAAAGGCCACTGCTAGGTATTTTTTTTTCCTTAGGGGCTTCCCAGGTGGCACGAGTACTAAAGAACCTGCATGCCAATGTGGGAGACATCAGAGATATGAGTTCAATCCTTGAGTCAGGAGAATTTCTTGGAGGAGGGCAAGGCAACCCACTCCAGTATTCTTGCCTGGACAGAGCAGCCTGATGGGCGATGGTCCATTAAGCTGCAAAGAGTCAGACACAACTGAAGCAACTTAGCACATATGAACACCAGGTTTTGGGATCAAGAAACAAGAAGTCTAGTGATGGTTTACATCTGCAAAATTTTGAGAATCTCATTTTATGAGTACTTTACTTAAGTAAAATAATCCAGTGCACTCTTATTCTCTATTTCCCATTTTTAATTGTCATTTTATTTAACACAACCAACTTTGTCTTAGAAACCTATACATTTGGCTCTCTACAGCTCTAAAAAAATTTCCCTTGGTGGAGAAGTTATATAAAAATGATGCATACCAATCTTTCACTTAACATTTTACCATCCCTTAATCTTATTTCTGTTCTAATCACAGCTTTAAAACTCGTGTTTGCCAAGATAGCGACCACCATGAAGAAGGCAGCTGCAGAAGATGTCAATGTCACTTTTGAAGATCAACAAAAGATAAAAAAATTTGCATGGAATACATGTAGAATCACAGAGCTGAAGGAAGAAATAGAAGTAAAAAAGAAACAACTCCAAAATTTAGAAGATGCCTGTGAGGACATCATGCTTGCAGATGACTGCTTAATGACTTTGATGCTGGGAGGGATTGGGGGCAGGAGGAGAAGGGGATGACAGAGGATGAGATGGCTGGATGGCATCACCGACTCGATGAACATGAGTCTGAGTGAACTCTGGGAGTAGGTGATGGACAGGGAGGCCTGGCGTGCTGCGATTCATGGGGTCACAAAGAGTCAGACACGACCGAGCGACTGAACTGAACTGAAGCAATCAAAAAAAAAAAAAAAAAAACACCTCGTTTGTACTTACTACATTTTTCATAAGCCATTCTAAACATTTCCCTTATCATTCCAGCAGTCTTATAAATTTGTCATTGGTCATATAGTCCTCTTTTTCGTTTTTATAGTCACCCATAAATTGGTATCACTCTATAACTAACTTGCTATTGTTTTTCCTCTTTACTGATAACATCCAACACGCATTAAAGCATCTACCTACATGCTAGACACTGTGCTAAATTTCACTTTCAATAAAGAAAATTCCCCATTCTTTCTGAATTATGTTGGTTTTAAAGATGCATGCATGCTCAGCCGTGTCTAATTTTTTGTGACCCAACTATAGCCCATGAGGCTCATCTGTGCATGGGATTTTTTCCAGGCAAAAATACTGGAATGAGTTGCCTTGCCCTCCTCCAATGATCTTCCTGACCTAGGGATCAAATGCAAATCTCCTGCACTGGCAGGCAGTTTTTACCACTGAACCACCTGGAAAGATATTACACCTGAAAAAGCGTATCTCTCTCTCTCTCTCACTCTAAAGGTGCATTCCTCATCATCCCCAAGGTTATCTTCTAAGTTGAGCTGATTACTTCTTCTCAGGGCTCCTAACTCTTTCACTTCTCCCATCAGTTCTCACACTCAAAATACAATGTAAAAGAGTTGTTCCTATCATTTTGTCAAACTTCTGAGGGATAAACAATGGCAACAAAAATAGTAAAAAGTAGGCAGAAAATCAATAAAGACACAAGTGAACTCTATAACACAATCAATCAACTGTATTTAACTGACATCTCTAAACTGTTTCATTCAACAACAGCAGAATTCACATTTCTCTCAAGCTCACATGGAACCTTCATCAGAACAGACAACGTTCTAAGCCATAAAAAATTCCTTAACAAATGTGAAAAAGCAGAAATCATACAATGCATGCTCTCAGGCTACAATGGAATTAAATTAGAAATCATTAATAGATAGTTGGAAAAATCACAAAAGACCTGGAAATTAAACAACATGCTTCTAAATAGCACGAGTCAAAGGAGAAATCTCAACAGAAATTTAAAAACCTTTCAACTGAATGAATATGAAAATACAACTCATCAAAATTTTTAGGATGCAGCCAAAGCAGCTTGGAGAGAATTTATAGCACTGTGTGCATGTAGTAGAAAAGAAGAAAATCTACAATCAATCGTCTAAGCTTCCAATCTAAGAAACTGTTGGGGGAGGGGGAGCGGGGAGAGCAAAGTAAATAAAAACTAAGCATTAGAAAAGAAATAATAAAAACTAGAGCAAAAAGCAAAGAAGTTGTAAAACAGTAAGTCAACAATGATGGAAGTGACTAAAACCAAATACTGGTTCTTTGAAAAGATGTATAGAAATTAATAAACATCCACCTAGGCTAAGAAAAAAGGACACAGTATCAGAAATAAACGGAGTATCATTACAGAAAACGACAACACAAAAAGGGTAATAACAGAACACTGTGAGTATACTCACAAGGTGTGAAACCGAGATGAAATGGGCCCAATATGTGAAAGATAAAATATGCCAAAACTCACAAGAAACAGGCAATATAAACTGGCCTATATCTATAAAAGAAACTGCATCAATATTTTAAAACCTGCCATGACATAAAGAACCAAACCCAGATAGGTTCACTGGTAAATTCTAACAAACATTTAAGGAAGAATCTATAACCAATTCTCTACTTTATCTTCCGGAAGATGAAAGAAGAGGAGATACTTCCTACCTCATTTTATGGGACAGTATTACCCTAACATCAAAATTAGACAAACACACTGCAAGAAAATTACAGACCACTATCTCTCATCAACACAGATATAAAAGCCTCAACAAAATAATAGCAAATCAAAAAATTTTTAAGTATTTTAAAAATTACGCACCACAAGTGAAATTTATCCCAGGTACAGTTCAGTTCAGTTGCAACCCCAGTCATGAGCAACCCCATGAACTACAGCACTCCAGGCTTCCCCGTCCATCGCCGACTCTCAGAGCTTCCTCAAACTCATGCCCACTGATTTAGTAATGCCATCCAACCATCTCATCCTCTGTCAGCCCTTCTCCTCTTGCTTCAACATCAGTCCTTCCAATGAAAATTCAGGACTGATTTCCTTTAGGATGGACTGGTTTGACGTCCCTGCAATGCAAGGGACTCTCAAGAGTCTTCTCCAACACCACAGGTCAAAAGCATCAATTCTTTGGCGCTCGGCTTTCTTTATGGTCCAACTCTCACAACTACATATGACTACTGGAAAAACCACAGCTCTGACTAGAAGGACCTTTGTTGGCGAAGTAATGGTTCTGCTTTTTAATATGCTGTCTAAGTTGGCCATAGCTTTTCTTCCAAGGAGCAAGTGTCTTTTAATTTCGTGGCTGCAGCCACCACTTAGATGGTTTCCCTATTTGCCATAAAGTGATGGGACCAGATGCCATGATCTTAGTTTTCTGAATGTTGAGCTTTAAGCCAACTTTTTCATTCTCCTCTTTCACTTTCATCAAGAGGCTCTTTAGTTCTTCACTTTCTGCCATAAGGGTGATATCATCTGCATATCTGAGGTGATTGATATCTATTCTGGCAATCTTGATTCTAGTCTGTGCTTCATCCAATCCAGCATTTCACATGATGTACTCTGCATGTAAATTAAGGTAAGTAGGGTGATAACATACAGCCTTGACATACTCCCTTCCCAATTTGGAACCAGTCTGTTGTTCCATCTCCGGTACTAACTATTGCTTCTTGACCCACACAGAGGTTTCTGAGGAGGCAGGCAAAGTGATCTGGTATTCCCATCGCTTTAAGAATTTTCCATAGTTTGTTGTGATCCACAAAGTGTAACGCTTTGGTGTAGTCACTAAAGCAGATGTTCCAGATTATTTCTCTGGAACTCTCTTGCTTTTTCAATGATCCAATTGATGTTGGTAATTTGATCTCTGGTTCCTCTGCCTTTTCTAAATCCAGCTTGAACATCTGGAAGTTCTCAGTTCACATACTGTTGAAGCCTCACTTGGAGAATTTTGAGCTTTCCTATCATGTGAAAAGAGTCCAACTGTGCAGTAGTTTGAACATTCTTTAGCACTGCCCCTTTTTCAGATTAGAATAAAAACTGATCTTTTCCACTTCTGTGGTCACTGCTGAGTTTTCCAAATTTGCTGGCATACTGAGTGCAGCACTTTCACAGCATCATCTTTTAGAATCTGAAATAGCTCATCTGGAATTCCATCAACACCACTACCTTTGTTTGCAGTAATGCTTCCTAAGGCCCACTTGACTTCACACTCCAGGATGTTTGGCTCAAGGTGAGTGATCACATCACCACGGTTATCTGGGTCATGAAGACCTTTTCTGTATGGTTCTTCTTTGTACTCTTGTCACCTTTTTTTAAAAAATATCTTCTGCTTCTGTTAGGTCCATACCATTTCTGTCCTTTATTATGCCCATATTCGCATGAAATGCTCCAGTTATCTCTATAATTTTCTTTAAGAGATCTCTAGTCTTTTCCTCTATTTCTTTGCACTGATCAATAAGGAAGGCTTTCTTATCTCTCCTTGCAGTCTTTAACTCTGCATTCAGATGGGTATATCTTTCCTTTTCTCATTTGCCTTTGGCTTCTCCTCTTTTCTCAGTATTTGTAAGGACTTCTTGGGCAATCAGGCATTTTGCCTGTTTGCATGTTTTTTTCTAGGGAAAGGTTTTGATCACTGCCTCCTGAACAATGTCACAAAACTCTGTTCATAGTTCTTCAGGAACTCTATCAGAGCTAATCCTGTGAATCTCTTTGTCCCTTCCACAGTATAATTGTAAGGGATCTGACTTAGGTCATACCTGAATGGTCTAGTGGTTTTCCCTACTTTCTTCAATTTAAGTCTGAATTTTTCAATAAGGTGTTCATGATCTGCACCACATTCATCTCCCAGTCTTGCTTTTGCGGACTGTATAGAATTTCTCCGTCTTTGGCTGCAAAGAATATAATCAATCTGATTTCGGTACTGACCATCTGCTGATGTACATGTGTAGAGTTGTCTCTCGTGTTGTTGGCAAAGGGTGTTTCTACGACTAGTTCATTCTCATGGCAAAACTCTGTAAGCCTTTGCCCTACTTTATTTTGTACTCCAAAGCCAAACTTGCCTATTATTCCAGGTATCTTTTGACTTCCTACTTTTACATTCTAGTCCCCTATAATGAAAATGACATTTGGGCGGGAGGCGGGGGTGCTGTTAGTTCTAGGTCTTTTAGGTCATCATAGAACCGTTCAACTTCAGCTTCTTCAGCATCAGTGACTGGGGCATAGACTTGGATTACTGTGACACTGAATAGTTTGTCTTGAAAATGAACACCATGAACTGTAACCTTCCAGGCTCCTCTATCCATGGGATTCTCCAGGCAAGAATACTGGATTGGATTGCCATTTTCTTCTCCAAGGAATCCTCCCAACCTAGGAACAGAACCCTGGTCTCCTGCATTGCAGGCGGATTCTTTACCATCTGAGCCACCAACAAAGTCCTTTATCCCAGGTACACATGTCTAGTTAAATTTGAAAATCAAATAATGGAACCCATCACAACAAGAGGCAAAGAAGTAAAGCCACACAGTCTTATCAATAAATTCAGGAAAAACATTTTATAAAATCAAACACACATTCATAATTTTAAAAGAACTTTCACTAAACTAAAATAATTGGGAACTTCCTGAACTTACACCTAACACATACTTAATGGGAAGAACTAGCCCTCTTAAGAACAAAGCAAAGATATCTTTTACCACTCCTTTTGAACATTGTACTAGAAATTCAAGCTAAAGCAATAAGAAAAGGAAATAAAAGGTATACAGACTGGGAAGGAAGAAATCAAACTTTCTTTGTATGCAGATCACATGACTGTCTATATAGAAAACCTGAAAAAACTGAAAAGCCATTTTTCATATATAAAATGAACAAATGAAATTTGAAATTAATACACCATTTACATTGTTCAGTCGCTATGGCATGTCTGACTCTTTGCGACCCCAAAGACTGCAGCACACCAGACTCCTCTGTCCTCTACTATCTACCAGACTTTGCTCAAATTCATGTCTATTGATTCAGTGATGTTGTCTATCCATCTAACCATTTACATCAGCACCAGAAAAAAAGAGAAATATTTGAATATAAATCCAAAACAATATGGACAAGATCTAGACAAGGAAAACGCCAAAATTCCAATGAAAAATCTAAGAACTAAATATGTGCTCAGGTGCATCTTGATTCTTTGTGATCCCATATCCATCAGGCTCCTCTGTCCATGAAATCTGTCAGACAAGAATATTGGAGCAGGTTACCATTACCTACTCCAGGGGGATCTTTCCAACCCAGGGATGGAACCTGTGTCCTTTGAATCTCCTGCACTGTCAAGTGGATTCTTTACCACTGCGCCACCTGAGAAGCCCAAGAACTAAATAAGCAGATAGCTATTCCTGGTTCAAATAGGAAGACAAAACTGTCAAGATGTCAGTCCCATCTTGGTCCACAGATTCAACACATTCCCTGTTGACTGTATAACAAGTTAATTTCTATATATCAAAAACTGGTGCTAAAGTTGATTTGGTGGGCAAAAGATCTAGAATAGCCAAACAATATTCAAAATCAAGAACAAAATTAGAAGACTGATAATATCAGAATTTAAGATTTGCTTTAATACGTCTATAGTAATCAAGACTGTGACAGTAGCAAAAAAAATAGACAAGTAGATTAATAAAATAATATAGAGAGCCCAGAAGTTGACCCACCAAAATATAGTCAACTGATCTTTGACAACTGAACAAAAGTGATATAATGGAGAAAACATCATCTTTTCAACATATCATGCTAAAATTGGATATCCATGTGGGAAGAATAAGAAGAATTTAAACACAGATCTTATACCCTTCAAAAAATTAACTCAACATGGATCAAAGGACTAAATATAAACTCAAAAGTAAAACTCCTAAAATAACATATGGGAAAATCCAGATGACCCGGGTATGGTGATGACTTTTTAGTCATATGGTAATGACTTTTTAGATACAACACCAAAGGCACAAACTACGAGAGAAAAATGATTGTTAAACTGGACTTACTAGAATTAAAAACTTCTGCTCAGCAAAGGACTGTCAAGAAAATGAAAAGACAAGTCACAGGGAAATAATATTTCTCTAGACATTTTTGTTTAATATTTTCAATGTTTTTAATCTTTCTAATATCTTAAGTATCCAAAATATACAAAAAAGTGTTAAAACTCAATAAGAAAACAAATAACCTGTTTAAAATATGAGTATAAGACTCGAACACCTCACAAAGGAAACTACACAGCTGGCATATAAGCATATGAAAAGATACTTAACATCCTATGTCATTAGAGAACTGCAAATTAAAAAACAGTAAGATACTTCTACTCTCAGAATGGTGAAAAGCCAGAAGACTGACAAAACCAAATGCTGACAAGTAAACGGAACAACAGAAATTCACTGCTGGCAGGAAAACAAAATGGTATAGCAACTCTGGATGACAGTCTGGCAGTTTCTTACAAACTCCATATATTCTTACCATATGCTCCAGTAATCATGCTCCAAAGTATATATCCAAAGGAAGTAAAAACTCATCTCCACACATAAACCTACATAAAGATGTTTAGTAGTTTTATTCAAAATTGTGAAAACATGGAAGGAACCATGATGTTCTTCAGGAGGCGAATGGATAAATAAAACTGTGGTACATGCAGACAATGGAATATTACTCAGTACTAAAAGGAACAAGTCACCAAGTCATGAAAAGACACAGGAAAGTCATATGCATATTAGTAACTGAAAGAAGTCAATCTGAAACTGCCACATTCTCCATGATTTCAACTACACTGCATTCTTGACAAGGCAAAACTATGAGATGTTAAAAATACTAGTGGTTGCCTGGGATTACAGGGCAGAAGAGATAATAGGAGGAGCACAGAAGGTTTTTACAGCAGTAAAACTTTTTGTATGATACTATAATGATGGACACATGTAATGATATAGTTATAAAAAGCCATAGTTTATACAACACCAAAAGTGAACACTAACGTTCCACTATGGACTCTGGGTGATAAGGACATGTCAGTGTAGGTTCATCAATTAAACTCACGTATGTACCGACACAGTACAAGATGCTGATAGTGGAACAGACTGCATGCACATGGGGACCGGATTATATGGGATAGTCTCTGTATATTCCATTCAATTTTGCTGTGATCCTAAAATTGCTCTTGAATATAAAGTCTTTTTTTAGAAATAGTAAATAACTTATTAGCCAATTAAAGTTTTCCACAGAGTTAATTTATATCCTTGGTCAGTTTTCTGACCTCACACAGATTTAAGCACATGAGTACACACACAGATACAGAGGCATAATGCCCCATTTACTTAAATACACAGTGCCCCTATCTGTTTGACATGCACTGTGCCAAAGATGATGACAGGAAGAAAAATAAATTCAGAATATAATGACCAGCCTGTATTACACTTGCCTAAATAACACCCAGTTTTATTAATTCTCATTAACTGATTCAAGAACAAGGGTTAAAAAGCAATATCTATCGCACAGCTTATTTCCAATTACAGTCAGTATCACCTGTGGAGTACAAAGTTCTAGTCTTTAATCAGAGGAATTCACTCTCCAGGCAGACTTACAATCTAATTAATTCAGGCCCCTATTTTATCATACCTAAAATTTTATCTGAGCTGTCTTAGAGAATCTCTTAGCAGTGAGTGTGTATATACATACACATGTAGGTAGATGGTAGTGGGTGGCACATGATTTGCAAAGCAAAACGATGATTAAAATGGGGTTTCCGAAACTGTGGACTTCTCCAGTGATCCAGAGTTTAAGAATCCACCCTGCAACGCAGGAGACAAGGATTCAATCCCTGGTTAGCAAACTAGGATCCCACACGCTATAGGGCAACTGAGCCCTCACACAACTAGAGAGCCCATGCATTTTTCGCAACGAAGATCTTGCATGTCGCAGGTGGGACCTGAAGTACTAATCTGTACCAACATAGAAGTGTTACACTCACTCACTCTTTTAACTAGAATTATGATTGTTACCTATGTTCATGATAGCAAATTAAAGATATTAAGAGAAAAAAATTTTCTAATACATAAATGTATACATCATACTATAAAGAATTTAAGTAATTTCAATCAAGAAAACAAAGTACCAATCTCTTTTCTAAGTAAAAGTAGCCTACAAATGAGAAAATTTTTCAAGTTCTTTTAGTGAATAAAAAGAATGTCAAAATAGAATTCAAACCTCCAAGTTACACAGCAATTCCTACTACAAGATGATGCAAATAGGAAAAAGGCATTATGACACAGGAAATGGAGAAGTAATAAACTTTAGAAAACATTAATCCTCAAAATCTCAAATATTAAAGAGACCAGACAATTTACACCAAAATTGAATTACATGCTCACTGAGATAGTTCACTGGTAACAGCAAGTTGACTTGTTCATTAGTCCTCTTTTTCTCTTCAAATATTCTAAAAAAGTATCCCCTTCTTTTACCATCTCCAGGTAACAAAGCCTTAAAATCAAAAGGAATTATATATAGCAAAGGGCTTCAAGAATTTGGGCCCTGGATCCAGATCATCTGGGCCTTAAGCTTTCTAACTCTGTAACTCACTATGCCTCAGTATTCTCACCTCTCAAACAGGAATAATAAAACTAAAGAGAAAAAAAAAAAAAGCTTCATATGGTTGCTGAGAAAAATAACTGGAAGAATGCCTGTAACTTTAAAATAAGACCGAGCTACAGAAAGAAGTATATAAAAACATAAAGTTCTGCAGGCCCAAGTATCTGTTCTTTTTGCTCACTGCTACACTCTTAATGGGGCTTCCCAGGTGGCACTGGCAGTAAAGAACACGCCTGTCAATGCAGGAGACGCAGGTTCAATCCCTGGGTTGGGAAGATCCCCTGGAGGAGGGCATGGCAACCAACTCCAGTATTCTTGCCTGGAGAATCCCATGGACAGAGAGGAGCCTGAAGGGGCTAGAGTCCACAGGGTCGCACAGAGTCAGATATGACTGAAGCAAATTAGCATACATGAAAGCATACTCTTAATGCCTGAAACCTAGTAAAACTTTGTTCAATTAAAGTGTGTTCATGCATGTATATTATGTAAATACATTTTTAAAAGCAGTCGTTGCAAAACTGAACATGAGAATTATCAAGATAGTTAATAAACCAAAAGCAGCAGTACTTTCTTTAAAAGCAAACACAAAAATAGTTGACAGTAGTATTCTCAGTAACTGACTTACTTAGCAGTGACATTAAGATGGTGGGCAGATGAAGGTGGGAAGACAAGCAGGGGGGTTAAGGGATCAGATGGAGGAACTGAGCATATGATAAATGGAAGAAAGTTGTTTGAAAAAGCCCCCCACAAGTGATCTTATACACACATACAACTCTACCACACAGATAAATGTCCTGGCACTAAGGGAAAATGACAAGCCAAAATAAGACTCCTGTCATATCCAGAGAGCTTCGAATTTTTTTCTGTTTTGACCAAACTGTGCCAAAACTTTACATGTTGCCCTTGGAAAATGAAGTTCCATGATAAACATCCTCAAACTATTTCCCAAATTCTTCCTTCTTATCTTCTTCACATCTAGTCACATTATCCCTTTACTTTTTATATTTCCATTACTTTATGTTCTTATAACTCTAAAACCAAGAGATAACAGCAAGAAACTTAAAACTCTCCTACAATCGCAACTTTCACTGCTCCTCTCCTATTACTTTACTCCTAATTCCAAAGTGCTTGATATTTCTCGACAAAACCAATTCTCTTCTGCTTCTGTGCATGTGCAAATACTACCTCATGCCCCAAAAAACCCTTCTCCTCCTAAGCAAATTTGAAAGCTCTAAACTTATTGAAATCTAGGCAGAGTTAAGAATCACACTTATAATAAGCTTTCATACCACGTTGTATGTACCATGAGAGCACCTTTTGGTGCATACTATGTGTGTGTGTCTGTGTGTGATCGTGTATTATTTTGTAAGTAATAGTTCCACAAATTTATTTCGGCTCCTTACTTCTGTCACTCCACTCTGTTAGTCTTTTTCTCTTTTTTTAATTTATTTTTTAATTGAACGATAATTTCTTTACAGAATTTTGTTTCCTGTCAAACCTCAACATGAATTAGCCATAGGTATATATATACCCCCTCCCTCGTGAACCTCCTCCCCATCTCCCTGACTGAGTTTCCTAGGGCAGTTTTAAGTTCACAGCAATTCACCACCCAATTTAAGTATTCATTTGCATTTCTAGCTCTGTAGGAGATTTTATGATCTTCTAGGGAGAAATGTCTTCTCATCTTGTTCCTAAAGAAATGTCTAGTACCTGGCACCCAGAAAAGTGGCTTATTAGCAAATGTAAAACATTAATAAAGTGGTGAGCGAAAGTGTTAGTCGCTCAGTCATGCCCCAACTCTTTGCAACTCCATGGTCTGCCCATGGAATTCTCTAGGCAAGAACACTAGAGTGGATTGTCATTCGCTTCTCTAGAAGATCTTCCCAACCCAGGGATCAAACTGCATCTCTTGCATCTCCTGCACTGGCAAGTGGATTTTTTACCACTGAGCCACCAGGGAAGCTCACTAAAGCGATAAGTAAATTGATAGTTCATTTATAAGTTTGTTCGAAATATTTATTTATGTGGCTTTAGTTGCACCATGTGAGATCTTCCAAAAAAAAAAAAATTGTAGTAGGTGAACTCTCAGTGCCAGTAGGTGGGATCTAGTTCCCTACCCAAGGATCAAACCCAGACCCTTTGCACTGGCAGTGTGGAGTCTTAGCCACTGGACCACAAGAGAAGTTTTTAAAGCTATTGTGCATGGGATCTTTTTCTCACTATAATTTCTAACCAGTTACATAGTTGTCATAAAAACTGCCTTTTAGTTTGACTGAGATTTCTCATTTCTGTAAATCTGTACACCACCAAAACTACAAAAGGAAGTCAGAGTACAGTAAGCTTCACCCCTGGTTCCTTTCTAGAGAAGGCTGAGGCCTCCTGAGTTAAGTTTCAAGAGTTCAACAGGCAGGTGTACTATGTGAAAAATGTAGAAAAATAAAAAAGCATCAATTGAACAGATCCAAACTAGAGTTTTGATAAGGAAGCAAAATCCAAAGTCAGATGCAAAATGACAAATCTAACAAACGAGTAAAATTACAAACACAAAATGGAACTAAGAGAAAAGAATCTTACATAAAGTATTACATCAAGACCAGAGCAGACTGGAAACAAATAACAAAACTTCAAAGACTGCATGAATATAATACATGAATTTGTGGCAGAGTCAAGACATTTGCTCATCTTTATTATTAATCTAACTTAATAAAAATTTTAAGAAAGCATTACAAATATGTATACATTATCATTTTAATAAAAAATTAAACTTAAATAAATTTAAATATATAGCCCTCTAAAATTATCTTAAAAATATTAAATTATACAACTAACCAACTACAAATATGTTATTGATTGGCCCGCTCTAAATTTAAACAGCATTAAAAATGCCATCAACCTTTAAGATAGCTAAAAAGTAAAAATGAACACCAAGGAGATTAAGTTCCTTACATTGAATCATCCTGTACTAAGTATACAAGAGAGAATACAATTGCAAACATTTAACTCACATACCTGTCTGCCAAAATTTCCACAATATTCTTTTATTTACAATTCACTGTTTCTTTTATCAGCTTGTACAATATTAATTTGCAACACTAACTTTCTAACAGTAATTCTAATTTTCAAAATAAAGGCAACATAATAAACTTTTCTCACTGCAGAATGCATACTTCCGTTCTCTGGTTTAGGGATGAATGTGTAGTCTTCAGGAGACATTCTGGAATAGTTTTCTACATGCTTAGTTTCACAGGGGAATAATTCCACAAACTTAAAAAGACAAAACCATATTCTTCTGGAGCCCTCCATTCCATATCCCCAGTGGTATTTAAATGCCCCCAATGGTATTTGATCTACTAAATGCAAGGCAATGTTAGAAAATGTTGGTATCAAAAAATGTTTAAATTACAGTGCTTGCCATGGTCAAGCAGGGTTTATCCCATGGATTCAAGGATCCTTCAATATACACAAATCAATCAATGTGACACACTGTATTAACAAAAGGAAAGATAAAAAACGTATGACATTCTCAATAGATGCAGAGAAAGCCTTTGAGAAAATTCAGTACCGATTTATGATTAAAAAAAAAAAAACTTCAAAAAATGGGCATAGAAGGAATCTACCTCAACAAAATAAAGGCCATACATGATAAACCCAGAGTAAACATTATTCTCAATGGAAAAACTGAAAATATTACCTCTAAGATCAGGAACAAGACAAAGGTACCCACTCTCATCACTATTATTTTTTGGAAGTCCTATCTACGGCAATCAGAGAAGAAAAGGAAATAAAGGGAATCCAGATTAGAAAAGAAGTAAAACTCTCACTGTTTGCAGACAACAATGATACATGGAGCCCTAAAGATACTATCAGAAAATTACCAGAGCTAATCAGTGAATTTAGCAACACTGCAGGATAAAAAATCATTACACAGAAATCACTTACATTTCTATACACTAACAATGAAAAATCAGAAAGAGAAATTAAGGAATCAATCCCATTCACCACTGAAACAAGAAAAAAAAGTATCTAGGAATAAACCTACCTAAGGAGACAGAAGAGCTGGATACAGAAAAATATAAGACACTGACAAAAGAAATCAAAAATGACATGAACAGATGGAGAGATACTCCATGTTTCTGAGGTAGAAGAAACAATACTGTGAAAATGACTAAACTACCAAATGCAATCTACAGATTCAATACAATCCCTATCAAATCACCAATGGCAGTTTTCACAGAACTAGAACAAAAAAAAACTCACAATTCATATGGAAACAAAAAGGACCCAGAATAATCAAAGCAATCTTGAGAAAGAAGAATGGAGCTGGAGGAATCAACCTTCCTAACTTCAGGCTATATTACAAAGCTATAGTCTCAAAGTATATACTGGCACAAAAGTATGGTACTGGCACAAAAACAGAAATATAGAGCAATGGAACAAGAACAGAAAGCCCAGAGATAAGCCCAAGCAACACCTATGGACACCTTATTTTTGACAAAGGAGGCAAGAATATACAATGGGGCAAAGACAGTCTCTTCAGTAAGTACAGCTATGTGTAGAATAAAATTAGAACGCTTCCTAACACCATATACAAAGAAAAACTCAAAATGGATTAAAGACATAAATGTAAAACCAGAAACTACGAAACTCTTAGAGGAAAACATTGGCAGAACACTCTAACATAAATCACAGCAAGATCTTCTATGACTGACCTCCTAGAATAATGGAAATAAAAACAAAAGTAAATAAGTGGGACCTAATTAAATGTAAAAGCTTTTGCACAGCAAAGGAAACTGTAAGCAAGGTGAAAGACAACCCTTAGAATGGGAGGAAATAATAGCAATTGAAACAACTGACAAAGGATTAATTTCAAAAATATGTAAGAAGCTCACACAACTCAATATGAGAAAAACAAACCACCTACTCAACAACTGGGCAAAAGACCTAGACAGACGTTTCTCCAAAAAAGACATAGAAATGGCCCATAAACACATGAAAAGATGCTCAACATCATTCATTATTAGAGAAATGCAAGTCAAAACTACAATGAGTCAGTCTCACACCAGTCAGAATGGCCATCATCAAAAAATCTACAAACTGTAAGTGCTGGAGAGGGTGTGGAAAAAAGGGAACCCTCTTGCACTGTTGGTGAAAATGCAAATTGATACACGCTTTATAGAAGACCGTATGGAGATTTCTTTTAAAACTAGGAATAAAACGACCATATGACCCAGCAATTGCACTACTAGCCATATGCCCTGAGGAAACCAAAATTGAAAATGACACCTGTACTCCAATGTTCGCTGCAGTACTATTTACATTAGCTAGGATATGGAAGCAACCTAGATGTCCACTGACAGATGAACAGATAAAAAAGCTGTGGTACATATCCACAATGGACTATTACTCAGACATAACAAGGAATGCATTTGAACCATTTCTAACGAGACGGATGAACCTAGAGCCTATTACACAGAACAAAGTAAGTCAGGAAGAGAAAAACAAATACCTAAACTAACACATATATATTGAATCTAGAAAGATGGTACTAATAACCTATTTGCAGGGCAGCAATGGAGACACAGAGAACAGACTTATGGACATGGATGGGGAAAGGAGAGGGTGGGCGGTATGAACAAACGTTACCATGGAAATACATTACCATATGTAAAACAGATAGCCAAGGGGAGGTTGCTCTATGACTCAGGGAACTCAAACCTGGGCTCTGAAACAACCTAGAGGGGTGGGGTGGGGAGGGATGAGGGAGGCAGGATCAAGAGACAGGGGACATAGGTATACCTATGGCTGATTCTTGTTGATGTTTGGCAGAAACCAACACAACACTGTAAAGCAATTATTCTACAATTAAAAATAAGTTTAATTTTTGAAAAATTATGCTGCTTGCTCTTAGGAAACTCAAAATTCAGTAAGAGAGAAAAAACACACAGAATCCATGATAGATTCTTAGTTGTTGAGGGAGGAATATGTACCTATTTCAGTCTGATAACTGCAGTGAAAAAACAGACTCTATGGGGTGATGACAGGAAGAAATGGGTTCTTAATAAATCCTTATGACTAAACAAACTTTAAAGAATGAGGTCCAATTTTTCAAAAGATGACATACAGATGGCTAACAGGCACATCTACTAATTATTGGAGAAATGCAAATCAAAGCCACAATGCAGTATCATCTTATACCTGTCAGAATGGCTATCATCAGAAAGTTTATAAATAATAAATGTTAAAGAGGATGTAGAGAGAAAGGAGTCCATTCAGTGCTGATGGGAATGTAATTAATAACAGCACTATGGAAACATTAAGTTGTTGCTGCTTAGTTGCTAAGTCATGTCCTACTCCTTTGGGACCCATGGACTCTGGTCCAAGGAGCCCACCAAGCTCCTTGGTCTATGGGATTTGCCACGCAAGAATACTGGAGTGGGTTGCCACTTTTCCCTCCAGGGGATCTTCCTGACCCAGGAATTGAACCTGGGTCTCCTGCATTGGCAGGTAGATTCTGTACCACTGAGCCACCAGGAACGCCCATGGAAGCAGCATGGAGGGTCCTTTAATAAACTAGAACTACCATACGATCCAACAATTCCACTCCTGGGTATATACTGGAAAAAAAAACAAAAAAGGTAAACTTTAACTTGAAAAGATACATGTACCCCAGTGGTCACAGCAGCACTATTTATAATAGCCAAGACATGGAAGCAATCCAAGTGCCTATCAACAGACACTGGGTTAAGAAGATATGCTGTGTATGTACAATGGCCTGTTATTCAGTCATATAAAAAGAACAAACTACTGTCATTAGAAGCAATGAGAACGGACGTAGAGAATACTATGCTTAGTGAATTTAGTCAGAAAAAGAAACATATTATGTGTAACTTGACTGTGTGGATCACAATAAACTGTGGAAAATTCTGAAAGAGATGGGAATTCACCAGACCACCTGACCTGCCTCTTGAGAAACCTATATGCAGGTCAGGAAGCAACAGTTAGAACTGGACATGGAACAACAGCCTGGTTCCAAATAGGAAAAGGAGTACGTCAAGGCTGTATATTGTCACCCTGCTTATTTAACTTATATGTAGAGTACATCATGAGAAACGCTGGGCCTGAGGAAGCACAAGCTGGAATCAAGAATGCTGGAAGAAATATCAATAACCTCAGATATACAGATGACACCACCCTTATGGCAGAAAAGTGAAGAGGAACTAAAAAGCCTCTTGATAAAAGTGAAAGAGGAGAGTGAAAAAGTTGGCTTAAAGCTCAACATTCAGAAAACGAAGATCATGGCATCTGGTCCCATCACTTCATGGGAAATAGACAAGGAAACAGTGGAAACAGTGTCAGACTATTTTTGGGGGGCTCCACAATCACTGCAGATTGTGACTGCAGCCATGGAATTAAAAGACACTTACTCCTTGGAAGGAAAGTTATGAACCACCTAGATAGCATATTCAAAAGCAGAGACATTACTCTGTCAACAAAGGTCTTGTCTAGTCAAGGCTATGGTTTTTCCTGTGGTCATATATGGATGTGAGAGTTGGACAGTGAAGAAAGCTGAGCGCAGAAGAATTGATGCTTTTGAAATGTGGTGTTGCAGGAGACTCTTGAGAGTCCCTTGGACTGCAAGGAGATCCAAAAAGTCCATCCTAAAGGAGATCAGCCCTGGGTATTCATTGGAAGGACTGATGCTGAAGCTGAAACTCCAATACTTTGCCACCTCATGTGAAGAGTTGACTCATCGGAAAAGACCCTGATGCTGGGAGGGATTGGGGGCAGAAGAAGGGGACAACAGAAGATGAGATGGCTGGATGGCATCACCGACTCGATGGACATGAATTTGGATAAACTCCAGGAGTTGGTGATAGACAGGGAGGCCTGGTGTGCTGTGATTCATGCGGTCGCAAAGAGTCGGACATGACTGAGTGACTGAACTGAACTGAAAGGAACAGAAATTTATTCTCTCACTGTTCTAGAGGGAAGAAGTCCACAATCAAGATGTTGACAGGACCATGCTCCCTCCAATGCCTCTAGGTTAGGATCCTTTCTTGCCCCTTCCAGCTTCTCGGAATCTGAGGCATTCCTTGGTGTATTACAGTATAACGCCTACCTCTGTCTCCATCTTCACATGGCTATCTTCCCTGTATCCATGAGTCTCTGTGCCTTGACATAGCATTTTTCTTCCTCTGCTTCAATTCTTTCTTCTTATAAGGACACCCGTCAAACTGCATTAGGGCTCACTTCCAGGTGGTATAGTGATAAAGAATTTGCCTAACAATGCAGGAGATGCAGATTTGATCCCTGGGTCAAGAAGATCCCCTGGAGTAGGACATGGCAACCCACTCCAGTATTCTTGCCTGGGGAATGTTATGGTCAGAGCAGCATGGCAGCCTACAGTCCATGGGGCTTCAACGGACACGACTGAGCACATTTGTAGATCACAGAATCAGACAATAAGTAGACAAACATGACTACTTCGGATTGTGCAGTGACAGGAGGTGATAAAGAACTTTAAACAGATGGTTTAAAATTTTCTGAGAGGCTAACATTTGAGTCAAGACTTGAGGAGTGTGCCAGTGTAATGGTCAATGTAAAAGGATGGGAAGTGAAAGTCACTCAGTCGTTTCCAACTGTTTGTGATCCCATGGAATAGTCCATGGAGTTCTCCAGGCCAGAATATGGAGTGGGCAGCTGTTCCCTTCTCCAGGAGATCATCCCAACCCAGGGATCGAACCCAGGTCCCCTACATTGCAGGCAGATTCTTTACCAGCTGAGCTACCAGGGAAGCCCAAGCAGAATGACTATTCTTGACAACAAACGAAGGGAAGGTATTTCTTTAGTTATCTGTTATGGCCATGTGGCAATGGTGCAGACAGTTTACAATTTATTAAGCATACCTACTTTAAAATTACAATTCTTACTTTAGGAGAGTCTTTTATTAAATTCTGTACGTCAAAATGTTAAGACACTTAACTTTTTATGTTATTTCGATTTTGAATCATTTAAATCTATATAGTCCCCAATCATACCATGAGAGGTTGCTGATCACAAAAGTTGGGTTTCAAAAGACATTTAACTTGGTAATCGTACGTTTAGTCAAGATACCATGCTGTCTTCATACAAAATTAATTAGACAGTTATAAATTTACTGCTACTAAATATTGTTGTGGTTTAGTCACTAAGTCGTGTCCAACTCATTTCAATTCCATGTACTATAGACTGCTTAGCCTGTGTCCATGGGATTCCCCAGGCAAGAATACTGGAGTGGGCTGCCATTTCGTTCTCCAGGAGATCTTCCCGACCCACGGATTGAACCTGCATGTCCTGTACTGGCAGACGGATTATTTACCACTGATGATTATTGCCCACCAGAATAAGACCCAGTTTTCCCCAGAGCTGGTCCCTCCCATCAGGAAACTTGCACAAGCCTCTCATCCTCATCCATCAGAGTGCAGACAGACTGAAAACCACAATCAGAGAAAAGTAACCAAACTAATCACAAGGACTACAACCTTGCCTAACTCAATGAAACTATGCGCCATGCCATGTAGGGCCAGCCAAGATAAACAGGTCATGGTAGAGAGTTCTGACAAAACCTGGTTCACTAAAGATGGGAATGGTGAACCACTTCAGTATTCTTGCCTTGAGAACCCCATGAACAGTATGAAATGGCACAAAGATATGGCACTGTAAGATGAACCCCCAAGACTCGTAGGTGTCCACTATGCTACTAAAGAAAAGCGGACAAATAGCTCTAGAGGGAATGGAGACTGAGCCAAAGCAGAAACAACGCCCAGTTATGGATGTGACCGGTGATGGAAGTAAAGTCCAATGCTGTGAAGAGCAGTATTGCACAGGAACACAAATGTTAGGTGCATGAATCAAGGTAAATTGGAAGTGGTCAAACAGGAGATGGCAAGCATGAACACTGACATTTTAGGAAATCAGGGAATTAAAATGGATGAATTTAATTCAGATGACCATTTTATCTACTACTGTGGGCAAGAATCCCTTAGAAGAAATGGAGTAGCCCTCATAATCAATAAGAGAGTGCAAAACACAGTACATGGATGCAATCTGAATAACGACAGAATTATCTCTGTTCATTTCCACGGCAAACCACTCAATATCACAGAAATCCAAGTCCATGCCCCAACCACTAATGTCGAAGAAGCTGAAGTAGAACAGTTCTATGAAAACCTAGAAGACCTTCTAGAACTAACACACAAAAAAAGATGTCCTATTTATCATAGGGGACTGGAATGCAAAAGTAGGAAATCAAAAGACACCTGGAGTAACAGGCAAGTTTGGCCTTGGAGTACAAAATAAAGCAAGACAAAGGCTAACAGAGTTTTGCCAAGAGAACGCAATGGTCATAGCAAACACTCTCATTCAACAACACAACAGATGAAACACATGAACATCACCACCAGATGGTCAATATCAAAATCAGATTCAGTATATTCTTTGTAACCAAAGATGGAGAAGCCTTATAAGATCTGCAAAAACAAGACCGGAAGCTGACTGCGTCTAAGATCATGAACTCCTTATTGCAAAATTCAGACTTAAATTGAGGAACAAAGGGGAAAACCACAAAGCCATTTAGCTATGACCTAAATCAAATCCCTTAAAATAAATACAGTGGAAGTGACAAAGAAATTCAAGGGATTAGGTCTGATAGACAAAGTACCTGAACAACTATGGACGGAGGTTCCTGACATTGTACAGGAGGCGGTGATCAAATCCATTCCCAAGAAACAGAAATGCAAAAAGGCAACATGGTTGCCTGAGGAAGCCCTACATATAGCTGAGAAAAGAAGAGAAGTGAAAGGCAAAGGAGAAAGAAAAGATATACTCATCTGAATGCTGAGTTCCAGAAAACAGCAAGGAGAGATAAGAAAGCCTTTTTATATGAACAATGCAAAGAAATAAAGGAAAACAACAGAGTGGGAATGACTAGAGATCTCTGCAAGAAAATTAAGAGATACTAACGGACATTTCATGCAAAGATATGCACAATAAAGGACAGAAATGGTATAGACCTAATAGAAGCAGAAGATATTAAGAAGAGGTAGCAAGAATACACAGAACTATACAAAAAAATCTTAATAAACCCAGATGACCACAATGGTGTGATCACTCACCTAGAGCCAGACAATATGGAGAGTCAAGCCAAGTAGGCCTTAAGAAGCTAGGCCCTCCTAGAAACAAGGCTAGTAGAGGTGATGGAATTCCAGCTGAACTATTTCAAATCCTGAAAGATTATGCTGTTAAAGGCTATACTCAATATGTTAGCATATTGGGAAAACTCAGCAGTGGTCAAAGGATTGGAAATGGTCAGTTTTCATTCCAATCCCAAAAAGGGGCAATGCCAAAGAATGTTCAAACTACTGCATAATTGCTCTCTTATCACATGATAGCAAAGTAATGCTCAAAATTCTCCAAGGGAGCCTTCAACAACAGTACATGAACCAAGAAAGTTCATGTTCCAGATGTTCAAGCTGAATTTAGAAAAGGCAGAGGAACCAGAGATCAAACTGCCAACATCTGTGGGATCATTGATAAAGCAAGGGAATTCCAGAAAAACATCTACCTCTGCTGTGTTGACTACGCTAAAGCCTTTGACTGTGTGAATCATAACAAACTGTGGAAAATTCTGAAAGAGATGGGAATACCAGACCACCTTACCTGCCTCCTGAGAAACCTGTATACAGGTCAAGAAGCAACAGTTAGAACCAGACATGAAACAACGGAATGGTTCAAAACCCTTGTTAAGGCTGTATACTGTCATCCTGTTTAACTTCTATGCAGAATACATCATGGGAAATGCCGGGCTAGATGAAACACAAGCTGGAATCAAGACTGTCAGGAAAAATATCAATAACCTCAAATATGCAGATAACACCACACTTATGGGAGAAAGCAAAGAGGAATTAAAGAGCCTCTTGATGAATGTGAAAGAACATGAAAAATGCTTTAAAACTCAACATTCAAAAAACAAAGATCATGGCATCTGGTTCCAACACTTCATAGCAAATAGATGGGGTAACAATGGAAACACTGACAAACTTCATTTTCTTGGACTCCAAAATCACTGCAGATGCTGACTACAGCCATGAAATTAAAGAACGTTTGCTCTTTGGAAGAAAATCAATGACAAACCTAGACAGCATATTAAAAAGCAGAGACATTACTTTGCCTACAAAGGTCCGTACAGTCTAAGTTACAGTTTTCCCAGTAGTCATATATGGATGTAAGAGGTGGACAATAAAAGAGGCTGAGAGCAAAAGAATTGTTGCCTTTGAACTGCGGTGCCAGAGAAGACTCTTGGGAGACCTGTGGACTGCAAGGAGATCAAACCAGTCAATCCTAAAGGAAAGCAACCCTGAATATTCACTGGAAGGACTGATGATGAAGCTGAAGTTTCCATACTTTGGCTACCGGATACGAAAAGTTGACTCACTGGAAAAGACTTTGATGCTGGGAAAGAGTCAAGGTAGGAGGAGAAGGGGACAAAAGAGGATGAAATGGTTGAATGGCATCACTGACTCGATGGACATGAGTTTGAGCAAACTCCAGGAGATGATGAAGGACAGGGAAGCCTTTCATGCTGCAGTCCATGGGGTCGCAAAGAGTCAGATATGACTGAGTGACTGGACAACAATGGAATATTACTGCCCATGCCATTCATGGCACCTATTTATAAAACTTGCCTCATTTTATATTTATAAATGACTATTTTGAGTTTTATAGGTAAGGCCCATTGAAACATCTCAGCTATGTAGAACTCAGCTGAAAAGTAGGACAAATATTTTCCTATAAACTGAACTTCTTCATTACCTACAGCCTCTCCTAAACCATTACCACTCCTGCCCTCCAAGTATGTATAGGCTCTAATCATTCATCTACTCATTTCCTGATCACCTACCACTGCTCTTCACATTCACTGAACAAGTTTGTATCTTGGTCAGAATTTTGCTTTTGTAAGTTCTACTACCATGGGCAACACCTATCTAAAATCAAAATCTCAAGATTCTTGAACCGTTTCAATTCCAAAGACATTCACACAAAGCCTCTGGACTTCATCTACCAATTTTATATCGATCACTAAATTAATTTGACCCAATCTTCCAATATTCATAACTCCCTCATGCCCACACTATCTTTATCTCTGCTCCTCAACTTTATACACGAAGCCTAGCACTAACCACTGTCTACCTAGTCCCTTTGTCATCTTCTTTCCTTGTGTGGTGTGGTTTCGTCGCTAAGTCATGTCCGACTCTTGTGACCCCAGGGTCTACAGCCTGCCAGGCTCCTCTGTCCATGAGATTTTCCAGGCAAGAATACTGGAGTGGGTTGCCATTTCCTTCTCCAGGGGATCTTCCTGATCCAGGAATTGAACCCAGGTCTAATGCATTGTGGGCAGATTCTTTACTTAGCTATGAGGGAAGCCAGTAACCCTACATGTGAATGATCTCTTAAACCACTTCCTCAACAACACGTTTGTACCGCTGGTCCTTCTATAAGATATGTCATGCAAAAGTCCAAGCCTAAGACAATCACACATAGTATCTTCTCTCAAATATCTAAGCTACTGAGCATCTGGAAAAAGGGTCAGATATGAAAATTATTACCATTCTAAACTGTGGTCTACAATTTCATATGGAATCTTAATTCCACCAAAGCAATATTTTTATTTAACCTTGGTAGGTGCCTTTTCTTACTCTCTTTAACAACTACTTCAAAGTTTAATCTTAAGACCCTTTCCCTTGGCCAACCTCCACCCTCCCTGAAGTTTACTTAAAAAAAAAAAAAAAATCAGTGATTAAATCTGCCCAACTCTTAGCCTCTCCTTCACTCACTGTCTCTTCTTTAATATTATTTCAGAACATAATTCCTTCTGTTGTTTTTGCTATATTCCCTCATGTCATTATTTCATTCTCTACTTCTCTTTCCCTAAGTCTACAAACCACTCAAGTGTCTCCTTATCACTTAAAACAGAAAGACTGCAGCTCCCTATCCTTGGTAGGTACCACAGTATCTGTTTTCCTTCTTAGAAAAGTTGTTATATTCACTGCTTCCATCTCCTTGCTTCTCATTTCCCCTTGCAGGTTTTTAAAATCTGATTTTAGCCTTAATTTTCTGCTGAATTACACTTTCAACACAATCACTTGGAAATATTTTTAGATTATGAAATTATCAATATTTTAAATGCTTAAGGTCATTATCTTTTATAAATACATACTAAAATATTTACAGATGAAATGGTATGTCATGGATTTGCCTCAAATGAATATGGGATTGGAGATACACAAATGAAACACTATTAGCTATGAGTTGGAGCTGGGTTCATTACATATGGGTTTACTAAAAAATTCTATTTATTTCTATATATGGAATCTTCCTGAATAAAATGTTTATAATAATAAAGAACACAGATCTATATGTTTTAGTATTCTTTTCAACTAGACCATAATTTTTAACCACCACAGAATCCTTGAATCATCAACCTCCCCAAAATCCCCCAATCCTTGTCATCATGTGACAATAAAATACTTTAACCTATGGGATGTGATATATCCTTTAAGTGTGTTGGAAAGGTTTAAATGTTGTTTATATCAATTTTTAAAGTACCTGATCACTCTAAAATCTTATTTCAGATTTAACTACTTCTTCCTGTATACATTTCTTTAACCGAAAAATAGTGACTTTCAGCTATTATGACAGTCCATAAATTGAGCATCTCTTCTCTATAGTACTTGTCTTTCAAAAAAAAATTAATAAAATTAAATTTTAAAATTGTTTTCCCTACAAATTACTCATCTCATCTCACAGAGTTCATCCTGTCACCCAAGGTGAAAATCAGAATCCCTGAGATCAGCCTTGATTCCTCCTTAAAATCTTGCCCATTTTACCAGCAAAATGTATCTTAAATTCACCTTTAATCCTCCTCACACTGCCCTAATAAAGGCCCTCATTGTCCCCATGAGTATCTCAATAGTTTCCTACTCTTCATGTTTCCTTCAATTCAATATACCATCCTAGAGCCAGACTGGTTTGTTTAATCATACCAGATCAGTTTAAAATCTTTCAAATAGATCCCTATCATTTTTAGGGTGAAACTCAAGTTCCTAAGCATAGCAAACAAAAATTGTAATCATCTGGTTCCTTCCCAGATTCACTTCCAATCTTTCCCTGACATTTTATAATACTACTCTGATAATACTAAATTACTTGCAGTTTCAATACAAATACTTTTCTGTTTTACACTTTCATGACTTTGTTCATGCTATTTCCTCTCTCAAACATTCTATTTACCATTTTGTTTGTGTGTTAAATTAAGAGTCCAGTGTGAGTTAATAAAGACTTTAATAAGGAAGCTAAAGAACCAGGGAAAAATGAATAACTTGTTTTTATACCAAAAAGCTGAATAATAATAATAATAAACTAGGATTTCAAAGTCCGTATTAACAACACAAAAATTCTAAATTATGTATAGGATTTCCTGAAATGACAATCCACTCCACTATTCTTTCCTGGGAAATCCCACGAACAGAGGAGTCTGGCAGGCTACATACAGTCTATGGGGTCGCAGAAGAGTCAGACACGACTTAAACAACAGCAGCAACACAGGACTCCCTGATGGCACAGTGGATGAGAATCCGCCACAAAGGCAGGTAACACAAGTTTAATCTGTGGTCTGGGAAGATTCCACATGCCTTGAAGCAACTAAGCCTGTGCAGTACAACTCCTGAACCCATGCTCTGGAGCCTGTGTTCTGCAACAGGAGAAGCGACTGTGCTAAACCTGTGGACCACAAGAGTAGCTGTCGCTCACAAGAGAAAGCCTACGTGCAGCAACAAAGACCTATCACAGCCAAATAAATAAGCAAAAATTTTAAAGGTATATATAAACTTATCAAAACACACAAGATATATATGAAAACACTCAACTCTTATGAAGTTCATTTTAAAAGACTTGACTAATGAGTATCTCTATTTAGTGAGGTTATGAACAACTTTTATTCCCTGTTTTTTATTCTCTGAACTTACTATAACCAACTATTACATACACAATAAAAGTTATGATTTTTCACTGAAATAGTTAATTCACAAAGTTAACTATACTTCAATTAAAAAACACAATGTGTTAGTTTCAGATGTATAGCAAATTATATAAGCTCACATCTCAGTTCCAAATCTGCAATGGTCCCTGAGGTACCTCCATAAAATCCGAAACTCTATAGAAACTAACAGTGAGGGGAAGAGCCTGTGAGGGAGAAGAGTGAATATTTATGACCACCTTCAATTCCAGCACTTCAAGAGAGGTAACACCCAAAATCAGGTGAGTGATTCAGAACAAAAGGGTACAGATTGATAAGAACACTCCCCTTTAACCAGGAAAACATCAGATATAAGCAGAAAGATCGCAGGAAGGTCTCAGAAGAAAACAGCAGCAGGCATAAAACCAGTAAACGATCTTAACAAGGAAAGATAAGTAGATTTGACTTCATGCAAATCAAAACTCTGCACATTAATACAAACAAGGAAGCTAGGAAACAAACCATAAGAAACCAAAGTGTCCAAATTAACAGAGCTGTTAACTTACAGAAACAGTGAAACTAGTAACACTAGGCAAGCAAACTAGCAAAGGATAAAACTACAGAGGAAATATGGCTAATGCACTTGCAGAAAAATTCCTGGTATCACCAGTGAAACAGATTTCTTTATTCCTTAAATTATTATATTTCTCTTGACTAATAGTGAAGTTAAATATTCTCCCCTCAAAAACATACTTTAAGTATTAATACTCAACAACGGCAAAGTAAAATCACATTGTGACTACCTCTTATATTTCTGGTGTTACTTTACATTAAGAAACTTAAAACTCATTCTATAAAGTTGAGAAGACTACAAACATGCCCACTGTCATTGACAGTATTTAACCATGGTAAAGGTCCTGGCCAATGCTAGATGAAAAGAGGAAAAGGAGAGAGGGAGGAATGAAGAAAGAGTGAGAAAATACAAACGAAGAGACCAAATCATCAACACAGACAAATAATTAGAATCTACAGAATTTAAAGAGTCCAGTAGTATTGCCAGATGATTCCAGAAAAACATCTACCTCTGCTTTATTGACTACAACAGTCTTTGACTGTGTGGATCACAACAAACTGTGGAAAATACTTAAAGAGATGGGAATACCAGACCACTTTACGTGCCTCCTGAGAAACCTGTATTCAGGTCAAGAAGACTGGTTCCAAATTGGGAAAGGAGTTCGTCAAGGCTGTATATTGTCACCCTACTTATTTAACTTCTATGCAGAGTATATCATGAGAAATCCTGGGCTGGATGAAGCACAAACTGGAATCAAGATTACTGGGAGAAGTATCAATAACTGGAGATATGCATATCATACCACCCTTATGGCAGAAAGCTAAGAGGAAATAAAGAGCCTCTTGATGAAAGTGAAAGAGGAGTGTGAAAAAGCTAGCTTAAAACTCAACATTCAAAAAACAAAGATCATGGCATCCAGAACCATCACTTCATAGGAAACAGATGGGGAAACAGTGGCAGACTTAATTTTTTGGGGCTCCAAAATCACTGCAGATGGTGACTGCACCCATGAAATTAAAAGATGCTTGCTCTTTGGAAGAAAAGTTATGACCAATCTAGACAGCATATTGAAAAGCAGAGGTATTACTTTGCCTACAAAGGTTGATCTAGTCAAAGCTATGGGTTTTCCAGTAGTCATGTATGGATGTTAGATTGGGACTAGAAAGAAAGCTAAGTGCCGAAGAATTGATACTTTTGAACTGTGGTGTTGGAGAAGACTCTTGAAAGTCCCTTGGACTGCAAGGAGATCCAACCAGTCCATCCTAATGGAGATCAGTCCTGAATATTCATTGGAAAGACTGATGCTGAAGCTCCAATATTTGGCCACCTGATGCAAAGAACTAACTGATTAGAAAAGATCCTGATGCAAGGAAAGACTGAAGGTGGGAGGAGAAGGGGACGACAGAGGATGAGGTGGTTGGATGGCATCACCGACTCAATGGACACAAATTTGAATAAGAAAGCCTGGTGTGCTACGGTCCATGGAGTTACAAAGAGTGGGACACAACTGAGCAACTGAACTGAACTGAACTGGGCAGTATTGCCAGATACAATAGAGAAAATCCATACCATTTTCAACTAAAAAATAGAATACACAATTTACAATGGAAACAACAAAAAACATGTATCTACCCTGGGTTTCTTAACTCATCATTTCCTGACATAGAGAGCTAGATAACCGTAGTTGTGGGTGTTAGCGTGTGCACTGTAGGATGTTTAGCAACATCCCTGTCTTCTATTCATGAGATGCAGGAACATCTCCCAAATATCTCCAAGACAAACAAAAATGTCACCAGACAAGGCAAATGGTTCCTGGGGGACACAAAATGACCTTGACTAAAAACTAGTAATCAAAAATAATGAGTATTAAGGAGAAAGAAAATAAAATCTAATTTTAGTAAAATACATGAAAAGTTTTGATCAATGGAGAGTCACTCCATGCTCTTGGATATATCAAATATACCAATTCAATGGAATTTCCTCCTATATTCTAGCTGGATTTTCTTACTTTGGTAACAGTAAGCCACTTAATGTAGCATCTACTCTGTGCAAGCTACTAATGTAACACTTCACACATATTCACAAATTTAATCCTCAAAAAGGCAGGAAATTTCTCTGAACTTCATTTCACAAATTACAAAACTGAAGCAGCCAGTTGTTAAGCAAGCCCAGGGTCACAGAATTAACTACCTGACACAGCCAGGATTCATCTCAAGCTGAATGGGTCCAAAATGCACACTCTTAACCACTTCACTTGAGGAAGGCAATGGCACCCCACTCCAGTACTCTTGCCTGGAAAATCCCATGGATGGCGGAGCCTGGTAGGCTGCAGTCCATGGGGTCGCTAGGAGTCGGACATGACTGAGCAACTTAACTTTCACGCACTGGAGAAGGAAATGGCAAGCCACTCCAGTGCTCTTGCTTGGAGAATCCCAGGGACAGCAGAGCCTGGTAGGCTGCCGTCTATGGGGTCACACAGAGTCGGACACGACTGAAGCAACTTAGCAGCAACCACTTCACTATCCTATCTGGCAAAACACACAAAAACAACCCTTTCAGTCTTTCAGAAAGACTGAAATGAAATGCCTGGAAAACAAGTACACTCCTAGAACCTGGAAGCAACTGGCTCTTTCCTACTAATATTGAAAAAACTAACCATATCAGGAACTTATCTATAGTGGAAAACCCGGAATCCTCATGAACTCCTGGTGGGAGTATAAACTAACACAATTATTTGTAAGAATAATCTAGCTTCAGTAAAACTGAGTATATACACACATAACTCAGGAATCCAAATCTTGAAAATATATCCGTAAGTGGACATGTATCAGTTCAGTCACTTAGTCGTGTCCAACTCTTTGCAATTCCATGAACTGCAGCACACCAGGCCTCCCTGTCCATCACCAATTCCTGGAGTTTACCCAAACTCGTATCCCGTGAGTCCGTGATGCCATCTAACAATCTCATCCTCTGTCGTCCCGTTCTCCTGCCTTCAACGTTTCCCAACATCAGGGTCTTTCCAAGTGAGTCAGCTCTTCACATCAGGTGGCCAAAATATTGAAGTTTCACCTTCAATATCAGTCCTTCCAACGAACACCCAAGATTGATTTCCTTTAGGATGGACTGGTTGGATCTCCTTGCAGTCCAAAGGACTCTCAAGAGTCTTCTCCAACACCACAGTTCAAAAGCATCAATTCTTTGGCGCTCAGCTTTCTTCACAGTCCACCTCTCACATCTATAAATGACTACTGGAAAAACCAAAGACTTTACTAGATGGACATTTGTTGGCAAAGTAATGTCTCTGCTTTTTAATAAGTTGTCTAGGTTGCTCATAACTTTCCTTCCAAGGAGTAAGCATCTTTTCATTTCATGGCTGCAGTCACCATCTGCAGTGATTTTGGAGCCCAAAAAATAAAGTCTGACACTGTTTCCACTGTTTCCCCATCTATTTCCCATGAAGTGATGGGACAAGAAGCCATGATCTTCGTTTTCTGAATGTGGAACTTTAAGCCAACTTTTCCACACTCATGTTCATCAACAGGCTCTTTAGTTCTTCTTCACTTTCTGTCTGCCGTAAGAGTGGTGTCATCTGTATATCTGAGGTTATTGATATTTCTCCTGGCAATCTTGATTCCAGCTTGTGCTTCTTCCAGCCCAGCATTTCTCATGATGTACTCTGCATATAAGGTAAATAAGCAGGGTGATAATGTACAGCCTTGACGTACTCCTTTTCCTATTTGGAACCAGTCTGTTGTTCCATGTCCAGTTCTAACTGTTGCTTCCTGACCTGCATATAGGTTTCTCAAGAGGCAGGTCAGGTGGTCTGGTATTCCCATCTCTCTCAGAATTTTCCACAGTTTATTGGGATCCACACAGTCAAAGGCTTTGGCACAGTCAATAAAGCAGAAATAGATGTTTTTCTGGAACTCTCTTGCTTTTTCCATGATCCAGCAGATGTTAGCAATTTGATCTCTGGTTCCTTTGCCCTTCCTAAAACCAGCTTGAACATCTGGAAGTTCAAGGTTCACATATTGCTGAAGCTTGGCTTGGAGAATTTTGAGCATCACTTTACGAGCATGTGAGATGAGTGCAATTGTGCGGTAGTTTGAGCATTCTTTGGCATTGCCTTTCTTTGGAACTGGAATGAAAACTGACCTTTTCCAGTCCTGTGGCCACTGCTGAGGTTTCCAAATTTGCTGGCATATTGAGGGCAGCACTTTCAAAGCATCGCCTTTCAGGATTTGAAATAGCTCAACTGGAATTCCATCACCTCCACTAGCTTTGTTTGTAGTGATAATTCCTAAGGCCCACTTGACTTCACATTCCAGGATGTCTGGCTCTGGGTGAGTGATTACACCATCGTGATTATCTGGGTCACGAAGATCTTTTTTGTACAGTTCTTCTGTGTATTCTTGCCACCTCTTCTTAATATCTTCTGCTTCTGTTAGGTCCATACCATTTCTGTCCTTCATTGAGTCCATCCTTGCACGAAATATTCCCTGGTATCTCTAATTTTCTTGAGGAGATCTCTAGTCTTTCCTATTCTATTGTTTTCGTCTATTTCTTTGCACTGATTGCTGAGGCAGGCTTTCTTATCTTTCCTTGCTATACTTTGGAATAAGAATAAGGATGCTTTTTTCCAGCACTGTTTGCGCTAACAGAGAGCTGGAGGAATTATAGTGTACATCACTGCACTAAGGCAATGGTTAAGTGAAACATGGCAGGTGGAACACTATGGAATACTAAGAAGCCATTAGATTCAATGGACAAGACAGGCATAGAGTAACATGAATAAATCTTTAAAACATAATGCTGAATGGGTAGGAAAAAAGTAAAGGACAAAATGATGCCAATTCTACTCTATGTCTGACAAGGAAAAACTCCACACAAGACAGCAATATGTTTCTCAAGAATGTACACAAATAGATTTGTGTCTGTGTGTGTGTATATGAATCATCTTATATAAATGCCTGTGAGAAGAGATGGAAGAGTGGATAATGCAGATAAAAGGAAATAAAAAAAATGAGAGTAGGACCTTAAGTGAATCAGTAATTACCATGTGCCATAAAGTAAGGAGAGTATTAATTCTACATTCCACACTTGGGGTCCAAAAAGTAAATTTAAAGTAACTTCAAAGTAGGAAAAAAACATGAAAAAAAAATTCTTCTAGAAAGCAACTAACAGATTAAGACCTTTAAAATATCAGTAATCTTTGACTTACTGTTATTCTCTGAATCTATCTTAAATTTTAAAAAGTAAATATTTTTACACATACAAATTTTTACACATTGTCCTGAAACATTATAACAGAAAATAAAAATAAAACTGGAAACAATGCCCTATAAATGAACAGCAGTATATTTCATATACCATTAAAATAATGACTGTGAAATATTAAACATGAAATGTTAATGAAACTTTATGGAAGGAAAATATATGAAGAGTGACTTGCACATGTTTATATACACAGAAGCCTGAAAAGGAGATGCACTAAGAAGATACACTAAAATGTTAACAGGTGATTATCTATGAGTTACATACAAATCTGTACATGATTTCCAGTACTTTTCTTTAAATTTCCTAGTATTAAATACAAAATAGGAGTGCTATTTAATATTTTCATCTAGGTAACAGAATAATAATTCATTACTACCAGAATGGCCCTGGCAGACCTGGGCCTAGGGTCACCAGATCCCCCAGATCACGACATTATCATTTAAAAACAAATGATATTTTAAAATATTTCCAAAGATCATACTGATGATGGGCATACAGGTTTAGTGTTTAGAAGTCATTTACTGAACTTCCGAAGTGTTTTGTCAAAAAATTAATAGGGGTACCCCACACTTCTATGTAGTCTGTTATGAAAAGTTCTTTAATATCATAAAGGATTTCCTTAATAAGGGAAACACCAAAAGTAATTTAGGGTGTTACCAAGTGCTAATTAATTTTTTATCATGAGTTAGTTTTGCTAGCAAAATAAGAAAATCTAATATAACTATACATACCAACACAGCTATTTCTTAGTGTATCAATTTCAGCACCACCACCATAATCAACTTTTTTTAACCCTAACATAAAGTAGAAACAGCAGTTACTTAAATTAGTATAATTGCCCTCATTCTAACATTATAGTTACAAAAGAGGTGGTAGGTAGATACTGAGAAAAATTCCATCATTTAAGAAGATAGCTTTAACTGTGCCAATTTGCATGGCTCAATTTATTTTTTCTATGGTAGTTCCTAATTAGACTTGATTTTACTTAATAGGCCTCAAAATCCAAACTACACATCACCACCTTCCTTTTTACACCATTCCTATACCCCTAAGAAAGGCAGGTTCATGGGAATACATTAAGAATCCAAGTGACAGCAGACTCAACTCAGGTAAATGGAGTCTATTTAAACTTCATTCCTAGTTTTACCATTCTTTCTGAGCCTCCACAATTAGTAATCTTTCCATGTCACAATCTAATTAACTCCTCTGAGGTAGGTGCTACAGACAGTAGAACATAGAATGTAACTGACAGCTTTGAGTGTTTCTTTAAACAATAGTAAAATAAGGGAAAGTGACAACACAAGCTTCCAGCATTCTTAAAAGGGTTCAGAAAATTATTTTTCCAAAAATGTTTCCCGTCTTTCATTATTCATAAAACTAGTAAATTGTTTAAACAGTGTTATAAATGTTAAAATTTTGTGTGTTAGTCTGTTCAACTTCAAGAGGTTTAAGAGGATCCCTTCAAAACCCTCTTTCATTTGCTCAATTCTCTTCTCAAGCATATTAGACTCCATTAACAGCCAATCATGTAAGCTGAGCTGCAAGTGACCTGAGAGTTGCCATAGCAACAGCTGCTTTCAGAAATACGTGTTATGCATTTTAAAAGCTCTTGCAGAGAGGATACCACATCTATCAATTAACAACCGAAGCTCACCATAGCACATTACCCTAATGAAAGGAGAAACTCAACCATCTTTAACACAGCAACTACTTTGTAACAAAAGGGATACCTGATACTCTTGAATCAAAATGTTACCATGTTCTATAAATTTCAAAATTGAGCTTATAATTAATAACACAGAATATAAAGAATAGATGCAGAGCTTTTTTATAAATGCACAAAACTGATACAGGAAAGGACATAAAAATAATTAGAACTACATTTAGCAATGGACCATCAAAGGCAATAAACATAATATGCTATAATAAAAACTGCCAAATTTTCATGCAATTCTACTAACGAAAAAGTTGGCCCTAAATGTGGTAGATTAAAATGTTTCTCAATCCACATATGGCATGTGCACGTGTGTGTGTCACACAGACTTCACAGATAAAAGATGTGCAGGCAAATAGTAATTACAAAAGACACTTCACTATTTTTAAGAAAAATTATTCTTCTGGCAACACATCACAGATAAGACATCTTTTCTTCAAAGACTATACTGACAAAATTCCTTCTCATGAAGAGATACACAGCTAGTCAGGGTTAACCAATGAAGTCATTTGAACAGTATGCAATTCTGCAATAAAAAACTTTCAAAAACAAATTCGTATCTGCAAATAACTTCAAATGTCTATTTAATGGATTTACATGACTATAAAGAAAAAAATGATAAACAAAACTTAGAAGTCTTAAAAAATCTATTTCTAAAGCTATACTCAAAAATATAATTCACATAAATACACACAACATATAACAAGTATTACCCAAAGTGTTTTTAAACAGCAAAAAAAGTTGCTAAAAACAGGATAACTAGGTAAACTACAATGAAATTACTAAAAATCTAATATTTTGAGTATGTGATACTCAAAAACTATAAAGAAAAATATTTTGAGTAACTAGAGTTCCAGAAAAACATCTATTTCTGCTTTATTGACTATGCCAAAGCCTTTGACTCTGTGGATCACAATAAACTGTGGAAAATTCTGAAAGACATGGGAAGACCAGACCACCTGACCTGCCTCTTGAGAAATCTATATGCAGGTCAGGAAATAACAGCTAGAACTGGACATGGAACAACAGACTGGTTCCAAATAGGAAAAGGAGTACGTCAAGGCTGTATACTGTCATCCTGCTTATTTAACTTATATGCAGAGTACATCATGAGAAACGCTGGGCTGAAAGAAGCACAAGCTGGAATCAAGATTGCTGGGAGAAATATCAATCACCTCAGATATGGAGATGACACCACCCTTATGCAGAAAGTGAAGAGGAACTAAATAGCCTCTTGATGAAAGTGAAAGAGGAGAGTGAAAAACTTGGCTAAAAGCTCAACATTCAGAAAACAAAGATCATGGCATCCGGTCCCATCACTTCATGCAAAATAGATGGGGAAAGAGTGGGAACAGTGTCAGACTATTTTTTTGGGCTCCAAAATCACTGCAGATGGTGATTGCAGCCATGAAATTAAGACGCTTATTCCTTGGAAGAAAAGTTATGACCAACCTAGATAGCATTTTCAAAAGCAGAGACATTACTTTGCCAACAAAGGTCCGTCTAGTCAAGGCTATGGTTTTTCCTGTGGTCATGTATGGATGTGAGAGTTGGACTGTGAAGAAAGCTGAGTGCCAAAGAATTGATGCTTTTGAACTGTGGTGTTGGAGAAGACTCTTGAGAGTCCCTTGGACTACAAGGAGATCCAACAGGTCCACTCTAAAGGAGATCAGTCCTGGGTGTTCTTTGGCAGGAATGATGCTAAAGCTGAAACTCCAGTACTTTGGCCACCTCATGCGGAGAGTTGACTCATTGGAAAAGACTTTGATGCTGGGAGGGATTGGGGGCAGGAGGAGAAGGGGACGACAGGGGATGAGATGTCTGGATGTCATCACAGACTCGATGGACGTGAGTCTGAGTGAACTCCAAGAGTTGGTGATGGACACGGAGGCCTGGTGTGCTGCAATTCATGGGGTCGCAAAGAGTTGGACACGACTGAGCGACTGAACTGAACTGAACTGAACTCTGTGCGACCCTATGGATTATACAGTCCATGGAATTCTCTAGGCCAGAATACTGGAGTGGGTAGCCTTTCCCTTCTCCAGGGAATCTTTCCAACCCAGGAGTCGAATCCAGGTCTCCTGCATTGCAGGCAGATTCTTTACCAGCTGAATATGTCACTAGCACTGTCCTAAGTTGTTTTTTTTTTTTAATATGCTCTAAATTCTAATGATCACAACAACCCTAAAAAGTACATATTACTACCCTTACTTTAGAATAAGCAAACAGGTAGAGAGAAATTTCTGTACCTTATTTGCCCAAAGGTACAGAACTAGTAGGTGGCAAAACGAATTCAAAACCCTCTGGCAGCATCACCACAGACAGCTTAACTCTTAATTATGACCCAACCAACCACTTAGCTCTGGTGAAAAGGGGAATCAAAAGATTTTACAGGTAGATATGTCACACAGGCAGTCAACATAAACATTCCTAAAAATAATCATGGCTATGCATGCAGATTTAACCATCAAAAACTTGCAGAAAAATTGGAAAACACGTCGCACAGTTATGTCTGACTCCTGGAACCACACGGACTGTAGTCCACCAGGCTTCTCTGTCCATGGAATTCTCCAGGTAAGAATACTAGAGTGGGTTACCATTTCCTTCTCCAGGAGACCTTACCAACTGAGGGACTGAACCCGAGTCTCCTGAATTAGACGCAGATTCTTTACTGTCTGAGCCAACAGGGAAGCACAATGTTAAATAAACTAAAGAACTTCCAATTCAAGATGGCAGACTGAACACACTAAGGTGCCTTTAATAAAATATATCATAAACATATGGAAGAAAAAGCATTCTACAATCAGATCAGAAATTTTGGATAATACCTGGAAAAAAAATTCAGATTAAGAAAAAGCGAACAAAGGTAACTCAAATCCAGATAAGCACTTTGGGTCTTCCCAACAAAGTCAAAAAGAGGCGCCAAGCTTAAAGTACTGGGTTGGGCAAAAAGCTCATTCAGGATTTTCTGTCAGATCCCAATAAAAAGAGCAAGAGGTAAGGCTGGGATGTCATCCAGAATATAAATCAGTATATCAATAATAAGAGAACTGCATTCCAAATAATTAGTCAACTCTTTCTGCTTAAAGAAAAAGCTGAGAGAAGTGGTTCTTAGTCTTACAATTAATTAAGCCCAGGCACTAAAGTCCTCTTCAAACTACGCTGCTGTGCTCAGTTGCTGCCCAGCTACCCAGCACTGTGCAACCACACAGACTGTAGCCAGCCAGGCTCCTCTGTCCATGGGAATCTCCAGACAAGAATAGTGGAGCAGGTTGCCATTTCCTACTCAAGAGGATCTTCCTGAGCCAGGGACTGAACCCATCTGCATCTCCTGCACTGGCACGTAGATTCTTTACCACTGCACCATGTGGGAAGACCCTATTCAAACTACAGGTCTGAAGAGTCTGGATGGGTTACAGCTAGCAATTTTTAACAGTCAAGAATGAATAGTACAGAAAATACAAAGTGAGAGTATACACTATTTCACAGAACTTTTGCTCAGTTACGGATCTATTAATTTATGTGTGTGTGTATGTACTAAGTTTCAATGAAAATATCAGAAGACTATTACTCAAAATAAAGTGCGCAGGGCTGTGGAGGGCTCCTAGGGTGGGGGTTGAAGCATGAAAAAAAAGCAAAGCAGCAACTGAGACACTCTCGACATAAGCTATGATGAGTTTGGCAATTGTGGATACCCAACAGTCTGCCTCCTCAAACAAATACCTTAAAGCACTTTTCCCACCTTTCTTTCCAATATCTACCCACTAAGCTTTTTTAACATCTTCACCCTAATCACCGTTTCCATGAAATTGTAGTACCACAGATATACTGTGAATTCATTTGTGTACTACTGATATATGTATATCTGTGGTTTATACTTAAAAAGAGACACTTTTTTTTAACCCCATAACCAATTTTTACCCCTTTAAGAATTAATGCCTTAGAGTCAATAAAGAAGCCTACCACAGTATAGGAAGGAATCTATTAATAAAACAAACCTGCAGCAGAGAAACTCACTTACCAACTTAGTCCTTCTTCCATGAGTATGAATAGACAACCAAGAATTACCAAATATAAGGAAAGATAAAAGATGAAAAACCAAACAACAAAAATACCCAAAGAGGGCAGAGATGCAAGCCCAGAGGGCAAAGGTCCCAACTGCAGAGGATTATTCACTCCCAGGCCTTAAAATCTACTGGTAATTCCCCAACTGTCTTTTTTTAATTAATTTATTTATTTTAATTGGAGGCTAATCACTTTACAATACTGTAGAGTATTGTGGGTTTTGCCACACATTGACATGAATCAGCCATGGGTGTACATGGGTCCCCCCATTCCAACTGGTTTTTAAAAGTTACTTGGTACTTGTGACTAATTTTTCTTTCCATTGTCTCCCTTTTGAACTGAAAATTTTAATAACTATCATCTTAATGCTATCCCACCACTGCATTTTTGGGATGGATAACTACCTCATTAGTTTCATAGGTCCACAGACAGAGAGCTTCCCCCATACTTGAATTAAATAATTCAGACACAAAATTTAAGACTTCTAAGCTGATGATACTTAGAACTCCGAATTGATACTCTAAGAAGGATAAGGCCTTTGGGGATCTTGAGACAGGGTTAATGCATTTTTACACGAGAGATAGACACAGATCACAGAGGCCAGAGGGAGGACTGTATTAGGCCAAGATTTTGGCCACCTTGATCTCCATTCCCTGTAGTTACTTCTTTATACATCTCACTACATGAGAAATTAGTTAGGGCCTTTTAAACAAGGGGATTATCACAGAGCAAGAGTCAGACACGACTTAGGAACTAAACCACCACCATCACCATACAGGTAAGACTATATAGACTACAAAGGATTTAGAAAAGGCAAAGGAACCATAGATCAAATTGCCAACATCTGTTGGATCATCAAAAAAGCAAGAGAGTTCCAGAAAAAATTCTACTCCTGCTTTACTGACTACACCAAAGTTGCTGACTATGTAGATCACAACAAACTGTGGAAAATTCTTAAAGAGACAGGAATACCAGACCACCTTACCTGCCTCCTGAGAAATCTGTATCAGGTCAGGAAGCAACAGTTAGAAATGGACAAGGAACAACAGACTGGTTCCAAATTAGGAAAGGGGTACATCAAGGCTGTATATTGTCACCCTGCTTATTTAACTTATAAGGAGAGTGCATCATGCAAAATACCAGGCTGGATGAAGCACAAGCTGGAATCAAGATTTCTGGGAGAAATATCAATAACCTAAGATATGCAGATGACACCACACTTATGGCAGAAAGCAAAGAGGAACTAAAGAATCTCTTGATGAAAGTGAAAGAGGCTAGTGAAAAAGTTGGCTTAAAACTCAACATTCAAAAAACTAAGATCACAGCATCCAGTCCCATCACTTCATGGCAAACAGATGGAGAAACAGTGGCAGACTTTATTTCTGGGGGCTCCAAAATCTCTACAGATGGTGACTGCAGCGGTGATATTAAAAGGCACTTGCTCCTTGGAAGAAAAGCTATGACCAACCTAGACAGCATCTTAAAAAGCTGAGACATTACTTTGCCGACCGGTTCCGTCAAGTCAAGGTTATGGTTTTTCCAGTAGTCATGTATAGATGTGAGAATTGGACTATAAAGAAAGCTGAGCACTGAAGAATCAATGCTTTAGAACTGTGGTGTTGGAGAAGACTCTTGAGAGTCCCTTGGACGGCAAGGAGTTCAAACCAGTCCATCCTAACAGAAATCAGTCCGGAATATTCATTGGAAGGACTGATGCTGAAACTCCAATACACTGGCCACCTGATGCGAAGACCTGACTCATTTGAAAAGCCCCTGATCCTGGGAAAGGTTGAAGGCGGGAGGAGAAGGAGACAACACGGGATGAGATGGCTGGATGGCATCGCCAGCTCGATGGACATGAGTTTGGGTAAGCTCCAGAATTTGGTGATGGACAGGGAAGCCTGGCGTACTGCAGTCCATGGGGTCACAAAGAGTAGGACACAACTGAGCAACCAAACTGAACTGATACAGGTAGGTTCAAATGTAATCACAAGCAAAGAGGAAGGGAGAAGATTAAGGATCAGCAGGAGAGATTTAAAGCTTGAGAGGAACTCAACCCTTCATTGCTGTTTCTGATATGAAGGGAACCATAACAAAAAGAATGTGACAGGCCTCTAAATGCTGAGAATGACTCTTCTCCCCAAAGCCAGCCAGGAGGAAAAGAGACCTCAGCCCTAAAACAACTTCTATAAATTCTGCCAACAATCTGCATGATCAAGGAAATAGTTTCTCTCCTAAAGCTTCCAGAAAGGAACCAGTCCTGCCAACAGATTTTGGCCTTGGGAAACTACAGAGGCTTAGCCTAGCCCACTGAATCTAACCTAATGGAAACTGTAAGATGCCAAGCCCGTGGCAATTTCTCAATTATTAATCAAAAGTCAATATAACTGATATCAGATGGATTCTATCCTTTGCAGTCGAAGATGGGAAAGCTCTATCCAGTCAGCAAACACAAGACCTGGAGCTGACTGTAACTCAGATCATGATCTCCTTACGCAAAATTCAGACTGAAATTGAAGAAAGGAGGGAAAACACTAGGCCATTCAGGTATGACCTAAATCAAACCCCTTATGATTATACAGTGGAAGTGACAAATAGTTTCAAGGGATTAGATTTTATAGGGTGCCTTTAGAACTCTGAACAAAATTCAAGTTCGTAACACTGTACAGGAGACAGTGGTCAAAACCATCCCAAAGAGAAAGAAATGCAAGAAGGCGAAGTGGTTGTCTGAGGTCTTATAAATAGCTAAGAACAGAAGTGAAAGGCAAAGGAGAAAGGGAAAGATATCCCCATCTGAATGCAAAGTTCCAAAGGATAGCAAAGAAAGATAATAAAGCCTTCTAAAGTGAATGCAAAGAAACAGAGGAAAACAATATAATGGGAAAGACCAGAAATCTCTTCAAGAATATCAAAGATATGAAGAGAACATTTCATGCAAACATGGGCACAAAAAAGGCAAAAACCTAACAAAAGCAGAAGATATTAAAAAGAGGTCTCAAGAATACACAGAACTGTACAAAAAAAGGTCTTAATGACCCAGATAACCACAATGGCGTGGTTAGTCACTTAGAGCCAGACATCCTGGAGTGTGAAGTCAAGTGGGCCTTAGGAAGCATTACTATGAAAAAAACTAGTGGCGGTGACAGAATTCAAGATGAGCTATAATCCTAAAAGATGATGCTATTAAAGTACTGCACTCTATATGCCAGTAACTTTGGAAAACTCAGTAATGGCCACAGGACTAGAAAAGGTCAGTTTTCATTCCAATCCCAAAGAAGGGCAATGCCAAAGAAATGTTCAAGCTACCACACAATTATTCTCATTTCACATGCTAGCAAGGTAATACTCAAAATCCTTCAAGCTAGGCTTCAACAGTACATGATCCAAGAACTTCCAGACACACAAGCTGGATTTAGAAAAGGCAGAGGAACCAGAGATCAAATTGGAGACATACACTGGATCATAAAAAACAAACAAATTCCAGAAAAACATCTATTTCTGCTTCTTGGCCTACACTAAAGCCTTTGATTGTGTGGACCACAACAAACTGTGGAAAATTCTTGAAGAGACAGTAATACCAATCTACCTTACCTGCCTCCTGAGAAACCTGTATGTACGTCAAGAAGCAAGTTAGAACAGACATGAAACAATCAACTGGTTCAAAACTGGGAAAGGAGTACATCAAGGCTGCATATCGTCATCCTGCTTATTTAACTTATATGCAGAGTTCATCATGTGAAACGCCAGGCTGGATGAATCCACAAGCTGGAATCAAGTTTACCAGGAGAAATACCAACAATCTCAGAAATGCAGATGATACCAGCCTAATGGCAGAAAGTGAAGAGGAACTAAAAAGCCCCTTGATGAAGGTGAAGGAGAGTGAAAAAGCTGGTTTAAAACTAAACATTCAAAAAACTAAGATTATGACATCCGGTCCCATCACCTCATGGCAAATAAATGGGAAAACAATGTAAACAGTTGCAGACTTTATTTTCTTGGGCTCTGAAATCACTGTAGGTGGTGATAGGAGCTGTGAAATTAAAAAATACTTGCTCCTTGGAAGAAAAGCTATGACAAACCTAGAGAGCATATTAAGAAGTAGAGACATCACTTTGCCAACAAAGGTCCATCTAGTCAAAGCTATGGTTTTCCAGTAGTCATGTACAGATATGAGAGTTGTACCATAAAGAAGGCTGAGTGTCACAGAATTGATGCTTTCAAACTGTGGTACTGGAGAAGACTCTTGAGAGTCCCTTGGACTGCAAGGAGATCCAACCAGTCCGTCCTAAAGGAAATCAGTCCTGAATATTCATTGGAAGGACTGATGCTGAACTAGATGTTACAATACTTGGGCCACGTGATGTGAAGAGCTGACTCACTGGAAAAAACCCTGATACTGGTAAAGATTGAGAGCAGGAAAAGAAGGGAGCAAGAGAGGATGAGATGGTTGGATCGCATCATTGACTCAATGGTCATGAGTTTATGCAGACTCCAGGAGACAGTGAAGGACAGGGAAGCCTGGCGTGCTGCTTCCATGGGGTTGCAAAGATTCAGATTTGACATAGCAACTGAACAACACCACACAAACTTTGCAGATCAGAATTTTTAAGCTGAGAGCTTAAGTAACTTGCTCAATATCACATTACAATAACTACTGATAATCAGATTCAACCATAAGTAGTGTGGAATATGTTCTTCACCACTGAAGACGACAACATGAGCAGAAAGAACAGAGATAGCTGGGTATCTAGAATGAAACTTCAAGACTTTCTCTGGCAGAAGCTAAAATACATAGAATTACACTCCTTTACAGTTTCAACAAATCATTTGGTTCACAACTAAATTATACAATTATAAAATAGCAGATGCTATTGTTTAAAACCTATTTTTAAAGTCAACTGATAGTCAAAACACAGTATAAATTACAGATTTTATAACTACGTATAAACAAAACTTTGATGAGGTAAAAATAGTAACAAGTTAACAAAAATTAAAAGAGGAGGAATTATAAAAGGAATGTTAGATACACTAATTTCTTGGTCTTTCAAAACAGTAAGATAACATACTACCTAAAGTTGACAAATCCAAAAAATAGTAAGTTAGAGTATGACATTGGTATAAAAATTAACTTGTGAAGATAGTTTTCTGAGGGTTTTGGCGAAGGGGTAGATATTTTACTTTCATTTTGTGCGGTTCTCTGCTTTTTTAGAACCAAGCACATGTATTACATCTATAACACTGAAAAAGATTTAGTAAACACTACACACCTGGATGTGAGTCAAGTCAGTTTCTCTGGGAATCAGACCCAACATGCAGTTAGAAGTTAAAGAAATTCATTATGAGAAATGCCTATGAAGAATGAAGGGGAGGGACTTCCCTGGTAGTCGAGTGGTTGAGACTCCAGGCTTCCAAAGCAGGGGGCACAGGTTCCATCTCTGGTCCAAGAACTAAGATAAGATACCACATGCCATGCAGCCAAAATGAAGAAGAAGGAAAAAAAAAAAAAAGAATGAAGGAGAGGAAAAGGAGCAGAAGCAGGCAGATAGGCAGAGAAACTGTTCAGGCTGCAGCGGAGATCTGAGTACTGTATGAGCCTCAGACCAGTGCAGCTCTGGTCTGCCAGCACAACAGGGAGTTTAGGTGCAAAAGATAAAGACAGTGCTAGGTCGTGTCCAACTCTTGTGATCCCATGAACTGTAGCCTGCCAGGCTCCTCTGTCCATGGCATTCTCCAGGCAAGAATACTGTAGTGGGTTGCCATTTCCTTCTCCAGAGGAACTTCCAGATCCCCAAAGAACTGCCTTAAAAAGAACCCATGTTGGAAAGAAATGGAGAGACGTTAGTATCCCGCTGTACTCAGTTACTGGTAGACAGCTGCCCAGGAAGAACATGGCCACGCCTCAATGCTGCAGCAAATCCCAAAGGCTCTGTTGCCTGGAGGCTGTCATCAAACACTTCTTAAGGTAGGTTTCTTTCAAGGGAGAGCTAAGCAGAATACCTATAGGGCTATTACAGATGCCATATAAAGGAATACACTCTGCAGCCATTAAAAATGTATGTTAGTCCTACCTTTCAATTACACTTCCTAGAGTTCTTCAGAGGTATCTCCAAGGCAGATTGTTCAGGCTAGGGAAAAAGAGCCAAATACTGAAGTTTTGTATTTCCATTCTATTTTCAACAAAGCAGCTCCACTGTTATCTATTTACTACATTTCTCCCTAACATTAGTTTGAACTAATGGCTGCAATGCTAAAAAGAACTCAGAAACATCTCTGCCACAAAAAATAACTTCTAATTGAAAAAATTAACAAATTGTGTTTAGAATTATTCTTGTGCTTATGTGTAAGCCTGTAACAGAAACATGAAAGACTATAAGGATAAATGTTGTAGTCTTTTAAACATCAAAATGATGTAACCTACTCAGTGGTGAGAGTGTAACTTTTTTATTTTTTTTGCTTACTTGTATTTTCTGTACTTCTTACAATTCCCATTACAAGATCTTGCCAATCAGGGAAAGTAAACTCTATTAAAATTTAAAGCCCTGAACTGACAAACTGTCTCTCTCCACAACTTCAGATCTATGTATTACTTCAAAAAATTACTTGGCATCTTATTAATAACAGAAAAAAAAATCACATTTACAAAGCCAAAGATAAAATCCCTTATATGTGGAATCTAAAGAAAAAAAAAAAAGTACAAATAAACTTATATACAGAAAAAAAAAATAGATCCACAGACTTAGAAAACAAGTTTCCCCTTATGGTTACCAAAGGGGAAGAGGAGGAAGATAAATTAGGAGTTTGGACTTAATGTATACATACTGCCATATTTAAAACAGATAATCAACAAGGATCTAACTATATAACACAGGGAACTATATTCAGTATTTTGTAATAACCTATAAGGAAAAAGAATCTGACAAAAACAGATATATACATATATGCATAACTGAATCACTCTGCTATATATATAATACTCACACATTGTAAATCAACTATATTTCTATTTTTAAAAAGGGAAAAAAGCAATATACTTATCCCCCTCCCCCAAAAGAGTCACATTACAAATTATAACATTCACTTCAAAGAGCACTCTACCCATTAAGGAACAAGACTTGAATTTAATTATTCTAAATAACATACTTACATTCAACTAATGAAATCATGGCACTTACTATTTATAGCAGCACACAAATAACTAACGCATATTACATAATTTTCAGGGAATTTTCAATGATCTGAATATATGTGTCAGGAACAACTTACAGTTAAATTACTCACTTACCATTTCAATTTCACAGACTCCTTCAACATTACCAGCAATGTATGTAGTAAAAAGCACATAATTTCACATTTCTCTTTTGATTTTTCCAACCCTGTAGCCAAAAAAGCTTCCAGTATTCCCATTTAATAAATGCAGAATTTCATGTATGAGTTCTAGGTCGCCAAGCAAGTAAGTGGCAAAGCCAGAAAAAAATACTGATTCATAACTGATTTTTAGACTACCCTAGTAAGGCTCTTGCAAAACTCACCCATTCTTTCAGAACTCTTATTTACCAGAATAAAAATACATTCACTTTAAAGAAAAGAGCTAGAACTCAAGATTTTTTTTAAATCAACTTGTACTTTGAAGAAAAATAATGTATCCCAGTACATGCTGGGATAAATATTAACTGACACCACCAAGAATTTCAATAATGGATGAATTTTCTAGCTCATGGTGAACTGTTTTTGTTTTGCATCTATAAAGACTATGCCAAAAACAACACAAAAACAAAGAGGCTCAATTTTTTAATGAGCTTTTATTTTCTTTAAAATGTTTTTTCTCTGGCAAATGCTTCATAAACCTATAAGAGATACTCTCTCATACTCTATTTGGTTCTCAAAACAGCCTTACTATTATCTTCACAAACGTACCAAAGGAGAAAGGTAACGTCTGGATCCAACGTATCTCTAGATAACTCCTTTGACAGCACCAAGAAAAATATTGTTGTTGTAGGTGTTCAGTCACTAAGTCAGGTCCAACTCTGCGACCGCATGGAGTGCCGCATGCCGGGCTTCCCTGTCCTTCACTATCTCCTAGAGTTTGCTCAAACTCATGTCCATTGAGTCGGTGATGTTATCCAACCGTCTCATCTTCTGTCATCCCCTTCTCTTCCTGTCCTCAATCTTTCCCAGCATCAAAGTCGTTGCCAATGAGCTGGTCTTCGCATCAGGTGGCCAAAGTATTGGAGCTTCAGCATCAGTCCTTCCAATGAATATTCAGGACTGACTTCCTTTAAGATAGATTGATGACTGATAGTCCTTGCTGCCCAAGGGAATTTCAGAAGTCTTCTCCAGCACCACAGTTTGAAAGCATCAATTCTTCGGTGCTCAGCCTTCTTTATGGTCCAATTCTCACATCCTTATATGACTACTGGAAAAACCACAGCTTTCATTAGATGGACCTTTGTTGGCAAAGTGATGTCTCTGCTTTTTAATACACTCTCTAAGTTGGTCATAGCTTTCCTTCTAAGGAGCAGGGTCTTTTAATTTTGTGGCTGTAGTCACTGTCTGCAGTGATTTTGAAGCCCCAGAAAATAAAATCTGCCACTGTTTCTACTTTTTCCCCATCTATTTGTCATAAATTGATGGAACGTGTTGCCATGATCTTAGTTTTTCAACATTGAGTTTTAAGCCACGTTTTTCACCCTCAGATATACTAAGAAATACTTCAAAAACAGGACTCTTGAAGAAGAATTTTAATAAAAATGCAATATACTGAAATGATGACCAGATACAAATAATTTAAGTGCAGAACCGACAAGGAATAAATTAATATTCTCATCTTTAGTGATTTATGAGGTAGTAGGAAGCTGGCTGCTAAAACATGAGCTAAGTCAAATAACCCATTCAACAATAAAGCATATTTCTACAATTTCACTCAAATAAATATGCACAAGCACTTCTCTATTTTGTTGCTGTTGTTACTATTTACAAATCAAAGATTTCCTTGACATGGAGCTAGCATTTTAGCCAATATATATGAGCCTAACTAGAATATAGAAATGTCATCAGAATTCAGATTAGCCTGCAAAAAATGAAGCCCACAAACTGAAAATTACTGCTCCTGCTAAATGTATCAGTTATGTTGGAAACAGCATTTTTAATGGATGTATGTACACACAGAGATATGTGAGCTTCATTACAACAGAAGATCTTAAATCTGGGGATAGGGAGTTAATAAGTAAATAAGGATACATAATGAAAAGTAAGACTCCTACAACTCCTTACCCCAGAGGCAACTGGACCCACCATTGTAATCAATTGTGTCTGTATCTTTTCAGCTGTATTATATGCCTAAACAAACATATATTCATATATGTGTACATTTTTTAAGTAATCCAATTTAGAGAAAGAAAAAAACTATGACAAAGTTTTGCTATTTTGTATTTTTGACATCCACATATTTTAATTAAAATTTTACCACAAAACATAGAAATTAACAAAGTGATTTTTACCAGGATGTAAAAATCAAGTAGAGAACCTCGAATAAAGTTATCGTTGAGTAAATGTACCAACCACTCCACTCCATGCCAAACACACACACACATACATACATACATCCCAAGCCAAAAGAAGAAACAAAGAGAATTAGTACAGCTTCAGATTTTGAATGCAAGAATACTGTTAGACAAAGGGAACAATAAAGAGGCTGACTTAAGTAGTAAATCAGATATAAGGGAAAAGAGACTGCAGAGAACATAACAACACAGATAGTCAGGTCCTGTGAACTGAAAATTGTCTAAAATCCTTCATTAATCTATGGTTAAACTTTTTCGCACAGATAGTTTAAAAGTAACATCATGTACCTGCTATGTTCCTGCTGAAGTGTGAACATAAATTCAATTTTCTTCCACTGTGAGTGATGATGAATCTGATCATTTAGTTAATAAAATGGTAAGATTTATCAGATCTTTCCCTTTACAATTTGTGGAATGATATTGTTGTCCAGAATATCTTTCATGTAATGGCATTAGAATTCACTGATGATCTTTATCTGAATCAGTTATTTCACTGGTGATAGCACAATGGTAATTTTCTAATTCTTTTATTTCTTCCACATTTACTCACTGGCATTTTTTCTATTACAAAAAAAGAAAACACCCTTACAAGTGAGGGTAAACTATAGCTCGCCTAAAAATGCAGCAGAAATGCTTAATTCTTTACCTTTACTTAACCATATTTTCAGAATAAGGAGTTTATCCAATGTACATTTCTATGGTAGCAAGTCAGTTTCTCATTATGTCTTATTGAGTACCCTTGCGTATTCACAGTTCTTACATTTTCTATAATCAATTATAGTTATTCTTTTTGACGTTAAAATTGTTCAAAATTTAGCCAAGGGGGTTTTTTTCATGCACAGGGAAAACAAAATTGGAGACCAAGGACTGTGTCATCTAATGGGCAGGCGTTGAAATGAAAAACTTCTCCTTTCTCTTTAGATATTAGTTATGAAAAAGAGATTAAAATATTGAGGTAGTAACACTGTAGCATATATATACAACTTGACATAGGGGTTGTTGGATTGTTATATTAGTTTTCTAATCCCTACATCAAGTCGTCATTTCTGATGACCTAAATTTATCTTTGTTAAACTTGCTACTCCTTTTAGATTTAACGACTCATGTGTTCTACTATATTATATAATATATTATCTAATAATTACATAATTATAATATATTATGAACACTTCCCTGGTGGCTCAGACGGTAAAGCATCTGCCTACAATGCAGGAGACCTGGGTTTGATCTCTGGGTCGGAAGATTCCCTGGAGAAGGAAATGGCAACTCACTCCAGCATTCTTGCCTCGAAAATCCCGCGGATGGATGCAACCCCGTGGACTGGGTTGCAGAGAGTCGGACACAACTGAGCAACTTCACTTCACTATTATAACTAGTACAATTTTTCCTCCCAAAAATGAAATAATAAATGAAATTCATCCTGGGCTCAGAACATACTTAACATTATCAGAGAGTGAAGAGACTTTATGGTAAAAACTAGTTGTAACTAAAAAGTTTTCAGCAAACACAATCATTCAGTGTTTTCAGTTCACAAGGAATACAGAAGATAAAGAAACAAGTTAAAGAATACCTCTGAAACAATTAAAAAAAAAAAAAAAAAACCCGGTTGAGACATTTTAAAAATAAGCAGTCTTGCCTAGTAAAAAGTCAGTATCTTACAAGGAAAAGAGCATGAGTTATTCTAGATGACAAGAGAACAAAGACATAACCATGGGCCTTGATGCAGTGGGTTGCCTATACACATAAGGGAAGGAAAAGACACTATGAAAGACCTTTGAAATCAACTAGGTAAATTTGAACAAAGCATTATATTACAATAAAAAACAAATCATTGGTATTTTTCTCAGACATGATAATGATAAAATAGTCATATAAGAGAAATGACATTTTTAGACAATGTGAACTGACATTATCTATGGAAATGAAAACTTACATCCACACAAAGACTTCTACACAAATGTTTGAGAAGAATTTATTTCTACTGGGTTAGCGAAAAATGTTCCTTTGGTTTTAAAGTAAAAACAAAAGACACACTTGTCATTTTCACCAAGAACTCTACTGAACAATGTGTTCACCAAGCATTTTGTTTCACTATCTTCTGCAATTTTTCAGGCAACTTCATAATTCCATCTTCCCAAAACTTTTCATCTTTTTGAGCAAAGAACTGTACCAGGTGCCTTTTACAATCTTCCAGGGAATTAAAACTTTTTTCCATTAAAAGAATTTTGCAAAGATCAAAATAAATGGAAATCTGAAGGTACAATCTCTGGTGAATACAGCAGATGAATCAGAACTTCCCAGCCAAGCTATAACAGTTTTTGCCTGGTCAACAAAGAAACAGGCAGTCTTGGATTATCCTTATATAAGATTATGCATTTTCTGTTGACTAATTCAGATGCTTTTCATCAAGTGCTGCTTTCAGTTGGTCTACCTGGGAGCCGCACTTGTTGGAATTAATCGTTTGGTTTTCCAGAATGAACTCATAAGAGAAAACCCCTTTCCAATCCCAGCATGCACACAACATCACCTTCTTTGGATGAAGACTGGTCTTTGGTATGGTTGGTAGTGGTGCATTTCACTTGTCCCACATTACTTACACTATCCAGTTTTCATCACTCCTCACAATGTTTTAAAAACAGAACATTTTTGTTACATTTAAGTAGACAATCACATGCAGAAATAGGGACAAGAAGGGTTTTTTTTTTTTTCCCACTTAACTTAGGTGGATGCCAAACAACAAAGCAATTAACAAAACCAAGCTGGTGCCAATGATTCTCAACGGCCAATTTAGATATTTTGACTATGTTGGCAATCTCTCAAGTGGTAGAACATTGATTGTTTTCAATTAAGGTCTCAATCTGACTGCTATCAATTTCAACTGGTCTACCCAACCATGGAGCATCATCCTTTGAGAAATATCCAGCATGAAACTTTGCGAATTACTTTTGACATCTTTTATCAGACACAGCACATACCTTCTCCATACACTGTACAAATACTTTTTTCCATTTCAGTTGGGTTTCTACCTTTGTTGAAATACTAAAGCATAATATGCCAAAAATGTTGCTTTTTTTTCTTCCTTCTTCAATATTATAATGTCTACACAAAAATTCGCCAGTTCTGGTAAGTTTTTTTTTAACTCACAGTTGTCACAAAACAATCTAACAAAATTCTTTCGAATTAAGTTAAAGATAACTAAGTGCTATAGAGTCATCATTGGAAAAAATTGAACAAACTTATTGGCCACACCAGTAACAGCCAAAAATGTCAACACGGGACTAGACAAATTGAATACATTCAAACAACAGAATGCTTTGCATCAATAAAAAAGAGAAAAATACTGATACATACAACAACATGAAAGTGAAAGTCACTGAGTTGTATCCGACTCTTTGCGACCCCATGGCCTATACAGTCCTAGAATTCTCCAGGCCGTAATACTAGAGTGGGTCATCTTTCCCTTCTCCAGTAGACCTTCCCAACCCAGGAATGAAACCCAGGTCTCCCGCATTACGGGTGGATTCTTTACCAGCTAATCCACAAGGGAAGCCCAAGAATACTGGAGTGGGTAGCCTATCCCTTCTCCAGCTCATCTTCCCGACTCAGGAATCAACCCGGGGTCTCCTGCATTGCAGGTGACCTGCTGCTGCTGCTGCTGCTAAGTCACTTCAGTCGTATCCGACTCTGTGCGACCCCAGAGACGGCAGCCCACCAGGCTCCCCCGTCCCTGGGATTCTCCAGGCAAGAACACTGGAGTGGGTTACCATTTCCTTCTCCAATGCATGAAAGTGATAAGTGAAAGTGAAGTCACTTGGAAGTGAAAGTGAAGTCGCTCGGTCGTGTCCGACTCTTAGCAACCCCATGGAGTATAGCCAACCAGGCTCCTCTGTCCATGGGATTTTCCAGGCAAGAGTACTGGAGTGCCATTGCCTTCATGCAGGTGGCTTGCAGGCGGATTCTTTACCAACTGAGCTATGAGGGAAGCCCATACAACAACATGCATGACTTTTAAAAGACACGGCCTCACCAAAAGAAGCCAAAAGCAAAACTATATACACTTATTGATTCTATCTGTTCTATTGAAATATTCTGTCACATACAATGTAACTATATTTGCCTGAGATAATGACTAAAGGAAATATGAGGAAACTCTCTTGGAGTGCTGAAAATGGTTTCATCTTGATTATGGTGGTAGTGGTTACAAAAACCTATACATTTGTCAAAACTAAAACCATATACTTAAAATTCAAACATGAACACCATCCCCCAAAAAATTGATTTTAGGAAGTAACAAAAAAAAGTCCTATTCACAATTGTATCAAAAAGAATAAATGCCTAGGAATAAATTTAATGGAGAAGAAAGAAGTACATTTTAAATTAGAAGACACCTATGGAAAAAAACTGAAAATGACAGAAATAAACGGATATACCATGCTCACGAATTTAAAAAACTAATGCTGTTAATATGCCCATACTACTCAAAACAATCAACAGATTCAATGAAATCCCTATCAAAATTTCAACAGCATTTTTCACAGAACAATCCAAAAATTTGTATGGAGCCCTAGGAGACCATGAATAGCCAAAGCAATCTTGAGAAAGTGTAACAAACCTGGAGGCATCACACTTCCTAATTTCAAAACAGTATTATATTGGCAACAAAACAGTTGAAACAGAATACAGAGCCCAGAAACAATGAAACAGAATACAGAGGCCAGAAATAAAATCAAGACTATACAGTCAATTAATTTATGACAAATGAGCCAAAAATACACAAGGAAAGAACAATCTCAATAACTAGTGTTGGGAAAACTGGACAGCCACATGCAAAAGAAAGAAATTGGACCACCATCTTACATCATGCACAAAAATTTATTCAAAATGATTAAAGCTGAATGTAAGACCTGAAGCCATAAAACTCCTAAAAGAAACTATAGGTGCTAAGACCCTTGGCATTAGTCTTGCTAATGATTTTTTGAATTTGATACCACAAGCAAAGGAAACAAAAAGCAAGTGGGACAATATCAAACTAAAAATTTTCTATACAGCAAAGGAAACCATCAACAAAGTAAAAAGGCAACCTACCGTATGGGAGAAAATATTTCTAAGCCATATATCTGATAAGGGGTTAATATCAAAAATACATAAAGAACTCATACAACTCAATAGCAAAAAAAAAAATCCAATTTAAAAACGAGTAGAAAATCTCAATAGATACTGTTTTCAAAGGCATACATATGACCAATATGTACATGTAAAGACACTCAATATAACTAACCATCAGGAAAATGCAAATCAAGTCAAAATGAGTTACCACTTCACATGTACTAGAATTTTGTTCAGTTGCTAAGTCATGTCCAACTCTTTGGCTATAATCAAAAAGAGAAAAAAATAAGTCTTGGTGAGAATATGGAGAAAAGGGAACACTTGTATACTGTCGATGGAAATATAAATTGGTGTAACTACCACAGAAAACAGTATGAAAGTTCCTCAAATATTAAAAATAGAACTACTACATGATCCAGCACTTCCACTTCTCAGCATCTGCCCAAAGGAAATGAAAACGTTATCTCAGAGAGATCTGCATTCTCATGTTCACTGCAGCATTATTCACAATAGCCAAAACATGGCGGGAAGCAACTTAGATTGCATGTTACATAAAGAAAACATTTCATATATATACATGTGCGTGTGTGTACACACGCATGCACACACACCTCTATATGTAGCTATATATATATATGCAATTAAATATTATTCACTTATAAAAAAGAAGAAAATCTTATTTGTGAAAAATGGATGGACCATGGGGGCATTATGATAAGTCACACAGAGAAAGAGAAATAATACATGATCTCTTAAATATGGAATCTAAAAATTTTAAAACAAAACAGAACACCAACTCACAAATACAGAGGACATTGATAGTTCTCAGAGGCAGGAGATAGGGTGGGTAAAATGGGTAAAGGTAACCAAAAGGTACAAACTTCCAGTTATAAAATAAGTTAAGTCCAAGGGATGAAACGTACAGCATGGTGACTACATTTAATAATGTTATATTATATATTTTAAAGTAACTAAAATATATAATCTAACAGTATTAAAAGTTATCACAAGAAAAAAAAATTGTAACTGTGTATTGATGGACATTTACTAGACTTATTGTGGTGACCACTGTGCAATACATACAAATATCAAATTATTATGTTGTATACCTGAAACTATTATGTTACACATCAATTACATCTCAATAAAAGAGGCACTAACAAAAAAAAGTTTCTTAACTGCAGTGACATGTTTTCACAAGTGTATACTTACGTCAAAACTTAATTATACAATTTAAAGTGTACAATTTAAATACATACACTTTATTGTATGTCAATTCTAATTCAATAAAGCTATTAAAAACAAAGCTAAAGGGAGTCCTGAATAATTAGTTCCCTATTCCCCATTCTGTAAATAAACAAATGCTATGAACAACCCCTGAAAATGTAGAGAACTTTAAAAGAAAAAAACTAAGTTAACTAGGAAAAAAACTTGAATATAACTGAGACTACAAAATCTTTTTTAACTGTGAGTCTTTTTTAACTGTGAAACACTAAATGACATTAGTTTAAAAAAAGATCTAGATGGGAAAGCTTATTTGCCACAAACTTTCTGACACAAATCTCACTCCCCACCATCTTATCACCCGCCAACTTCCAGCCAAGAGTGACCATTTAACAAGGTCCAGTCTTGAGATTTGAAGACTACTTTGGAGTTACTGATACAATCACTGTTGCTTCCCCTTCCTCTATCTTCCTGTGCTTGGAGCCATATCAACCACATGCAAACATGAAAAAGAAGTCAAGAATAAATTATGGAGCAAGAATTAATTATCTGTTCTGCTTTATCACTGTATCAATGAAGCAATACAAAAGACAACTGTGTAAGAAAAATGAAGTTCTATTTTATCAAGCCAAGGTTGTCTGGTTTTCTGTTTCCTAACACCAAATTCAAGGCTAAGTAATACAAATAAAAAGCAACCGTTTCTTTTTAAACACTGAGATATAATTCACACATCATAAAATTCAACCTTATATACTTTAAGCAAACAATTCAGTAGTTTTCAGTTTATTCACAACGTTGTATAACCATCACCACTATCTACTTCCAGAACATTTCATCATCCCCAAAAGACACCCTACACCCATTGGCAGTAATGTCTCATTTCTGTACCCATAGCCCCTGACAAATACTACTTTCTGTATCACTGCATTTGCCTATTCTGAACATTTTCATATAAATGGAATCATATACTATATGAACTTCTGGATTTGACTCTTTTTACTTAGCATAATGTTTTCAAGGTTCATCTATCTTATCTAAACACAAATCAACACCTGGTTCCTCTTTATGGCTAAATAATGCTTTGTTGTATACCACATTGTTTTTAATCCATTTACCAGCTGATGGCTAGAGAAAAGAGCAATATACAAAAAAACAATAGTTTTTGTGCTGAAGGAAGAATAACCTTAGAGACAGAAGAATAAAATGTTCTCATTACAAAAGCATCAAGACCTATAAAATATTTAAGTAATTTGGCAAAATATATAAAGCATGCATTATTATTAAAAAATATAAACATTATCATATCCTGAGAAAGCACTATCATAGACACGTCAGTTATCCCTTATGCTAATGAATTTCATGTAATTCAAATTAGAATCCAAATGGCTTTTACAAATTATTTTTAAGGAAAAAAAGACCGTATTTATATATAAGAACTAATGCTGCAAGCCAAAGATGAAAAAGGTTAAGCTGGAACCTGCATCTAATATGAAAACACATTACTGTTAGAGAAAACTACTCAGTATTTATACAGAAACAGAATAGTATAAATAAAATAACAAACTGAGAGAAAGAGTGCCATAAAACTGAAAATTTTTAATAAATAAGGGCATTCCCTCAAATTAGAGGAAAATGGATGGCTGCAGTTCATTTCAGTTCAGTTCACTCAGTCGTGGTCTGACTCTTTGCAACCCCATGGACTGCAGCACATCAGGCCTCCATGACAATCACCAATTCCCAGAGTTTACCCAAACTCATGTCCATTGAGTCAGTGATGCCATCCAACCATCTCATCCTGTGCCATCTCCTCCTCCACACACCTTCAATCTTTCCCAGCATCAGGGGCTTTTCAAATGAGTCAGTTCTTCCCATCAGGTGGCCAAAGTAATGGAGTTTCAGCTTCAGCATCAGTCCTTCCAGTGAATATTTGGAACTGATTTCCTTTAGGATGGACTGGTTGGATATCTGGCTGTCCAAGGGACTCTCAAGAGTCTTCTCCAACAACACAGTTCAAAAGCATCAATTCTTTTTTTTTTTTTTAAAGCATCAATTCTTAGGTGCACAACTTTCTTTATAATCCAACTCTCATATCCATACATGACTAGTGGAAAAACTATAACCTTGATTTGATGGACCTTTGTCGGCAAAGTAATGTCTCTGCTTTTGAATATGCTGTCTAGGTTGGTCCAAGCATCTTTTAATTTCACGGCTGCAATCACCATCTGCAGTGATTTTGGAGCCCAAAAAAATAAAGTCTGCACTGTTTCCACTGTTTCGCCATCTTCCCATGAAGTGATAGGACCAGATGCCATGATCTTTGTTTTCTGAATGTTGAGCTTTAAGCCAACTTTTTCACTCTCCTCTTTCACTTTCATCAAGAGGCTCTCTAGTTCTTCTTCAATTTCTGCCATAAGGATGGTGTCATCCACATATCTGAGGTTACGGACCATTTCTCCCAGCAAACTTGATTCCAGCTTGCGCTTCGTCCAGTCCGACGTTTCTCATGATGTACTCTGCATAGAAGTTAAATAAGCAGGGTGACAATATACAGCCTTGACATGCTCCTTTTTCTATTTGGAACCAGGCTGTTGTTCCATGTCCAGTTCTAACTGTTGCTTCCTGACCTGCATACAGATTTCTCAAGAGGCAGGTCAGGTGGTCTGGTATTCCCATGTCTTTCAGAATTTTCCACAGTTTATTGTGATCTACAGTCAAAGGCTTTGGCATAGTCAATAAGGCAGAAGTAGATGTTTTTCTGAAACTCTCTTGCTTTTTTGATGATTCAACAGATGCTGGCAATTTGATCTCTGGTTCCTCTGCTTTTTCTAAATCCAGCTTGAAGATCTGGAAGTTCTCAGTTCACATACTGAAGCTTGGCTTGGAGAATTTTGAACATTACTTTACTAGCGTGTGAGACGAGTGCAATTGTGTGGTAGTTTTAATATTCTTTGGCATCGCCTTTCTTTCAGATTGGAATGAAAACTGACCTTTTCCAGTCCTGTGGCCACTGCTGAGTTTTCCAGAGTTGCTGGCACATTGAGTGCAGCACTTTCACAGCATCATCTTTTAGGACTGGAAATAGCTCAGCTGGAATTCCATCACCTCCACTAGCTTTGTTCATAGTGATGCTTCCTTAGGCTCACTCGACTTCGCACTCCAGGATGTCTGGCTCTAGGTGAGTGATTGATCACACCACCGTGATTATCTGGGTCATGAAGATCTTTTTGGTATAGTTCCTCTCTGTATTCTTGCCACCTCTTTCTAATATCTTCTGCTTCTGTTAGGTCCATACCATTTCTGTCCTTTACTGAGCCCATCTTTGCATAAAATGTTCCCATGTTATCTCTAATTTTCTTTAAGAGATCGCTAATCTTTCCCATTGTATTGTTTTCCTCTATTTCTTTGCAATGATCACTGAGGAAGGCTTTCTTAGCTCTCCTTGCTATTCTCTGTAACTCTGCATTCAAATGGATATATCTTTCCTTTTCTCCTTTGCTTTTCGCTTTTCTTCTTTTCACAGCTATTTGTAAGGCCTCCTCAGACAACCATTTTGCCTTTTTGCATTTCTTTTTCTTGGGGCTGATCTTGATCCCTGCCTCCTGTACAATGTCACAATGGTTTAATTAATATTTTTAAAATGTTGGTAATCTTGAAGAAAAAGTGGGTACTCTAAGGTTGTAAGACATACAAAAATAAACTCAAGACAAATGTGAAGTGTAGAAAAAGTAAAAATCTTCCACGAAAAAACACCTGGGAAACATCTTATTAAAAATTCAAAACTAAAAAAGTATAAAGGGATTTGCATAAAAAGCTTTTTGTACCTGGAGAGAAATAAAAACATCTGCAACAGAAGTAATGTATTAATGTATTAAGACACAGTGAGCTCTTACAATATGAAAAAGACAAACAACCCAAACAGAATTTGGACAAAAAGGATATCAAAAGAACAATTCACAAAAGAGGAAAATCAAATGCTCACAAATAAAAAAAAAAGATGTCCAAACTCCTTAGTACTCAGGGAAATTCAAATTAGAAATAACAATGAACATTACACCTACTAGACTGGCAAAGGTTTAAAAAGCTACAGCCCCAATTCCTGGCAGAGGTGTAGGAGACAAAGTATTATTACACACTGCTAATGGAAAATTTTGGTAAAAAGCAATTTGGCAACATCTACTTAAATAAAAAATATAAAAACCTTTCAACCTAGCAATTCTACTTCTGGAAATCTATCCCAAAGAAATAAAACCATCTGGAAGAAAGGACAGATGCAATGCTGCTTAAAATGACAATGAAATAGACTACTTCCATAAATGTGGGAATGATTAAATAAATTTTATACAACACACAATTAAGCATTCTTTTGAAGTCACAAAAACAATGAATTAGAGTTACACTTCAAATGGATAGCAAAGTTACCCTTTAGATGGGGGATTTCTCTAAGGCACTATTAATGAAAACAGAAAGGATGCCGAAAGTATATATAATGATCCCACCTTTTTAAACTCAACATCACAGCAAGTCTATATATGCAACTGGGAATACAAATATCTGTATAAGAAACAGAGAGAAATATGGAACAATAGATACTATGCTATTCACACAGAATGAAGGAAAAGTTGAGAGCTAAGCCAAAAAGAATAGCAACAGGGGGATAAATTCTCATGTCTTTATGTAAAAATTATATGAATTGAATATTTTTAATTTAAAGTAGATTATATCAAGATGCAAATTTTGTCCAATATAAGGATTAAAGAATTATATATAACAAAACTAAGCACTGCCTGTTGTAACACACACAAAAACTTCATTTTTTGCATGGTAAAAATTTATAAATATGAGTAAATATCAACTGAATTATACAGAGGAAAACAAAATCACTCAAGATAGTAAAGGACAAGGAAGCCTGGCATGCTGCAGTCTACAGGGTTGCAGAGTTGGACACAACCTGGTGACTGAAGAACAAAAATTATAGTATCTCTTTGACTTAAAATACATTAATCTGAGAATTGCAGTTCAGAACACTATAAAATAGCAACATATCTATGCCCTAATTGCAAAATATGCCTCTTTTATACTAGAACTGAAAACTGTATCAAACTCACCAATATTTAACTGTATGACTTAAATAAGCAGCGTTCATATGTGAAATTCTGTCTGTAGCCTTAGGGGAAGCAATATACTCCCATAAATCAGGTATAATCCAAGCAAGGCAGTATATAAACATGAGGTGAAAAATAAGAACTGAAACACCACACTATCCAAGCTCTGTATAAAATGAACATAGCCTTGTCATTTATTAAGACTATCATTATATAAACAAAAATTATTTTTTAAAATGTTTCAAGATTGAGCTAAACAACAGCATACTGAAAGAATTATACCCCTTAACCAAATGGGATTTATTCCTAGAAAGCAAGGATGGATCAACATATTGAAATCCATCAATATACTACACAGCACATTAATGAACAAAGGGGAAAAAATTACATAATCACCTCAAGCAATACAGAAAAGGCACTTTACAAAATGTGACACCATTTCAGATTAAAAATAACAAACTAGGAATAGAAAGAAATCATCTTTTAAACGATAAAGGCAATATATGAAAGTTTCACAGCTAATATCATACCTAATAGTGAAAGGCTGAAAGCTTTTCTCTAAAATCTGGAAGGAGCAAAGGATGCCTACTTTCACCACTTCTTTTCAACAAAGTATTAGAAATCGCAACAATCAGGCAAGAAAAATAGAGAAATAGCATCCAAATAGGAAAAGAAATAAAACTATCTGTAGATCATATAATATTGCATGCAGAAAACCCTAAAGGTTACACACAAAGAGAAAAAATTTAGCACTAATTTTAAAAATTTAGCAAACTTGTATGTGTTAGGGACCAAACGACGGGCTCTAGGACCTGAGCCATGTTTACCAGAAAGAGACAGGACATGCGCTCCTCCTGCCTGGCCAATCATGTAACGCCAGCTACTGCTGTAACTGAGACAAAGAACTGCCTGTATATAAGCCGCCATACTCCTTTGTTCGGGGCTCTTGTTGGATTCCACTGTGCTGGAGAGACTTGGGCCCTAGCGCGCTAGAAATAAACTCCCTTCTTGCCTTTGCATTATTGTGGTGGACTTGCTCTCTCGGTCGGTTCAGAGATACGGGCTCGGTGCATAACAGTATGATTAAAAAATAAACAAATATATGCTGTTTCCATATAATATGAACAATCTGAAAATGAACAATTCCATTTATAATGCCATCAAAAATAAAATACTTAATCCTTAAAAAATTAAAAACAGAGCTAACATATGATCTTGCAACCCCACTTCTGGGCATATATCCAAAGGAAAACATAATTTGAAAAGAAACACACACTCCGATATATATTGCAGTACCATTTATAATAACTAAGACATGGAAGTAACCTCAGTGCCCATCAACAAATGAATGGATGTGTATGTATCCCCACCCCCTCATACAAACACAATGGAATATTACTCAGCCATAAAAAAAGAATGAAATGTCATCTGCAGCAACATGGATGAACCTAGAGATTACTGTAAGTAAGCCAGACAAATTTCATGCAACATTGCTTCTATGTGGAATCTAAAAAAATGATACAAATGAATTTACAAAACAGACTCACAAAGAAAACAAACTTATGGTTACCAAAGTGTGGGATAAATTAGGAGTTTCAGACTAAAATATACATACTTCTATATATAAAATAGATGATCAACAAGGACCTACTGTGTAAACATAGAGAACTATACTCAATATCTTGTAATAACCTATAGTGGAAGAGAATGTAAAAAATAAATATATATATTTGTGTGTTTGTGTATGTGTGGATATATATATTTTTTGACTGAATCACTTTGCTATATACCAGAAACTAACACAACACTGCAAATCAACCATAAATCAATAAAATAAAAAATAAAATTGAAAAACTGAAAATAAAATACTTAAGAACAAATACAACAAAGAAAGCAAAAAGCCTTACATACTAAAAACTACAAAAAGTTGTTTAAAGAAATTAAAGAAGAAATGAATGATCCAATAATTCCACTTCTGAGTGTATACAAAAAACAATTAAAAATGGGGCTTCAAGGAGATACATGTATATCCACATTCAGAACAGCATTATGCAGAACAGCACCTGGAAGCAATCCAAGCGTACACTGATGAGTGAATGGATTAAAAAAATTATATATACATGTAATTATACATTATACTTATAATTCAGCCTTAAAAAGATGAAAATTCTGACACACGTTATAACATGGATGAACCCTGAGGTCATTATGCTAAGTGAAATAGACTCGTCACAAAAAGACAAACAGTGTAAGATTCCACTTATATGAGGTACCTGGAGTAGTCAAATTCAGACATAGAAAGTAAAATGGTGGCTGCCAAGGGCTATGAAGAGTGAAAAATACAAAGTTGTTTAACCAGTACGGAGTTTCCATTTTGCAAGATGAAAAGAATTCTGATATTGATTGTACAATATGAAAGTACTGAACACTACTTAAATGTGCACTTAAAAATCAAGATGATACATTTTATGTTATGTATCAGTTCAGTTCTGTTCAGTCGCGTTCTGTTCAGTCGCGTTCTGTTCAGTCGCGTCCGACTCTTTGCGACCCCAGGAATCGCAGCATGCCAGGCCTCCCTGTCCATCACCAACTCCCAGAGTTCACTCAGACTCAACGTCCATCGAGTCCGTGATGCCATCCAGCCATCTCATCCTCTGTCGTCCCCTTCTCCTCCTGCCCCCAATCCCTCCCAGCAGCAGAGTCTTTTCCCATGAGTCAACTCTTCGCATGAGGTGGCCGAAGTACTGGAGTTTCAGCTTTAGCATCATTCCTTGCAAAGAAATCTCCGGGCTGATCTCCTTCAGAATGGACTGGTTGAATCTCCTTGCAGTCCAAGGGACTCTCAAGAGTCTTCTCCAACACCGCAGTTCAAAAGCATCAATTCTTCGGCGCTCAGCCTTCTTCACAGCTCTCACATCCATACATGACCACTGGAAAAACGATAGCCTTGACTAGACAGACCTTTGTTGGCAAAGTAATGTCTCTGCTTTTCAATATGTTATCTAGGTTGGTCATAACTTTTCTTCTAATAATGACTGTTATCTAAAATATACAACGGACTCTTAGCACTTTTATAAATGGGCAAAAAACCTAAATATCTCACCAAAGAAGATACTCAGATGGCATATAAAAAGATACTCAACAACACACATCTATCAAAATGGTCAGTCTGGAACACTGACAATATCAGATGCTGATGAGGATGTAGAGCATCAGGAACTCTCTTATACTGCTGGCAGGTATAACCACTTGGAAGACAACTGGGAAGTTTCTTACAAAACTAACGTACCTTTACCATATGATCCAGCAACTCCACTCCTTGAAGGTTATCTAAATGAATTAACAACTTGTGCTCACATAAAAATATACACACATACTATCATGTAAGAATTGAATCGCCAGTCTATGTCTGACACAGGATACAGCATGCGTGCGGCTGGTGCATGGGGATGACCCACAGAGATGTTATGGGGAGGGAGGTGGGAGGGGGGTTCATGTTTGGGAACACATGTAAGAATTAAAGATTTTAAAATTAAAAAAAAAAAAAAAAGAAAAAATTAAAAAAAAATACACACAGATTTTCAGAGCAGTTTTATTCCTAATTGCTAAAACTTAGAAGCAACCAAGATGTCCTTCAGCATGTAAATGAATAAACTGTGGTGTTATTCAGTGATAAAAAGAAAATGAGTTATCAAGTCATGAAATGACATGGAGAAAGTTTAAATGTATATTTTTAAGTGATGTAGCCAATCTGAAAACACTACATATTGTATGATTTCAACTAAATGGCATTCTGGAAAAGGCAAAACCATGAAGGACAGTAGAAAGTAGCTGCCAGGGATGAAGGGTTAGAAGGGATAAACAGGCAAAACATGGTTTTTTAGGGCAGTGAAACTATTTTAGGTTTACTATAATGGTCGATACATGTCATTACATTTTTGTCAAACTCAAAAAATTAACAATAAAATGAACCCTAATGTAAACTATGGACTTTGGATAATAATGACGTGTCGATGTAGGTTCACTGATTATAACTAGTGAACCACTCTGTGATTAATCAGGTCAGCTGAGAATGGCGGGGGGGGGGGGGGGGTGGTCATGGCTATACAAGAATTTTCTACGCTTTCAGTTTAATTTTGCTGTAAACCTAATATGCTCTTACAAAAAGAAAGAAAGAAATGGAAGTACTGATAAATGCAACATCATGGATGAATCTCAAATGCATTCTGCTTAGTGAAAGAAACCAGAATAGGTGATTTCATTTATATGACATTCTTAAAGAAGCAGAACTATAAGATGAGAAAGGAGATCAGTGGTTGCCAAGGTATGGGGTTGGAGAAACAGGCGACTACACAGTGGCATGAGAGAATTGTTACAACTCTTCTATATTTTGATTCTGATAGTTTCACAGTTGATACATTTGTCAAAACTCAGGAAAGAGTAACTTCTACTTTATGTAAATTCCACCTCAATACACCTGACATGAGAGAGAAAAATTTGCTTTCTTCAACATCGGAGGAAATGGCAACCCTCTCCAGTATTCTTGCCAGGAACATCCCATGGACAGAGGAGCCTGGCAGGCCACAGTCTGTGGGGCTGCAAAGAGTTGGACATGACTGAGCAACTGAGCACACACACATTATTAATAACATTGGGGATTTTTTCATTTCATCTAAAAATTTTAAAGGTTTAAGACTTATGAATATAATGAATACAATAATAACCTTTCTCCTTTGCAAATTAAAATACAGAGTTTACCACATAACACTTTTTACTTTGAAATCTATTATAATTCCTATGTTCCTTATCAGTCGACTAAGCTTCTTCATTTAATATCGCATATCCTCCAAAACAAGTAGTTCATAACCTAACAGTACAGTTCTCAAACTGTAGTCCCTGGACTGGCATCAGTACCACCTGAGAACTTATTAGAACTGCAAAATATCAGGCCCCAAACATAACCAGCTCAATCACAAATTCTCAGTTTGGGATCTAACAAACTCAGAAGACCCCTACAGTTAATTCTAACACTGTTTTAAGAACCCCTAACCACAACTCCAGATGCATTAAGTCAGATTTTCTAGGGGTGGGGTCCAGTCATTTGTAATTTTTTTAATCTTCCCAGGTAATTCCAATGTGCAACTAAGGTTTATTTTGATTCAGTAAGTCTTGGGTTGGACTCAGAGGTCAGATTTTTAACAGCACTCCAGTCATTTCTAATGTCAATAGCCTAAGGATCCACAATTTTTTAAAAATTCATTCATCACAAATAATGACTACAACCCACTACCACAATGTACTGTACTTTTTTATTACTGCTAAAACTCATCTACTTGAACATTCTGAAATCAGACACAACCCAAACATTTAAAAATATGGAGCTTTACAGCAAAGAGAAATAGAAAATGAAGAGACCAAAACTTCCTCATCCTGACTGCATCCCCAAGGTCTGTATCTTGTTTAATAGAGGAGTTAAAACATATATTTATAGAAGCTAGACTACACAACAAATATTTAAGCAAATAAATATGAGGTACATTTGGCACAAGCGAGATATCCACAATCACATTCTTCAATGAAATACACATTACAACTATAGAAGATCTGATGATTATCAATAATTTATAGAACAGGAAACTGTGACTAAAGGAGGTATTTATCCCAAAAATCAAGTAAGTCAAGACATAAACCTATATTTTCCTGCTTTTCAATGCTATTTTATTCATTGCTAAAGACCAGTGCTTGAACCCCACTTTAAGACCCACTGACTCCTGAATCAAACAGTTGCAAATAATTCTCCTTAAGATGATCCCTTACTTCCTGAACATGTCATTTTGTCTTCCTGGAATTCTGTTTTATATCATAAAGCAGGAAACAAATTTGTGGAGAACACACTTTCTTGTTTTCATGCTATTTTAATCTATATAAAAAGGCAATCACTGCTTAAGGAATATAGAGTTTCCTATAAAACTGGGGTTACTCTTTGTAAAAATCTTCTATGATTTACCTTCTAAAATCTAAATTCATTTTAGAAGGCATGAGAATAAATGCTGGCAGAATGTTGTTCCCATGGAGACTCTTAAGCAAAAATCTTCCATTCCTGGGATTCTGTATCTAACAATTCAACCATACTTGCTTCATAGTCAAGAATCAAAATAGTTTCCTATTTTCCTCACATTGAAAATACTTTGATACTAGTGCTATTTGCTAACCAGCTGTCTTACTGGCAAGATCAAACGATCTTCTTTACTCCTATTAAAAATGTCTCCTTTTAATGTCTCACTAGCCTACTTAATTTTATAGGGAGATAATGTCTCTGCTGAGATAACTGTTCATTCATATACTTAAGGCACTCTGTGTGTGATTGTTTATCCACTGTTGTATTGTACTTTGTTAAGAAGAGGGTCAGACTTTTAAACCCTGTCCCCTGACCTCCAAGGAAGGGAGAAAAAAAAGGATGGAAGCTCAGAGAGCTTCTGGGTTGGGAACTCATGGAGATGGGGGTGCCATGCCTCTTCTCCCACACCTGGCTCTATACCTCCTCTTCCACCAGGTATTCCTGAGTTGTATCCTTTTATAATAAACCCATACTCTAGTAAACAGACCACTATCCTGAGTTCCATGAGCCATTAGAGCAAACTAATCAAACTGAGGAGGAAGGTGTAGGAACCTCCATTGACAGCCAGTTGGTCAGAAGCACAAATAACAACTTGGGTTAGTTATTGGTATCTGAAGATACGTGCATGTGTGTCTATATGTCTGTGGGAGGAGAGGTGGTGGGCTTTGGTCCTGTGGGATTGTCTTTTACTTGTGCGATCTGATGCTAACCCCAGGTAATATGTTAGAATTGACTAAAATTTTGGGATACCCAGCTGGTGACATGCAATTGCTTGATGTTTGGATAACCAACACATCTGGGCAGAGAGTCTTCAATATTGTAGCAGAGAAGAGAAGAAATACAACAGTGTTTTTCTTTTCACCCACATAACCAAAAATTGTTCCAAATTAGAAAATCAGTCAACTGCACTTTCTCATCATCACTTGATTATACTGGCCTGGTGCTCTTCATTGCCTTCAAAGTTTTCCAGGGTCCTTCATAACTATGATTACAGCAAAAAAAAAAAAAAAACAAGAACTCTTTCATTCCTAAATGATGTTGACTTGCCTCATCATGCACCATTTCCAAAGTGCTGTTCAGCTTTTATGACAATTTGTCATTTTTCATCCTAATTCCTCTGGCCAAGTGTAAGAAAAAGTAAACTGAAGATTAAATTTTTTTCAAAAATTGAACAAAATTCACAAAATTTATATTCTGAATTAAATGACTATATTAGAACAGTAACTTAAGACAGAGCACACTGGGCCCATCTTTCACAGAATCTGGCCCATCTTTCACGAATCTGGGCCATCTTTCACAGACCTATGACTCAACAGACATCAGTCTATCATAACAGTAGAAGACCTCATTAAGAGAAAAACCAAAGGGATCAATCAAATCTTCAGTGTTGGAAGTAGTAGTTAATATAGGAGTTTCTTGATTAAGTGACTCATTTCTTAATTTCAGAATGGGGATCAAACTGCAATCTAATTCACTAGTCATATTTTCTGTTTATGACAACAGGAGCAATAAGTCTTTCTCCTTTAATTATTTTCATTTAAATAACCTAAGATGCTCTGAATATATTTAATTTCAATAATTAAAATCATCATGATGATTTGATTTTCATAACATACAGGATTATTATGAAAGACCAATGTCATGCTTTACATGAAACACAAAGAAAAATGAAATGAAATCTAGGAATAGGGCTCAAAGAAGAGTGGTGTGAGCAGTTGTACCAAGAACTCATGATTTTAAGTGGTGACAATTACATACAGTTCATAACAAAAGTGGTTTTCTAATACTTACAAACTACCAGACTTCTGTGAGTTAAGCAATTTCATTATATACAGGCTTACCTATATTTTATACGAGTTCAACATACCAAACTATGTTTACAAGATTCTACTTCTGTCTTCAAAGGTTACAAAGCTGCCTCCCCCAACTCTGTCCTCCTTTCTTTTTCAGCATTTTATGTTATGTTAGGCTTATTATTACCTTTGATTAACCCAATAAAGGAAGATAACTGTCAACTACAAACAAAAGAAGATTATACATTTGTCTCTTAAAAATATACTTGAAGTTTATTATACTTAGCTATGTTCTCTTAAACAATGGGTATCATTTTTAGGCAGCCTTACAAATGGCTGAGCATAAGAAAATATTTAATTCACTAGCAATTAGAGGAATGCAAAACAATACAATATACTAATTTTTACCCATTAGATAAGAGAAATTAAAGATTCTTAATATTCAGTGTTAGTGTAAGCAATGCTCAAACTGAAGATGGGAATATAGATTAAAACAATCTTTTACGAGGGCATATTTGGCATATTTGGAAATTTGACAGAAACATACAGCTACTGAAGAAGGATAGATTTTGTTCTTTTCAACAACTGCATTATATTTCCATATGCTCAATCTACTATGCTCACCACGAAGGCTCTAGAGGAAAATTCTTCCCGGCCTCTTCCAGTTTCTGCTGGCTCCTAGTGCTCCTTGGCTTGTGGATTAAATCTCTGCTTCCATATTCACATCACCTTCTCCCCACACTTATTGACTTCACATGTCTGCTTCTGCGTCTTCTCTGCTAAGGATATTTGTTATTGGGATTTAAATTCCACCCTAATCCAAGATGATCTTGCCTCAGGATCCTTAATTATATCTGCAAAGACCCTTTCTTTCAAAGTCACATTCACAGGTTCCAGAGGTTAGGACACGGACACGTAACTGGTACTATTCAACATTACTCAGCTCAGCTACATTTTGTTAATTGTGTGTGTATATATATACACATATACACACATTTATATATATATATAAGAACATACATTTTTAAATAGCTAGAAAAAAGGTATGACAGGCTACAGAGAAAACTATTAACAGCAGTTACCTCTGAGGAAGGGAGGCAGATAAAAAAATGAATGGTAATTTTCATATTCTACTTTATATACTTCTGAAAAAAATTAAATAATGAGCACTCTATTTCCCACTGGCCTAGACAACCATTTTACACACACCCACACTAAATCTCTCTTCAGTCCTAGAACATACCATTTCCCATCTTTGCTCAGCTTCCCCTTTCACAGAAAAAAACTGAAATTATCAGAAAACTTCCACAAACCAAAAACCCTTCATTTACCCACTCACTGGCACCTACGCCCACAGACTTGCCTCCCTCCAGCGAACTTGTCAAGGATATATTCCCACAATTTCTCAAATTTTTTCCAACATCAATTTTTCACATACTGATCATTCACCTCAGCACAGAAATGAATTTGCATTTTCTTTTAAACACCTTCACCAGGGATCTCCCAAGTGGTCCAGTGGTTAAGACTTTTCCTTCTAATGCAGGAAATGTGGGTTGGTTCCCTGGCCATGGAACTAAGATCCTACATGCCTCAGGGTCAAAACTGTCATCAAATAAAACAGAAACAATACTGTGACAAATTCAAGAAAGACTTAAAAATAGTCCACACCAAAAAAAATTTTTAATTAAATAATAAAAATATCTGGAGCCCATTTTAATTACCTGTACTTGCTATTTCCAACATTGCTCATTCCATTCTTTCTTAAACTCACTTTTCTGTAAGACTTTTCCTCCACTACACTATCAAAAGAACTAGCTGAAGTCACCAGTAACTCCTTGTTGCTAAAACTAGCAGTCAATATTCAGTCTTCATCTTAACTTGACCTATCAGCAGCACAAAAATTTAATTTAAAACATTTGTTGACTTCTGGATTACCTTACTTTTCTATCTGTTCTCCTTTGCTGGTAACAACTTTACTGGATCCTCCTCTCCTTCCCTGGCTTCCCAAGTAACTCAATGGTGAAAGAATCTGCCTGACAATGCAGGAGACACAGGAAGCATTTCAATCCCTGGGTCTGGAAGCTCCTCTTGAGGAGGAAAGGGCAACCCACTTCAGAATTTTTGCCTGGCAAATTCCATGGGCAGAGAAACCTGGTGGGCTAGTCCACAGAGTCGCAAAGAATCAAACACTACTGGGCAGGCACACACATCTCTCCTCCCCAACCGCTTGAGTACACATCTCAGTGCAAAACAACCCTAAGGCTCGTCCCTATCTATGATCAGTCTCTGCAGATGTAATTTTACAGATTTAAAGATCTAAACTATCTCCATTTTATATTTCTAGTATAGAAATCTTTCCCAAACTCCTGGTTTGTTTTATGTAACTTCCTACACTGACATCGTTCCTTTTCTCTTTTGTCTTTAGCTTCCCTTTCTCAGCTCTTTGTAAGGCTTCCTCAGACAACCTTTTTGCATTTTTTTTCTTGGGGATGGTTTTGATCACTGCCTTCTGTACAATGTCAGAAACCTCCATCCATAGTTCTTCTGGCACTGTCTATCAGATCTAATCTTTTGAATCTATTTGTCCCTTCCACTGTATAATCCTAAGGGAACCAGACGAACCAGAGTTCAAATTGTCAACATTTGTGGGATCGTAGAAAAAAGCAAGAGAGTTCCAGAAAAACATCTACTTCGTCTTCATTGACTAACGCCAAAGAATTTGACTGTGAGGATCACCACAAACTGTGGAAAATTCTTAAAGAGATGTGAATACCACACCACCTGACCTGCAGAGAAATCTGTATGCAGGTCAAGAAGCAACAGTTAGAACCAGACATGGAACAAGGGACTGGTTCCAAACTGTAAAAGGAGTATATCAAGGTTGTATATTGTTACCCAGTTTATTTAACTTCTATGCAGAGTACATCATGAGAAATGTCTGACTGGATGTAGCACAAGCTGGAATCAAGACTGCCAGGAGAAATACAAATAACCTCAGATATGCAGATGATACCATCCTTATGGCAGAAAGCCAAGAGGAAATAAAGAGCCTTTTGATGAAAGTGAAAGAGGAGAGTGAAAAAGCTGGCTTAAAACTCAACATTCAAAAACCAAAGACCATGGCATCCAGTCACCACTTCATGGCAAAAAGATGGGGAACCATGGAAACACTGACAAACTTTATTTTCTTGGGCTCCAAACTCACTGCAGATGGTGACTGCAGCCATGAAATTAAAGACGCTCGCTCCGTGAAAGAAAAGCTATAACCAACCTAGACAGCATATTCAAAAGCAGAAACATTACTTTGCCAACAAAGGTCCATCTAATCAAAGCTATGGTTTTTCCGTTAGTCATGTATGGATGTGAGAGTTGGACCATAAAGAAAGCTGAGCACCGAAGAATTGATGCTTTTGAACTGTGGTGTTGGAGAAGACTCTTAAGAGTCCCTTGGACTACAAGGAGATCCAACCAGTCCATCCTAAAGGAAATCAGTCCTGAATATTCACGGAAATGCTGAAGCTGAAACTCTAATCCTTTGACCATCTGATGCAAAGAGCTGACTCATTGGAAAACACCCTGATGCTGGCAAAGACTGAACGCAGGAGAAGGGGACGACAGAAGATGAGATGGTTGGATGGCATCACCGACCCTATGGACATGAGTTTGAGCAAGCTCTGGGAGTTGGTTATGGACAAGGGAGCCTTGTTTGCTGCAGTCAATGGGGTGGCAAAGAATCGGACACACTGAGTGACTGAACTGAACAGTGACATCACCACCAGGTATCTGCAAAGTTAACTTTCCCTACCATTAAATATCTACACCAGATTATTTATGTCTTCTGGTCTCTGGTTCTCAACAGTTTTACCATCCTAATACAAATTTCAACATTCCACCTCTTAACACTCTCAATCTCCTTACTCTACTCTACTTTTTTCTTTTAGAAGATTACTTACCACTTAATCTATTTACTTATGTTCAGCTATTGTTTACACTGTGCCCTCCTCCTCAAATTGAAATGTAACTTTCTTTATGATAGTGATCTTTGTTATCTTTGTTCACTGATTTATCTAGAACAAAGCCTGTCACATGATAAACACATTCATTTGCTAAACTGATTTTTTAACTAAAAAAATGTAAATAAGAGCAATATGGAAGCATATACACTACCATATGTATACTGGATAGGCATTAAAAATTTGCTATATGACTCAGGGAATTTGAACTGGGGCTCAGTAACAACCTACAGGGGTGGGAAATGCTGGGAGGTGGGAGGCAACATTCATACATGTGTGGCTGATTCATGTTGATGCATGGCCGAAATCAAATACTGTAGAGCAATTATCCTTCAATTAAGAATAAATAAGCTTATAAAAAATGTAAATTAAAAAGCCATTCTTTATTCTGCTAACATACGTAGTTCACTTGATACCCAAATTTCACTTGTCTGTGATTTGCCTCTTCTAGTTGTATTTCTAAAGATAACGAAAAAGAAGTCTTCCTCTGTGACACATCATTCTGTTATATCTCCTATTCAAAACATCAATTCAGCTTCAGCATTAACATATTCAGTTAAATAAACATATTTTAAAACTCATCCTTATTTTAAAGTTTTTTCTATCAACTCCAAATTCAGACTTCTCCAAATTCCTGTCTTTGATGGAAGATTTAACTTTTTCAACTCTGTTTTCAGAGAGAAGGTAGGAGGCTGATGCAGAATAATCACGTGGGTAGCTTTTCCCAGAATATAAATAGTATCTTCCTCTCTACTCTGACCCTACATTTGTACATTCTGATTTACCAAGGAGAATCATAAATAGATATGTACTTTCCAAAAAGCTTCCCTAGACACTTCTAATATTATATAACCCCAAACACTACATTGACAATCACTGAATTAAAATATACAAGGCTGTGATTCGTAATCTATAAGTCTTCACATCTGTGATTCTCTTAAAGAAAAGTACTGTCATAGGAACAAGAAGTTAATAGTTAAATTAACAGATTAATCAATAGGTCTGATCAATACTAAGAAACAAGGAGGGACCTACTAAGTAGCCACATCTTGTCTACATATGACCACCTTCAAAATTCTATGCTTGTTACCATGTGACAGGCCTCCAATTCTTCCTCTTGTCTGCTAATATCTATGAATTTACTTTAGAAGATTCAAAACAGCCTCCTTGTTGAAAAAGAATAGTTTATTCTTCCCTTTCTTTTATATTCTTCAACATGATTAAAATGCAACAATGTCCTTCCACCTTCTCTCCTTATTGGCATACCTCCCAAAGTTTTTCTTCCTCCCTGTCTAGAAAGCTTTCCCTAGAATTGGCAATTACAGAAAATGATTTCTAGATGTTCATGCTATCTTCTATTCCTAATCTTGAGCAATTAAGCACCAAGGGAACGTAAAGCAAATATATCACAAAACTGAGTCTCTCTCTGGAGTAGAAAATGGCAACCCATTCCAGTACTCTTGCCTGGAAAATTCCACAGACAGAGGAGCCTAGTGGGCTACAGTCCATGGGGTCACAAAGAGTTGGACACGACTAAGCACATACACACAAACTGGGTTTCTCATCCTAGTAACGTTCAAACTCAGTTTTCTCATCTGATAAATGGACATACAGAAGTAGATTACTTCAAAAATCCCTTCCAGTTACAGGATATATGATTTAATGATTCTGTTCCTTATAATGGTATTGCTAGCAAGAAATCAACACAAGGTCTCGCAAAAACAATTTAAAAGGACATAAATATGCTTTATCAAGTATTTTAAGTAAATGTAATATTCCCTATCTTGAGTTATTCCATCTTCAAAAACCCTTAAATTTATTTAAATATCCAATTTGTCTGAAATATATTAAAAGGTTTTAATAAAAACCTGATTTCTATCCCTGAATAGTTTGGTTACTGATTAAATTTTAACCCCTAGCTGACACACCACCACCATTTTTCTATCCTCAAATGTCTACACGTGTACACAGCTATAAAACTCTTATTAAGAAAGAATCTCTTAATGAATTTTTGGTTGCCGGAGCAGAAGGATGTGGGAAGAGAGGGAGTCTGGAATGGACATGTACACACTGCTATATTTAAAATGCATAATTAACAAGGACCTACTGTATAGCACATGGAACTCTACTCAATGTTATGTGGCAGCCTGGATGGGAGGGGAGTTTGGGGGAGAAAGGATACAAGTATATGTATGGCTGAGTCCCTTGCCTGTACACCTGAAACTATCACGACATTGTTAATCGGTTATACTTCATACGAAACAACAGGTTTAAAAAAAAAAAAAAAAAAAAGACCCTCTTCTTCAATGAAAACATCAATACCCCATGCCTCATTATAGAAAATTTCTCCAAAGTAAGTCGTATTCGTTCTACTTTTTCAGGTAAGTTCTAGAAGTCACTGTATTCCATAATTAAAAGCAGCTCAGTAAAAGAGCCAGAAGGACCTGAACATGCCTCCAGCCTCTGCCACTTAATAGCTGGTATTGGCCACTCCACTGTGTACATATACCTAACCATTCTGAGCATCAACTGTCTCCAATCGAAATGATAAATACCTATCTTGTGAGGATGCTCTGAGGATTAAAATGGATCATATACTGCAACTTTCAGTGTCCTAGGAATATAGCAATCGCTCAATAAAAGGTGACTGTTACTTTTGTGGGACTCACTTAACAAATGAATTCTTTCTATCCACTGAAAACTTCAAATGAAGTCAGCTAATTAACATCATAAAATATGAAGAGCTATTTCTTTGCCCCCCCAGTTTTACTACACAAATTAATTAGATTTTAATTATTGATTCAAACCTAGTTTGACTATTCTTTTACATTTTTTAAGTGAAAATCACTACTTGTTAAAATTATTTCCAAGCAATAATGGCCAACATTAAATTAATTTAAATTATTAAATTAAATTAGCAAATGTAACTTTATAAATTCACCTTAATTAAACTTATAATTCATTTCAACAATCCAGGTTCATTCACTGATTTCAGGTCAAAAAAATTGATAATGATTATAAGCAAGCAAAAAAGCCCAGAAAAACACATGCAAATATTGAGAGCTGAATGGAGAAACAGATTATAATAGTTGTGAAGACTCTAAAATTCTGCTTTAAACAACAGCTGGAACAGCTAGACAGAAGATCACTAAGAAAATAAAGTACACAAACAATACTATAAGTCAACTAGATATAACAGATATACATAGAACATTCCACCTACCAGAAGAGCATATACTCTTCTCAAGTACACATGGAATATTCTCTGGGATATGCCACATGTTGAGGTTTCAAAACAATCCTTGATAAATTTAAACAGACTGAAATATACAACATATCTTCTTGGACCACAACAGAATGAAACTAGAAATTAATATCAGAAGGAAAACTGGAAAATTAGCAATATAAACCCACCTTTAAACAAGAAACAAGTCAAAGAATAGATCACAAAGAAAATCAGAAAATAACCTGAGACTAATGAAAATGAAATTACAAGTTACCAAAACCTGTATATAGCAAAGGCAGTGCTCAGAAAGTAATTTATAGCACCTATAAACATCTACATTAAAAAACAGTATTTCAAATCAATAACCTAACTTTATACCTTAAGGAAATAAGAAAAGAAGAGCAAACAAAACCCAAAGCCAGCAAAAAGGAAGAAAGACTAGAACAGAGATAAATGAAATACAGAAAACAGAAAAACAACTTACAAAAATCAACAAACTTGGCAAATCTTTACCTAGATTAAGAACAAAAAATCAAAACACAAATAATTAAAATCAGAAATGAAAGTGAGGGTATTACTATCAATCACACCAAAAATAAAAGGACTAAAAGAGAACACTATGAACAATTGTACACCAACAAATTAGATAATGTAAATGAAACAGACCAAAACTAACTCAAGAAAATCAATATATTTCTAACAAGAGAATCAATCATCAAAAGCCTCCAGACAAAGAAAAGCCAGCTTCACTGGTGAATTCTACCAAACATTTAAAAAAAGATAACACCAATACTATCAAACTCCTCCAAAAATTACAACAGGAAATACTTCCTAACACATTCTATGAGGGCAGTATTACCCTGACACCAAAGCTAGACAAAAGTACAAGGGGAAAAAAAAACCACTACACAACAATATTTTTTATGAATATACACACAAAAACCCACACAGAGTATCAGCAAACTACATACAACAGCACATTAAAAGGATTATATACCATGACCTATGAGAATTATCCTGGAATGGCTCACACAATTTCATCAGTGTAATAAATCATATTAATAGAACTTGGGTGGGGAGACAATATGATAATATTAATAGACATACATACAAAAAGCATCTGACAAAGTTCAACAGCCTTTGGTGCTAAAAACAATACTCAGAAAACTAGGAATAGAAGGAAGCTTCTCTAATATAATAAAAGAAATTTATGAAAAATCAATAGTTAACACTGAAGCTTTTCCCCTAAGATCAAAAACAAGATAAGGAAGCCCAATGCTATTTAACATTGTACTGGCAAGTTAAATAGGCAAGATTTAGACAAGAAAAAATTAAAGGGCAGCCATGATGCTGAAGCTCCAATACTTTGACCACCAAAAGAGCCAACTCACTAGAAAAGACTCTGATGCTGGGGAAAATTGACGGCAGAAGGGGATGACAGAGGATGGCATCACCAACAATGGACATGTGTTTGACCAAACTCCAGGAGATAGTGAAGGACAGGAAGCCTGGCGTGTTGCAGTCCATGGAGTTGCAAAAAGTCAGATACAACTTAGTGACTGAACAACAACATAGTAGAAAGGAAGAACTACTTCTAGTTATACAGAACAGGCTCAGATAGATATATAAACTATACCAAAGAATCCACCAAAAAGTTACTAAGCTAATAAACTAAGCCAAGTTGCAGGACGTAAGATCAACATACAAAAATCGTGTGTTTTCTATTCACAATGAACAATCCAAAAAAGAAATAAAGATAACTCCATTTATAACAACATCCAAAAAATAAAGCACCCCGAAATAAGTTCAACCAAGGAGGTTAAAGACCTGTAAACTAAAATGAAAAGAATACTGCTGAGAGAAATTAGGAAGACCTAATGAAATGGAAAAGCATCCCATATTCAGATTGAAAGAGTATTTAATATTGCTAAAGTGGCACTACTCCTCAAAGGGATCTACAGATTCAGGACAATCCCTTTCAAAATTCTCATGGCCTTTTTGCAGAAATGGAAAAATCAACTCCTAAATTAATGTGAAATTACAAAGGGCCCTGAACAGTCAAATCAATACTGAAAAAGAAAAACAAAGCTGGACAGTTCACACGTCCTAATTTCAAAAATTCCTACAAAGCTACTAAGTCAGAACAGTGTTATACTGGTACAGAGACAGACATAACCAAGAGAAAAGAAATGAGAATCCAGAAATAAACATAATTCTACGGTCAACTGATGCAAGACAAGGATGCAAGACAATTTAATGACAAATCTCTTCAACAAAACATGTTGGGGTAATTTGATATCCACATGAAACAGAATGAAGTTGGACTCTTATCTCACACCATATACAAGTTAACACAAAATGGATCAAAGACCTAAATACAAAGGCTAAAACCACAACACTCTTATAAGAAAATACAGAGGTAAGCTATGGAGTTGCAGTTGGCCATGGCTTCTTAGAGATAACACCAGAAATACAAGAACTTCATGGAAAAAATAAACTGTACCTCATCAAACTTAACTTTGGACACTATCAAGTGAATTAAAAGACAGTTCACAGACTCCAAGAAAATACGTGCAAATCATACATCTGATAGGGAAGCCCTGGTGGCTCAGATGGTGAAGTGTCTGCCTGCAATGCAGGAGACCAGGGTTCGATCCCTCGGCCAGGAAGATCCCCTGGAGAACGAAATGGCAACCCACTCCAGTACTCTTGCCTGGAAAATCCCATGGATGGAGGAGTCTGGTGGGCTACACTCAGTGGGGTCACAGAGTTGGACATGACTGAGCAACTGAACTGAACAAGAATGTAGACTAATAGGAAGTCTACAATGCTGGTGAAAATGTACAATGGTGGTGCAGCCAAGTCAAGAAAAGTGTGGCAGTCACCCAAAAGCTAAACACAGATCTGGCATATGATAACCATGTGATCTGGCAATTTCACTCCCAGGTATATACCCAAAAGAAATGAAAACACAGGTTCACAAATAAATTTGTACACAAATATTTATAGGAGCATTATTGACAATTAGCCAAAATGTGCATTAGATGAATCAACAAGCTGTGGTACAACTGTCCCTTGGTATTCCCAAGGGATTGGTCCCAAGACCCCATCACAGATACCAAAATCCAAGATGCTTTAGTCCCTTATATAAAAAGGCATACATACAATGGAATTATCATTCAGTCGTAAAAAGGATTAAGCTACAACTGGGATAAACTTTTAAACCATTAAGCTAAGTGAAAGCCATATATTAAATATTCCATTTATATGAAATACCATAAATAAACAAATCCATAGAGATTTGCTGAAGGTTGATTTCTAACAAGTGTAGGGGGCAGTGGGGAGTGATTCCTTAATGGATATGCTGTGTGTTGTTCTGGCGTTATGAAAATGTTTTGAAGCTGGAGAGGTGTGGTTGCACAAAACTATGACTGCACTAAATGTCACTGTAAAATAGTTAACTGGATGTTACATGAAGTTTTCAATTTAAGAAAATAAGGTTCCTGGAAAACCAATATGAATTATGAAATACTAGTTTGAAATAAACAGTTTCATTGCTTACTAACAGTGGTATTTGTACCATTTAGGTGCCTAGTTCAATCCTCCAATGCCCCCAAATATAATGTGCAGTAAAAGTCACAGAATCTTTGAAATGTGTGCTAAATTCTTACAATTTTAAGCATGTGTATATTTACTAGTACCTACTTTATAACCAACCCTGATGTAGAATTTATGATGTAGGAAAGTCAGATTACAGTGTGATTTACATAGATGATATATGGTTATTTGTCAGTTTAAATGAACTTTGCCCTAATTAAGGAAGAATCAGAACACCAGATAAGTCCCACAGAATTTACTCATAAAACATAATACCATTTTCTGGTCTATTTACCCCCAGAAATATGTGAGAATTTTTCTTTTTCCTTCATTTCTGGATATTGTTTTTAAGGGCTAGGAAAGTTCAGTTCAGTTCACTTCAGTTGCTCAGTCGTGTCTGACTCTTTGCAACCCCATGGACTGCAGCACACAAGGCTTCCCTGTCCATCACCAATTCCCAGAGCCTGCTCAAACTCATGTCCACCTAGTGGGTGATGCCATCCAACCACCTCAACCTCTGTCGTCCCCTTCTCCTCCTGCCTTCAGTCTTTCCCAGCACCAGGGTCTTTTCCAATGAGTCAGTTCTTCACAGCAGGTGGCCAATGTATTGGAGCTTCATCTTCTGAACTGAACTGGCCTATCTACCCCCCGAAATATCTGGGTTTTGGTGTTCTTCCTTCCTTTCTGGATATTGTTTTTAAGGTCTAGGAAAGTTCATCTACACAAAATTCCAATGCATAAGTTTTTATTAAATGAAAATCAGTCTTCCCACAGTATTGAAATCTGAATTCATAATGATTTTCCAAAAACAAATAAGCAGTTCAAGTATTATTTTATTATTCCATTTTCTAGGGTATTTTATTTTACCATTACTCTGTAACACTTTTCTCTCTTAAACACTCTATTCCAGTGCTCCAGTTCCAGAGTTCCTGTCTAATATTTTCTCTCACACACATATACCACTATGCAGAATTAAACCTACACTGTATACACTTTCCTTTCCAGTCAAAGAATTTCAAAATATCTTTTTATACTTCATATTCATTGCAACAACGTTGGAATTTGCATAATGTACTTCACTTTAATGTTTATTTAGGTCATAGTCCTACCCCATTATAACCAGGGACCAGAAGAAATGATTTAATGCAAAGTACAGTTTGGCAAGAGAACTCTAAAACTAAAAAAAAAGTAAATAGATCATTTTATTTAAGCAACTATTTCTGTAACTAGCTTAAAACTGTAAATCCAAATAAAGGTCAAATGCCAAAAAAAAAAGTCTATTCAACCATACTGGGTTAAAGTGAAATGGTCATGTGTATGTATTTTTATCACTACATGCAATAATCACTTTGTCTACCCTCTTTGAAAGCAAAAGGAAAATACCATTATTAGAAGCAGTTACTTTGTGTAGTATCTGGAACCTGTCAGGCTTTAGAAATGCTAAAGATGCTTTGGACAATTTGGCTTAGAACTAGAATAAAATTCTGTTCACAAAAAATTTTGCTACAAAACTCCTGATTTCAAAAAAAGAAAAAAAACTCCTGATTAAAGTATCCCAATTTCTGTGAGCTTACCAAAAAAAAAAAAAAAATTAGAGTACTTATAATACCATTTTAAAAAACCAAATATCTAATAATAAACCTAACAAAAGTTATGCATAACTTCTACCCAGGAAGCTATAAAGGGTGTCATTTCTCCCCAACCCAAAACTGATTTAAAGCAACAATGCAATTCCAATCAAAACTCCAACAGGTTCTAGAGTTTTATTGACTTTTTTTGTTGTTTTAATGGGGGTGTGGTGAGGGAAGACCTGGCAGGACAGTTCTAAATTACACATGAAATGCAAAAATTAGATTAAAAAATCTGGAGGGAAAAATAAGGTGGGAAGACTTGCTTTGTAGAATAGTCTGAGTCAACATTAAACTCAATAAATAAGGTAATGATACTCGTGCAAAGAGAGACAAACAGATTGATGTAACAAGATGGAGGCACAGAGACAACGTACGCTATATGAACATGAATTATAAATAGACGACGCTGCAGAGCAATAGGAAAGGTTTCTGACATCTTGTTTGATTGTTTCTAAATGCTGCCAGGACAACTGGATATCTGTATCAAAAAATATTAAAATATGACTTAATAAATACACAAAAGTCATTTCCAGGTAAAGTACACACCTAAATAAGAAAAACAAATTAAGCTTCCAAATGATTTAAAATAGTAACTTCATAACATCCAAGTATGGAATTTTTTTTAAACAGGGCACAAAAAGCACTTAGCAGAAAGAAAAAAACAGTTAAAAACAACTATATAAAAACAACTCTGCACCAAAAGATAACACTTTAAATGGCACCTTAGGCAACTACAGAATGGAAAATAGTAGGGATCTATTTAAACTGACAAAGGACTCAATATTAAGAACCTTCATTAATCAAACCAGAGACAATCCAACAGAAAAATGGACAAGTGATAAGAACAATCACTTCACTTATAAAAAGAGCCAAAAGTGAGATTCTTAACAGCATTAGTACCCAGTGAAAAACCAACTTAAGCCATCAAAAATGGCTAAAACTTTAAAAGACTAGGAGTAAGTGCTGAGGAGAAATATAAAGAAAGGAAAGGGAATTCTCATATACTGCTAGTAGAAATAAAATATGAAACAACAAAACTACTTTGGGAAACAACTTGGCATTTTTGGATGACATACATTAAGACCAAAAGATCTGACTCCAAGATACAGATCCAAGAGAAATGGTATTAAAATCATATACAGGATTGTTCTTAGAAGCATTATTCATAATGGCCCTGACCTGAAAATAATCTAATGGACATCGACAGTAGAATGGATAAACTGTGGCATAATCACACAACTGAGTACTTATTAAAAATGAATTATGTCTTCACAACCTGGATGAATTTCACAAATACAGTACTGACTGAAAGAAGCAAGACATTAAAAAAAAAAAAAAAAAGCATGATTCTGTCCATGTGAAACTATAAAATAGACAAAGCCAAGCATTTAGGAATAAAGACTTAGAAGGTAGAAATATTTTTTAAAAACAAGAAAAATTCTAACCAAAAAAAACCAGGATAATGATTCATTTAGCGTAAAGGGATGAGGCTATAATGCAAATGGGCATGCAGTGGAGGAGATTCTCCAGTGCGGACAATGTCCTGGTTCTTGACCAAATCAGTTTCACAATGTTTACTTTACAATAATTAAGCAGTACATTTATGTTTGATACACTTAACATGCTTTATTTCATAGTTGAAAGTTCTTTTTGAAAGGCAAATAGAGAAAGTCTGCTAAACATCTTAGTCAATTACTATAGCTAAAAAAGGAATATATAAGGTGGCTCAGAGCATAAAGCGTCTGCCTGCAATGCAGGAGACCTAGGTTTGATCCCTGGGTCAGGAAGATCCCCTGGGAAAGGAAATGGCAACCCACTCCAGTACTCTTGCCTGGAAAATCCCATGGACAGAGAAGCCTGGTAGACTACAGTCCAAGGGATCGCACAGAGTCGGACATGACTGAGCGACTTCACTTTCACACATAAATTGACATGAATCATTTCTAATGGCTCACAACACAGAGAAAGAAGTTACTTTGGGCCTGTCACAAATGGTTTCTGCTCTGGTCTTGCTCTTGCTTAGTATGAATGCCTGTACCTTCCTTAGCTCAAATTTTCTCTATCAGCTTATTTTACCTTGAAAAAAGATAAAACTCTTAAAGAGTTAAATCTTCCAAATCTGAGTTTTCTCCAATGAGTGCTATGCAAACCACTAGTGGCTAAGGAAGCATACCTGGTGCAACACTGAACAAGTTTTTAATCTAAAACTGGAAAATGGCAAAACTGCTGACATTTGTACCTGAAAAGCTGAAGTTCTGAAAATACTTTTGATGACCCACTGCTTTGACCATGTGCTTTCAGGATGCTTATTCTATAAACCCAATTCAGCCATGCAGGTAACAGAAAATAACTCATTTTACTTTTCTATAAAGTTGCCTAAATATATTACTAACAAGTACAGTTATATTACAAGTATTTTAATTAACTAACTGGCCAGAGTAGCTTTTAACATTATAATGCTTAAGACAAAAAAAAAAAAAAAAGAGTAAAAATGTGCATTATCTCCCTGGTATACAACTGTCCACAACAGAAAGAAACATAAACTTTCAAATTAAAGCAGCCCTAGACTGAAATTCTGACATTAACTAGTTGTAAGCATTTTTGCAAATTACACTTCTGCAAGCCTTAGATTCCTCACTCATAGTGAGGATAACATACACATTTTGCAAAACACTTCACATTTCTGAGCTTTGGTTTAGAATGAAGATAATACATGTAATCTTTCCAGCATTGTTGTAACAAGCAATCAGGAATTTATGTAAATAAATTACCACAATGAGTGTATCTAACAGGCACTTAATAGCTGCCTTCTGTTTTTCCATTTCTCCTTGCTCTGCTCTGTAAATGTGTAAAGTGTAACACCATCAGTTCAGTTCCGTTCAGTCGCTCAGTCATGTCTAACACTTTGTGACCCCATGAACTGCAGCACGCCAGGCCTCCCTGTCCATCACCAACTCCCGGAGTTCACTCAAACTCACGTCCATCGAGTCGGTGATGCCATCCAGCCATCTCATCCTCTGTCGTCCCCTTCTCCTCCTGCCGCCGATCCCTCCCAGCATCAGGGTCTTTTCCAATTAGTCATCTCTTTGCATGAGGTGGCCAAAGTACTGGAGTTTCAGCCTCAGCATCAGTCCTTCCAATGAACACCCAGGACTGATCTCCTTTAGGATGGACTCTGCATCTCCTTGCAGTCCAAGGGACTCTCAAGAGTCTTCTCCAACACCACAGTTCAAAAGCATCAATTCTCTGGCACTCAGCTTTCTTCAGTCCAACTCTCACATCCATACATGACCACTGGAAAAACTACAGCCTTGACTAAACGGACCTTTGTTGGCAAAGTAATGTCTCTGCTTTTCAATATGCTGTCCAGGTTGGTCATAACTTTCCTTCCAAGGAGTAAGCGTCTTTTGATTTCATGGCTGCAATCACCATCTGCAGTGATTTTGGAGCCCAGAAAAATAAAATCTGACACTATTTCCACTGTTTCCCCATCTATTTCCCATGAAGTGATGGGATCAAATGCCATGATCTTCGTTTTCTGAATGCTGAGCTTTAAGTTAACCCTGTCCAATACCCATACTCCATCTACTAAACCTTCTCATTTTATTCTTTAGTAAATCTGAAAGCCCAGACTTACCATAAAGTTACCGCTGACTTTGATATTACAGGTGTTTTGGTACTAATAAGAAATCAATTCTGTGTACCAGGAAAAGAAAAACTGTACTCTTTTCAGAAAACAAAACGAAAAATAGACCATGAAACTGGGAGTATACAGAGGATCTATAATGCTGATCAGAAACCATGTTATAGAAATTTGTATGCTGTGCTTAATCACTCAGTCATGTCCGACTCTTTGGAACCTCGTGGACTGTGGCCCACCAGGTTCCTCTGTCCATGGGGATTCTCCAGGCAAAAATATAGGAGTGGGTTGCCATGCTCTCCTCCAGGGGATCTTCCCAACCCAGGGATCAAACCCAGGTCTCCTGCATTGCAGGTGGATTCTTTACCGTCTGAGCCACCAGGGAAGACCAAAACTCAGGTAGCCAATTTTGAATGTAAATTTAAAAATTTCCCTAAAGCTACAATAAAGTAAATTTCAATGAGAAATGGCAAATTCCTTCTAACCTCACCTCATGTTTCGAAGATACTTTAGTTGCTCAGTTGTGTCCGATTCTTTGCGACCCATGGACTGCAGCAAGCCAGACAGGCTTCCCTGTCCAATACCAACTTTCAGAGCCTGCTCAAACTCATATCCATTGAGTCTGTGATGCCACCCAACCATCTCATCCTCTGTCATCCCCTTCTCCTCCTGCCTTCAATCTTTCTCAGCATTGGGTCTTTTCTAATAAGTCAGTTCTTCGCATCAGGTGACCAAAGTATTGGAGCTTCAGTATCAGTCCTTCCAATGAATATTCAGGACTGATTTCCTTTAGGATGGACTGGTTTGATCTTGCTATCCAAGGGACTATCAAGAGTCTTCTCCAACACCACAGTTCAAAAGCATCAGTTCTTCAGTGTTCGGCTTTCTTTATAGTCCAACTCTCATCCATACGTGACTACTGAAAAAACCATAGCTCTGACTAGATGGACCTTTGTCAGTTATGTCTCTGCATAGAAGTTAAATAAACAAAGTGACAACAGACAGCCTTGACATATTCCTTTCCCAGTTTTGAACCAGTTCATTGTTTCATGTCTGGTTCTAACTGTTGCATCTTGACCCGCATACAGGTTTCTCTGGAGGCAGGTAAGGTGGTCTGGTATTCACATCTCTTTAATAATTTTCCACAGTCTGTTGTGACCCACACAGTCAAAGGCTTTAGCGTAGTCAATGAAGCAGAAGTAGATACTTATCCTAACGTAAATGCACCACAGAAAGCATAATCCCATTCTCCATACCCTCAAAACTTTGTCGTATTTTTCTAGGTGGGGAGGAGAGGGAAATATAGAACTAAAAAATGCATAAAGAAACATTTCCTTAAAACACAGACACACACTCCAATTCCTGAGTTAGAAATCTATTTTTAAGTATTAATATTTTCATTTTTAATAGTAGACGTATTTAAAATTTTCTTTCTGCATCTCACTCTTCTAAAACAATAAATTCTAAGTAAAGGATTATTACTAATAGCATCAGGTATGATAATGGCTTTATCTTTACGATGTCTAGGGTTTGCTTCAAAATAATATGGGGAGAAGGGAACAGATATGGCTATAGACAATACTGGACATGATAACAATTTTGAAACTGGGTGATGAGTATGTGAGGATTCACTGAACTAACCTGTCATATTTTAGGCCTTTCTGTAATCAAGAGCTAATTTTAATTAAAGTAACAAATTTTTCCCACAGTTCTATAGAATGCTTTGTCTTAATTTTTTGATTACATTCACCTAGTTGAAATTTAGGTTTGTAAACATTTAGAACTATATTTTTACATTTTCTAATATAATTTTTTTTCTAGCTTTAGAAGTAAAATCCTGTAATGCTATGACTCTTGTTTGCTGATAGCAACTAATATCATATGTGATATTAAAATCTAATCAAAGAGACATCTAAAACATTCAGAAATCCTCACACACTGATAAGCATAAACATAAACATAAACATAAACATAAAGTGGTATAGCCATTTTGGAAAATAGTTTGGCAATTTTAAAAATGTTAAATATAAATTTAACAACAATTCTACTCCAAGGTATCAATGGAAAAGAAATAAAAATATGTCTTCACCAAGACTTGTACACAAACTTTTAACAGCATTGTTCACAACAGCCAACAAATGGAAATCCAAATAATCATCAACTGGTCAATGTATCAACAAAATCAATATTCTTCAACAATAAAAAAGTAAGTACTGAAACATGCTATCAATATAGGTCATCCTTCAAAACCACTTAAATGAAAGAAGGAAACACAGAAGACCACATATTTTATAATTCCATTTATATGAATTATCCAAAAAGGGCAAATGAATAAATACAGAATATAAATTAGTAGCTGCCTAGGTTTAGGGGTGAAAATGTGAAGTGACTGCAAATGGTTATGGAATTTCTTTGGGGATGACAAAAATATTCTAAAACTAGACTGTGGGATTGTTGTACAGCTTTCTAAGTTAACTAAACATCACTGAATCATATACTTTAGGAGTATTTACGTTATATATACCTCAGTATAATTGCAAAGGAGAAGGGAAAGGAGGGGAAGATGGAGCAGAGGGACTAAAGTGGCTCTGAGATGATAAATGAATGGACAGATTCATCTAAGTAACCCGACCAAAAATCTCAGCTGAACAGATGTCAGAGCCAATACTGAGATTGAGATCCAAACTTGACTACAAAATAACTTATTCTTCCTACATCCAGAAGTACACTCAAAGCAATATTACTCAACTCTGCAAGGATAAATTCAATCCACTAATGAAGCAGTATATGGGACACAAAGAAAAAGGTTCCTTTAAAACTGAGGTAAAGTCAGAATGAGAATTAGAGAATCAAATATAAGAAATAAATCATCTGTAGAATGAAAAAAAGTAAATACATAAAATACAAATACGGCAGCATGGGAAGCAGGACCCCGCGCTTGTCCATGACTATACGAGAGCAGAAACCAAATTAACTGAATTCTGAAGAGTGCTGAAACAAATTAAACCTGGCAGTTTGTCTCCAGCACTGTCTCTGGATAGTGTTCTGACCCAGATCTGCTGCAGTGCAGACATACATATCAGACTATCACAGTTCAATAATACTGACAACTAAGATGACTGAACTTACTTTGGGTTCATTCTAGGTTTACCGGTCAATCTTCAGATTATACTCTGTGTCTGACACAGGTCTTCGGCCAGGAGCAGAATAAAACGACTAATGAGCACAGGCAGTCCATTTCATTTGAAAGTTACACTTCTCAATGTACAATAGACTGACACCCTGACTTACACCTCAGACTTCACCCAAAACCTAAACACTCCTACATTTAAATAATAAATTGAACTTCTAAACATATCAATTCTGAGAACCAGAGTCTGGTACATAGTTCATCAGTTCCTGCCACACTTAAGAACTGACTCATCAGACTCTAGTCAGCCTTCCCTGGAGACACTCTACCGCCCTGCTGCATGCCTCTGACAACTGCAACTTGTATTTTGTTTGTTTTATAAACTAGATGAATGCTGCTCAGAAATCTGCAAATGTACAAAGTGCCCCCTCAAAAGACAACTGTACATATTCATTTTTCATAGTTTATAGAGCGCTGTTACAGTAGCCCATTTACTGGCATCCTCTGACATACATTCTGATCCCTAACGTCAGTGAGGCTTATCCCTAAAAGTTATTCACAAAAAGACATGCTGCTTAATAAACAGATTAGCTTGGATTAGAATCCAGATATCTGGTCTCCAAATTCAGTTGTTCCTTCCACTTTACACAATGCAAGTGTCTAAAAAGCAAACCCAATAAGACCAAGAAAGCCTATGCTTCTATGAGAAAAACCAGTGATTATTTACTGCAGTCTTAAGAGCAGTCAGAGAAATCCTTTAATAATAAGATAATCTTACAGGGATCAGGATGAACTATAATAGAAAGAAATGATAAAATGTGAATAAAGATAGGAAATTTATAAATAAAGACTTATAAACAACATTGAATAAAGTACTAGCAGAAACAAAAATAGTACCATTTGGAGCCAAATGAAGAATTTTAATCTTATATGTAAATGAAAAACAAAAAAAGTGCCTTTTCTTAGAGTCTTGTTAGAAAGTCTAATGCTCTTTTTGTATTCTTTACCAAAAGGAATGACATTGCTTATAGACAGGGGTACACACGGACATCATCAAATGGTCAATACCAAAATCAAACTGATTATATTCTTCGCAACCGAAGATAGAGAAGCTCTATACAGTCAGCAAAGACAAGACCGGGAGGCTGACTGTGGCTCAGATCATGAACTCGTATTGCCAAATTAAGATTTAAATTGAAGAAAGTAGGGAAAACCACTAGACCATTCAGGTATGACCTGAATCAAATCCCTTATGATTATACACTGGAAGTAACAGATTCAAGAGATTAGATCTGATAGACAGAGTGCCTGAAGAACTATGGGTGGAAGTTAGTGACACTGTACAGGAGGCAGTGATCAAGACCATCCCCAAGAAAAAGAAACGCAAGAAGGCTAAATGGTTGTCTGAGGAGGCCTTACAAATAGCTGAGAAAAGAAGAGAAGCTAAAGGTAAAGGAGAAAAGGAAAGCTATTCCCATCTGAATGCAGAGTTCCAAAGAATAGCAAGGAGAGATAAGAAAGCCTTCCTCAGCTCTCAATGCAAAGAAATAGAGGAAAACAACAGAATGAGAAAGACTAGAGACCTCTTCAAGAAAATTAGAAACACCAAGAAAATATTTCATGCAAAGATGAGCATAATAAAGGACAGAAATGGTATGGACCTAACAGAAGCAGAAGATATTCAGAAAAAACGGCAATACACAGAGGAACTACACAGAAAAGATCTTCATGACCCAGATAACCACGATGGTGTGATCATTCACCTTGAGCCAGACATCCTTGAATGAGAAGTCAAGGGGAACTTAGGAAGCATCACTATGAACAAAGTTAGTGGAGATGATGGAATTCCATTTGGGTTATTTCAAATCCTAAAAGACAATGCTGTGAAAGTGCTGCACTCAATACACCAGCAAATCTGGAAAACTCAGCAGTGGCCACAAGACTGGAAAAGGTCAGTTTTCATTCCAATCCCAAAGAAAGGCAATGCCAAAGAATGTTCAAACTACTGCACAACTGCACTCATCTCACACGCTACCAAAGTAATGTTCAAATTTCTCCAAGCCAGGCTTCAACAGTATGTGAACTGTGAACTTCCAGATGTTCAAGCTGGACTTAGAAAAGGCAGAAGAACTAGAGATCAAGTCGACAACATCCAAGGATCATCAAGAAAGCAAGAGAGTTCCAGAGAAACATCTACTTTTGCTTTACTGACTACACCAAAGCCTTTGATGGTATGGATCACAACTGTGGAAAATTCTTAAAGAGATGGGAATACCAGACCATCTGACCTGTCTCCTGAGAAATCTGTATGCAGGCCCGGAAGCAACAGTTAAACTGGACATGGAACAACACATTGGTTCCAAATCAGGAAGGAATATGTCAAGAACATCAGGTATATTGTCACCCTGCTTATTTAACTTAAATGGAGAGTATATCATGCGAAATGCTGGACTGGATGAAGCACAAACTGGAGTCAAGTTTGCTGGGAGAAATATCAATAACCTCAGATATGCAGATAACACCACACTTAAGCAGAAAGTGAAGAAGAACTAAAGAGCCTCTTGTTGAAAGTGAAAGATGAGAGTGAAAAAGTTGGCTAAACACTCAACATTCAGAAAACTAAGATCACGGCATCCGGTCCCATCACTTCATGGCAAATAGATGGAAAAACAAAGGAAACACTGACAGATTTTATTTTCTTGGGCTCCAAAATCACTGCACATGGTGACTACAGCCATGAATCAAAAGAAACTTGCTCCGTGGAAGAAAAGCTATGGCCAATCTAGACAGCATATTAAAAAGCAGAAACATTACTTTGTCAACAAAGGTCCATCTAGTCAAAGCTATGGTTTTTCCAGTAGTCATGTATGGATATGAGAGTTGGACTATAAAGAAAGCTGAGGGCCGAAGAATTTATGCTTTTGAACCGTGGTGTTAGAGAAGACTCTTGAGAGTCCCTTGGACTCCTAGGAGATCAAACCAGTCCATCCTAAAGGAAATCAGTCCCAAATATTCACTGGAAGGACTGATGCTGAAGCTGAAACTCCAGTACTTTGGCCACCTAATGAGAAGAAATGACTCATTTGAAAAGACCCTGATGCTGGGAAAGATTAAAGGCGGGAGGAGAAGGGGACGACAGAGGATGAGATGGTTGGATGGCATCACCGACTCGATGAACATGAGTCTGAATAAGCTCTGGGAGTTGGTGCTGGACAGGGAAGCCTGGTGCACTGCAGTCCATGGGGTCACAAAGAGTCGGACACAACTGAGCAACTGAACTGAACTGAAAGTTAATGATTTGGTTCCGTTACAAAAGAGGCATTGACTGAGCTACCTGTAAAGCCCAAGAGGCATTGAAAAGTATACTAATCCAGCAATTCCATTCAAGGTATATGTATCCAAAAAGAATTAAGAGCATACGTTCACCAAGAAACTTGTACAAGACTGTTCATAGCAACTTTATTTTAATAGCCAAAAACTGAAAACAACCCAAATGCCCACATACACACACACACAAAAAAAGGTATACATTTTGGTATATTCATACAGAAGAATTCTATACAGCAATAAAAAAAGAACTGTGGGTACATGCCAAAATATGGATGAATCTCACAAACATCATGTAAAGCAAAAGAACTCAGACAAAGTACAATTAAATGATAGCTATAAAAGTTGGAATAGTTCGGGGGAGGAGAGAAGAAATAACTAAGAGAAGCTTTCAGGGTGTTAGAATTGTTTTAGATCTTTGATCTGCGAAGTGGTTACATGGTATAAATTCATCACACTTATGGGCAGTGTTATTTATGTCATTAACATGTTATACTGCAGTTTTTAAAAGTGCCACAAGATATTTATTTGGAACTTTTAACTCCATGCAGAAGAATGGTTTTAATCTTAAATTTCAAAACATAAAACTACTCCAAGAATGTAATTATAATTGAAGTGATTTTATACTAAAATCAGCCCACAGTATACTCAACCAAAAGTATTACAAAGATGAATATTTTAAATTTTGTTCTAAAATTTCTATCTTAGTTTGGTGTATGCCTCCAAGGGTTGGGCATAGCAAATGTCAGGGTTATCTCTATCTGGCCTCATTTCAACATATTCTGGAAATAAAACAGTAATCCAAGTTTATCAATGAATAGATATGATCATCTATTGAGAAAGAGGGTAAGTGGTTAAGGGGGTTACAAGAGAGTAAAAATTTTTTAATAACTGCTATGAGAAGTGAAAAAGAACTAACTAGGCAAAAAAGAACTACTGGGTAATGGTGATGATCCAATTAAGATTGGTAAGCATGAATAATTTAGTAGCTCCAGTCAGCAAAGTTATGGTTTTTTCCAGATGTGCTCAGCAGGTTGGAGCCAGGTACATAGAAATCAGTACAGATCTGTGGCTGAGTACTGACTGAAAAGATACAATGAAGAGACAAAGCAGGAAAGCAGCACAACATATTTCAAAAGTTAAATGAGGTTCTAAGCTACATGAGAAAATTAAAGCAGGAGGGAGACAAGAAAGGTGTCAAAGGACTAAGGCTCTGGACTGTAAAGAAACTGTCAATGACTGTGTTCAAAAAATAAAATTCAACATATACAGAGATTCATGAACAGGTCTTTTATACAAAGTGCCATTTTTTTCTCATTATCTTAGAAAATGAAATGCTCCTAACTATTAAAAAATTTCTTTTAAGAGAACTAAGAAAGATTACAAATGGAAAACGTTAAATGTCTGAAGTATTATAATTACAAATTTATATTTTCCTCAACATTCTATGTAAATCCAAAGATAAATTTTTTTCAATAATATTTTGAATTAACTAAAGAAGCATCCAAATTTCTTGGTCAATTAATGAACCTGTACCATCTTTATCAAAAAATCTAACGTAAGCAAACAGGGCAATGCATACATCAATATACCATTCTTTAATTGTGTGGGTATCTGTTTAAAGTAAAGTCACATGACAAAAGAATTATTTCCCATTTCCAAGCTCTGTTCAGCTTGACCTTAAAAGTGAAACTGGTCAGTAACAATATGCAATGAATGAATGAAGTATAAGTAGACAGGAAAAAGGTGGCTGAAAAGATTTAGGAACAAATAGCATAATAAAGGAATTAATCTCAGCAAAGAATGATGTTTTCAGCATTAAAGCTAAATGCAATAATCTCTAATAAAAAGATTTAAAGTATAACAATTAAGGTTAGTATACAGTATGAATCTAAATTATTCAATACAGTTGAATTAAGCAGCATTTATTGAGTGTCTATTATTTTGCCCAGCAATGTGCTTGCTCCACTGTTGTAAGGCACACATGCAAAAAACATGTCCCTACCCTGGAAGACACTTTATAGTATACAAAACTGTATGTGAATTATTACAGTTTATCACAATACAAACAATATTTAAGTGCCAAACAAGTAAGATAAAGTCATAGCAGGGTATTTGCGACTTGACCAATATGGTTATTACAGTGGGGTGGAATAATATCACTATCAGACCTCACAGGAGTACCTGATGTTTCTGACTGGCCTGGCTGTGGTACAGTTTGGACTAAAGAACCACAGCTGCATTCACACTGAAGAATGATAGCAGTAAGAGATTTGTGTTTTGTATGTCAAAGAAACATTACTAACATACACACATATGCACACACCATTTATATACAAAGGAACTTTGTTTTGGTTAATAAACATTCAGTATCTGTTCTACCTTTTAATATAATGCACCAAAACTACTAGCAAACTGCTTTCCAAAGCTATGTAAATTAAACTATTAATAGAAATTATAATGCAATATGTGTGTGTGGGGGGGGAGCCAGCTAGGTTTTCTAACTAACCAAAATTAAAATGTATTTGTCTATACATCAACTCTGTAAAACTGTGCTGCTAGTATAGGCACACAGCCTCAAAAATCACATACACATGGAATTTCATTGCTTTAATTTCATCCTTTAGCTTCTACAATACTGCCTTAGAGTGATTTCTTACTTGTCACCCTCTGTACCCATTCTTTCAACAAATTCTACCACTGTTTGACCAGCTCATTGCAAATCCAAGTTTTCACCTGCCAGTGATCTTTAAAAAGTGAGTTTCCCAATTCCATTTGCCACTGCAATGAAAAGAGTAAAACACTTGGGAATATATCTACCTAAAGAAACTAAAGACCTACATATAGAAAACTATAAAACACTGATGACAGAAATCAAAGAGGACACTAATAGAGGAAGAAATATACCATGTTCATGGATCAAAAGAATCAATATAGTGAAAATGAGTATACTATCCAAAGCAATCTATAGATTCAATGCAATCCCTATCAAACTACCACTGGTATTTTTCACAGAGCTAGAACAAATAATTTCACAATTTGTATGGAAATACAAAAAACCTCGAATACCCAAAGCAATCTTGAGAAAGACGAATGGAACTGGAGGAATCAACCTGCCTGACTTCAGGCTCTACTACAAAGCCACAATCATCAAGACAGTATGGTACTGGCACAAAGACAGAAATATAGATCAATGGAACAAAATAGAAAGCCCAGAGATAAATACACGCACCTACAGACACCTTATCTTTGACAAACGAGGCAAGAATATACAATGGAGAAAAGACAATCTCTTTAACAAGTGGCGCTGGGAAAACTGGTCAACCACTCGTAAAAGAATGAAACTAGAACACTTCCTAACACCATACACAAAACTAAACTCAAGATGGATTAAAGATCTAAACGTAAGACCAGAAACTATAAAACTCCTAGAGGAGAACATAGGCAAAACACTCTCCAACATACATCACAGCAGAATCCTCTATGACCCACCTCCTAGGATACTGGAAATAAAAGCAAAAATAAACAAATGGGACCAAATTAACATTCAAAGCTTCTGCACAACAAAGGAAACTATAAGCAAGGTGAAAAGACAGCCTTCAGAATGGGAGAAAATAACAGCAAATGAAACAACTGACAAAGAATTAATCTCAAAAATATACAAGCAACTCCTGCAGCTCAATTCCAGAAAAATAAATGACCCAATCAAAAAATGAGCCAAAGAACTAGACAGACATTTCTCCAAAGAAGACATACAGATGGCTAACAAACACATGAAAAGATGCTCAACATCACTCATTATCAGAGAAATGCAAATCAAAACCACAATGAGGTACCATTTCATGCCAGTCAGAATGGCTGGTATCCAAAAGTCTACAAGCAATAAATGCTGAAGAGGGTGTGGAGAAAAAGGGAACCCTCTTACACTGTTGGTGGAAATGCAAACTAGTACAGCCACTAGGGAGAACAGTGTGGAGATTCCTTAAAAAAATACAAATAGAACTGCCTTATGACCCAGCAATCCCACTGCTGGGCATACACACCGAGGAAACCAGAATTGAAAGAGACACGTGTACCCCAATGTTCATCGCAGCACTGTTTATAATTGCCAGGACATGGAAGCAACCTAGATGTCCATTAGCAGACGAATGGATAAGAAAGCTGTGGTACATATACACAATGGAGCATTACTCAGCCATTAAAAAGAATACATTTGAATCAGTTCTAATGAGGTAGATGAAACTGGAGCCGATTATACAGAGTGAAGTAAGCCAGAAAGAAAAACACCAATACAGTACACTAATGCGTATATATGGAATTTAGAAAGATGGTAACAATAACCCTGTATGAGAGATAGCAAAAGAGACACAGATGTATAGAACAGTCTTTTGGACTCTGTGGGAGAGGGAGAGGGTGGGATGATTTGGGAGAATGGCATTGAAACATGTATAATATCATATATGAAACGAATCGCCAGTCCAGGTTCGATGTATGATACAGGATGCTCAGGGCTGGTGCACTAGGATGACCCAGAGGGATGGTATGGGGAGGGAGGTAGGAAGGTGGTTCGGATGGGGAACACGTGTACACCCGTGGCGGATTCATGTTGAGGTATGGCAAAACCAATACAATATTGTAAAGTAATTAGCCTCCAATTAAAATAAATAAATTTATATTTTAAAAGTGAGTTTCCATACATAGAAACCATTTATATTATTAACACAAGTACTATCAGTAGTGCTATTAATCCATTTCAACATATCATATGTTAAATTGACTGGTAGGTATGTTTCTGACTACCTACTGTATTTCACATTTTCCCCCTATTTTAACATTTCTGAGATAAAGATGTATCTGACAATTAAAGGCATTTTATAAATGTGCTGAACAGACAGTAATTAAACACAGCTGCCACTGTTCACCCATGAACTCAAGCATATTTGTTGACTGACCTTGTCATCAACTGAATTGTCTGCACTGTCAGTTTCATGCATGTTGAGTTTAACTACCTGCTAAATGTCTTAAAACATTACTCTGCAATTTAATATTGAAAACTTACCATGCATAAAGTTACAAAAAATGAGATTAGCAAATAAAATTTCATTATTGCTGATAACAATCCCAATTTCATGTTTTCTTGCAAAGCAACAAAGCTACTTATGGGATATAAGAACAGCCATTATGTTATGCTACTGAGTATTATGTTTTGCTACTGAGATACATGCTAAAGAACAGCCTATCACACGCCAAGCAACAGAAATGAAGGAAGAAGTAGTTGTCAAATCTCTGGAAAGAGATAAAAGGTTTCCAAGCAATGAGTGGCTGGTATGACCAATTATAGACTGCACAAGCATACAGCATTTTTTTTCTTACTGCCCATAAAATAGTGCTGTGTCATCTTTTAATAGCAATTCAGGTTCCATGAATAAGATTTAAAAAATTAGAACTCCTCATTCTCGGTCTTTCCCAAGGTGGTGCCAGGATGGCACCACCATTCACTCAGTTACTAAAGTCAGAAACCTGGAGATCATTCTTGACTCATTATTTCCAAAACATAAAAACAATTACATTTCTCATTATTACGTTTCCTGAAACCATGGTGCAGGTACCATCACCTGGACATTGCATCAACCTAACTTTTCCTTCTTCCATTCCAACCCTCAGCACAATCCAATATTCACAGAGCAGCTAGAGTAGAAGTTCCCAACTGTGGCACTATAACATTTTGGGCCAACAATCGCTTGCTGGAGGGGGCTTACTGAAGAATGTTTATTTAGCAGCATCCCTGGTCTCTACCCACTAATGCCAGTAGCATACATCATCACCCCCCAGTCATGACAATCAAAAATGTCTGCAAATTGCCAAATGTCCCCTGTAAAGCAAGCTATAACCCATATTTGAGAATCACTGAACTAGAGGGAGGGATGTTGTTTAAATGCGTCCCTGCTTAAAACTCAATGGTTTGTCATTTTACATATCGTAAAATCTGCACTCCTTACAGTTCCTGCTAACCCAAACATATCGTACGTAAGCCGGACTCTGGCCTAGCCTCTAGCCTCAGGTGAAGGCACTACATTGTTCGGGTATTGTGCACGCTCCCTCCATTATCACCTCTCAGTTCCTAAAATACAACAGCCATTTCTGCTACAGAGATTTTGCACCGGCTCTTCCTTGTGCCTGGACCAGTCTCGTCAGGTTTTGTGCAAGCTCAGCTTAAATTTAATATCCTCAAAGATGCCTTTCCTGACTGTATGTATCTCATTATTACCAATCACAGTACCTCAATCATTCCCTTCACAGCTTTTAACACAGTGTATGGTTATTTTGTTTACCTGATTATTGACTGTCTCCCACATGAAGACAAATACCTTGTCTGCCTTATTTCCAACATCTAGGCAAAATGAAATGAATGAAGTTACCAGCTGGAGAACCTTAAGTACTAGATCAGTTGGTATCAGTAACCTCAGCCCCACTCCCCTCTGATTCCCCACCTATATTTATGATCATTCCCTTGAAGTGGAGAGGGGAAAGCTGAGAGAAGAGGAAGAGACTAACAAAGCCCTCATCCAAAAGTATCCTTGTCGTCATGATGTTCTCTGAGGCACTGGGTGCAGATTAAATGACATATGTAATGAATCTAAAGCACTGCAAGGGTGTGAAAAACAGCCTATAGTTAATAAATGATGACTTTATATGTAAAGCCTCAAGCACAATGCCTATACAGATAACTGAAAAATGACAGTTTTCTTGCCCCTTTTAATATCACTCTACCACCAGCTCACCCAGAATAGAGCAGGAATGGAATTCTGTACCTCAGATATACCTCTCCCCTTCTGGGCCTCCAGGAACCCAACATATCATACTAGATGTAACATAGGTTAGTTAGTCACATGTGTATATTGACTAAGGAAAGCCAAGTACCTATTAACCAAAGCCAACTCATTGCAAAATGGCTTCAGAATTATATTTCAGTTAGTTTCAGTGAACAAAATAACCACATGAATATTCAGTTTCTGAACCCACCTTTAAATTAAACTTAGGAAAAATATAAATTACTGTTTAACAATATCAGTGTTGGTTACTAAAAACACCTAATACATCTAAGACAAATTTACTTACAGGAAATAAACCAGTAAGCTCTGCACAACTTTTAGCTGATAATTAGAGCAAAATGAGTGATCTTAAATTCCTTTTTAAAATATTGCTTCTGACAGCATCCTGTCAGAAGCATGAGGGTGGCGGGGATGGGGGTGGGGATTCGGAATCTGAGGAAAGTGATTAAAGGAACATATTAAAAAGGGAACATAAAGGAAGCCAGACTACCAGGGTCTGAATCCCCAGTTCTGCTAATTACTAGCTATGTGAACTCTGGAAAATCACTTAACTTCTCCAGGTTTCAGTTTATCTGTAAACTGAAACTTAAAAGACTGTCCACCTCATGGGGTTGTTGTATGGATCTCATAAGTTAATATATGTAAAATGCTTAGGTAGTACTGCTATTAATGTTATTATATTGCTGTTATCGTTATTTTGATTCTTTGCGTTATTATGGTTAATAGATGCCATACTAGATAGCACAGAAACAAAACATTTCCATGAATGCAGAAAGTTCTGTTAAATAGCATTGTATCAGATGACCAGATAGTTAGAATGCCTGATGAGATAATGCATATATCTCTTCTAATTTTTCAGAAAGTGCTTTAAAAAAGGCACTTCAAACCCAAGTAGTCTTTTAATAACTTTGACAATAAGAACTTGGGTTTTGGTCCTATTTAACAGTCAAAGAAAAGAAAAGTGGTGAAGGAAAGAGAAACTGTCTTTTATAAGGATCTCAATTCTACAAGATAACAAAAATGATTCTTTTATTTTCTGTCCACCTTACTCTACTAAACTCTCTCAGCAAAAACTATTATCTAGAAAAGGAATTCATTATTAATTATATTCAAATATAATTATCAACATATTAAGAAAACAAATTTGTGATACAGTATTGTATGTGCTTCTTTAACACAATAAATGACACATCTAGAGGTGGATTTAACAGCCCAATTTTAAAGCACTGCTTAGGATCAAAGATATTTTGAGATATCTCCAACATCTGTAATTTAATATGAAAATATTTCTGATTTCTATTTGTAAGAAAGCTACAGTATTGCTCACACAACTGTGATTTGTTACCTACATTCAAAATTAAAGAAAATGCGAAATCTCTCTTAGAGATTAGGAAAAATGAAAATATGATTATTTTCCCCTCTAAGTTTATGAATCCCAGGTTTTAAAAAAATTGCTTAAGAGATTTATTATAGAGTTTATTGCTTAAGACTTTATTATAGAGTTATAAAAACTTGGACTCAAACCTACCACTTCCTAGCTAGGGAAAAGTACTTAACTTCTCTACCTCATCTGTGAAATGTAATACCCATGTAAGACTGTGATGTTATTTATCATCATGCTACTGGACAAAGTATTTGACACATTCTCAGTAAACACATATTCTATTATAATCAGTACCAAGCTCTATCAGGTGTGCACTTCAGAGCGCTCTGTGCGTCAGAAAGTCAGAGACTGGGTGTCAGTTGGTCTGGGGCAGATACCAACCATTCTTCAGTTTATTTTCTATTTCTTTAAACTTCTTCTATTTACTTTTAATCTTCTGGTTGTACTGGGTCTTCATCCCTGCGGGCAATATTCCGCTAGTTGCAGCTCCTGGGGGCTGTGCGCACTGCAGTGCACAGGCTGCTCACTGCAGTGGATTCTCTCACTGGCGAGCGCAGGCTCTAGGGGCACAGGCTTCAGGAGCTGCAGCACATGGGCTCAGCAGTTTTGGCTTGAGGGCTCTAGAGCACAGGCTCCGAAGCTGTGGTCCTAGACCAGATCACTACATTATCCCTCTATATTTACCTGGAAAGCCATTCCATCTCCATCATCCCACTCTTGCCTGGTTACTTCTACTCTTCTTTCAAACCTTACATAAGAATTTGTGTTCAGGAAGCACGTGCTCCTTCAACAAACCACTTCAAGGCATGTATTACCTACTATAAAACTTACCCGCCAAAAAAACACTATGGAAAGTTCTTAATGGTACACTTATGCACAGGATAGATAGCGGCTACCATATGCAAGTTCTTTTCTAAGAATTGGGGGAAAGGGCCTCTGGGGAGGTGATTAGAAAATCATGAAAAAAGCAAATGGATAGTTGGTCAAGAAGAGTGAAATCTGGATTTCAGCCCTGACCAAACCCCTTGGCTGGAGCACCTTTATGCAGAGCATCACCAATTCCATAGCCAACCATGCCACCCTGGCACAGCATACCACTAAAAGACAAAGGAATAGCACTTTGACCAATCCTGGATTTGAGAAAGGGAGAAATAGTGGGAGTAAGGACCAATAAGGCTATTGGAAAAGGATTTCTGTGGGTTATCACACCTAAGTTCTGAGTCTTGAATTCTCTGCACATCAGGAAGACAAGAACTGTGCTTTTATGTCTTTATAACCAAAGTGTAAGGCACACTACAGGTGTTCAATAAATGTCTGAATAACTCAAAATGACTAAAATTACATGAAGACAGTTGCTAATCTCTTTTTACACCAAATAAAGAAGTAAACAACCATAGCTAAAACCAAAAACTGTTAAGTACTACCTAAATATTAACGTATTTGGTCTGTACATGAATCAGCTAGAGGAAAGCATGAATTATTCTAATAACCTATTAGAAGATGAGACAAAGGAGCCTGCTGATAACACACTCAGACTTAACTAAAGTCTTTAAAATTAAAAACTTTGCATTACCTGATTCAAAGTTGATTTCCTCAAGAGACTAAAAAATTTACAGAATCTTAGAAACAAGTCACAAATTTTACAATGAAGAAACCGAGGTTCAGAGAAGTAGTGATTCAAAAACACACAGCTCTTTAGTGGTAAAGGTACAACTAAAATTCAAGTCTCTAGCTCTACACTCGTTTTTCTCTCTTATACCACATTCTCTTCACATTTATAAATTATTAAATATCCAAAACTTTTTTAAAAGCTCAGATTAACCCAGGTTTTGCTTCCTGTACCCCATTTTTATGACAGGAAAAGCAGTCATCTGACCATCTTACTTTAAGAACTTAAAGAAGTAACTTTCAAAATTATGTTTTGCTTTTGGTAAAGATTCATTCCCAGTCTCTTTGCGAAATTATACATGCAAAGCTATTTTTATTTTTTTATAAATAAAAATCTTGATACAGCCATCGAATCTTCTCAATTACTAAAGAAGCATCACAATGGATTTCCAAGATGTTCTACTTTCTAGAGCAAAGAAGAGAGTCTGATTTTTTAAAATATATTTAACAATAAGCACAAAACTCTGGCTATAACCCTCATCTCTCTATTAACCTGAGAACCTCACCCTCTGACCACTCTCATTAATAGAGCTTATTGTTGAACCAGCTTTAACATGCTAAGAAGAATCAGCTAGCTCTATGCGCTGGTAAGAACCAATTAATTAATAATCCTTGCTTCTGGAAAGTAATCTTATGATTTATCCAGATTGTAACTTTATTCACCTTTTAAATTTAACACTAATGTATTTATATACAAAACAGCAGACTCTAACAGTTAAAAGTTAACTTTCTAACTGATACATTAATCCATGAGGCATTAGTGACATTACACAGGTGAGAAAACTGAGGTTTAGAGAGGTTAAAGAATCTGCCCGTGTTTACATACCTAGGAAGGAGATGAATTAGAATTTGACACCAGGAATGTAACTCAGGCCAGGATATCTCCTGGACAACAGACAATGGCTTTCTTAGCCCTTCATTATGTGACAGTGCTCCCTTCATCTGTGAACGCACAAACTCTTTAACTATCCCCACAGTACAAAGCATACACTAGGGCATTTTCTTCCTGAAAATTAATTTAGGCTTTAACAACTAAGCAGAACATAGCTTAAGACATTCTTTAGCTTCTGTATCTTGCATTCTGTCATAAGAATTTCTGCACATATACTACTTTGTACCGTCTAGTATCTACTAGAGAACAGAGAAAGCCTACCTCTCAGTACTCTAAATGAGATAGGAAAAAAATAATAATAACCTAATATAACAGAATTGGCAGAGCTTCAGGATAACTTCAGGGAAGATAACTTCAGGGAAGATAACTTCAGGATAGCTTGAGGGAATCAGTTACCTCAAAAGAGGCAATCAGGTCATATTCATGCTTGACTATGTATAAAGCACTTTTTTTTGCCTCTCTAAGACAAGGAAACAAGCAGTGGTGTCTCAAACCTCTCTACCTGAACCTTTAGACCAACTCAACAATTATGAAGACAAATCTTGCCAGAGGCTAAAAACGGTACAGGTGATACTTAACTACCAAAGTCAAGGAACTACCCTGAAAAACTCTTCTAACTCTTCCTGATACATTAAAAATGATCTACTTTGGGCCGGGGCGGGGAGGGGGGTGGTGGTGACAAGGAGAGGGGCACGTCCTCTTACCTCTGTACTTTATGCTTCCAAAGTATCCTGAACCTAATGCTCTCACAACTTCCATGTATTATCCTTATTACCTTGGTTTGTTGCTTTAGGGGGTTTGGTTTTTAAATCTCTCTCAATAGAACAGAAGCTGTTTAAAAGCAAAGTCTATGTATTAAATAACTTCGTATACTCACTGCTAGTCATGGAGTAGGCACTCATAAATATTTATTTAAAGAATCTTAACTGGATTCCCATCACAGAGATAAGACAACTGAGGCCTCTAGAAATCAAATGTTCTACTCAAGACCACCTGACTGTTATATGACGGAAAAGGAAAGAAAACCAAATCTCTGTAAGATACACTTCAAAATGCAAAAGAGTTCAAACAGCATAAATAAGGTTGAGATTAAAATGCGCTTTTAAGAGATTTAAATTGTGGGTTCTGAAAGTAAGCAGGTTTAAATCCTGACTCTCTCATTTATTAGTTGCGTGGCCTTGCAACAAGTTGTCTACAAAATACCATGCCTTATGAACTCCATCACTTACCAAACATTACTGTGCCAATAATATATCTGCAATAAATGAAAATACAAAGAGGGTGAAGATATCAGGAAGACATGAAATAGATTCTATAGCTCAGTGTTTACTTCCTTTTTCTGTTTTTCCTTTCTTTGGGAAATACATCAATTATATGGCATAATACATAAAATCTAAATAACAGTTTAAAGAATTATGAAGTGAGCACACCATGTAACTATCACTAACATCAAGAAGTCAAAGGATTCTCTATAATGTATCTCTCCCTCATCACAAACATGAGAGACTTAATCAAACCTAATAAACTTATTTAGTTAATTTAAATAACTAAATTTAACCTAACCTTTAAAACAGATAATAGCAATGTAACTTCTTCACAGGGTTATTGCAAAATATTTATTGCTACACAGTAAATACTCAATGAGTGTTCCTTACATACACATTATACACCAGAACAAAGACGTGAGGGACATGGAATAAAGTATGAAATCAATCTAGTGAGAGCATAAAACCCAGAGAGAAGTACAGTGCAGAAACAGAGCTGGAAAGCTAGGCTGGGGCCATCTAACAAAGAAAAGAAAAATCTAAGCTACGTAGGGGAAATTGAGAAAATTCACCGGGCAGTTTTGAAAGAATTTTCTATGGGTCTCTAGTTTTTCTGCCTATCTTGAAAACAGAGACACCAATTGTCTTTGATCCAATGTTTTCAAGTATATTTGTAGAGTGAATTATCTTGGGAAAGAGAAATAGCATCTCTCTCAGAGAAAAGGAGAGGTATGCTTATAACCCATTATAAAAATACGAGTTTCTCTAAGCTTGGGATTCCTCTCCTCTAACACAACCCATACTGAAAAGCAGAGACATTACTTTGCCAACAAAGGTCCATCTAGTCAAGGATATGGTTTTTCCTGTGATCATGTATGGATGTGAGAGTTGGACTGTGAAGAAAGCTGAGCGCCAAAGAATTGATGCTTTTGAACTGTGGTGTTGGAGAAGACTCTTGAGAGTCCCTTGGAGACTCCAACCAGTCCATTCTAGAGGAGATCAGCCCTAGGTGTTCTTTGGAAGGACTGATGCTAAAGCTGAAACTCCAGTACTTTGGCCACCTGATGAAAAGAGTTGACTCACTGGAAAAGACTCTGCTGCTGGGAGGGATTGGGGGCAGGAGGAAAAGGGGATGACAGAGGATGAGATGGCTGGATGGCATCACCGACTCGATGAATGTGAGTTTGAGTGAACTCCAGGAGACGGTGATGGACAGGGAGGCCTGGCGTGCTGCAATTCATGGGGTCGCAAAGAGTCGGACACAACTGAGCGACTGAACTGAACTGAACACAACCCAACACACTTGTGGGTGTCACATCTTCCCTCTACCATGTACAAAGCGGGGCTCCAAGATCTGACACTAATGCTGATGCTGTGGCTGCTGTTACTGCTGTAGTGCACTGTTCATCTCTCACCAAGGAGTCTCATGACTCCCTTCAACTGTAACAGGTTAACTTGTTAGCAAGCTAAATCTCAGTAAAATCTTAGAACTTCTGCATTTTTTGACAGGCATAAGTACATAATCAATGCAATCAAACTGAAAGATGCCACTTCCACACTGTCAGAATGGATTTTTAAAAAAGCAAAACTCAACTATATGCTGCCTTCAAGAGGTACATTTTAAACACAAAGAAAAATTTTAAGTAACTGGATAGAAGAAAATACACTACAGAAACAGTAAGCTCAAGAAAATTAGAGTGGCTGTATTAACTGAATGTGCCTAGAAATAGAGCTTCAAAATACTGAGGCAAAAAGCAACAAAATTAAGGGGGAAATAGGTAATTCCACAGTCACAGTTAGCTATTTTAACATCCCTCTCAGCAACTGATATAACTAGACCAAAAAAAAAAAAACCAGTAGACAAAAATGATTTGAAAAATGCTACCAAAACACCTGAATCTAACTGATATTTACAGAATAGTATACCATACAACTGCAGAACATATATTTTTTTTCAAGTGTGAAAAGTACATTAATATAAACCACATGATGAACCATAACTCAACGTTCTATACATTTGAAAAGATTAAAATTATACAGCATGTATCTCAAGCCTCAAAATGAAACTGTTAAAAATCAATAACAAGATATCTAAAATAATGCCAAATATTTGAAAATTAAACAAAACTTTTTAATAATCCCTGGGTCAACAAAGAAATCACAAAGCAAGTTAGAAACTATTCCAAAGTAAATGATAATAAGAATATCAAAATCTGTAGGCAACTGCAGTACTTAGAAGAAAATCTAGAGCTTTGCACATTTAAATTAGAAAACAAGAAATGTCTGAAATCTCTGACCACTTTAAGAAGCTAGAAAAGGAGAAGCAAAATACATGGAGAAAAGAAAATTATAAACAACAGGAGAAAAATGAGAGAGAAAAGACAAACGGAGCAAACCAGCATTGTTATTTTTGAAAAGATATACAGATAAACTAAGAATCAGACTGGTTAAGAAAAAAAAAGAAAGAACACATTAATAACACCAGAAATTAAAGAGGTATCGATACAAATCCTACAAACATCCTAAAGATGACAAGGGAATTCCAAAACTGACAAAAGATGAAACAAAATCTATGTCCAATTAAAAACAAAAAAGAATTTGAATTTACCAAAAGTTGCCCTACAAAAAAATTAAAAAATTTAACTCTAAACGGTATCACTGATGAATTCTACCAGTCAAGGAATATTTGACAAGGTCTTTCAGTAAGTAGAGGGAACACCCGTACTTTTAAGAGTATCATAATCCAAATACTGAAACCTGACAAAGACATTACAACCTAAGAAAACTACAAAATAATATTCCTGATGAAAAAATATACCCAAATTCTAGCAAAACATTAAATATAAAAGAGATAGTACACTGTGACCAAGTGAGGTTATCCTACAAATCAAGATTATTTTATCATTTGAAAATCACCAATGGTATTTGAAAAGCAGTGGTAGAATGATGAACACTTTGTTGCTAAATTTTGGCTATTGCAAACATTTTTGTTTCACATAACCCAGCATACAAGAATTTCTCTCATTAGGAATAAAAAGACAAAAACATAATTACTAGGTTAACGTACATGTATTCTACTACTACAAAAGTCACTTTCTTTTACAAAATGACTATGTCCCTCCAAAAGTGGTAGGCTAATTTCCCCACATTCTCAGCAACACTTGATATTATCAGAATTTTTAGTAGTTGCCAATGTGACGGAAGTGAAATGATTTCTTATGGTTTGGTCTTACTTCGCACTCTCCCAATTAACAATGAGATTATAATTCAGCCAAGTGAAAGGGTTGCTGTAAATCACATAAGTGAGCTGTAACCAGCATTCTTAGTTTCAAAAATATATACAATATATCAGCATGAACTGCATGAAGGTTAAGTGTTATTTCTATTGTGTGTGTGTTTGTACTGGGTCACAACATAAAATGTTTTTGTAACTTTGTGCTTCCAGTAAGTTAAAAGCCATCTATAGAGCTGTTTAATTGCAGCAAAACTCTACAGAGAAATTTGGAGGACTAACTAGTGCATCATTTAGGCTCACAGCACAAAGGAATGTATCCTATAAAGAAGGCAGGACTGACTGTCCTTTAAGCACTAACTGGCAAGAACACAGAAAAGGGGAAGAAACTTGAAAGAAGCAATAGGTGTGAATTAGTACACAGAGAAAAGATTCTATAAAACCAACTCGCCTATGACCTACTTTAAGCTCAATTAAAAAGAATCTCATTTGTCAATAACAAGGTTTCTCTCAGCACTAAAGAAGTTGGGATCCTGTCCTCTTGACTACCAAAATGACAAAAAACTGATCCCTTCTTCTCTATAGACACATCCTTATTCCCACCTCAAGAATCATCTCTTTCCTAGGCTTACGCAAGAGCATCCTCTTAGTTCTCTGCTTCCTTCTTTTCCCTACAGTATCACAGTAGCAAGCATCATATAAATTCTAGAGACATATTTTAATTCAGCTAACAAAGATCTACCAAGCCCTTACTTTATCACCTCTCTATTAAGAAATTTAGCTGTATCTCCTGAACAATTTTAACTCCTGGTTATAGTCTCTAAATCTTATTCTTAACTAAATTGCGTTCTTTTGAAGATATTTTGCTTCTTAGACTGTGAAACCTCCAATATACCATGACCAATTTTTGCTCCCCTCTTTGTCCACCAGTTGACCTAGGTTCGATCCCTGGGCAAGGGAGATTCCCTGGAGAAGGAAATGGCAACCCACTCCAGTATTCAAGCCTGGAGAATTCCATGGACAGAGGAGCCTGGTGGGCTATAGTCCATGGGGTTGCAAAGAGTAGGACATGGTTCAGCAACTAACACTTTTCAATATCTGTACTCCATTTTAAATAATTATTCTTTTTCATAATTCTCTCTTCAAAAGTAACTGGACCAATCATACCACAGCAACTGTCTGATGTAATAAGTTTATGAATCTACCTGCCACTTAATAGGAGGGTCATCTTAGCCATTTAAATTTCTTAACTTCCCTGAGATTCAATCTCATTCCTAAAATGAGTAAAACAATAGGTATCAGGCAATAATGAAAACTGCATAATCTCCACTGTTCTCTTTTTGCCTTTCTACTTAACTTTTTAATTTTTATTTTTAATTTCCTCTGTATGGAATAATTGGCACAGACAGTAAAGCGTCTGTCTACAATGTGGGAGAGCTGGGTTCGATCCCTGAGTTGGGAAGATTCCCTGGAGAAGGAAATGGCAATCCACTCCAGGACTATTGCCTGGAAAATCGCATGGACAGAGGAGCCTGGTAAGCTACAGTCCACAGGGTCACAAAGATTCGGACACGACTGAGCGACTTCACTATTCACTATTACTATTCACTATATGCAATAAAATCTTTTTATAGAGGGAGGCACTTCAACTGAGGTACCAGGAAATACAAAGAGGAAAAAGCATGAAGACAAAACAAGTATGAGTAAACTTATCAAGTGGGATTACTGCTTTGCCTAGTGGTCTTCTTGTACATAAAGATTCTAAAGTGTAAAGATACTTCTGTCCCCATAGCAAGCAAAATTCTAACAAACCACAGTGACTCACCCTCATTAGCAACCCTACAGTGTGGGAGAGACCTGTAATTATAATGGGGTATCACTCCTGTGATTGCTATATGGCAAATAGATTTTTGCATATGTACTTAAGGTCCCTAATCAGTTGAGTTCATCAAAAAGATCATCCTGAGTAGGTCTGATCTAATTAGATCGGCTTTAAAAAGGAGTCTCCTAAGGGAGTCCAGAGGACAAAGACAGAGGAAGCCAGAGCAACTTACTTTTACTTGCCTGGATGAAAGCAAAAAGTCATGACGTGAAAATGCCTATATGAACATGTGGTAAGGAAGTGAGAAAGTCTTGCCAACAGCTAGATAGAAGACGGTGACTCCAGTCATACAGCCACAAGGAAATTCTGCCAACAAGTAGTGAGCATGGAAGAAAGTCCTAAGCCTCAGATAAGAACTGAGCCAACACACCCAACATCCTGATTTTAGCCAGGTGAAACGTGGAACAGAAAGCCCCACTACAAAGTACCCAGATTCCTCACCTATATAAACTGTGAGATAATAAATAGGTGTTGTTGAAGCTGCTAAATGTACTCTGCATTTAACTTATATGCAGAGTACATCAGGAGAAACACTGGGCTGGATGAAGCACAAGCTGGAATCAAAATTGCCAGGAGAAATATCAATAACCTGAGATACACAGATAACACCACCCTTATGGCAGAAAGTGAAGAACTAAAGAGCCTCTTGATGAAAGTGAAAGAGGAGAGTGAAAAAGTTGGCTTAAAGCTCAACATTCAGAAAATGAAGATCATGGCATTTGGCCCCAACACTTCATGACAAAAAGATGGGGAGACAGTGGAAACAGTGGCTAACTTTATTTTTCTGAGCTCCAAAATCACTGCAGATAGTGACTGCAGCCATGAAATTAAAAGATGCTTACTCCTTGGAAGGAAAGTTATGACCAACCTGGACAGCATATTCAAAAGCAGAGACATTACTTTGCCAACAAAGGTCCATCTAGTCAAGGCTATGGTTTTTCCAGTAGTCATGTATGGATGGGAGAGCTGGACTATAAAGAATGCAGAGCGCCGAAGAATTGATGCTTTTGAACTGTGGTGCTGGAGAAGATTCTTGAGAGTCCCTTGGACTGGAAGGAAGGAGATCCAACCAGTCCATCCTAAAGAAGATAGTCCTGGGTGTTCACTGGAAGGACTGATGTTGAAGCTGAAACTCCAATACTTTGGCCACGTGATGTGAAGAGCTGACTCATTGGAAAAGACTCTAATGCTGGGAAAGATTGAGGGCAGGAGGAGAAGGGGACGACAGTGGATGAAATGGTTGGATGGCATCACGGACTCAATGGACATGAGCTTGACTGAACTCCGGGAGTTGGTGATGGACAGAGAGGCCTGGCATGCTGCGGTTCATGGGGTCACAAAGAGTCGGACACGACTGAGCAACTGAACTGAAGCTACTAAATGTGTGGTACCTCGCTATACATAAAAGGAAAGCTAATACAATCCAAAATTTTTCATTTTAGTGATAAGGAAAGTAAGGTTAAAACAGCGACCCCTCAAAGATCAAATACCTAGGAAAAGTTTAAAATAACTTCAGTCCTGGGCTCTCTTCCTACCACAGCCCCCTTAAGGTTTTAAGACAGTTATTCAAATCAACAGTACTTGCATACTGTGTTCAAAGGAAGCAATTCTAACAACATTTTCCATATGGAAAATAACAATTTTCCATATTTCACATCTATTTCAATACCCCTAAGTTTTGCCAGAATATCAAAACTGAAGTGGATATTGAGGAATTTCTAATCAAAGCAGCTTGGTTGTTAAAATGACCATTGATAGACCACCGGAGTAAACTTAATGTACGTTTTGAAATATAAAGAAAAAACGGTATCAAAACTCTGTCGGTTTTTTTAGTACTTTATTTAGATAGCAAACTACTTGTGTTATAACTATTCTCAAAGACTGAGAGCAAGTAAACAACCTTCCCGAACTTTTCGCTATTTCCTCCCTGGAGTAAATTTTTTTAGCCTGAATTTTTCGTACAGTATAAACATGAGTACAAGGTACACTATTCAATACAATACACAAGTTGTTTTTATTTTCACTGTTCTGAATCTTTATTTTCCTAACTGCTTCACCATCAGAATTTGCAATTTTCTTAAAAAGGCACATGAAAATCTAAAAGATGGAGTCAAATACCACGTTAAGTCACACAACTTTCTTTATGCCATGTCAAATACTTTCATAAACACTACGTTCGCGAAGAGATGAAAGAAAAAACTCCTCTCTAGTCACAATCACGAGAATAAACTATACACATCATCTTAACATCGACTAACAGCAAGTAATTCGCTATCGTCGCATACAAACAGCATTGTTTTGAAACTGTAAGTGCCCAAAACCATCCCCTGCTTTACACTCCCGGGGCACGATTCTCTGCAATATGAAGAGAATCGGTAACATTTCAAATGTAGGTAGAAGAGGTGACGTGACAATCCTAAAACCTGAAAATTTCTCAGTCCCCACAGCACCCAAGAAGCACCCAGTTTGGACTCTCCGATCGAGGCCCAGGTTCCACTCCAAGCACTCCCGTTTCCCAGCTCTTCACCCCGCCCCCACCCCGAGAAAGGAGGGAAAACAACTTTTATTGGCCTCGTCTCCCGGGGGGCTGGAAAACTAGCGGGGCAGTGCTCCGGCCTGCACACGTTTCTCAAGGAGGCCTCCGTCGGGGGCGGGGAGGGCAGATAGCGGGAAAGCCCGGCTTTGACATCCCCTCTGCCCCAGGCGCCAGCCCCCCGCTCCTCCCCATTGAGAAGAGGCCTGGGCCGGTCGCCTCGCCGAGCGACCCCCAGGCCCCTCAGCCGAGGCGAGCTCGTTGTCATGTGACGACGCCGCCGCCGCTAAAACACCGCAGAAACGCAGGGCGGCGGATGGCATTCGCACCAGCCCGCCTCGGCCCGGCCCCGCCGGGCGCGGGCGAGTCCCGAGAGTCCGAGCGGGGGGGCGGAGGGCGGGCTTGGCGGCGGGCCCGAGCGCGCCACAAAGGCTTCCGCGCCCGTCGCCGTAGTGCCCGAGCGGGCGGGGGCACAATTTTCGGGGCCCGCGGGAGGGGTGCGGAGCGACTAGGGTTCCGGGGTGCCCGCCGCGCCCACAGCCGTCCCCGCTGGCGCCCGGACGGCCGGCGACCGCCGCGCCCCGCACAGGCCTGCGCGGCCTCCCTCCCCCGCGCGGGGCCCGCGCCCGGCCCGCCCGCTCTCCGCTCGCGCTCTCTCGCTCTCGCCCGGCCTCCATCTTGGATCGGCGCTTCCAGCCCCCGCGCCGCTGCCGCCGCATTCCCCCTCTTTCCCGCCCCCCGCCGCCGTCGCCGCCGCCCGCGCTCACCTCAGCTGCCCATCCGGGCACCGCCAGCCGTCGACCTAGTTTCCCCCCAAAAGTCTCCGGTGTGTTATTCCCGATGTGGGGGGGTTGTTACGGGGTGGTCGCCGGGGGTTCGGGAGCGGGGGCCGCGCCTTCAACGGAGCTGCAATCCTAACCCGCCATCTGGTGGCATTTTCCACACGCCAATGGCGCCGCTGCAGACTTGGGTCCGGACCGCCCTCTGCTGGCCGCGGTGCTTACTGCTTCGCTGACGGGACGGGCCTACCCGGAAAGGGGAGGGAGCTGAGGCGCGAGCTGGGGGCCGCGGCGGGGACGCGCGCGAACGCTTTCCTGTGGGGATTGCGCGCACGCGCACCAGCGGGGCGGGAAACGTGGCCGCTGCGTGGCGGCCCGGAGCGCTGGCCCAGCTCAGCCAATCGCAAGCGGCGCATACCTCTCCGTGAGGGGGCTGTGGATGGTTCGTGGGCCGCCCAAGGCAGGCGGAAGGATGGCGGCGGTGGCGCCTGCGCGCCCCGCTAGCTGAGTTGCCGCCCGCCATTTTTGGAGCTTTTCCGAGACCTGGGAGGGAAACCCGCCCCTGGCCCCTTCACCGCGGCCCCTCCCCAGGTCGCGGGACTAGCGCACCCCCGCAGCCCCGCCCGGCCTTGCTGACCCCATCCCCCGCCTCTGCAGAAAAGCGCCCAGCAGAAAAGCGGAGGGGTGGCAGCGCTAAACCACGCTCCCGCCTCTTCTGGTGTCAACCAGGGCCTCAGAGCTTGGCATTGTACGAGCGATTTATTGTCTACTGTTGACGAGGTGCTTTCCCGGGCGAGGGTGAAAAGGTTTTGAGAGCTGTTTGGGACCTCCCTCGCCGTGCATCTAGACGCAACACTGTGCGCCCCAGGCCGATTGGCGTCGTCACTACCTCTAAAGCAGATCCTTTCCGTGGTGCCGGCTTTGCATAAGGCGGCAGCATTGGCTAGTTAGTGAGAAAAGAATGTAAGTAGATTGAGAAAATAAAGCCTCCGCTTTGGAATCAGATTTCTCCTTCCACAGCCTAGGACTCTTCTCAGTAGCTCTGAAATGGACGGGAGAATCGTAGCCGTTTAGCTGCCAAAAGGGAAACAATTGACTAGCGTGAGATCATGACCAAAATATGCTTTTGAATGTTGCCTTTTCCCTACTCTTCCCCCCCACCCCCCGCCTCTGCCTGATCGTGGCTTCTACCTTTCACCCACTCAAAACTTTCAATACAAAAGTGAATCCTTAATCTCCCAGGTCATCAGCCCCATTATGACTAAATTCTCTTGTTACTGTAGCCAGCCAGCTCTATTTCTGTATTGCCTTAGAATCGCTCGACTCCTTTATAGTCTTAAGGGTCAGTCTCCAGTAAATTATCCCTATTTCTGATTTCTCTCTCAAAGGTCACACTGTGTGGTTTTTCACTGGAGGAAGCCCCAGTTCTACCTGGATGGCTATGAAGTCGTGACCACACTCCCACTTGATATATATATAAACTCATCTTTGGATGAATTCCTATCGTATTCTCTACAAACTGTTTCTCATTTTCCTTGTTAAGGTGCCAGTCCCGATCCATACTAATAGATAAAATCATCTGGTCAACAGGGATCAGAGCCATGGAATTCCAGTTTGATATTCTCTCCATCTTAAAATATTTGTTGACACGCCGTGTTCATGACCTTTCAAATTCTCACCAAATTAACTCATTCTCCCTCTCCCCTTCTCCCCAACATCAGTGCTTCTTCCAGGACTACCTATGTCGTCCATTCCTTTTCCTCCCACCACTACTTTCCTAGGATCTTATATCTTCAGTATCGTAGCCATTGACTTCTTTCTGTTTTTCAACAGTTTCCAAGGGCTTTTTAAAAATGTGTACTACTACCTCCAGTTACTGTAATATCAACCTTCTTTTCACTGTCACATTTCTTAAAAGAAGTAGTCTCCTGCTTCCATCTTATTCCTTACCTTTTATCAATCTAACCCATAATGGCAAACTGAATTTACACTTTAAAGTCCACAAGTTCTAACTTTCAACCGTTTTCTCATCCTATTTTTCTTGGCACACCCAATCCTTATCTCCTTCTTGAAACCCTGTGCCACCCCCCCCCCAACTTTTTAAGTCAATTCCTGGGATCTACAACCTAACTGGTTTTCTGGTCTTTGTATTCCTTTGCTAGTGCCTCCTCTTTGTTCCAACCCATAGGTCAGCTCTTAGCTCTCTGTGGTGTTCTCTACTACATTATTGCCCTTCAAAAGTCTCCTTAAATTACTATCTGTTCCTGATTTTCCCTTAGCATTCCTCATATTCAGCTTTCTTGCCAGGAAGCTCCAGTGCAAAATTCAACATTTAAAATAATGCATCTTTCTTACTCAAGTTTCTGATTCCTCTTAGTAGCTTTGTAATATCAGATACATTCAACTTTTATCTATTTGATAAGATAAAGTAAAAGTGGTTCAGTCATCTGACCCTATGGACTGTAGTCCACAGTCCATGGAATTCTCCAGGCCAGAAGACTGGAGTGGGTAACCTTTCCCTTTTCCAGGGGATCTTCCCAACCCAAAGATGGCGCCCAGGTCTCCCGCATTGCAAGCGGATTGTTTGCCAGCTGAGCCACAAGGGAACCGCAAGAATAGTGGAGTGGGTAGCCTATCCCTTCTCCACCAGATCTTCCCAACCCAGGAGTCAGACTGGGGTCTCCTTCATTGCAGACGGATTCTTCACCAACTGAGCTATCAGGGAAGCCCAAGATAAAGTAGAAAGTTTAAGTTCAGTCACTTAGTCGTGTCTGACTCTTTGCAACCCCATGAACTGTAGCCTCCTCTGTCCATGGGATTTTCCAGGCAAGAGTACTGGAGTGGGTTGCCATTTCCTTCTCCAGAGGATCTTCCCAACCCAGGGATCGAATCCAAGTCTCCCACATTGTAGGCAGACGTTTACCGTCTGAGCCACCAGAGAAGTCTATAGGTCCTACAACAAGTTGACTTTGTTGCAGAGCCAGATGTTTCCCAGGAGCCTCTGCTTTCATGAAATTCTTAACCAAGAGTCCAAAGATCTCAGCAACAGTTTTCAAACACCACAATTTTCATTAACAGCCTCAAGTTAGAGGTAAGAACAAAAATGTCAAAAAGAATACCTGGAACTAATATGGATAGAACTAAGGATTCTTAAGTATTATTTGCGGTAGGGAGTAAGTATCAATAGAACAAACATTTGACCTGAAATGAGACCTGACCCACTTTGAAGATTCAGGTTGATAGGTTAGTTGTCTAAAGAGGAAGCACATGCCTATTAGACTCTTGTTTCAACTCATCTCTTAGCCAATCTGGTCCCAAAGTATATAAAACACTAAATTTGAAAGTTTTATTATTATAAAATTTTAATTGCATTACAGAATTACATGTAAATGTAATATAAATGCTTTACAGAATAAATCATTAACATTTATTAACCAACAATGTGAAGAACTTTGCCTTATAAAAAGCTAACTTGTGGCTATTTAGATGGCAGAACTCCTTTTAAATTTTGGCTGAACTTACATCGTTTTCCTTTCTGGATAATTTTAGCATGAAGAAGATTTCAAAGTTATTCCATTGACCTTAGGGTCCTGCTTAAAGTAAAAGACATTCAGCCAACTTGCTTCCTGACAGTAATGATTGCATTCCTTTCACAGAAGCCTTTTTTTTTTAATGACCTTTTCAGAGCACTGTTAGGTTCACAACAAAATTGAGCCTGCACACATGTAAAGCCTCCCCTGTAATCAACATCATTCACCAGAATGATACAGTTGTTACTGAGGATAAACATATATTGACACATTATAATCACTCAAAGTCCACAGGCAATTCCCTAGGGTTCAGTCTTAGTATTGTACTTTCTATGAGTTTGGACAAATGTGTAGTGACGTTCGTCCATCATTATAATAGTTTTTTCATTGCCCTAGAAATTCTCCACGCTCTGTGTATTCATCCCTCCTCTTCCCTCATCCCTGGCAATCATTAATTTTTATTGTCATATGGATAGGTAGCCTTTTCAGTGGCTTCTCTCACTTTGTAATATACATTTTAGCCACTTTCATGCCTCTTCCATGTCTTTTGATGGTTTAATGGCTCATTTCTTTTTAGAGAATAATTCATTGTCCAGATATACCACAGTCTTATTTATTCATTCACTCACACACATGTAACTGAGGGACCTGTTGTTTGCTTCCAAGTTTTGGCAATTATGAATAAAGTTCCTGTGGACTTCCCCAGTGGCTAAGTGGTAAAGAATCTACCTGCCAGTGCAGGAGATGCAGGTTCAATTCCTGGGTCGGAAACATCCCCTGGAGAAGGAAATGACAACTCACTCAAATATTCTTGCCTGAGAAATCCCATGGACAGAGGAGCCTGGTGGGCTACAGTCCATGGGTCGCAAAGAATCGGGCACAACTGAGTCACTAAACAACAACAGACATTCCTATATAGTCTTTGTGCAGACATAAGTTTTCAACTCCTTTGAGTAAATACCAAGGAGTGTGATTGCTGGATCATATGGTAAGAGTATCTTTAATTTTGTAAGATACTGCCAAACTGTCTTCCAAAGTGGCAGTGCTATTTTGCATTCCCACCAGCAATGTAAGAGAGTTCCTGTTGCTCCATATCCTCATCAGCATTTGGTGTTGAAAATGCTCCAGATTCTGGCCATTCTAATCAGTATGTTATGATATCTCATTGTTGCTTTAATTTGCACTTCTCTGATGGCACGTTATGTAGACCACCTTTTCGTATGCATATTTGCCATTGTGTATCTTCTTTGGTGACATGTCTGTTAAAGTCTTTGGCTCATTTTTAAATTGGGTTGTTTGTTTTCTTATAGCTGAGTTTTAAGAGTTATTTGTAGAACAGTCTTTTAATAGATATGTCTTTTGCAAATATTTTTTCCCAGTATGTGGCTTGCCTTCTGATTCTCTTGGCATTGTCTTTTTCCAGGGCAGAAGTTTTTAATTTTATGAAAGTCCAACTTATCAATTATTTCTTTCATGGATTGTGTCTTTGGAGTTGGGTAATGCATAAAAAGGTGTCACCCTACCTATGGTCATTTAGATTTTCTCCTAAGTTATCATCTAGGAGCTTCATAGTCTTGCATTTTACATTTAGGTCTGTGATCCATTTTGAGTTAATTTTTATGAAGGATCTAAGACCTGTGTCTAGATTCTTCTTTTGGGGGAATGTGGGTATGCAGTTCTTCTAGCAACATTTATTGAAAAAACTATCTTTACTGCACTGTATTACCTTTGCTCCTGTGTCAAATATCACTTGATTATAAGAGTCTACTTCTGGGCTCTCTATTCTCTTCCATTGATCTATTTGTCTATTCTTTCATGAGTACCACAGCTATCTTGATTACTGTAGCTTAATATTAAGTCTTGAAGTCAGGTAGCATTAGTCCTCCACCTTTGTTCCTCTCCTTCAATATTATGCTGGCTGTTCTGGGTCTTTTGCCTCTCTATATAAACTTCAGAATCAATTTGTTGATATTCATAAAATAACTTGCTGGGATTTTCATTTGTATTGCATTGAATCTAAGATCAATTTGGGAAGAACTGACGTTTTGATGATATTGAGTCTTCCTAGCCATCTCTTCATTTATTTTGTTCTTTTCTGATTGTGTTCATCAGAATTTTATACTTTTCCTCATATAGATCTTGTAAGAAAAACTGTTTGAAGTAACATTTTATTCATGATTCTCCCCTTTCCCATACCTTATAACAGAGTTCCAGACACACCTCTTGATATTTAGACTAAAGAAAAGTCTTCTGATTATACTTTATCATACTTCACTTTGACTACCTCCATGGATATCTGTAACATAGTATTTTAGGGATCATGACCACTGTCTCAATTTACTCTTCCCAAATCAAGTATTCTTCCTTTGCATTTTTCACTTGGCTACAGGATATTTCCTGTTGCTTATCAGCTGCTGCTGCTGCTGCTAAGTCACTTCAGTTGTGTCCGACTCTGTGTGACCCCAGAGACGGCAGCCCAACAGGCTCCCCCATCCCTGGGATTCTCCAGACAAGAACGCTGGAGTGGGTTGCCATTTTCTTCTCCAATGCATGAAAGTGAAAAGTGAAAATGAAGTCGCTCAGTCGTGTCCGACTCCCAGAGACCCCATGGACTGCAGCCCACCAGGCCCCTCCATCCACGGGATTTTCCAGGCAAGAGTACTGGAGTGGGGTGCCATTAGACTTTTGCAAAAATCGTAAATGGTTTTCCCTTCTTTTCTACTCTTGCAATTAAGGTGTGCTGCCAATTGGTGGCAGTAATGTGCCATAGTGGCCTACCTATCAGATTAAACTGTGACTTTTTCCATTCCATTTTTTAAAACATTTTAATTTATTTATTTTTAATTGAAAGGCAATTACCTTACAATATTGTATTGGTTTCTACCATACATCAGCATGAATCAGCCATAGATATACATATGTCCCCTTCCTCTGGAACCTCCCTCCCACCTCCCACCTCATCCCACCCCTCTTTTTTCCCAACTCCTTCTAAACATGAAAAATCAATTCTGTCCCAAGACCAGAAGTCCTCCCCTTTCAGAATCAGTAAAACTGGGTTCAGGAAAAACTCTGTCCCCCAAATAATTGAAGAAAAGAACTACTCAGAAACTTTTAAAAAGAAATCTCGTAAGCAGAGTGCTGGAGCTAGTAATGGTAGAGTTAAGGACTCTTACATGTCGTTTGGGCTTCTGTGGTATCTCAGATAATAAAGAATCTGCCTGTAATGCAGGAGACCTGAGTTTGATCCCTGAGTTGAGAAAACCCCTGGAGAAGGGAATGACTATCCACTCCAGTATTCTTGCCTGGAGAATCCCATGGACAGAGTAACCTGGCAGGCTATAAATCCATGGGGTCACAAAGAGTCAGACATGACTGAGAAACTAAGTAAATATCATTTAGGGTAAAGAGTAAATTATCAGTAGAACAGCCGTTTGCTTAGTCCAAGTATCTAGGTGTCCTTGGAATTTCATTTTAAAAGTTCTGAAAGGAGGCCTGACATATTTCAGGGAGTCAACTTTGATAAAGGTAGATGTCTAAAATATTGTTTCCATATAAACAGAGCAACCAGTCTCTAATGTTTTTTTCAATCAAAGAAGTGTACAAATGGCAACAATTGAAACTAATTATACTGTAACAAATCAAACTGCACAAAAGAATTTATGATGAAAAGCAACGAATCTCATGCTAATCCTTTCTACCTCTAGGCCTATTCACCAGGGACAACCTATTTTACATGTTTTTGTTTGTGATTACTTCAATATTTCTAAATATGCTCATATCAGTTTTAGACTATCTAAGGACACGATCATAGAAGGTAAGGATTGTGGTAACAACTAGTCTTCTGATACTTCAGTTCAGTTCAGTCATTCAGTCGTGTCCGACTCTTTTTGACCCCATGAACCGCAGCACACCAGGCCTCCCTGTCCATCACCAGCTCCCAGAGTCCACCCAAACCCATGTCCATCGAGTCGGTGATGCCATCCAGCCATCTCATCCTCTGTTGTCCCCTTCTCCTCCTGCCTTCAATCTTTCCCAGCATCAGGGTCTTTTCAAATGAGTCAGCTCTTCACATGAGGTGGCCAAAGTATTGGAATTTCAGCTTCAACATCAGTCCTTCCAATGAACACTGAGGACTGATCTCCTTTAGGATGGACTGGTTGGATCTCCTTGCTGTCCAAGGGACTCTCAAGAGTCTTCTCCAACACCGCAGTTCAAAAGCGTCAATTCTTCTGCACTCAGCTTTCTTTATAAATTACATTAATCTCAGCTCTTTTGTTGGTTATCTTTGTAACTTTTAACAGAATATTGTGAAACTCTAGATAATACTTCAACCTAAGATAATATTTCAATTCTAGTATTAATACCACCATTCTTCCTTCCCACCTTCTGCTCACCTCCCTTAAACACAGTCAATATCATTTGTGTTTTGTCTATTAGTTGATTCTAAATTAACAGCCAACTTCCAAGCTATGAAAAGTGCCGGGATTACATTTTCTTCTCTAGGCTACCCACTCCAGTATTCTTAGGCTTCCCCTGTGGCTCAGCTGGTAAAGAATCCACCCGCAATGCAGGAAACCTGGGTTGGGAAGATCCCCTGGAGAAAGGAAAGACTACCCACTCCAGTATTCTGACCTGGAGAATTCCATGGAGAGTTCATGGGGTTGCAAGGAGTCGGACCCAACTGAGCGACTTTCACTTTCTCTTTCTTTTTAAGACCTCTGTCACAACCACTAGAAAGCCACTCAGAACATGCAGAGCAGGGATCAAATAAATTATCTCCCCTATTACCCATTGCCCAAATATGTGTGCAACATACTTGGACCATAAGCTGCTCATTTGGCTTTATTGCTTCTAGAGCTTCAAATTGTACTTTTTTACTATATGTTTTACATAGTTTATCTAATCAAGTTTTTCTGTTTTGTCTATCCTTTTACAGAGATGATTTCTTTCTTTTGTCCTCTGGTGATGAGACCTGATTGACCTTTGGCCTTCTACTCCGACTTTGCCTAACTGTTCTTAAACTCTATTGTACTGCTAAGAGCCTCCTTTTATTCTGCTCCAAAGTTGGAGCTACTCTTCTAGAATCTTGGTCTATGTTCTTGGTAAATCTTCCTGTTTTTCAGAAGAATATCCTCAATAACTACATATAAAAGAATAGGAAGTAATGCTGTCAATATAACTGAATTTACTTTCCCTTAAAACTCTTAAGGCATTGTCTAGTGTATTCTAGTATTCAGTGATACTGATAAACTGGGTGGAAATGTGGTCTTGCTCTTAATGAATGACTAGTTGCTTAATTTCATCATCATCACCAGAAGCTTACACATGTTTAATTTGCTTTATTTGCTATAAATCATCACTGGATAAAATATTTTATGGAAACACAAATCAATTCCTGTGATTTTTTACTGCATTTTTTAAATATCAAATTTTTTCTTAAAAATAACTTTTTTTCGCTGGTTTCCTACTAATGTTGTCAAACCTACATAAGTAATTTCTCAACTATGAGATGAACTGGGATCTAATGTTAGTTTTCTATTGCTACAGTAACATCTTACCGAAAACATGTGGCTTTACAGCAGTACAAGTTTATTATCTTAACAGTTCTAGAGTCAGAAGCTCTGAATAGTGTCCACAAGACTGAGTTCTTTTGGAGGCTCTAGGTGAGAATCTACTTCCTTGCCTCTAGCTTCTAGAGGTTGCTTACATTCCTTGGCTCTTGGCTGCTTCCTTAGATCTCTTCTCTCCTCTATAATTTGCCCTCCTCTATTACATTGAGAAGAACCTCTTAATATAAATACTACATGCATGTGACCAATTTTAGAAGTTACCTATCTTTTTCCCCTATCCTCTTAGTTCTTTCAAGAAGCAGCCACTATTACCCAGTTCCAGAAACTTTTGGACTTTTTCTTTAATCTTAGTGTTATGACATTTCTAGGGATCAAATTTTAATAAAAAGTTACCAGGACCTTGCATTTTTTTTCTGAAACCATGGAAACAATCAATGAATATAAGCATCTTCTTTCAATGATGTTTAGGTAGATGTGCATTAAGCACTTACTAGTATATATGGCAGATAGTTGGTATGTTTTGTTTTTTTTTTGTTTTGTGGGCTTAGTTTTATTTTTTACAGTTATATTGAGGTATGATTGATATATAATAAGCTGCACATATTTAAATTATATGATTTACTAATCTGTAACCTATATAAACCCATGGAACCATCACTATAATCAATATTTCCATCAACTCTAAAAGTTGCCTCATATCCCTTTGTAATCCATCCCTCTCTGCCTTTATTGGGGTTTCCCTGATAGCTCAATTGGTAAAGAATCCGCCTGCAATGCAAGAGACCCCAGTTTGATTCTTGGGTAGGGAAGATCCACTGGAGAAGCGAAAAAGCTACCCACTCGAGTATTCTGGCCTGGAGAAGTCACAGAGAGCCAAATAGGACTGAGTCACTTTCACTTTTTTGGACTTCCCTCCTGACTCAGCCAGTAAGGAGTCTGCCTGCAATGCAGGACACCCAGGTTCAATCCCTGGGTTGGGAAGATCCTCTGGAGAAGGAAATGGCAAGCCACTCCAGTATTCTTGCCTGATAAATCCTATGGACAGAGGAGCCTTGCAGGCTATAGTCCATGGGGTCACAGAGTTGGACATGACTGAGTGACTTCATCTCTCCTCTCTTTGCCTTTACTCATCCATTCAGGCAAGTACTAGTCTGCTTTCTGTCACCATAGATTAACTGCATTTTCTAGAATTTTATATAAACTGAATAATACATTGAAAGGGAAAATGTTAGTTGCTCAGTCGTGTGTGATTCTTTGCGAGCCTATGGATTTGTAGCCTGCCAAGCTACCCTGTCCATGGGATTCTCCAGGCAAGAATACTGGAGTGAGTAGTCATTCCCTTCTCTGGGTGATTGTCTTGACCCAGGGATTGTACCCAGATCTCCTGCACTGCAAGCAGATTCTTTACCATCTGACCCACCAGGGAAGCCCTGAATAATATATTATGTACTTTTTAAAAATTTCTTTACTTGGTACAATTATTTTGAGATTCATCCACATTGTTGTGTATAGAAATTATTAATTCCCCTTTAGCACTGCTGTAATGTTCCATTATATGATTAGACTACAGTATGTCCATTTAACTGCCAATGTACATTTTGTACTTAATTTTTTTCTTATAGTAAAGCTGTTATGAACACTGAGACAATGATTATGTTTCACTGGATTTGGTATTTAGTAGGTAGACTAAATCATGAATCACAGATAGCTGAGGAAAGAAGAGAAGCAAAAGGCAAGGGAGAAAGGGAAAGATACAGCCAAGTGAATGCAGAGTGCCAGAGAATGACAAGGAGAGATAGGGCCTTCTTAAATGGACAATGCAAAGAAATACAGGAAAACAACAGAATAAATACAGTCAAACCATAGAATGGGAAAGCGAGATCTCTTCAAGAAAATTGGAGATATCAAGGGAATATTTCATGCAAGGAAGGGCACAATAAAGGTCAGAAGTGGAGAGAACCTAACAGAAGCAGAAGAGATTAAGAAGAGATCGCAAGAGTACCAGAAGAACTATACAAGAAAAATTGTAATGACCTGGATAACTGTGATGGTTTAGTTGCCAGACATCCTGGAGTGTGGAGTCAGAAGGGCCTTAGGAAGCATTTTGATTAACAAAACTAGTGTAGGTGACAAATCTCTAGCTGCGCTATTTCAAATCCTAGAAAATGATGCTGTGAAAGTGCTGCACTAAATATGCCAGCAAATTTGAAAAACTTAGCAGGGGCTATAGGACTGGAAAAGGTCAGGTTTCATTCCAATCTCAAAGAAAGGCAATGCTAAAGAATGTTCAGACTACCGCACAATTGTGCTCATCTCACACACTAGCAAAGTAATGCTCAAAATTCTCAAAGCAAGGTTTCAACAGTACATGAACTGTGAACTTCCAGATGTTCAAGCTGGATTTAGAAAACGCAGAGGAACCAAAGATCAAGTTGCAAATATCCACTGGATCGTAGAAAAAGCAAGAGAGTTACAGAAAAACATACATTTGCTTTATTGACTATGCCAAAGCCTTTGACTGTGTAGATCACAACAAACGGGGAAATTCTTCAAAGGATGGGAATATCAGACCACCTGACCTGCCTCCTGAGAAATCTGAGTGCAGGTCAAGAAGCAACAGCTCAAACTGGACATGGAACAACAGCCTGGTTCCGAATTGGGAAAGGAGTACATCAAGGCTGTATATTGTCACCCAGCTTATTTAACTTATATGCAGAGTACATCATGTGAAATGCCAGGCTGGATGAAGCACAAGCTGGAATCAAGAATACTGGGACAAATATCAATAATCTCAGATAGGCAGATGACACTACCCTTATGGCAGAAAGTGAAGAAGAACTAAAGAGCCTCTTGATGAAAGTGGAAAAGGAGAGTGAAAAAGCTGGCTTAAAACTAAACATTCAAAAAATGAAGATCATGGCATCCAGTCCCATCACTTCATGGCAAACAGATGGGGAAACAATGGAAACAGTGACAGACTTTATTTTCTTGGACTCCAAAATCACTGCAGATGTTGACTGCAGCCATGAAATTAAAAGACGCTTGCTCCTTGGAAGAAAAGCTAGGACAAACCCAGACAGCAAATTCAAAAGCAGAGACATTACTTTGTCAACAAAGGTCCGTTTAGTCAAAGCTTTGGTTTTTCCATTAGTCATGTATGAATGTGAGAGTTGGGCTATAAAGAAAGCTGAGCACCAAAGAATTGAAGCTTTTGAACGGTGTTGTTGGAGAAGACTCTTTGGAGTCCCTTAGTCTGCAAAGAGATCCAACCAGTCCATCCTAGAGGAAATCAGTCCTGAATATTCACTGGAAAGACTGATGCTGAAACTGAAACTCCAGACTTTGGCCACCTGATGCAAAGAACTGACTCATTGGAAAAGATCCTGATGCTAGGAAATATTAAGGGCAGGAGGAGAAGGGGATGACAGAGGATGAGATAGTTGGATGACATCACTGACTTAATGGACATGAATTTGAGCAAGCTCCAGGAGTTGGTGATGGACAGGGAAGCCTGGCATGCTGCAGTCCATGGGGTCTCAAAGAGTTGAACACCTGAACTAAACTGAGTGGTGGTCACAACTGGAAATGGTCACTTTCATTCCAATCCCAAAGAAAGCCAATGCCAAGGAATATTCACACTACTGTACAATTGTGCTCGTTTCTCATTTTGTTTTTAGTCACTCAGTCATGTCCGACTCTTTGCAACCCCATGGACTGCAGCATGCCAGGCTTCCCTGTCCTTTACTATCTCCTGGAGTTTGCTCAAACTCATGTCCATTGAGTTGATGATGCCATCCAACCATGATCCTCTATCACCCCCTTCCTCCCATGCAAGTAAGGTTATGCTCAAAATCCTTCAAGTTATGCTTCAGCAGTATGTGAACTGACAAATTCCAGATGTACTCGCTGAGTTTAGAAAAGGCAGAGGAACCAGAGATCAAATTGCTAATATTTGTTGGATCATGGACAAGGCAAGGGAGTTCCAGGAAAATACCTACTTCTGCTTCATTGACTACATTAACGCCTTTTAGTGTGTGTATCACAACAAACTGGAAAATTCTTTAAGAGATGAGTGTACCAGACCACCTTACTTGTCCCCTGAGAAACCTGTATGCAGGTCAAGAAACAACAGTTAGAACTGGACATGGAACAACTGACTGGTTCCAAATTGGAAAAGGAATACAATAAGGCTATATGTTGCAACCCTGTTTATTTAACTTATATGCAGAGTATATCATGTGAAATGCCAGGCTAGATGAAGCACAAGCTGGAATCAAGATTTCCAGGAGAAATATCAACAACTTCAGATACGCAGATGATACCACTCTAATGGCAGAAAGTGAAGAGGAACTAAAGAGCCTCTTTATGAGGGTCAAACAAGAGGGTGAAAAATCTGGCTTAAAACTCAACATTCAAAATACTAAGATTGTGGCATCCAGTCCCATCACTTCATGACAAATAGAAGGGGGAAAAGTGAAAGCAGTGACAGATTTTATTTTCTTGGGCTCCAAAGTCACTGCAGACAGTGACTGCAGCCATGAAATTAAAAGAGTCTTGCTCCTTGAAAGGAAAGCTATGTCAAACCTAGACAGTGTATTAAAAACCAGAGACATCATTTTGCTGACAAATGTCCACATAGTCAAAGCTATGATTTTTCCAGTAGTCACGTATTAATATGAGAGTTGAACGATAAGGAAGACTGAGTCCTGAAGAATTGATGCTTTCAAATTGTGGTGCTGGAGAAGACTCTTCAGAGTGTCTTGGACTGCAAGGAGATCAAACCAGTAAATCCTAAGGAAAATCAACCCTGAATATTCATTGGAAGGACTGATGCTGAAGCTGAAGCTCCAGTGCTTTGGTCACTTGAAGAGCCTACTCATTGGAAAAGACCCTGAAGCTAAGAAAGATTGAAGGCAAAAGAAGGAGGGGGCAGCAGCGGATGAGATGGTTAGAAAGCATTTCTACTCAACTGACATTAATCTGAGCAAACTGAAAGATAGCAGAGAACAGAGGAGCCTGGCATGCTACAGTATGCAGGGTTGCAAAGAGTCAGATAACTTAGTGACTGAAGGACAACAACGTGGACTGAATTGTGTCCTGCTCCCTCAAATTCATCAGCTGAAGTCCTAACCCCCATGTGATTGCCTTAGAAAATAGGGCTTTTAGATGGTAGTAATTAAGGTTAAATAAAATCTTATAGGACTTCCCTGATGGCTCTGCGGTAAAGAATCCGCCTGCAGTGTGGGAGACACAGATGCAGGTTCGATCCCTGGGTAGGGAAGATCCCCTGAAGGAGGACATGGTAACCCACTCCAGTATTCTTGCCTGGAGGATCCCATGGACTGAGGAGCCTGGGGGGCTACAGTCCATAGGGTCGCAAAGGGTTGGACACGACTGAAGTGACTGAGCACACACAAAGTTTTATGAATAGGATCCTGATCTGATAGAACTGGTGGTCTTATAATTAAGAGGAAGAGACCTCTCTTTCTCTCCCTCCTTTCCTTCCTCTCTCCTTCACATTCCCCTCCCTTCCACCTCCTCTTCTCACTCTCCCCACCACACACAGGGAAGGAAAGGTCATATGAAGATACAGCCATAAGGCTGCTGTCTGTGTAATGAGCAGAAAAGGTTTATTGGGAACCGAATCAGCTGGCAGGCACCTTGATCTCTTCCTAGAACACTGAGAAGTAAATTTCAGGTATTTAAGTCACCTAGCCTATGGTATTTTGTTATGGCAGTCTGAGCTGACTAAAACAGTGGCTATTCCTTAGCCAGATTGATGCACTGTAAAAAGATAATGATAAGCTAAGTGATTAATCACCAACTGAAAGCTAAAATGAAGACTATAGTACTTTGGTAGTGCACAAAGTAGCTGTCATCTCCTACAGTGGGAGACCAAAATAAACTCAAAGTGGCTAAACTCCGAAAATTAAATGTTTAGTCAAGACAGATATATTAAGCCAAGGTCAGGGCCCTGGTTGGAAAAGAATGGGGCTTAATACAGAAGATGAAGATATTCCCAGTAGGGGCCCACCCTCCTCTGCTAAGACCTATTCCTTTCCCATTATTCAGAGATGGTACAAAGACTTCTTCCCATCAGGACAAGTGCCCTCCCTCTCATGATTTGTTCTCAGTTTGTATCCTGTCCAAGAGGCCTTAACTGAAGTTACGTCTCAATGTGCTGGATCTAATAATTTAGGAAATAATTATATTCCAAAGGAGCTTTAATATCTAGTCAGCATGAAGTGAGAGAGTATGTATAGAATCGAAATTTTGAGGCTGCTTGATTAACAGCAAGGGAATGTAAGGATGGATAAGGATGAAATTAGATTTGAGAGTGTTCTCCTAGTAGTCAAGATTTAACATCATAGTTAAACCTCCAGGAGACAGTGTGAATTTGCTACTAGAATAATTTCTAGAAGCATGGAAAAAGCAATGATCCATACAAAGTTGGTTTAAAATCCATAACTGCCCTGACAGACAGTGGAAGAAAGAATTTAAAGAATCAATTGATTATACTGCAGACCATATACTATGCACAGATGAAAAACCCACCAGATGATCAGTTTACAGAAGGCTAGGAAGCTACATCATATGTAAAGACACAAGAAATGTAGCATTGTGAGGACACCAGTATGATTAAGAGGCTCCATGGTGAGTTCTTATCAGCCAGCTGCTACCGCAAAGTCACTTCAGTCGTGTCAGATTCTGTGCGACCCCAGAGACGGCAGCCCACCAGGCTTCGCCATCCCTGGGATTCTCCAGGCAAGAACACTGGAGTGGGTTGCCATTTCCTTCTCCAATGCATGAAAGTGAAAAGTGAAAGTGAAGTCACTGAATCGTATCCAACTCTCAGTGACCCCATGGACTGCAGCCTACCAGGCTCCTCCGTCCATGGGAGTTTCCAGGCAAGAGTACTCGAGTGGGGTGCCATTGCCTTCTCTGTTATCAGCCAGAACTGATGGTAAAAGAAGCCACTAAGGAGCTAATTTTATTGATAGCAACAGAGACAACAAGACCCCCAAATTATAGAGGTCAGGTTGTGGTGTTTAACGGTCAGAACCCAAGTTGGACAATTGTCATATAAATTTAGAGGAGCAATTGGGGGAAGTGACCTACAAGAATAATGGAGACATTATTAGAATATGATGTCCCTAGGGGAAAAATAGATGGGCAGTCAATAAAGGTGCCACTCAGTTTGTATCATCAGTTGAATTCAAAATTGATAGTCAGGAGACTAAGGCAATTGTCCCAATTAAAAGCATGATTCCTTGCCAAGTTTTAAAACATGAATCTGTGTTTAGACCTGGAGTCCCACTAACTTAAGAAGGGATCAGGTCCCCAGGAGGAAGGAACCTGTAACTCATTGCAGATGTAGTCAGTAATGATTCCCTCAGTTTTTCACCAAAGTTTGGTCCAGAGCCCTTGGGCCTAAGGCCATTTACTCAGATAACTGTGCAACTGGGAAAATGAGAATATATAAAATTTTTCAAGGACTATTGATTATAGAGTCTGAATTGACATTGATACTTGGAGACCCAGAGGATCAGCACAGCCTCCTTTTCAGAGTAGGTGCATTTGGGGGCCATATAATAAGTGAAGTCCTATCCAAGTCACAGGTCAGGTCACAGTGGCCCTCGAGGCCTATAGATTCACATGTTAGTCATGTCTTCAGTACTTACATATGTCACCAAAAGAGACATTTCACAGTGGGCACAACTCCCACGTTGAGCCCTTGATCTATGAAGTAACAGGTATCATAATGGGGCAGGCCAACTGGAAACCTCTGAAACTGCCCCCTCCCTTAGCTAAGACATACATTTTGAAAAGTATTGCTGAGGAAAATGATGGAAATTAACGCCACTCCTAAAGGATGTAAGGATGATGATCCCCATCATTCCTCCATTTTATTCACCAGTTTGGTCCCTGCAAAAACGAGACAGATTATGGGAAAAGATACAAAATATGATTCTTTGCTAGAGTAGAATAACAGAGACACAGGTTCTTTTCCATCTCTCTCAGAAACAAGCATCAGAAGCAGTTCTCATTTACCTGTACTAGAAAACAATATACATGAGCATTTCTGCCCCAGGGCTGTAATTCTCCCACCCTTAGTAATAACACAGTTGTCAAGAACTGTGAAGGCTTTGAGATTTTACCCAATTTGCAATCTGACAAGTTGGCCTGCCACTACTGTAGATGCTGGTAGAAGACATGAGACGCCTGGTCAGAGTCAGTAGACTTTATTGTTCACAGCACAGCAAGCAACATGAGACTTACATTCGCGCTGGTTTTCCTTGTTCCCCAAGAACCATGAGGAGGAAGTGGAGTGGTCTAGACACAGCTGTACATAGATGGATACCGCAGTATCATGGATGACATATTTTTAGTTTAGAGAAACTTTTATCAAACAACTTGCTTAAATTTTTCCCTACATGCATTATCTTTATTATACTGAACAGTAAACAAAGCTGTCTTCTGCAAATGTCATAAGATATCACTTATACATGGAATTTAAAAAATGACACGAACTTATTTACAAAATAGAAATAGACTCACAAACATAGGAAACATACTTATGGTTACCAAAAGGGAAAGCCGGGGGAGGGGTAAATTAGGAGTTTGGGATTAGTGGATACACACTACTGTACAAAAATAGATGAACAATAATCTGTATAGCATAGGGAACTATATTTAATATCTTGTAATAACCTATAATGGAAATGAATCTGAAAATAATATATATTATATATATGTGTATAACATATGGGAACTTCCTTGGTGGCTCAGACAGTAAAGCATCTGCCTGCAATGCGGGAGACCTGGGTTCAATCCCTGGGTCAGGAAGATCCCCTGGAGAAGGGAATGGCAACCCACTCCAGTACTCTTGCCTGGAAAATCCCATGGATGGAGGAGCCTGGTAGGCTATAGTCCATAGGGTCGCAAAGGGTCAGACACGACTGAGCAACTTCACTTTATATAATATATATGGGCTTCCCAGGTGGCACTAGTGGTAAAGAACCCGCCTGCCAATGCAGGAGACATAAGGGATGCAAATTTGGTCCCTGGGTTGAGATGATCCCCAGGAAGAGGGCATGGCAACCCGCTCCGGTCTTCTTGCCTGGAGAATCCCATGGACAGAGAAGCCTGGTAGGCTACAGTCATGGGGTCTCAGAGTCGTACACAACTAAAGCGACTTAGCACACAAGCCTGCATAGCATATATATATAACTGAATCACTTTGCTGTACACCAGAAACTAACACATCCTTGTAAATCAACTATATTTCAATTTTCTAAAAAACTTTGTCTTTTGTTCTGAAGAGAGACACCAACTCTATCTTCTAAGGTTACTCCGGTACAAACATCCTTGAAAAGATAGCTCAGAACAAAAGCTGTTGGTGTCCTCAGGGAAGATCAGCAGAAACAGATCCATGGAAAATTGTCTCCCAGCTCTGTAGAGTTGGAGGTACAGGTCTCCAAAGGCAACCCAGGTTTACCAGCAAACACAGCGAGACTCCCACTGAGATACAAGCTAGGCTGCTAACCCAAGCTCTTTGGGTTCTTTGACTCCAGAGACCAGCAGGCATCAGTTTCTGAAAAACGGCTCAAAGGAGCTGCCGCAGAACATTTTCTATAGCCCTTGAGAAGGAACTAAAAGCGCTTAACTCTGCTTTGGAAGTGTTAGTCGCTTGGTTGTATCCAACTCTTTGCAACCTCATAAACCATAGCCCGCCAGGTTCCTCTGTCCATGGAATTCTCCAGGCAAGAATACTGCAGTGGGTCATCATTCCCTTCTCCAGGGGATCTTCCCAACCCAGGGATCAAACTCAGGTTTGCTACATTGCTGATGGATTCTTTACCATCTGAGCCACTAGGGAGGCCCTAACTCTGCTTTATGGCTAAACTACTGTTATTTTGTCTTGCTTGACTCTTTTACTTTGTTTCTGCATTTTCTTACTTCTCTCATTAAACTTGCTCCTTGGAACTTGGGGAAGGCCTAGGAAGTTAAAGCTTCTCTGCGAATGAGAGGTGGGGGATTGGGGAGGCTGTCTCTAGAAAGACCCTGCAGGGTCCTGATTGGTTTCAGCTGCAGTGGACACCGTGATATGCTGCCTAGATTCCTATTCAGTGAAGGATTTGTTACCCTGACTTCTGGGAATGCTATAAGCTCCTTCAGAGATGGTCTCCTCTGCAAAGAGGTGTGTCCCTTCCCAGAATGGCCCATATCCAATGACCAGGCAATGCCAGGGTATGAAAAGCCTGGTATCTCGGTCTAATTTGGGATAATTCTTGGGGGCAGGGGGTGGCATTTCAGCACCAGAATTCTTTTTGAGGTCAACTGAGATTCTCACTGGGCTTGCATCCCAGCTTAACTTCTCTCTTTCTAATTCTGCTTCCTTCTCCTTCCTCCCATAGATTTTGATACCAAAGTCACTCCTTAATAAATATCCTACCTATTAAAATTCAACTCAGAGTCTGCTTCCCAGGGGACCCAGCCTGAGACAGCCATTTATAGTATTACCTCTTAATAGATTACTGTGTACTTATTAAAAAGATACTGTACCTCCATAAGATGTGTTGGCTTGGAAAGAAACATTAAGTTAAGTAAAATCAGGTTAATATATAGTAAGAAAAAAATCTGGATGTATACCTTGGTGTTAATGGTAATAATATCTGGATAGTAATTTTTCTTTTCCTTTTTACTATTTTCCTGCATTTTCTGAATTTGTATATTTATTTTTAATCAAATATGCAACAAAGCTATTTTAATTTTGGAAAATTAACTTTGTCATAAATAGACAATCTCTTCCACACCTAAGGCAGTAAACTGGTGTAAACAATCTGGAATTTAACTTACATGTATGTATAAAGACCCTTAATTCCCAGTAATTCTATTTTGAGGAATTTATTCTTTGAGTATAATTTTAAATAGGATTAAATAAATTAATGGGGAATTGAATATACACAAAGATATTTATTACAGCCTTACTTCAATTAGAAAGAAAAAAATAAACAACATAAATGATTCACATGTATGCATGATATATGAAAACTGAAAGTGAAAGTCACTCAGTTGTGTCCAACTCTTTGCAACCCAATGGACTATACAGTCCATGTTCTCTAGGCCAGAATACTGGAGTGGGTAGCCTTTCCCTCCTCCAGGGGATCTTCCCAACCCAGGGATCGAACCTAGGGATCGAACCCAGGTCTCTCATATTGCAGGTGGATTCTTTACCAGCTGAACCACAAGGGAAGCCCATACATGATATATGTGTGTGCATACATTTTATAGCTTTTCAAAATATTGTTTTCAAAGAATATTCATTAACATAAAAATATTACAATATAGTACTAGTAAATGGCAAAAATTACTATATATAGTTATAGATACAGATTGATAATTAATAATCCCCATTATCTTGGGGATTGGGGATTGTTTCTTACCAGCATATACACATGGATGTATATGTATCCACACACATACATATACTCTCACAAAAGAAAAGACTGAGAGAAAATATATCAAAATGTTAACAACAAATATTTCTGAAAATTGGAATTTCAGGTCCTTTTAAAAATCTTTAATTTTACTTATTAAAAAATATACATACTCATGACTATTAAATAGAAAATTATATTGTAAAAAAGTATATGCAAGGAAAAATAAAACTTCCTAACACTTCAGAACAATATTCCTCCCCAGAGTAACCAGTTTTACAAATCAAAAGAAATATTTTTGTGCCCATATTTCCCTTTTTACGTTTTTAAATTTTTTGCACAGATGAGTACATACTATTAACATTATCCTACATCATCCATTTTCTCTAACAACTGAATGAGAAACAAGACATCGACTTTCTTTCTAATGGCTGAATAGTATTTCACTGTGTAAATGTACCATATGGACATTTAGGTTACTTTTAATTATTTACTGTTGAAACATTATTTTACATTTTTATCTTTTCATGCTCATGGAATGTACCTAGAAAATACATAGAATTGCTAAGTCAAAGAGTATATGTATTTTAAATTTGTATCATTAATTTTAATTTCCCTTCTAAGAGAGAGTACCAATTTGTACCTACAATCTACCAAAAAAACACAGGCAGGATGTAAAACTAAAAATGCATATAATTTCATTTTTCTAAAAAATTGAACTATATAATACCAATAACAAAAACACCATCAGAAACTACACGAAAATGTTAGTGGTGTATTTCTAAGGTATTAAAATTAAAGGTGATATTTATTTTCTTCTCTGTTTTTGTGAATGTTCCAAATTTTCTATAGTAAATATCGACTGTTATAATCAGAGAAAAATGATGTCTTTAAAGTTAACAATGTTAATTGTATTATACATTTTTATGTATTCATTTCTAGAAATTCAGTAGTGTTACAAACATCATTTTGTTTCCTACTTCTGAAGCTGTAAAATAATATGATATGCAACATATCATAATGGAAAATGAACTAGTAAACATTCATATTAGTATTTAAATAATGAAAGAACCATTAAAATAATTGAATCTAATTTTCACCACTGAAAAGATTCTTTTAACTTAGGGCTAAAGCACTGAATAACTCTTGGATGAATGGTTTCTGAGTACATGCATCATAAGCAGACATCTAGAACTGGAAAGAAACATGAAATCCAAGTCCAGGTGACCTTCCATTAGAAAGAGAGAGGCCTAGGTATCTGCATGTGCCTCTCAGAGGCTGAAACCAAGACATATCATGAGTCTTAAAGAAGAGATTTCCCTTCTCACAGAAGGCTGGGAGAATCTGAGAATGAAGCAGTTCTCATTCATTTACCAATTATATTTGAGTACCTATTATAGTATACAAAGCCTCGTGTTAGGTGTTGGGGAGACAATGATGAACAAGACAGACACAGTCCTCACCCTCTTAGAGACTAACATTCTAGCTTAGGATAAAAGCATTAAACAGCTAATTATATAATAACTAAGGGACTAGATCTGCTAGACAGAGAGCCTGATGAACTATGGATGGAAGTTTGTGACATTGTACAGGAGACAGGAATCAAGACCATCCCCAAGAAAAAGAAATGCAAAAAAGCAAAATGGCTGCCTGAGGAGACCTTAAAAATAGCTGTGAAAAGAAAGGAAGCAAAAAGCAAAGGAGAAAAGGAACGATATACCCATTTGAATGCAGAGTTCCAAAGAATAGCAAGGAGAGAAAAGAAAGCCTTCCTCAGTGATCAATGCAAAGAAATAGAGGAAAAAAATAGAATGGGAAAGACTAGAGATCTCTTCAAGAAAATTAGAGATGCCAAGGGAACATGGGCACAATAAATGACAGAAATGGTATGGACCTAACAGAAGCAGAAGATATTAAGAAGAGGTGGCAAGAATACACAGAAGAACTATACAAAAAAGATCTTCAAGACCCAGATAATCACAATGGTGTGATCACTCATCTAGAGCCAGACATCCTGGAATGTGAAGTCAAGTGGGCCTTAGGAAGCATCACTGTGAACAAAGCCAGTGGAGGTGATGGAATTCCAGTTGAGCTATTTCAAATCCTGAAAGATGACACTGTGAAAGTGCTGCAGTCAATATGCCAGCAAATTTGGAAACCTCAGCAGTGGCCACAGGACTGGAAAAGGTCAGTTTTCATTTCAGTCACAAAGAAAGGCAATGCCAAAAAATGCTCAAACTACCGCACAGTCGTGCTCATCTCACATGCTAGTAAATTAATGCTCAAAATTCTCCAAGCCAGGCTTCAGCAATATGTGAACCGTGAACTTCCAGATGTTCAAGCTAGTTTTAGAAAAGGCAGAGGAACCAGAGGTCAAATTGCCAACATCCACTGGATCATGGAAAAAGCAACAGAGTTCCAGAAAAACATCTATTTCTGCTTTATTGACTATTCCAAAGCCTTTGACTGTGTGGATCACAATAAACTGTGGAAAATTCTGAAGGAGATGGGAATACCACCTGACCTGCCTCTTGAGAAACCTACATGCAGGTCAGGAAGCAACAGCTAGAACTGGACCTGGAACAACAGACTGGTTCCAAATAGGAAAAGGAGTACGTCAAGGCTATATATTGTCACCCTGCTTATTTAACTTATATGCAGAGTACATCATGAGAAACGCTGGACTGGAAGAAGCACAAGCTGGAATCAAGATTGCCAGGAGAAATATCAACAACCTCAGATATGCAGATGACACCACCCTTATGGCAGAAAGTGAAGAAGAACTAAAGAGTCTCTTTATGAAAGTGAAAGAGGAGAGTGAACAAGTTGGCTTAAAGCTCAACATTCAGGAAACTAAGATCATGTTATACGGTCCTATCACTTCATGGGAAATAGATGGGGAAACAGTGGAAACAGTGGCTGACTGTATTTTGGGGGGCTCCAAAATGACTGCAGATAGTGATTGCAGCCGTGAAATTAAAAGATGCTTACTCCTTGGAAGGAAAGTTGTGACCAACCTAGATAGCATATTCAAAAGCAGAGACATTACTTTGCCAACAAAGTTCTGTTTAGTCAAAGCTTTGGTTTTTCCAGTGGTCATGTATGGATGTGAGAGTTGGACTATAAAGAAAGCTGAGCGCTGAAGAATTGATGCTTTTAAACTGTGGTGTTACAGAAGATCTTGAGAGTCCCTTGGACTGCAAGGAGATCCAACCTTCCATCCTAAAGGAGATCAGTCCTGGGTGTTCATTGGAAGGTCTGATGTTGAACCTGAAACCCAATACTTTGGCCACCTGATGCGAAGAGCTGACTCATTGGAAAAGACCCTGATGCTGGGAAAGATCGACGGCAGGAGGAGAAGGGGATGACAGAGGATGAGATGGTTGGATGGCATCACTAACTCGATGGACGTGGATTTGGGTGGACTCCGGGAGTTGGTGATGGACAAGGGGGCCTGGTGTGCTGCGGTTCATCGGGTCTCAAAGAGTCGGACACAACTGAGCCACTGAACTGAATTGAACTGAACTTACATAATAAAAAACTATGTAACAAATAGGTATATAGTTGTTGTTGTTATTATGTTCAGTCACTAAGTCATGCCTGACTCTGCAACCCCATGGACTGCTGCACACCAGGCTTCCCTGTCCAACTCCCAGAGCTTGCTCAAACTCATGTCCATCAAGTTGGTGATGTCATCTAACCATCTCACTCTCTGTCCCTTTCTCCTCCTGCCTTCAATCTATGATCTTCTTGCAATCAAAGGGGATCTCAAGTGTCTTCTATAATAGTGAAAGTAAAAGTCACTCAGTTATGTCTGACTCTTTGCGACCCCATGGACTGTATAGTCCATGGAATTCTCCTGGCCAGAATGCTGGAGTGGGTAGCCACTCCCTTCTCCAGGAGATCTTCCCAACCTAGGGGTTGAACCCAGGTCTCTTGCATTGCAGGCAGATTCTTTATCAGCTGAGCTACCCTGGAAGCCCAATAGTAGCTATTCTAATTGTCATAGTGCTATGAAAAAGTGCAGGATTGTAAGATGCCACATACAGGAGCATCTGACTGATATGAGGATTCTTGAAAAGACAACTTCAAAGAAAGGTTGCTTTAGCTGAGACCTGTAGAGCATGGGTTGCTTGTAAGAGCTATTTGTGCACATGTCTTCCCAACTGTGTTCTGTGATGTCAAGTTGAAATTAGGATTTATACCATGGATATTGACAAATGCCAAAACCAGTGATTCTCCCCTACTTCAACCCTTGAGAGCTAGTTGCTAAATATTTACTGAACTTCCCGGGTGGCCCAGTGGCCAAGACTCCACCCTTCCAATGCAGGGAACATACCACAACTAAAGATCCCACATGCCACAATTAAGACCTGATGCAGCCAAATAAATAAATGTTTTTTAAAACTCTGAATGAAAAAAAAAATTACCAGTATGTCACTGCTACTAATTTATTCTGCCAAAGTAAGGACTCAGTTTCATGGCAGCAGATGTTACCTGCCTCTGAGCAGTGGTAGAACTGAGGATGGCTTTGAGTTTAGTAAGAGATGTTCACTTTTCCTTTGTAAGGTCCATCAGCTTTTTGAGAAGAAAGCACTGACTTTGTCCCAGGATAATGCATGATGGATGCATTCACAGAGTGATCTTCAGAACTATAATCTGTCCCATGTGATACACACTTTGGTCGCTACTGTGTTTGATTTTATCCTGTAGCGTTTCTACCATGGCTCCGAGTCTATAGGTAATTGTCAGCATTTGTTTTATCGTTACCTCATCCCAGCTGTTCAAATCAACCTTTCAGCTCCCTGCAAATTGTTTACCTGTTCTTTGGAATTATAAAAGGCTAACAGTAGAAGGCAGTTAGATGGTTCTTATCCCAGGAGTCAATGGCATTGGTAATAGTCTTGGGCTGCTCCTTCTTAGATTCTGTAAGTATCTTGTAATTTTCACCAGAAGGAAGGTCTGCTACTTCTCAGATCTCCTTCTGGAAGGTCACTTAGGTACACTTGACCACTTTCTTCCCAGTCCCCTTTCCTCAATCAGTGATGCAGATGTGAAGGATACCCCTGTATCTCCACAGTCTACCCTAACAACTTGGATACTTTGTCCAGTCAGGTCCATTTTCTGGGGGCTGTCTGTTGGTCTTTTCTTCCCTGACTGGTTTTTAGATGGCTTTCCACAATGACACTGCTCAGAATGATACTCCTTCTGTCTCTGCCTATGAAATGTCCTAAGCATCTTACCAGAGGAGAGGATGGGATTGTTTTTGTAGCTCAGAGTTCAGGCTGGTTCAGGGCCTTCAGTGGTCAAAGTCATAGCATCCCCTTAAAAGTTTTAGCTACTGTCCTCTTCAGCTGAGGGAACTTCTCAGGCTGTTTTGTGTTCTATTTTTTTAAATTTGACCATGCCATATGCCCTAAGGAAGCTTAGTTCCCTGACCAGGGAACAAACCCATGCCCTTGGCAGTGAAAGTGCAGAGTCCTAACCACTGGACTGCCAGGGAATTCCCACAAGGCAGCTTTAAACTGTCCTTTTTAAATTCTTCTTCTTCTGCCTGTTACCTTTAATATACATTCTCCCTCTTCATTTTTCCTTTAGTGCAACCTAGGTTATCCTAGCTATTAATCTTTTTTTTTTTTTTTTGCACCATGCTTATTCACTCAGTCATGTCCAACTCTTTGTGACCCCATAGACTGTAGCCTGCAAGGCTCCTCTGTCCATGGGGATTCTCCAGGCAAGAATACTGGAGTGGGTTGTCATGCCCTCCTCCAAGGGATCTTCCCAACACGGTGATTGAACCCATGTCTCCCACATTGTGGGTGGATTCTTTACTGTCTGAATCACCAGGGAAGCCCAAGAATACTGGAGTGGGTAGCCTATCCCTTCTCCAGGGGATCTTCCCCTGGAATTGAACCAGGGTCTCCTGCTTTGCAGGTGGATTCTTTACCAGCTGAGCTTTTTTTTTTTTTTTTACTATGGAAAGTTTCAAACATGTACAAATTTTGAAAGATTGTATAATGAAGAGTACACTTTTGTATATCCATGACCCCAACTTCAGAAATATAGTGTAGACACCTCTATATAGTTTCCCAACAGATCTGCCTTTAAGCAGATCAAAGAAGTCTGAAACTGAACTTTTTTTTTTCTAGTTTGAGGACAGATCATTTTATGCAAAACCATCTCCTCATTGCCTCCTTCTTTGCATATGACTCCTTAGTGAATAGCCCCACCCTCCCCACTGGAAAGGCAGCTTGGCTCCTCCTCTTACTCTTTCACTGTCCAGCTGATAGTCTAGCTGGTCCTGCCTCCTACATACTACTCCGCTCCATTCGCTTGGTCATGGTCCTGGTCCAGGCTTTTGCATTTCTGGAGCCTGACACTTGAGATTTGGGACACTTCTTACACAACCAGCATTAGGAGTTTAGTTTATTATTTATCTATTGCTGTGTACAAATTACCCCAAAATTCAGTGGCTTCAAACCATACACATATATCATATTACAATTCCTGTAGGTCACAAATCTGGGCAGAGCTGAGCTGGGTTCTCTACTTTACAATCTTTCACAAGGCTGGGATCATGGTTTTAGCCCAGAGTCTGTGATCTCATCTGAAGGTTCAACTGAGAAAGAATCAAATTCCAAGCCAAGAACTCACTGGCTGTTGCACAGAGGACTTCAGTTCCTTGTTGCCTCTTAGCTAAAACAGAGGTTCCCAACCCCTAGGACATAGACAGGTACTACTCCATGGCCTGTTAGAGAATGGGCGGCATAGCAGGATGTGAATGGTAGGTGAGTGAAAAAAGCTTCATCTGTATTTACAGCCACTCCCCATCACTTGCATTACCACCTGAGCTCCACCTCTTGTCAGATCAGCAGCAACATTAGATTCTCATAGGAGTGAGAACCCTATTGTGAACTGCGCATATGAGGGATCTAGGTGGCATGCTCCTTGAGAATCTAATGCCTGATAATCTGATCTGAATTGTGGTGAGTTGTATAATAATTTCATTATATCACAATGTAATAATAATAAAAATAAAGTGCACAATAAACATAATGTACTAGAATCATCCTTAAACCATTCCTCCATACCCTGGTCCATGGAAAAATTGTCTTTCACAAAACCAGTCTTTGGTGCCAAAAAGGCTGGCGACCGCTGAGCTTGAAGCTGCCCTCAGTTCTTCACCACACAGTCCTCTACTACATGAATTGCTGACTTCCTCAAAATGTTCAAGTCCAGAGACAACAGAAAGCATCTGCTAGCAAGACAGAAGTTATAATATTTTATAACTTAATCATCAAAATGACATCCCATAACTTATTCCATAGAATCAACTCAATAGGTCTAGCCCATACTCAAGGGGAGGGAATTATGCAAGGGTATGAATACTAGGAGTTGGAGAATCATAAGAAGCCATATTAGAAGTCTACCTACCACAGTGAGACAGGAGGGAGGTTTTTGCAATGGCCAGAGAGCAAAACTGAAAAGAAAGCTGAGGCACGGGGAGACTTTGTGATCCCTACATGTCTATATTGGGCTTGAAGCCCAAACTCCAGCATATACTAATAGAAACTCAGAGTAGAACATCGGTGAACAAGAATGAACAACAGAAAGTTCTACAGTAAAATACAGCACACGATGGAGTTATGTTTGGGACTTCTCTGGTAGTTCAGCGGTTAAGACTTCAGCTCCCCTTGCAGGGGCTATGGGTTCAATCCCTGGTCAGGAAGCTAAGAGCCCACATGCCTCACGGCCAAAGAAAAACCAGAACATAAAACAGAAGCAATACTGTAACAAATTCAATAAACGGCCCACATAAAAAATCTTTAAAAATGTAGTTACATTTGCTATAAGTTTTTTTGTCAGTATAAATATTGGCTGCCAGGCATATTTATAATACATTTTTCACAGGGAAGCCAAGTTTATATGTCATTAAAATACAGAATCATTTCTTGGCTTTTCTCATTGATCACTGTGCTTCAAGGGCTCACTTTCCTTGGCCACCTCTGAAATGTGAACATTATCTAGGATTAAGAACTGTGCTCTCTCTCTCTCTCTCTTTTTTTTTGTGGTTACCTCTCATTTCTCTCCCTCACTACTCCTTCATTCTCACACCATTAACAATGCAGAAAAAAATTCCAGATCTACCTCATTAGTTCTCACTTCTCCAACTGCCTATTTAAAATGACCAGCTGTTCTTGGAACATTGCCACCAAGATATAACATCATAATCCTCCACTTAATGTGTCTCAAGCCAGAGTCATAATCTCTCTCTCAAAATTAATCCTTCAGATTCACACAGAGGAAATCATTAACCACAGTTACTGATTAACTATGGGGTAAGGGATGATGACTTAAGAGTGGGGAGGTTCTTAATTTTCACATTAATGATACATTTACTTTTCAGAAGGAGCACGTTCAATATAAAAATAAAACAAACAAAAAGGAAATTATATTTTAAACCCAGTCAGCTCTTCCTCCTGACTTAAGCTATGTTTCTGGTCACGGTTCCCCATTCCTGGTCATCCAGACTCTGCCTCCTCCTTGATCCTTTCTCTTTCAGGGTCTATCAAGTGTCTGAGGTGATAGGTACAGGTGTCACTTCATATTGTGACAATAGAGAGTGATGATTAGAATGCAAACCAGAGAGACTCAAGGAAAAAACCATGATAAACCTGAATGTGATGGGACTGTGGATAGGAACATAGGGCAGAAATTCTTGAAGTAGTTATTGTTTTTGATATTGTTATGGCAGAATTTTACATTGATTTCAGGGTATGAGACCAGCAAATTAGGTAGCCACAAGAAGTGGGCAGAGATTCCCAGGTGGCTCAGCGGTAAACAATCCACCTGCCAATGCAGGAGCCACAGGTGATGCAAGCTTGATCCCTGGGTCAGGAAGATCCCCTGGAGGAGGAGTTGGCAACTCACTCCAGTATTCTTGCCTGGAAAATTTCATGGACAGAAGGTCCTGGTCAGTCAGAGGACCATATGGTGGTTCATGATTGGTGTTAGGAGTCAAGGCTGTCATAGTGGCAGAGGCAGGTTTATAGTGAAATCATTAGAACTTAAGCTCCAGGGTTACTGACATCCACACAATTCTTTCAGAGCTCAAGAGAGAGCCCAAGAACATTCTAATAGTGGTATATTTTTGTAAACTTTGCAAAAATAAGAAATTTATTTCCACTTAAATTTCTTGTGTCACACTTCTTAAGTTGTGCAGCATTGGAATGGCCATGAGTATTTTGGAAATCTGGTTAAGGAGAAGTTGAGTTGGAAAAACAGTTTGGATTTAGTGAGGTATATTTATGTACTTGGGCTTACCTGGTGGTTCAGATGGTAAAGAATCCACCTGCAATGCAGGAAAACTGGGTTTGATCCCTGGGTTGGGAAGATCCCCTGGAGAAGGGAATGGTTACCCACTCCAGTATTCTTGCCTGGAGAATTCCATGGACAGAGGAGCCTGGTGAGCTACAGTCCATCAGTCATTTCTATATGTACTAATTTATTGCTTACTGCCCTGGGTTAGAAATGTCTTCCAGGAGAATTCCTACTGCCCATTATACTGATTTACCTGGGATCATGACATTAAGGTATGAGTTAGAGGATGAATTGCCTTATGAAGTTGTCCACAGAACCTGACAATTGAAGTATATGGGGAGTAGAAACATAGTTTGAAACATATAGATCCAGATGTTACTCTGTGGAATATTTTAGCAATCACTACACATAATAATTATAAGCATGTAATTCTATTCTCATTCATGTCTTTGAGAATATACTTAGTAACACAACATTTATAACTATAAATACTTAATACATTCCTAGACCTTTTTTGATGGAATTTCTATGAACTAGAATTTGTCAAGATTTCTGTGTTTAACGTTATGGCTAATTTGATACCACATATTGATATGGATGGACTTCTCTGGTAGCTCAGCCAGTAAAGAATCTGCCTGCAATGCAGGAGACCCCAGTTCGATTCCTGGGTTGGGAAGTGCCTCTGGAGAAGAGAATGGCTACCCACTCCAGTATTCTTGCCTGGAGAAGCCCCAAGGACAGACGTGCCTGGTGGGCTACAGTCCATGGGGTCACAAAGAGTTGGATGCGACTGAGCAACAAAGCATAGCACAGCAGCATTGACATGGACAAAGACAATATAAAACTCAAAATGTACTGCTACAACTGGAACACTGGCAATGTACCAATAAGTGAGCATCAGCAGTTCAAAAAATGCTCAAGATTAGTCCTGGTGTTAGACGGAAATTTACTTTCTAACAGTTCTGGTGGCTAACAGTCCAAGATCAAGGTGTCAGCAAAGTTTTTCTTCTGAAGTCTCTCAACTTGGTTTGTAGATGGCCATAGATGGAGGAAGAGCATTTGACAAAATCCAATGCCAATCATGACAAAAACTCTCAGCAAATCAAGAATAGAGGAAAACTTTGTTAATCTGACAAAGAATGTCTATTTTAAAAAGTTACTCATGTTATCACACTTAATGGTAAGAAAGTCAAAACATTCCTATTATGATTGTAAGCAAAGCAAGGATATTCCTTTTTATCACTGTTTTTTATCAAACTGGAATTCCTGGCTAGTGCAATAAGACAAGAAAATAGAATGTATATAACTTGGAAAGGAAACTACATACATTTTAACAAAGACATCCATCTTTGTTCACAGAGGAAATGGTCATCTATGTAGAAAATCTGAAATAATCAACTAATAAGCAATTATAGAAAGTTTGCAGAATACTAGATTAGTATCTTGTAAATAAAAAATCAATCACTTTCCTATATATTAATGATGAACAAGTCAAATTTTAAATTAAAAACACAATGCTATTTACACTAACTTTCAACAAATTAATTAAGTATAAATCTAATAAAATATGGACAATATTTATATGAGGAAAACTATAACATTCTGATGAAAGAAATACAGAAAGAACTAAATAAATGGAGAGCTACTCCATGTTCATGGATAGGAACACTCAATATTGTCAAGATGTCAGTTCTTCCCAACTTCATCTATAGGTTCAATACAACCCTAATCACATTCCAGAAAGTTATTTTGTGGATATTTATAAGCTTATTCCCAATTGTGTATGGGTGATATCACCAAGATGACAGTGTAGGAGGCTCCAGTCTCTGTCCTCCCACACAGCTGACAATTAGAAGGTAATCCAAAATAAAAACAGCTCTGGGAGAGCTTAGGATTCCACTTAAGAAATTTCAGCCTCACAGTAGGAAAAAAACCTGAGAATAACTCACAAAAAGGAAGAATTAACAGTTCCATTTTGCCTGCATCATCCTATCCCCTAGGCCAGCACTGCTCAGCTCCAAGAGAAAATTTTCCTGCTAGAAAGAATTTCCCTCATCAGTAATGGGAGAGCAGGATGAATAACCAGACTTTAGGGGCAATACTGAAGGGACTCAATTCAGTTTCACCCCACCCAGAGACAAGCAAAGATGAGATATACAGAAGTATGTAAATATACAGAGATATATAGACATATAGAGACAGCCAGGAAGAAGTTCTCCCATTATCAGCCATGCAGTAGGAAGCACTGCACTTTCCAGTGATCAGCTATGTAGGGGACCCCAGCAGATTTTACCACTGATGAAACCATAGGCCAGCACAGCCACCAAGGACCCTCTATAGATTTCAATGGTTTTCACCCCACCAATTTTTACATTGGAAGACACCAGCTGTCTAAATGCCTTCCAGCTCCCTTCTTTAGTCTCTTTCCCTCCTACCACTCCAGCCCAAGATCTATAAAAGCAGCCACCCTCTGCCTCTACACCTGCATAAATGAAAATGCCAACTTAGCCCCAAGGGCTAACCTCCATAGTATTGCACGTGCCTGTCGTGAGATCCTGTAGCCACAAGAATGCACACCAACGGCTAGAGCCCCCACAGTTGCTTCTGGATCCCAATCCAGCCCTGTCTCCGATCACTGCCCTGCACTGGTGAACTCAACTGCAGCTAGCCCCTTCAGCTGTGTACCTGTACCCTGTTGACCTGCATACTGTCACCAACCTTTACTGCCATGCACTTGTTGCAGAGGCCCCACAGCTGCTTGTTGGCACGTATAAAGCCCCACTTTTGTCACTGGCTTGCACAGCAGATCTCACCTGCAGCCCTATCATCTGTGAAATTTGCACACCCTGGCACAACTCCTGTCATCGGCCTCCACTGCTGTGTGCATTCCCATAGATTCTGTGGCCATAGGAGTATGCTTGCATAGCCAGCATACATAGATGCCATTGTCCCAGCAGTTGGCCTTGGTCTTTAGTTCTGGCCCTAGCCATCACCACTGAGTGTGTCAGCAACCATGCCCTGCCACTAAAGCACCTGCAGCTGGCTCCCACAGCCAAGTGTGTGCACACAATTGGCTCCAGCCACAACCAGTGCCTGCAATGATCTCCATAATCTTATAGCCATTGTGGACTCCCCACAGTACTCACCAAAGACCACATAGTTGTCAATGCTGTGGACCCCAGCAGCCTGAGCCATTGTCACCACACACATCATGGACCTGGAGCTGCCACATACCCCTTCACAGGACACCTTTCACCACTAGACCTTGGGTCACAGCATGCTCTTGTGTACCCCACCCACAGGTGAATATCTTTCTTTACCAAAGTCAGTTCATAAAATCTGGAAGAGGTGACTTCTTTCTCAGGTGTGTAGACACCTGTAAAATGCTACAAGGATCACAAAGAAGCAGGGAAACATGATACCACTAAAGGAATACAGTAAACCTCTAGTACCTGAACACAAAGAAATGGAAACGTGAATTTTCTGACAAAGAATTAAAAATAATTGATTTAAAGATGCTCAAGGGCTACAAGAGAAAACAGATAACTTAATGAGATCAGAAAAACAACATAAGAATAAAACGGAAGTTTAGCAAAGAGATAGATAATAAAAAGGAGCCAAGCAGAAATTTTAAAGACTTAAAGAACTAAACTGAAGAGTTCAATAGGGACCAAGTGGAATAAAGAATTAGCGCACTTGAAGACAGATCATTAAAAATATTCAGAGAGAAAAAAGAATGGAAAGAAATGAAGAAATCCCATGGGATTTGTGAGACAACCTTATGATAAACAATCTATGCATCATTGGAGTTCCAGAAGGAAAAGAGAAGGAGAAAGAGGTAGAAAGCTTATTTGAAGAAATAATGACTGAAACTTCCCAAATCTGGGGAGAAATTTGGAAATCCAGGTCCATGAAGCTAATTTCATGTTTCAATTCAAAACAATCCTCCCCAAGACAAATTATAGTAGAACAGTCTAAAATCAAAGACAAAGAGAGAATTATTAAAGCAGCAAGAGAAAACAGTCTCTCTCATTCAAGAGAATCTCCATAAGGTTATCCATGAATTTCTCAACAGAAACTGTGCAGGCCAGGAGAGAGGGGCATGATACATTTAAAGTGTGGACAGAAAAAAAAAATAACTGTCATCAAGAATATCTTACTTGGCAGAAAAGAAAGTAAGATAGAGACTTTTTCAAACAAAAAAAAGTTCAGAATTCATCATCACTAGTCCTCCCTTACAAGAAATGATGAAAAGAATCCATCAAACTGAAACAAAAGGATACTAATTTGTAACACAAAAATACAGCACATCAGAAAATAAGACTCAAGGCAATTCTGTGGAAGTTCAGTGGTTAGGACTTAGCACTTTCACTGCTGTGTGCCTTGGTTCAATTCTTGGTTGGGGAACTAAGAAAACATTCCATCCAACAGCAAGAGAATATTATTCTTCTCTAAAGAACATGGAACATTTTCCAGGACAAGTCATACATTAGGCCACAAAACAAATCTTAACAAGTTTAAAAAGGCTAAAAATGCATTGGTTATCATTTCTGATGACAATGGTATGAAACTATAAACAGAAAACAAGAGGAAAACTGGAAAATTCACAAATATATGGAAATTAACACACTCCCGAACAGCTAATAGGTAACAAATGAAATAAAAAAATATCTTGAGACAAATGAAAATGGAGGGGCTTCCCTGGTGGTCCAGTGGTTAAATATCCACCTTGCAATGCAGGAGACACAGGTTTAATTCCTAGTTGGGGAACTAATAAGATCCCATATGCCACAGAGCAAGTAAGCCCATATGCCACAATTGCTGAGCTTGTGCACAACAAGACAGTTTGTGTGCTGTGGCAAAAGATCTTGTATAATGCAATGAAGAAGATCTTGTGTGCCGTAACTAAGACCTGACACAGCCAAACAAATAACTATTAAAATTTAAAAAGTGAAAATGGAGATATAACACACTAAAACTTACAGAATGCAGCAAATCTGAGGTAAGAGGAAAGTGTATAGTGATACATGCCTACATTAAGAAAAAAAAAAGATCTCAAGCAAACCACCTAATTTTACACCTCAAGCAATTAGAAAAAGAAAAGCAAACTAAGCCAAAATTTAGCAGAAAGGAGATAACAAAGATCAGAGTAAAAGTAAATGAAAGAGAATAGAAAAAAAAAATAGAAAGGATCAATGAAACTAAAAGTTGACTTTTGAAAAGATAAGCAATAAACAAAATTTTTTCTAGATTTACCAAGAAAAAGAGAGACAGAATTCAAATAAATTATAAATGAAAGAGGAGGCATTGCAATTGACATCACAGAAATAAAAAAGGATCATAAAAGACTATTAAGAACAATTATATGTCAACAAACTGGGCAACCTAGAACAAATGGGTAAATCCCTAGCAACATTCAACCTACCAATACTGAATCATGAAGAAATAGAAAATCAGACCAACAACAAGTAAGGAGTTTGATCAGTAATCAAATCCTACCAATCAAGAAAAATCCAGGTGGCTTCATGGCTGAATACAACAATATATTAAAAGAATGAATCCCATTCCTTCTTAAACTCTTCCAAAAAACTGAAGAGGAAGGAACACTCCTAAATGCATTTTACAAGGCCAGCATTACCTTTTTACCACAGCCAGATAAGGATACTATAAGAAAAGAGAACTACAAGACAATATCCCAGATGAATATAGATGAACTAAATGACAAATTAACTATATGAAAAAGAAATAAAGAAAACAATTCTATTTACAATAGCATCAAAAACAATAAACTACACAGGAATAAATTTAACCAAGGAAGTAAATGGTCTATACATCAGAAGTTATTAGATATTCTTGGGCTCCAAAATCACTGCAGATTGTGACTGCATCCACGAAATTAAAAGAAGCTTGCTCCTTGGAAGAAAAGCTATGACCAACCTAGACAGCATGTTAAAAAGCAGAGACATTACTTTGCTAATAAAGGTCCGTCTAGTCAAAGCTATGGTTTTTCCAGCAGTGTGAGAGTTGGAGAAAAAGAAAGCTGAGTGCTGAAAAATTGATGCTTTTGAACTGTGGTGCTGGAGAAGACTCTTGAGACTTCCTTGAACTGCAAAGAGATCCAGTCACTCCATCCTAAAGGAAATCAGTCCTGAATATTCATTGGAAGGACTGATACTGAATCTGAAGCTCCAATACTTTGGCCACCTGATATGAAGAACTGACTCATTGGAAAAGACCCCAGTGCTGGAAAAGATTGAAGGCAGGAGGAGAAGGGGGTGACAGAGGATGAGATGGTTGGATGGCATCACTGACTCAATGGGAGCAAGCTTGAGTTTGCTTGCTCCTGGAGTTGGTGATGGTCAGGGAAGCCTGGCATGCTGCAGTCCACGGGATTTTAAAGAATTGGACACGACTGAGTGACTGAACTCAACTGATTGAGGGGAAAACTTGAAGAAGATATAAATAAATGGAAAGATGTCTAATGTCATGGATTAGAAGAGTTAATATTGTTAGTGTCCACACTATTCTAAGCCATCTATAGATTCAAAGCAGTCCCTATTGAAATTCCAATGTCATTTTTTTTCAGAAATAGGAAAAACAATCCTAAAATTAATTTGCAATCACAAAGACCCCAAATAGGCAAAGCCATTTTGAGAAGTAACAGAGCTTGAGATATCATGCTTCCTGATTTCACATTATATTATGAACCTATGGTAATCAAAACAACATGGTACTCGCATAGGAACATACACATAGACAAATGGAAGAGAACTGAGATCATAGAAATAAACCCACACATATGTAGTCAACTAATACGCAACAGGGGAAATGTAGTCTCTTCAATAAATGATGCTGGGAAAATAAGATATTCATACAAAAAAGAATGAAACTGGATCCCTGTCTTACACCATTCACAAAAACTAACCTACAATGGATTAAAGACTTAAACATAAGACGTGAAAATATAAAATTTCTAGAAGGAAACAAGGGAAAGCACATGGGTATAAGTGGTGGCAATGGTTTTTTGGATATGACATTAAAAGTACAAGCAACAAAAGCAAAAATAAATGAATGGGACTATGATTAGGGAAAACCACTAGACCATTCAGGTATGACCTAAATCAAATCCCTTATGATTATACAGTGGAAGTGAGAAATAGATTTAAGGGACTAGATCTCATAGATAGAGTGCCTGATGAACTATGGACTGAGGTTTGTGACATTGTACAGGAGACAGGGATCAAGACCATCCACATGGAAAAGAAATGCAAAAAAGAAAAACAGCTGTCTCAGGAAGCCTTACAAATAGCTGTGAAAAGAAGAGAAGAGAAAAGCAAAGGAGAAAAGGAAAGATATAAGCATCTGAATGCAGAGTTCCAAAGAATAGCAAGAAGAGATAAGAAAGCCTTCTTGAGCAATCAATGCAAAGAAAAGGAGGAAAACAACAGAATGGGGAAGACTAGAGATCTCATCAAGAAAATTAGAGATACCAGGGAATATTTCATGCAAAGATGGGCTCGATAAAGGACAGAAATGGTATGGACCTAACAGAAGTAGAAAATAGTAAGAAGAGATGGCAAGAATACACAGAACTATACAAAGAAGATCTTCACGACCTAGATAATCACGATGGTGTGATCACTCACCTAGAGCCAGATCCTGGAATGTGAAGTCACGTGGGCCTTATAAAGCATCACTACGAACAAAGCCAGTGGAGGTGATGGAATTCCAGTTGAGCTATTTCAAATCCTAAAAGATGATGCTGTGAAAGTACTGCACTCAATATGCCAGCAAATTTGGAAAACTCAGCAGTGGCCACAGGCCTGGAAAAGGGCAGTTTTCATTCCAATTCCAAAGAAAGGCAATGCCAAAGAATGCTCAAACTACCGCACTATTGCACTCATCTCACATGCTAGCAAATTAATGCTCAAAATTCTCCAAGCCAGGCTTCAGCAATGCATGAACCGTGAACTTCCAGATGTTCAAGCTAGTTTTAGAAAAGGCAGAGGAACCAGAGGTCAAATTGCCAACATCCACTGGATCATGGAAAAAGCAAGTGAGTTCCAGAAAAACATCTATTTCTGCTTTATTGACTATTCCAAAGCCTTTGACTGTGTGGATCACAATAAACTGTGGAAAATTCTGAAAGAGATGGGAATACCAGACCACCTGATCTGCCTCTTGAGAAACCTATATGCAGGTCAGGAAGCAACAGTTAGAACTGGACCTGGAACAACAGACTGGTTCCAAATAGAAAAAGGAGTATGTCAAGACTGTATATTGTCACCCTGCTTATTTAACTTCTTTGCAGAGTACATCATGAGAAACGCTGGGCTTGAAGAAGCACAAGCTGGAATCAAGATTGCCGGGAGAAATATCAATAACCTCAGATATGCAGATGACACCACCCTTATGGCAGAAAGTGAAGAGGAACTAAAAAGCCTCTTGATGAAAGTGAAAGAGGAGAGTGAACAAGTTGGCTTAAAGCTCAACATTCAGAAAACGAAGATCATGACAATCTGATCCCATCACTTCATGGGAAATAGATGGGGAAACAGTGGAAACAGTGTCAGACTTTATTTTGGGGGGCTCTAAAGTCACTGCAGATAGTGACTGCAGCCATGAAATTAAGACACTTACTCCTTGGAAGAAAAGTTATGACCAACCTAGATAGCGTATTAAAAAGCAGAGACATTACTTTGCTGACTAAGGTCCGTCTAGTCAAGGCTATGGTTTTTCCTGTGGTCATGTATGGATGTGAGAGTTGGACTGTGAAGAAAGCTGAATGCTGAAGAATTGATGCTTTTGAACTGTGGTGTTGGAGAAGACTCTTGAGAGTCCCTTGGGCTGCAAGGAGATTCAACCAGTCCATTCTGAAGGAGATCAGCCCTGGGATTTCTTTGGAGGGAATGATGCTGAAGCTGAAACTCCAGTACTTTCCCACCTCATGGGAAGTGTTGACTCATTGGAAAAGACTCTGATGCTGGGAGGGATTGGGGGCAGGAGGAGAAGGGGACGACAGAGGATGAGATGGCTGGATGGCATCACTGACTCGATGGACGTGAGTCTGAGTGAACTCTGGGAGTTGGTGATGGACAGGGAGTCCTGGCGTGCTGCGATTCATGGGGTCACAAAGAGTCGGATACGACTGAGCGACTGAACTGACCTGAACTGATGATTAGCTAAAAAGCACATCAAAAGAATCAATCTACAAAATGAAAAGTTGACCTAGGAAAGGGAGAAAATATTTATAAACCATATATCTGTTAAGGGGTTAACATCCAAAATACATAAGGAACTTACGCTATTCAACAGGGAAAAAACAAATAATGCAATTAGAAAATGGGTAAAGGGTCTGAATACACATTTTGCCAAAGAAAACATACATATGGTCAACAAGTAATGAAAAGGGGCTCAAAATCACTCATCATCACTGAAATGAAAATCAAAATCACAAAGTGATACCACCTCACACCTGTTAGAATGGCTATCATAAAAAAAAAAAAGATAACAGAGACTGGTGAGAATGTGGAGAAAACCTTGGTGATTTGTTGGTGAGAATGTAAATTGGTGCAGCCACTATGTGAAACAGTATGGAAGTTTCTTAAAAACTTGAAAATAGAACTTGCACATGATGTGGCATTCCCACTTCTGCATATATAGCCAAAGGAACTGATATCATTATCTTGAAGAGATATCTGCATACTCACGTTCACTGCAGCATTATTTACAGTAGCCGTGACAAGGAAGCAAACTAAATATCCATCAGTGGATGAAGGGATAAAGAAAATGTGTGTTACTGTATATATATATATATATATATATATATATATATATGTATATATATATATATATCTGCAAGAAATATTAGTCAGTCAGAAAACATCTTTCCATTTGTAACAACATGAATGAATCTAGAAGGCATTATGCTAAGTGAAATAAACAAGACAGAGAAAGACAAATATTGTATGATCTCACTTATACTGGAATCTAAAAGTATTGATGTCATAGAAATAAAGAGCAGATTGATGGTTGTAAGGGAATAAGGGGTAGGGAAAATGTCTGCCAAAGGGTGCAAAGTTTCAATTGCAAGGTGAATAAGTTTCAGGGATCTAATGTACAGCATGGTGGCTATAGTTAACAATACTGTATACTTGAAAATTGCTATGAGAGTAAATCTTAAGTACTCTCACCATAAGATGAACAATAAAAATGGTAACTATGTGAGATGAAGGATGTGCTAACTAACCTTATTGTGACAAACATTTCACAATAAATACATTTATTAAATCATTACTTGTACACCTTACGGTTACACAATGTTTTATATCAATTATGTCACAACGAAGCAGAGGAAAATAAAATTAAGAATTTTAAATAATAAATAAAGTTTCCATTGAAAGGTGAAAAATCCAGAGTGACCAATATAATACTGAAGGAGGAGGACAAAGTAGAGGATTGACATTATTTAGATTTAAGACTTCACTAAAAATTCACAGTAATCAAGATGGTGGCAAAAGAATAGACAAATAGATCAATGGAATAGAATTGAGAGTTCAGAAATAGACCCCTATAAATATAATCAACTCATCTTTTTTTTTCTGTTTTTAAAATTTCATTTATTTATTTAAAATTTATTTATTTTTTAATTGAAAGATAATCGCTTTACAGAATTTTGTTGTTTTCTGTCAAACCTCAGCCTGAATCAGCCATAGGTATACCTATGTCCCCTCCCTCTTGAACTTCCTCCCCATCTCCTTCCTTTCCCCACCCCTCTAGGTTGATACAGAGCCCCTGTTTGAGTTTCCTGAGGCATACAGCAAATTCCCAGTTGGCTATCTATTTTACATACGGTAATATAAGTTTCCATGTTACTCTCTCCATACATTTCACCCTCTCCTCCCCTTTCCTCATGTCCTAATCAACTCATCTTTGACAAAGGAACAAAGATGATACAATGGAAAAAATACAGGATCTTCAACAAATGGTGCTGAAACAATTGGATATCCACACATAGAAAAAAAATTTTAGACAGAGATCTTATTTTCTTCAAAAAAAATTAACTCAAAATGGATCATAGACCTAAGTGTAAAATACAAAGCTTATTATGAAACTCCTAGGTGAGAGAAGCTAGATGACTTTGGGTAAGATGATACTTTTTTATCAACAGCAATGAAGATACAATCCATGAATGAAATAACTGATAAAGTGGACTCCGGTAAAATTAAAAAACTTCTCTGCAAAAGACAATGCTAAGAGAATCAGAAGACAAGCCACAGACTGGGAGAAGATATTTGCAAAAGACTCATCTGATAAAGGACCGTTATCCAAAAGAACTCTTAAAACACAACCATTAAGAAAACAACACAATTTAAAAATGGGCCAAAGACCTTAACAGACTTGTCACCAAAGAAGACAATGGCAAATATGCATATGAAAAGACTCTCTACAGCACATGCCATCAGAGAAGTGCAAATTAAAGCAACAATGAGATATCTTAACATACTGATTAGAATGGCCAGAATCTGGAACACTTTCAACACCAAATGCTGATGAGGATATGGAGCAACAGGAACTCTCTTACATTGCTGGTGGGAATGCAAAATAGTACTGCCACTTTGGAAGACAGTTTGGCAGTGTCTTACAAAACTAAAAATACTCTTACCATATGATCCACCAATCACACTCCGTGGTATTTACTCAAAGGAGTTGAAAACATATGTCCACACGAAGATCTACATGGGAATGTTTACAGCAGCTTTATTCACGATTGCCAAAACTTGGAAGCAACCAACATGTCATAGATGAATGGATAAATAAACTGTGGTCCATCTGGACAGTGAATTATTATTCAGCCCTAAAAAGAAATGAGCCACCAAGCCATGAAAAGACATGGAAGAAACTTACTTGTGTACTACTAAGTGAGAGAAGCCAGTCTGAAAAGGCTACCTACTGTATGGCTTCAACTACATGACAGTTTGGAAAAGACAAAACTAAAGAAGCATTAAAAAATTACTGGTTTCCAGGAATAAAGGAAGGTGGGAGGGGGACTCCCTTAACCAATGGGAGTCCATTGGTTAAGAATATGCCTTGCAATGCCGCAAAATTGAGCAGAAGTTACAAAGCTTTATCACATAACTCCCTGCCCATCACACACACAGCCTCCTCTGGTATCAAAATCCCATATCAGAGTGATTCATAAATGACCCAATACATGTGTCCCTTGCAATGCAGAGCAATGCATTGTTAACCCTAACCCTTGCAATGCAGGAGACATGGGTATTGGGGGAGCTAAGATCCCACATGCTGCAGAGCAACCAAGCCTGCTTTGTGACAGATTCGGAGACTGTGTGCTCTGGAGCCCCTGTGCCCCACAACTAGAAAGTCTGTACCTGGCAACCAAAGATCCTACGTGATGAAGATCCTGCCTGCCTGCATTTTAAGAGTTGTTTTGCATAACTAAGACCTGATGAGACCAAATGAATACATAAAATACTTTTTTAAAAAGGAAGGAAGAAGGGATGAATAGGGAGAGCACAGAATTTTTAGGGCAACGGAACTACTCTGCATGACACCATAATAGTTGATACATACCATGATGAACTTGTCAAAACCTATAGAACCCTATGAACTTCCCTGGTGGCTCAGACAGTAAAGAATCTGCCTGATTATTTAGGCAGGAGACCCAGGTTCGATCCCTGAGTTGGGACGATCCCCTGGAGAAGGGAATGGCTGTCCACTCCAGCATTCTTGCCTGGAGAATCCCATGGACAGAGGAGCCTGGCAAGCTACAGTCTATAGGGTCGCCAAGAGTTGGACACAACTGAGCGACTAATACGCACACACACACACACACACACACACACACACACGCAGAACTCTAATGGGGCTTCCCTGGTAGCTCAGTGGTAAAGAATCCTCTGGCCAGTGTAGGAGACAAGAGACACAGGTTTGGTCGCTGGGTGGAGAAGATCCCTTGGAGTAGGAAATGGCAACTTGCTTCAGTTTTCTTGTCTAGAAAATTCCTTGGACAGAGGAGCCTGGTGGGCTACAATCCTTCAGGTCTCAAAGAGTCAGACATGACTGTGTAACTAAGGACAGCACAGCACGTAGAACTCTAATATAAAAAATGAACTGTGGGTGATAATGATGTGTCAATGTAGGTTTATAAGTTGTAACAAATGAATCACTCTGAGGTGGGTTTTGATATTAGGGGAGGTTGTGTGTGTGATGGGCAGGGAGTTCTATGAGAAATCTTTTTACCTTCTGCTCAGTTTTGCTGTGACCCTAAACCTGCTCTAAAAGTCATCTAAAGATTGAAAAAATATTGAAACAGTTTATCTCAAATTATATTCTCCAGTAAGCAGATTGAAAATGGAGTTTAGTGTGCTGGCTGTTTACGGGAAAGTGCCCTCAGAATCAACCCTTGTTGAACAAAGGGGAAAGAAGCAGGAATTGACAGAGTGAGAAACCAAACTCCAGAGCAAGGCCAACAGTGGCCTTGGCTCCCTCAAACGGAGTGTAAGAGAGAGAATGGCCCTTCAAAGTTTTCCCACATTGGATTCAGGTGGCTGGGTCTTTATTTCCTGATCTTTCTTCATTGAATATGGCCTGTCCTGAAAGACTAACCTTAGATGAAGCAAATCTCTACAGACGAGACAACTTCTGAAGGAACTGAAGGCCAAAGGCTGTCTGCTAACAGCACTCCCAGTAGCTGGGACAGCAATCCTGCCTTGGAGGGGATCTGAATGGCAGGTTACCATGTATAAAACATTCACCAAGGAGACACCACAGCCGAGTGGCCCGGCTGCCCAGATGGAAGGAGGTAGTCTTCGATACTGTATTTCAGAAAAGTAAAAATACAGTTGGAGAATCCTAACTTCAAATTTTAAAAGTTCATTTTAAATTTCTGATTTATCACTGACTAGTTTCACAAAAGCATTGCTAATCCTTGGAGGATATGTTTTCAAAATAACATTTTCAAGCTTTCGAGTATGGAGAAGGGGAGAAGAATCACTCCAAGGTTGGACAACTAGTCAGTTGCTTGAAACCTTACAGTCTCTTTAAGTTTGGATTTTGTCATTTTTACAAGTTAGTGTTTTCTCTTGCCTTCTCGACTCTGGCACTATCTTTGTTCACTTCCAGAAATTCATCAACGCTTAATTCTTCAGACTCCTTGTCTGACAGCAACAGAGGAGCAGTGAAGCATATGTTTCATATTCCTTAATGAGATCTTCTTCTGGCCCTCAGCCTGCTGGCTCCTTGAAATGCAAGAAACACAGAGCCAACAGAGGCCAGGGGTGATGCAGCCCAGCCTGCATTCGCAGTGTGCAGCGGCGTCTCCAGGAAGGGCCTCTCTCAGCTTGCATGTAACCAGGAGGCAGAACGGATAGGTCAGCACAGAAGCCAGCCCTCCTCCTGTCCCAGTTCTTTTTGAGTAGAACACTCAATTACTCTGAGTCTCCAGGGAGAAATGACACCGGGGCCAGAACTTGGTGACTTCCAGGGCTGGTGGAAGGCTCAAAGGATATCTTAGATGTGAAAATGTTCCATAAACTGGAATACACTGAACAATCACCAGGCAGGGTTTCTTTTTGTGTTTCTCTTAACAGTGCGACCTTTTAAAAATAAATACTCTTTCCTTGGCAAAAGAAATTTAGTCCCTTCCAAGGGCTAGGACAGCCTGGTGCCCTGAATATGCCCTCAATTTCAGTCATGAAGTTTGGATTCCAATCCCCAATTTTCTACCACCTTAAACTCACTTAATCTCTCCTCTGAAGTAAGAGAATTGGACTCTATGACTACTGAGTCCCCTCCCAGCTGGGTTAAGCTGATGTGTGCTGAAGGGAATGGGACATATCAGGGTGGAGGACACATTGGTGTACAGAGGAAAAAACACCAACTAAGATTTAGGAGACTGGAGTTCTGCTTCATTCTTGTATTAACCAGCTGGTGACCTTGGCCATAACACTAAAATTCTGTCAATCTTCAAAGAAAAGTGGAGATAATATACCACTTTATAATAATATGTCAAGACTTACTATGAGGATTAAACAAAAGAATTTATGTAAATGAATTACCTACCAGTGTCTGGGGGGGCCTTCTTACTTAACTATCTCATGGTCTGGTTGTGGCAGAAAGAAGGTAATTGGCACTGCTTTGCCCTTAGGCTCCAAAACTCAGCACCTGTTATAGGTAGGATGCACCAGCCTTGCTAGACTTGAGCCATGAACTTGAAGAATGATGATTTCAGCATGGACCCTGAAGAGAATGGACGTTCATGTTTCCAGCGGAGCCTGATGACAGCTGGGATACTGTGAGGCCTGATGCACAAAGCTGAGCCCACAACACAGGTCCTCTATGAACTGAGGGAAAGGCCAAGGAAATTTCAATACGTGTAGAAAGATGGTAATAGCATTACTTGGTTGGAATATTCCAGGAATTGTTAGTGGATGTGTTAGTGAGCTATAGTCACAATAATTCTGTGTAGCAAATGATCCCAAACTCATTTGTTTTTGCTTGTGTATCAGAGAGTTGACTGATCTAGACTGGATTTGGTTGGCTGGCTCTGCTTCAAGCTGTGGGTTCACCTGTGTTTGCCTCTTCATTGAAAATAGGGCTCAGATATGTTCCATATGTGTTCACTCTGAGGCTCAGGCTGCGAGGGCAGTTGTTCCTTAGGACAGTTCTCATGGTGACAGCCGAGATGCAAGAGGGCAAGCTGAATTGCACGAACGGATTTTAAGCTTTCCCATGCATCGTGTCCAGTAATAGCCTCTTGGCCAAAGAGAATCTCAAAGCTTTACACACAATAAGGAGAAATATATTCTGCCTCTAATGAAAGGAACAATAAAGTCACATGGCAAAAGGTGTGTTTTCAGGCAAAGGTGAAGAATTGGTGCCAATAAATCCATCTACCATACTGTCTAAATAATACACATCTGCTTAATGGGCCACAGAGATGTAATAGGCATATTGTCTCATAATTCAGAGAGGACTGGTCATAGAACAGGAGGTTATTTGAGTTAGCTTATGTAAGGGGTATATTATTGTAAGAGGTCAATGAACAATGTCTTAAGCACCTGAGGGCAGGAAATGAGGCTGCACTGGCGGCTCGGGACTCAAACTAGAAAGTCAGGATGAGAAGCTGTTGCAGAGAAGAAGCTAAGCCTGACTCCGTGTTGGAACTGTTTCTTTGACTTGCTTTTCATTGCTTTTGTTATTACAATCATGTATAATGGCCTGCCTCAGAGGACCCTGTCCCTCTGCCTGACTGTAAACTACAATGCCTTTGTTCAGCTCATAGAGAGATAATCTGACCCTGCCCACCTGTGAAAAGCTATAAGGAAAGGAAGAGATTAACACACCACTTCCAAAGGCTGGTCAATCCCTTGGAGATGTTATGCAACACTGAAGACCCTTTCACTTTATTTCCCTTCTAAATCCTGCTCTCCCTCTCTATCCTGCCTTTTGACTAGTTCCTCATTGCTTCTTTCTCTGACTCTACAAAAGAAACGCATCCAGACCCTGACAAGATGCTTACTTTGAGACACTAGTCTGCCTTCTTCTTGGTCAGCCAGCTTTCGGAATAAGTCCTCTTCCTTGCCTCAACTTTGTCTCTGGGATTCATTGGCCTGTCGTGCAGTGAACAGAGTGAGCTTGAACTCAGTAACAAAGCTACCCCTGCAGTTCTTGCAAAGTGGTATGGCTCTTGGTTTCTGCTTCTTTTGCATTTGCTTTATTAACCTGTTTCTCTGTGAGACCAGTTTCTTCTTTCTTCTCAAGGTGACTCTTCTTTCTTTATTTTTGTTTCCTGTTAGCTGTGGTGCTGACTTGTTCCTGTGCTGATTTAGGTTCACTCTCTATGTTTTTTTATTAAAATATCCATCAGAGTCAATCACTTGGCTTTTCAGCTTAGATTAATCAGAGAATTTGGTTGCCTTTGGATTGATTTCCATAGGTTCTAATAAACTGTGGCCAGAGGAGACAGGACTCCAGGGTGATCAGGAACTATGCAAGGGATCAGGTCCATGGGTTGGATGGCGGGGGTGGGGGTTGATTTAGAGGCAACAGTGAACATATCCATTTCACAGTTCCAGGAGATCTAGAAAAGGGGGAAGGTGCTACCCAGAGATATTCCATTACACTAATTTCCTAAAGGAATTTATGCAAAGCCTTACTGACACAGGCTCAAGACCTCTTCTTCAGTTTAGATTCTTGTTTCTCTGACCTCCTAGCATCCTCCATGAGTGTCTCTTCTTTCGTTCCCTCTTTAAATATTGTGCCCCCGGGACTCAGCTTTTATACTTTGCCCAGCTGAGCATCACCTATGTCCAAGGCTACCTGCCTGTTTCTACAGCTGGTTGTGAGACAGTGTCATCAGGACTCTGATTCGCTCTATTCCTCTACACCAGCTCTCTGCTTGTTTCCTTTCTCTTCTTTATCTTTCTTCCCTCACCCCCTTACATGTTTCTCCTAAGAGCACACCTCTGAATCATTGCCTCAGCTTTTTCATCTAGGGAACCTCATCTAAGACACATGCACATTTCTGAGTCAGTTACTGGTAGTTAAGGGGAGAGATTATGCTAAGAAATAACCAAGGTCACATGCCCACCTATACCACATAAACCTGAATTCCCAAACAGCTTTCATCAAGAACTTTGAATTGTGCACTACTGTGGCTCCTAGGTCCAGAATAGCATAGTGAAAGCATCTAATAAGTACTACTTAAATAAATTAAGAAGGGACTTCCCTAGTGGTTCAGTGGCTAAAACTCTGGGGTTCCACCCTTGGTCAGAAAACTAGAACAAATATTCCACAGCTAAGAGTTCTCGTGCTGTAACTAAAGATCCTGTATGCTGCAACTAAGACCCAAGGCAGCCAAACAATAAAAATTTAAAAATAAAGATAAATTTTAAAATAATAAAATAAAGAGTGAACTGAGTGTGTATTTATTGATTTCCCCCCAAGTTGGGAGGGGGAGATGATAACTACATACTATAAAGATGAACAAGCAGAACTGGGCTTAAAAAACCAAAACCTCTTTCATGCTGCCAAAAGCCAGTTTTCTCACAAAGACCAGATACACCAAGTATCTGTGACCCTAAGCAGCCCTTTCACTTTAGGACTTAAAACACATTCCAGGAAATGTGTTTGTTGCTTACTTGTCATCTGGTGAGTTATGGAATTATTTCAAGTAGATAATAAGTATGTACTTTTTGTTTAATATAGAAATTGTGGAGAGCAGCAGCTAAATCCTGGAAACAGGTTTCTTGCTGAGTCATTCACCCTTGCTCAAGACAAGCTTTCACTTTGCATTGAATTTTAATATGATGATTCCTCATTGTCCCCTCCCCCTCTCCTGGAGTCCCAGAGTCAGCTAGTCAGTAATTTCTCTGTGGCTGGAGTAACAGCTGAGTAGAGCAACAGTTGGCCTGACCCTCCCGGGCACTTCCAGGGGCCCCCACGCCTTGGCACTTCCCAGGACCCATTCACGATCTTTTCCCCAAGGGCCCTTGTGTGAGAGACCTCTTTGCAAAACACAGCATGGGACTGGAAAAAATATACATTTGTTTTCTCAAAATTGATTAATTAAACCAAACATGCTGGTACAATTCTAGGCCAAACTCAAGCAGTTTTGAGTTCATTTGTTTTACTTGCTTGAGTAAAAGTGGGATCTCCATCGAATTTTTGTAATAATGAAAATATTGGGAGTCACTGAAGAATCTTATTTCAGGGAAATAGAAGTTTACAAAGATCATATTGGGTTGGACAGGAGCAAAAGTCCAGCCAGGGAGAGCCATCAAAAGGCTGTTTTGGTAGGCCAAGAGGAAGACTTGTTAATTTTTTAAAAAATATAAAAAATGCACTTTGGAATAAAATTGATTACCTCCAAGTGTCTGGGTTTACTGTGTGAAGGAGGAACCTGTACTGTGGAAACTGGAACTAACAAGGTTCTCACAGCCACTGTCTTCAGCTTCTCATCCAAATCATCTACAATCTTTGTAGCTGTCACCAGATGACAGGTGCTGGGAGCCTAGATCTTGGTGTGTAGCCTTCATGATTAGGCCATGGACATGATTAGCCATGGACAAGTGGCCGTCCATATGATTTGGCCCATAAATAAAAACCTTATCATTGATATGAATTAACCAACTATTCATTATTAGTAGGGCTGAATTATGACTTTCATGAGCCTTGGCATTTTGAATTTGTAGGCCTTTTTTTCCTTTAATTTTTTTAAATTGTATTTTATGATTGTTGGTATAAAGATGAGTACAGTCCAGGCTTCATTCACTTTTTTTAGCGTGTTATTATGCATCACAGAAAATTTACCATTTTAAGTGTACAGTTCACTGACATTAAGTATGCTGAATTCATTTTTATATAGTCATTGCATTTATTTTTATTCTGATTTTTAAACATTTTTTTTAAATGTGGACCATTTTTAAAGTCTTTATTGAATTTGTTGAAATACTGTTTCAGTTTTTTAGCCCTGAGGCATATGGGATCTTAGCTTCCCAACCAGGGATGGAACCTACAACCCCTGCATTGGAAGATGATGTCTTAACCACTGGACCACTAGGGAAGTCCATATTCTGATTTTCAAAAAAAAAAAATTGGTGGTCCCTTCAAGTGTCACAGATCCTGGATGCTGTGCTTGCTGTGCCCAACAGATAAGTTGGCCCTGACTATGAGAGGGCAACAAGGGTGAGAAAAGCCAAAACTGAAATGTACTCAAACTCACTTTATAGTTCACATTCAAAACCAATATTCAAACCTGCATTTCCAGTCTGCAGGAGATATTAATCCTGGGAAGCAGTGTGACTGAGTGGACAGAACACAAGACTCAGGAGGACTGAGATCCAGGGCTATTTTTGCCCTGTCACACCAGCACAGGTGGGGCTCAGACAGGCCTCGAGAGCAGCCCAGGGGTGGGGAATAGTGCCAGCAGACTCAGATATAGCACCAGCTTCAGGATGAGAGGTCTGGGCTGGGCTCCACATGAAGCCCAAGACAGCCTTCAGGAGTCCAATGGGGAGAACCCAGAGTGCAGAAAAGGACATACGAATCAGTCACAGCTGCAAACGAGGGGACTGAATAAATAAGCAAACAGGAGACTAGAGGGAGAGGGGCAAACGCGTCAGGCCGGCTCAGAGCTGCTTTTCTCAAGCTTGCTCTGAGCTCCTTGTTCTTGATACAAATGCCACGGTTCCCTGAAACTCTGTGCCCCTCAGTACTTGTCTTCTCAAGCCTCAGTTTCCCCATCTATGCCATTAGGGACTGGACTAATGACTCCTCCGGTCTGATGAACCATTTGCCTCTTTCCCGCCTCCTGATATCTCCACTATCTTTCCTGTTCTAGCTCGGGATTGTTGAAATTCAGAACTTAATGTCTAGTTTCCAAGCAGAGATTGCAACTTGGTAGCTGCTGGGCCAAATCCACCCCACAAGTGAGCTTTGTTTGGCCTGCTCACTGTGTTTAAACTTTGAATTAATTGCCAACATCCCCAGACTGGGAGATGGCTCATAAAACTCTGAACTTCTGCCTCCTCTTGAGAAGTTGGCAGTTCTCCCTTTCTTGGGCCCACATTGCCACAGGGTCTTGGCTGGAGCTGCGTGGGAGTTGCCCCTACTGGATGAGACACACCTGCTCCAGGGTACCAGTCTCCCCCACCCACTTCACTCTTGCATGGTCCGTGTAGGCAGTTGGATTTCCTACCACTGAAGGTAAAGATCACGGCCTTATTTTATTTGCTGAATTTCATGTCTCCCATGCCTTGGCACTGTCCCTTGTGAGTCGGCTCAAAATTGAGTCTCATGCTTCCCAATCTTTGCGGTTCATTCTGAACAAAACCTCTGAGCACTGAGCCACCCACAGCTCATCTCCCCAAGGGAATCTTGATTCAAAGAGCGGTTTTCCCTGTTACCTACCCACCCCTTCTCTCGCTAATAATCATCCTGAATCTGGAGGTGCTGGGATCTGTCTGACTAAGTGTCATTTTGCCTTTTCAGGGCATTGACTAAATAGACCAGAGGTGCCTGCTTCTGAGGAGTCAGTCAATTAAAGGCTGAAGGACTGAAGATGGACAGTGCTGGTTGGAAGCTTTGAGAGAGTTAGAGAGAGAGAGGAACCAAGAGAACATGGGAGCTACCAAGAGTTATGGAGCTAACACCAGCTACACTGCCATATTACTGTCTGTGTTCCCTCCACATTTCTTCACAAGTGGGTTCTGTGCTTTTGTTTTCCTCTGCTACAATTACAGAGGAAACTATAACTGTTAATCTTAGTTACAACTGGACTAGAACAGAATGAGCTTTTAAAGCAGTTCTACAGAGATTTACTCATATTAGTTTGAGACAATTCAAGGATAAATTCAAGTCAAAATGACACAGATTCTACAAAGACATTCAAGTGTCATGTTCTAGACTGTTTTCCTGAACCAGCTCAAACATTATCCATACTACAGTTTTCTCTCCCCTTCCCCCCAACATCACTGAACACCATCCTTCCTATAAGCTAATTATCCCTGGGACCTCTGCACTCACTCCTGAGAGCTTCTGCTTTGGCTCAAGTAGCCTGGCCTCCTAGCAGCTCCCTACTGGCTCTGATCATCTCCTTGCAGCTGTCAGGGTGAAGAGTCTAAACAGAAATCAAAGTATCCTACTTTCTAGCTTAAAATCTCAGAGGACTTTTCTCACAACTCCAGGGTAAAAGCTAAGTGTCTTCAGTAGACGCTGGAATCCTACTGAGCCCTGCCTCTCTCTCCAGCCTCCTCCAAAGCCCATAGTCTCCAGTCACATAAAATCACCCACGAATCCTCAAGCAGCCTCATAAGTGTTCTACCTCTCAGTCTTTGCTCTTGCTATTATTATTATTTTGGCTGTGCTTATTCTTCATTGGGGAGAAGGCAATGGCACCCCACTCCAGTACTCTTGCCTGGAAAATCCCATGGGCGGAGGAGCCTGGTAGGCTGCAGTCCATGGGTCGTGAAGAGTTGGACACGACTGAGTGACTTCACTTTCACTTCTCACTTTCATGCATTGGAGAAGGAAATGGCAACCCACTCCAGTGTTCTTGCCTGGAGAATCCCAGGGATGGGGGAGCCTGGTGGGCTGCCGTCTCTGGGGTCGCACAGAGTCGACACGACTGAAGCGACTTAGCAGCAGTTCTTCATTGTGAGGCAAGGGCTCTCTAGTTGTGGTGTGTGGGCTTAGTTGCTCTGAAGCATGTGGGCTCTTAGTTCCCTGACCAGGGATGGACCCCATGTACCCTGCATTGCAAAGCAGATTCCTAATCACTGAACCACCAGGTAGGACCTTGCTCTTGCTATTTCTTTCTACATTTTTCTTCATTGTCAAACTCCTCCCTGGAAAACTCATACCCATCCTTAAAGACCCAGATCAACAAAGCCTCCCCTGGGCTACCCCTCAAGGGATTAGGATAGGACAGGATGCAAGGTGACAGTTCCTTAGAGGCTGAGCACCAGAAAGGGGTGCTCTCCTGTGCTCAGTTATGGCCGACTCTTTGCAACCCCATGGACTGTGGCCCACCAGGCTCCTCTGTCCATGGAATTCTCCAGGCAAGAATACTGGAGTGGGTTGCCATGTCTTTCACCAGGGTATCTTCCCGACCCAGGAATCAAATCTGGGTCTCTTGTATTACAAGTGAGGCTCTGGCTTTGAGCGGGGAACAAAGAAATAGACCACTTCAACAAGAAACCTGCGAACTGCAGCTAGACAGTAGCCTGCTCACTGCAACTGCAGAAAAGCTCATGAAGCAACAAAGACCCAGCAGAGTCAAAAAATAAATAAATAAGAAATAGACCAGTGATAGCAAGCTGGCAACTTCCCAGTCTATATTCTGTCTCCAGAAGCGTCTTTTTCTTTGTCAGTCATAGGCTTTCATGTTTTTGGATTTGAGCATTTGTTCTTTAGCTCTCTGTCCCTGAAGACCTCTGGGTAAATGAATGAAAGGCCTGTGGATGAAGAGCTGGAAAGGATGCAAAAGGGAGAGGTTTCTTTTTTATCTATGAGGAGTTGGCCACATGAGGTGGCCTGAGTGTCAGGAACCCTCACCCCACCTGATCCCACACCAGCAGCAGTGGCTAGACATTCAAGTTCAATAGAAGCCTTGCCCACCTTTATTTCTTCTCCATGCTCTCTACTCTCTAAGGATGGGAATATACCATGAAAGGCAAAGTTAAGAGCTATCTGTATGGTCCAGGACCCCCATGTGCACTTGTCTAACTCACAGCAAGCCTGAGAGGCAGCAGAAGGTAGAAAACTTGGACTTTAAATTCAGACTGAGTTCTCATCTCCGTGCTTTGTAGAATGCGGTGCTGAGAGCAGGTTATGTCACCTCTATGCCTTTATTGTCTTACAATGGAGATGCTGCTGCTTCTGCTGCTTAGTTGCTTTAGTCATGCCCAACTCTGTGCAACCCGCTATGGACTCTAGCCTGCCAGGCTTCTCTGTCCATGGGGATTCTCCAGGCCAGAATACTGGAGTGGGTTGTCATGCCCTCCTCCAAGGGATCTTCCCAACCCAGGGACTGAACCCAGGTCTCCTACACCGTAGGCAGATTCTTTACCACTGAGCCACCAGGGAAGACCACAATGGGAATGCATGCTCAGTCGCTTCAGTTCTTGGCTTTTGGACAGTACTCTCCCTCCGGTTCACAAGGAAGAGTGCGGTGCTGGCCCTTTATAGTATATGTAGGGTTTCTTATTAGTTTGACCGAAAGTGCCCCTGAGAGTAGCCAAAAGCGGATGCAACAGAGCCTCCTCAGCAGGTCTGCTTCTTGCTGCCTGGGCTGCAAGAGCCCGGAATCAGTGCTCACAGATGGCCATCTGTGGGCACAAGCCTCGCCACCCAAGTTCTATTCCTTTCATCTTTCTGTCATCTCTGTGTAATAAGATAAGCCTGGTGCGGCATGTTGAAAGAGAGAGAAGGTAGGGGGAATTTGATTTGCATCCTGCTGGTACAGTCCTGTATCTTTTTCTGTATCCAAATAATTCAGACCCAAGGCAAAATTTTGCAGAAAGCTTCCTGGGGAGCTCAACTACATTTCTGCTGCTTCTCCCTCCCTCTAACACTTGGTCCCTTCTGTCCTTTGTACAGGCTTCAGTCATAGCACAGGGCACAGCAGTATACCAAATTTCTTCAGTTCCAAGAAGTTACAGATTGTAAGACATCTTTTAATATATTAACTTGGTAATAGATATCTGGGTCTATATCTATTACTAATAAGGAGAAGCCATATGTTAAATGAACTCATCCATTGACACACCTGATTTCAGAAGCTTTAAACTGTTTTTAAAAAGCATCTTTTTAACACAATGATTTTTTAAAATACTCTATCCAATAGACTTGTGAACTTGGTGGGGTCAGGGACAGTGCATTTTTGTCCCTCTCCCCACCCCTTCTTCCCCCCAGGCCATGTCTGTTGATGCCCTGAATGAATGTTTCATTTGGAAAAATTTCCAGAACCTCCCTTAGTTACCATGGTAACCCAAAATTGGTTTCACAGTCCTGTGTACCAAGGGGAGCCCTGCTGAGGAAGGCTGCCTGCTGACCTGGACTCTGAACCATGCTGCTAATGTTGGCCTCCCTTCCCCTGTAAGCAGAACAATGATGGAAATGAAACATTTCAATGAAAACCTCAGGGATGCCCTTGCTAATAAAAAACAGTTTGTTTAAAATAATTCTATTGTCAATTGTCAGATTTTCTTATCAATGCAAAAAAAAAATCTATCTCTCAAAGTCTTTTCTCAGTGAGCCCTAAATAATTTGAACAAAGAACTCTCAGAGAGAGTTAGAAAATCTATTTTCATGGTTCAGTAATTTGTTGAACTTCTGTTGAATCCAGTTATTCTTTGAAAGTTTAGAGATTCTAGCTGAGAAAGAATGCCTATAAAAATAATAACAGCTTATATATATACGTATATATCCCAGGCTTCTGTTAATGCTCCTGGCACTTTCCATGCATTTCTTTGTAAACACTTCTATAACACTTACTGTGTGCCAGGCACTGCTCTAAGCACTTTGCACATATTAATTCATTTAATCCTTATGGGAAACCTATGAGGCATCCTCTATTGTTATCCCCATTTTACAGATGATGAACTTGAGATACAGAGATGTTCTAGTGACTTGTTCAAGGTCACATAGCTAGTAAGTTAGAGAGACAAATTTCAAGCCAAGAATAGCCTAACTCCAGGATCTGTGTTTCTAACCAAGTTGCTATGCTGCCTCTTTCAATACTTCCAATAATTCAATAAAGTAGATGCTATCATGCTTACTGGATTGGATACTGAAGCTCAGTCAGGTAACACATCTCTATGGCTTCTTCACTCCTAATCACATTCTGACCTTGAGAAATTCTGGAAACACTTCAATGACTTAGACTCAACTTTCCATCTTCCAGCTCCCCTCACACACATTCATACAGTCATAGGAAATTTATAATGCTCTTCTCAAAATTATGTTTAGGAGATTACAAACCTCAATCTTTGCAGATCAATTATTTTGAAGTGATCTAAGGCATGCACTGGCAGGAGTTGAATATGCAAGCTTAATGAGTTTAGTTAGAAGAGTGTTTCTTTTAAGATCACAAAGGAACTGCTTTTTGAAGTGTGAGTTCATAATTGGGAATAAGGTAGCTTAAAGGGTTGCAGCATTTGAATTGTATTATCCTAAGAAAGGGCTCTAAGAACACAGAAGAGTGATTATCACCCACAGTTGAGAGGTGGTCAGTAGGAAGAAAGACCCTAACACCCTAAAGTTGGGGTTGCTTTTCCCAAACCACATGGTGAATTCCTTGAACACAGAATAATGGAGTGACCAGCTATCCTGGTTGACCTGGGACTGTTCTGGTTTTATTGCTGAAAGTCCCTCATTCTGAGGAAATCTTTCATTCCTGGGAAGACTGGGATGGTCGGTCATGCTAATAAAGGCCAGTTATGAATGACAGTTTGAGGGAGAAATTCCCTGTTGGATGGAGAAGGGGAACTGAGGGAAGAGTTGAGGAGCATCCCAGGCAGAGGGAAGTTTGAGCAAAAGCCTGAGGTACAGAATGATGTGGTGGTTTGGGGAGGAGTTGTAAGGATCCCATGTGAGAGGGGGGCCAAGTGGAAAATGAGGCAAAAGGAGGGGGTTGGCCAAATAGGAAGTTGATGAAATCTGAAGTAGGCAGATAGAACTTTATGAGCCTGGCTCAATGCTAAGAAGTTTATCCTCAGTGATAAGGAGCATTATCAGGACTGGGAGCCCTTTCATAGTGATGGTTAACTTAAAACAAACTAAAACAGTCCCAACTCAGTGGGCTTCAAACATTTTTGCTCTTATGTTCCCTAAAATAATTTGAAAACTATATATCCTGTGCATTTTTTGCATATTTTAAGTTGAACTTTAAAATGTTTATCATAAGTTTAATCATGGCAAAGGATATACTTTCTGGTGCTTTATAAATATTGGCATTTTAAAATAAACTGTTATATCACTCTTTTAAATGAATCCAGTAGAATTTAAATACCAAAGCAATGCAGTACCATCCTCCAACCAATATCCATTTAAAACATACATGAACAGCCTTTTTTTCAGTAGAAAATTTTGTACTGCAAAATTTTATTGCATCTTTTTCCTCCTGGAACTTATATTTACATTTCACTTCCTTCACAGAATTATATTTTTATGCTTGTCAGTCTTTTATTGATCACACTATCATACTTCTTTATGACAAAATTGTGTATATAAATTGAAATGGAATTTTTAAATGTTTGCTATGATCATTAGCCTACATTAGACTAATTATTTAAATACTTTTCAGTATTGTGTTATCATTACAGTTAATATAAGTACTTATTTGATTAAAACAATATAAATATACCCCAAATTTTGACAAGTGATACTAAACATCAAGATTAAAATTAGTTGGAGTAAGTTTGTTAATGAAGTGGAGGGCTATTTAAAAAATTAGTTCATGAATACACGGGTGAAAATTATTTATTGCTGGAACAAGATAGCATCCAGTAGCAACCATATTTCTTTTTTGTTTGCTTATATATGTGTGAGCCCTGAGAAATCTTATTTATATGAATAAGATGATGGAGATGGAAAGCATTTAGTTATAAATAAATGTCACTCAGGGTTTCAAACTCCTTTAACTTATATGCCACAAAATAATAGAATTATATATTATAAAAATTTATTTTCTTTGAGCTGTCAGCTGATAACTTGATTAGATCCTCCTTCAATTTGTTGAAGAAAGAATAGGAAACACCTTGCTTACAAAAAGTTTCGTAATCTAGTGATTCACCTCAGCATCAACATAAAATTATCAAATTCCTCCACCCCAATATACTCGCACCCTTTTTTGGTACACCATAGTAAGATTCAGGATGAGTGACAGGTGTGACTCTCTTTTGTAAGAAGGAAAAAGATAACCATAAAATAGTAGGTAGGACAGGATGCAAACCTGTCATTTAGCAGAAAAGAAATAAGAAAATCTTCATGTGCCTCTAGAGGTATACAAGCCTCAGGTCAAAGACCACTGTCTTGGGAGATGTTGTTGTTGGCCCGTATGAGACCTAGGATGTGGGAATGTCTCCCTCCTCAGTCCATAACCAACTTTTGAAATAAGAATTTTCTAAGAAAAAAGAGATCCCCTTCTTGCGTCTTGCCAAGTTGGCCTTTGACTTGAAGATTCTTACCTTCGGAGGGTTCCTGCACCTTGAGCTTTCTGTCTCTGTTTCATGACCCTCCTTCAGTTCTGCTTTTTAACTATGGGCGCTCCACTGGTGGCTGTCATCTATAGACGAAAAATACCAAGGGATGTCTTTCCTGTCTTTATCCTGGTTCACAGGGGCTGACCCCAGAAAAAGATTCATTATCTTTGGAGGAGTCATTATCTTGTTTTGAATCTACAGAAAAGGGGACAGGAAAGGACCCAGCAAGCTGGGGTCCTTGACACAATTTTCCCCATGAACATCCTTCTAGAGTCTTTCTCTCTCTCAGAAACCGCTCCCCACCCCCCAACACACACACACACACACACACACACACACACACAAGCAGAGTTCAATTCAGTTCAGTCGCTCAGTCGTGTCCAACTCTTTGCGACCCCATGAATCGCAGCACACCAGGCCTCCCTGTCCATCACCAACTCCCGGAGTTCACTCAAACTCATGTTCATCGAGTCAGTAATGCCATCCAGCCATCTCATCCTCTGTCGTCCCCTTCTCCTCCTGCCCCCAATCCCTGCCAGCATGAGAGTCTTTTCCAACGAGTCAACTCTTTGCATGAGGTGGCCAAAGTATTGGCGTTTCAGCTTTAGCATCAGTCCTTCCAATGAACACCCAGGACTGATCTCCTTCAGAATGGACTGGTTGGATCTCCTTGCAGTCCAAGGGACTCAAGCATGTGACAAAGACTGGAGATGTTTTAAACAGAAGGAAATCTATTTGGTAGGAGTGTGAAGAATGTGTTGAATGGCCCAAGACTAAAAGCAGTGAGATGACTTAGGAGACCATTATAGTTCATGCAAGAGATGCTAATGGCCTGAGCTGAGGCAGGAACAGAGGCTCTTGGACAGAGGAAGCTGGTGGGCTGCAGCCCATAGGGTTGCAAAGATCCAGACATGACTGAGTGATTGAGCAACATTGCCCCATCAATGCCACTACCCCCATCCCCTGTTTATTTCCTTCCTCAAAAAGCTAAACTTCTGACAAGAGTTTACCATTTCTGTCTCTAATTCCTCGTGTTGCTTCTGCTTTTTCCATTTGACAGATCTTGATCTCTCAGGAATCTTCAGGCTATCTAATCAGAGGCCTTTTCTCATAGTAGTCTTTTGTAGATAATGCCAGGAAGCAACAGCAGGGAAAGTGAGAAAGAAAAAGGAACAGAGGCAACAAATGGTATCCTATCAAGTCAGTTATCACTGTGATTAGAACTTAATGCTGCACAGGAACTCTGGGAGTCAGGGCAGAATATGGGCTCAGAATTATCCTAAGGGGTGTGGAATCTGGGGTATTTATACACCAACTCTAGTTAGTGATTGACTAAGGGCTGTTGCGCTGCAGCAAGGATAGGAAAGCACTACTTTCCTAGCACTTTCTTTTCTTTTTTTTAAAAAAAGTACTTATTTTTAATTGGAGGGTAATTGTTTTACAATATAGTGTTGGTTTCTGCCATATATCAACATGAATCAGCCATAGGTAAACATATGTCCTCTCCTTCTTGAACCTCCCCCTCATCCCCTACCCCATCCAACTCCTCTAGGTTGTCACAGAGCACTGGGTTTGAGCTCCCTGAATTATACAGCAAATTCCCACTTGCTGTCTATTTTACCTATGGTGATGTATGTTTCCATGCTCCTCTCTCAATTCGTCCCACCCTCTCCTTCCCCCACTGTGTCCACAAGTCTTTCTCTATGTCTGTCTCTCCATTGCTGCCCTGAAAATAGGTTAATCAGTACCATCTTCCTAGATTCCACATATGTGCATTAATATGCTATATTTGTTTTTCTCTTTCTGACTTATTTCACTCTGTATAATAGGCTCTAGGTTCATCCACTTCACTAGAACTGACTCAAATACTTTCTTTTTATGGCTGAGTAATATTCCTTCATATATATATACCACAATTTCTTTATCTATCAATGGGCATCTAGGTTGCTTCCATGTCTTAGCTATTGTAAAGAGTGCTGCAGTGAATCCTGCAGTGGGATACACGTGTCATTTTCAGTTATGATTTCTCAGGGAATATGCACAGTGGTGGGATTGTTGGGTCATGTGGTAGCTTTATTCCTAGATTTTTAAGGACTCTCCATAGTGTTCAGTATGGAGATCAGTTTACAGTCCCACCAACAGTGCAAGAGGGTTCCCTTTTCTCCATACCCTTGCCAGAATCTCTTGTTTGTAGATTTTTTGATGATGGCCATTCTGACTGGTGTAAGGTGATACCTCATTGTAGTTTTTATTTGTATAGTTTTTTATTTGTTTTTTTATTTGTATAGTTTTTTATTTTTTTTATTTGTATAGTTTTTATTTTTATAGTTTTTTCTCTAATAATGAGTGGTGTTGAAGCATTTTTTTTCTTGCATTTCTGTCCTGGCACCCTAAGCATCTTAGTCCTGTCTCCTCAAATAGCTGGTTTTCTTTCTTCTACCTCTTAAACAGAGCACGCTGCAAGGTGGAACTCCAGTCTTCAGTCCTCTGTTCTTTCTTCCTTTACACACTTACTTGATTGTTTTTCTATCCTCATTAACCTAACTCTTGCTTCTATGCAGATTACTCCCAGTGTGTTGAATGTAATTATGTTCAATGGCTTTGCTGTTGAGATCAAGATTTATTTAAAGGTCTTCAGGAAAAAATGACTTTGAATATCTTTTATAACTTAACAGACTGAAAAATCTATAAAAGTCTGCTGGGAGTCATTCAGGAATTACACTTCCCACTGACAGTGTGAGAAGCAGATTCAATATATGACTCAGCTTGCAATCAATGGAGCATTATGCTTCAAGGAAATCGGAAAGTTTCACACCAATTTAGAATTTGTCACTAAGTCTAGTCTGACTCTTTGTCCACAGCTCCTACTGTCAAGGTCTGAGCTCCTGGGATCTTTGCCTATTTCCTGGGCAGAACCATAATTAACAATTTTTGCTATCAAGAAAAGCAGCATGATGCATGTCCTCAAATTAAGCTAGCGTATGTGTGTCTGTGCGTGGGTGAGAGAGAGAGAGAGAAAGGGTGGTAGCAGTGAATAATGAAAGGTTGGGTGGCAGAGGTGAAGTCTGAGGGAAAAATAAAGGGATGGCTGGCAGGCAGGTCCTTAGCTCTGGCTCCATCCATCCCACTGGTTGCTCAGGATGTAGTGGAGAGGGGAATGAGTTTTAGACTTTTAAACAGGACTTAGTCTTCTACTATCATGATTTATAATTTTCTTTTGTCCTCAGTCTTTGACCTATATTTAAGAGTAGAGCACTGAAGGGAATCCCCTGGTGGTCCAATGCTTGAGACTCTGCACTTTCACTGCTGCAACCTGGGTTCAAGCCCTAGTTGGGGAGCTGAGATCCTGCAAGCCCTGTGACATGACTGAAAAAGGAAAAGAGTCAAGTGCTGAAAATCTGGCTGGAAGTGCTGAGCACATGGCAGGGGCTTTGTTCAAGAAGCCCCAGGAATTCTAATTCTTGATTGATTGATCAATTATCAAAGTATATTTGTTGTGCAATATTGTATAAGTTACAAAAGAGTGATTCACAGTTTTTAAAGGTTATACTCCATTCATGGTTATTATAAAATATTGGCTTATGTTTCCCATGTTGTACAATATATCCTTGCAGCTTTTTTTCTAAACAATAGTTTGAATCTCTTATTCCCCTACCCCTGTGTTTCCTCTCCCCCTCCCCCTCTCCCCAGTGGTAACTGCTAGTTTGTTCTCTACACTTGTCAATCTGCTTCTTTTTGTTATATTCATTAGTTTGCTCTGTTATTTAGATTCTACACACAAGTGATATCATATGATATTTCTCTACGTGACTTATTTCACTTAGCATAATTCCCTCCAGGTCCATTCATGTTGCTGCAAATGGAAAAACCCCATTCTTTTTTACGGTTGAGTAGTATTCCACATCTTCTTTATCCATTCATCTGTTGATGGACATTTAGGTTGCCTCCATATCTTGACTATTATAAACAACGCTGCTATGAACACTGGGGTGCATGTATCTTTTTAAATTAGCGCTTTTGGTTTTTGGATGTGTACTCAGGAGTAGAATTGCTGGCTCATATGGCAATTCTGTTGGTGGGAATGTAAATTCACGCAGTCACTGTGAAAAACAGTATGGAGGTTTTTCACAGTGGCTGCACCAATTTACATTCCCACCAACAGTGTACAATAGCGTTCCCTTTTCTCAAGATCCTTGCCAACATTTGTTATTTGTGTTCTTTTTGATGATAGCCATTGTGACAGGTGTGAAGTGACATCTCGTTGTGGTTTTGATTTGCATTTTCCTGACACCTAGTGATATTGAACATCTTTTCATGTGCTCGCTGGCCATCTGCATTTCCTTTTTGAAAAAAATGTCTATTTAGTTCTTCTAACCACTTTTAAAATTGGGTTGTTTGTTTTTTTTGATTTTGAGGTGTATGAGCTGTTTGTACATGATGGATATTAACTCTTTACTAGTCATATCATTTGCAAATATTTTCTCCCATTCAGTAGGCTATCTTTTTATTTGTCAGGGGTTTCCTTTGATGTGCAAAAGCTTTTAAGTTTAATTAGGTCCCATTTGTCTATTTTTGCTTTTAGTTCCTTTGCTTTAGGAGATGAATCAAAAAAATATTGCTATGATTTACCTCAAAGAGTGTTCTGCCTATGTTTTTCTCCAGGATTTCTATGGTTTCTGGTCTTACATTTAGGTCTTTAACCTGTTTTGAGTTTATTTTTGTATGTGGTGTTAGAGAGTGTTCTAATTGAGTTTTTAAACATGGGGCTGTCCAGTTTTCCCATCACCACTTATGAAGAGGTTGTCTTTTCTCTATTGTATATTCTTGCTTCCTTTGTCATAGAGATTAATTGGCCATAAGTGCACGATTTACTTCTGGGATATCTGTTCTGCTCTATTGATCTGTCTCTGCTTTTGTGCCGGTATCATACTGTCTTGATAACTGTATCTTTGTAGCATAGTTTGAAGACAAGGAGCATGGTGCCTCTAGCTCTGTTTTTCTTTTGCAAGATTGTTTTGGCTATATGAGGTCTTTTGTGTTTCCATGTACATTTTTAAACTATTTTATTCTACTTTTGTAAAAAATGTCATTGGTATTTTGATAGGGATTGCATTGAATCTGTAGATTGCCTTGCACAGTGTGGTCATTTTAATATTAATCCTTCCAATCCAAGAACATGGAGTATCCTTCTGTTTGTGTCATTTTCGAGTTTTTATATATTCTATCAAAATGTTTTTCATTTTTATTTTCCTTCTAGAAGCTTGAAGATGTTATGCTTGTCCCTGTGTGTGTGTCTGTGTGTGCTCAGTATTGTCAGACTCTTTGTGACCCCGTGGACTATAGCCTGCCTCTTCTGTCCATGGGACTTCCAGGCAAGAATACTGGAGTGGGTTGCCACTTCCTTCTCCAAGGCATCTTCCCAACCAAGGGATAAAACCTGCATCTCTTGCATCTCCTGCTTTGGCAGGCAGATTCTTTACTAACTGTGCCACATGGGAACCCCCAAGGGTTATGAAATTTCACTAAGATCTGCCTTCATGTGGGCCTATTTTAGAGAGAGTGTTGGGTACTATATAGGCTCTTTCAATTTGCAAACTCTAGGATATTATCCTGAATCATTTCAAGGATTATTTCCTCACCTCTGTTTTCTCTGTTCTATTTTTCTGGACTCTTTATTTGGAAGTTGTACTTCCAGAATCGGTCTTCGCATTGTCTTACGTTTTCTATCCAATATTCCATCCTCTTGTCCTTTTGTTTCACATCATGGGGCACTATTCTCTTCTATCTCTTTACTAACTTGAGAAAAAGGCTTTCAGGATTTCTGTGGTGGCACAGTGGATAAGACTCCACCTGCCAATGCATGGTGCATGGGTTTGATCCCTGGTCCAGAAAGATCCCACAAGCCTCAGAGGAACTGAACCTGTGTGCCATAATTACTGATCCTGAGTTCTAGAGCCTGTGCTCTACGACAGGAGAAGCCACCTCAATAACAAGCCCGCACACCTAGAGAGTAGCCCCGGATCGCCACAGCTAGAGAAAACCCTGGAACAGCAATGAAGACCCAGCACAACCAAACATAAATAAACAATAATTAAAAATTTTTTATTACTATGTTTTAAATTTTCAAAGGCTCCCTTTGTGTTCTATGAGTATTCCTTTTTATAAATATACTTTCTTTCTTTCTTTGCTGTAATATTGTGCTCTCTGAGAATTTGGGTTATTCAAAAAAAATTTTTTTCCTCCCTAGATAGACTCTGTTTCCTCAAAATTATCTCTGTTTCTTCTGGTCTCTCTGAGGCTTTCCTCAGATGTGTGGTGACCTCTGCTCATATTTAAGGATAGGGCATAAAAAGCTGATTGGATGCTCTCAGAGCACAGATTGTGGCTTGTCAGTTGTTTATTTCACTGTACAGAGGTATAGCATGGCCAATGGCTAGCAAATCCTTATGTCAGAATTTTGAAGTCTCTCTCTTGAGCATCAGAATATGCAGAGAAGGCTCTTCTAGGCTCTTGGATGGTACAAGCCTGGCTGCCATTATTCTGGGAGTTAAAATGTAGAAGAGGCCCAGTGGTTTTAACATTCAGTATGTTTGTCCTTTTCATTATAGGGGACTGGAATGTAAAAGTAGGAAGTCTAGAAACACCTGGAGTAACAGGCAAATTTGGCCTTGGAATGCAGAATGAAGCAGGGCAAAGATTAATAGAGTTTTGCCAAGAAAATGCACTCGTCATAGCAAACACCCTCTTCCAACAACACAAGAGAAGACTCTACACATGGACATCAGCAGATGGTCAACACTGAAATCAGATTGATTATATTCTTTGCAGCCAAAGATGGAGAAGCTCTATACAGTCAACAAAAACAAGACCAGGAGCTGACTATGGCTCAGATCATCAACTCCTTATTACCAAATTCAGATTCAAATTGAAGAAAGCAGGGAAAACTGCTAGACCATTCAGGTATGACCTAAATCAAATCTCTTATGATTATACAGTAGAAGTGATAAATAGACTTAAGGGCCTAGATCTGATAGAGTGCCTGATGAACTATGGACTGAGGTTCATGACATTGTATAGGAGACAGGGATCAAGACCATCCCCATGGAAAAGAAATGCAAAAAAGAAAAATGGCTGTCTGGGGAGGCATTACGAATAGCTGTGAAAAGAAGAGAAGCAAAAAGCAAGGGAGAAAAAGAAAGATATAAGCATCTGAATGCAGAGTTCCAGAGAACAGCAAGAAGAGATAAGAAAGCCTTCTTCAGCGATCAATGCAAAGAAATAGAGGAAAACAACAGAATGAGAAAGACTAGAGATCTCTTCAAGAAAATTAGAGATACCAAGGGAACATTTCATGCAAAGATGGGCTCGGTAAAGGACAGAAATGGTATGGACCTAACAGAAGCAGAAGATATTAAGAAGAGGTGGCAAGAATACACGGAAGAAATGTACAAAAAAGATCTTCACGACCCAGATAATCATGATGGTGTGATCACTAATCTAGAGCCAGACATCCTGGAATGTGAAGTCAAGTGGGCCTTGGAAAGCATCTCTACAAACAAAGCTAGTGGAGGTGATGGAATTCCAGTTGAGCTGTTTCAAATCCTGGAAGATGATGGTGTGAAAGTACTGCACTCAATATGCCAGCACATTTGGAAAACTCAGGAGTGGCCACAGGACTGGAAAAGGTCAGTTTTCATTCCAATCCCAAAGAAAGGCAATGCCAAAGAATGCTCAAACTACCACACTATTGCACTCATCTCACACGTTAGTAAAGTAATTCTCAAAATTCTCCAAGCCAGGCTTCAGCAATACGTGAACTGTGAACTTCCTGATGTTCAAGCTGGTTTTAGAAAAGGCAGAGGAACCAGAGATCAAATTGCCAACATCCACTGGATCATGGAAAAAGCAAGAGAGTTCCAGAAAAACATCTATTTCTGCTTTATTGACTATGCCAAAGCCTTTGACTGTGTGGATCACAATAAACTGTGGAAAATTCTTCAAGAGATGGGAATACCAGAGCATCTGACCTGCCTCTTGGGAAATCTGTATGCAGGTCAGGAAGCAGCAGTTAGAACTGGACATGCAACAACAGACTGGTTCCAAATAGGAAAAGGAGTATGTCAAGGCTGTATATTGTCACAATGCTTATTTAACTTCTTTGCAGAGTACATCATGAGAAATGCTGGGCTTGAAGAAGCACAAGCTGGAATCGAGATTGCCGGGAGAAATATCAATAACCTCAGATATGCAGATGACACCACCCTGATGGCAGAAAGTGAAGAGGAACTAAAAAGCCTCTTGATGAAAGTGAAAGTGGAGAGTGAAAAAGTTGGCCTAAAGCTCAACATTCAGAAAACGAAGATCATGGCATCCAGTCCCATCACTTCATGGGAACTAGAAGGGGAAACAGTAGAAACAGTGTCAGACTTTATTTTTCTGGGAATCCAAAATCACTGCAGATGGTGACTGTAGCCATGAAATTAAAAGACACTTACTCCTTGGAAGAAAAGCTATGACCAACCTAGACAGCATATTAAAAAGCAGAGACATTACTTTGCTGACTAAGGTCTGTCTAGTCAAGGCTATGGTTTTTCCAGTGGTCATGTATGGATGTGAGAGTTGGACTGTGAAGAAGCCTGAGAGCCGAAGAATTGATGCTTTTGAACTGTGGTGTTGGAGAAGACTCTTGAGAGTCCCTTGGACTGCAAGGAGATCCAACCAGTCCATTCTGAAGGAGATCAGCCCTGGGATTTCTTTGGAAGAAATGATGCTAAAGCTGAAACTCCAGTACTTTGCCCACTTCATGCGAAGAGTTGACTCATTGGAAAAGACTCTGATGCTGGGAGGGATTGAGGGCAGGAGAAGAGGACAACAGAGGATGAGATGGCTGGATGGCATCACTGACTCGATGGACATGAATCTGAGTGAACTCCGGGAGTTGGTGATGGACAGGGAGGCCTGGCGTGCTGTGATTCATGGGGTCGCAAAGAGTCGGACATGACTGAGTGACTGAACTGAACTGAACTGATGTGAACATTCACACCCTCCTGCTTTCCACGTGGCTCTCCCTACCCTCAGTTAGGCCTGATGTCCTCCAGTTCAAGGACCCTCAGATTTCCCTTCTCCCGAGAGCGTTCCTCTTTGCTCTCTGAGGGAAGGCCTCTAGTCTCCTACTATGGTGGGGAAGAGGTGGTTTCCTTGCTGTGTGAATTGGGAGAGGAATCTGGGGAACTGACAACTTCTTAAAAGAACTTTCAATCAACCCATTTTATCTCCATCCCTTACTTTAGCCCCACTTTACTGATACCTAGTGCTGCCAGTTCATGAGCTTTGGGGTTTTGCAGTGTAAATTGGGCTGCTTCTTGTTTTCCACCATCACTGATTTAAGATTCTGTTTACTAGAGTCTTTGAAACCAGCTACTGGTTGTTTAGGCATTTTCTAACTGTCTGAATTCAGATAAAATTCAGTTGTTGTGTCCTCATCTTTTATCTTGGTCTTTGTAGATACATATCTTAAAAAATAAAATAAATGAATTGAAAGAGACACGTGTACCCCAATGTTCATTGCAGCACTGTTTACAATAGCCAGGACATGGAAGCAACCTTGATGTCCATCAGCAGACGAATGGATAAGAAAGCTGTGGTTCATATACGCGATGGAGTATTACTCAGCCATTAAAAAGAATACATTTGAGTCAGTTCTAATGAGGTGGATGATACTGGAGCTGATTATACAGAGTGAAGTAAGCCAGAAAGAAAAACACTAATACAGTATACTAATGCATATATATGGAATTTAGAACGATGGTAACGATAACCCTGTATGCAAGACAGCAAAAGAGACACAGATGTATAGAACAGACTTTTGGACTCTGTGGGAGAGGGAGAGGGTGGGGTGATTTGGGAGAATGGCATTGAAACATGTATACTATCATGTAAGAAATAAATCGCCAGTCTAGGTTCGATACAGGATACAGGATGCTTGGGGCTGGTGCACTGGGATGACCCAGAGAGATGATATGGGGAGGGTGGTGGGAGTGGGGTTTAGGATTGGGAACTCATGTACACCTGTGGTGGATTCATGTCAATGTATGGCAAAACCAATACAGTATTGTAAAGTAAAAGAAAAAAAAATAATAAATAAATTAAATGGGGGAAAATAGATGTTCCATCATCCTCTCTGAGGGATCAAGAGGAAAATAATAATAATAAATAAATAAATCTTTCCTGAACTTCCCTGGTGGTCCAGTGGTTAAGTATTTGCCAGCCAAAGCAGGGGACACAGGTTCAATACCTGGTTCGCTCCCTAGTCCGGGAGGATTCCACATGCTGCAGGATACATGTTTGAGCACCACGACTCCTGACTCCATGCACCTAGAGGCCATACTGAGCAACAAGAAAAGTAACAGCAATGAGGAGCCTGAACACTGCATCTAGAGAGTAGCCCACTCACTACAACTAGACAAAGCCTGTAAGCAGCAATGATGACCCAGCACAGCCAAAAATAAATAAAACCAAAACACACAAAACAGAAAAACTCTTTCCTACTTGTTTTAGTGAGAGTTTTAAGAGGGAGTAGAAGTGAAGAAGCACAAGCTGGAATCAAGATTGCCGGGAGAAATATCAATAACCTCAGATATGCAGATGACACCACCCTATGGCAGAAAGTGAAGAGGAACTAAACAGCCTCTTGATGAAAGTGAAAGAGGAGAGTGAAAAACTTGGCTTAAAGCTCAACATTCAGAAAACGAAGATCATGGCATCTGGTCCCATCACTTCATGGGAAATGGGTGGGGAAACAGTGGAAACAGTGGCAGACTTTATTTCTGGGGCTCCAAAATCACTGCAGATGGTAACTGCAGCCATGAAATTAAAAGACGCTTACCCCTTGGAAGGAAAATTATGACCAACCTAGACAGCATATTCAAAAGCAGAGACATTACTTTGCCAACAAAGGTCCGTCTAGTCAAGGCTATAGTTTTTCCTGTGGTCATGTATGGATGTGAGAGTTGGACTGTGAAGAAGCCTGAGAGCCGAAGAATTGATGCTTTTGTAGTGTGGTGTTGGAGAAGACTCTTGAGAGTCCCTTGGACTGCAAGGAGATCCAACCAGTCCATCCTAAAGATCAGTCCTGGGTGTTCTTTGGAAGGACTGATGCTAAAGCTGAAACTCCAATACTTTGGCCACCTCATGCAAAGAGTTGACTCATTGGAAAAGACTCTGATGCTGGGAGGGATTGGGGGCAGGAGGAGAAGAGGACGACAGAGGATGAGACGGCTGGATGGCATCACTGACTCGATGGACATGAGTTTGAGTGAACTCCGGGAGTTGGTGATGGACAGGGAGGCCTGGCGTGCTGCAATTCATGGGGTGCAAAGAGTCAGACACAACTGAGTGACTGAACTGAACTGAACTGAACTGAGAGGTTACTTCAAGCTTTCCAATTGTCATCCTAATTTAGGTGTCATGGGACAATACCTTGGATGTTTCCCCCCCTAGTTAGGGCCCTCCTCTAGGAAATAGAGGTGGCGGGAGAGAGCACTGGGTCCCTGGAGGAGCTTCAGAAGAAGGAAATCCTATGTATCTAGAATACTCAACCTCTCCCCAGGCCAAAGGGCATGGGGAGTTAAATGCACACAGAGGCTCTGAGGCTCACTAGAGACTCAGGAGGGTCAGGACCTGCACAGGAGCTTTTCCTCCACCATCTTCATCACCTTGCAGTACCCTGTCTACTCCCCACCTCTTCCTTAATCCCTTCAGCCTGAATGAGTGTTACTTAGTATCTTTCCTGTTGTAGAAAAAATAAGAACTCTTTATTGGTAACTTCTCATCTGTGACCTGTTAAAAACAAAATCAATTTCTTTGAACATTTTAGAATGCTGCAGGTGAAGAGAGCTTAGAGAACATCAAATTTAATCGTGCTCTTTAGAGCTAAGGAACTGGTAGGTCCAGAGGGGTTAATTGATTTGCTCAAGGTCACACAGTTGCAAGGCAGCAGAGCTAACAATAGAACTCGGGCCATCCTCCCCCGACCAGTCAGGAGCTCGTGCCCAACGCCACCTGCCGTGTGGGCAGACTGCCAATCTGCGTGTCCACATCTCCTTAAAAATCTTTAAAGTGTTTCATAAACTACCTCACAGCTGAAGCAAAGTTTGCTCTAATTTTTTATCACATTGGTTATTATTACATATGGTATTGAATACCCTGTGTGAGCAGTTATATCTCCAGTTCTAAAGTGAAAAAGTCTTTGAGGATTAATGGAGCGAGAAGAGAGAGGTTATTTTGCATATAGAAAATTTGGTGACAGGCTGGTTATTGTTTTTTCACCTGTGTTTAGAGAGGCCTCAGAGGGGAGGAAAAGTGAAATGGCAGAGGGCAAAGGCAGGAAGCCCGGGGTGAGTCCCCTCCACCCCCACTGCCGTTGGTCTTGGGTCCTGGTGACCCTCTCCCAACAGACCGCTTCTTTTTCTTTGTATTTTCACAGTCAAATTGAAGCAGAAAGACCCATATATTGCAGATATTATTAATATTATACATAATAATAAGCAATATGATAAAAATTAGAGCAAACTCTGTTCAGTCGTAGGTGATTCATGAACCATTTTAATGATTTTTTAAGGAGATGTGGACATGTAGACTAGCAGCTTGCCTACATAGCCAGGGGTATCGGGCAAAGGCTCCTGTTTCTCATAAAGCCCCAAGGGTTCAAACAAAGTCCTCTCTGTCCTAGGGCAAGGACAGAGACTGAAGACAGAAGTGGGCTAGGACGCCTAGGAAATAGGTGAATTTTGTGTATCAAATGCAGGCACTAGGATATTATTTCGGAGAAGGCAATGGCACCCCACTCCAGTACTCTTGCCTAGAAAATCCCATGGACGGAGGAGCCTGGTAGGCTGCAGTCCATGAGGTCGCTAAGTCGGACACAACTGAGCAACTTCACTTTCACTTTTCACTTTCATGCATTGGAGAAGGAAATGGCAACCCACTCCAGTGTTCTTGCCTGGAGAGTCCCAGGGACGGAGGAGCCTGGTGGGCTGCCGTCCACGGGGTCGCACAGAGTTGGACACGACTGAAGCTACTTAGCAGCAGCAGCAGCAGCAGGATATTATTTTAAAGGAAATTTCCCCAAGCAAGAAGCAGGAGACAAAAAGGATCTGTACTATGAGGAAGAGTTGTAAAGATTAGGTTGTTTCTGTTTTACAATTTTTTTTTTTTTTTAGTTTGACAAATGCTTGTTGAGCAGTAAGTCAAATCAAATCTGGTAGACACTGGAGGTGGCCCAGATCACTGTCATTGTTCACCCAACACATGTTTCCCTTTTTCCTAGTTAATGATATCTACTGCTCATTCCCATGATCCATGGGCTTCAGGGGAACTTGATACCCATTTTCTGCTTTAGGGATGCAATATTTCACATGGGATGTGGTGTTTAACTTAAGCTAAAAGGTATCATCTCAATCACCACAATGATTGGATCGGGGAAGGACAAATACGACCCTGGCTAAAGCTCAAGATTTTGGTTCAAAAGTGGAAGAGGGAATGTGCTCTTCTTTCCTGCAAGTGAGCAAGAAAGCCTGTGGGTCCTGGAGACTCAGACAGTCTCCTGGAGCTTCTGGAAACCATGAGGGGAGAAACCTGACAAACACGGAACCAACAACGAACGTGTAGATTTGAGAAGCAGGGAGAAACTGAGTACCAATTCCATCATTTCAGCATTCGGTTAAAGCCTGGCCTGAAACTCTGGACTGTCCAGTTAAATGAGCAATTATATCTCTTTATTGCCTAAATCAGTCCATTTTATTTAATTTTAAAAAACACACAGAGGAGGAGTCAAGATGGCTGAATAGGAGGACCCAGAACTCCTTTCTCCTCACAGCTACATCAAGAGTCCAGTTCAATTCACTCAGTCGTGTCTGACTCTTTGTGACCCCATGGGCTGCAGCACACCAGCCTTCCCTGTCATCACCAATTCCTGGAGCTTGCTTTAACTCAGGTGCACCGAGTCAGCGATGCCATCCAGCCATCTCATCCTCTGTCATCCCCTTCTCCTCCTGCCTTCAGTCTTTCCCAGCATCATAGTCTTTTCTAGTGAGTCCGTTCTTCCCATCAGGTGGCCAAAGTATTGGAGTTTCAGCTTCAGCATCAGTCCTTCCAATGAATATTCAGGATTGATTTCCTTTAGGATTAACTTGTTTGATCTCCTTGCAGTCCAAGGGAATCTCAAGAGTCTTCTCCAACACCACAGTAAAAAGCACCAATTCTTCAGTGGTCCATTCTTTATGGTTCAATTTTCACATCCATGTATGTCTACTGGAAAAACCATAGCTTTCAGCAAAGTAATGTCTCTGCTTTTTAATATGCTCTCTCGGTTTGTCATAGCTTTCTTTCAAGGACTCCACACATGGACATCAGCAGATGGTCATTATCAAAATCAGATTGATTATATTATTTGCAGCCGAAGATGGAGAAGCCCTATACAGTCAGCAAAAATAAGACCAGGCGCTGACTGTGACTCAGATCATGAACTCCTTATTGCTAAATTCAGACTTAAATTGAAGAAAGTAGGGAAAACCACTAGACCATTCACGTATGACCTGGATGAAATCCCTTATGATTATACAGTGGAAGTGACAAATAGATTCAAGGGGTTAGATCTGATAGATAGAGTGCCTGAAGAACTACGGGTGGAGGTTCGTAACATTGTACAGGAGGCAGTGATCAAGACCATCCCCAAGAAAAAGAAATGCAAAAAAGGCTAAATGGTTGTCCGAGGAGGCCTTACAAATAGCTGAGAAAAGAAGAGAAGCTAAGGCAAAGGAGAAAAGGAAAGCTATTCCCATCTGAATGCACAGTTGCAAAGAATAACAAGGAAAGATATGAAACCCTTCCTCAGTGATCAGTGCAAAGAAATAGAGGAAAATAATAGAATGGGGAAGACTAGAGATCTCTTCAAGAAAATTAGAGATACCAAGGGAACATTTCTTGCAAAGATGGGCACAATAAAGGACAGAAATGGTATGGACCTAACAGAAGCAGAAGATATCAAGAAGAGGTGGCAAGAATACACAGAAGAACTATAAAAAAAAGATCTTTCTTCATGACCCAGATAACCATGATGGTGTTATCACTCACCTAGAGCCAGACATCTTGGAATACAAAGTCAAGTGGGCCTTAGGAAGCATCACTACAAACAAAGCTAATAGAGGTGATGGAATTCCAGTTGAGCTGTTTCAAATCCTAAAAGATGATGCTGTGAAAGTGATGCACTCAATATGCCAGCAAATTTGGAAAATCCAGAAGTGGCCATAGGACTGGAAAAGGTCAGTTTTCATTCCAGTCCCAAGGAAAAGCAATGTCAGAGAATGTTCAGACTACCGCATATCAAGAGTACATCAACAAATGGAACAGTTCTCCCAGAGCACCTGCTGAGCATTAGTGGAAGGCTTCAGGCCCCTAAAAGGACAAGAAAAATCTCTTCACAACTAGATAGGAAAAGGAAAAAAGGAAAGCAGGAATCAAAAAATGGACCCCCAACTCTGGCAGGAAGCTGAAAGTGAGAAGAGATTTTCCCAATCAGGAAAACTCCCTCATGGTGGGGAAATCAGCTGAGACAGAAAGGGATGTTTGGGGGATTGAAGGAGAACATAGTGGATGGTCTGTGGAAGGCAGGACAGGGTAAGAACTGTGCACATGAGGCATGCCACAGCCCTGCCCACCCTGGCCTGAGTAGTGTGTCTCATTGCAGCGGGGCTGCGTGCTGGAAAGTGGGGGTCTGGAGTGCAGACTCAGGGAGGAGACAGCTGTTGGCTGTGAAAAGATAGCCTGAAACTCCAGTACTTTGGCCACCTCATGCGAAGAGTTGACTCACTGGAAAAGACTCTGATGCTGGGAGGGATTGGGGGCAGGAGGAGAAGGGGACGACAGAGGATGAGATGGTTGGATGGCATCTCACCAACTCGATGGACGTGAGTTTGAGTGAACTCCGGGAGTTGGTGATGGACAGGGAGGCCTGGCGTGCTGCAATTCATGGGGTCGCAAAGAGTCGGACACGACTGAGTGACTGAACTGAACTGAACTGACCTGAACTGAAGGGACAGGAGTAAAATAATATACAATGTGTTCTTCTCTTTTGCATTTCCATGTATATGACCTCTCTAGTCCTTCAAAGTTAGCTACTAACCATGAGAGTGGGGATGATTAGGACTCCTGAAAGAGGAATTTAATGAGAAAAAAAAATAGAGTCAAAGTTCAGTTTGCTACTTGAGTGCAGAAAGGAGAAGAAAGTGAGAGTAAGAGTAAAAAGGTAGACTCTTGTACTGTGACCTTAGTCTTCCAAGCAGAAATTCCAAGGCTGTGGGGAAGCCAAGAGTGGAAAGAGCTTCAATTCCACTCCTGATGTGAATGATGGAGGAGGAAGCCTCACAGGTGGCTTTGCACCAACACAGGATGGCAAAGCAGAGGGAAAGTGAGTGTGCGCCAAGGCAGAAAAGTGGGGCTGAGGTGACACCCCTGACTCTTCTCATACTCTTGTAGAGTGTGGAAGGGATCCAGAGGCTCCTGCCTGCACTGTGAGGGATATGGAAAGTAACTGATGATGCAAGTTTGTCTGACCAGAAGGTCACCATGGTGGCAGCAAAGTGACCTTGTGGCCGAAAGATGTTTGCAGATTTCTTAGGCTAGAAATCCTCTGGAAGTCACAGCCAGACATCAAGGGGATCCGTAGTGCCAGTAGGAAGCAATCAAGACCAGAGATGACTTCCCTGCTGCATCTCCTTGACTCTCCCTACTGATGAGTCCTCACGTGATTTTTAATTTTTTATTTGTTCACATCTTATCCTCTACAGGTTCTATGACTTGGGATTATGGATGTCTTTGACAGAGTGCTTATGTATTTGCATTTTGTAACTTAATTTTTAAAAAATTATGGCAAATATTCATAACGCGCCATTTTAACTATTTTAACTATTTTAGCTATTTTAAAGTGTACGTATCTATTCCTGGTCAGGGAACTAAGATCCTACGTGCCATGGAGCAATTAGGCCTGTGCGCCACAACTGCTGAGCCCACGTGCTTTGGAGCCCACGCCACAACTAGAGAAAAGCCTGAGTGCCACAGTGAAAGATCCCACATGCTGCAATTAAGACTCATTGCAGCAAAATAAAATAAGTTAAAAATTAAAAAAATAAAGTGTATGATTCTACGTTGGCAGACATTCTCTGATATAAATTGTACCAATGTTTTCTTAGGTCAGTCTCCCAAAGCATTAGAAATAAAAATGAAAATAAACAAATGGGACCTAATCAAAGGTACAAGCTTCTACACAGCAAAGGAAACCATAAGAAAGAAAAATGAAAAAAGACAACATACAGAATGGGAGAAAATATTTGCAAATGATGTGACCGACAAGGGCTTGATTTCCAAAATATACAATCATACAACTCGACAACAAAGAAATAACCCAATCAAAACATGGGCAGAAGACCTAAAGAGAAATTTCCCCAAAGAAGGATTGCAGATAGCCAATAGGCACATGGAAATGTACTCATTGCTAATTATTAAAGAATTGCCAATCAAAAATACAATGAAGTACTGTCACAAGACAGGAGACCCCTTCCAGGGCCCAAGGGTGGGCTCTTTTCTAATGCTCAGAAATGACTTTTGTGAAGAGAAACACACTGACAAAGCAAGAGACTTTATTGGGAAGGGGTGCCTGGGTAGAGAGCAGCAGATTAAGAGAACACAAGAGAACTCTGCTACAAAGCTTGCAGTCTCATGTTTTATGGTGATGGGGTTTCCAGGTTGTCTCTGGCCAATCTTTCTGACTCAGAGTTCTTCCTGGTGGCACATGCATCATTCAGCAAAGATGGATTCCAGCAAGGAGAATTCTGGGAGGTTTGTAGGACGTAGGAACTGGTGCCCCTCTCTTCTTTTGACCTTTCCAGAATTCTTCTTGTTGGTGGTAGCTTGCTAATTCTGAGTTCCTTACCAGGACCTCCTGTTGTAAGACAACTTCCGTAAGAAGTTACTATCTTGCCTGGCCAGGGTGGGCCAGTCAGTGGTTTCCCTAATCGTATCACCTCATGCCAGTCAGAATGGTCATCATTAAAAAGTCTACAAAAAACAAATGCTGGAGACGGTGTGGAGAAAAAGGAACCCTCCTACACTGTTGGTGGGAATGTAAGTGGAAAACAGTATAGAGGTTCCTCAGAAAACTGATCCAGAAAATATGATCAGAAAATATGATCCAGTAATCCCACTTTTGGACATATATCCAGGCAAGCTGTAATTCCAAAAGATATATGCTCCCTTATGTTCATAGCAGCACTAGTCACAAAGGCCAAGACATGAAAACAACCTAAATGTCCACTGACAGACGAATGAATAATGAAAATGTGGTACATATATACCATGGAATATTACTCAGCCATAAAAAAGAGTGAAATTGGGTCATTTGTAGAGACATGGCTAGGCCTAGGGCTTCCCTGATAGCTTGGTTGGTAAAGAATCCACCTGCAATGCAGGAGGCCCCAGTTCAATTCCTGGGTCAGAAAGATCCCCTGGAGAAAGGATAGGCTACCCACTCCAGTATTCTGGGGCTTCCCTTGTGGCTCAGCTGGTAAACAGTCTGCCTGCAATGCGGGAGACCTGGATCGGATCCCTGGGTTGGGAAGATCCCCTGGAGAAGGGAAAGGCTACCCACTCCAATATTCTGGCCTGGAGAATTCCATAGACTGTATAGTCTATGGGGTTGCAAAGAGCTGGACACAACTGAGTGACTTTCACTTTCATGGATGGGCCTAAAGGCGGTCATACAGACTGAAGTAAGTCAGAAAGAGAAGAGCAGATATCATATATTAATGTATTTATGTGGAATCTGAAAAAAATTGATATAGACAATCTTATTCACAAAGCAGAAATAGAGACACAGACATAGAGAATAAATGTATGGATACCAAGGGGGAATTCTCCAAGCTACGCTTCAACAATACGTGAACCATGAACTTCCAGATGTTCAAGCTGGTTTTAGAAAAGGCAGAGGAACCAGAGATCAAATTGCTACATCCACTGGATCATCAAAAAAGCAAGAGAGTTCCAGAAAAACATCTATTTCTGCTTTATTGACTATGCCATAGCCTTTGATTGTGTGGATCACTGTGGAAAATTCTTCAAGAGATGGGAATGCCAGACCACCTGACCTGCCTCTTGAGAAATCTGTATGCAGGTCAGGAAGCAACAGTTAGAACTGGACATGGAACAACAGACTGGTTCCAAATAGGAAAAGGAATATGTCAAGGCTGTATATTGTCACAATGCTTATTTAACTTATATGCAGAGTACATCATGAGAAACTCTGGGCTGGAAGAAGCACAAGCTGGAATCAAGATTGCTGGGAGAAATATCAATAACCTCAGATATGCAGATGATACCACCCTTATGGCAGAAAGTGAAGAAAAGCCTCTTGATGAAAGTGAAAGAAGAGAGTTAAAGAGTTGGCTTAAAGCTCAACATTCAGAAAACAAAGATCGTGGTATCCAGTCCCATTACTTTATGGCAAATAGATGAAGAAACAGTGGAAACAGTGGCAGACTTTATTTTGGGGGCTCCTAAATCACTGCAGATGGTAACTGCAGCCATGAAATTTAAAGACGCTTACTCCTTGGAAGAAAAGTTATGACCAACCTAGACAGCATATTATAAAGCAGAGACATTACTGTGTCAACAAAAGTCCGTCTAGTCAAGGCTGTGGTTTTTCCAGTAGTCGTGTATGGATGTGAGAGTTGGACTATAAAGAAAGCTGAGGACTGAAAAATAGATGCTTTTGAATTGTGGTGTTGGAGAAGACTCCTGAGAGTCCCTTGGACTGCAAGGAGATCCAACTAGTCCATCCTAAAGGAGATCAGTCCTGAATATTCATTGGAAGGACTGATGTTGAAGCTGAAACTCCAATACTTTGGCCACCTGATGCAAAGAGCTGACTCATTTGAAAAGCCCCTGATGCTGGGAGAGATTGAAGGCTGAAGGAGAAGGGGACGAGAGGATGAGATGTTTGGATGGCATCACCAACCCAATGGACATGAGTTTCAGTAAACCCCGGGAGTTGGTGATGGACAGGGAGGCCTGGCATGCTGCAGTTCATGGGGTCGCAAAGAGTTGGATACAGCTGAGCGACTGAACTGAACCAAGGGAGAAAGGGGTGGTGGTGAAATGAATTGGGAGATTGGGATTGATAAATATACACTATTGACACTATGTATAAAATAGATAACTAATGAGATCCTACTGTATAGCACAGGGAATGCTCCACAGTGACCTAAATGCGAAGGAAAACCAAACAAGAGGAGATATATGTATGTATGTATACACGTACATACATACATATGTATAGCTGATTCATATTGCTGTGTGGTAGACACTAACACAACGTTGTAAAACAACTATATTCCAATAATTTTTTTTTAACATACAGGTACCCCTGTGTTCATAGCAGCACTATTTACAATAACCAAGTTATGGAAAAGACCTAAATGTCCATTGACAGATGGATGAAGAAAATATGGTAGATATATACAATGGAATATTTTTTATGGGTTACCCTCTTAACAGTGAACTCCAGGTCACAACACAGTAACTGTCAGTTCAGCTACACCAAGGTTTCTGAAGACAAGAGCTTCTCCACCAAAGCAGGTTGTAAATAAATTTTGAATGGAACCTAGTATCACCCTGAAGGAATTCTAACTCCACACTGTTGGGGTAGTTCACCAAAATGGCTTCAGAGTAGACTAACCTTACACAGCACATTTTTAAAAAGACACATTTATTCAGCATTATGAGCAGACTATTACATTTAGCAATTGACAACATGGGTGCAAAAGAAAAAATCTACATTAAAATCCTTTGTTGGAATGTTTTAGACTTTTCACAGAACAGAAACTAAAACAACCTGTTATACAATTAGTTACAAATACAATCCTCGAGTTTTTTTGCCCATATACATGCTGCTGCTGCTGCTGCTGCTAAGTGGCTTAAGTCATGTCCGACTCTGTGCGACCCCATAGACGGAAGCCCACCAGATTCCTCCTGTCCCTGGGATTCTCTAGGCAAGAACACTGGAGTGGGTTGCCATTTCCTTTTCCAATGCGTGAAAGTGAAAAGTGAAAGTGAATTCGCTCAGTCGTGTCCGACTCTTCGCGACCCCATGGACTGCAGCCTACCAGGCTCCTCTGTCCATGGAATTTTCCAGGCAAGAGTACTGGAGTGGGGTGCCATTGCCTTCTTCCCATACACATGAGTATTGTCTAAAACATGCTTTCTTTGTAGCAGCTAGGCCCTGCCATCATTGTGCTTGCCTGAAAGTTCACAAATCAGTTGTAACCTGTGGCCTCCCTGTCACTTCTCTGGCTCTCCTCTCCTGCTAACCTTTGTTTCCTGGCAGTAATTAAAACTTTCTGTCACGGCCATAGTAACTCGTGGTTTGGGGCTTCCCTGGTGGCTCAGACAGTAAACTGTCTGCCTACAATGTGAGAGACCCAGGTTCAATTCCTGGGTTGGGAAGATCCCCTGGAGAAGGAAATAGCAATCCACTCCAGCACTCTTGCCTGGAAAATCCCATGGACGGAGGAGCCTGATAGGCTACAGTCGATGGGGTCGCAAAGAGTCGGACTCGACTGAGCGAGAGCGACTTCACTTTCACTTTCACCACTGGGGCCAGGACTTTTGTCTCCAAAGTTTCCTCCTTTCATGGGTCCAAAATTTGAAGATCAATTGTCATAATTGCCAAGATCACTGTAGCTTCCACCACCTCCAAAATTGCTTACATCATTACCAAACCCATTATAGCCATCCCCATTGCCACCGTATCCACCACCCCCACATCTCCCACCAAAGCCACTTCGACCACTGAAGCGTCCTCCACAACCAAGGTTGTCATTTCCATCAAAACCACCTCCATGACCGCCACCAAAGTTTCCAGAACCAGGTCGATCTCTTTGGCTGGATGAAGCACTAGCCATCTCTTGCTAAGATAGGGCTTTTTTAACTTCACACTTGTAGCCATTCACAGTGTGGTGTTTTGGAATGACAATCTTGCCTATGGAGTCAGGGTCATCAAAGGTTACAAAAGCCTCTCTTTTTGCCACTGCCTCAGTCAGCTGTGATTTCAATTCCTTCAATTTTCCAATATTATTTAAAATAATCTCTTCCGTGATATTCTTCAGTGTCTTCTTTAATGCCACCAACAAAACTCTTTTTCCCAGTTAAGTGGGAAGCAGGTCTTTGACAATCTTCTCTTGAGATGGCCTACTTTGGTTCCAAAGACTCTTTCATCTACCTTGTGTGGCCTTGCGTTCATGGCTGCATCCACCTCCTCCACAGCGGCGTACCTGACAAACTGGAAGCCTCTGGAGCACTTGGGGTTTGGAGCCCTCATTCCCACAGTCTGTGAGCATTCCCTGTTGTTAAAAATGGCTCCTCAGACTCTTGTCGGTTGTTTCAAAGCTCAGTCCTCTGATAAGAGCTTCCACAGCTGTTCGGGCTCTTTGGGAGACTCAGATTTGGAAAGGGGTACACTTCAATGATGATTATTCTGTGGCATCCATGAGCAGAGAAGAAAAGCAATACATTTTTTTAAATATCAAGATTTCTGGGAATTGTCTGGTGGTCCAGCAGTGGTTAGGACTTGATGCTTTCACCGCTATGGACCAGGGTTCCATCCCTGGTGGGGAAACTAAGGTCCATCAAGCCTTGTGGTAAAACTGAAAATAAATCAAGATTTCTACCTCATATTAAAAAAAATAGAGGGTCTTTCAGCACTGGATTTGGATTTCCTTAAGGTCTCTGAAGCGGAATGAACAAATACTCTCCGTATACAGCATTCTCTTCAGACACGATCTCCACAGGTTTTTTTTCCACATGTTTTACTTGTGGAGAGGGATGTACATTTGGGCCCCTGTAATCATAAAAGTAAATATTAATTTAGTGCTTATTGAGTGCCCAACATTGTCCTCCTCAACACTTTACATGTATTAATTAATTTAATCCTGATAACACCCCTGTGTAGTAGATTATCAGTGGCCCTTTTTCTGATAAGGAATCTGAAGCACAGAGCTAGTAAATGGTGTAGCCAGCAAATGCGGTGAAGTGAAAATTGCTCAGTTGTGTCTGACTCTTTGTGACCACACGGGCTATACAGTCAATGGAATTCTCTAGGCCAGAGTACTGGAGTGGGTAGCTTTTCCCTTCTCCAGAGGATCTTCCCAACCCAGGGATTGAACCCAGGTCTCCCGCATCGCAGGTTGATTCTTTACCAGATGAGCCACAGGCAAATGTGGTAATAGGGTACTAAATGATAACAAAGAAAGAATTGATTGAGGGGAAAACAGACAGCTCTGCATATTGTTGGTGCCCTTTGTTTTGTACACAATTTGAAGGTTAACGCAAGTGCTTGATCTTTGAGACAGCAAGTTGTTGCACATATTTCAAGGTTTGTGGTGGTGTGCCAGGTATTTGGGGCTTTCCTGGTGGCTCAGTTGGTAAAGATTCTGCCTGCAATGCAGGAGACCTGGGTTGGATCCCTGGTTCAGGAAGATCCCCTGGAGAAGGAAATGGCAACCCATTTCAGTGTTCTTACCTGGAGAATTCCCGTACAGAGGAGCATTTGAGTTATGAAAATCTGAGTGTTCCTGAAATGGGTTGTTACTGTGTGCCGCCCTGTGTGGATATGCAAACCAATTCTTAGCTGTTTAGCCCAGAATGCTACAAGTATTGGGCTTTGTGTCTAATCCCAAGAGTGAAGTTGTGGTGGCATTGATGGGGGAAACATGTATTTTCACAATGATAATTAGGAACTCTAGCTACTTCTTCAGGCTTTTAGGAATTTGAACCATTTCCCGGGATCAGAAAAGAGGCTGTATGTATATGGAAACTCAGAACAAAAATATATTTTAAAAATCTTTTCTGGCACCTCTTTCTGTAGGAACAGCAAGATATTTCACTGTATTTTTTTAGTTGAAAGAACATTTCAGCTGCCATGCTTCTCATGTCAACATTAAGTCATTTTCAAAAGAAACACAATTCTAATATTAAAAAAATTGAAAAGCAAATGTAAATCTTAACTGAAGTTTCTTTGAGAAGAACTTGTAGTGGACATGTTCTATTTTCCACCTGCCTATCATTTTACAGTTTTTTTCTGATAATAGAACTTTGATTTTCCTTTGGAGAATGACTCATCCCCCATTCTTTGTCCTCTGGACTAAAGCATATGGTTGAGAATACAATCCAGAGTTTGCTAATGAGAATAAGATTTTATTGGAACTACTAGGAAATATGTACTTTGTTTCTACTGGAATGCTTAGCTATAAGGATAATATAAGTTCAACACTGGGGAAAGGTGAGGAGGTGGGGAAAAATCACTGTATGAGAATAAACACTTTGAAGGCAACAGAGAGGGAAGGACCATATTTGATAACATTGTTTGCACTATCTGGATCCAGCCATACCTGCAGCTATCTATTTATATATTTTTTTGAGTTAAATCAGTTTGCATTTTTGACACTTGCCAGAAAAAAGTTCTCAATATTATAGCACAAAAGAAGAATTCCACTTAATACACAAAACAAAATATCTAAAAATCCTTTTTCTTGTTTTTCTGTATCTCTCAGTATCATTCAGAATGGCAGCTGTGCTAAACTTCTAGTTTTACTGTCTCAAACCTCCCAGAAACCTCTCTTAAACTCAGATTACTCTCTATCTTCATTTTTCTCACTCTGATTCTCAAAACTTTTCAGGTTCTCTTCCTCCCCCACTTCCTTCAAGAGCAACATAAGCCCTAGCTGAGTTTTGTGCATCAGTCGAGCCTTCCAAGGCTCCTTTTGCTTCTATACCTCTGCTCCTTACCTAGATCAGCACAGTTAGTGCCCAGGCTGCTTTCTGAACAACAAAGGATCCTTCCTCTTCAAACTGATGAAAGGCCAAAAATACATGTTAAATTTTCTGTCCTGGCCTCATTCGTATTCAGTACAAATAGTGGACATTAATTCTGTTTGCAAACAGCTACTCCTGAGGTTACCTTTCAGTAAATTTTGTCAAGATAGTGCCTCAGTGTTTTGTTTTGTCTGTATGATTTGTTTAAGAGGGTGGGGTGGGGTGAGGAAAAATTAAGTTAGTTAAACCAGTTTGATTGTCCTTACAAGTCAGAGGAATGGTCAGGAAACCCAGCTAACATGAGTGCTATGGGCAGTTGCTACTCACTATTGCCTTTCATTTCTCCTTCTTTGGGAACATTCTTTGGGTTTTCTACAGAAACAGCTGGAGACTCTCATTGACAATTGCCTCACTCAGCAGCTCCTTCTCAAACACATTTTTTTCAGACACTGTGCCCAAGACTCTTTAAGTGTTCCAAGGATTTTGACTCATTCAAAAGCAGCCCAGCTGCAGTTGGAAGGGCACCAGCTCTTGCTCCATAAAGGTCTAGATTGTCTCTACATTAAGAGGCATCCAAAAGTTCCACTATGCTGTACACTCAGATGACCCCCAGCCCTTTTGTGAACACATAGATTGTGAGTAGTCTGAACCACATTCTTGGGTCTACTCAAACTGCCTTTGATGCCCTCAGGCTGGGGAAGTCAGTGGGGAGACCACCATGATGACTGCCCAGAGCCTGAGAACTATCAAGATGAGTCTGGGAGACATCCCACCTTTTAAAAGTCCCATCTTTCTTTGACACTTTTTTTTTTTTAAATGAATCTTCCCAGCCACAATAAAGTCAAAGTCTGTTATAGTAACTTGGAATGGTAGGAAAAAGGTGGGACGATAACGATGGCATGGCACATCCAGGGGATAGTTGAGAATTTAACGAAGCTACTATTTTAAAAGATCTGGGCGGGGTTAAAGGAAACCTCTGGGAACCATAGGCTTCCCAGGTGGCTCAATGGTAAAGAATCCACTTGCCAATGCAGAAGACCTGAGTTCCATCCCTGGGTTGGGAAGATCCCCTGGAGGAGGGCACCACAACCCACTCCAATATTCTTGCCTGGAGAATCCCATGGATAGAGGAGCCTGGTGGGCTATAGTCCATAGTGTCACAAAGAGTCAGACACCACAGATCCACTGAACATGCACGTACTGGGAGCCATAACTAGCCCCAGGTCTGTAGGGGCAGAGGCAGCAGGTGGGAAATAGAACTAAGAGAGAAATGTAGGAGAAGGCCACAGGGTTGGAGAAATGGAAGTCAGATAAAGAATGCAGACACAGCTAACAGAGTGGCCCTCTGATGCTACAAGGGGGAGGTCCTGAATAACATCCTGCCTTGTGATCCATCGGTGGCTCAGTGGTAAAGAATCAGTCTGCAGAGCAGGAGCTGCAGGAGACCTGAGTTCAATCCCTGGGTCACGAAGATCCCCTGGAGAAGGAAATGGCAACCCATTCAAGTATTCTCTCCTGGAGAATCCACATGGTCAGAGGAGCCTGGCAGGCTATGTTGCATTGGGTCACAAAGAGTGGGACAAGACTGAAGCTACTTAGCGTTCAAGCACTGTGATCCATCTCCTTTGATCATCTTCCATTGACCAACACCAGGCAAAAAGCCAGAGGACAGTTGATGTCATCCCTAAAAGTCAGCCCTGAGTCACAGAGCAGAGTGCTGAGTGGGTCTTGAAGGACATGGGGAAAACCAGCAGTCACTTCCTATCTCTTCCCGCAGCTGGCACCTTGGTTCAGGCATCACCCTTTCTTGTTTGGCCTGTGATGCTGGCCTTCTTGCCGATCCTCTTGACCCATCTAGTCCATTGCTTTGATGACCAGGTCTGTATTCAAGAAGCTGTATTCATTCAGCACAGGATTGGGGTGCATAAAACTCAGTTCAGGAGCCAGCTCTGGAGCGTCAAGACCCTCCCCCGAGAAACCTTATGGGTGAAACTTCCAGGGGAGTCTGGGATGCCAGAAGACCTTTCCAGACCATGATTTAATGATGATAGACATATTTTCTTATCTCTCCTCGCTATTCTTTGGAACTCTGCATTCAGATGCTTATATCTTTCCTTTTCTCCTTTGCTTTTGCTTTTCTTCTTTTCACAGCTATTTGTAAGACCTCCCCAGACAGCCATTTTGCTTTTTTGCATTTCTTTTCCATGGGAATAGTCTTGTTTGCATTTCTTTTCCATGGGAAGAGTTTTGATCCTTGTCTCCTATACAATGTCACGGACCTCTGTCCATAGTTCATCAGGCACTCTATCAGATCTAGTCTCTTAAATCTATTTCTCACTTCCACTGTATAATCATAAGGGATTTGATTTAGGTCATACCTGAATGGTCTAGTGGTTTTCCCTACTTTCTTCAATTTAAGTCTGAATTTGGCAATAAGGAGTTCATGATCTGAGCCACAGTCAGCTCCTGGTCTTGTTTTTACTGACAGTGTAGAACTTCTCCATTTTTGGCTGCAAAGAATATAATCAATCTGATTTCAGTGTTGACCATCTGCTGATGTCCATGTGTAGAGTCTTCTCTTGTGTTGTTGGAAGAGGGTGTTTGTTATGACCAGTGTGTTCTCTTGGCAAAACTCTATTAATCTTTGCCCTGCTTCATTCTGTATTCCAAGGCCCAATTTGCCTGTTACCCCAGGTGTTTCTTGACTTCCTACTTTTGCATTCCAGTCCCCTATAAGGAAAAGGACATCTTTTTTCGCTGTTAGTTCTAAAAGGTCTTGTAGGTCTTCAAAGAACCATTCAGCTTCTTCAGCGTTACTGGTTGGGGCATAGATGGGAATACCAGACCACCTGACCTGCCTCTTGAGAAACCTATATGCAGGTCAGGAAGCAACAGTTAGAACTGGACATGGAACAACAGACTGGTTCCAAATAGGAAAAGGAGTACGACAAGGCTATATATTGTCACCTTGCTTATTTAACTTATATACAGAGTATCACGAGAAACGCTGGGCTGGAAGAAGCACAAGCTGGAATCAAGATTGCTGGGAGAAATATCAATAACCTCAGATATGCAGATGACACCACCCTTATGGCAGAAAGTGAAGAGGAACTAAAATGCCTCTTGATGAAAGTGAAAGAGGAGAGTGAAAAAGTTGGCTAAAAGCTCAACATTCAGATAACGAAGATCATGGCATCTGTGCCCATCACTTCATGGGAAATAGGTGGGGAAACAGTGGAAACCGTGTCAGACTTTATTTTGGGGAGGCTCTAAAATCACTGCAGATTGTGACTGCAGCCATGAAATTAAAAGACGCTTACTCCTTGGAAGAAGAGTTATGACCAAGCTAGATAGTATATTCAAAAGCAGAGACATTACTTTGCCAACAAAGGTCCGTCTAGTCAAGGCTATGGTTTTTCCTGTGGTCATGTATGGATGTGAGAGTTGGGCTGTGAATAAAGCTGAGTGCCGAAGAATTGATGCTCTTGAACTGTGGTGTTGGAAAAGAGTCTTGAGAGTCCCTTGGACTGCAAGGAGATCCAACCAGTCCATTCTGAAGGAGATCAGCCCTGGGTGTTCTTTGGAAGGAATGATGCTAAAGCTGAAACTCCAGTACTTTGCCCACTTCATGCGAAGAGTTGACTCATTGGAAAAGACTCTGATGCTGGGAGGGATCGAGGGCAGGAGGAGAAGGGGATGACAGAGGATGAGATGGCTGGATGGCATCACCGACTCGATGGACATGAGTCTGAGTGAACTCCAGGAGTTGGTGATGGACAGGGAGGCCTGGCATGCTGCGATTCATGGGGTCGCAAAGAGTCGGACACGACTGAGCCACTGAACTGAACTGAGACATATTTTAAATATCAAGGAATCGACTTGCGACCTTAAACACAAATAGAACGGTGGAAATGGATTGAGGCTGCCTCCCTGCCCCCTTCCAGAAAACCAAGTCACTCGGGCTGGCTGGCGATTGCTTCGAATCTGGTCTCTCCAAGGGCGTGTTTCCGAGGGCGTAGGCTCTGGCGGTCCGGGAAGGCAGTCTCCCGGCTCCTGGGCCCTCCCGCCGTGCGGGTAGGGGAAGTCCCTCAACCCGGCCCGAATACCCGGCGCCCCCAGTCGTCTTCCACTGGGGCACCTGCGGGTGAGGGACGCGGGAGCCGCAGAGAGCGCAGGCGCAGCGTCCGCGCGGGCGACGCCCCTCTCCCCGCCCAGCCCCGCGGCCTCCGCCGCCCGGGCCGCGGTTTTCCTGGCGAAGCCCGCGGTGGCCCCAGCGGGCTCAGAGCCTGGACTAGGCGCGCGGCAGCGGGCAGCCCCGGCCGGAGCACCGGTTCGCGCCTTCCTCGCCGCGACACGCAGGTAACCCGGCCGCCGGTCAGCACAGCAGACTGGGGCCTTGACCCTGCCTGCCGGGCCGCCCCCACCCATAAGGAGTGGGGTAGCCCACACACTCACACTCAGCCGAGGCACCTAAGGCCGAGCCCCTCTCGGGGGCCTGGGCCGGACCCGGGTGAAGCGCCCCGCCCCCTTCACAGCCTTTCTCCGGGGCTCTGCGCGACGCCTGAGGGTGCGCGGGGCCCCCACTTCCCAGCGCTGCGCCCTTGGAACACCTGGACTCGGGTTCGGTAGGGTCAGCATCCGCTACGGCCTCTGCGCCCCCGCTTCCGGCCACCGTCTCGTGTCTGTGTACTTCTCTGATAAAGGCCAGGGCTCTTGCTTTCCTCACGCCCGAGCCCACCCAAACCAGGTTGAGTCCCTGTGGCGCCATGCCATCAATTTCAAACTTTTAAAGAATGCTGGGTGGTTTTAGAAATAAGGCCGAGAATGAGTATTTTCCTTTACTATGTTGCCGACTCTTGAACGCCTGTCTGCATGGTTATTTTCGCAGAGAATAAACGGTATAGCCGGATCTTTCGCCAATAAAAGGCAAGGGCAAGGAGTAGTGGAGGAAGGGCCAGGCCGCCGCCGAGTGTGGTGGCTAGAGGCGCAGCGCAAGTCCACGCAGCCTCCCCCAGCTCCGAGGAGGAAAGTGCCACCCCTCCCTGACCCGCCTTTGGGCCGTAGGGTTTCTACGCCACGTGCGCCCGTGTGGCCTCTTTGGAGAGAGGAGGATGGAGGGGTGGCGGGGGCCAGCAAGAAGGGCGAGTAGGGGGGCTGCGCAGACTCGCATCTGTATCCGGGCTTTTGCTGGGGTTGGCGGGGGAGCGGGATGAAGAGCTGGCGACTGAGTGACGATTGAGGGCCCAGAGACAGTGACGCACTGGGCGGAGAGGTCTGGGAGCGCTTGGGGAAGGGGAGGTGTCGGCTGTCTTTAGGCTCTGAAGGACCTGATTGGGGTTGCCCGTGTCCGTGGTGCTGAAGTACCTTCAGCTTCTTCTTTGTCGGCTTAGTTTCCTGGACGCGGCCTGTCTTGCGGTTCTACGCCGCACCTTTGCCAGAAATAGCCGGCCTCCAAGGCAGGTGGCCAGAGTGGCGCCCGTTCGACGGTGTAACCCTTTTCGGATGAGTTGATGCTTGTTTCCTGAAGATAACTGAAGGCAAATGTGGCTCGTCCTGGGGGTGCAGATAAAGCATATGCCTAACAGGCTTGATTTACCTACAAGGGCACAGGGTGAGCATAAAGAACTCTCACATATGCAAATACATAGCATATGCAGGATGCATGTGTGAGTATATACACACAAACATTACACACATGTAAATACACTTACTGGTTTTCAGCGCCATCACACACTACAAATTACACGTTTTCCAGAACTTTTTTATAATCTATATTTTTTGACACCTTTAGTATTTCTGAACTCTTTAGAACCATTAAGTTTCATAATCTGTTTCCAAGTCACAGAACCTGTGAATTAAAGTGTTTGGTATTTGGCTGAGCAAGAAAGTATTTACACATATTTTAAAATTAATTTATTTATTTTTACAAGGACCTACTGTATAGCATGGTGCTTCCTGGTGGCTTGGTGGTAAAGAATCCACCTTCCAATGCAGGAAACACAGATCTGGTCCCTGGGTCAGGAAGATCCTCTAGAGATGGAAATGGAAACCCACTCCAGTATTCTTGCCTGGAGAATCCCATGGACAGAGGAGCCTGGCAGGCTACAGTCATGGGGTCACAAAGGGTCGGACATGACTTCTGACTGAGCACACTGAGCACCATATGGAAGTCCGCTCACTGTTATGTGGCAGCCTGGATGGGACAGGAATTTAGGGGAAAAGGGATACATGTGTATGTATGGCTTAGGCCCTTCGCTGTTCACCTGAAACTGTCACAACATTGATTATACCCCAGAACAAGATAAAAAGTTTAAAGTTGAAGAAAATACACATATTTTAATTACAGAACAAATGTAGTCTATAAAGAGGTAAAATTGATATTAATACAAAGAAGATGTTCCTAAATGAAGTTTAAACAAAAAGAATTAATGACAAATTTAATAGGAAACAATAGCTAGCCAACAATCTTATGGAAAGTTATAACCTGAAGGAAATAATGACTAAAATGTATCACAATGCTGATAATCTCAATGATACTGGTGGGATACACTTTGTGAACTCTGTAAAGATTACATATATACTCTTCAAAATGTTGAATAGCTGTGGTTTTTCTCTAATAAAATGTATGCTCGTTGTTAAGAAATTTGGGTTATAGGGCAATACATAAAACCAGAGAAAAATATTGTAAATAGATTCTTAAAAATCTGAATTATAATTGACTTACAATATTGTGTGAGTGCAGCAAGTGATTCAATTATACATATATGCGTTATATTCTTTTTTCTGATTCTTTTCCATTATAGTTTATTATATGATATTGAATATAGTTCCCTGTGCTATACAGTAAATCTTTGTTATTTATCTATTTTATATTTGGTAGTGTGCCTCTTTTAATCCCATATTCCAACTTATGCCACCCTTTCCTTTTGGTAACCATGTTTGTTTCCTATGTCTGTGAATCTGTTTCTGTTTTGTAAATAAGTTCATTTGTATTATTTTTTAGATTCCACATACAAGTGATGTAATATTTGTCTTTCTCTGACTTACTTCACTTAGTATGTTAATCTGTCACTCCATTCATATTGCTGCAAATGACATTACTTCATTCTTTTATGGCTGAGTAATATTCCACTGTATATATGTACCACATCTTCTTTATGCATTCATTTGTTGATGGACACTTGGGTTGCTTCAGTGTCTCAGGTATTGTAAACAGTGCCTCTATGAACATTGGGGTACATGTATCTTTTTGAATTAGAGCTTTCATCTTTCTTGGATGAATGTCCAGGAATGAGATTCCTGGATCATTATGGTAATTCTATTTTTAGTTTTTTAGGACACTTCTATACTCAAACGGATTTTCTTTTAAATAAATCCACATGTATTTTAAATGAACCAATCTTCTGTTGGTTGCATTTTCACTGTATAATTTATCACTAATGTCTTTCAAATCAATACATATAAAACTAGGTCATCATTATTAAGTGTTGTGTAATATTGTACTATGTAAGCAGAGCAATTTATTTAAATAATCTCATAATAAAGAACATTTATTTATTTCTGATTTTTGCCATTATTATACTGTGCTGCAAATAGTATCTTTGAGTAAATATTTGTGCACTTGATTATATCCTTGGAAAAAATTCCTAGAAGTGAGATTGATGGTTCAGTGGATATGTATGTTTTATTTTTGATACATTGATTTGTTTATTTCTTTAATTATTTCTTATCTCCTCCCTTGTCTGTTTTATTTTTTACTATGTTCTTAGCATCTACACAATGTTAGATATATGTGTATTCAAGAAATATTTGTTGGAAGAATGATATTTCTAGATTGTGCTACAGAAAAGATGGACCAATATATACCAGTATAAAAACTGAATTAGAATGTCAGAATCCCCACACTATTACCAAAATAAGGTTTTTGGTCAATTGGATAGGCAGTAAAGAGCATCTTTTTATATACTTACTGGTTATACTTATTTTTCTTTTGTGAGTTTCCAGCTCATAGCTTTATTTTTCTGTTGGTATGCTTATAGGCTTTTTCTTATTTGTGAAAATTCTTCAGATGCTAAAGATTTGGTTGCAGATGTTGCAACTTTTTTCCTGACTTTAAAAAAGTTTTTAAACTTTATTATATTTTCTGCTATATAGAAAATTTCACATTTTATATAGTCAAATCTATCTTCTTACCCTTTATAATATCTGACATTTACATTTGGTTGTTCAGTTCAGTTCAGTCACTCAGTCGTGTCTGACTCTTTGCGACCCCATGTACTGCAGCACTCCAGGCCTCCCTGTCCATCACCAACTCCATCCTTCTATAATAAAGATAATCTACTATGTTTCATGATATTATAAAAATATTACATTTTAAATTCTAGGTTTATACTCCCATTTTCCTTTTTAAATTCATTTCATTACTAGATGTAAAATTCTATTGACGATGGCTTTGTGAGAAGTAATTGCTTATATTAACCCACATGTACATAGGCTTGTCTTCTACGAGGAGTAACATGTTTGAACCTCTTAATACTTTTTCAGTTTCTAAATATTTAATGATTCAAAAAGATACATGCACCCCCATGTTCATTGCAGCAATATTTACAATAGCCAGGACAAGGAAGTAACCTAGATGTCTGTTAACATATGAATGGATAAAGAAGTTATGGCATATATACACAATGGAATATTACTCAGCCATAAAAAGGAATGAAACTGTGCCATTTGCAGAGATGAGGATGGGCCTAGAGACTGTCATACGGAGTGAAGTAAGTCAGAAAGAGAAAAACAAATATCATATAGTGGCACTTATATGTGGAATCTAGAAAAAATGGAAGAGATGAACTTATCTGTAAAGCAGAAATAGAGGCACCAATGTAGAAAACAAACGTATGGATATCAAGGAGGTGACGGAGAAGGCAATGGCACCCCACTCTAGTACTCTTGCCTGGAAAATCCCATGGACAGAGGAGCCTGGTGGGCTGCAGTCCATGGGGTCACAAAGAGTCGGACACGACGGAGCAACTTCAGTTTCACTTTTCACTTTCCTGCATTGGAGAAGGAAATGGCAACCCACTCCAGTGTTCTTGCCTGGAGAATCCCGGGGATGGGGGAGCCTGGTGGGCTGCCGTCTATGGGGTCGCACAGTCAGACATGACTGAAGTGACTTAGCAAGGAGGTGAGGAGGTGGAATGAATTGGAAGATTGGGATTGACATATCTGCATAATTATGTGTAAAACAGATAACTAATGAGAACCTACTGTATAGCAAAAGGAACTCTATCCTCAGTGCTCTGTGGTGGCCATTTAGGCCTATTTAAGGAAGAAAATCCAAAAAAGAGGGATTATGTGTATATGTAGAACTGATTCACTTTGCTGAACAGCAGGAACTAACAACATTGTAAAGCAATTATAGTCCAATACAAATTAATAAAAAAATACTTAATGAAAGTATTTTTATTTAAATGCCATTTAGTTTGTCATATTTTCAAACTGTTACTATCCAATCTTTTAAAAAATGAGCTATTCTTTAGAGTATTTTTTGTAGATGAAAGAAAATATGACAATGAAGAAAATGTGTATACATATAAATATATGTATGTATTGAGAATATTGAGAAAGGAGTACATCAAGGCTGTATATTGTCACCTTGCTTACTTAATGTATATGCAGAATACATCATGAGAAATGCCAGGCTGGATGAAGCACAAGCTGGAAGATTGCTGGGAGAAATATCAATAACCTCAGATATGCAGATGACACCATCCTTACGGCAGAAAGCCAAGAGGAAAAAAAGAGCCTCTTGATGAAAGTGAAAGAGAAGAGTGAAAAAGCTGGCTTAAAACTCAACATTCAAAAAACTAAAATCATGGCATCTAGTTCCATCACTTCATGGGAAATAGATGGGGAAACAGTGAAAACAGTGAGAAACTTTGTATTTTGGAGCTCCAAAATCACCGCAGATGGTGACTGCAGCCATGAATTTAAAAGACGCTTACTCCTTGGAAGAAAAGCTGTGACCAACCTAGATAGCATATTAAAAAGCAGAGACATTACTTTGCCAACAAAGGTCCATCTAGTCAAAGCTATAGTTTTTCCAGTAGTCATGTATGGATATGAGAGTTGGACTATAAAGAAAGTTGAGCACCGAAGAATTGATACTTTTGAATTGTGATGTTGGAGAAGACTCTTGAGAGTCCCTTGGACTGCAGAGAAATCCAACCAGTCCATCCTAAAGGAAATCAGTCCTGAATATTCACTGGAAAGACTGATGCTGAAGCTGAAACTCCAATATTTGGCTAACTGATGCAAAGAACTGACTCACTGGAAAAGACTCTGATGCTGGCAAAGATTGAAGACAGGAGAAGTGGTGACAGAGGATGAGATAATTGGATGGCATCACTGACTTAATGGGCATGAGTTTGAGCAAGCTCTAGGAGTTGGTGATGGACAGGGAAGCCTGGAGTGCTGCAGTCCATGGGGTCGCAAAGAGTTACAAATGACTGAGCGACTGAACTGAACTGAATATGCCATAATCAAATATAAGCTCAATTGGAGCTTATAAAATTAATTTACACAATATTTTAATTCAAATGGATGGCTAAATTCCCCAGTAACTTTTTTTAATTGAACTATAGTTGATTTACAATGTTGTGCCAGTCTCTGCTGTACAGCAAAGTGACTCAGTTATACACATATATACATTCTTTTTAAAAATAGTCTTTTCCTTTATGGTTTATCACAGGATAGTTCCCCATGATATACATTAGGACTTCGTTGTTTATCCATAGTGACTTTTAAGTTGGATAGTACTGCTATCCACACAGATCTTTTAGCTGATCATAGCAATTGTTGGCCTGTCTAGCAATCTGACAGTTTGTGCTGGTCTTCATGAGGACTAGTTCATTCCCAATTAGTAGATGCTGTAGGAGTCTTCACATCTTGGTGAACTGAATAGCAATCTAATTTTCCAGTTTGAGGTTGGAATTTGTTGATGGGGAAAATGATGACGGTGTTAATTGTATTCTAACCAAACTCTCTTTTTTGAGCACTTTTGAACATTTCATTGGTGATGGGTGTCTTGTCTCACTTTCCTTGTGGAGGTCACTTTGCCTCTGCAAGGAAATATGGGTGATATTCTTAAACACTGTGGTAAGTCATGGTTCCAGGATGTTATGTGCCGCTGCTCTTTCTTATTTCATGTTTCTCTGGCATTATTTTTACTATAAAATCAGGCACAGTAACCTTTTCCATCATCACAGTTGTTTTTGTTTTTCTTTTGCCATTCTGTCCTTAACAGTTGATTCTCTAAGTAACCAAAGTATTGTTTAAAAGTCACTGTGTGCTGATCACTGGCTTGGGTGTTGGAAGGAGAATGATACCCACTCCAGTGCCTCTCCATTCTCACTTTTCATCCATCTACCTTCTAGTCTGGACACAGGAAATCCCCGTCTACTTAGGGAAATGTCAGAGATAAGCTGAGATCATTGAGTTTTTTCTTTCTGTGGACCAAAACTTTACTTTGCCCTATAAATGTTTATATATATATATATATATATATAAAGCTTAAAATTTTTGGCCCTTTATGAGCTTCCCTGATAGATCAGTTGGTAAAGACTCCACCTGCAATGCACAAGACCCCAGTTTGATTCCTGGGTTGGGAAGATCCCCTGGAGAAGGGAAAGGCTACCCACTCCAGTATTCTGGCCTAGAATATTCCATAGACTACAGTCCATGGGGACTCAAAGAGTCAGAAACGACTGAGCAACTTTCACATTCACTATATAACGTTATACATGTTAAATACTTACTACTCTGATTTCCCTTATAGTCACTGCTGTAGTTGAATTATATATGATCAATGGGCATATGTAATAATTTATGTGCACTTAACACTATTTCATGTATTGAATTTTATATTAATTCAATCCACATGTGTGTCATCATTACTTAGGTTCATTTAGTCATTTCCTGACTTCTCAAAATCACTTTTTCTTTCCTTGTATTTAAGGCCCCAGAGTATCAGCAACTTTATTGAACCTTGACTTTTACTTTTAAAACTTGAAGGAAAGTAAAGCTATTAGGTAATCTAATTTCCCATTTATTTTGCCTCTGGGCTCTGTGTAACTCTGGCTGAGCCATTGTTCTAAATGGGGGTGAGGGATTTGCCCAGTGGTCCAGTGGTTCAGAATTCACCTGCCAATGTAGGGAACACAGGTTCCATCCGTGGTCCATGAAGGTCCCACTTGCCTCGGGGCAACTAATCCCATGCGCCACAACTATTGAGTCCTTGTGCCCTTGTTGCTCTGCAACAAGAGAAGCCACCACAATGAGAAGCAGCGCACCACAACTAGATAGTAGCCCCTGCTTACCACAATTACAGAAAGCCCATACACTGCAACAAAGACCCAGTGCAGCCCAAAATAAAAACAATTAAAAAAATAATAAATGGGAGCGAGGATCCCAAAGGTGAATGAGGCTGCTGAGGGTGGGATGGACTGAAGCCAGATACTCACAATTACTTCTTGGATGACTCCCTTAATTTAGAGCTGAGCTAGAAGATAGTGTTAGATTGCAGAATTGTGGCAACCAAAGCTCTACACAACAAATGAGACCCAGAATTAGAGGTCTCTGGCTAAATGGGTGACTTTACTCAAAGCAGGCAAGCTATACCATGCTCCCAGCATTTGTTGAGTCTGGCAATGCCTTAAGGTATGGGGATACCATGAAGAAGATAAGGATATAACCTCTGTTCTTAGAGCAGTAACACTTTATCAGGAGTGAGTGTTACATAAACAATTCACAGTGATACCTTATGCCAAGGGTTGTAACAGAGTTCTGTAGAAAGTGTTCTTGAACCCAGAGGAGGAACAGGTTGTTCAGTGAGAGATTTCTCCCAAGTAGTTCTCCAGGAAGGTTATGGGAATGTGGGTGGGAGTTTCCTGGATATTGCTTCATTGGACAGTAAGTAGTTGATGACTTCAAGTTGGACTGGAAGATGACAGTCTGAATTTGAAGGCTGGCTGCCATAAGCAGCTCTGTAACTTTGGGCAAGTCACTTGTTGATCTTCACTTGATTTGTTTTTAAAGAGAGACTAATATTAGTGCCTACCTTGTTGGGATTGTTGTGGGATTTAGTAAAATAATAACGTAAAGCATTAGGTGCATAGTAGTCAATTTATTTGTCTTTCTGTAAAGTTGCATGTAAATCAATCTGGACAAGTGTTTATTGATCACATTGTCACAGGTCAAAAGGATAAAAATATAAACTTTTTGTGTCTTCTGAATCGATGTGTAATTCTCCCAATCTGGAAATTCCTCTCTTAATGTTGCTTAAATCCCACGCTTACTGCTTTTTACCAATTTTCATGCTATCCCAAACCAAAACAGGTCTAGTTTGAAACTGTCATTATTTTTCCTTTGTTCTCTAGTACTTAGTGTTACAGCAAATACATATTTAATTATATAATTTCCTTCTTTTAACATACACAGCACTTGTGTCTATTTTTGGTACTTATTAGCATATTTCTTTTCTCCCAAATGAATGTGTGAGTTCTTTAAGAGAGAGCATATGTTTTCTTAATTTTATCTCTCACAGTATCTTAGCACAGTGCCTTCCACACCATAGGCATTTAGTAAATATTGACTGAAGGAAAAACCGTAAATGTGTGAGGATGCCAGAATAGCTGGTGCGACCTCAGGCTCCCCTCATAGAAATAGAATCTCCTGAATAGGCGAGATCATAGAAACTGGGGTGGCTAATATGGTGAGAAGAAAACCATGGTAATATGTGGAGTAATTAAAAAAAGAGGAGATTTTCAGTTTGGAGAAGAGAAAACTCCTGATGGGAGACCTGGGATGGGGAGGGTAGAAAAGTTCCTGATACTGAAATTTCCTGTGGAAGAGAAATAATTAGTGACCCCAGAGCTAATATGTAGGAACAGACTCTGGAAATTATAGATAGAGAGATTTTGACTGAATGTTAAAGAACAATTTTCTAACAACCAGAATGATTCCCAGGTGACTGCCTTCAAAAGGAATAAGTAGGTTCAAACAGAAACTGTACTATTTGTTGCAGATGCTATAGGGGTTATAGTTGCTATTAAAGGAATTGGAGTAGATGACCCCCAAAGACTTTTTCAACTCTCATCGTCTCATACAATTCTATGTGTATTATTATAATGTTGTATATGACTGCCTTATAGTAAATATATACATGTTAATTTATATATTGTATATGGATAAAGACATATAATGTATTTATGTACAGATCATATAATCTCATTATCACCATATTGCCTAAATTAATGAAAGATGAAAATGACTTTTCAAAAGCTTGATCTTTATTATTTAAAATATTTTACTAACATCTTTTTTTACTTGAGGACAACAGTTTATAAAATATTATCCTACATGTACACTGTATGCTTAAATTTCAATAAAAAGTTTAGTGATGGTGTTAGCATCTCAAATACAAATGAATGTTCTTTCAATCTCAAAATTAAATCTGAAAAGAGAAAACAAATAAGTGAGCCAGAGTCAACTTGTTCTGATTCAGATGAGTTGTGGTATAAAGTTCAGGTATTCATTACTACTACCATCTTTATCACTAACATTTATTTAACACTTACTGTGTACCTTGTTGTTGCTGTTTAGTTGCTAAATTGTGTCCGACTCTTTGCAACCCATGAACTGCAGCACACCAGGCATCCTTGTCCTTCTTTATCTCCTGGAGTTTGCTCAAACTCATGTCTACTGAATCAATGACGCCATCCAAAAATCTCTGTTGCTCCCTTCTTCTCTTGCCCTCAACCTTTCACAGCATCATGGTCTTTTCCAAAGAGTTGGCTCTTCGCATCAGGTGGCCAAAATATTGGAACTTCAGCTTCAGCATCAGTCTCTCCAATGAATATTCAGGGTTGATTTCCTTTAGGATTAACTGGTTTAATTTCCTTGCTGTCCATGGGACTCTCAAGAGTCTTCTCCAGCACCACAGTTTGAAAGCATCAATTCTTCAATGCTCAGCCTTCTTTACAGGTACTGTATACCTAGCTATGTTTTAAGCACCTCATGTACTTCTTCCAAAAACTCTTATGTTATCTCCAATATATTTTTTCATATTTTATTTATAAATAATTTCAAATTTATAGTAAAGTTTCATGCATAGTCCAACGAACTCTTGGGGTAAAAGCTAATTCTCATGTATACTTCACCCCAAGTTCTCCAATGATAAACATTTTTCAATGTTTTCTTTGTCATTCATTCACTTTTTTTTCCCTGAACCAACTGAAAATAAGTTGCAAATGTGATGCCTAATTACCCCTACTTAAGTGTCTTCCTTAAAGATGAGACACTCTCCTGTATAACCACAGAATTATCACCAAAAGGAGGAACTTAACACCTAATTCTGCATTGAATCCACAGATCTCATTCAGTATTTGTCCCAGTAATTTCCTTTTTGGAAAAATATTTTTTATTTCTTATCTCGAATCAAATCCAGGGTTATAATTGCATTTAGTTATGTCCCTTTAATCTTTGCTCTGTGATAGTTCTTCATTTCTTTCTTGTTGTTAGTGACTTTGACATTTTTGGAAGTTCAGACCATTCATTTGGTAGAATGTTCCTCATTTAGGATTATTTAGGTTAGTCTGAGGCAGTTATGCATTTTTGGCATAATTATACATTTTTGGCAGGAAAATTATAGACGTGATATTGTGTGTTTTCAGTGGATCTTATTAAGAGACACAATATTGATTTGTCTTTTTTTTTGCCATTTCAAATGAATTCATTTAATTTCAAGTAGTACAGAATTCAGTTTAGAACAAAGACTTAAGAACACACTTCGGCAGGATTCTGGGTTGGATTTATGCACATCTCATAGCTAAGGTAGAAATGGCTAAGAAGAACTAAAGAGGAGCTAATCTATGATTACTTATTAATTTATACAAACGTTTGTTCTTAAATGTACTAGGTTCTAAGACAACAGCTCATTCTAGCTGTAGATGGCAACAGATGTTACAGCAGGAAATCCAGATGTTTAAACATGAGTGGAATTAAGGAGCATCATTGCCCACAAGGAACAGCTTCAGTGGTTGCGTCACGTGGGCTCAGCAGTTGTGGCTCCTCGGTTCCAGAGCACAGGCTCAATAGATGTGGCGCACAGGCTTAGTTGCTCTGCAGCACGTGGAATCTTCCCGGACCAGGGATCAAATTGGTGTCTCCTGTATTGGCAGGCGGATTCATTACCCAAGCCATGAAGGAAGCCCTCCCTTTGTAATTAATAAGCATTTTGTGGGGAGATACTTTGAGACTATGTCATCCTATTCATCAACAAACTTTCAGTCATTTATGATGATTCTTGCCTAAATAATTATTATGATGATTGCCAAAGGGAAATTTTTCCAATTCATTTTACCTTTTTTGTTTTCTTTGGCCTTGCCATGTGGCTTGTGGGGTCTTAACTCCTCGAGACCAGAGAGTGAACCCCAGGTGGAGTCCTAACCACATGCCCACCAGGGAATTCCCCATTTATTTTACTTTTACTAGTTGGTATTCTATTGTAAGGGAGTTTTCTCTTTATTTATGTATTCATTTATTTACATCAATTTGGCTTGTGGATTTCTATTGTGTTCAGTGGATTACTCTCATTATGGACTTTGATGCTGAAATTGTTACAGATTTGGTCATTTGAATCCCATTCAAGTTGTTTCTTGTGTTGCTTTGAAATCTCTATTATTATCCGAGTACTTTCTAGTGTAAGATGTTTCAGATTCATCTTATACTTTTCCTGTCCCTGCCATTTCAGTCATTTCAAAAGATATTTTTCCAAAGAGCCCTGCTTTCTTTTAGTAGAGAATGCAAGATCTGGGTGCTAGGTGTGGTCATTGCTACTGGAGTATCATTACTTTAGGCTACTTTAGGGCCATCTTAGGCTTCCCTAGTGGTTCAGTGGTAAAGAATCCCACCTGCCAATGAAGGAGAAAGATCCCATAAAGAAGGGAATGGCTACCTACTCCAGAATTCTTGCCTGCGAAATTCCATGGACACAGAGGAGCCTGGTGGGCTACAGTCCATGGGGTCACAGAGCTGGACATGATTTATCAACTAAACAACAAGAACAATGGCCATCTTAGCTGACAGAACTGGGGAACTCATAAGTACACATACACATCTATACTTATTAATCTATTTATATTAAAATTAGTTTAATAGCTTAAACTGCACTCCAGTACCACAGTGTTAATTCTAGTCTTCACCTTTTTTCTATTTATATCTTCCTTCTCTGATGGTGAGAAATTTGGTTCCCATTATCTTCAGTATGTTTAACTATAATATTTGTTTATTCTCTCTTTATATAACCAATATCCTGACCTCATGGGCAATCACCTTGGCCACAATTCTTCCTCATGCTCAGTCTTGCTTCCTCTACCAGCCTCTTCACAGCCTTAAGTTACACAGCAAGAAAGTGGTGACGCAGGAAAAAATGTGCAAAGTTGCTTAATTGCTTGACTGCGAGTTCTCCACCCCAAGAGTGTCTATTGTGAAGCTGCTGCTGTGAAGATATACTCAAGGAAAAGGGGCCCTTTGGCTAATGAGATGAAGATTTAAGCGGGCAGAGTGGCAGCTTTCAGGACTGTGCCTTCCAAGGGAAACTTGGAGAATGAAGGATGGAGGCAGCCGAATGGTGGTACTTGCCAAGAACCACAGTGAGGGGATTCTCCAAAACTAGTGCAGTTCAGTGGTCAGTCAGCCAGCCCCTCCACTGCAACAGGTCTCCACCATGTTTTGTTTCTGTATCAAGAGCACATTCCATTAAGACAAACATATCGCAGTGCTGTTATTTCTAAAGAGGGAATATTGCTTTTATTAGCAGTTCCTTAAATTAAAATGCTAGGAGCTGGGTGATGGTGTCTGCTGTTATAGTGCTAACTTCATTTCCTGGTCCAGAAGATCAGAAATCTGTTCATGTTTTAGAAAACAGCATGAGATCCATCTGTTCAGGTTAGATTTTTTCCACATTAACATGGAGATTTATAGAGTGGTAACTTATGTAAGAAAAACCAGTGATGATTATATTCTTTGCTATTTGGAATCCATGTTTTTTTTTTTTTTTTGTTAGTCATGAAAATATAGTAATACATGTACACATGCACAATGAATCAATTCTTTTGAACACTGTATAATAAAGGCATCCACTTTATGTAGTATTTCACCTCCGTTTCGGTTTGGGTTCTAGACACCATTTATCCAGTTTCCCTTTGTAATATGGTCTGTTTATATGCAGTTTTCCTTGTAACAGAAGGCATAGAAATGTAAGAGCTACATTTGGCTTCCTGGGTGACTTCTGGTCTGACTGAAACACAGAATACTGATTATATTCCCTATGATGAAAGTATCTTTTTTTTTTTCCTGATTTTAAAGTAGATACATGGCTTATATGGAAAATAAAACTAAAAAGTAAATAGAAGAAAGTGTTGAATAATTGAAATTTCACCATCCAAAGTCTAGATACAAATTGTTTTATATAGAGTCATAGGATGAATGCTTTTTTGTATCTTTTGTACCTTTCTTTTTACTTAGCATTGTGACATGAAGGGGCTTTCTAGGTGGCGCTAGGGCTTCCCAAGTGGTGCTGGTGATAAAGAACCTGCCTGCCAATGCAGGAAACACGGGAGATGTGAGTTCGAGGTTTGATCCCTGCGCTGGAAAGATTTCCTGGAGGAGGGCATGGCAACCCACTCCAGTATTCTTGCCTGGAGAATGCCATGGACCAAGGAGCCTGGCAGGCTACAGTCCATAGGGTCACAAAGAATTGGACATGACTGAAGCAACTTAGCACGCATGCAGGTGACATGAAGATTTTCTCTGTTAATATATGTGTACAGATACATTATCGTTTTTGATGACTGCATAATATTGCATTGATTTTTTGTTCAACAGTTCCCTCATTAAAGGACAATAAAGTTATTTTCCATTTTTCACTGTGTAAAGAAAGCCATGATGAGTGTCCTTGCTTGCCATCTTTATGTACTTTACTAGTGATCTCCTTTGGATATATTCTTGGAAATAGGACTGCTGGGTCAAAGACTTCACACATTCTAAATTTTCGTACATGCTGCTGGTAAAATTAGCTCTTGATGAGATGGGTTATACTATGCTTTTCTTTCATATACAGTGTCCCTGCCAATGATGGGACTTCATAAAGTCTCTTTTCAGCTTTGTAGTAGCATCATATATTTGTGTGCATTCTCTAAATGACATTAAAGGAATGGAACAACTTTATAAAAATATTTATCTATTTAGCTGTGTTGGGTCTTAGTTGTAACATGCAGGATCTTCATTGCATCATGCAGGATCTTTCATTGTGGCACACAAACTCTTTAGTTGTGGCGTGTGGGCTTCAGTATTTGCAGTGTGCAGGCTTAGCTGCATATGGAATCTTAGATCCTGGATCAGAGGGAGAACCCACATCCCCTGCATTGCAAGGCATATTCCCTAAGCACTGGACCACCAGAGAAGTTCCATGAAATAACTTTGATAAATCTATATATGCCATCTAAGCAACCAGATGTTGTCAAGTTTCATTCAAAATCTGACATAGTTTGGTCTGAAACAAGATGGCATCTGGTCACCATTTTTTCTATTGCTTTATGTTATTTCAGTTTAATAAGATGTATGGAGAGATGTGATGGAGTTGTAATGTCATCAAGTGATGCCTATAGCATGAAGAATAAATTAAATGAAACCAAATGTGTAAAATTTTGAACTGATTCATTTGGCATTTCCATAAGTCTTGGCTTCAAAAGAAAATTCAGGCTTGAATTTTGGCTTTCTCATGGGTAAACAGCAGCAAGAACAGGGCAAATGTGAGCAGGTGGTATATGTAGTGTTTGTGGGATTTGAGAGTAGACTGTTGATCCTGGGTATTCCATTTTTTTCAGGGACTGGTGTTAAGACTTGGGGGATTGGCAGCTTTCTTTGTACTCAGTTGGGTTATTTGATTATCTTTCATAACAGTTGCTGCTGCTGCTGCTGCTGCTGCTGCTTCTAAGTCGCTTCAGTTGTGTCTGACTCTGTGTGACCCCATAGATGGCAGCCCACCAGGCTCCCCTGTCCCTGGGATTCTCCAGGCAAGAACAGGTTAGGTAAAGAATAAACAACTGACAAGTTCAACTTTAACAAGATATCAGAACAGCACAGTAATCTATTGTACATTTAACATCTAACCTACTTAGTGATTTAACCACTTGGATACATACATAAAAAGATGATGGAAACAGAAAAGGATCATGTTATTCCTTTCCCTCCCCCTTCCAGCAATGGCTTCCTGCCACTCTTGACCGATTCACCCAGCATGGCTGAATTTAAAGGTGCTGATTCACTGCAAGCTAATTCTGTTTTGTTTTTTATTATTTTTTTTAAAGACAGTAGGAAAGTAAGTGGTAGATGATAAATATGTGTTCATTGAGAATGGCAGATTTTATGCAAATTGATAAGTCCACTGCTTCAGAGATGAGACAGGCTCTTTCCTAGAAGGGGAGTGTCGATTATAAATGGTGAGAGACTTTGCATTTCAGCAAGTTCTTAGCTGCCAGCTGACACATTCATCACAGTGTGCCAGAATGGATTTTAAAACGGTACAACATATATTGCTCTTTTCCAGATCAGGCATCATCACCTTCACACAAGCCAAGTCAACCTGCTTGTTTGAAAACTGCCACATGAGGCTGTTTTTCAGGTTAATCTCAGTTAACCTTTCCCTTTCCTGATATACACAGTTCATTAGAATCTACCCAAGTCATTTCAGTACAGAAGAGACAGGCTTCTCACTTCAATTTTGCCTACACAGCAACTGAATGCCCAGAATTTCCAAGCTGATGGGCAAAATAGAATGTTCAGCCCAGCTCTAACCAGACTGATCTGGAGGAGGAAATGGGAGCCCACTCCAGTATCCTTACTTGGGAAATCCCATTCACAGAAGAGCCTGGCGGGCTATAGTCCATGGGGGTCACAAAGAGTCGGACATGACTGAAGCGACTTAGCACACACAACCAGACTGATAGCTCTCATCCTTACCTCCCCTCTTTCACCCCTTTCTCTTTCCCACATTTTGCACCTCTACATTTAATTATTTCTTTTTTCTCAGTCTTTTCCCCTCCCAGAGTTGACTCCTGGCAGCTCCTCACAGCTGACAGCCCCTAGCTGTCTCTTTCCTAACTTTCTGCCCTAGAACTGTTAGCTGAATCTCCAGGTCAAACGAGTGCTAGGCTTCCTGTTTGGTGCATCTCTCCACTTCTCCTTCCTACCTCTCCTGCTCTCATATCCACCCTGCTAGATCTCTCTCCCCACCTCACCTTATCTCCAAGCCCTTTAGCTGTAATTGTCTCCTCTCTATAACCCAGACTGACACAGCCCAGCAACATCCTCGGGCCTTGCTCTAGCTTTCTCATAGCCCAGCAGAGCGCAGTACTTCTTAGATCACTGAGACCAGTGGTCCCCAACCTTTTGGGCACCAGGAGAAGGGTTCCTCAGGGATCTGGAACCAATATTTCTAACACAGAAAGTCAGAACTCTAGCCAAGTGGCAAAGATAACAGTGCGAGGACAATCTCAAAGGTGAAACCAGGAGAGAAATGGGAGACTGAACATCAGAGCCTGTGAAAACTGATAGCAGACTGGGACAGAGCTCAAGGAGCAGCTACAGAAGGTAGTTCAGAACTGAGTATTTTTGTTCAATCTGCATTTGTTCAATGTGTTTTGTGTGCTATGAATACAAATATGGATGAGAACTCTCTTGCTTTCATGGAACTTACAGGCTACAAAGGAGATTGTGACTTGGCAAGTTCCCTTTAAATAGTGCCTGGATCTGTTGACAAAGTGGACATGGCAGATTAAAGGAGCTACACTGGGCTGTGCACAACCCAGAAAACTTGAGATGTACTGACAAGTCCTGCCTAGCATGGATGTGGGAGGAGATGGAGTCATACTGTGATAACTTCTGACTTCTCTGTGTCTCTGAGTCCTCTCAGAAATAGCTCTTTTTAAAACATCAGAGGATTGAGTAACTTTTAATACTTGCCTGAAATTTGCTAGCTGGGCCTACAAGAAGATTTGTGAAGTGGTTGACAGAGTAGACAGAATGTGTAAGGAAGCTGTAAGAAACTCACTTTGATAACTGCATTTACAGAGAATTATTAAGTAGTCCACATTAAATTTCAAAGGTTTCTAACAACAGTGGAAGATGAATTGAAGGAATTTTTTGGATTCTGTCCTAATTAGCAGTCCTAAATTCTTATTTACCACAATTAACATGTATTTCTGCAGTAGGAGCTCAAAGTGCTGTCTACCTATCTTTATGAAAATCTTATGTTATTATTACTCCATACCAATCCTGGTTGATTCTTTCAAAAATCTGTTCTAGCTTTCTTGATAAATTGTAGGCCATTTCCCCCAAAAAATAACTACATGAGGAACAAAATGTTAGGTAATTGTCTACCATGAATTATTGTTGTTCACCACCCTCTCACCAAGTAAAGAGTTAATGGCAATTTAAGATTATTGGAAGGGATCACCAGCATTATCTTCAGCCTTTGGTTCATTAGATTGGCATTATGTATGAGTGAATAGTCTTCCATAAATTCTAAAACATTAATGCTTTGCTGGCATCTATGTTGTTAAAAGCAGAATAAGCGGAAGAGGTTCCTTGATTGACAGGATTCAGTTTTACATATCACATGGTGTAATACACAGTGCATCTGTGTATCTGGCAGGGTGTAGTTACAGATAACAAAAATCACTCTAGCTCTTTGAATCAGTAAGAGATACAACACAAGGGATCAGAAGCCTCTGAAATCATTGGAAGGGATGGAGGAGCAGATTTCAATATGGGCCTCCAGGCACATTTCCTAGAATGAATGTTTACATCCTTTTAAAAAAGTTCCTAATCTAGAAATTTATAAACTATATGTAAGCCTTCTTGCAATAAAAACAGATCATAGAGGAAAACAAGCATTTCCTCTCTGCTGGTAAAAAAAAAAACAAACCCTTTGCAACATTTCAGTAACATGAAGGAAGTAAGCTAATAGTTATTGGCTGCTATGTGCCAGGTATTGTTCTAGATGCTTAAAAAAATTTTATTTGTTTGTTTCTGGTTGTGAAAGGTCTTTGTTGCTGTGTGCCAGCTTTCTCTAGTTGCAGTGCATGGGCTTCTCACTGTGGTGGCTTCTCTTGTCACCAGAGCACAGGCTCTATGCAAATGGGCTTCACCAGTTGCAGCATGTAGGCTCAGTATTTGTGGCTTACTGGCTCTAGAGCACAGGCTCAGTAATTGTGGTGCATAGGCTCAGTTGCTCTGTGGCATGTGGAATCTTCCTGCACCAGGGATTGAACTCATGTCCCTGCATTGGCAGGCAGATTCCTATCCACTGCACCACCAGGGAATTCCTTGTTCTAGATGCTTTAGATCTATCTTTTTATTAAGTCCTTATTAAAAACCTTTCCAAGCTGGTAATATCAGCCCATCTTGATGAAAAAAATGGATGTTTAGAAAGATTACACTATAAATGCACAGGTAGAAAGTAATAGAAGTAGAATTCAGGTTCAGATCTTCTGCCTCGAGAATTGGTAGACCTGTTGTCCAGCACTGTTTATTACTCCAAAGTCCTATCTGTGGTATCCAGCCAAAGTTCTGACTCAGTATTTAATGACTACATCCAACAAGGTAGTTTACTCAGCCCTTGAGAGGTGTTTCATAATTCACTTTTTTCCCTAGATGATCCATGAGGTTCTTAAAAACAGATGTCTCAAACAGGATCACGGGAGTAAGCAAGCCATAGGAGTAAATAGATAGTAGATATTTTTCTATCTCAGGTTAAAATAATCTTGTCCATGTCACTTGACCCAGAACTTTGTAGTCTCATCCAACACTTTTCTAGATCTTAAGAATTATTTTCTGGGGAAAATCATGGATTTACATGCAGGAAGTAGCAACTGAACAACAACAACTAAGTGTGTGGGTCTTCTAAGAATACAAATCTGATTTTTAGGTATCCACAAAATGATGGTGTATGAGTTTCCTGTTTGCTGCTGTAACAAAGTACCACAAACTCGGTGGCTTAAAACAACATGAATTTATTATCTGGCAGTTCTGTGAGTCAGAGGTCCAGTTCAGGTGTCACTGGGCTTAACCCAGGTGTTGGCAGGGTATATCCCTTTCTGGATGTTCTAGGGAAGGATTCACTTCCTTGCCTTTTCTAGCTTCTGGAGGCTGCCTATATCTCTTGGTTCATGATTGCCTTCTATCTCCAGTGTTAGCAACAGCAGGCTGAGTCCTCACATTGCATCACTCTGACTTTGCCTCTGTTGACACATCTTCTCTGTCTCTGTCTTCCACTTTTAAGGACACTTGTGATTACAATGGGCCCGATTAGATAATCCAGGATGGTCTCCCTATTTTAAGGTCAATTGATTAACAACTTTAACTCCATTGGCAACCTTAATTCCCCTTTGTCATATAAGGTAGTGTTTTGGCAGTTAGGATGAGGTGGGGGGCATTACTCTGCCTACCATGAATGGTTACTTAATAGAGTAACATAGAGGAAAGGGCTTTGGAAGGCAGACCTTGATATGAATCTTGTCTCTAGCATTAACTAGTTTTGTCACCCACTAACTGGCAAATTATCCAATCTCTCAGAACCTATTTCCTTATGTACAGAATAGAGATTATAACCTACTTCACAGAACTTACTTGACCTTTAAATGGTAAAGTTCTTAGTATATGCCTGCCACAGAATAGAGGCTAAATAAACATATCCTTATAATTAGAGAACCTAGAACTGTATTCAGGACCAAGCAATCCAAAAGAGTACTTCCCAGATGCTTGGAAGTGTCTGTGCTTGATGTTTCCTGTGGTTTCATTTTTCCTTTAACTCTAATTGGATGGTTACCTCAAAGTTTTTCAAAACCAAACAGTGTATTGATCCTAAATAAACACAAAAAATGAATGAAGACACTTTATTTCACTACTTGTCTCAGTCAGTTTCTCTCCATAGATGACATTTGTACAGGGAACAAAGAGAGAAACATGAATCCTCTTGACTTATCTCCTATTTATTCTTTCACAGTCTTCCCCTGGCCATCAAAAACTGTTTCCTCATTTATACTCAGCGAGAAAACTTCAACATTGTTATCTGTGCCTTTTCCTGGGATGGTTATAGATCTATCCCTGCATAAAAGATCAGCAGCAGTTGGTCATCTCATTTGCCTTTCAGCTGTCATAAAGCTGAAGTTAATGACTGACCTATTGTGTTCAGAACCCAATATTGGGTACATAGTAACTGGCCGTTAAAAATTATATTTAATGACACAGAAAAATGTTTACAATGTATTGATAAGTAAGGGGGAAGTTATAAAATAGGATATAGTGTTTGATACCACTTTTGTTCCCAGGTGGCATTAGTGGGAAAGTGAAAGTGAAGTGAGCAAAAGTTGCTCAGTCGTGTCCAACTCTTTGTGACCCCATGGACTGTCCATGGAATTTTCCAGGCCAGAATACTGGAGTGGGTAGCTTTTCTCTTCGCCAGGGGATCTTCTCAACCCAGGGATCGAATCCAGATTTCCTGCATTGCAGGCGGATTCTTTACCAGCAAAGCCACAAGGGAAGCCCAGTGGTAAAAAACTCACCTATGAATGCAGGCGACAGGAGATGCAGGAGGCTGGGGTTTGATCCCTGGGTCGGGAAGATCTCCTGGAGTAGGAAATGGCAGCTTGCTCCAGTATTTTTGCCTGGGAAATCCTATGGACACAGGAACCTGGAGGGCTACAGTCCATTGGGCCACAAAGAGTTGGATATGTATGAGTGAGTATTTATATTGCATTACATTGGGGAAAAAATGTTCATAAATAGAAAAAAGTCTGGGAGGGTCAGTAGTTATCTCTGGGTGGTAGGATTATGAGTTGTTTTCATTTTCTTTGCTTCCTCACATTTCTCATTTTCTACAATAAATATGTTGCTTTTGAAATAGGAATAAACAAAATGTGGTGTTTTTTTTTCTTAAAGATCTGATGGTGGTGAACAGCTTCTAAGCGAAGCTTGTCCTGAGCAAGTCCAGGGAACTCTGTTAAGGAACTCCTGTGGTCTCGTTGGTGGGATTTACTTGACTGGGCCAAACTGTGAGACATGTTCTGGAAAGCAGGGAGATAGCAACTGAAGTTCAATCTGGTGGTGCTAAAAGATATGTATCTCTACATCCTTCCTAACTGGTTAATAATGGTTTAATTAAGAAAAGTAGATACACATTATTTAAGGGACAGCTCTAGTTATGCCTGGAGAATTTAATATTAAAGAAAATATGGGAGACCTAGCAGCAGAAATAGAGGCAGAGAAGCTAAATACACACATTCTCTTAATAGGCAAACTTCTCACCTTGATGTTTTATTATTCTCGAAGTGTTATTAAGGACTTTAAAGTACTTTAATGATAAGGCCCCTTATTTGAGTTACTTGCCATTAATATCCATTTGTTTATGTTACTTATGGGCTTCCCTGGTGGCCCAGTGGTAAATAATCTACCTGCAAGTCAGGAACCATAGGATATATGGGTTTGACCCTGGGTTGAGAAGATCCTCTGGAGGAGGGCACGGCAACCCACTCCAGTATTCTTGCCTGGAGAATCCCATGGACAGAGGAGCCTGGCGGGCTACAGTCCATAGGGTCACAAAGAGATGGACACAACTGAAGCAACTTAACATGCATGCACACGTGTTACTTATATTTTCTACTTAACAAAATTTGCTTCATTAAAAATAGTCCATTCATTCACGCATTCATTCATTCAACAAACAGTTACTAAACACCTATCTCATGCCAAGCACTGAGCTAGGTGCTGCAAACATAAAAATCAGTAATATCTAATTTTAATACCTGGGGGGTTAAAAACCCTCACAGGTCTAGCAGAAGAGAAAGACAAAAATACAGTTATAATTCAATGCATTCAATACATTCTATGATTGAAGCACTTTGGTGGGCATCTAACTCAGACTGGGGGTGGGAAGTGGGCCTAGGGAAGATCTCCAGAGATGAGCCTTAAAAAATAAGCAGGAATTTACCAGGTGGAAAAGTAGGAAAAGAGTAATCCATAAGAAGGAACAGCATATATAAAAATCGAGAATCATGAGAGAGCATGACATATTCAGAGAATTTCCTGCAGTTTGCAAAAGCCAGAACTTTTGTGCATATAAAGGACAAACAATGGTTGAGACAGTGATAGTTAATTTTATGTGTCAACTTGGCTGGTCAAAGATGATGGTGATACTGTTTACAATAGCTAGGACATGGACGCAACCTAGATGTCCATTGGCAGATGAATGGATAAGAAAGCTGTGGTACATACACACATGAAATATTACTCAGCTATTAAAAAGAATGCATTTGAATCAGTTCTAATGAGGTCGATGAAACTGGAGTGTATTATACAGAGTGAAGTAAGTCAGAAAGAAAAACACCCATTCAGTATATTAATGCATATATATGGAATTTAGAAAGATGGTAATAATGACCCTATATGCGAGACAGCAAAAGAGACATAGAGATAAAGAAAAGACTTTTGGACTCCGTGAGAGAAGACGAGGGTGGGATGATTTGAAAGAAAGCATTGAAACATACATATTACCATATGTGAAATAGATTGCCAGTCCAGGTTCGATGCATGAGACAGGGCACTCAGGGCTGGTGCACTGCAATGACCCTGAGGATGGGGAGGGAGGTGAGAGGGGGCTTCAGGATGGGGAACACATGTACACCCATGGTTGATTCATGTCAATGTATGGCAAAAACCACTACAATATTATAAAGTAATTAGCTTCCAATTAAAACAAATTAATTTAAAAAAAAGATGATGCTGATGTTTCTGCAAGGGTGCTTTTTGATAAGCAGCTGCTGCTGCTGCTGCTAAGTCACTTCAGTCACGTCAGACTCTTCGCAACTCCAGGGACTGTAGCCTACCAGGCACCTCCGTCCATGGGATATTCCAGGCAAGAGTACTGGAGTGGGTTGCCATTGCCTTCTCCTTTTTGATAAGAGTTACATTTAAATCGGTGGATTTGAGTAAAGCAGATTGCTCTCCATAATAAGGGTGGGCCTCAGCCAATCAGCTGAAGGCCTTAATAGAAAAAACCTGACAGCTCCTGAGGAGAAGGGAATTCTGCCAGCAGACTCTTTTGGACTTAAACTGCAACTGTTTCCTGGATCTGCAGCCTGCTGGGGTATTCTGAAGATTTTAGATTTGCCAGGCTGCATAATTGGATAAGCCAATTCCTTAAAATTATTCTTTTCTTATAACTGTGTATATACACATCATATTAATTTTGTTTCTCTGGAGAACTCTGACTAGTAAAGAGGGTAAAGGCGGAAGACAGGGAGAATTCTTCTGAACAGTCTTTAGTTTGAATGATCATGGGAAACTGTAGGTCTTCAGTTACCTACCATTGATTGAACAGTGATGTAAGAGAGCGGAAGTGGGTCTATAAGATCCTATAGAGATGTCAGTAGTCAACATCATTCCTCATTCTTTTCCATGTCTTCCACTTCTCGGTTTTGAAATCCATCCAACAGACATTTGCTTCATGCCAGTATGTGCCAGAGATAACGGTGCACAAAGATTGGAGAGACCAGTTAAGACTTTGCAAAGAAGGAAGTAACACTTGAGCAAACCACTGAAGCACAAATGTGAGCTCTGCAGGTAGACAAGAGCAGAAAGGGGGAGGACCATGTCATTCCAGGCGGATGGAATCATGTGGAAAAAGAACTAAATTTATTGAGCAATTGCTAGGTGCCATATTCTAGGTGTTTTGTATTATTAAGTGATTTAATATTTTTATTCTACCCTATGAGTAGAATCTTCTTGAAATTTCAGAAGAGGTTAAGTAAGTACCCAAGGTCGCATATTTAATAAGTTCTATAACTTAGACTCAAGTCAGAAAATCTGGCTTCAATGACCACTTTAAAAAAAAAATCTCCATCTTTATCTTCCTCAATCATGCAGTAGCCATCGATTCATTAAATCTTAAAGCCAGAAGGGTCCCTAGATAATTTGGTTGAGTGGTTCTTGCACAAGAAAATTATACATTAGGATCACTGAGGAGGTTTTTAAAAATATCAATGCCTATCATTGCCTTCCTTTATCCCCCAACTGGAGGAATCACAACACCCCCCAACACACACACCTCTCTTTTCTTTTTTCTCCTATTTAAAAAAATTGGGTTAAAACAGAAATAAAGCAAAATCTACCATTTTAACACTTTTAAAATGTTCAACTCAATGACATTAATTACATTCGCAATATTGTACAACCACCACCACTATCTATTTCCAAAATTTTTTGATTACCCAAAACAGAAACCTTGTAGCCATAGCTGCCATTCCCTCTTCCCCCACCCCCCAGGAGTCTCAAATTGATTTTCTTCTGTTTATGAATGTGCCTATTCTAAATACCACATATAAGTGGAATTATGCAGTAGTTGTCCTTTTGGGTATGGCTTATTTCAGTTAGCCAAGTGTCTTCAAGGTTCATCCATGATGTAGCATGTATTGAAACTTCATTCCTTTTTTGGACAAGTAATATTCAACTGTATGGATATACTGTATTTTCTTTATCCATTCATCTGTTGGGGCACTTAGGTTGTCCCTCTTTCCGCAAAGACATACTGAGGATCCACTGCTTTTTAAAACTGAACAATGTCATACACAAAGAGAATAAAATGGCAAAAGGAGGCAGGGTCTAAGTACCAGATAGAACAGGAAAAAGACCCAGAGTAGTGATATGTATACATTTTGGTCTGGATGGTAAGAGGCTAGTTTTTAGGGTGGGGCTCTAATGTCAGGGGTGCTCACGTGACTGAGGCTTTTATCCAACTTTCTGCATAGATATTTTGTCATCCTCACTCCTGTACCCTGTCAGAGAACTTATGATTTCAGGAAAATGAAAATAGTTTATTCTGTTATGGAAGCGGAATGTGACTCTGACAGTGATAATGGCTTGTCCTTTTAGGCAATAAAATAATTTTTTTCCTGAAACCATTTGCATGAACAAGTGGTAGTTACTTCTGGGCTAGAACGTCAGACCAGGTTGTATCTGTGGGTGGCAGGAGTAAAGCTGAGAAGGTAAGATGGGGAAAGAGTGAGTAGATTGGGAAGAGGAAAGGGTGACAGGAGAGCAGAGAGGAGAGACTAACTTGGGGTGACATGCGACAAAGTTCCAGACAGAACTCTGGGACAAATTCTCTTCAACAATAGAAGCTACTGACCTGCTCCACATGGACTACCTGGTGCCCTTCACATAGAGGGTGTTCAACAATATGTGCCAACTTAGTTTTTCTAAAGTGAGCACCTTTAAGTTCTTTCTGTTCACAGTTAGGTGGGCCATTAGTTTTCTCCATTTTGCGGGGGGGGGGGGGTGTTTTCCACCTTTCCCCAATGCTGTCCCACTCCACAATCTCCTAAGATTTCATTTTCTCTCAAAGCTGAGTTGACCCATGTTTAGTGTTTAGCACCCTGTCTGTACAAATGTAAATATCAACATGGCTATCTACTGACAGTATTATTATTGACTTGTTCCATATTTCCTTGTTTTCACTGGATTTTAGAGTCATCAGTTGTGCCTTTCTTTTTCCTATGTTTTCCCATTCTTGCTTTTATGCTAATTCTGATTGTTTCCATTAGAGCTGAAAAAGTTGTCATGTTCTCTGGCTAAATCAAGATCTTGTCTTCTTAGTCTCTTTCTGATAGCTATTGCAAGTATGCTTTAATCTAAGTGCTACAAAGGAGAAATTGATAACATGCCTTATTTTATGCTTTTCTCAGATTGATGTAGATGCACTGTTGTTTGTCAGGCAATAATCTGATGCAATATGAGTGCTATTAATATTTTAATTGCAGTTTCAGCCATTATATATAGTCAGTACTCACTGCTCAGTTGCTTAGTCGTGTCTGATTCTTTGTGACCCTAGGGACTGTAGCATGCTAGGCTGCTCTGTCTATGGGACATTTCAGGCAAGAATATTGGGGTGACACAAAAATTAGCTCAATATGGATTAAATAGCTAAATGTGAGACCAGCACTATAAAACTTCTAGAGGAAAACATAGGCAGAACTCTGACAAATCACAGCAACATCTTTTTTGATCCATCTCCCAGAATAATGGAGATAGGAACAAAAATAAACAAATGAGACCTACTTAAGCTCAGCAACTTTTGCACAGCAAAGGAAAACAATAAACAAGATGAGAATACAACCCACAGATTGGGAGAAAATATTTGCAAATAATGTGACCGATAAGGGGTTAGTCTCCAAAATTTACAAACACTTAAATGATGCTTAACATCATCAAAACAAGCAATCCACTCAAAAAATGGGCAGAAGATCCAAACAGACATTTCTCCAAAGAGAATATACAGATGACCAACAGTCATATGAAAAGATGTTCAACACTGCTAGTTATTAGAGAAATGTAAATCAAAACTACAGTGAGACACCTCACATCAGTCAGAATGTCTATCATTTAAAAATTCACAAACAAATGCTGGAGAGGGTGTGGAGAGAAAGGAACCCTCTTACACTGTTGTTGAGAATGTAAATTAATACAGCCATTACGGAGAACAGGATGGAGGTTACTTTAAAAAACTAGAAATAGAGCTACCATATGACCTTGCGATCCTACTCCTGAGCATATATCCAGAGAAAAGCATGATCTGAAAGGATACAAGGACCCCAATATTCATGACAGCACTGTTTACAATAGCCAAGTCATGGAAGCAAACTAAATGTCCATCGACAGAGGAATGGATACAGCAAATGTGGTACATATGTACAATGGAATATTCCTCAGCCATTAAAAAGAATGAAATAATGCCATTTGCAGCAACATGGATGGACCTAGAGAGTGTCATACTGAGTGAAATAAGTCAGATAAAGAAGGAGAAATATTGTATGACATTCCTTGTATGTGGAATCTAAAAATAAATGATACAAATGAACTTGCTTACAAAACAGAAAGACTCACAGACTTAGAAAACAAACTTATGGTTGCCAGTGGGGAAGGGATAGTTAGGGAGTTTGGGAAGGTCACATATACACTGCTATATTCAAAATAGATAACCAACAAGGAACATGGAGCTCTACCCAATGTTATGTGTCAGCTTGGATGGGATGGGGGTTTGGGAGAGAATGGATACCTATATATGTATGGCTGAGTCCCTTCACTGTTCACCTGAAACTGCCACAAGTGTTAATCAGTTATACCCCAATACAAAATAAAAAGTTTAAAGTTTGAAAGAAAACACAAAGAACACTGGAATGGGATGCCATTTCCTCCTCCAGGAGATCTTCCTGGCCCAGGGATCTGTCCTAAGTAATATATTTGAGTTAGAATGATTCTGTCCAGGTTCTTTGAAATTTCTTTCTATATTTTTATAGAGATTCAGTGTGCCCATTTTGCATGCTAGCAAATAATGTTCAAAATCCTTCAAGATAGGCTGCAACAGTACACGAACTGAGAACTTCTAGGTTTACAAGCTGGATTTAAAGAAGGTAGAGGAACTAGACATCAAAATGCCAGCATCTGTTGGATCATAGGAAAAGCAAGGGACTTCCAGAAAAACATCTACTTCTGCTTCATTGACAACACTAAAGCCTTTGACTGTGTGGATCACAATAAACTGTGGAAAATTCTTAAAGAGAAGGAAATACCAGGCTACCTTACCTACCTCCTGAGGAGAAACCTGTATGCAGGTAGCAACAATCAGAACCGGACATGGAATAATGGACTGGTTCAAAATTGGGAAAGGAGTACATCAAGGCCATATATTGTCACTCTGCTTATTTAACTTAAATGTAGAGTACATCATGCTAAATGCCAGGCTGGATGAATCACAAGGTGGAATCAAGATTGCTGGGAGAAATATCAATAACCTCAGATATGCAGATGATACCGCCCTAACAGCAGAAAGCGGAAAGGAACTAAAGATCCTCTTGATGAAACTGAAAGAGGAGAGTGAAAAAGCTGGCTTAATATTCAACATTTAAAAAACAAAGATCATGGCTTCCAGACCTATCACTTCATGGCAAATAGATAGGGAAAAAGTGTAAACAGTGGCAGATTTTTTTTTCTTGGGCTCCAAGAAAATTTCTACATGACTATAAGCCATAAAATTAAAAGATCTTGATTCCTGGAAGAAAAATTATGCAAACCTAGAGAGTGTCTTAAAAAGCAGATATTACTTTTCTAACAAAGATCTGTATAGTCAAAGTTATGGTTTTTCCAGTAGTCATGTATGGATGTGAGAATTGGACCATAAAGAAGGCTGAGTGCCAGTGAATTGATGCCTTCAAATTGTGGTGCTGCAGAAGGCTCTTGAGAGTCCCTTGGACAGCAAGGAGAACTAACCAGTCAATCCTAAAGGAATCAGTCCTGAATATTCATTGGAAATACTGATGCTGAAGCTGAAACTCCAATACTTTGGCCACTTGATGTGAAGAGTCAACTCAATGGAAAAGACCCTGATGCTGGGAAAGATTTAGGAAAGGAGAAGGGGGCAACAGAGGATGAGATGGTTGTATGGCATCACAGACTCAAGGGACTTGAGTTTGAGCAAACTCTAGGAGGTCGTGAAGGACAGGAAAGCCTGGTGTGCTGCAGTCTGTGGGGTTTGAAAGAGTTGAATGGGACTTAGTGACTAGACACAACAACAAGAGATTCAGTTGGTTTACCGTAGGAGACTCCTAGGTTGTATGTCTTTTCTTTTCCCCTCCTTTAGTTGAATTTGCTTATGTTGGTTCTTTTATAATCTGAGTATTTGAAATCTTATACAATTAACTTTTCTTGCAGCCCGCCATTTACATCTTCATAAAAGTGTTCAGTTTCATGATTTGTTTATAGACATTTCATTTTGATAATTTACTACTTAACACGCAATGTGAATATTATCACATCTTCTAAGAAGGGCAGACATTTACTTCTTCATGGTAAATCCCTCACTTCCTAAGTGTGACTGGTTTAAGAAAGGGCATGTTCTTTACTTTCTACTGTTATTTCTCACTTATCATTCTTGTCTTTCAAATTCTACTTTGTTAGTTTATTTAATAACTAATTTTCTAGTTCCAGAGGTTGGAGCTTAAAAGGAGGTTCTTTTCCCACTAAAACAGTAGGCCTTTACAAAAAGATATAGACTCACAGAGTATTAATAAAATACAAGCAGACTTAAATGATACCTCTAATTCTTCTGATCCTCATGGGTTGCAGTGGAGAAGAGAGAGAATTCAAAGAGGGGTGTTAAAGGTTATGTTAGGCAGGGTTCAGCACAAGGATGGGTAGACTCATGCTCACAGCCTTTGGAGCATCAGAATATGGTCCCCTTTTTCATCAGTTTGGAGGGAGAATGGCTTCTCTCAGTAGGTCTCAGAAGGTATGTTTAATAGCACAGATCCTATGCATATCGTGATGTCTCACAATATCCTGGAAAGATGGTTGTTGGGTCTTCCCTTTCAGGTGACCAGTTAGGTATGGTCTGTTTATTTTCATTCAGGGGCAAGACTGTCCAAGGGTACCAGGGTAATAAGGTTTCTCAGGACTTGGCTTCTCAGGTATAAGGTAGTAACCAATCAGTTTCTGATAAATATTTAGTTCAAAGCCAGTCTGACTCATGAGTGTCAAATATCACACCAATGCCTACATTTAAATCACTATCTTATAATCAAGTTGCACTAGCTAGCTTTATATCTAAGACTTTTTACTATTTTAGGGGTTAGTCTGGTAACTAAAGAAAGAAGTTCTTATTACCAAGTGCGATTTGCCTTAGGCACCATAAGGGTTATGTCTAAGGATTCCCACTAAAATGATAGGGATGAGTGTTAATATTTTCACCGTTAGGACAGACGTGATCTTGGGCCTCATGTTGTGGGATGTAGCATAGGAAAGGACCTCTTTTGGATACAAATACTGCTTTCATGCTTGAATTGTGCCCATTGTTCAAGCAGACACCAACTATGTATCCTTTTAATCCATTTATGCCCAGCATTTCAAGTTGATACATTTGTAGCTCCGGAGGCTAGTCTTCTGGTCCTGTTGTTTCACATTCCTTCTGCTCAGGGGAGTTGCTTTACACAGCTGAAATGGACATTTCTGCCTGGGAGGGGGACATCCCCATATAAAGTCAGGGGCCCTGGAGCCATGAAATTAGTTCAGATTCCTCATCTCTGTAAAGAAGGAGGAGAAGTTGAGTTGGCACATTGGTCAGAATAACTGAGAGCAGGTAGTAGAAAGCTGTGATCATTGAATTGCATGTGATCCCTCATGGGAGGGATACCAAAACACTAGATATGTGAAATCATTAAACTGACAAACTGATTTTGAAGAGAGTTGAGTTGAAAGATCCCAACAATTATCATCTAAAACTCTTTATCTTAAAATAGACATAATTATTGCTCTATTTGGTGGCAGAGCTAGAACTCAAAATCAGCATTTCTGACTCCTAAATTTTTTATCTCTAGGAAAAAATTTTTGGTTTTTCCCTTTCTCCTCTTTTTTTCTTTATAGGTTACATATGCTTAAAGCCCTAGTTCAGGCATCCTTTCCACCTGGAAATCTGCAAAGATCTTCTGTGTTTGGGTTTAGATGCCTTTTGTATGTGCCCTTTCCTGTATTCAAGTAGTTACTTGCATTACTGACTTTTAAAAATATTAAATTTGAATTGCTTGCTGTCTCTTCCACTAGTTTTATTTATCTTTCTATTTATAGAGTCTGGAGTGGTGCTGGGGACATGGTACCTCATTATTTACTGAAATGTTAACAGGCTGAATGACTTAAATGTGCACAAATGTAAGTACTAGTCAGGATTCCAGATTCTCTTCAAGAATTATACTCACAGAGCCTGAAATTAAAGGAAAACTAGAGAGAATGAATAAGATCTTGAGACTTCCCTGGTGGTCCAGTTGCTAAGGCTCCATTCTCCCAATGCAGGGGGCATAGGTTCGATCCCTGGTAAGGGAAGATCTCACATGTTGAATTGTGCAGCCAAAAAAAAAAAAAAAACAACAACTCAAAATCTTTCGTATAAGACTGACTTCTGCATCAGTGGGATACAATATAATATTAAAGGTGTTGAGATATACCTGGAAGATATTAGGTATAAACTAATCCAGTGACAGAAATGAAAAAGATGACAGAGTTCAAATAATACTTTAAAATATGCAGTTGGACTAGGATTAAATATACTAATCTGTGCCTAACAGGATGTTGAATAAAATTTTCTTCTTCATTCATATATATGTATGTAGGAAAGTGAAAGTGAAAGTGAAGTCGCTCAGTCATGTCCAACTCTTTGCGACCCGTGGACTGTAGCCCACCAAGCTCCTCCGTCCATGGGATTCTCCAGGCAAGAATACTGGAGTGGGTTGCCATTTCCTTCTTCAGGGGATCTTCCCGAACCAGGGATCGAACCCAGGTCTCCCACATTGCAGGCAGATGCTTTAACCTCTGCGATATATATATATCTCAAAGTGATTCAGTTTTATACATGTGCATATATATGTATATACATATATATAATACAATTATTTTGCTGTACACCAGAAACTAACAGATTGTGAATCAACTATACTTATTTGAAAACAAAACAAAAAACCTTCCTCTTACCTCAGAATTAGAATCCAGGATCTCACAACAAGGGACAAAATGTCTGACTTTCAAAAGCCAATCAGTTTGGTCCAAATATAAGGGGCCTTTAAGCTATCATTAAGACCATTCCTCCTTCCCATTCCTTAAAATCCTGGGAAAGGAAATAGGGTGTCCCAGCTATCTATTGCAGGTAACAAGTCACTCCAAAGCTTTAGTGGCTTAAAATGACAATACTCATTTTACTATCTGTCATGGTTTCTAAGATCAGGAATTTGGAAATACCTTGGAAGGGCAGTTCTGACTCAGGGTCTTATATACACTTAAAGTCAGATGAGTGGCTGGACTTGCAACAGCAGGGGGCTGGAGCACCTGGGGGCTGACCAGGAATTTCTCTTTGTTCAGTCTTAGGACCTCTCCATGTGGTTTCTTTACATGGCTCGTTTGAGCTTATTCACAGCATGGTGGCTTCTGAGCAGTCAGACTACTGACCTGGTAGCTCAGAGCTCCAAGCACAAGTGTTGCAGCTAGGAAGGCATAGTTATATTTATGACTTAATCTCAGAATTTACAACAGGTCACTTCTGCCATACGGTACTGGTGAAATAGTCACAAAAATGGGGCTACTTTTAAAGGGAAGGAGCATAGACCCTACTTCTCTATTTAATAATGTCAAACTCACATTTAAAAAAAACTAGACATGTAGTATGGGAGATACTAGATTGGTGGCTCTCTTTGGAAAACACAGTCTGTCAAAGGGATCGTATCTGTTATGGGTCCTTGGTCCAAGAACAGTGTGTGCTTTTTCCTAATGGGGAGGGGAGAGGGATATTCCCCTTTAAAATCTACTGAGGGTGAAGGTTACCAAATTATTATTTATAACAATTGGGTGTGCTTTCTTCCTCCAACTGAAAGTCTGCTTAGACAGCACATTTAATTTGCTCTTTACTTGCTTGAGCAAAGAGAAGTAAGATTGGAGAGAAGTGGGGAGTGATGAGTAGCTGATATAATACTCACTGGAGTGGTAAGGATATATGACTTTCCTGGGGTCAAGTGAATGCTGTTGGCGCCTCACTAAGAGAACTTCCCAACAGGCAAGAGAACCCAAACAGCAAAAACCTGTGGCCCATAGCAGCCTACATCAAGGATTTGTGCACTGGGGAGACTAAATAATTGATGCAAGATAGCATGCATTTGGATGTCTACAACCTAGAGACTATCAGTGGCCTTTTAGAGTTAGTACAGAAACAAAGACAACAATCAAAGACAGAATTTCACCTTGTATTAGAGTCAGGGTGCAACCTGAGACACAGAACCAGTAGGATATGTATTATAAGGAATTGGCTAATGTAATTGTCAGGGCTGGATAATGAAGTCTGTGGTCTATAGGGCAGGCAATCAGAAAGAAAAGATCAGGAGCATGTTGGAAACCATGCTGCTGCTGCTAAGTCACTTCAGTCATGTCCAACTCTGTGTGACCCCACAGACGGCAGCCTGCCAGGCTCCCCCATCCCTGGGATTCTCCAGGCAAGAACACTGGAGTGGGTTGCCATTTCTTTCTCCAATGGATGCTAGTGAAAAGTGAAAGTGAAGTAGCTCAGTCGTGTCCGACCCTTGCTCAGTCATGTCTGACTCTTCTCAACCCCATGGACTGCAGCCTACCAGGCTCCTCTGCCCATGGGATTTTCCAGGCAAGAGTACTGGAGTGGGGTGCCATTGCCTTCTCTGGTTGGAAACCATGAGAACAGGCCAAAGCTTCTTGTCCACAGGTAGTAAGGAAAGAAGGTCATGAGAAGCCTGGAACCCTAATGGCATGAACTATTTGGAATTTCTGAGCTCATGGAAAGCCTAATCTCTTTTTGAATGAGCTTACTTGTTTAGGTCAGAGGTTAACCCACTCCAGTATTCTTGCCTGGGAAATCCTGTGGACAGAGGAGCCTGATGGCTACAGTCCATGGGGTTGCAAAGAGTCAGACACAGCTGAGTGACTTTCACTTCACTTCACCCAGGATAGTCTTTCTTTTATTAACTTAAAGTCAGCTGATTAGGAACTTCTGTCACATCTGTAAAAACCTTCATAGCAGCACATAGATTAGTGTTAGATTAAATAACTTGGGAATGTAGTTCAGCCTAGCCACGTTTATACATCCAAAAGCCATCACACAGCAGCAACCAGTGTCTGAGATATGTGTCCTTTCCCTTCCTCCCTGTGCCAATACACCGGAGAAGCTGGAGCCTAGCTCCTTTCTCTCAGGAGTAAAACAGCAAAATGTGTCCTTCCCCTATTCATGCTCCTGGGACTAGAAATATGGCTGCAGTGGGAAGGGAAAAGCTTTGATGGATATAAACCACAATTTTAACAATTTTAAGCAAATATGAAGTTATGAAATGTCATTAAGATACTTGCTGACTAGCAAGGAAAGGCTATTTAACAGCAAATTTGGGTACAATGACTGCAGATAAAATTCCACTGAGTTGAGACAAGTAAATAACAAAGTGATGAGATTACAAAAATTAGAACTATTGCAGATGTTAAATAAGGAAGAAAAAAAAGTGACTAGAGTGGTCAGGGAAGGCTTGTTTCTAAAAGGCAGGATTTGGACTGGGCCTTCTTTAAAGATCAACAGTTTATAAAGTGGGAGCAGAGAGGAAACTAGCAGGAATAAAGACTTAAGAGAAACATGTAATGTGGGGTGTCAGGACAGGGAGAACACTGGAGTGAAGTCTCTGTGTTAAGGAGCTAAGTACTGATGGGGAAGGCTAGGCAGGATCTTGAGAGCTAGGCAGAGGAGTTGAGACTCAGTGAGGTAGTTGGTAGGAAATAGTGTATGTTCTTGAATGGGGAAAGCTTGAGGGAAGTTTTTTGTTTTGTTTGAATCTGTTAAAGACATTAATGTGACAGTAGAATAACATAGTTGGATTTTAGAAAAGAAGGACTAGGATTCAAGGGGACTAGTTAGGATGCTGTTGCAATATGCTAGATGGGAATTCACAAAAATCTGATCCAGATTCAAAAGGTGAAATAAATTGGAGGAGAAAGGAAAAGTCAGAAAAATATTTCAGAGACAAAAACAATAAAATTGATGACCAAATGGAGTGTGATGGCAGAAAGAATAATTGAGTGTTCCTTGGTTTCTAGCTTGGGGAACTACAAAGATGGTGGTATTTCAAACATAAATGAGGAATTTAGGGACAGAAAATCTATTTGGGAGACCAAGATTGTTAATTCAGTTTGTGACTAAAGCTAAAGTAATGATTCAAAGTGGAAATATCCTGATAAAAGTTTAAAAAAAGAGAACATCCAGATTAGTTTAATAGCATTATGCATGAAGGACTGCAAGTTGGAGATCCAGGCCAGGAACTGAAGGGCTTGGAGGCACAGGTGGTGGTTTTTAAAATAATTCTTCCAGCTGAAGGTAGTGTCATTTAGAAGAGAAACGAATAAATAGGAACAGTTGGTTTATCCAGATGGTGTTAAAGAACAAAATCAAATCCCCGGATTTGATTTCTGGACCGTGGTTTAAGATCCTGGAACTGATGAGTTTTTGGCAATGAACAAGGGAAATATGTCATGAAGACAAAAAATAAAAGGTTTCCTTTTTAAATTTTTTTGTTTTGGGGGGGAAGAAATCATTGGGAAGGAAATAGCAAATTGTTCTTGGGGAAAGGGGAAAGAACTAAAGAGAACTGAATGAACAAATACTGGTCTCAAAGAAAGAATAACATTGTAGAAGACACCCAGTGTTTCAAAAGAGTTAATTATAGGTGAAAGGAAGCTGGATTTATTAATATTCTTTGAGATTTTACTATATGCCAGCACCATGGCAAATCCTTCATACAACATGGACATCTTTCTACACCAGTAAAGATCAGCATTATTATTTTAAACGGATGCATAGTGTAGTAGGAGGGTCATTCTGGTGTGCTACAATGAAGTCTCCTGTTCATACATTTTCCCAACCTTTTTATGTGCTCTCTTTTCTCAATACCAGATGAACTTAAAAAAAAATTTCAACAATTATGATTCAAATAATATATTAAAAAGTATACAAAATGTTTTCTTTCTATTATTTCCTGTCTCACCTCAATGATTATTAGTTTCCTTTGTATGTTTCCATAATTCCTTTATGTTGTACTTTTTATATTATATAAACAAATATAAATATGTACTTTTTTCCTTTCTTAAAAAACACATAAGGTAAAAAGCATCTTGTGTTCATCTCTTTAGGGTAAAATCTTAGATGTGATATTGCTGAATTGAAGGGTAGTTTCAGTTAGAATCTTAAACCTATTGCCCAGTTGCTCATCAGAAAAGTTGTATATAGCAACAGTGCATGAATGTCATAAAATCAAAATTTTATTTTCTACTTTCAGTATTCCATATATTTGAAGATGTATGGGAATCCAGAATAAATGTTTAAAAAATCATGATAATTCATAATACTAGTTTTGGTATCATACAGAAGTGATTATACAAAAGAATTTGGGCTTAATAACTTATAGACAAATGGACACAAAGGAAAGGTTTGATCTACCTTGTTATTTATTTTTCTATCTTATTGGGTTGATAGAGAGGTAGGAATGAAAAAAATGGAAAAAATCAGTTATTTATTATTTAAAGAAATACAGTTTAATGAGACAAAGAATAATCATGATGAGAAACTGGGGCTGACTTAGGATGAGAGTGAAAAAAGGATAGACAGTTTCACCTGAGCTTGTATAATGATAAGGCATATTGTCAGATCATCTCTTCCTATTACTTTAGGAAAAAAAAAAAAACTCCTGTTACAACCTCTGCTTTCTATTATTGAATTGATGCATGAGATTATAATGGAATTTAAAGCTATAATTCAACTGATGAACATGTACATTTGTCTTTTTTTCCTTCTTAAATAGACTTGATTGCCTGGAGAAATGGATACTTCTCCCTCCAAAAAATATCCAGTTAAAAAACGGGTGAAAATACATCCAAACACAGTAATGGTGAAATATACATCTCATTATCCTCAGCCTGGGGATGGTGGATATGAAGAAATCAATGAAGACTATGGAAGTTTTATGGAAGAAAATCCAAAGAAAGGCCTGCTCAGTGAAATGAAAAGAAAAGGAAGAACCTTCTTTGGAACCATGGATACCTGCCCTCCAACAGAAGACCCAGTGACCAATGAGATTGGACAGTTCCAAAGCTTTGCAGAAAAAAATATTTTTCAATCCAGAAAAATGTGGATAGTGCTGTTTGGATCTGCTTTGGCTCATGGATGTGTAGCTCTTATCACTCGGCTTGTTTCCGATCGTTCCAAAGTTCCATCTCTAGAACTGATTTTTATCCGTTCTGTTTTGCAGGTCTTATCTGTGTTAGTTGTGTGTTACTACCAGGAAGCGCCCTTTGGACCAAGTGGATACAGACTGCGACTTTTCTTTTATGGTGTATGCAATGTCATCTCTATCACCTGTGCTTATACATCATTTTCAATAGTTCCTCCCAGCAATGGGACCACTATGTGGAGAGCCACAACCACTGTCTTCAGTGCCATTTTGGCTTTTTTACTTGTAGATGAGAAAATGGCTTATGTTGACATGGCTACAGTTGTTTGCAGCATCTTAGGTGTTTGTCTTGTCATGATCCCCAACATTGTTGATGAAGATAATTCTTTGCTAAATGCCTGGAAAGAAGCCTTTGGGTACACTATGACTGTGATGGCTGGACTCACCACTGCTCTTTCCATGATAGTGTACAGATCCATTAAAGAGAAGATCAGCATGTGGACTGCACTGTTTACATTTGGCTGGACTGGAACAGTCTGGGGAATATCTACTATGTTTGTTCTTCAAGAACCCATCATCCCATTAGATGGAGAAACCTGGAGTTATCTAATTGCTATATGCATTTGTTCTACTGCAGCCTTCTTGGGAGTTTATTATGCCTTAGACAAATTCCATCCAGCTTTGGTCAGCACAGTACAACATCTGGAGATTGTGGTAGCAATGGTGTTGCAGCTTCTAGTGTTACATATATTTCCTAGTGTCTATGATGTCTTTGGAGGGGTAATCATTATGATTAGTGTTTTTGTCCTTGCTGGCTATAAACTTTACTGGAGGAATTTAAGAAGGCAGGATTATCAGGAAATACTAGACTCTCCCATTAAATGAATACTTGATTGTTATCTTGTTAATGTTCAGTTACTAATAGGTACACTGCCATTTTAATGTTCACCTATAAATGTTTTTTTTGTGTTGTATAACTGACAGAGTGCTATATATAATTAATATATACAGATGTAGAAAAATTTATTCTAGTCTTCTAAATATTAAATTATGTGGAATATCATGAATCTGGTCTCTTTGCTGTTAACAATAAAAGGTAATTTTTATTATACATTATTATTTATTATAAATAATAAAAGGTGGTAGAGAATGTCAGTTTTTAGCACTAAAGAACATAAGACTTGAAGAAATGACTCCTTTCCAGTGGAAATTCAGCAGTCCTAAAGATTAAGAAGTTAGAAAAAACGTTCATGTCCAGTGTTCTATGTGTTCAACAAAAATCCTTCAATATTCAGAACTCTGTAAGATGAAATGCTGAATACCAAGCCCTGTTATTGTCATCTGTTTGCATTAGGGAACTAGAGATGATTGGGCTGGGTAAAGTAGCTGGAGTTGAAGCAAGAAAGAGGCAACAAAGGAAAGGAGTTGGTTTTTCACTGGCAATGGTGGTCATCCTACCTTAGGAAAGGAAACTGTCTTCTCCTTGCCCTGGCCATATTAGGCAATGCATAGGAAATGGAGGTAGGGAGAACATGGATTCCTGCCAGCTCTACTTAGTCTATGCCATTTTGTGTCGTATGGTGTGAGACTGAATGCTGCAGGAGGGTCTACTCACCCTCAGTTATGCCGGTCTCTTCCAAACCTGCCCTTGTTTATGATTTTGTAGCAAGTACATGTGTGAGCTGCAGCAAAGGTACTCCTTACTCCTGGAAAAGACACTAACGGTAATCACAGTACAGCAGAAAACTGACAACTTCGTGTACTGGATTCTTTTCAAAAGAGCTGCTGGTGCTTCAGTTGTGTCCAACTCTGTCACCCCAGAGACAGCAGCCCACCAGGATCCCCTGCCCCTGGGATTCTCCAGGCAAGAACACTGGAGTGGGTTGCCATTTCCTTCTCCAATGCATAAAAGTGAAAGTGAAGTTGTTCAGTCGTGTCTGACTCTTCACGACCCTGTTGACTGCAGCCTTCCAGGCTCCTCCGTCCATGGGATTTTCCAGGCAAGAGTACAAGTCTGTAAAACTGCATAAGGTAGCATTAATTTGGATCCAGTCTGGGAAGTTTTTACTAATTTAGCACAAACAAATGTTGATATGTTACTGGTTATTAAGTTACTGTTATTGAGCTATCTTAACCTCAGATACACTCATCTATAACTTTCCTATGTGATGCTATGGCTCAGACTCTACAAACTACATTTTTCCTATGCCAGCCGGTATCTTGCTAGGTTAGAGGTGATAGCTGCTCTCTGTAGTTACCACATCTGGGCTACTTCAGTATTCTTTTTTTTGCTTTTCCAGTCCATCAACACCCAGTGGTAAGTTCTCTGTTGTAATATCTTTTGATTTCTGTTCTCTTGACTAACATGCCTTTGGACAATACCCCAAAGGAACCCACAGCCATTTGTAGGGTGTTTGTGTTTTTGGGAAAATGTTAACATTCAGATTTTCTGGGAATTACTGGCTCTCAATAGAAATTATGCAAATTGAAGCAAAGAAACAAAAAGATTTGAAAAAAAAATGAACAGATCTTGGAATGACCTGTACTAAGGAGTAAGAAATTTAGCATAAATGTAAGTGTAGTCACAGAGAAAGAGAGAACAGGCAGAAAAAAATACTTGAAGAAATGCTGGCCTAGAGTCTTCCAAATTCAATAAAAAGATACAATAACCAGCAATCCACACATCCAGGGAAATAAGTGAACCCCCCCAGCAGCATAAATACAAAGAAAACCACACCTAGAAACATAGTGTAACTGTTGATAAACTAAGATAAAGAAACAAATCTTAAAAGCAGCCTGACCTACAGAAAAACAATGATAAGAATTACAGCTAGCTTCTCATCAGAAACAGTGGAGGCCAAAAAGCAACAGAATGACAGTTTAAAGTGCTGTTAAGAAAACCCTTTGATGTCTTCTCATTGCCTATAGTATAAAACAAAGGCCCTTAACTTGCATAACCCACTCTTGCTTATACTTTGTCATCTTTTGCTCTAGCAATATTCTACTGTTGTGTACTTCCTTTTTTAAAAAACTAAAAAAAAATTTTTATGGAGGCCCCTCTATGTGAAAAGCCCTTCTCTTCTTTGCCTACTTATTTACCTTGACTAGCCTGATCACACACACACCTCCCCTCGCATTGTGGCCTAATGTCTCCCTGTAGACATCTATTGCTGTATTTACTATACAAATAATAAGTATCAGTTTAAATTTCATTCTCTGACATTGGATGGAGCTCCTTTAAGACTGATTTTTAGATCTCTGGTATGTATTGTAGTGCTTAACACAGATTGAACTCAATAAATTTTTGTTTAATTAATTCCCATAAAAGAGTAATAATACTCAACCCAGAAAGTGAATTTAGTTACCAGGGTTCACTAATTTCTACACTTCACAGTCAAGCCTGTGATTAGTGACTTCTTACTGATTTAGTAGGTAGGATTTTGTTTTTGTTTGTTTTGTCCTATGTAGTCCTTACAGTGATATTAAACCAGATCATTCTCTCTAATCATTTCTAACTACAAGTCCTCAATAGTTTCCTGGGAAAGGTCTTGAGACACGGAGGCTCATTTTTCCTTTCCTTGTCTTCAAATTCTTTCCTCTGGGATGAATCAAGTGAACTATCTATATGTTCTTATCCTAGATTGATTAGCTACCTGTATCTGAAACCCCATTTCTAGTCCATAGGTCATAAGTTTTGACCTAAATATTGTTGCCTGATTCTGGCTAGTCCACTCAGAACTAATTAGCAGGGTTGATTCCCATTTTTGGTTTGAGTTCTGCTAAAAGAGAGGAAGAAGAAGTCAAGCACATGTTTCTATTTGGAAGTTGGGGAGACAGTGTGAAAGGTCTCTGGGACAACACCCACCCCTTACAAACATGGGCTCCATATGTCTAAGTACACTATTGAGCAATTCCATACATGACTTCCTGTCTATCTACCCCAATGCTTTCCTCTCATTTCTGTATCCTTATTTTTATTCTTCAATTCCTTCTCTTTCTCTTGTATTTTTTGAGTTTTTCTTTCTTTCTTTCTTTCTTGAGTTCCTGGTAAGAATAGGGTGATGAGGGAACATTTAAAGAAAAGTTAAAAGGAAAACATGTATTTACAGGAAACTAAAATCCTTTTATGAAAAAATTCTCTCCCTTTTTTTATTACTTAAACAGATGGCACACAATAGTAGTTAAGAGATCTGGATCAAAATCTCACAGTCTGTTCAGATCATTGACACATTCAAAATACATAATCCCTTACAAAATAAAATCTAAAATTAAACGACTTCAGCATATTTTTTTTCTGGGTTTATTTTCCCCATTTATGGAAGTGGTTTAAGCTACCTGATAGCAAGGACTATTTTACCTGTTATGTTTGTATTCACATTCTCCTAATCCCATCACATGTTAAAAAACTAAAGCTGAACTGAGCCAGGTGTAGCTAAGTTCGTTATGAGCCAGGTGTACCTAACAGTTTGTTGTGTGAAACTATTTTGGAGAAATAGTTTCAACCTCTGGACAATGGGTTTATACAGCTTCAAAAATGAATTAAATATCTCAATCCATAAACTTTATAAGATGTATCAACAAATAAAACTATTGTTAGACAGAGATATAACAATAGTGTGGGCTGCTGTAACAAAATGCCATAGACTGGGTGGCTTAAACAACAATTAAACTTCTCACGGTTTTGGAGATTGGAAGTCCCACGTCCGGATGCCAGCATGGTTAGTTTCTGGTGAACACTCTCTTCCTGGTTTGCACATGGCTGCTTTCTCACTGTGTCTTTTAGTTGTGAGGACAGACAGCAAGACAGTGTCTACGTCTCTGCCGTCACTTCTTATAAAGGACACTAATTCTATAGGATTAGGGCCCCACTCTTATCACCTCAGTTAACCTAAATTATCTCTGAAAGGCCTTGTCTCCAAATACAGTCACACTGGGGGGTTAGAGCATCAACACAGGAATTTTGAGAGGGGACACAATTCAGTCCATAGCAGCCATGATAAAATATACAAAGGTATTTAGATCCTTAGAATAAATCCAAAATCCACTTACATTATTAACTTTAGATCCTAATTACAGGATACAGATGGAGTTGCTGCCCAGATTTTCCTGGTCCACTTGCCCTCTCAACTTGAGGCCAGGAAGGGGCCACAGGTGATTTATGTTTGACCATGTGATCCTATATATGGCAAGTGAACCATATTCCTCTATTAGGATACAGATGAATAATTCTGAAGTTAAATACAGAAAAGCGTAAATGAATGAAATTGGGGATTGAAGCTGTACTAATGCCTTAAACAATACTTACTGATGATCTACCATGTGCTAGAATCTGCCTGCAAAGTGGGAGACTTGGGTTCGATCCCTGGGTCCAAGATCCCCTGGAGAAGGAAATGGCAACCCACCCCAGTATTCTTGCCTGGACAATTCCATGTGTTACAGTCCATGGGGTCGCAAAGCGTCAGACAGGACTAAGTGCCTAACACTACCATGTGCTAGGTACTGGGGAAAAACAGTACTGACTGACATGATTTCTGATTGAGTTTACAATCCAGGTAGGGGTAGGGAGGTCTTCCCAGGTGGTAAAGAATCCCCTTGCCAGTGCAGGAGACGCTGGTTGTATCCCTAGGAAATGGCAAAAAGCTCCAGGATTCTTGCCTGGCAAATTCCATGGAAAGAGGAACCTGGTGGGCTTCAGATCCATGGAATCGCAAAAAGTCTGGCTCTTTCAGCAGCTGGATGGGGAAAACACCTGTGCACTTACCAGGCTTCCCTGGGCGGCAAACGCCTAAGCAGAGCCACAGAGATGGCTGGGGAGGAAGAGGCAGGTGATGGGGTCTGAAGCTCCGCCGTGGGGAGAACCAACTTACTGATGGCAGGTGTCTGGGGCTGGGCAGCTAAGAAAGAACAGACCTGTCAACGAAAGTCACTGTCCTCACAGCAAGGCTACGGCAACCAAGAATGGAAGCTATCCACGCACCAGGGCGCTTCGAAGGCCCTCAGACTCAGCTTATTTTGGTTTGCGGTTCAAGTTAAGGACACGTCTTACATTTTTCTCTCAGGACTCTACGTTCAGGCCTTTTTGTTTGCTTCTCATTTTCGCTCCCGTCCCTAAGAACTTTCCGCTAGTAAGACCTTCTTCAGGTGCAGAAACCAGAAGGAAGCTCCCAGAGCAGTCGGGGCTTAACTCGGAAAGCAGTCAGTTCTGCTGTGGAATCTCCTGTGGCGCTGAGGAGGAAGGCCCCAGAATAATCAGCCAGAGACACAGAAGCAACAAAACCCAGAAACTGGCAGGGCGCTTCTGTCTCTCTCACTCCCTCTCCACCGAGCAGCCTCAGCTCGACACCTAGCACAGCAATTGATTGACAGACGGGCTCGCCCAATCCCAGAGCGTCGAAGACCGCCCTCGCGTCAGTGATAGGAGGGAAGGGGAAGACTGAACCTATCAGATTGGGCAGGGAGGGGGGTTTCCTGTCCGCGCGGGTCCGCCCAGGGCCTCGCGACCAGTCGGCGCTGCAGCCCCGCCCTCCCGCCGCGCACGCCCCGCCTCTCTCCCCAGAGCTACGCGGCGGCAGAGCGGAGGCCTCGTGCCGTAACGGCCATCGCGGCGGCCGTGGCGGCGTCCCTGCCCTCCTCAAGTGAGCTGGCGCCGCCCGGGCTTGGCAGAGGGGAGGTGAGACGGTCCTGCCGGCAGGCAGACGCACAGACAGCCTTTTCTCGTCTGGGGAATCTACATAGCCCGTTACTTGCCGCGGAGCTTCCTCTTCCCTGCTGAAGTTAGCTCCCGGGGCGCCGTCTGCCGGCTCGGAGCGAAGCCGGAGGGGGCGGGGAGGCCGCTTGGTCGGGCCTGGGCTTTTTGCCTCGCGGCTTCGCGCGACCCTCCGGCCACTGTCCTGGGCGACGCAGCCCTACGACCTTCCTGTCCCTCCCTGGAGCGTCGGGTCCGGGTGAGCGCTGCGGCCGGCCGGTCCCGGAGGCTGGGAGGTCGAGTGTGTGGCGTGCACCCTCCTCCTTTTCTTTACCTCTCAAAGTCCTGACGGCTTTGTGGCGCATTCCGAAGCCGCGGTGGTGGTGGAGAGGGGCGCTTACCTCTAGGAGTGGGAGGGAGCCGTTCCGGGTGCGGAGGATGGACATCCTCGGGATGCGCCTCCCGCCCCTCCCCCCACCCAGCCCCCTGCCGTTTCCCTCGTTGGGAAATCTGGGTTATTATAATATCATGGATTCGTATGTGAGTTACTAGGGCTGTAAGCTTTTGACTTGAGTTGTAATATATCCGGGGGGAAAAATGTATCTTGGTAGTTGGTTTTGTAACCTTTCCTATGTGTGTCCATAAAAGTTTGCTATTAGAAGCTCGGGAAGCTGAATTTTGTGCGGGACTGAGAACCCTTACTTTATAGACGCCCAGTTTAGTGTCACACTAATGAACTAGTCACTTAAAAATAATTCTACCCGTTAACTTTGGCAAGAAACCAGGGGAGTTAGGAAAGGATGAGTTGAAGAAATTTCTATCCCCATCTTGGGTGGTGAGCAAAAAAAAGCTCACTGTCCAGTCAGGACGAGTAAATGTTGCAAGAGGTATTCATTTTTAAAAATCTTACTTTGGTAGATGTAAGAAAGACCAACCATACAGTTTATTAAGCAGATGGAAAGCGCTGTGTCTCAACCCTCAGGGAGTTTACAGAGTAAATGGGGAATTATCCAAGAAGAAGGTTCTGTTTGTCTGGTAATTGTCAGTAATGTTCAGTTCTTAAATAGGTATCCCTCATAGTTTAATAGAAACTCGAGATCTGTGCTTTGGTTGATTAATAGTTTTATTTCATTTTTATTGCAAACTTTACGATTTTTGGAAAATTCTGAACAGTTTGCAGAATGTTCAGGATTTCTCAGCTGTGCTTGTTCATATATTAAATTTTAAACTTGTTTGTTCTGTTTTTCTAAATATTTAGTCTAGATTTTACTAGTGCTTTCAGGTCCTTGAAAATAAAACTTGAAACATAACAGGGTACGTTTTGTTAGATATTGAAATATGTTTTAGGCCACTGGATTTTTTGCACCTTTGAGAACTTCCCTGCCAAAACTCAAGGTAGATTTGATGCAAATGTTATAAATCACTTGTCAGGAAGACTTAATAAATCCATATCCTGTCTATTTTATTATTTTATAGTTTAACAATTTTTACAATTTATTTACCTTTGTAATATGGAAAAATACCAGATATTTTTCTGCCTACACCAGAAGACTAAATGATTTTCTTATTTCGTCAATAAGTAGAATTGGAGGAAACTATTGAAATCACTAAGCATTTAACAAATTCTCTGTTAATACTTTGCTGTGCTGTTTTAGGAAGACAATTGACAGGGCCAAAAATGACATTTAAAGATTATTTAATAAGGCAACAATTCTGTCTGGATGTTCCTCAGTTTATTTGAAAGATAGAATTTATAGTCTTCCTTCAAAACTGATTCCATATGCTGACTTTGTTTTGGTGATATTTATCATGCCTTAAACTACCCAGGCATAAGCCCTGGTTTTATCTTAAGACTTCCTCTCACCACATAACATTGCCCAATTTTTGTCAGCCATTTTCTGAAATTTCTTTCAGATATCTGTTCTAACCACTCGTTTTCTTTTTTCCCCCCAGTAGCTTTTAACCGGATTTTCTGCCTCTTTTCTCCCTGCTTAGTATGTTCTGGCTTCTGCCTTGTTCTAAAATAGTGCTTCCACCGCCCTCACTGTTAAACCAGCATTAGTTCCCTGTTATTTAGAGTATGGTTCAGAATTCCCAGCCTTCTAACAGTCTGCTCAAAACCTGTTTTTTTCTAATAATAACAGTAATTCTCTATAGGAGCTGTCCATCCTAACACAAACCAATCTCTTGTTCTCATCTAGATTGTGTATTTTTCTGCCTTCATGTCTGTTGACACTTTGCCTGTTTATTGCTAGTATTTTTTAAAAGAAATTTTCCTCCTTAAATTAAGTGGCAAGTAAAGTCAGATTTTGTTGACATTTCACATTTGGTCCTTCTGCACAGCCTTCTAGATCTTTCTGTTTCTGTGTTGTTGCTTTCCTTTGAACCCACAGCCCTTACTGTTTTATCATTTCTTTGGTTTTTAATATGTGGACTTGTATTATAATACTACAGAACAATATTGTGGGAATGTTGAATCCATCCTTCCATTTTATACATAGGGAAAATGTAATCCATACGGACTAAGTTCACTGAAATTCACCTAGTGACCCTGGCAGAGCTGACTTACATATACCTTAATTCCTTAATACCTTAATTTCCTACTTGATTTCCTAACTCAAGTTCTGTATATTAAAATTTATGTGTGTATTCTTATGAAACTATACTTCTTTTCATCTCTTGCAGTGTCATTTTGTATTGTTTGCTTCACATTACTTTGCGTTTTGTGTATTAATTAGATTCAGAACTTCTGTATGAGGGGAGGGGAACCTTTATGACCTGAATTGTTTGAATCATTGAAACAGTGATTTAAAGTCTACAGGAAGTCTTTCTCTAGCTTGTTGGGTATATTAACAGCATTAACTAAAATAATATTGGTGTGTCCACTGTTGAGTCCTATGACCCATTAAAAATGAATCTCTTACAAGTTTTACTGTTGGATTTTAGTTTGAATTTCTTGAAAAAGAGAAACTCTTTGGGAGCCTTGAAAGTAAATGTGAACGATGTATTACTTGTAAGGCATCTGAGTTTATTGATCTAACTAAATGCTCTTTTTGATAGAAGAGGAACACTTTTCGCTAATTTTTTCGTTTTGTTCTGTCAAGAACCAGATTGTTGAGCAATTTGTTTATTGAGCAGAACATTCTGAAAATCATTTGTTCCACTTGGAAAGTTGGAGAGCTTTTGTATGTTTGTTCTTCACACTCTGCCCCCCACCCCCACCCCAACCCTAAAGTTTCTGTTAAAACCAGCAGCATAGAGTTTCCTTGGTATTTTTCTTAATATTTATGTAACAAGACAAGTAGCACAGAAAAATTAGGTGAAATATCTCAGGAGGGTATGCTTGACATTTTTGGCCTGAAACAAATTAGAAGCTATTTTTGTTTTATTTTTTGGTTGTTTGTGAATGGCTTATTTTTATTTGTTTAAATAAATTATCTGCTAAAATAAACTGTTGAAACACTGATTCTCTTGTTCTTTATTCCTGAAATTGTACTTAAGGAGTGCTAAATTGGATAAGTGTGCTATGAGTAATTTCTGTTCAAACAGACCAGTTGAATAAAGCAGTGAGAGTATGCCTTGGGGAAATCTTTTAAAAAAATGAATGCATCTAAAAAGGTTCTTTTTTTTTTTCCCCTTGGTGAACCAGCCTTCCAAAAGTCTCAGTACATGCTTCAAAATCATGTTGCACTTAGATCAGTTCAGATAATAAATATAACAAAGAATTTAGTATTCCTTGTACTCTGTGCCTAATCCAGGTATATATGAAAACATTTTATTAAACAATGCATTGGAAAAGTTTTTGGAAATGCTTGATCACTTCCAGATACAGTATGTTTTTAAGTAACATTATTTTTAGGTACATTTAGAATACCTTCTGTACCACCTCTCAATTTGCTGCCTGGGAAGTCGGTTTCCCCCCGCCCCCCTCATTTTTTTTTTTTTTTTAACATGTTCTTAGTAAGCTCTGTAAAACTTTCCATAATTTAGCTTTTGCCAGCTTCTATCTGTATCTCTTGTCATTATCTTTTTCCTTTAGGCTGCTCTTTGGGCCTTGAATAACCAAGCTCCTTTTTGCCTTGTAGCCTGTGAACCCTTCTGGCAGATGGCTTCTTTAGGGTAATAAGTATTAAGTTTGGCTGCTAGTAATAAAAACACATCAAATAATTATTTCTCTCCTATGCCAGAGAAATCCAGAGTTTGCATGGCACTCGTTTTTTAAGTGTTATTCCTAGGTTTTTTTTTTTCCTATTATAAATAACTTTGAAATAAAGATCTTTGTGTATAAGGCCTTAGAAAATTTTCCTTTTGATTAGTCCCTGTTGTGGGATCCAATTGAAAAGTTCATTGATTTCTTTAAAAACTTGTTTAGAGACAGTATTGTTATATTTTTTTAAATTGTAAGGTGCCCAAATTTCAGTGTATCCATAATGAATTTTTCCATTTGTAGGCATCCTATTACCATCACCCAGGTCAAAGTATAGAACTTTCCCAGTGCTCCAGAAGGCGCTCTCATGCTTCCTCCCAATCTGTGCCTCTTGCCTCCCAAAGTAATTACTGCTTTCACCTGTATTACCATAGATTATTTTTACCTGTTCTTGAACTTATGGAACCATACTGTATATACTCTTTTGTGCCTGCTTTTACTTAACTTTGTGTTTGTGGATTCACCCATGATGCTGGGTGCAGAAGTAGTTGGTCTTATTCATTGATGACTGAATTTTGTCGGATGAATAGATATGGAAAAAAAAAATCACCATTAATGAATATTTATTTGCATTTTTTAAAGCAGTTGTGAATAAAGCAGCTGTGAACTTTTACTTACAACTCTTTTAGTGGACATATACCTTATTTCTTTTGAGTGTATATATATATATATATGTGTATGTGTGTGTGTGTGTCTGTGTGTGTGAGTAGAATTGCTCTGTTTTTGTCTACCAGTTTTTAACTTGATCAAACTAGTTCTTTAGCTGGTCTACAGTAAAATGACCCCCCCTCATTTTGATGGGTTATATTGCACAATAGATTCCTGTGAAAAGTTGAGATCTGTATTAATAACCCCTCCTTTATTTATTTATGTAGGTCTTCCCACTGATTTGGTGGGTTGAGTAATGTATTGTAGGTTGGAAATAATTTCCCTTAGAAATTCTGAAGGCATCTCTCCATTGTTTTCTAGTTTGTAACTGTTTTAGGAATTTTGAAAACATTCTGATTCCTGATCCTAATGCTTTTGGCCATTTTGGAATTTTTTTAATTTCATGAGACTGTGACTTGGCATACTCCCATGAAATACATCTATTATCTGTTATTCATTGTGCCCTCCAAATCTACCAAATTATGTTCATCAGTTCTGGTAATTTTTCTTTAATTTCTTAATTGATGGTTAGATTAATTGCCTAGGACTGCCATAACAAAATACCACAGACTGTGTGTTTTAGATAACAGGTACTGATTTTCTCACAGTTCTGGAGGCTGGAAGTCTGAGATGAAGGTGCCGTTGGGATTGGTTTCTGATGAGTTTGCTTCTTGGTTTGTAGACAGCTGCCTTTTCACTGTGTCCTTACAGGGCCTTCTGTGGAAAGAGCTGTATCTTTCCTCTTCTTAGGAAGATACCAATCCTGTTGAATTAGGGCCCCACCCTTATGACCTCTTTTAACCATAGCTACCTTCTAAAGGTCCTATTTCCAAATACAGTCACGTTGGGGGCTAGGGCTTCAACATACAAATTTTAACAGGACACAATTCAGTTCATAACAATGGTTTCCTCTTCTCCTGTTTGTATCTCCTCTCTCTATGAAACTTCTGTTATTTCTTTGGATCTCTTAGACTAGTCCTCTAATACTTCTTTTTCCTTTTGCTTTTCACCTAGTCTTTTTGCTCTGTTTTATCTGGGAGTCTTTGTTAACTTTATTTCCTAAGCCTGGTGTTGAATTTTCCTTTTTTTGTTGTGAAGATTTTGATTTTCCAAGAGTTGTTTTCCTCTTAAACTTTCTCTTTTATAGAGCGCATCTTGTGTCATGGATGCCTTGTCTTTAATTTCTGAATATAATTTAAAAAAAACTTTTTTTTCCTTTTTACAGCCTCTTTCCTTCTAAATTGGTCTCCAGCTTTTCTGTTGGAGGCTTACTTAAGTGTCAGTAATCCTTGGATGTTATCTAGAGAGTGAAAGTCTGGATTGATAGAAACTTAAAGACTTCATAGTGGCCTAAGTGAGCCATTTTTTAAAGAAAACCCCGATTGATGTCCAGGAGGTGTTTTCTTCTTGAGTCAGGTTTGTGAAGGAAAATGCAAATCTGCTTGAGGGCTGAAAGTTTGGCTGCCAGTTTTTTTTGGTGTGAGGGGTTGGATTTCTCACCCCCCCCTACTTTTGGTAAGGTATGTTGCTGCTGCTGCTGCTGTTGCTGCTGCTAAGTCGCTTCAGTCGTGCCTGACTCCGTGTGACCCCATGGACGGCAGCCCATCAGGCTCCCCCGTCCCTGGGATTCTCCAGGCAAGAACACTGGAGTGGGTTGCCATTTCCTTCTCCAGTGCATGAAATTGAAAAGTGTAAGTGAAGTCGCTCAGTTGTGTCCGACTGTTTGCGACCCCATGGACTGCAGCCCACCAGGCTCCTCCGTCCATGGGATTTTCCAGGCAAGAGTACATGCCATTCTTTATTTCTGGTGAGAGTGGGGAAGCCAACCAGTCTGAATGATACTACATTTTTAAAGGGTTGTAAAAAAGAGAATAATATGTAATAGAGACTATGCGTGACCCATAAAGACAAAAACGTTTGCTATTTAGCCCTTTACAGAAAAAGTGTGTACCTTGTTCTTGTTGTAATGGTTCTGGTTTCCTTTAATAAAGCTTCTGGACTATAACTACTTTTAGTCCTACTCAGGCTTAAGTTTACAACCTTGGAACTTCCTGAAGCTCTTTGTTTTAATTTAGTCCAGTGCATAACATGGAAGTTATGACTAAGAATTGGTAGGATATACTCTATTCAGAGATACAAGATATTTTTAATTTAAAATCTCAAAAAGACACAAAATATTGAAGAAATAAATCGCAACACGTAATGAGTGTACGCGTGCACTGTTCTTTGTCTTGTCACCTAAGTGCAGAACATGAGTGCATATACTTTGAAAAATGGCAGAGTGACAGTTGTATTAAGAACAGGCCCAAGTCATATTTTAAATGAGCCACTTTCATCTGCTCTCTCTGTAGTCAGTAAATCATAATTGGCAGAATAAATCGGCTCTAGACAGGAAGCTGTTCCAGGCAGTAGTATATGTATATATGTGTGTGTGCGCGCGCTTGTATTTTTCCACCTGATAACAGTCAGAAATGAGAGAATTAATGTAAGCCCTGTGGCAGAATGGGAGAAACAGGAATTATGTTGTTACAGGAAATAAATGTCTTATCCTTTAAGTCCTAGCTGCCGAAAAACTAAGTTGTTCAGTCTTAATTGTGTGAGCAGTCTCATCACAGGTTTCTGTATAATGATCTTTTTCTTTCCTCTAAATGACAACTGCCTTTAGTGTTTATGTGTTTTTCTTGGCTGCACCATGTAGCATGTGGGGTCTTAGTTTCCTGATCAGGAATGAAACCCATGTCCCCTGCTCTGGGAGCATGGAATCTTAACCACTGGACTACTAGGGAAGTCTCTATTATTTTTTGATCTATATATTCCAGAGTTGTTTCTATGAGTATATAAACTCATGCTACCTTAAAAATAGGATCCCATGCTACATCTTGTGTTCTAACTTGTATTTTATCAACATCCTTTTAAGTCAGTATGAAAGTGAAAGTCACTCAGTCGTTCATGTCCAACTCTTTGCGACCCCATGGACTATATAGTCCATGGAATTCTCCAGGCCAAAATACTGGACTGGGTAGCCGTTCCCTTTTCCAGGGGATCTTCCCAACCTGTGGATCAAACCCAGGTCTCCTGCATTGCAGGCAGATTCTTTACCAGCTGAGCCACAAGGGAAGCCCCAGAATACTGGAGTGGGTAGCCTATCCCTTCTCTAGCAGATCTTCCCGACCCAGGAATTGAACCAGGGTCTCCTGCCTTGCAGGTGGATTCTTTACCAACTGAGCTATCAGGGAGGCCCTGAGTCAGTATATATAAGTTTAAAGATTCTAGAATTAGGCAACTTAAATTCCAGTATAGGTAGACTTCATGACTAGATAGACTTCATCACTATTTGTTTGGGCATACACCTTTTTTAAGCTTATTCTTCAGAAGATTATTATAAAGTTTACATGATAAAGTTGGCTTGAAACTCAACATTTAGAAAACTAAGATCATGGCATCTGGTTCCATCACTTCATGGCAAATAGATGGAGAAACCGTGGAAACAGTGGGAGACTTCATTTTTTTGGGCTCCAAAATCACTGCAGATCATGATTGCAGCTGTGAAGTTAAAAGACATTTCCTCCTTGGAAGAACAGTTATGACCAACCTAGACAGCATGTTAAAAACCAGAAACTACTTTGCCAACAAAGGTCTTTCTAGTCAAAGCTATGGTTTTTCCAGTGTTCATGTATGGATGCGAGAGTTGGACTATAAAGAAAGCCGAGTGCCTAAGAATTGATGCTTTTGAGCTGTGGTGTTGGAGAATACTCTTGAGAGTCCCTTGGACCGCAAGGAGATCCAACCAGTCCATCCTAAAGGAGATCAGTCCTGATTGTTCATTGGAAGGACTGATGCTGAAGATGAAACTCCAATACTTTGGCTACCTGATGTGAAGAACTGACTCATCTGAACAGACCCTGATGCTGGGAAAGATTGAAGGCAGGAGAAGAAGGGGACGACAGAGGATGAGATGGTTGGATGGCATCACTGACTCAATGGACAGGAGTTTGAGTAAACTCTGGGAGTTGGTGATGATCAGGAAGGCCTGGCGTGCTTCAGTCCATGGGGTCGCAAAGAGTTGGACACGACTGAGCGACTGAACTGAACTGAACTTACATGATAATTCATGAATCCTCTTAACTGCTAAGCAATGTTTGGTGCACATTAAGAGCTTTAGAATCAGTTTCTAGGTGTAAAATATCAAGGTTCAAAGATACAGAGGTTTTAAGTGTTGATAATGGTTGCCAAAGTACTATTCAGAAAAAAATACTGGTTTATCTATTTACCAACAAAATGTTCCTTGTTTTTGCATTGTTATTCTAAGTTTTGCCAGCGTGGTAGATAAAAAACTGGCAGAACTAAAAGAGACAAATCTACAAATATAATTTGGGATATTTTAGCATAACTTTACATGTGTTGGGAAGATCCCGTGGAGAAGGGAAAGGCTACTTACTCCAGTATTCTGGCCTGGAGAATTCCATGGACTATATAGTCCATGGGGTTACAAAGAGTCGGACATGACTGAGCAACTGAACTGAGTGTTAACTTTGAGTAATTATTAATAGTAGAACAACTACATACTCTTAGATTATTATACAAAGACTTCTGTGTAAAGATACATTAACTTTTACTCCCCTCCAAAGCCTACCAAGATTATCATATAGAATTTTTTTTTACATAGATTTAAACTGTACAGGTAAAGAAAATGGAAGAAGCAGTGAAATTTGGAAGCTAGAAAGCAACAGACTGATAGAAACATCTTCAGTTCAGTCGCTCAGTCGTGTCTGACTCTTTGTGACCCCATGAACTGCAGCACGCCAGGCCTCCCTGTCCATCACCAACTCCTGGAGTCCACCCAAACCCATGTCCATTGAGTCAGTGATGCCATCCAACCATCTCATTCTCTCTCATTTGCTTCTCCTCCTGCCCTCAGTCTTGGCAGCATCAGGGTCTTTTCAGATGAGTCAGTTCTTCACATCAGGTGGCCAAAGTATTGGAGTTTCAGCTTCAGCATCAGTCCTTCCAATGAATAATCAGGACTGATCTCCTTTAGGATGGACTGGTTGGATCTCCTTGCAGTCCAAGGGACTCTCAAGAGTCTTCTCCAACACCACAGTTCAAAAGCATCAATTCTCACATCCATACATGACAACTGGAAAAACCATAGCCTTGACTAGATGACCTTTGTTGACAAAGTAATGTCTCTGCTTTTTAATATGCTGCCTAGGTTGGTCTAAGAAACAACTTAGTAGACTTAAAAATGTTCAGTCCTAAACTGAAAGTGGGGAAAATGGAGAAGAATCCTTAGGCTCAGGAATTTGCGGCATCAGGTATTCTTGTGGAAGAAGCAGGCTAGAGTGGTGCTAAAAATAGGATTGTTTGAAAGCCTGTTTAAGGAGCCAGCTCAGTCATTCTAATAGCCTAAAAAGTAGAAACAGCCCAAGTGTCCATTACCTGATAAATGGTAAATAAAATGATATTATAATAAAAGTAGTGAGGGACTCATACATATTGTAACATGAATGAACGTTAACAATATGTTTATGTGAGAGAAGCCAGTCACAAAAGACTACATATTATGTGATTCTATTTTGTATGAAATGTCTTGAAAATACAAATCCATAGAGATAGGGAGTAAATTAGTGGTGGCCTAGGGCTGGGAATTGGGGAGATAAGAGGGAAATGGGAAATGACTTCTTAAGGGTACAGATTTCTTTTTGGTGTAATGAAGATGTTCTAAAATTGTGATGATTACACAACTGAATATACCAAAATCATTGAATTGTATGCTCTAACTTGATAACTTATATAGTATTTGAGTTATATCTCAGTAAGCTCTTATTAAAAAAAGTAGCATGAGCTTAGATATTTTTGTCACTTTTAGCTAAGTGACTGCCCTCTTTACTACTTCAGAGAAGACTGAAGGTTTATCCTCTACAGTGAATAAAATGCAGTGTCTCTGAGAGAGGGATAGATACTAGATACAGTTGAAGACCAGGTGTCCTACAGAGAACACTTGGATCATGTAAATGTGCTCAATGTTAGAACCTTATTGAAGTCTCTTCTCTTGGGGGCCCAGAATCTTGACAGTCAAGTAGGAACTTAGAGCAGGGATCCCAAGCCTCCAGGATCTAATGCTTGATGTTTTGAGGTGAAGCTGATGTAATAATACTAGGAATAAAGTGCACAATAAATGTAATGCACTTAAGTAATCCTGAAACTACACCTGATCCATGGAAAAATAGTCTTCTATGAAACCAGTCCCTGGTGCTAAAAAGGTTAGGGACCGCTGACTTAGAGGATGATTCTCAGTAGAACCAAGAATAAAAACTCTTTAAATTATACACAGTCAGTTTTTAGGGCCCAGCTTATGAGTAAATCAAGGATCACCAGGTTAATGAGAGAAGCTTTTTTAATACAGGAGACCAAAAAGAAAGAATTTGGAGCAGTCAGAGCAAAAAAAAAAAAGCTCTTGAAAATGAGAGGGTAGTAGCAAGAAGAAAACATTCTAAGAATAGAAGTTAGGGTAGAAGCAAGTGCAAGTGTGAGTCAGTCAGTCTGACTCCTTGTGACCTCATGGACTGTCCAGCTCCTCTGTCCATGGGGATTCTCCAGGCAAGACTATGGAGTGGGTTGTATGCCCTCTTCCAGGGGATCTTCATGACATAGGGATTGAACCCAACTTTCGCTCATTGCAAGCGGATTCTTTACTGTCTGAGCCACCAGGGAAGCCCTAGAGTAGACCTTGGGTAAAGTAAAGGAAAAGATGGAAAACAGCGTAAGAGAAAACAGCAATACAATTCAAAAGTCAGTCCAGGAGATAACTTCCTAATAACAAAAATGCTGGTAAGAAAACAGTATAGAGAATAAATATTCATGAAATATTAAAAAAAAAAACCCAGAGAGTTCAGGAACATTATTTTACATATTGAGAGGTCCTCTGAGTACTCAAGGAAAATGAATGAAAAAAGATAAATGTACTTGGAATCAGTGTCTAGTCAGGAAAATGAAGACCATGCTACTTATAACAGTTTTATAATACAAAGAACTATTTAGCCATATGTAACGGGTTAAGTTGTATCCCTGCAAAATGATATTTGAAGTCCTCAGAATGTATCCTTACTTGAAAAGATTCTTTTCAGAGGTAATCAAGTTAAAGTAAGAAGGTAAAGTCATAGAGTGTCCTTTAAGCCAGTATGACTGGTGTTAAGATTTTTGTGGGTGGGGGATGCGGGGGGATTTGGACTATTTTTAAAGTCTTTATTGAGCTTGTTACAATATTGCTTACGTTTTAAGTTTTGGCTTTTTGGCTGCAAAGCATGTGGAATCTTAGTTCCCTGACCGTGGATCGAACCAGCACCCCTACACTGGAAGGCAAAGTCTTAACTGCTGGACTACCAAGGAAGTCCCAAGTGGTGTTCTTTAAAAACATTTGGGAAATTTAGACATAAATCTGGACACAGGCATGCATAGAGGGAAGATGGCCATTTACAAGCCAAGGAGTGCCTGCCTTGTAGGAGCTAGGAGCTAGTCCTGAAACAGATTCTCATTAGTACATTGAGACAGAGCATGGCCAATACTTTGAGTTTAGACTTGTGGCCTCTACAACTGTGAGAAGGATTTCTATTGGAATCCAGTCTAGTTTGTGTTACTTTGTTACAGCAGCCCTCAGAAACTAATAGACTAGGTAATTAGAGGACTGAAAAGGCAATAAGGGAACTTTCAGGTATCACAAAGATAATTAACTGTAGGAAGTAATTTCTAGCCCGCCCTTAGGTTTAGGAGAAAAAATTGGAATTAAAAGAAATCCTGAAGAATGTCCCTGAGGCACTGGAACTCAAACTTCTAAGAAGTTGCTGTATGCTCTGGAAATATAAGTATTTTAGGAGACTTGATGAGGCTGGTTTGGGAATGGCGGGAGAAACAGAAGTTGTTAACTGAAAACCAGTTGCTGATACTAGAATAATTGCTATTGCCAGAGTGAAGGTTGACCGTTGATACTGAGCTGAAGGAGTATACCTCTGTTTCTTCCTTCAGTCTTCCAGTGTCTTGCTAGTGTCCCCTTGGGCAGAGTCTAACAGGAAGCCAGCTAGTAAAGAAATGTGGTTTGCAGGGTTCCAGCCCCTACAGAGCAGTGAAGAGTAGGTTTGAACTCTGGGACAATAGCTTACTAACCAACAGACACTGAAATATGTTATTGTAAAAGTGTGGAATACATGGGCCAAAGAATATCTATAAACTTCCAGAGGGGGAGAAATGGGTCTTTCACCTTCAGAGATTGAGTATCCTCAACTGCAACCTCTCTAGCCGGAAGACGGAGCAATGCCCTCAAATTCTGGAGGAAAAGGATTTCTAAGCTAGAATTCTTTACCCAGCCAAATTATTACACACAAGTATAAAATGTAGACATTTTAAGTTATGCAAGGTTTCCAAATATTTCTCTTCCTCACCAGTGCTATTGTGTGATTTGCTCCACCCACCAAAAAGGAGTAAATGTCAATGAGAGAAGAAGGGGAGCAATATAGAAGCAGGAAATAGAATTCTAAAGGGACAAGTGGGAACCTGAAGCTAATAAAGAGGATTCTCTTCATGCTGCTGCTGCTAAGTCGCTTCAGTCTTGTCCAACTCTATGCGACCCCATAGACGGCAGCCCACCAGGCTCTCCCGTCCCTGGGATTCTCCAGGGAAGAACACTGAAGTGGATTGCCGTTTTCTTCTCCAGTGCATGAAAGTTAAAAGTGAAAGTCAAGTTGCTCAGTCGTGTCTGACTCTTAGTGACCCCATGGACTGCAGCCCACCAGGCTCCTCTGTCCATGGGATTTTCCAGGCAGCAGTACTGGAGTGGGGTGCCATTGCCTTCTCTTCCCTTAGTGCTAACTGATTGCTAAGTGAAAGAGCAGTGAGTCTGGATTTAAATAGGTGAAAAAGCCTTGGTAGTTTTATGACAGTGAAACTATTAGAATACCTTGTGTCTGTATCTGTTAATATAGACAATTGGCAAAGAGTGTGAAGTTGATTTAGTGATGTCTTTTGCTTACTTAGTTGAAGCCTAAGAGCTTCATTTTAAGAGCTGGAGTTTAGAGGTTCATTCTGGCATTGCTTTTCTCTCGTACTGTCCCTTAGTTTAATCATGTCGTGTGATTATACATAGTATTGGTATGTGGTTGATTCACGAATTTATGTCTCTGCGCAAGACCTCTGCTCCAAGGTCCAGAGTCATAGATTATTATCTATTACTTTGTAAAAGCCACACCAAAACTGAGTGGTTTAAAACAATGATCATTTTATTTTGTTCATAGGTCCACGTTTAGGCAGGACTTGGGTAGAGATGGCTTGTATCTGTTCCATGAGGTATCATATAAAGGTGGCTTACTCATGTTGCTGACAAGTTGTTAATAGTTGATTGGGGGTTCTGTGGCTGCCTGTGGATTGGGGACCTTGTTTCCTCTCCTATAGCTATCTACCTAGGGCTGCTTGGGCTTCATCATAGCACGATGGCTGCGCTCCAAGAACAGGCATTTTTAGAGTGTCCAGCAGAAGCTGTGACAGTTTTTATTATGACAGCCTTGGAAGTCGGGTAGCTTCACTTCTGCATAGTAATAAGCGTACCAGTGTTCAAGGCTAGGGAAAGTGACTGTCTCCTCCTCCCTTTCCCCCATGCAGAGGTGGTGTCTCAATCATACAGAATCATGCAGTATTGAAGATACTGTTTCAACCATTTTTGGAAAATACAGTATGTCACATATATCAAACTTTTTCCTTTATATTGCCACTTGTATATTTTAGAGATTTTGAACTTAAAACAATCAAAAAAAAATCTTGATTTCTTACTCTTAAACTGCACCCTTTCCCTTCTTTCCTCCAGTAGTCCACTCCTCAGTGTTTCTCATTTCATTAAATGGTATTGCCATTCACCCAGTAGCTTGCTTTCTTTACTTCCCATACTTCTAGTCCATCCTGTGTCTTCAAACTCCAAATACATCTTGAATTGTTCTGTGCTCTATCTACACAGTCACCATAACATTCAAGTCCAGGCTACCAAGCCACCATCATCATTTCACTTGGACTCTTGTCAGTATTTATTTGAGATATGATTAACATTTTATTAATTTCAGGTATGCCATGTAATGATTCATGTCTTTTTAAAAAGTTGTGGCAAAATGCACATAACATAAAATTTACCTTTCTAACCAGTTTTAAGTGTATATAGTTCAGTATTGTTAAGTAAATTCACATTGGTGTGCAACCAATCTCCAGAACTTTGCTGCCTTGCAAAAACAAACACTGCACTCACTAAACAACTTGCCATTCTCCCATTCCCCCAATGTCTGCACCCACCATTCCCCTTTCTGGTTCTTTCTGTTTCTGTTTGTTTGCTCTGGATACTTTGTGTAAGTGGAATCACTGGCATTTGTTTTTTTTATGGCTGCATTATTTCACTTAGCATAGTCTTCATGTTCAAAATTTTGTTCCTTTTTAAGGCTGATAATATTCCATTGAATATATATACCACGTATTGTTTATCCATCTGTTGATGGACACTTAGTTTGCTTCCACTTTCGGCTATTATGAATAATGCTGCTATGAACATAGATGTACAAATGTCTGTTCAAGTCTCTTTTCAGAAATTGCTAGACCACATGATAATTCTGATTTTTTTGAGGAACTGCAATACTTTCTTTTGAGGAACTATGATTCCTCCCTCCCTTCCTTCACTCTTTTCTTGATAGTAGCTCTACTAATGGATATGAGGTGATATCTCACTGTGGTTTTGAGTGTTGTTTTCCTAATGTTTCATGATGTTGAGCACCTTTTCATGTGCTTGTTGGTCATTTGTATATATTTAGCTGTTGTCATTAAGTCACTAAGTTCTGTCGACTCTTTGTGACTCCATGCCATGCACTGCAGCACGCCAGGCTCCTCTGTCCTTCACTCTCTTCCTGAGTTTGTTCAAATTCATATCCATTGAGTCAGTGATGCTATTTAACCATCTCATCCTCTGTCTCTCCCTTCTTTTATCTTTAGAGAAATGTCTATAAGTATTTAAAATTTTTGTTGTTGAGTCTTAACTAGTCTGATGGACCAGTTTATATTTCTACTGTTTGATTTTTTCCTTTAACTAATTCTTCACCAGTAGTCAAAGAATGATTTTTAAGATTTCTGTATTAATTGTGACATACTAACAGCTCTGCTGCTGCTTCGCTTCATTTGTGTCCGACTCTGTGCGACTCCAGAGACGGCAGCCCACCAGGCTCTGCCATCCCTGAGATTCTCCAGGCAAGAACACTGGAGTGGGTTGCCATTTCCTTCTCCAGTGCAGGAAAGTGAAAAGTGAAAGTGAAGTCGCTCAGTCGTGTCCAACTCTTCACGACCCCATGGACTGCAGCCCACCAGGCTCCTCCGTCCATGGGATATTCCAGGCAAGAGTACTGGAGTGGGGTTGCCATTGCCTTCTCAGCTCTATTAAACAAATCTTAAGTGGCTTACCTTAAAGTTTATATTACTTTCTCACGTCAGTCTACTATATATGTGTTTTGGAGGTGTTGTTACTAAATCATGTCCCAACTCTTTTGTGACCCCATGGACTGTAGCCTGCCAGGCTCCTCTGTCCATGGGATTTCCCAGGCAAGAATACTGGAATGGGTTGCCATTTCCTTCTCCAGGGGATCTTCCCAGCCAAAGACTCAAACCCACATTTCCTGCATTGGCAGGCGACTTCTCTACCACTGAGCCACCAGGGAAGCCCCTATGTGAATACAGTAGAAGTGGGGCTACCTCTGCTCTATGCGGTAATTCAGAGGCGTAGGCTCCTCTCTAAGTTATCACTGTCACATAACAATGTAGCTTTTGAGATGGTCTTGAAAAGGGAAGCAAGTATGGAGGAAGATTCTGGGGTCTGCTCAGAAAGTGGCATATATCACTTTCACCCACATTTCACTTGTCAGAACTGAGTCCCATGACTCCGTCTAACTATAGAGGCTGCTGAGAAATGTTGTATAGCAGTTGTACTAATGAGAAAACATAGATATTCACGAGCAATAGCTCTGGCAGTCTCTGTCACAGTGTGTATTAGATTAGAACTCCCCTGATTAAGGGCTTCCCAGGGGGCTCAGTGGTAAAGGATCCGCCAGTATAGGAAATGCAGGTTCAATCCCTGAGCCTGGAAGATTCTCTGGAGTAGGAATTGGCAACCTACTCCAGTATTCTTGCCTGGAAAATCCCATGGACAGAGAAGCCTGGTGGGCTGCAGTCCATGGTGTTGCAGAGTCAGACATAACTGAGTACAGCACAGCACAGCCCCTGGTTAAAACCCTTTAATCACTTTATTACCCATAGAATAAAATTAGCTAATATCTGTTCCAACCTTATTTTGTACCACTTCCCGCTTATTATTCTCAAGTTATATTAGAATAGGTCATTTTCCACAACACGCCAAACATTTTTCCTGCTGGAACCTGTGTGTTTTGCAGTTTTCTTTGCTTGAAGCACTCTAAATATTTGGATTACTTCCACATTTTCATCTTCGTTATCAGCTTAAAATCCATTTCTAACTAAAATCCCAAATGAAAATAGCTCTCCTATTCGCTCTTTTAGGACAACACTATGTTTATATCTGTACAGCATTTACCACAATCCTTAATTTTATTTGAAAAACAGATTTGTTTGCTTTAAGTAAAGCAAGAGATGTCTTTCTCACTTTTATACCCCTGCAATACCTAGCCAGTGCTTAGCGCACTCTAGTCATTCCATGACTGTGTTGTATGAATGAATGACCATTATACTGAACAGACTGAAATGGAGAGGTTGGAGTAAATTAATTATAACAAACACTTCTAATGGTAGTTTAGGTGAATTGCTGAGGGCTTGGGTTTTAGTGGTGGCAGTGCCAGTGGAACAGAAAAGGATAGACAAGAAAGGAAAAGTGAATGCAAATTGCTCTGTGACTAAAGTGGGGAGTCTGGGTAAAGGGAATGATAATGGTTTGTAATTTACAGATGAGTGAAGAGGATAGAGGAGCCTGGTGGGCTACAGTCCATGGGGTGGCAAAGAGTTGGACATGACTCAGCACAAAGAGGATAGAAGAGTTGGCATTTTGGAGTTAATGATGAGTTGGGATTGATACTGTTGTGTTTGATGTGATAGCAAGACTTTCATGTAGAAATATTGAGAAACAGTGGCTTGGATTAGAGCACACCATTGAAATTTTAGATCTGGGAGTCAGTTGACTAAGGTGGTAAGATGAAGCCGTGAAAATGGATGATCTACTGACAGTGTGTATACTGATAAGAGCAAGGGGAGAAGGAAAAAAGAGAAGCCAGATATGGAAATCAGGAGTAGGTAGAGAGGGAGGAGGAGAACCAACATAATGCAGGGTTAAGGAAGCCAAGGCATTTCAGCAAAGAAGGAAGTTTAACTTGACTGCTGCTGGTGTGGCTATTCCTTGAGATGGCAGTATTAATGTCTGCTTTATAAGGTCACTGTGGGGATTATTAACATATTTATTAAAAGCACTTAGTGTACTTGCTCTTTTCCTTAAGTGCCCAGTAAACATTTTGAAGTGAAATTCAATAAGACAGTACAATTAAGCATCAAGGAGACATTAAGTAGTTGGTAGAGGAAGAAAAGACTTCTTGGTTTGCTGCAGCATCTTTTCTGTAGATATACATTCTTTTTAAATGTTGTAGATAACATTTATGAATTTATTTTGAAGTGTTTTAGTAGGAATTTTCTGACCTGAAAGTATGCAGAATCATAGCAGTACAATGACAGTTCATCTGTTCATGCTTCTTAACCACATCCTTTTACTGAATCTTACTCCAGATGCATTTATAACGCAGGTGCTTCTTTGAAAGGCATTGTCCTTTAAACTGGGTTGAGATTAAATTCTTATTTAACATTGAAATAAATGAAGGTATATTTAAAATGGAAATGTAGTTTAATATGTCAAATTGTATTAACTTCAAAGAGCACTTGACCTTTGGTAGTGGAACTTAGAGGTAGTGTAACAAAATTCCAGTTCCTTTTATGTAGCTACTACAAGATTCTGTCTCCAGATAATCAAGTAAGAGAGCCCTATGAGGAAAGGTGTGGGAGCTTTCCTGCATTCATTTTCATTATTGTCTTTTTGTTTAGGGGTTTTTTGGCAGGATTAGCCCAAAAAAAGTTTGATTGTTCCATAGTTTGCCTGACCAGTTTCTTTTTTCTTTTCTTATCTTCACATGTATTATTATGAAAAAAATAAATTATTGTTGCCTTTTCATGATCAATAGCAATCTGTAAGTAAGAGTAGTAGTTTCGAATAAAGGGTAAGGTAAAATGTCAGGGAGGCAAGGAAAGACCTGTATAAAGTGAACGAGGGGAAGAGAAAAGGAAGCTGAGAGATAATTGGTGAATGGAGCTTCTAAAGGTTATCTTTTGCTTTGCCTCAGGTTTCAACTTGCAGTGAAGTAGCAGTTGAAAATTGTGTTGCCAGTAGCATGTAATTGATGACTTGCAGGTCATTTGCTACATGGAATGGACATAATTTCTTCATAAAATTCAGATATGACTATCATTAAGTTAGGTGGGAGGATCGTGCAGGAAAGGATGATTATGTAGCAGGCACTGTACTGTTTTACATATTAATTTGTTTAATCTTCACAACGGCTCTGTAAGTAGATGTTACCAAAGCACAGAGAGTTTAAGTAACTTGCCTATGGTCACACATTTAATAAGTGTCAGAGCAAGAATTCAAGCTGTGATGTCTCTGTTTTCTTGTAGTTAATCTTTTATTCATCCCTTTGCTTCACAGTCAGTCCCTGGGCCCTGTTGACATTAAAAACAAAAAAAAAGCTTACTGAGATATAGTTCCCATTCATACAGTTCACCTATTTAAAGTATACCATTCTGAAATCAACCACAGAAAGAGAAAAGAGAAAAAAATGATTACATGGAGACTTGACAACATGCTACTAAAAAACCAATGGATCACCAATGAAATCAAAGAGGAAGTCAAAAAAATACCTTGAGATAAAGTGTCCAATTCAGTAGCTTTTAGTACTTTCACAGTTTTGCAGCCGTTAGACATAGAACATTTATACCACCCCTGAAAGGAAACCCCACTGCTGTTGCTACCGTCTGACAGCCCCACCCCCAGCCCTCCGTTACTCTACTTCCTGTCTCTAGATTGGTTCATTCTGGGCATTTCATATAAATGGAATCGTATAATAAATATGTGGTCCTTTGTGGCTGGCTTCTTCCCTTAGCATAATGTTTTTAAGGTTCATCCATGTTATAACATGTATTTCGTACTTTATTAATTCATTAGTACTTTGTTATTTTTATTACTGAATAATATTCCATTGTATGGATATACCAGATTTATCCTTTTTCATCAGTTGATGGACATTTGGATTGTTTCTCCCTTTTGACTATTAGATAATACTTAGGAACATTCATGTATGAATTTTTTAAATTGTGGTTAAAATATACATAACATAGAATTTACCATTCTAACCATTTTTAAGTATTGTTCTTTGGCTTTAAGTATATTCAAAGTGTTGTGGAACCATCACCACCAGCTAGTTCCAGAATTTTTCATCTTCCTCACCTGAAACTTGGTATCCATTAAACACTGAATTTCTCATTCTCCCATTCCCCCTGCCCCTGATAATCACCGTACTTTGTGTCTATGTATTTGACCTAGGAACCTTATTTACAGTTTCCTTTTATGATTGGCTTATTTCACTTAGCATAATGTCTTCACATTGTAGCACATCATTTTTAAGGCTGGTATTATTCCATTGATTGTACATATCATATTTTATTTACCCATTCATCTGTTGATGGGCTCTGGTAGCTCCCACTTTTTGGTTATTGTGAATAGTGCTATGTGAATATGTGTGTTCAAATATCTATTCAGGATTATGCTATTATTTCTTTTGAGCGTATCCTGAGAAGTAGAGTTGTTTGATTATATTTTCAATTTTTAAGGGACCCCAAACTTTTCTGCAGTGGCTGTACCATTTCACTTTCGTACCAGTAATGCACAAGGGTTATAAATTCTCCATGTCTTCACCAATACTTGTTATTTTCTGTTTTTTGATAGGATTAGCATCCTAACGAATGTGGGGTAGTGGTATCTCGTTCATCACTAAGTTATGTATGACTCTTTGTGACCCAATGGACTGCAGCACACTGGGCTTCCCTGTCCTTCATTATGTCCCAGAGTCTGTTGCCCCTTCTCCTGCCCTTGGTCTTTCCCAGCATCATAGGGCTTTTCCAAAGAGTCAGCTCTTTGCATCAGGTGGCCAAAGTATTGGAGCTTCAGCTTCAGCATCAGACCTTCCAGTGAATATTCAGGGTTGATTTCCTTTAAGATTGATTGGTTTGATCTCCTTGCTGTCCACGTGATTCTCAAGAGTCTTCACTAGCACCACAGTTCAAAAGCATCAGTTCTTCGGCACTCAGCGTTCTTTATGGTACAACTCTCCCATCTGTACATGACTCCTGGAAAAACCATAGCTTTGACTGTATGGACCTTTGTTGGCAAGGTGATGTCTCTGCTTTTTATTAGGCTGTCTAGGTTTGTCATAGCTTTTCTCTCAAGGAGCAAGCATCTTTTAATTTCATGGCTGCAGTCACTGTCTGCAGTGGTTTTAGAACCAAAGAAAATAGTATCTGCCACTGTTTATATTTTTCCCCCATTTATTTGCCATCAAGTGATGGGACCTGATGCTATGATCTTAATTTTTTGAATGTTGAGTTTTAAGCCAGTGGCAGATTTTATTTGATTTGCATTTTCCTAATGATTAGTGATGTTGAGTTTCTTTTCTTGTGCTTGTTGGCATTTCGGTATATATTCTTTAGAGAAGTGTCTATTCAGATTCTTTGCACATTTTTAAATTGGGTTGGTTTTTTTGTTGTTGTTGTTATTCAGTTGTAAGAGTTCTTTATATATTCTGGATATCAATTCCTTATCAGATATGTGACTTGCAAATATTATCTCCCATGCCAGGATGGATTCCTTTGATGCTCAAGAGAATTTAGTTTTGTTAAAGTCCAGTTTGTCGACTTTTTCTTGTGTTGCCTGTGCGTTAGATATTAGATCCAAGAAATTGTTGCCATGTCTAATACTGTGAAGCTTTCGTCCTGTTTTCTTCTAAGGGTTTTATGGTTTTAGTTCTTCCATTTAGGTCTTTGATCCATTTGGGGTTCTTTTGTTTTGTGTATATAATGTAAGGTAAGGCTTCAGCTTCATTGTATAAATTTTATGTGAATATAGATTGGGGTTTGTAACTAGGAATGGAATTCTTGGGTTATATGCTAACTATGTTTAGCTTTTCACGTAGCTGTCAAAACTATTTTTCAAAGTGTCTATGTATAAGGGTTCTAATTTCTCCATGGCTTCTTGAAGTCACACTCTATTACCTTCTGACTGGCTTGTTTCAATATTTTCTAGACTGGCCTCTTTGGTATAATTTCTCAGTTCTGCCTATCTACTGTCCCCTTTCATCATTCCATAGCATTGTTTGTTGTATCATAAAAGTTTCGAGCTGAAAGGAATTATAGAGAATCATGGAAGACAAATCATTCATTTACAGGTGATAAAACAGAGAAATTAAGAAATTTGAGTCCAGGTTACACAGTGGTAATCTCAACACTTGACAGCCTCCTTTATCCATAGTTTTTGTTTCCCGTTTCTGTGTCTAAAACTGTACCTGACTGACTGCCTTAACCAGGTCTCTTCCTCATCCTCTCCCCTAGAACAATCTAAAAGCAGAGTTGCATGTAGGTAATGTATTTGCCAGATGATCTTAGGGAACAAGAGCAAAGGACCAAGGTGAATGAAATAGAAGAAAAGGTGATATAAGAGTGTGTTATTGAATTATTAAGTGCTGTGACAATTAGGACTCAATCCCAGGGGGAACTTCTGAGGATCTTGATGCTTCTCAATTTGTCGATTCAGGGTTGGTCAGGAGTGAACTGTATCACACCATCTGTCCTTGTTCTCCACCAGTAGACAGTTGCCTCAGTGGGGAGCCCTGTTTTAGGGCTGCACACAGGAGCCTGCTAAGTGGTGTCTCACTTCATGGCTTTAAAGAAGCCTCGGGACACAAAGAAAATGAATCATAGTGAATATTGTGGGGGAAGTAAGTCAGAACCTACCTGTAACTATTAGCCTTGGCTTATGCCTAGTGTGGTAGGCAGAGTAATGGTCTCCCAAAGATATATACATCCTAATCTTCTAAACCTGTGAATACGTTACATTGCATGGCAGAAGGAACTCTGGAGATAGGTTGAGTTTTCTGGATTATCTGGGTGAGCCCAATGTAATCACAAGGAACCTTATAAGAGGAAGTAGGAGTGTCAGTTTTAGAAAGAAAAAAATGGAAAAAAATATAAAAGGTGAAATAAGAATTATATAAAGGTGAAACATTTTAGAAATAACATATTGAGTGTATATTTTGAAGATTTTCAATAAACTTGACTGTTTCGTTTAAAAAAATAAGTATGACAGTGGAGACAGAGGTCATCACAATGATCTGGCTAGGAGCCAAGGAATGTGGGAAGCTTCTAGAAGTTGAAATGGACAGGAATGGATTTTCCCCTTGCACCTTTTGAAGAAATGTAGACTTTGATTTCAGCTCTGTAAAACTTATTTTGGACTTACCTCTAGAACTTTAAGTTAAATTAGTATTGTTTTAAGCCACTAAATGTTAGGCAGTTTGTTAACATGGCATTAGGAAACTTAATACAGTTAGAATCAAAGGGGAATTGGACCGCATGAAGATGAAAATTTTTCTGATAGACTCTATACCTTGCTTCCCGCCTCACCTTCAATTCTAGCTGTTTTAGGCTCTCTCTCTGTAACAAATTACCATAAATGTCCCTCTTGCTCTGCTCAGATCTGATTGTTTCTTTCAGTTGCTAAGTTGTGTCCATCTCTTTGCCACCTGATAGACTGTAGCCCGCCAGGCTCCTTTATCCATGGGATTCCCAGGCCAAGAGTACTGGAGTGAGTTGCTATTTCCTTCTTCGGGATCTTCCTGACCCCAGGTATCGAACCCATGTCTCCTGGCAGATGGATTCTTCACACCACTGAGCTACCAAGAAGGGCTGCAGATCTATTTGGACCATGCATTGATTCTAATCCTTCACTGAGTCACTGCACTCTCAATAGAAATTTACAAAGGGTTGTTGATGCGTGCTGTTGGTACTGGCTGCTGCAGCTGGTCTTGAAGCAAGGATTAATATTCAATTGTTTTCCTCTTCCACCACCCATTCTAGATTTTCCTTATGCTGGCCAGCAGTTCAGCTGCTGTAGGTGGCTTGTGATCTCAAGTCCCTTCCCTTCCAAACCTGAGGGACTTGAGCCCTTAATGGTCTTACCTTTTTTGGGCCATGGTTGCTTCGATTTCCTGTTTCCATTGTTAGTACCAAGCATGGAAAAAGGTTTCAGACAGGCTGCTTCCTACCTCTGTTGTGTACAACTCCTAATGATGTTCAGAGTCCGTTGTCACAGCTAGTATATTTTATTCCTTTCTTTGTCTGCTATTCTGTCAACATGAGGAGCCCACAGTGCCCAAGTAGTGGTTGTAGCTTTTTTTAAAAATGCCAGTTCATCTAATTACATTTCAGTTAGTACAGTTATATTTGCATTAGTCACATTTCAGCCAACACGACTGTGATAACAGTTATGTAGAAAATTTTCAGGACCATGAGTGCGTATAAAAGGAGAGAGAGACTAGGCCTAACATTCAGGAGTTGGGGATGGTCTCTCTAAGGGAATTCCACTTACTTGGAAATGGGATGGATAAGTTGAAATTAAGTAAGGTAGATAAGAACATTCCATCTGATAACACATGTGCAGAGGCCCTGCATCAAGAAGGTGCTTCTTGCCTTCCTCCTCTGGAAGCTGCTCTTTCTTTGATTTGCATGGTTGTAGCTTTTAGGCTCAGTGGAACCCTTATTGTATCTTCTGGTAGAAGTATTACCCTCAGAAACTCTAGTACAGAGAGCTTTTAAATTGTGGGTATGGGAAATCCAGATTCCACAAGTGAGTTACTGGGATTGGTGGTGAATAAGAGTCCAGCGTTTACTTTTGGTTTCTGGACTAGTGCATTCTTTAAGAATCTGCCTGCCAGTACAATAGATGCAAGAGATGTGGGTTCTATCCCTGGCTTGAGAAGATCCCCTGGGGTAGGAAATGGCAACCTGCTCCAGTATTCCTGCCTAGGAAATTACATGGACAGAGGAGACTGGGGACACGAATGAGTGACTGAGGACACATCCATGTTCTGGATAATAGGGATGCGACACCATAGTCACCAGTTCAGTGCTTATACTGCAACCTGGAAGTCTAGCAGGGTGGCTGTTCAGCTGAGTAACATGCCATTCCATTGTTTTGTTAATCTGGTAATTTCCTGATGATGCGATATGTGCTAAGAGCAGTGGATGCTGATTATTATTACTATCTTTCCTTCACTATTAAGCAGGTCTTTTGGTTTGAGGTGATGTTAAGAGGGATCGCATTTTGGTGAAGCAAACATTGTTAAGCCATAGGATGGTAGTGCTGTATGGAGCCTTTATTGTGGTTTCTGTGAGAAAGCATGGATGAAGCAGGGTAGGCAAACTTGAGCAAGTTTGGAACTGGATAGTTTGAATAATTTATAACTCCAGGTGATAGGGGTGGACTTAAGTTGTTTCTCATAGTGGCCCTGGAGTGATTTAGGGCAGGGAGAATACTGGCTTGGAATATGAGCGGATTTTTTTGATGGAAATGGTTGGGGATATGGGCTCTGGGTTCAGTGTTGTACATGAAAGATGTGCTTCTGGGTTTATTTGCTATCTCTAGAGATTATGCAGGTAGTCCTTGGATGGCCAGCCCTTCCCTGGGTCCTAAGCGAAAAAGCGAAAGCAAAGTCGCTCGGTTGTGTCCGACTCTCTGCGACCCCATGGACTGCAGCCTACCAGGCTTCTCTGTCCATGGGATTTTCCAGGCAAGAGTACTGGAGTAGGTTGCCATTTCCTTCTCTAGGGGATCTTTCCAACCCAGGGATCGAACCTGGGTCCTTCTCTATTGTAGGCAGACGCTTTTACCTTCTGAGCCACCAGGGAAGTCCAAAAGGCTGGATCCTAAAGGCTCTGCCATATCAGAGCATTAAAAGATATGTTGTTGTTTAGTCACTGAGTTGTGTCCAGCTCTTCTGCGACCCCATGGACTGTAGCCTGCCAGACTCCTCTGTCCCTGGGTTTTCCCAGGCAGGAATGCTGGATTGGTTGCCATTTCCTTCTCTGGGGGATCTTCCCAACCACACGGATCAAACTTGCAACTCCTGCTTTGGAAGGGGATTCTTTGCCACTGAGCCACCAGGGAGGCCTGTTAAAAGATACAGAAAATTTTAAAACATGATTAATGCATTTATGCTTTCTTTAGGTTTACGCTCTCTTTTACAGTTTTTGATTGAGAATGTATTAATTAAGCGTATTTTGTCTTACTAGGGTAATACATGCATTAAAACTATAAGCTGAGATCTACCTTTGGATAGCGTAATACTTTTATTGTTGCCTGATTCTTACTGTATCATTTCTATTTTGATTTTCTTTTAAATTTTTTGTGTAGGAGTCCACTGTTAAAAAATACTTATTTGTCTGCACCTGGTCTCAGTTTGGACACAAAGGATGTTCGACCTTTGTTGTGTCATATGGAGTCTTTAGTTGTGGCATGTGAACTCTTAGTTGTGGCATGTGGGATCTAGTTCCCTGACCAAGTATTGAACCTGGGCCCCCTGCTTTGGGGGCTCAGAGTCTTAGCCACTGGACCACCAGGGAAGTCCCTTGGAGTCCCATTTTTAAGTTTTAAAACATTTAAAAGATGTTTTATTGATGATTTCAAAATTATTTTGTGGTCGGAGAAGGTAATCTTAGACATAAGTTCTTTGAAATTTTGTGTTTTGTGACTCTGTAATCAGTTTTTTAGTTCCATTTGTACTTGAAAATAATTATATCCTTATATTTTTGTTTAGTGGAAAGTTCTCTATATAACCGTTAGATTAACCTTATTAATTTTGTGGATCTATTCTACATACTTACTCTGATTTATCAGTTTTTAATACAAGTAAATTAGCAGTTCATGCAGTGGTTGAAGATTGACTTTTTTTCTTATATTAGTTTTGCCTTACTTAAGAGTGATGTATGAATAAAGTTTTGATGCATTTTATTAGTTTATTTATGCTTTTTTTTTTTTTGCCACCCTGCACAGCTTGTAAATCTTAGTTCCATGCCCAGGGATTGAACCCAGGCCCTGATAGTGCTGAAAGTGCTGAATCCTAACCACTGGACAGCCAAGGAATTCCTGTTTATTTATACTCCTTTTGCTGTATATCATACCTTTCCATACCTATTAATGTTGTCATAATATTGTTTTGTCTGATATTAAGATTTCTGCATCATCTTTTTTCTGTGTTGGTATTTGCCAAAATATTTTAAAATTTATTTTCAGCCTGTTTCTCCTATAAACAACCTTTAGTTGAATTTTGTATTTTATTTTTATATCAAATTTGATAACTTCTTGCAAATGAACTAAACACATTTACATCTAGTAGACTGATTTTTTCATTGATTTGTTTACCACTTTTACTTCTCTTTTTCCGTCTTTTGATGAGTTGATAACTGAATACTACTTATAACTCGGTTTATAACAAAGTGGGAATATAGAATTACCTATTGACCTCATTGCCTCAGATACCAAATCCTTATGTGGCATCATCCTCAGCCACTAGATCCTTGTGTATTTAATATGCTAGGGAACTGGGTGATAGAGTGATAAATACTGTTTTTATCTCAGTAGTGGTGGTATTTCTGAAAGTAGATTTGGAAGCTTTTGCCCTTCAAAACTGCAAAAGAAGGGAAGGGAGGGAATAAGGGAGGAAAGAAAAACAGTTGATAAGATTTTTGTATTTAGCATGTGTTTCTTTTTAATAACAAAATAAGTACATGCATATCTTATATAGCTTTACCATACTAACATTTCTTCACCAGTATCTGCAGGGACCCATATAGTTTTAATAATTGGTTGGATTAAGTTTTTAGAATGGGTAATATATGCCTGGTCTATAAAACCAATGATAGATAAAATAGAATTTTAAATGGTAAAGCCTTGTTTGAAAAAATGAAATAAGTTTATATGTGGGAGTAAGTAGTAGATTAGAAGTAAGACTTGCAAAGTGGGGTTAAAGACTTGGCTGTGCCAGGATTTAGATACGGAAATAGTTGAGGTGGTCCTGAATTCATGTCCTGTAAGATAGAGGCTGAGAGTCACACTTGATACTGGAGACCAGAGCTAAGGATACTGAGTAAAACCAGACATAGGGGTGGGTTGCCTTACTTGTTATGGGAGGCACACTACAACTGCCTGCTACTTGAGAGTAAAACTTACATGGTCACAGCTAACTCCAAATTTACATTATATTTTTTATTGCGGTTGCCCTGTGCTGAGCTCAGTTGGGGAGTTCTGTTATTTAGGAAGAAGAAAACAAATAAAAAGGCAGACAACTAATGGTTCCTGCCATATGGAGGTATGGAAATTGTCAGAACTGTGTACTAGAGGATTTCCGATTCAGGAGAAGGCAATGGCACCCCACTCCAGTACTCTTGCCTGGAAAATCCCATGGATGGAGGAGCCTGGAAGGCTGCATGCAGTCCATGGGGTCGCTAAGGATGGACACGACTGAGCGACTTAACTTTCACTTTTCACTTTCATGCATTGGAGAAGGAAATGGCAACCCACTCCAGTGTTCTTGCCTGGAGAATCCCAGGTTCGGGGGAGCCTGGTGGGCTGCCGTCTCTGGGGTCGCACAGAGTCAGGCACGACTAAAGCAACTTAGCAGCAGCGGCAGGATAAGTATATAAAGAGAAGACATTAGGTAGATGCATAGTAAAGGGATTGACTAATTCTGATCAGAGATGTATGGGGAAATAATGAAAAAAGAAAACCATAAATGAGACCATAAAGGATATTCAGGAGTTTGCTGACTGAGGAAGGGCACTTGTATTGAGGAATGGAATACCATATGAAGGAAGCTGAAAGTTATGATGTTGAATCTGTAAATTTAATTATCATACACATGGTATTCTGTTAAGGTGCCAAGAATACAAAGTGAAATGAGACTTCGTGTAGTTCATCTAAGAACTTGCTGGATGGGGAGATACTATTTAAGTAGCCTGTTTCAGTGACAGGACACACAGTGCCTTAATAAAGAAAAAGTGGTACAAGAGCACAGTGGCCTGCCTGGTGTGCATGCTCAGTTGTGTCCAACTTTTTGCAATCCCCATGGACTTCAGAGGGTAACAGGCAGGAAGGCCCAGGGGTCTCCAAACGGAGGAAATAGGCTGCAAGCGTCAGACATTTTTTATCTCTCCCTTAAGCGGCAGGAAGAAACAAACTCCAAGTGTCAGATTTTTTTTTTCCTTCTCCATACAAAATTAAAAGGAGGTTCTCTATGGAAATGTTTTTCTTAAACTGTGTTAATGAAACTATGTATTTGCTTTGGAATTTGCCTTTCTTCAAAATGGTTCCACCTAAGACTGACTTTTTCTCTTCTCAAGCCTTGGGCTAATAATAGCTCAACGAACCAGTATTCATATCAATTGTTTTATGGCCGGGGGATGATACACCTCATGCCATCCTATCTCAAAAATGCATATTGTGGGAGAGTGGCCTGGTGAAACTCTGTCAGCCTTGAGGTGTCTCTCTTATCTGATGAATAGCTTTCTAACAGACATGAAGCAGCTTGCTAAAATGAGCAAGAGGCGGCACTTCCCACCCCCCTTCTGATGTCTTATGTCAGAAGCTTTCTCTGTCCCTATTTATACTTTAATGAAACTCTACTATACAAAAGCAGAGTGATCAAGCCTGGTCCCTGGTCCCGAAGTTAAATCTTCTTTGGAGATCACGACACCGTTCACTGTAAGCTGTCAGGCTATAGCCCACTAGGCCTCTCTCTCCATGGAATTTTCCAGATAAGAATACTGGAGTAGGTTGCCATTTCCTGCTCCAGGGAATCTTCCCAGCCCAAGGATTGAACCTGTGTCCTGCATTGGCAGGCAGATTCCCACTGTGCCACCTGGGAGCACAGTGGAGAGGCACCTAAATCAGCCTTATCTGATGATAAGAGAAATGACTCTTGAAATTAGGTTCTAAAGAAGGAGCAATGCAGAGACAAACATCTTTAAAGGATGCCAAACTGGGGGAGCAGAACATGGATCTTTATGATGGAGCATAGGTGAGAATATGGAAAGATAGGTTTATATGAAGGTGGTTTTATTCTGAGGACTAGGAGGAACCATTGAAGGATTTTGAGTAGGGGACTTTAAAGCTCAGATTACTGTGGCTGTAGCATGGAGACTAGGTCATTTACAATTTAATAATAAAACAGAAAACAGTTAAAAAGGGAAACATGGACCTAGGAAGTTTAAATCTATTGAGTTGACCAGAAAGTTTGTTTGGTTTTTCCACAATGTTTTACAGAAAAATCTGAATGAACTTTCTGGCCAACCCAATATATACCTTCCCCCCAAATTTTTAATATTGTATTAAAATACATATAATACAAAATTTACCGTCCTAAACTTTCCTCCTGGTTTTATTGAGATATAATTGAAATTGAGTGCTATGTAAATTTAAGGTATACAACATAGTGATTTGACTTACATGTATTATGAGATGATTAGCAGTATTAAATGATTAGCAGTAGGTTTAGTGAATATCCATCGTCTCATATAGATGCAACATTAAAAAAAAGAAAAAATAATTTTCCTTGTGATGAGAGGTTTTAGATTTACTCTCTTAACAATGTTCATCTGTAACTTGCAGCAGTGTTAATTATCTTTATCATGTTTTACATTATGTCCCTAGTATTTATTTATCTTGTAACTGAAAGTTTGTACCTTTTGACTGCCTTCATCCAATTCCCTCCCCCCCAACCCCTCTGGTAGCCGCAAAACTGGTCTCTTTTTCTATGAGTTTGTTTGTTTTTGATATATAATTGATGCAACACTATATGTCTCTGATATACAGCATAGTGATTCATATTTTTGTATATGTATATTTCAAAATGATCGTGATAAGTCATCTGCCACCATACCAAGGTATTACATTAATTATTGGCATATTTCCCATACTATATATTTCATATCTCTGACTCATTTATTTTGTAACTGAGAGTTTATACCTCTTAATCTCCCTCACTTACTTCTCCTGTTCCCCCCTCCTCTCCCCTCTGGCAACCACCTGTTTGCTTTTTGTATCTTTCTGTTGTTGTATTGGTTTGTTTGTTTTCTAGAGTCTGCATATGAGTGAAATCATTCAGTATTTGTCTTTGTCTGGCTTACTTCCCTTAGCGTCGTGCCCTCTTAGGTCCATCCATGTTGTTGCAGATGCGAGATTGCATCTTCTATGTGGCTGAGTAATACTTGTGTGTGTGTGCACACACACAGATCCCACGTCTTCTTTATCCACTCACCTGGTGGGCACTTCGTTTGTTTCCATATCTTGGCTCTTGTAAATAATGCTGCAGTCAACATGGAGATGCGCATATCTTTCTAAGTTAGTGTTTTGATTCACTTCAGGTAAATGCCCAGTAGTCAAAATGCTGGGTCATACAGTAGTTCTATTTGTAGGTTTTTGAGGAGCCTTGATGTTGTTTTCTGTAGTGGCTGTACCAGTTTACATTTCCACCAACAAGTGCATAAGGCTTCCATTTTCTCCACATCTTCACCAGTACTTATTTGTCCTTATGATAATAGCCATTCTGGCAAATGTGAGGTGACCTCTGAGTGAAGTCCTAAATCTATTTTTGAGTGAAAATTACACATGGGGGCCTTAAGGGGAAAGGAGAATTAAGTACAGCAGTTAATGTGAAAGTTGCTCAAATGTTATGATTAATTGCATGTTAAATAGGCTGGAATTTCAGGTGACCACGAGTTTGGTGTATGTCAGGAGAATATGGTTGGTAAATTTTACCATAAATATGGTAAAAGTGATGATGCAATCTAAACCTTATTTATGCTGTACATCCCCCTGTGCTGTGTGTTCTGTTATTCTTTTGGAAATATGTACAACTTCAAGTGACACTTTAAAGATGTACAATAGAGTATACTAAAGAGTAAGGAGTGGAATAGTGAGGTGGTTAATATAATGAAAAAAAATAAAAAACACAAGGTAAATATGGTCTTGTTTAGGCCATAAAATTATTCAATTCCCTTATTTTACAAATAAGGAAATGGAGTTTCCTGGAGGTTGATGTGACATTCCCTGAGTCATAGCTAATGACTGAGCAATGTTGAGAACCCAAGTGTGAGGTTAAAAAGGAAATTGAGTGCATCAAAAGCATGTTTTATTCTCGGGGCAGTCAAGCAGGACTGGAACTACCGTGAGACAAGCAACTAAGTTGCCTAGGATACAGAATTGAAGGACGTACCCATTCTTGGGTGCAGACCTTGCACTTGCAAGATCCTTATTTGTCAGTGTAGTATATGAATGTGATTTAAAATGTCAAATAAGACTAAGAGGTACCTCCCAGCCCAACACATTAGGGATAGCCTGAGGAAGCTAGGTGGGGTGATGGTAGAAGAGAATTGTCTCTTAAGACCTAGCCCTCTGTGTGCAGTTATCTAAGTTTGTGAGCACTTGCGGAACATTGCTTCACTCTGAGAGCAGTGTAGGGCTTACTGTTGTCAGGCTTGGACTGTTTCCTATTCTTTTTCCCTTGAATCAGAGAGTGCAGATTTTCCTTTGTGCTTCTAAAGTTATGTTCACCTACACAACCACCTGGGATTCTCTCAAGCTTGGCTGAAGAGTTAGAGAATCTATAGACAGTCCTCATTTCTCCTCATTGCAGCGCACATACCAATGTGGAGGAAGTTTAGAGATAACTGTAAAAAAGACATAAATCAGGTGTTTTACTGTTGTAGTCAAATAAAACTGGTCTCTTTCTACTCCTTTTTTGTTTTTTGAGGGTGGAGTCACCTAGTTCAGCTCCATTCTTCTTGGAAAAAGAACATGTTTCTTTTTGAGAGTCCTTTCCCCCAGCAGTTAGGGGTTAGAGGCAGACAAGGCTGAGTAAAATGCCTCCTTCCATGTCTCAGGAAGATAGTTTGTATTTACCAGCACCTCCAGGATGGATGACTCATGGAGTAGAAAAGCTCTCCTCCAACTATTAGTGGTTTCCTTTTTCGCATTACCCTGTGTGAGGAGAATGAAGTCAGAATGTAGAGCCTCTCTCTTAGAACTTGTTACGCTGCTCTTCTGGATCTGTCTTGTTTTAACCTGATACCAAGCTTGCCTTCTTAGGACCATTATATTTTTTGTTTTTTAGGCCTTTGGAATTCAAGGCAGGCCATATGTTTTTATATCACATTTTAAAATTGCTGTGTTCTGGCAGCTCAGAGTTTATAAAGTGAAAAGAGAGGCTAAGTTACCATGGAAACCCAGATAAATATGTAAACAGTAGCAACACACTGGACCTAATTTACGCATGCAGTTGGCATAGTTTGTGATTCTGATTGGAAGTGACATGTGTTTAAGATAAGTCAGCATTATAGGTAAAATAATAGTAACAAGAAGTAAAACTTTTCCCACTAGTCTGTAAGCTCTTCCAGGACAGCTTTAATTTTGTAGCTCGACACACGGTAGGACCTCAAAAAAAACCAAACAAACCTGGTAAACGTTTACAAGTGAAAGCCTGGTAAAACCAGTGATTTGGTTGTTTGTAAGCACCACATAGTGTTCAGTGTTAGCTATCATTAACCTATTGCAAAGTGTTTATATATACATGTACAGGCACACATACACACAAAATTGGTAAATCTGAAAGTATCTACTTGCTAATGTTAGAGTTTCCTTAATCCTTGTCTAGCTTTTTGTATTCTTGTTTTTTCATTTTTCTTCCATCTGAAGTCTTCTTATACTACTATTCTCTCTTTTAAATTTAATACTTTTTTTTCCCAGTCAGTTCGGATGCCTTTCATTCCTGTATGTGACCCTTTCAGTTTGTTTTTAACAGAAAGGTACTTTTTCGCTTGTGAACTGAAAATTTCAGAGATAGATTCTAGACAGAAGAATGATTAAGTTTAGAGGCTAAAAAAATGAAATCTAATCTTTATTTGCCTCTCAGCTTCATTGCCAGGTTCCATGTGGTGATGGTTACTCTGAATATACATGTTCTCAGGTTTTAGTCTGTTGGGAAAAGGGTATCATCCCAGTAACCCCTTTAGACATACTGGGAGTCTTTCAGGATGAGCACATTGAAGTTAGTTATTTGGGGATTTCCCCTTCTTCATTGTTTACTGAGAAATCTGTAGCCCAGCCTAACTTCCGGAGCTAGTCACTTGGGTATTGTCACTCTGCTGATTTTTATCAGAAACAGGAAGTTGTCAAGTTATGTACTAAAGTACAGTAGATTTCTAAAATTGCATTTGTATTAGCATGGGAGATTTCCCTTTTGAATCACTAGCTGGTTCTTTACTTTTTCCTTGGAATATAATAACTGGCTTCCCCCAAATGGTCATATTTATCATGATCTATATACATAGCAAGAAGCTTCCCAGGTGGCGCTAGTGGTAAAGAATCCGCCTGCCTGTGCTGGAGACGAAAGAGACACGGGTTCAGTCCCTAGGTCCAGAAGACTCCCTGGAGGAGGGCCCGGCAACCCACTCCAGTATTCTTGCCTGTAGAATCTCATGGACAGAGGAGCCTGGCGGGCCACAGTCCATAGGGTTGCAAAGATTGGATGTGACTGAAGTGACTGAGCACTCAAACATATGTAGCAAACATGATCCTCTCTCATTGTGTCCCTATCCTGCACAGTAAGAAGATGATTGTTAACATGACTTAATGTTATCACTATGTATGGGTGTGAGAGTTGCTGTGAAGAAAGCTGAGCGCCGAAGAATTGATGCTTTTGAACTGTGGTGTTGGAGAAGACTCTTGAGAGTCCCTTGGACTGCAAGGAGATCCAACCAGTCCATTCTGAAGGAGATCAGCCCTGGGATTTCTTTGGAAGGAATGATGCTAAAGCTGAAACTCCAATACTCTGGCCACCTCATGTGAAGAGTTGACTCGTTGGAAAAGACTTTGATGCTGCAAGGGATTGGGGGCAGGAGAAGGGGACGACCGAGGATGAGATGGCTGGATGGCATCACCAACTCGATGGACATGAGTTTGGGTGAACTCTGGGAGTTGTTGATGGACAGGGAGGTCTGGCGTGCTGCGATTCGTGGGGTTGCAGAGTCGGACACAAATGAGTGACTGAACTGAACTGAATGAATTTATAAAAGTAGGTTGGGAAGAACTTATTTTTAGGTGTTTGGCTTGATGTCATTCCCACATTTAGATAAGCAGTTCTCTAAAGGGGCTTCCCTGGTGGCTCAGTGGCAAAGAATCCAGAGGAGCCTTATGGGCTACAGTCTGTGGGGTCACAAAGAGTCAGACATGACTTAGCAACTGAACGACAGTAACAACAACAACAATGTTCCTAAAGTGGACCTTTTAGGGAGTTCATAAGGCCCAAACTGTTTTCATTAGACTGAGATGTTCAGTTTCTGTTTCCACTCTGGAATTACTAGAGACTGCTTGAAGTGCAGTGTTACAAAGATGTCAGCATTTGGAAGATCTGCAAAACTTGGTGAATGTATATTGAGTGATGATACAATACCGTATATGAGTAAAAATAGTTACATTTAAGGCCAACTAACGAATGTTTTCTGCTGTATATTTATTTTAGTTTATGTACAATAGGATTCACACTTTGGGGTATAAATGAGATTTGACACATACCTGGAGTGATGTACACCACAGTGTTTGTACAGAACAGTTCCTTTACCTGTTCAAGAAAAAACAATTTCCTTCTTGCTTTGTAGTTTTACTTTCTTCCCGCCATTAACTTGTGAAAGCCACTGATCTAGTCTTTGTTCACATTAGTTTTGCATTTCCAGAATGTCATATGTAGCCTTTTGAGTCTGACTCAGTGAGATAGCTGTGTCCTATGTAAGTTATGTTTAATTCTATAAGAAGCTGCCAGACTGTTTTCCATAGTGACTGTGCTGTTTTGCATTCCAACAAGCAGTGTATGGATTCAAGCTGCTCTGCAGCCTCATTCACACCTATTATTGTCAGTTTTTGTGTTTCCTCCTTCTCTGTTTCACTCGCTTTCCTTGCTCCCTTTTTCCCTTTGTTTCCTTCCTTCCTTCTTCCTTACCTCCTTTCTCTTTTTAGCCATTTAATAGCTGTGCAGTGATGGCGTTTTGTGGGTTTAATTTGCATTTCTGTAATAACTAATGATATTGAAGATATTTTCATATGCTTATGTGCTCTCTATATGTCTTCTTTGGTGAAGTATCTGTTCAGATATTTTGTCTAGAACTTCCTGGTGGTCCAGTGGTTAAGATTCCATGCTTCCAATGCTGGGGGCACGGGTTCAATCCCTGGTTGGGAACTAAGATCCCACATACTGTACAATGTGGCCAGAAAGAAAAAAGAATATTTTTTTAAATTTCCCATTTAAATATTAAATATTTAACTTTTAATTAAATATATTAATTTAATCAGTGGCAAAGCATTTATTATTAAATAATAATTTAGTGTATGAGACCTCACATACTAGTGGTTCTACTGGCCTGGCCCCCATGGCTTTGGGCTGGGAGTCTTGTCAGGTCTGTTGAGACCCCAGGTAATAGCCTCCACTTTGGAAACTGGGGAGGCAGCCTTCATGATTTCAGAATCGCCTTTGGGGTCCTTGTTCTCATGTCTTGAAGAATATCCTGGGTTCCCAACTGAATAGGTTTGTGGTCCCACCATGTAAAAGTCTTCTAAGAAAACTGACAATCTGTCTTCTACTTCCAGTTCAGATTGGCTGTTTCCTGCTTGGGTGTCTAATTAAGTCTAATTTTACAACCGTACTAATCTCTTTATCAAGGGGTCCTTGGCCACAGCCTTAGTGTTCTGTTCTGAACATAGTGCTTTCTCATTTTTTCTAGTATATATAGGCAGAGAGTTTTTCAACTTAATATTTAAATTTCTGTTTACCACTTGACAAGAGAACAATTCTATCTTTATTTCTCTACTTGCATTTTAGTATTAGCATTCAAGGGAAGCCATACTGCTGCTTCTGCACATTGTTTGGAAATAGTGTCAGCCAAATAGTTCAGCTTCATCCTCAAAAGTTCTACCTTCCACTGAACAATAAGACACGAACAAGTTGTCTTCTTGGTCATTCTTGCTTGAGAGAGGATGATTTTCTTGATCATTTCAAAGAACGTCCTTTTGGTTTCAGAGTAATTGTTAGTCGCTCAGTCGTATTTGACTCTTTGCGACCTCATGGACTGTAGCCCGCCAGACTTCTCTGTCCATGGGATTCTCTAGGCAAGAATACTAGAGTGGGTTTCCATTTCCTCCTCCAGGAGGATCTTCCCGACACAGGGATTGAACCCAAGTCTCCCACATTCATTTATATTTTGTTTCAGTTTCATTGATTTCTGACCATTATTAAGTTGTTCTGTTTCCTTTGGGTTTAGTGTGTTCTTCTTTTTCTAGTTTCTTAGTGTGGAAGCATGAAGTGAAGTGAAGTTGCTGAAGTGAAGTGTCTGACTCTCTGCAACCCCATGGACTGTAGCCTACTGGGCTCCTCAGTCCACGAAATTTTCCAGGCAAGAGTACTGGAGTGGGTTGCCATTTCCTTCTCCAGGGTGTCTTCCCAACCCAGGGATTGAACCCGGGTCTCCCACACTGCAGGCAGACACTTTACCGTCTGAGCCACCAGGGAAGCGTATATTATTGATTTGAGATCTTCTTTTCATACGTCTTGTAATAGTATTTTAATGCTGTAAATTTCCTTCCAAGCAGTGCTTTAGCTTCATCCAGCAAATTTTCATTTGTTGTGTTTTCATATTCATTCAGTTCAAAATATTTTCTAGTTTCTTTTGAGAAGACCCTTTGGTGCATGAATTATTTAGAATTGTGTTGTTTAATTTCCAAATATTTAGAGATTTTCCAGTTACCTTTCTGTTGTGATTTCTAGTTTAATTCTTTCATGGTCAGGGAACATATGCTATGTGATTTCGGTTATTTTACATTTATTAAGGTTTGTTTTATGGTCCAGTATATGGTCTGTTTTGGTGTACTTGAAAGATTTGTACATATGTTGTTGAGTATAATTTTCAATTAGATTCAGAGGGCTGATGTTTAGATCTTCTGTATCTTTGCTGCTTTTCTGTCTACTTGTTTTATGTATTATCAAGAGTACTGTTACAGTCCCCAAGAAAAATGGTGAATTTCTTTACTTCTTTCAGTTTTAGTAGTTTTAGCTTCATGTACTTTGGAACTCTTGTTTTGCTGTTGTTCAGTTGCTGAGTGATGTCCAACTCTTTGCGACCCCATGGACTGTAGCACACACGGCTTCCCTGTCCTTCACCATCTCCTGAAGTTTGCTCAGATTTATGTCCATTGAGTCAGTGATGGTATCTAACCAACTCATCCTCTGCCACCCTTTTCTCCTTTTGCCTTCAATCTTTTCCCAGCATCAGGGGCTTTTCCAGTGAGTCGGCTCTTCACATCAAGTGGCCAAACTATTGGAGCTTCAGGTTCATCATCAGTCCTTCCAATGCATATTCAGAGTTGATTTCTTTCAGAATTGACTGGTTTAATCTTGCAGGCAGCCCAAGGGACTCTCAAGAGTGTTCCCCAGTACCACAGTTGGAAGGAATCAGTTCTTCGGCACTCAGCCTTCTTTATGGTCCAACTCTCACATCCATACATGACTGGAAAAACCATACCTTTGCCTGTATAGACCTTTGTTGGCAAAGTGACATCTTTGTTTTTTAGTATGCTGTGTAGGTTTGTCATAGCTTTTTTTCCAAGGAGCAAGCGTCTTAATTTCATGGCTGCAGTCACCATTCATAGTGATTTTGTTTGGAGCCCAAGAAAATAAACTCTGTCACTGTTTCCCATTGTTTCCCCATCTATTTGTCATGCAGTGATGGGACTGGATGCCATGATCTTCATTTTTTGAATGTTGAGTTTTAAGCCAGCTTTTTTACTCTTTTCTTTCACTCTCATCAAGAGGCTCTTTAGTTCCTTTTCACCGTCTGCCATTAGAGTGGTATTATCTACATATCTGAGGTTATTGATACGTCTTCCAGCAGTCTTGATTCCAGCTTGTGATTCATCCAGCCCAGCATTTTGTTTGATGTACTCTGCATGTAAGTTAAATAAGTAGGGTGTCAGTATACAGCCATGTCTTACTCCTATCCCAATTTTGAACCAGTCTGTTGTTCCGTGTCTGGTTGTAATTGTTGCTTCTTGACCTGCATACAGGTTTCTCAGGAGACAGACATTTTGCCTTCATGCATTTCTTTTTCTTTGGGATGGTTTTGGTCACTGAGTCCTGTACAGTGTTACAAATCTCTGTCCATAGTTCTTCAGGCACTCTGTCTACCAGATCTACAGAATATTAGAGCGGGTTCCCATTACTTTCTCCATGGTGTCTTCCAGACCCAGAGATCGAACCCACATCTCCTGCATTGGCAGGTGGATTCTTTGCCTCTGAGCTACCTGGGAAGCCCCTGGTAATTTTCATTCTGAAATCTATGTGGTTAGATATTAATACAGCCACTACAGCTTTCTTTTGAAATAATACATGCTTGATCCTTTTACTTTTAACCTATATAGCATCATATTTAAAATGGATTTTTGGTAACAGTTGGGTCTTATTTGTTAATTTAATCTTGCAGGTCATTTATATAATTATTGATACATTTGAGTTTTAATATTTGTTACTGTTTGTTTCTTGTGTTTTTTGTTCCCATTTTTCCTTTTCCTTCTTTTGGATTGAGTATTTTTTAAATATCTGTTTTAATGTATCAGTTTTTGGCTGTATCTCTTTGTCCCTCTTTTTAGTAGTTGCTGTAAAGACTTTTTAGTAGTATGTTCTAAATAATATACCATATATTTAATATTTAATTTTCCCCACATTATTAAATATAAGTATAATATATTAAATTAAACATTATACTTTCCTGGTGGCTCAGTTGGTAAGGAATCTATCTGCAATGCAAGAGACCCACGTGGGTCAGGAAGATTCTCTGGAGAAGGAAATGGCTACCCACTTCAGTATTCTTACCTGGAGAAGTCCATGGACAGAGGAGTCTGGTGGGCTCTTACAGTTCATGGGGTTGCAGACTTGAATGTGACTGAGTGACTAACACTTTTACTCCTTCTTCCCCCCGCCACCACCCTCTCACCTCCTCATATATCTTTTAAGTTTCTATTTTACAACTTAAGCTAGAACATAAAGGCTTAATATCTGTTTAGGTTCCATTGCCCTATCCACTTACATGATGATTGTCATATGAATTGTACATATATAGGTTGAAAGCTCCCCCCATGTAAATGTTACAGTATTCCCTTTCAAGAGCTGTGTATATTTTGAAGATCTTAAGAGATGAAAATTAATCTTCTTACATTCACCTAGGGATAGTTCCCATTTTCATTGCTCCTCCAACATTCCTGAAGTTTTGTTTCCCTCTGATACAATTTTTTTTTTTTTTTACTAGTTTTAGCCTTGAAACTTCTTTTACATTTCTTTTAGAGCTAGAGTGTTGGCAACAAAATAATATTTTGCTTCATCTGAGAATATATTTATTTCATTTCATTCCTGAAGGATATTTTCACTGAATATAGAATTCTGAATTTTCAGTTGTTTTCTTCCAGTGTCTTTAGATACAGTTCATGGTTTCTGATGAAAAGTCATTTCATTCAAATTGCTCCCTATATCAGGATTTTTCAACTTTAGTACTTTGGACAGGATATTTTCTTGTTGTGGAGTCCTATCCTGTTCATCATAGGATGTTTAGCAGTATCTCTAGCCTATACCCATTAGCACCCCGACCCACACAGTGATAATAAAAAATGACTCTGGACATTGTAACATATCCCCAGGGATGTAAAATATCCCACAGTTGATTTTTTTTTTAAATTTATTGTTTTTAGCAGTTAGATTATGATGGGCTTGGACATAATTTGAATTTATCCTGTTTGGGTTTGCTTATTTTCTTGAATCTATAAGTTCTTGATTTTTGCTAACTTTTGGAAAGTTTCAACTACTGTTTCTTCCAAGTATTTTTTTTTTTTTGTACCAATAGCTTTTCTTTAGGGTTTTCAAAGACATGAGTAGCTTTTTTGGGATTGTCCCATTAGTCCCTGAAGCCCTGTTTTTTTCTTTTTCAGAAATATTTTCCCCTCTCCGTTCTTCAGGTTGGATAATTTTTATTTGTTCTGTCTGGTTTACATAGTTTTCCCTTTGTGGTATTTTGCTGAATGGAACCCTTTAAAAAGATATGTTCATTTCCTAGACTCTGGAATTTGTGAATATTACCTTATATGATAAACTGGTGTGATTAATTTGAGAATTTTGAGAGGAGGATAAATTCCTGGATTATCTGGTAAGCTGTAAATCCCATGACAAGTATGCTTATAAGAGTGAGGCAGAGGGAGATCTGCTAGACAGAACGGGAGGAGGCATTATAACTGCAGGGGCAGAGTGATGCAGTCACAAGGAATGTTCACAGCCACCAAAAGCTGAAAGAGGCAAAGTACAGGTTGTTCCCTAGAGCCTTCACAGCTAGTACAGCTCTGTCAGCACCTTGATTTCAGACTTCTTGATTGTATCCTTGATTGAGACCTTCAGATCTGTGACAGAATACATTTCTGTTTTTTTTTTTAAACCACCCAGTTTGTTACAGCAGTCATAGAAAATGAATACATCTGCCATCTTGATTCTGCATTCTATCAAGTCAGGTTTTTATTTCAAATATTGTGATTTTTTAATTCTAAAATTTACATTTGATTCTATTTAATAGCAGCTTCTGAGATTTATTTTCCATTTGAGTGTTTACCTTTACTAATGGAACATGATTATATTGGCTACCTTAAGATTTTTGATAAGTCCAACCTCTGGGTTATTTATTGGTTGGCATCTATTGGTTGTCCTTTTCTTCCAATTTTCCGCCAAATTTTCCTGCTTCTTGGTATGTTGGGTAATTTGGGGTTATATACTGGACATTTTGAGTATTATGTTGTGAGAATTTGGATCCTGTTAAAATTCTTTGGAGAATTTGCTGTTGTTTAAGCAGGCGTCAATCTGATTAGGTTCAGAGCAGTTTTTACTTGTTTTTTATGGACAGTAGTTCTAATATCAGTTTTAGTTTCTAAACCTTTGCTGTACTGATTGCATCTGTTTGCTGTATGCACCGGTCACAGATGGACTGGGCTCGGGCGGCATTTATTTTGTATGTCAGTTCTCAGTGCTTTTGTAATACTTGTTTGGAAATTCCATGAACGTTCAGCTTGGTGGAGGTTTAGTACTTAGGTTTGTTCGTAACTAGAATTATAGATATTAAAGATTCACAAGCTCAATACTAGTTGAAGTGTTAAGGATAGCTTTTATTCAGTAAATATTACAATAGGGAAGAGAGAATTCAACTTTGTCAAAACAAAAGGCAGGAGGCTTTTTAGAAACTGGAGTGTGCTAAGGGAAAGGCATCCAGTGGTGTTAAGTGGGGTTGGTCCATATGCCGAGGGGAACCTGGATTTGTAATTGTTACTTAGCCAGAGGAGAAATAAACTTCTTTTATAACAGAGGCAGTGGTGCAGGTTTTAGCGCTAAGTGAGTCTCTCAGTTGTGTTCGACTCTTTGCAACCCTTTGGACTGTAGCCCACCAGCCTCCTCTGTCCATGGAATTCTCCAGGCCAGAATACTGAAGTGGGCCACCAGGGAAGCCCAAGTTAGAGCAAGGCACCCACCAAAGTTAAGTCCCTATCTTCCTACAGGTTTTGGAAACAAGAATGAGAATTATCTTCTTGAATGTATTTTAAACAGATTGCTCTACGGTTCTTGAAAAGGCAGTTTTAGGTGGTAGACAATTATTATCTCAAGGCGGCAGAAGAGGTATTTATAATGGCAAGCTTTCTAAAGTAACTGCCCGAAGAGGGATTTCAGGGGCCTATCATCCAGTTTTAGCTGGAACAAACAGTAAATTCTTCTGGCAACACTGAACTTTCTCAGGCAGGAAATTAAGGGGGCTGGAGGAGTCATCTTAGGGATGGAACCATAAGTTGTTGGAAACTGTCCTAGTGTTTGTTCAAGTCTGTTAGTGTGAGAAGTCATTTATGACAAAGCATTTGTGCTGAGAGTCTGCAGTTTTTATAGATCAAGTTTGAGGCCTAGTCAAGAAGAGGGTTCAGAGGAACCTGACTAGAATTTGGTCGAGGAAGTCTTTGTCATAGATTACATTCTTCTCCTCTTCTTTCATGGGCGTTTTCCCCATATTCTCCAGTTCCTGTAGCCAGAAAAGTTGGATTCTCTTATTAGACGTCTGAGCACTGAAGAATTGATGCTTTCGAATTGTGATGCTGGAGAAGACTCTTGCGAGTCCTTTGGACAGCAAGGAGATCAAACCATTCAATCCTCAAGGAAATCAGCCCTGAATATTCATTGGAAGGAGTGATGCTGAAGCTCTAACACTTTGGCCATCAGATGTGAAGAGCTGACTCATTGGAAAACACCCTGATGCTGTGAAAGATTGAAGGCAAGAGGAGACAGGAATGACAGAGGATTAGATGGTTGGTTGGCATCACCGACTCAGTGGACATGAGTTTGAACAAACTCAGGGAGATAGAGCAGGGGACAGGGAAGCCTGGTGTGCTGCAGTCCATGGAGTCTCGAAGAGTAGGACACGACGTAGTGACTGAACAGCAACACGTACAGTTTCAGTCTCCTGTGTTGTTGCTCAGTTTTGGGCACAACTGTGCCTGCCTTCAGGGTGAAGTGGTTCGAGAAAGCATAGGTGTCCCGTCCCTATGGGTTCTTTTTTAAGAAAAATTATTTCTTTTTTGGTTGTGCCACACAGCACGTGGGAAGCTAGTTCCATGACCAGGACTCAAACCCACGTTCCCTGCATTGGGAGCGCAGTCTTAACCACTGGGCTGCCAGGGAAGTCCCCTCTCGCGGTCTTAATATATATGCTATCTCCACCGTTGTGGCAGTAATGGAGATGCACTATTGCTGGCCTTGGGACAGGGCTGGGAGAGGAGGAAAAGAAAACAGCCTCAGGGACTGAATTTACCCACTCTGGCTTTCAAGAGTCTTTTCCCCCAGTGCTTTGGCTAGGTGAGCATCTTTTCCATATGAAGTTTTTCCTTATTGTACCTGCTACACAATTTCCTGTTCCACTTAATTCTATGTCAAAGCTAAGAAATAAAGTGTGTGTGGTGGGGTGACCAAAAGAAAATTTATTGTTCAGTCAAATTTCAAAGGAAATTTACGTATTTAAAGAGAAATTTATGTATTGATCTTTTTTACAAGTTGATTTTCCTCTTCAAGCCACCTGTTGTATACTCAGAGTCCTTAGGTAGCTGATTCTTTGCATTTTTTTCATGGAGATTTTAGTTGTGATCAGTTGGAGAGAGGGTTTGCAGCAGGCTTATTTACACTCATCATTCCTGAAATTAAAAATACTTGGGCCAATGATTTTTAATATTTAAAACAATATGGAAAAGTTCACTGATAAAGTTTTAGATTCCACATTGGAAACTAGTCTTTAAGAAACTCTACCGCTGTCATGTTTTGGTATAGTACCAAAAAAGAATCCGCAGTTATCTGAAAACACTTTTAAAATACTCTTTCCCTTTTTCCAGCTATGCATTTATGTGAAACCGGGTTTTCTTTTCAGCCAAAACAATATTGATGGTGGTTTAGTTGCTAAATAGTGTCTGACTCTTGCAACCCCATGGACTGTAGCCCGCCAGGCTCCTCTGTCCATGGGATTTTCCAGGCAAGAATACTGGAGTGGATTGCCATTTCCTTCTCCAGGGGGGATCTTCCCAACCCAGGAATCGAACCCAGGTCTCCCGCATTGCAGGCAGATTTTTTACTCACTGAGCTATGAGGAAAGCCCAAAACAACGTTGTAATACGGTAAATGCAGAAACAGATATGAGAATCCACATTCTATTAAATAGACATTTTTTAAAGATATGCAAAAAATGTAAAATAATTCTCTTTTCATTAATGTTTTGTTTTAGAAAATATAATTTTCATTTAAAATATGTTAAAACATATTGGCCTAAATGTGATTATATTTAATTGGATTATAAATGCCCTAATAATTTTCTTACCTTTAATTTTCATGGTAAATATTGATAGAACCAACATAAAAAAGCTCTTTGAGTCTTCACATTTTAAGTACGTGAAGGGGTTTTGAAACCAAATAGTTTGAGAATTGTTGATTTAGTAGGTAATTGGTTTCCATGTATTTATAACTTGTATATTCCTCTTCTGTTCCTTAAGAGTCAGCAGTAATCAAAAGTACATGAACTCGGCAGGGGTGGGGAGTGAAAAGAACATGTATTTGACTCCCATTTGACTCCCAGTTTCCACTGCTTATTTTCACAGGTTGAAAAGTCATTTAATTTCTTAATATCTGTATTATGAAGTGAGGATAATACTTTAAATGATTGTTGTGAGGGAAATGCTAGGATATGCCTGAATCATAGACCTTCAGTAAATGTTCCTTGGTGTATATTTTTAACAACTCTTAGCCTTTTTGAGGGTGTAGAAACCTTTCATTTTAAGCCAGTAGGTATTCTCTAACTCAGTTTGTTGATCCCTTTCCAGTTAGAATGAAGGGTATAATTTATGAAGATTCCTAGAACAGTAAATTTCATATGTCTTTAGTGACATATTGAAATGATTGAGTTCTTTAATTCCAACTTGGTTCTGTCCTTGTGGTAACCAGATTAGTGAGTGTGTGGAGATCCAGTTTGGGAATGAGATTGGAAGTGAATTTGAAAAACAAACTAAGATGAGGAAATAAGCCCAGGAAAAAAAGACAAGCAGGATGTGGGTACTATAAGGTGAGAATGATGTCAAGTGCAAGGTCCATGATTATATGTTGAGAGCAGGGCAGGCAGTCAGTGTGGATTAGTGGACAGCTTTATAATGAAAATCCAACACTTAGTGTCAGGGAGAAATTGGACACTGTTTGGTGAGGCTCTTCGGTTTAGGTGCTAGGTTCAAGGACAGAGACGAAAGGATAGGAATCTCATTCCTGAAAGCAAGAATGGGGGCAGAGAACATCCCAGTGCAAATATTGTTGGTGTAATTGGAAATATGGAGCTGAAGCTTTTGTAGGAAACTGGGATATTAATTGACAATCTTTACAACCAGCCCTCTGGGTTGAATCAAAGAAAGTGCAGTGGAGTCACTTCATTTTTAATTTAGGTCATTTAAACTAAGCTTGGATAAAAGAGAGCAAGAGAAATGGCTGTTAAAATAGTGCAAATGTTACTACTTGTAATTCTCCCCTGAGCATCTGTTCCAGGGCAAGCATGAGATGGGAAACATTTACTTTTGTTTTCTCAGGTTGCCTCAGTTGCTATCCCTCCCATAGTGTCATGTCATTTCACTTTGTGGCTTGTTTTCAAAGATGCAGAGTTTTCCCCACTATCAGAACTCTAAAGTTAGCTCTTTTATCTGGTCTTTAACTGAGAGTTGGTCATCAGAGGAAAGCTAAATTATAGTGGGTTTTGTTTTTGTTTTAGAATGTAATTGTTTAAATTTTGAATGTAATTCTGCTGGAAAGTAGATTGCATTTTATATCAACTTAACTGCTCTTATATTTCATTTTTTATCTTACTTGTCCCATGTTCCTCATCCATATTTTGTGTTTTGGATGCCTGTTCTGATTAGCAAGCTTTCAGTTAGTTTTCTCTCTTTTTATAGTACATTTAAAAAATCAAGTAATATGAATGAAAAATAGTCAAACCACACATATATATGGAGTGCAGAGAGGGAAATGAAAGGCTTACCACTCAGAGAGGCTACCACTGTACGGTTTGATGTGTATCCCCCTTGAACTCTCAGTGTAGTAGAATTTTTTTCAAAATATCAGTCATATTGTTTTGGAATTTGATGGTGTGATCACTCACCTAGAGCCAGACATCCTGGAATGCGAAGTCAAGTGGGCCCTAGGAAGTGTCACTATAAACAAAGCTAGTGGAGGTGATAGAATTCACTTGAACTATTTCAAATTCTAAAAGATGATGCTGTGAAAGTGCTGTACTCAATATGCCCGCAAATTTGGAAAACTCAGCAGTGGCCACAGTACTGAAAAACGTCAGTTTTCATTCCAGTTCCAAAGAAAGGCAATGCCAAAGAATGTTCAAACTGCCTCACAATTGCACTCATCTTACATGCTAGCAAAGTAATGCTCAAAATTCTCCAAGCCAGGCTTCAACAGTACGTGAACCGTGAACTTCCAGATGTTCAAGCTGGATTTAGAAAAGGCAGAGGAACCAGAGATCAAATTGCCAACATCCAATGGATCATCGAAAAAGCAGGAGAGTTCCAGAAAAACATCTATTTCTGCTTTATTGTCTATGCCAAAGCCTTTGACTGTGTGGATCACAATAAACTGTGGAAAATTCTGAAAGAGACGGGAATACCAGACCACCTGACCTGCCTCTTGGGAAATCTGTATGCAGGCCAGGAAGCAACAGTTAGAACTGGACATGGAGCAACATGAAACATGGTTCCAAATCGGGAAAGGAGTATGTCAAGGCTGTTTATTGTCACTGTGCTTATTTATTTAACTTCTATGCAGAGTACATCATGAGAAACGCTGGGCTGGATGAAGCGCAAGCTAGAATCAAGATTGCTGAGAGAAGTTATCAGTAGCCTCAGATATGCAGATGATACCACCCTTACAGCAGAAAGTGGAGAAAAACTAAAGAGCCTCTTGATGAAAGTGAAAGAGGAGAGTGAACAAGTTAGCTTAAAGCTCAACATTCAGAAAACTAAGATCATGGCATCTGGTCCCATCACTTCCTGGTAAATAGATGGGGAAACAGTGAGCAACTTTATTTTGGGGGGCTCCAAAATCACTGGAGATGGTGACTGCAGCCATGAAATTAAAAGACGCTTACTCCTTGGAAGAAAAGCTATGACCACCTAGACAGCATATTGAAAAGCAGAGACAACACTTTGTCAACAATGGTCCATCTAGTCAAAGCTGTGGTTTATCCTGTGGTCATGTATGGATGTGAGAGTTGGACTATAAAGTAAGTCAAGCGCCGAAGAGTGTTGGAGAGGACTCTTGAGAGTCCCTTGAACTGCAAAGAGATCCAACCAGTCCATCCTGAAGGAAATCAGTCCTGAATATTCACTAGAAGGACTGATGCTGAAGCTGAAACTCCAATACTTTGGCCACCTGATGAGAAGAACTGACTTCATTTGAAAAGACCCTGATGCTGGGAAAGATTGAAGGCAGGAGGAGGAGAGGATGACAGAGGATGAGATGGTTGGATGGCTTCACCAATTCAATGGACGTGAGTTTGAGTAAACTCCGAGAGTTGGCGTTGGGCAGGGAGGCCTAGCATACTGCAGCCCTTGGGGTCTCAGAATCGGACACGACTGAGCGACTGAACTGACCATACTTGAGTCATCATTTTAGAAGACTGGTAGGTTTTGAGTCCTTTGCAATAACCCCCCAAAGGTATCTTCCTTGTAGATACAGTTGAATGCTAGGGGTTGTTGAATTCTAAATTAAAATGCATTTCTCTGAATATGCTGAAGAACTTAACTCCTTTGTTGAGAAAACAGAATGCTATTCAATAAACAGAAGCTGAATTTATTTGCTTGCTAAACCAGGGGTAGCTATTTATGTATCTCTCTGAAGAAAGTAGAGAGCTAATCTAGGTGCAAGAGTGACTTAAATTGCAACATTTCCTCTCTTTATTCTAAAAGAGTTTGTGTAAATTGGAATTATTTGTTCCTTTTTTTTGCTGTTCTTTGAATTTTAATAGAATTTGCCTGTAAAACTATCTGACCCTGGTGTTTTCATTTATGGGAAGATTTCTTAATGACTAATTCAGTTTTACTGTTTTGTTACTTTAATTTTTCTATAAATTTGTACATATACTTTTTCTCATATATTGATAAAGATTTTAATATTCCTGTAGCTTTTGAATGTCTAGCATCTATAATTAGGACTCCTTTTTTTATTTATATTTGGGTGTACTTTTTCCTTTTTTTTGTTTTTAAAGAAATTTGTTGAAGTATAGTTGATTTACAAGGTTGTGTTAGTTTCTGTTTACAGCCAAGTGGTTCATTTTTATATATATTCTTTTTCATATTCTTTTCCATTATGGTTTATCACAGGATATTGAATATAGATCCCTATGTTACACAGTAGGTCCTTGTTTATCTATTCAATACATAGTAGTTTGCTAATCCCAAACTCCCTCACGCATGTGCCCCTGCCCTCGACAGCCTCAACAGTTTTTCCTCTGTGTGTGTCAGTCTGTTTTATAGACAGTTTCATTTATGTCATTTTATTTTTAAATAATTCTATTTTGGCTGTGCTGGATCTTCACTGCAGTGTGTGAGGCTCTCTGTTGTAGCACATGCGCTTTCTCTAGTTGCAGTGAGGGGGGTCTGTTCTCTAGTTGTGGTGCGCGGGTTTCTCAGTGCTGTGGTTTCTCTTGTCGCGGCATGGGTACCCGGGCTTCAGTAGTTCTCGCACACGGGCTCAGTTGCCCCGCAACGTGTTGGATCTTATTTCTCAGTCCAGGGTTCAAACCCTTGTTCTTTGTGCTGGCAAATGGACTTCCCATCCAGGGAAGTCTCAGTGTGTCATATTTAATAAGTGATGTCATACGGTATTTGTCTTTCTCTTTCTGATTTACTTCACTTAGTATAATAGTCTATAGGTCTGTGTTGCTGTACGTGACATTATTTCACTCTTTTTATGACTGAGTAGTATTCCACTGTGTATGTATACCACATCTTCTTTATCCATTCCTGTTTCCATGGACATTTAGGCTATTTCCATGTCTTGGCTATTGTAAGTAATGCTGCAGTGAACTTTAAGGTATGTGTATCTTTTTTATTTATAGTTTTGTCTGAATATATGCTTAGGAGTGGGATTGCAGCCTCATATAACAGCTCTATTTTTAGTTTTTTCTGTTTTTTATTTTTTTTTTTTGAGGAAACTATCTTGTTTTTCATGGTGGCTGCACCAATTTACATTCCCACCAACAGTATAGGATTTTTCTCCACACCTTCTCTGGCATTTGTTATTTGTAGACCTTTCAATGATTGCCATTCTGACTAAGGTGAGATAGTGCTTCATTATGGTTTTGATTTGCATTTTCTAATAGTTAGTGATGTTTAGCGATGTTGAGCATCTTTTCATGTGCATGTTGGCCATCTATATGTCTTTTTTGGAGAAATGCATGTAGGTCTTCTGCCCATTTTTTGATTTTTTTTTTTTTTACCGAGTTGTATGAGCTGTTTGTGTATTTTGGAAATTAAGCCCCTGTCAGTTGCATTGCTTGCAGATGTTTTCTCCCAGTCTATAGGTTATCTTTTTGTTGTGCTTGTGGTATCCTTTGCTGTATAAAAGCTTGTAAGTTTGATTAGGTCCTATTTGCTTTTATTTCCATTGCCTTGGGAGACTGACCTAAGAAAATATTGGTATGATTTGTCAGAGAATATCTTGCTTATATTCTAAGAGTTTTATGGTGCCATATCTTATATTTAAGTCTTTAAGCTATTTTGAGTTTATTTTTATGTATGGTATTATGAGAGTGTGTTCTAACTTCATTGATTTACAGGTAGCTGTCCAGCTTTCCTGACACCACTTGCTGATGAGACTGTCTTTTCTCCATTGTATATTCTTCCCTCCTTTGTTGAAGATTAATTGACCATAGAGATGTGGGTTTATTTCTGGGCTCTCTATTCCTTTTTTCATTTTTTAGTCTTGTCAGAACTATATCCATTTTTTAGTCATGACATCTAACTTTGTCTTGAGCCTTTCTTCTATGTCTTTGCTGTTTCATTAAATTCTGCTTTTATTTGTATTATTTCCTTTTATCTGCTTTTCTTTATGTTCTTTTCTAACTGAAGACAGATGATCTGTTCATTAATTTATTTTTAACTTTTCTTATTTTTCTGATGTAACTATGTATAACTACAGATCTCTTTTTTATATACCTCTTTTGCTGCATCACACAAAGTTATTCGTATAGTCTTTAATTTTACTTATAAGTATTTTCAAAATTCTGTTAAGATTTCTTCTCTGACTCATCAGTGTTTGTTGTTATTGTTTTGCTCAGTAGTGTCTGACTTGGTGACCCCATGGACCATAGCCCACCAGGTTCCTCTGTCCGTGGGATTCTCCAGGCAATAATACTGGAGTGGGTTGCCATTTCCTTCTCCACATCAGTTTTTAGAAGTTTCTAAACCTATAAGATTTTTAAAAAGTTATCTTTGTTATGATTGTCAGAGAATATGATTTAAGATACCAAGTACACAAAAAATGTATAGAGATTTTTATGGCATTTGATTGGATTTTGTACATACTCTTGTTTGTATCCTTCTGTGAAGTTATATTTGCATATGTTTATTGCATCAGACTTAATAGTTGCAATGTCAGTTCTTCTTTAACCTTTCTGATTTTTTGTCGTCTTAATTTACTACCGAGATAAATATGTTAAAAGTTAAACCTTTATGACAATGGATTTGTCAGTTTTTTTCTTGTTTTGTCAATCTATTTTGGACCTATATTAATAGGTACACATAAGCTTAGCTGTTACATATATTGAATAAAACCTTTTATCAGGATATAGTGACTTTCTTTATCACTAGTGATAGCTTTGCCTTAAAGTCCTTTTGTGTGTTATTAATATATCTATACCAGTTCTGTATTGATTAGTATTTGCTTGGTATTTAATTTTTTTCCCTGTTTTTATTTTTTAACCATTCACTACTTTAGGTTCTTAGGTGTGTTTCTCTTGACAAGCATGTGGACAACTTCTCAACCTTACATAAAATATTTTCTGTGTGGTTGCAGTGCAGAAGGTGCTGAACAATGGCAGAGGAAGTGGTGGTAGTAGCCAAGTTTGATTATGTGGCCCAGCAAGAGCAAGAGCTGGACATCAAGAAGAACGAGAGACTGTGGCTTCTGGATGACTCTAAGTCCTGGTGGCGAGTTCGAAATTCCATGAATAAAACGGGTTTTGTGCCTTCTAACTATGTGGAAAGGAAAAACAGTGCCCGGAAAGCATCTATTGTAAAAAACCTAAAAGATACCTTAGGTAAGTTATTTTTGTTTTAAAACAAGAACAGCAATACTTTCTTTCTAGTGAATGCTAGAAATTGGTTCTTTGTACAGAATTTTGGCATCAGTGGGCAGAACTGACTAGAATATCCCAAGCTGAGATTTCAGCTAGGCAAGGTAAGTTTGGATCATAGCAAGGGTATTCAAGTCAGGTGTGTTCAAAAAGACCAGTGAAGGTCATTTTCTGTAACTCTAGCTAGTGGAACTCACTCTGATTTTCTATCAGGGGCTTCTTGAGCCATAGGTACCTATTGGAGTTTAGACAGATTCTCCATATAATTAAGATGAGGGTAAATGAATGAGATGCAGAATATCCTCCTTGTCATTAAGGTCACTTATTTTACAGGATACATTGATGGATTTTACATCTAATGGCTTCAGTTCAGTTCAGTTGCTCAGTCGTGTCCGACTCTTTGCGACCCCATGAATCGCAGCACGCCAGACCTCCCTGTCCATCACCAACTCCCGGAGTTCACTCAGACCCATGTCCATCGAGTTGGTGATGCCATTCAGCCATCTCATCCTCTGTCATCCCCTTCTCCTCCTGCCCCCAATCCCTCCCAGCATCAGAGTCTTTTCCAGTGAGTCAACTCTTCTCATGAGGTGGCCAGAGTACTGGAGTTTCAGCTTTAGCATCATTCCTTCCAAAGAAATCCCAGGGCTGATCTCCTTCAGAATAGACTGGTTGGATCTCCTTGCAGTCCAAGGGACTCTCAAGAGTCTTCTCCAACACCACACTTCAAAAGCATCAATTCTTCGGTGCTCAGCCTTCTTCACAGTCCAACTCTCACATCCATACATGACCACAGGAAAGACCATAGCCTCGACTAGATGGACCTTAGTCGGCAAAGTAATGTCTCTGCTTTTGAATATACTATCTAGGTTGGTCATAACTTTCCTTCCAAGGAGTAAGTGTCTTTTAATTTCATGGCTGCAATCACCATCTGCAGTGATTTTGGAGCCCCAAAAAATAAAGTCTGACACTGTTTCCCCGTCTATTTCCCATGAAGTGATGGGACCAGATGTCATGATCTTCGTTTTCTGAATGTTGAGCTTTAAGCCAACCTTTTCACTCTCCTCTTTCACTTTTATCAAGAGGCTTTTTAGTTCCTCTTCACTTTCTGCCATAAGGGTGGTGTCATCTGCATATCTGAGGTTATTGATATTTCTCCCGGCAATCTTGATTCCAGCTTGTGCTTCTCCCAGCCCAGTGTTTCTCTGATGTACTCTGCATATAAGTTAAATAAGGAAGCTGATAATGGCTTGCATTTTGATATTTGCTTTTAAAAACAAACTCTCTTTGTTCTTATATTTGATAAAAGAGTTTTAAGTTGTGGATCGTTACCATGTATTAGCATCTGCAAAGCTTATCTTTCTTATTTTGTTTCTCTTCTTTCTTCCTGTAACTGTAAATTTTGTTTCTACTGACCTTCCCTTAGGGCCATAAATAGGAGAATCCACTTCATGTTGGGCTTGGCCAAGCTGTGATAGGAAGGAAATGTGCGCAGATGAGAACCAGTCTGTCTCTCTTTCTCTTTAAAAAATTCTCCTTCGCTGACAGGAAGGAATTGGGAGGGACATAGTTTCCCTCAGGTATTTAGGCAAGCATGCTGTTACTTAATAGTTCTTGGTGTATATGTAGAAGAAGTGTAATTTCTCCTTGAACAAGATAGTATGAGAATAAAGTGACTTTTGAGAATGTGACATGATTGAACATGGAGTATTATTGACTGCTTTATATTAATTTTTATTTCTTACTCAGCATTATTGTTATTCTACTCTAAAGGTAATTTAACAAATGAAGTTATTAACCATACATTTAAATGCTTTAACTAGGCTTACCTTTTTTTTTTTTTGAGATTTTTGAGGTATTGTTATTAGTTAATATTATTTAATTATTTAATATTAGTTTTTAAATGGAAGACAGTTGGAAAGAGATTGTCCTTGAATGGTTGAAGAGATCAAAGTTAGAACCAGGAATACTTAAGATTTTGTAAATAATTAGATATTTATTTAAAGTATATTGATTAAAGGTGTTCAAGAAAATTAAGGTGACTTCTGTCAAAATATGCTTCATAGTGATGAAGGCACAGAAAGAACTAAGGACACACCTAGAGAAACTTTTATGTCCTTTAAAAAAGGGTAGTGGTATCCTGAGACTATAGCAGATGTGATAGTAATTAACAAAAGACAGTGAAAAAACTAATATAGAGCAAGGAGAAAAAATCCCAGTTTTACATACAACTTCACATAAATTTCAAAAGCTTTATTAGGTACAGTTTTTTGTTATTAATACTCCTGGGAAACCTTCCATACTATTTTCTGATATTATTGAGACAGTTTTAGCTGTCTCAAGATTGTATCTTTTTAACTGTCTCGAGACTGTATTATTGAGACTGTTATCTATTTAAGTTCTAGGCTATCATTGTATTATATTACAATTATTGCTGTCTATTCCAAAGTACTTGGAAACATTCTGTTTTAAGGTAGTGACCTATAGTTAGCCTGTATAATGATGTAAATCCTGCTTTTGCCTTGGGTGGACAGCCTTCTGAATCCTGTTTTGGTAACTTAAATGTTCCATATAACTAATGAATTTGTTTCACAGTGATTGTGCTGATGGAGATATTGTTTGAAGGTTAAGAAAGAAAAGGATAAAACAAAGGAAAGAATGAATACATGATGAAAAATAGAAAAAGAGTACAGATGAACATAGTTCCAGGGTGGAAATAGAGATTCAGACAAACAGAACAAACAGACAAACAGAACCTCTTCAGAGAAGAGTTAGGAAAGGGGAGGGTGGGATGAACTGGGAGATTAGGTTTGACAGAAATACACTAACACGTGTGAAACAGATGGCTAGTGGGAACCCGCAGGGCAGCACAGGGAGCTCAGCCTAGTGCTCTAGGATGACCTCGATGGGTGGATTGAGGGTGTAGGATCCAAGGGAGCCCCAAGAGGGAGGGGATATAGATACACATACTGCTGATTCACTTTGTTGTACAGCAGAAACTAACGCAACATTGTAAATTAATTCTACTCCAATTAACAAAGAATGAATACATGAATATATTTTCAACTACTGAAAAAAATATGCTTTAAATATGTGCTTTAAAACTTCTTCCAAAATAAATCTGAATAGTAAGGTCCTATTTGTGGCCATCACAATATCCTTGTTTTATAGTTCAGTTAGCGTTCAGGGAAAAAATGTTTTGGCAAGAGAAAAGCCTTAGGAAAACTTTCTATTGCCTGGGTGTGGGCCAAGTCACATGGATGGGGTGTGGGGAGTTTCAGTGTTGCAGAACCAGGAAGTTCACTGAAAATTATCCTGCTGTGTTAACAAACTAACGAAAGAGAACACGGGATTTTTTTTCAAAATGAATTGGCTAAAGGTGCTTAAAGATTTTTTCAGTAAGTTAATCTGTTTATTATATCTATAGCTTTCTTGTTTTTAAATTAGAATTTTCAGTTTGTGAATTTAAAGGAAAACTGTAAGGAGAGAACGTGGTAGGTTTATATAGGCTGGTGCTTTATGTTTGTGCAGCATAAGCTAAGTGATTGGCAGTACATCAGATATTAATAGCTTTGACTTGATAGGTAAAATAATTTCAAATTTTTTAATATCAATATTTAAATAACAAATAGAAAAAGTATAAATTATTTGACTTTGATGTAGTTAGTTCTCTGAACTTAGCATAGACATTTGAAATGAACTAAATAAATTGTAAACATTAGGAGGAGAAAAAGGTTTTAAGTGAGCAAATTCCTTCATCCTCAGCATTTGAAGTAACATGATACTGTTACTGCTTTTTACTTAGACTTTAGAGGACTGATGTAGAGGATAATGCTTAATGAAGGCACCAGTATAGAGGGTATTTTAATTAAATCAGTGTCAGAGTGCTAGAAATTGCTGTTTTGGTTAATGTGAGATTTGATAGTTTGAAATGAATTGTGAGAGCAGCTGCATACAAAGAATTTGAAAACAGAAAGTAGTGAACTCTTGGATTGCTTTGAGTCGAGGTTTTAAAATGATTCTGATATTAACAAAGAACCTAAATTGTAGATCTGCTGATAGTCTCTTTTTACTCTTATAATAGTGAACTTGATTTGGTCTCTTTGAACAGTTGCTCAGTGGTTCTAGAAAAATGAACACAGAGATATTGTTGTAGAACTATCTTATGTGTAAGGAGTCTAAGGAAACAGTAACCTGTCAGGAGATTTTGGGGCAAAGAGCAAAATAGAAAGGGATGAAGCACTTCATCGGCAAAAAAGCTGTAATATTAAGACTCTTTTTTTTTTTTTTTCCCGGTAACTTTGGTGGCCAAATGAATCCTTCTGGAATATGTCTCTCTTGGTTACTTTTTGGGGAGTTGTTAAAATTTTAGATCCATTTTTAGGAGTTAGTTTTCCTTTTAAAGAGTTTATTCATTCATTCATTCATTTATCAACATTTTTATTGAGAAACTACCTACTGCAAGCCAGAGAAAAACTAATTGTCACAGAACTTAGATTCTGATGGGGAGGTAGGTAATGGTTGTTACTTATTGTTAATATTTCTTAAGTTTGATTTTAAGTGATACCATAAACCAACTAGAAGTGATATAAAAAGGATATACTGTATCACTGATACAGCGATTTAATATATACCATCAATATAAAATTATCATTCTATTGAATCTTAAAAAGTTGATAGTTATTCTTAAATACATTTGTAGACTTAGAGTCAGGATTTGAGATTGATAAGTAAAATATTTGTTTACTCACTGCTTACAGTAAGCCGAAATTTTTACTAATTTAGTTTTATAGCTTGTTAGAATAGAAATAGGCTGTTCACCCACTGTCCCAAACGGACTTGAAACATAGAGGAAACAATATTTGTTCTCCTTGTGTGGTAGGCAACTAGAACCCTTGAGAACAGAAAGGGCATTGTTTCAGATAAAGCAGAGAATAATAAAAAGCAGTAATTTATCTTATTTCATATAAATCAGAAACTGATAAAAATACAAAAAAAATTAAATAAAAACCTCTGTTGGAAAGAACATCATTTATAATATTTAGAATTCCTTCATTCTCCTCCCAGATATATCACTTATTAGCCATGTGGCCAAGGGTGTATAACTTTCCTGATTTCCTGTTTCTTATTTGTAAAGGAGAGAGCTGGGCAAGACCAGATGATCTTGGAAATTCCCTACTGACTCTGAAAGTCTTATAGTTCTGGTACACAGCTGATCAGCCTTACATGTATCATAGAAATCAGGGGAAAATCCATAAGGGAGAAACTGGTTTTGAAGAAATAGGAACATAACAGAATTATAGTTCCCTAAAAAATTAGCAAGGATCAGTATTACTATTTTTGCTGCGCTGGGTCTTCATTGTGGCACACAGGCTTCTCATTGCAGAGCACGCAGGGCTCAGTAGTTGAGGCATGTGGGCTTAACTGCACACAGCATATGGGATTTTCATTCACTGACCAGGGATTGGACCTGCCTCTCCTGCATTAGAAGGGGGATTCTTAACCACTGGACCATCACAGAAGTGCCCCGTCAGACTCATTCTGTTGAACATTTATTTACTGTGTGATTTAGATGGAGGGGGAATGACATCCTTAAAGACCTAATGAAGAAAGTGTAACTAGTACATTGAGTTCAGAAATACATTTGAAAGCTAAAAACTGAGAAACAGATTAATAGAGACAGACATTAATGTTAAAGTCTACATTAACTTTTTAAAAGGGATTGAAAAATTGCTGAGACTCTGTCCTGGCAGTGGTTTACATGAGTAAAAGACTTGGCAGGAGCTGCTGTGATAATGTATGTGCTAAAAAAACTCTCAACATGTTATATGATGGTATTGATTCAAATTTTTGAGGTGCTCAGGTGAAGGGCTGCAGTGTGTGCTGGCCAAATAAAACATGACGTAGTCTATTCATTTTGGGGAGCTATACTTTAACAGTGGTTTTGAGAAACTCAGGTGCTTCCAAATACTGGCATCAGGTTTATCAAAGGATTTGGAAACCAGGTTACATAATGAATAGTTAATGGGTACAAAGATTTGCCTTAACTATCCTATAGGAGAGGACAACTATTCACAGTGCTTCGCTAGAGTCTTAAAAACTCTTGAGGAGTTAATAGTACATTGTTTTGGTCAAGAAACGGTGCTGTAGGAAGAAAGAAGTAAGACCTAGTGGATTGGAGTGGAAGGGGAAGAGTGTGAGTGAGGGGAAGATTGAAAGCTATACTAATGCTTTTGGTTTTTTTAAACAAAGCTAATGATAAAAATGACTACCTCAGAGTTAGGTACGTCCTGAGTTCACAAACCTGAGTATCTCCCTCCCAACCCTGGCCACGTCCAGCTATTTCATGCTATAGTAAAAAAAAAAAAAAAAAAAAAAAGTAAAAAGAAACAATGCTTATTTTTTAAAAAATAAATTCTGGAAGCACTAGGAGGTAGGAAAATATCGATAATCATCACCATCGATTGAGTGCCTGCTGTGTGCTATGTACTGTGCTGAGTGCTTTCCATATAAACTTTAAAAAATTCATTACACAATTTTTCTAAGATAGGTAGTTACTCTGCACCACATTTCACAAACAAGGAAAGTGGAGTTTAAAGAAGGTTAAATAACTTGACCAAGCTCTGATTGATCTGTAAGTAGCACCATTGAAATTTAAACTTAGGGTCTCTTGTTTAAGAGTTTTCCTAGTGCACACATTACATGTATGACTATAGCGTTAGAGTCAGATAAGTAATGGATTGGCAGGATTTGCTGCAAAAGGGTCTGGTTAAAATTAGGATTCTGGTGAACCAGCTGAAGTTGAGAAAAATTTAGAAAAGACTATACATTAATCTGAGGGAGCCTGCTTGTTGATGTGATGTGACGTGACGTGAAAGTCACTCAGTCGTGTCTGACTCTTTGCGACCCCATGGACTATACAGCCCATGGAATTCTCCAGGCCAAAATACTGGAGTGGGTAGCCTTTCCCTTTTCCAGGGGAATCTTCCCAGCCCAGGTCTCCTGCATTGCAAGCGAATTATTTACCAGCTGAGCCACAAGGGAAGCCCAAGGATACTGGAGTGGGTAGCCTAACCCTTCTCTAGCAGATCTTCTTGACCCAGGAATCGAACTGGGGTCTCCTGCATTGCAGTCGGATTGTTTACCAACTGAGCTATCCAGGAAGCCCTGTGTTGTTAAAATGATCTAATTGTTGTTGATTATAACATACTTGAGAAATTGAGATATTAATATTTTACATTTGCATAATTTTGTAAAGTACATTTGCATCTACTCTCTCATTGATAAAACATGAGATTAGAAGGAGTGTTTTTAAGCAGTGGAAACAAAAGAAATAAAACAAGCCCTTCCTAAAGATTTGTAAGCAGGGGAAAAAGCAAACCATTGATTTTGCATGCATTTGTATCATCCACATGATAAACAGGACTTTGTGTTGCACAGAAAACAGATATTCTAAGTTTATATTTTCTGTGAACTATGTCTGGCCTCTAAGATTAAAATAAGTTGTTTTGATTGTTTCCCACTTGGGATTTAATTGTTGGGTCTGTCTAGAAATTCTTCATTCTTTTTTGGGGCAAGGTACAATTAGTCTTAGACCATTATCTTTTTCAGAATCAAAAAAATATTTTAGAATTAGTCTTCCATTTTCAGGTTTAAATTTTGCTTTTGCTTATATCAATATTCAATTTAATCAATTTAATAAACCCATTGATCATCTTCCTATACAGGAAATGCAAAAGACCAGTGAGATAGTAAAATAATCCTCTCTGAAAGCTTATATTCTAGTAGATAGGGTTAAAAGATAAACACAGGAAATGCTAGCATGCAAGTACCTCAGAAATACAGAATACTAAAACAAAAATACTTAAAAAAATGGAGAGCTTATATATCATGAGAGGTGAGGATAGAGAATGAAGAGTGTTGAAAAACACAAAGCAGGAAGATAATAAAGTTGTTATTTGAAATGACACTTCTTGAGTGGGTAGATTCTTTAAAAGACAGAATTTTTAATACGGTTTTGGGAAAAAACTAGCAAACGAGGTAAACTAAGTCATGAATTAGATATTTCCACATTTTTATTAAGCTTTAGAGTAGTTTCAGTGCAGGGCGTTACAGAAAGATGCTTTTATTTAACATTTACTCCTGTGTACTGCGCTATTCCTTTACATTATTTTATCAGTTCTCATAACACTCATGGTAAGTGCTGTTTACTCCATTTCTGAGCTCCGAAAAGTGAAACAGCTTGCTCAAGATGGCATGGTTAGTAAGACACATACCTGGGATTTGAACCCAAAGGCCTATAATGTTTCAAGTTCTCTACTGTTTTCTATAGTCTATAACATAAGCCTGGAAAGGAAGGTTTGAGGACATCCTGTAGAGGACTGTAGACTCTAGGCACAGTTGTTGTTGTTTAGTCGCTAAGTCGTGTCCGACTCTTTCGATCCCATGGACTGTAGCCTGCCAGGCTCCTCTGTCCATGGGATTCTCCAGGCAAGAATACCTGAGTGGGTTGTCATTTCCTTCTCCAGGGGATATTCCCGGGAATCGAACCCGGGTCTCCTGCATTACAGGCAGATGATTTACCAACTGACCTATGAGGGAAGCTCTAGGCACAGTATTTCTTTTAATTTGTTAGGCAGAAGAGCCACTATTGGCTTTTGTGCAGTCAGTTCAGTTTAATCGCTTAGTTGTGTCTGACTCTTTGAAACCCCATGGATGCAGCACGCCAGGCTTCCCTGTCCATCACCTACTCCTGGAGCTTGTTTAAACTCATGTCCATCAATTCGGCGATGCCATCCAGCCTCCATCCATCTCATCCTCGTTCCCTTCTCCTGCCTTCAATCTTTCCCAGCATCAGGATCTTTTCCAGTGAGTCAGTTTTGTGCATCAGGTGGCCAAAGTATTAGAGCTTCAGCTTCAGCATCAGTCCTTCCAATGAATATTCAGGGCTGATTTCCTTTAGGATTGACTTGTTTGATCTCCTTGCAGTCCAGAGGACTCTCAACAGTCTTCTCCAGCACCACAGTTTGAAGGCATCAATTCTTCAGTGCTTAGTCTTCTTTATAGTCCAACTCTCACATCCATACATGAGTACTGGAAAAACCATAGCTTTGACGAGATGGCCCTTTGTTGGTAAAGTAATGTCTCTGCTTTTTAATATACTGTCTAGGTTGGTCATAGCTTTTCTTCCAGGGAGCAGGCATCTTTTAATTTCATAGCTACAGTCACCGTTCATAGTGATTTTGGAGCCAAGAAAATAAAGTCTGTCACTGTTTCCATTGTTTCCCCATCTATTTGCAATGAAGTGATGGGACTGGATGCCATGATCTTTGTTTTTTGAATGTTGAGTTTTAAGCCAGCTTTTTCACCCTTACGTTTCACTTTTAAGAGGTTCTTAGTTCCTCTTTGCTTTTTGCCATAAGTATGTTGTCATCTGCATATCTGAGGTTATTGATATTTCTCCCTGCAATCTTGATTCCAGTTTGTGCTACAATAGGTCATGTAATTGTAGCTGTAATATAAAGTTAGACTGGATGATATGGGTGATGGTTTGAAGTGAGATAGACTAGATTAGTAAAAGAAACAGGAAAAGAAAAGTAGAGGGTAGTGATGGCTCAAGCACAACATGGGCCTGAACTAGAACATAAATAGTAGAAATGGAAAGTTTTGACAGAAAGGACATATGATGACTTTAAGAAATTGACATGGGAATCTTTTAAGAAAGTAATTTTTATGATGTAAAGTTCATGAAGTTAATTAACCATTTTAAAGTGTATAATTCAGCGTTATTTAGTCCATTAACAGTGTTGTGCAACCACCGCATCTGTCTAATTCCAAACTATTTTCATCACTCCAAAAGGAAACTATTCCCATTCAACAGTTGGTCCCATTACTCCTTCCCTTCAGCCCCTGGCAACCACTAATCGGCTTTCTGTCTATACAGAGTTACCTACTCTGGCTATGTTGTATAATATGTAATCATTATATGACATAACCAGAGTAGTAATATTGAGTCATACAATATTAACCTTTTGTGTCTAGTTTCTTTCACTCAGCACACTGTTTTTGAGGTTCATCCATGTTGTAGCATGTATCACTACTTCATCCCTTTTATGGCTGAATAATATTGCCTTTAGGATGGACTGATTGGATCTCCTTGCAGTCCAAGGGACTCTCAAGAGTATTCTCCAACATCACAGTTCAAAAGCATCAATTCTTTGACCCTCAGCTTTCTTCACAGTCCAACTCTCACATCCATACATGACTACTGGAAAAACCATGGCCTTGACTAGACGGACCTTTGTTTGCAAAGTAATGTCTCTGCTTTTGAATATGCTGTCTAGGTTGGTCATAACTTTCCTTCCAAGTAGTAAGCGTCTTTTAATTTCATGGCTGCAGTTACCATCTGCAGTGATTTTGGAGCCCCCAAAAATAAAGTCTGACACTGTTTCCACTTTTTCCCATGAAGTGATGGGACCAGATGCCATGATCTTCGTTTTCTGAATGTTGAGCTATAAGCCAGCTTTTTCACTCTCCTCTTTCACTTTCATCAAGACCATCCTAAAGGAGATCAGTCCTGGGTGTTCATTGCAAGGACTGATGCTGAAGCTGAAACTCCAATACTTTGGCCATCTCATGCGAAGAGTTGACTCATTGGAAAAGACCCTGATGCTGGGAGGAATTGGGGGCAGGAGGAGAAGGGGACGACAGAGGATGGAATGGCTGGATGGCATCACCGACTCAATGGACATGAGTTTGGGTGCACTCTGGGAGTTGGTGATGGACAGGGAGGCCTGGCGTGCTGCGATTCATGGGGTCGCAAAGAGTCGGGCACGACTGAACTGAACTGAATATTGCCTTATATGGATATATACCACATTTTTGTTTATCCATTCATCTGTTGATGTACATTTGGGTTGTTTCTATCTTTTGATTACTGGGACTAGGAAGCTGTGAACATTTGTGCACAAGTATTTGTTTTAATTCCTGTTTTCAGTTTTTTTGAGTGTATACCTAGGAGTGGAATTATGGTAGTTCTGTGTTTAACATTTGAGGAACCATCACCTGTTTCCCTTGGCATTTGTACCATTTTACATTTTGACCAGTAGTGTAAAAGGGGTTCCAGTTTCTACATATCCTCATCAACACTTGTTTTCCTTTTTTTTGGTTTGGTTTAATTTGATTTGATTATAGCCATCCTAGTAAGATGTGAAATGGTATTTCATTGTTATTTTGATTGGCATTTCTGTAATGACTAATGATGCTGAGCATCTTTTCAAATGCTTTCAAGGTATTTGTATACCTTCTTTGGAGAATTACTTATTCAAGTCCGTTATCCTTTTTTGAGGTAAGTTTTTCATTTTGTTGTTAGGTTCTACAAGTGCATTATATGTTCTGGATATAGATTCTTATCAGAATTATATTTGCAAGTATTCTTTTCTAATTCTGTAGGCTGTCTTTTCATTTTCTTGATATTGTCCTTTGCACAAATGGTTTTTTTTTTTAATGAAGTACAGTTTATTATTATTATTTGATGTCAAATCTGAGAATCTCTTGCTAAATCCAAGGTCAGAAAGACTTTTCCCTAAGTTTCCTTCTGAGAGGTTTTAAGTTTTAACTCTTTTATTTTCATCATCTATTTATTTTGAGTTGATACTTGTATGTGGTATGAAGTAGGAATCCAGTTTCATTCTTTTGCATGTGGATATCCAGTTGTCCCAGCATCATTTGTTAAAGAGACTATTCTTTCCTGTATTAAAATGGTCTTGGCATCCTTCTCGTGGTCAGAGTCAAAAGTCAACTGACCATAGATGTATGGTTTTATTTCACTACTCTGAATTCTAGTCCATTGGTCTATTTTTCATTCCTTGTGTGCCAGTACTACACTGTTTGATTACTGAGCCTTTGTAGTAAATTTTGAAATTGGGAAATATGAGTCTTCCAACTTTGTTTTCCATTTTTAAGATTTTCTTTTGGCTATTTGGGGTCTTTTATAATTCCATATGAATTTTAGGGTCAGCTTTTTCCATTTCTGGAAAAAGGGGGGGGGTACTTTGATAAGGATTACACTGAATCTGTGCATCACTTTGGATAGTATAGTCATCCCTTGGTATCTGCTAGGTTTTGGTTCCAGTATCCCCTGCAAATAACAAAATTTAACGATAATCCTTGTACAGACAGCATAGTATTTGCATATACTCCACACATACTCTCCCATATATGTTAAATCATCTCTGGGTTACTTGCAATACCTAATACAGTGTAAATTTTATGTAAATAGTTGTTGATGATGGCACATGCAAGTTTTCCTTTTTGAAACTTTCTAAAATTTTTTTCTCAATTTTTTTTTTAAATTTAAGATTTTTATGTTTTTTACCTCAGGCTGCTGCATCAATTAATTTCAGCAGAAAACACCCTAACCCTGAAAATGCTCCAAGTCAGGTGAAAGCAAGGCAAGCCACTGTGCCAGTCCTTCAGGTAGCTGCTGAGAGCTTGAAACCCATAAGTACAATTCTTTGTGAGAAAGATCTGTATTACTCTTTCTGACATTATTAGTTTAGGTTGCTGTCCTCACAGTCACAGCTGATTTGGAATTAAGAGATACTTAGGCAGACAACTTCAGAGAAGGCAATGGCAACCCACTCCAGTACTCTTGCCTGGAAAATCCCATGGACAGAGGAGCCTGGTAGGCTGCAGTCCATGGGGTCGCTAAGAGTCAAACACGACTGAGCGACCTCACTTTCACCTTTCACTTTCATGCATTGGTGAAGGAAATGGCAACTCACTCCAGTGTTCTTGCCTGGAGAATCCCAGGGACGGGGGAGCCTGGTGGGCTGCCGTCTATGGAGTTGCACAGAGTTGGACACGACTGAAGCGACTTAGCAGCAGCAGCAGTCAGACAACTTAAAATGCCACCATGGTCTCTTACTACACAGCAGCAGCTTCTTTCTTCATTAAGCCTTGCCCTAGTTATTGTAAGTTCCTTACTGGATTCTAGAGTTCCACAAAAGTTGATTTTGACAGTATTCACGAGCTCATTAATTACTCTTTTGGAAGGATGGAACCCTAGAGTTCCCTACAGTGCCAGAAATCCCTGATGTACAAATTTTTCATAATCATGATATATCATTAGCCAGAAGGAAGGAAATTAGGAGGGGAGGGAGTTAGTTGATTTATGGATATTAGAGAGATTATTTTCATTTGGACATGGCAGTTGTATTTGAGGTGCTCATGGTGCCTTCTGTAGATGACTAGTGGCAGTTGGAATTATAATGTGTAAATTCCAGCTTGGAGCTGCAAAGAGACCTTGGAATCTTCTCTTTGGAAGTTACAGAAAATGAAAGTGATTTCCTTGAAGTAGAGGCTAAGTCCAAGCATGGCATTTTGGGAAATACTTTGAACTAAGAATCATTCACTTACTCTTTCAGCAGACATTCCCTTTGTTCCTGCTACTAGTATAGTTACTGCTAAGTGCTGGAGAGACAAGGTAGTAAAATTCTGTTTACTGCCCCAGGAAACTTACTGTTTTATTAAGATGGACAAGTAGGCAAATAAAAATGCAGTTTTTATAACAAGGTTTACAGGAGCCCAGACAGAGGAACACAAAAATATTTAAACAGGTCAGTGGGGAAAACAACATACTCTCGGGGAAATTAAAGAAGGAGAAAATGTTGTAGAGAATAATCTGTGATATTGGTTCTGTATAGAGAGTTTGAAAAGATTGAGGACTCTTAAATGGTCTGATTTGCAGTGAAAAGATGACAGTTGTAATTGAGTAGTTTTGATGGAGATGAAGGACCAGATTATAACGAGTTAGGAGTGAGTGGGTGGCAAAAGAGTTGAAGGAAAAAGGAAGGACAACCTTTTAAGAATGATGTAGTTAAAAAACAATAGCAGAGTTGTGTAACTCTATTTTGGAATAGAAGTGATCTAAGTGTTTTTCTAGTCTTTGGGAGTGAGTGGGAGGAAAACACATCTGGATGGCCAAGAGTCCCAAAAAGAGGCAGGAAAGATGGTATTCAGAGTCCAAAAGGATTAGAGGTTGGGAACTTGGCAGAAGAAAAAGAGTAAGGGTAATGAGAAAGAATTTTGAGATAGAAAGTATTTGAGAATTTTTCTTTTTTCAGTAAAAGGAGAACACAAACTCATATGCTAAAGTTGCTGTAGCATACATTTACGATGATAGTACCATTTGGTTATTTTTTTCATTCTTTTAACAAATATATATTAAGCATCTCCTGTGTACTAAGACACTGTGAGATCCTTGGGATTATATCCGTGAACAGAGTCAGCAAAAATCTCTGCTGTTTTGGAGCTTATTTATATGTGAATTGGATGAAGACAGATAAGCAAGTAAATAGTATATTATTGTAAAATAAGCATGAAGTAAATAGAGCAACCTGAGTCTTGGAAACTAAGAAAGCAAATGGGAGGATTACCCAGACATAACTAGAATTTTATATTGCATATCAAATTGTAATCTAAGTTACTATTTAATTTCTATACAGCTGGTTATAGACTCTTAGTTAATAAAAAGAACTTGGGTTTGCTGGAGCCTTTATGTATTTAGATTGTAGATAGGTGGGAAATAATTGAATATTTACATTTAAGAGATAGTTTATTAATTTTAGGGCAACTTTAGAATGTTACAGTTACTTCAGGGTCTTTAACATGAGAAAAGAGAATTTATGAGGGGGGTCAAAAGTAACAAACCTCCAGTTATATAAAATAAAAAGGTCATGAGAATGTAAAGAAAGAAGAGTGACATGGAGAGGAAGAGGGAGGGTAAAAAACTTACTGAGTTGGGCATCCTTTTGTAATGAATGAATTGGTGTTTCTTGTTTTTCATTGTTTTGTATTCTCATTACCCTTTTTTATTTAAACAGGCATTGGAAAAGTGAAAAGAAAACCTAGTGTGCCAGATTCTGCATCTCCTGCTGATGATAGCTTTGTTGACCCAGGGGAACGTCTCTATGACCTCAACATGCCTGCTTATGTAAAATTTAACTATATGGCAGAGAGAGAGGATGAATTATCATTGATAAAAGGGACGAAGGTGATCGTTATGGAGAAATGCAGTGATGGGTGGTGGCGGGGTAGCTACAATGGACAAGTTGGATGGTTCCCTTCAAACTATGTGACTGAGGAAGGCGACAGTCCTTTGGGTGACCATGTGGGTTCTTTGTCAGAGAAGTTAGCAGCAGTCGTCAATAACCTAAATACTGGGCAAGTGTTACATGTGGTTCAGGCTCTTTACCCATTCAGCTCGTCCAATGATGAAGAACTTAACTTTGAGAAAGGAGATATAATGGATGTTATCGAAAAACCTGAAAATGACCCTGAGTGGTGGAAATGCAGGAAGATCAATGGAATGGTTGGTCTGGTACCAAAAAACTATGTTACCATTATGCAGAATAATCCGTTAACATCAGGTTTGGAACCATCGCCTCCACAGTGTGATTACATTAGGCCTTCACTTACTGGAAAGTTTGCTGGCAATCCGTGGTATTATGGGAAAGTCACCAGGCACCAAGCAGAAATGGCATTAAATGAAAGAGGGCATGAAGGTGATTTCCTCATTCGTGATAGTGAATCTTCGGTAAGTTGGTTTTCAAAGGTAAATGGAAATAGAGCCCTGAATATTAAAAAAAAAATAAATGGAAGACCAGAGAGGTTTAGTGGCTTCCGGAAAATTAACCAGGTAGTATATTTGTTAACATGTGAAGTTTCTGAGTAAAGTCAATGTTCTTTGCAGGTATATTTATTTTTAGTAAAATATAGCCTTAAACAGGATTATTTGGCCTTGTCTAGTTCTGTTGGTTTTGCCTTCCTGAAATATTTCTGTTGCATTAAACTGAAAAATGGAGAAAATTAAACCCTGACTTTTTCACTGAGAACAACGCAGTAGATTAAACTGGAAAAACATTTCTTAAATTGCATAATCGGTACACTATCATCCTTATAATAAAGGAAATCCCTGAATTTAGAAAAAAAAATCTATATTTGTTTCTGTATAAATACTTGTTTGGAAGTTGGAATACACTTTTAGGTACCTCAAAAACCCATTTGAACATGCACCGTATTTGGAGGGCATTTACAATAATGATAAAATCTTCCCATAGTAGTGAAACAATAAAATTGTAAAACCATAAAAATTGAATAAGAAAATAGTTATGTGGGCTCTTGCATACTGTATAGGATTTTAGAATTTGACAATACTCATTTCCCTTAAAAATGACCTTTATTTTTCCTTGATAAAGGATATCACTACTTTTCCATGATTAGTATTAGCTTTGTGTGTATATATATATTGTGTGTGTGTATGTGCATGTGCGCACGTGTGTGTAAGGGGTGGGGGAAGAGAGAGCAAGATTGAAATTAATTGAGCCGCCTGCTGTGTAGTTCAGGAAATGAGGGTCTGTATGTAACCCCGCAGGAAGAGCAGGTGGTTGATGATAGGGAAGAGCAATGGGATTTGTTTTCTGTTAGATGCCTGACCTGGCCCTGGTTTCCAGGACAAGCAATGGGCAGAATGGCTAGGAAGGGAGTGACCCTGGAGTGGATGGTAAATAACCATAAGATGTTTTCAAGAAACCCACTGTTTGAAACTTTGACAGTAACTGCATAAGAGGGTGATATAGACTATTCAAAAAAGTGTTAGCGTTAAAAAAAGAAAAAACATAAGAAAGTAGCTTGATTGCAGAATACCTTGTATTTTCTTGTAGGTAATTGAGCATAGATACTAGCCAAAATACACCATTATTTTTAGTAGTAGAAATTTTAAAGTAGAGATCTCAAATAAGCATATTTTATTTGACTTGCACAGTGTTTTTAATCATTTGAATTTATTATCAGTATTTAAGTATTGGACGGTTTCAAATAAAAATTTAGACATTGGACTTCCCTTTTAAAATTGGAAGACCTGTCAGTGTTGAGCTGTATTCCTACAGGGCAACAGTTGCAGCTAAGTGGCCATGCACTGTTGTTCCTCCTATATAACCACCCTGGCCCTTGTTTATATTTATTTCTTCCCCCTTACAGGCATTTTGATTTTATGACCTCTTAGAGTTTACATTAGTTCTCATTTTTGTGTCCTTCATCTTTGAGAATTCAGAGTATATATTAGCTATTCTGTAAGACAGCTACTGTTTGCTACTAATTGAAAAGGGGTGGATGTCGGATTTTCTGCTGTGTTTCTCCAGTAATTTGAATGAAGAGAAGATCTTACAAATCAAATGCTAAACTAAAGGATTTGCCATGGCGTTAGGGAGATTTTGGTGTCTTTGGTTCAATATTGAATCCTGGCTCTTTTAACTAGATAGATGATCTTGGACAACTCAGCTTCTCTTCAGCTTTTATTTTTTCATCTGTAAAATGGGTTTGTTTTGAGGCATAAAGGAGATAATTCATGTAAATAATTTAGCATTGTTCCTGGTGTTTAAAGTGCTCACATTTTAGCTGTTATAGTTTATATAAAAATGCTAATAGATGTCTTTCAAAATGTTTTTTTCTCTTCTAGCCAAATGATTTCTCAGTATCACTAAAAGCACAAGGGAAAAACAAGCATTTTAAAGTACAACTAAAAGAGACTGTCTACTGCATTGGGCAGCGTAAATTCAGTACCATGGAAGAACTTGTAGAACATTACAAAAAGGCACCAATTTTTACAAGTGAACAAGGAGAAAAATTATATCTTATCAAGCATTTATCATGATACTGCTGACCGAAGTGAACTGCTGTACAGTTGTAATTCGTCATGTAATTGAAGACTGAGAAAATGTCAGTCCAGTCATGCTTGATTGGAAATTGCTGTTTCTAACTCTATATGAGAATTGACTATAATACATAAAATATTTTTATTATAATTCAGCCCATATAAATATATATACTACATACAGCAAGTATCTGCATAGAGCAGTTCCTTATCCTTGGTCTTCTGTTTTATTGTTTTCTTTGCTCTTCTCTTGCTTCTAATATTAAGGTTTTATATTTTGAACAAATGATGCAAATCAAAAGTCTTTATATGAAAGAATTTCTTTATTGCCTTTCCTTTATTTTCTTGTAAGGTACCACCTTAGTAACTTCTGCAATGGTTTCTATTCATGTAAAATTATTATATCTATTATATCAACATATACCATATGCTAAAATAAATTTCTTGGAGAGTTAATCTTTTCTGTGACTAAATAGCAATAATAAATGGAAAATTAGACATTATTTTCAGCTATTAATATTTGTCACAAACCTATGTAAATACCAAATATGTTGTGTCTGTCATTTTTCAGAATTCATTTGTTTTCAGTTTAAAGCAAACCATATGGGACATAGGTTAGAAAATATATATCTTGTACAATTTAAATTTACAGCTGTTGGAAGCAAAAATCTCCAAATGCCTATGAATTTTTTTCCCCCACTTCTCTCTCATCTGGTTATTCAAGAGAAAAAAGCATTCTCAAGATGTTTAGCTTTTAACTGTAAATGGATGCTCTAGTGTTATTTTTTTCCCCTAGTGTTATTTTACCAAAGCATCTAGTTTTTGAGTATGTTATATCTTGTGACTGTGAAAAAAAGCTATGGCCAAATTTTGAAGAAGTAGGTGACAATGAGATACTTGGTTCTCTCCCTACCACCCCTCGCCCCCCCCAAAATCAGTAATAATCAGGCATAGTAGTTGTAGTATTTTTATTTTCTTCATTCAACTTTGAATTTTATTGACCAGGACACTAAAATTGATATATATTTGAGGAAAAGATGTGATGTGCTAATGCTTTGAGAACATTTTTAGAATCTTCTTTTTTGCAGATGCTTCTGTTACATTTTTATCTAGCAGAAGTTTGGGTATATGGGTAAGAGGCTGAGGCTTCTGTAGAGAATTTAATCTGTTTCTGTACATCACGGAAGAAAACCAGTTACATTTTATGGCCACATCTCCCCCTCCCCCCCTCCCCAAACACACCATTATAAATTCTGGAGATTTAAGGAAAGTACCTTCAATATTTTAATAGAAAATACTTCATAAAACAGTTAAGTAATTAGGAGAAAGTCATGAGATTTTAAAAAATTTCACCAATGCTGCCTAGGCAAATGAATGTTTCCATTCTTTAATATATCATAAACAGACATTAAAGACACAAAATTACTGATCCTAAATTTGAAGTTGTCTAATTCATGAATTTCTTGATTTTGGTGGTTTTAGATTTATTTTGTTTTTTAATTCTCTAAATCTTCAAATCATTTAAAGACTTACATTGCCACTGGGTGGCAGCCCTGACTTCTGCCTCTGCACAACAGGAGTTAGCAAATATAAACATTTTACAATTTTTAAAATCTTTATTGCATCTGCTTTTAAAGCCTTTTAGTTTGTATTTCATTATCTTTCTCAGCCCCACTTTATTTATTAAGATAATTATGAGTAGGCAAGTTTAATGGAAACAAAAGTCACATGCTTACCTTTTTTGGCAGTAAAATTACTTGAATATCAACTGAGGAAAATAGTTTTAAAGTAGTTGTAAAATGACTTTAATTTTAAACAAACATTTGATGATGCTTTCTTTTTATTCTCTACCTCTTATGTGGTTTCCCCTCCATCCAGTCTTCCTTACTTAAAAAATGGATGGTTGTTTGAAAAAAGAAAGGAGGATGATGGTTCAATTACTACTTTGTATCACAGACATGAGCTATTTATAGCAGACCCTGCTGAGCTGATGTCAAGCATTTTGAGAAAGTAGGAATGGAGGAGCACTGGAAACAGAATGCATATTTCTGTGCTATAATTAGATTTATAATGACTAGAGAATTCCTAGGAGATCCATGTGTGCCAATAATAGCTATTGTGTGCTCTTACTATATGATGGAAACCTCACTGGGAACTATTTAACTTTGCAGTTCAACATTTTATCAATTTTTTTAAAGTCTTAAAACCAATGTTTACATCAGTGACTTTTTTTTTTAAAGCATGAATTTTCTTAATAACTGGAACCATTTTTAAAAACATCTACATAGCTAGCTAGTAGCAGGACTTCTATTAGAAACCACTTTTCCTTATTTCTAGCCTGTATACTTGTCTTGTGACACGTTGGCCTCATTGTACCTGTTTTTAGACTAGGAGGAAGGTCCTGGAAAGAGCAATATTACAGAAATTTTTTTTCATCTATGAGGAGATGCTTAGCTTTCAATTTAAATATTCATAACACACATAACTGCCCCACAACCCACTTCTACAAATAACTTCAAATTCTTGGAAGAAGGATTTTTAGAACTTTATATAAGCTCAGTGACAGAAAGCTATTGCTGTATCTGTATTTAGTCAGAAGTCCTTAAGTTCAGCTGAATACATTCACACATATTACACACCTTTGACTATATACAGTAACACCTGGCACTTTTAAAGATGGTGTGCCACAGATACATCACTTAACAAAATCAGAAGGCTTTAGTGCAATCCATTGTAATTGCTGTAAAAATAAAACGCCTAGCTTTGGTTGGTAGAATGATGTCTTCATGGATATGTGGCTAGAGTAATGACCCACAAGTTGTCTCCAGCTTTAATGCTTTAATTTTGTCATCTGATCTAGAGATGGCAAGAAGCAGGGCCACTACCATCTGTGTAGATACATTTGTGAGAATTGCAAAAAGGCACGCCTTCCCCTGGCAAGACAGCCACTTTTGTTGTTGTTAATAAGTCCAGAACTCACCATCACCACCCTTCCCCCATCTTGCAAGATAACCCATTTCAGGATACAACCAAACAGGAATACAGTTCAACCTACAATGCTTAAAAAAACAATTATGAACATTTTTTAATGGGGTGGGGAGGGGTTTACATAAATAGAGTTTTGGTTTCCCCTGAAAAATGAGAAGCTGGTAACACTGGATTTGAATTCTCACAAGGCGTTGGATATAGTATGGATGCGTCCATATTTTTACCAGTACATTAAAGATTAACAGCGTAGAACAGTGTTTCCCAACCTTTATCCTCCTAGTTCAAATCTCAAAATGCAGTTACTTCCTGTTTTTCCTGTAACTTGGAGTTTTGGGTTGGGAATCTGGAAACTTACCATTTTGCAGAAACATTTCAGTTGCAATGTCCAAATTGATAAATTAGGAATAAATATTACAGTATGCTTTAACTTTTCCACTTTAGTATTTTGCTAGAAGAAGAGATTCTTTGTAGTCTTATTTATCTAGATTCTTTAAATGTTTTTGAATGGTTTCACAATTGAAGTCACTTCTAACATAAAGCAAATTTGATACAGCACAAATGACATCCTCATTTTATGTTTTGAACAGCATCCAATGGACTTTTTGAAAATGCCATATTACTGCTGCTTGGGAAAATCAATGTTTTTTTCTATTGCGAGGCAAGGTAGGAAAGCTGCTTCTGAAAAACTTGGTTTTTAACAAGTTTATATGACTTCACTGTCATCTTCTAAACTCTTAACAGACCAGCACATTATGCATACTCCACACCCTAGTTTCTTATTGTTAAATGACCTAAAACCAATGACCAAAGAACTGAAATACATTTTTCTTGTTTACTGTGAGGCTTCTTTTGATTTGGAAGTACTAATAAATATAGTTTGCTGCGACTTTAGTGAGGACATAAATTGGGCTTAGTGAGGTTTTGAAGAGCAAGAGTTTTCGTTATCACTGGCTGTGTTCACAGAGATAAACCACCATGTCTTTTAGAATATGTATGTTGGTTTGAGCACTTAGATTATCTCGGATACTTCAGAATTGGCCTGATGCCTACCAAGGATTCACACAAACACTTAGTTTACCTAGCAGATTTTTTAAACGTTTCCTCTCAAGTTACTTTTTAAGCTGCTTTTAAATCTCCAGGGAAAGCCGGTCTCAGTATTTTGAAATAATGTTGCAAATTTTATTTGTAGTTGTAGACGAAAAAGTACTCAATTTCCTCTCTCCCATGTATTATTGTGACTTTTGAACAGGAAAACAAACTTAAGAATAGACATCTAAAGTAGTTTAGATGTTGCTTTAAATAGATCTCTGGACTCAAAATATATTAAATCTGTAGAATATTTGAAGATAGCTTTTGGGAAATTATGGAGACAGGTATATTCCAGAATGAGACTACAGAGTCTGTTAAATACTGGAATGGTTATAATTGATGTTTTTTGAGCATTTGTAGAAGAAATTAGTGATCCCTGAATAAATGTCTTGTCTTGGAAGAAGTAATGCAAACACACTTTTACTTGTTTTGATATGTTTTAGACTATAGGTAAGGGGGATGGTGTAGAAGACAGTTTCATCAGGGCATATGCTAGTCACTTGGTGTCAAGATGAGAAAATTACTTTTTGGGCAGTTATATCTATGTGTATAGTTTTGTGTCTGCTTAGGTTTTGGAGATACTTACCCATCAACCAACCATCCAGCCACCTCACCTCAAATAATTTGATTGCATAGGTGCCAGACCATTCTAACCTAGCAATATGAGAGTGAAGAGAAGAGACAGGTTTGTCCAAAAGCTGTACATGTCTCATGATGTAAAGCCTAATGGAGAAGTTCTATGAAGAAGAACAGAGCAAGATGAGAGTGTGTGGTGGTAATTTATGTAGGATGTTCTAAGGAGATCTCATAAAATTGACATTGAGTGTACTGTGTGCCTCACCTAATCTGGTGACTAGCTTTAAACCAGTGAATGAGTGAAAATACAGCAGTCAAAATCATTTGAAAAATTACGTTAAGATCTTCACTGTTACAGAGCATTGTTTCTGGTTTTCAAATTACAAAATTGAATAAAGTAATATTTGTTTTATTTAGGCATGGAACTTTTAACTGCAAAGTTCTATTTTGAATAAGGCCTGATTCTCCATCTTAAGAGGAGTTGCTGGGGAATGTCACATAGAAAAGAATCAGTTATAACTACAGGAAGGAGGACAGTTTGTTGACAGACTTGAAGGTTTTAATTCATACCCGAAAGAAAGAATTGAGGTTAACATTCCTGATGTTCTGCACTGTGGCCAGACAATAAGTCAGGCAGGAAATTGAAAAAGTAAAGTATGTTCAGAGGAGGTTGAAAAGGGGCTGCAAGAATCCTGAAAATGAGAGCTGGAAAGTGTGTCAGAGTTACATGAGCAGACTCCGTGGAAGCAGGAGTAAAACAGTCTAAGACAAGGCAAATTCTACTGTTTAAATACCTACTGTGTTACTTGCAGAAGAAAAAATAATTGAGATGGGGTTACAATGAAATGTCAGATGTGCTGAAATACAGGACGTAGACATTCCTTTGGTTAAAGAGAAGAGGACTATTTTGTGCTAAGTAGAGCAGGGAAACATTATTGCAGTTAATGGTGGTCTGCTCGTGGTCTGCGCCAGAGCACCAGGACCTACCTTGAGTTTGCACAACCTTAAGAGTTAGTGCCTCAAATTTTGTGCCCTGGTGCCTCCCTTGCTTCAGTTTAATCCCAGCCCTTATGGGGCTCAGGGGGCTTAGGAGTTTCTTCCTTGAGCATCAGTTCCCTTTTCCCTCCCAACTCTCTTGCTTTTCCATAAAAAGAAACTATCTCCTTGCTTTTCCTTCCATAATCATTCAAGTGGCAAATAGTATAACAGGAAAACTAATTCCTATTTGTAGACTGTACTTAGGAAATAGCTTTGTTCTTGCAGTGGTTCATCTTCAGACGTAGATGACTGATCATTTTCAACTCTGGAATGCTGTGGGAATTAATCTGAGAAGTCCTGGCAGCGGGTTAGAGGATAGTTCGGTTCTGGCAGGTTGCATAGACCAACCAACCAACTAATAGATCACAACCAACTGATGAGAAGGTATAGAGAGGGAAGTTCCTCAAAGTCAGAAGAAAAAGGCATGGTCAGAGTCAGGCATGTCCAGGCAAGGGTAGTGGCTAGCAGGTGAGGCACGGCCCTCCAGAAATTCTCAACCAGTGGCATGGTCCATGCAGAGGTTGATGGTCTGAGCTCCTCGTTGACTCCTGGGCGAGTCCTGAGATGAACTGTCATTCAAAAGCATTGGTAGCATTCAAAAAGGTAGCATTACCCTTCAGTGCCCCAGAAGTCTGCTGAGCAGAGTTCAGAGTCCTTGCAGTGGATTGTGAAGGACTGGCAGGCAGTACTGCCTTGTCAACATAGTGGCGGGCAGGGGATCTTGACAGGGACTCATGTCCAGACTGAGCTAAATAACTTAAGATCTCAAAGTCTGGTGAACAACTCTCCTTCCCCTACAGCATAACTAAATGAGTCTTGTTTTTTCTCCCATTTTCTGTTTACTTACCTTTTCATCCTCTCAGTTGGAATGCTTAACTGCAAATGTGTATCCTATCCAAATCTAAGTGGGTACATCCTTGAAATGCCATATTAAAGACTGTCTGTTCTCTCAAGCCCTTGCTAATCTCCTAGATCATTCACTGTTTTATGTCCTTCGTACACATCGCAAGCCCTCTTTTGGTGCTAATTGGGAGGCAGTAAGGTGAGTGAAAAGAACTTGGAGTTAGGCAGATCTCTGTCAGAATTCCTGTCTGTCTAGCTCTGGGGGTCTACAGTAAATTTTCAGGTGTGTCCTCATCTGAAAAGTAGGGAATCAAATCTTAACTTGAAAGACTTAAATCGTATATATACTATATATATAATGTGGGGATCAAGGAGACGGTGCAGCAAGTGTTCTTGACCGTTATGTATTTAAAAAATACAGCTGATGCTTATTGTGTACTTACTTTGCCAGATCCTGTCCTGAATGTGCTGTCTCATATAATCCTCACAACAGCCTTATGAATTAGGTACTATTACAGTTTTTTCCAATTTGCAGAGGAGGATGTTAAAACAGATTGCTTAAAAGAGCTGGCTAAAAAAACACAGCTAGTAAATGGCGAAGCCCAAACACCAACCCAGACAGTCTGGCTCCAGAACCCATGCTTTTGACGACCCTCTTAATAGTTGTCACCAACTGGAAGCCTTTCTTTGCTGATCCAGGGTCCAAACTGAAAGATGGGCAGCCTACAAAGGTCCAGCCAGTAAGAGTAAATAATCCCTAATGTATTTATTGTTAATACAACAAATGGTTAATAAACCATTTGTGAAGACCTATTGTGTTCCTGGCATTGTGCTAATGTGCTTTGTCTGTGTTCTTTAATTCCCACAAGTATTATGCAAGACATCGTTTCATAAAAATGAGGCTCCTGGAGTTGCTATCTTCCCCTTCACATCAAGAGAGCACTACTTTTTCCAATCCACTCCTCGGCCTACAACGATCTAACTTCTGCTCGAAGTTCTCCACTATAACTCCTCTTACTGAGATTACAAATGACCTAAGTGATATAAATCTTGGAGACATTTTTTTTGATGATCAAGTGATTTTCTTCTGCACTCCCACTTGGTGACCACCCCTTCCCTCATTGTTTCCAGGACCATAGTTTGTTCCAGAACCACCTTTCTGACCTATTTATTTCCCCGTATCTTTCTATGCCATTTTTCTTTTGTCAGTTCATTCTTAAATGCTGATCAAAGCATATCCACCCACCTCCTTAATCTACATACCCTCCCTGAATGTTCTCACCACTTCTAGTCTCAGCTACCCCTGAAATGCTGAAGGTAGGGGAAATGGTGCCATACCCTGACACTCATAAACTGAGACAAAGATCGTTTACGTTTGGAAGACTCCCCCAGTCCTTAGGAGCACCTCAAGTTCAAGTGTATCAAACTGAACACATGCACTCTTTTTCTATACCATCCCCAACCTTGACTACCTTGCTGCCGCCCCACCTTCCTTAACATTATTTAGGTTAAGCTGCTGTCACCACCTAGTTACTCAAACCTAGGGCCTGAAAATCATGTTTGCCTCCTCCTCCTCCTCCAGTCCATTCCATGTCTAGGAGCTGTCAATTCTATCTCCAAGTTTTGAATTTATTCGCTTCTCTCTGGAGACATGGGAAAACCTAGTGGAAGCCACCATCTCTCACCTGACTGACCAAAATACCTCCCTCACCTACCAGGCTCCAGTCTGGCTGCTTCGGCTGTTTTCTCCACCCTAGTCATGAACTTTCTCAAACTCAAATACAGAGGATGATGTGATCAGATTGGAGCTCCTTTAACCCCCATTGCCTCAGGATAAACTCAGTGCTCCTTGACAAGGCATTCAAAGCTCTCCCAAACTCTGTTTTTGTCTGCCTTTGAGCCCCATTTCTCGCTGCTCGGACCTGGTTCTTTAGTTGCACCAGGCTGCTTGTGGTTTCCTAAGCACACTATAGCTGGCTGATCTTTTTAGCATTTAATACTCAGCCCTAAAGTAACCTCCTCCAGGAAGTCTTTGACCCCCTAGGCTGGGTTAGGTGTTTCTGTTTAGTGCTCCTAAATTCCTTTGATGACATTTCTGTCACTTCATTTCCAATATTGATTTGTGGTTATTCTCATGTCCATTTTCCCCACTAGTTCGGAAGTTTGTGGCTGAGGTCAGGAACCATTAATTTCCAGTATCTAGCATATATATAACTCCTTAGTGAATGGCAGTTGAATGAATAAATAAATAACTTTCCTAAGGTTATATTGCAAATAGTTTCTGACTAACTAAAATGTTGCACTCTAAAATTCACGTTCTTTTTACTAATACATTTGCACATGTAGAGTATTTAGAGACTTTAAAAAGCTGACATTTTAAGGGGCCAAACCTTATAAGATTTCCTTCCAATTAAAAAAAAATTAAAATGTTCAATAATACAGTCACATGGTTCAGTAATCAAACAATATAAAAAGATACATAGCGCCCACAAGAGTTGAAAGCAGAATCTCAGGATATTTGTACGTGTGTTCAGAGCAGCATTATATTCACAGTAACTAAGATGTGGAAGCAACTCAAGTGTCAGTGAATGGATAAGCATAATGTAGTATATGGAACATAATTCAGCCTTGAAAAGGAAGGGATTCTATAATAAGCTACAAAATGGGTGAATCTTGAAGACGTTATACTGTTGTTTGAAATAAGCAAGTCACAGACAAGTATTGCAGGATTCCACTTACACAAGGTACTTGGAGTAGTCAAAATCGTGAAGACAGGAAATATAATGGTGATTTCCGGGGGGAAGGGGGAGTTACTGTTAAATGAGTATAAAGTTTCAGTTTTACAAGATGAAAAGAATTATGGGGACGGATGGTGGTAATGGTTGTATAACAATTTGGATGTATTTAATACCACTGACTGTATATGGAAAAATGGTTAAGATGGTAAATTTTATGTGTATTTTACCACAATAAAAACAGTTTTTAAAATTCCCCAAACGAAAGTTACTGGAAAGAGTCTGGTTCCCATTTTTCTCCTCCATCTTCCCAATTCCTACTCCCTTTGCCCCAAGATAAACAACCTTGGTAGTTTCTCTCTCTCCTTCCTGGTTTTCTTTTTGCAAATGCAAACAAATATGAAGCTATATATTCTTCATCTCCTGACTTTCAAAAAGATATTAAAAAAAATTTTTTTTTAAACATCTCTACTTCTGAAGTGGAGATGTAGCAAAAAAGTACCCACCTCCAATGAAATCACAAGAGGGAGCCTTGTGAAAAAGAACAGCTCTTTGACGAGAGGCTCAGATAATCTTGCCTGCTACTGCCAAGGAGACCTCTAGAGGTCTATCCAGGGTCCCCCAGGTTAGAGCCTGTGATCCAGGCAGATTTTTTATTAAAAAAAAAAGATAACTAATAATAACTATTTACATTCAGGATCTTAGTTCCCCGACTAGGGATCGAATCTGTGCCCCGTGCAGTGGAAGCACAGAGTCATAACCACTGGACACCAGGGAATTCCCCTCACCACGTTGATTCTTAAGCTTCCCAGGTACCTTTTCTCTGGAATTCTCCTAGGCCACTCCCACTTGACGCAATATCTAGGTTTAGGCAGAAAGGAGGGTGCTGCACAGCCCGCCTCTTCAGAGCTGTCCGGGCTGGCTCCTCTTTCCAGAACAATTCAGGCTTTACAGCAACTCAGACTCGGCTCCAACATCTGTGTCCCAAAGCAAGGATGGCTGAGATGGAAAGCACACTTCATCCTGGAAGGAAACAACATTCCAGGTCAAGCTGAGTCTGCCAAACACCGACCCTCAAAATGATTCTAGAAGAAATCAAGACAAGTCTTATCATGTGGGTTTCCTACGCCTTGATTCCTTGTTTGTTTGTGGGTAAGTATTATTTAGAATACTGCCAATAGTCTGGGACTCAACTATAGGTTAAGAAACTGAAAAATGCTTTCCCAGGGTTTGGGGTTGTAGTATATGCATAGACCACCTTATGTCTGTTTTTAAAAAGGTTTTTCACTTCCTAATCCTCCATCCCCACAAAGAAAAGGCCTGTGTTCTATTAAGAAACTTCTCTTAAATTCATCATAGCAATCTAGAAAGATAAAGCATCAGAACAAATAGTTTGAAAGTGAGCAGAGATCCATATGCATTTTATTATTCATTTCATTACCGAGTTTTAAAAGCCACAAAACAGTATTATCTCAGTCTTTCTGTTTGTGCCTCAGAGATGTTCTCTGTAAGGAGAGGTTTAAGTAAAATAAAGATTCTAACAAAACACAGGCGAATAAGAAGACACACTTTGCAACCTTAATATTGGGTCTAAGACATAAAAATTGGATGCCTCTCCTGGTCAGGTACTCTGTAACATTTTTAGAAGTATTTGGTTTGGAGCATTTTGCCTGCCAGTTAAGATTACATAATTTTCTCTGCTCCATTTCTGGCTGCTTGCACCTACATGTTTTATTGTTATGAAATCGCAGCTTTTTTGCTTTTGATGTTTCTTCCTGTCAGCATTTAAGAGAAATTTCTAATTTGAATACATCAAGGTACGAGACACTTTGCACTGTTGATGGGTGTATTGAATACTTTCTTTTTCATACTTTCTTTTCTATTTTGGGGGTAACATTGAGAACTAATCATCCAGTTAGTTTAAATCAGGTAACAAATCAGTGCCAGGTGATTAGCAGATGTTTGGAGCTGACTTAAACATCAAATTTATGCCTGTGTAGCTCACAGCCCTTCATAGCTCTGTGTCTCAGCATGTGATATGTAAATTTGCTCTTTGTTTTGTGACCCACTGTATTTAGGCCCCAATCCTCTTTCTTACAGCTCCTTGTAAACAAGTATAGGCCACAGGCAGCTGTTGTCTTCACAGTTGGCATGTAACCCCCTCATTTCCTCCTCCTGGACTTTATTATTGTTCTTCTCCACCAGAAGCTTGATCTCTAGTTCCTTACCCCACTCTAAACCCATCATCCCATCGTCATTCCAGGTGGGACTCTGCTCCTGCAGAACCTTACCACACCTCTCTCCTTTGACCCTTGACCCCATGTATTCTATTTCAGTGCATTATTTCTGTTTCCTACACTGGCCTGAAGGCAGGGCCTAGGCATCTTTCCTGGTGTCCCCATGGCCCCTAGAATAGGCTAAGCGTGTTGGTTGATTGGTTAGTTAGTTGATCGATTGATTAGTTGGTGGGACAAACAAGTTGCCAGGAAACTACTCCTCCACTAAGCCAAAGGGAGAAGATGGGGAGGCTGAATGAGAAGGGGAAAAGCCAGCATATTTTTCCTAATTTTTTTTAAACAGGAAATTTATGGTTTTTTTTTTAAATCTCCTTGACCCATTTATTAATTTGACATTTTCTTCAATGAGGCAGTCCAGCCTTTTAAGGAAAACTATTTTAAACAGACCTGGAGGTGAGTACTCTTCTGATACCTGTAAACTTGCACAGAAAAACAAAGAAAAACAGCCACCACTATCCTTGTCTCTCCCTGCTCCCCCCCTCACCCCCCCCCCACAAAAAACAGTGGTAGAAGCCACAAGGATGTCAGAGTGAGAAGGACCTGTGGGTGAGTCTTGATTTCTATCACTTGCTAGTTCAGTGAATGTATCACATCACTTCAGTTTCCTTGTCTGTAAAATGGTCAAAATAGCTACCTTGTGGTTGGGATGTGTCAAACGAGATTATGCAAACAAAGGCACTCTGAAGATGTCAGGTTGCCCACCCCATGTTACTTACCATCTGTTGGTTGTGCAAACTGGTGGTGGTGTCAGCAAATATTTCCTTTAGCTGAGGTTACCTTTATGCAATTTTGATCATTTCCTCTGAATTGTGTAGAAGTCTGAAATGATTTCAGCAACATCTAAATGAACTATTGCTTACTCTAGATCCTTGGGAGAGATGGGTAGAGTTCTTGCTCTCTTTTTTAGAATTATTTTGCCTTGCCCTGTCCCTTTCAAGTAATTTGTGTGATTCAAGAAACTGATTCCCACTACCAGTAATAATAGTAATAAAAATAGCAACAACGATGACCATCACGACTGCCATTTATGAGCACACACTGTGTGCTAGATGAGTAAAAACATTCTCTTGACATCTCACATCAGTCCTGCAAAGGAGGTGATATAATCCCCATTTATGCACTAGGAAACAGGTTCAGTTAGTTACACAAGTGTATACATCTTGTAGGTTGGAGAACTGGGATTTGATCCTGGTTTGGGTGCCCACAGAGCCTGTGCCCTTTTAGTTCTCTGCAGAAGAAGCTGGCACACAAGCAGGACAGGAAAATTTTGGAGCGACGAAGTGAAAGTAATAAAGATGTTTCTACCTTTTCTGACACATTCGCCAGAAGGGCTGTTGAGGTAAAAGTGAGAGAAGAGGATCCAAATGAGGGGAATTGACAGCAGACCCCATGAGCGGAAAGCCAGTATGGAGTCATGCAAGGAAGAAGATGCAAGGTTTTCTGCTGGGGAAATTTGCCTGAGGACTTTGTAGTGGGCATAAACCTCAGAAGGGCACAAAGGTCTAATGTGAAATAGGAACTGTTGTTGTTCAGTTGATCAGTCATGTCTGACTATTCATGACCCTATGGACTGCAGAACATCAGGCTTCCGTGTCCTTCACTACTTCCCAGAGTTTTCTCAAACTCATGTCCATTGAGTCGGTGATGCCATCCAACCGTCTCATCCTCTGTCGTCCCCCTCTCCTCCTGCCTTCAATTTTTCCTAGCATCAGGGTCTTTTCCAGTGAGTTGGCTCTTCGAATCACATGGCCAAAGTATTGGAACTTCAGCTTCAGCATCAGTCCTCCCAGTGAATATTCAGTGTTGAATTCAAATCAGACTTGAAATCCTTTAGATTTGACTGGTTTGTTCTCTCAAGGGATCCTCAAGAGTCTTCTCTAGCACCACAATTCAACAGTATCAATTCTTCAGCACTCAGCCTTCCTTACGGTCCAGCTCTCACATCCATTCATGACTACTGAAAAAACCATAGCTTTGACGATATGGACCTTTATCCACAAGGTAATGTCTCTGCTTTTTAATATCCTGTCTAGGTTTGTCATAGCTTCTCTTCCAAGGAGCAAGCATCTTTTAATTTTACAGCTGCAGTCACCATCTGCAGTGATTTTGGAGCCCCCCAAAATAAAGTATGTTACTGTTTCCTTTGTTTCCCATCTATCTGCCATGAGGTGATTGGGCTGGATGCCATGATCTTAGTTTTTTAAATGTTGAGTTTTAAGCCAGCTTTTCCACTCTCCTCTTTCACCTTCATCAAGAGGCTCTTAAGTTCCTTTCTGCTTTCTGCCATAAGGGAGGGAGGTATCGTATACATATCTGAGGTTATTGATATTTCTCCCAGCAATTTTGATTCCAGCTTCTACTTCATCCAGTCCGGCACTTTGCATGATGTATTCTGCATATAAGTTAAATAAGCAGGGTGACAATATACAGCCTTGACATTACTCCTTTCCCAATTTGGAAACAGTCTGTTGTTCCATGTCCAGTTCTAACTGCTGCTTCTTGACCTGCATACAGGTTGCACAGGAGGCAGATAAGGTGGTCTGGTATTACCATCTCTTTAAGAATTTTCCACAGTTTGTTGTGATCCACACAGTCAAAGGCTTTGGCGTAGTCAATGAAGCAGAGGTAGATGTTTTTATGGAATTCTCTTGCTTTTTCTATGATCCAACAGATGTTGGCAATTTGATCTCTGGTACCTCTGCCTTTTCTAAATCCAGCTTGCACATCTGGAAGTTCTCGGTTCACATACTGTTCAAGCCTAGCTTGAATGATTTAAGCATTACCTTGCTAGCATGTAAAATAAGTACAGTTGTGTGGTAGTTTAAACATTGTTTGGAATTGCCTTTCTTTAGGATTGCAATGAAAACTGACTTTTTCCAGTCCTGTGGCCATGGCTGAGTTTTACTAATTTTCTGGCATATTGAGTGCAGCACTTTCACAGCTTCATCTTTTAGGATTTGAAATAGCTCAGCTGGAATTCCATCACCTCCACTAGATTTGTTCGGGGTGATGCTTCTTCAGACCCCTTTGACTTCAGGATGTCTGGCTCCAAGTGAGTGATCACACCATTGTGGTTATCTGGGTCATTAAGAACTTTGTGGTTAGTTCTTCTGTGTATTCTTGCCACCTCTTCTTAATATTTTCTGCTTCTGTTATGTCCATACCATTTCTGTCCTTTATTGTGCCCATCTATGCATGAAATCTGTATGCAGGTCAGGAAGCAACGGTTAGAACTGGACATGGAACAACAGACTGGTTTCAAACAGGAAAAGGAGTATGTCAAGGCTGTATATTGTCACCCTGCTTATTTAACTTCTATGCAGAGTAAGTCATGAGAAACGCTGGACTGGAAGAAACACAAGCTGGAATCAAGATTGCCGGGAGAAATATCAATAACCTCAGATATGCAGATGGCACCACCCTTATGGCAGAAAGTGAAGAGGAACTAAAAAGCCTCCTGATGAAAGTGAAAGTGGAGAGTGAACAAGTTGGCTTAAAGCTCAACATTCAGAAAACGAAGATCATGGCATCCGGTCCCATCACTTCATGGGAACTAGATGGGGAAACAGTGGAAACAGTGTCAGACTTTATTTTGGGGGGATCCAAAATCACTGCAGATGGTGACTGCAGCCATGAAATTAAAAGACGCTTACTCCTTGGAAGGAAAGTTATGACCAACCTAGATAGCATATTCAAAAGCAGAGACATTACTTTGCCGACTAAGGTCCATCTAGTCAAGGCTATGGTTTTTCCTGCGGTCATGTATGGATGTGAGAGTTGGACTGTGAAGAAGGCTGAGTGCCGAAGAATTGATGCTTTTGAACTGCGGTGTTGGAGAAGACTCTTGAGAGTCCCTTGGACTGCAAGGAGATCCAACCAGTCCATTCTGAAGGAGATCAGCAATGGATTTCTTTGGAAGGAATGATGCTAAAGCTGAAACTCCAGTACTTCAGCCACCTCATGCGAAGAGTTGACTCATTGGAAAAGACTCTGATGCTGGGAGGGATTGGGGGCAGGAGGAGAAGGGGACGACGGAGGATGAGATGGCTGGATGGCATCACTGACTTGATGGACGTGAGTTTGAGTGGACTCCGGGAGTTGGTGATGGACAGGGAGGCCTGGCATGCCTCAATTCATGGGGTAGCAAAGAGTCGGACATGACTGAGCGACTGAACTAAACTGGTGCATGAAATGTTTCCTTGTTATCTCTAAGTTTCTTGATGAGGTCTCTAGTCTTTCCCATTGTATTGTTTTCCTCTGTTTCTTTTCACTGTTTGCTTTAAAAAGGCTTTCTTATCTCTCCTTGCTGTTCTTTGGAACTCTGCATTCAGATGGGTATCTTTCCTTTTCTCCTATGCTTTTTGCTTCTCTTCTTTTCTCAGCTATTTGTAAGGCCTCCTCAGACAACCATTTTGCCTTTTTGCATTTCTTTTTTGGGGGGATGATTTTGATCACTGCCTCCTATACAATGTTACGAACCTCAGTGCATAGTTTTTCAGGCAGTCTGTCTATCAGATCTAATCCCTTGAATCTGTTTGTCACTTCCACTGTATAATCATAAAGGATTTGATTTAGGTCCTACCTGAATGGTCTAGTGGTTTTCCCTACTTTCTTCAATTGAAGTCTAAATTTTGCAATGAGGAGCTCATGGTCTGAACCGCAGTTATTGCCCACTCTTCTTTTCACTTACTGTACAGAGCTTCTCCATCTTTGGCTGCAAAGAACATAATCAATCTGATTTCAGTATTGACCGTATGGTGATGCTCCTGGTGTAGTGTCATCTCTTGTGTTGTTGAAGGAGGGTATTTGCCATGACGAGTGCATCCTCTTGGTAAAATTGTTAGCCTTTGCCCTGTTTCTTTTTGTACTCCAAAGCCAAATTTGCCTGTTACTCCAGATATCTCTTGACTTCCTACTTTTGCATTCCAGTCCCCTATGATGAAAAGGACATCTTTTTTTGGTGTTAGTTCTAGAAGGTCTTGTAGGTCATCATGGTACCATTCATCTTCAGCTTCTTCGCCATTAGTGGTTGGGGCATAGACTTAGATTACTGTGATATTGAATGGTTTGCCTTGGAAATGAACTAAGATCATTCTGTCGTTTTTGAGATTGCACCCAAGTACTGCATTTCGGACTCTTTTGTTGACTATGATGGCTACTCCATTTCTTCTAAGGGATCTTGCCCACAGTAGTAGATATAATGGTCATCTGAATTAGATGGGAATCAGAGGAGAAAAAAATTTAGGCTGAGGCCAATTTCACTGAACCAAGATTTGGTTCATGTATTTTGTTTTCATTCATTCTAAATTTCTGAGCACCCACTATGTGCCAGTTTCTGGATTAGGTGCTGATTAAAGATGAACAAAACAGAGTCTCCTGTCTTCAGGGAACATAAGAGCCTACTGGGAAATACACTCAAGTCTTTAGGGATTTATCATTCATAGTTTTTTTTTAACTGAAATATAGTTGATTTATAATTTTGTGTTAATTACTCCTGGATAGCACAGTGATTCAGTTATACATATATATATATGTACATTCTTTTTAAATATTCTTTTCCATTATGGTTTATCACAGTATATTAAATATAGTTCACTGTGCTATACAGTAGGGCCTTGTTGCTTCTCCATTCTATCTATAAAGCCTTACATCGCTAACCCCAGACTCCTACTCCACCCCTTCCCCTATCCCCTCCCCCTTGGCAACCACCATTCTGTTCTATGTCCGTGATTCTGTTTCTGTTTCATAGACAGGTCCTTTAGTGTCGTATTTTAGATTCCATGCAAAAGTGATATCATATATCATTCATAGTTTTAACTGTCTTTCAGGCCCCAGAAGTAAGGTCTAGGTCAGTGGTTCTCAATCTCAAGTGCACATTGGAATCACCTGGAGAGCTGGTAAAAATACAAACACTTTCACTTTTCACTTTCATGCATTGGAGAAGGAAATGGCATCCCACTTCAGTGTTCTTGCCTGGAGAATCCCAGGGACGGGAGAGCCTGGTGGGCTGCCGTCTATAGGGTCGCACAGAGTTGGACATAACTGAAGCGACTTAGCAGCAGCAGCAGCCAGGATTTCACAGCCAGAAATCTGACTTAATTAATCTAGGGTGCTGCCTTGGCTCTGGGATTTTTAAAAACTTCCTGGGCCAGACTCCTTAGAGAAGCAGTTTATTCTATAACTGGGAAGAGAAAATAAAGTTTGGAGCATCTTGTGGTAACGAAGGAAGTGCTCAAAATAGGATGGGGGCCAAGATGCCATAAGTATCCTGGATTGGAACCTGACATGGAAAAAAGAGTATCAATGGAAAATTTGGCAAAATCCAAGTAAAGTTTGGAGTTTAATTAAAAGTAATATACCAATGTTGGTTTCTTAGTTTTGACAAGTATATCATGACTATATTAGATGTTAGCATCAGGGGAAGCTGAGTGAAGGGTTTACAAGAACCCTGTATTACTGTCTGTACTTTTTCCTACAAATCTAAAATTATTCTAAAATTAGAAGTCTATTAATGAAAATAACATGAGAAAAGAGAATGAGAGATGAAAGTAAGTCAAAAGCACACAAAATCCAAAATAACTCCCAATAACCAAAGATGGAACAATTTGAGTAACATAATCAACGCTGATAGAATAAAATAAATTTCTATGAGTCCACACTGTTATATTACAAATCTCCACAAATGGTAGAGCGGGAAGAACTCTTCCTTACAAAATTCCAGTTAACACATAAAAAACCACTACTAGAACATCATAGCAATGATTGTTGCAAGTATCATCCACCAATAAATACAAAAATTAATGGATAAAAGCTTGAGGAGAAAGAATATTTGCACAGTATCACAGTATTTCCCCTAAATTATTTATTAATTATAAAGGGGGAAATGGTAATTTTATAGTGAAGACACTGCCTTAACCACGTGGTCAAGGGTAACTCCACCAGTCATAACATATGTTAACATCATACACTCCCTGTGAGTACATGGCAAAAATGTACAACCTTATCAAATCATGAAAAAATGTGAGATGAACCCAAACTGAGGAACATCGTACAAAACAACGAACCTGTACCTGTCAAAATGTCAAGGAAAGACTGAGGACAGACTGGAGAAGACTAAGATATGACAACTAAATGTAGGACCTGGATTGGTTCCTGAAAAAAAGAAAAAGGAAGGAAGGAGGGGAGAGAGGAAGGAAGGCAGGAAGAGAGAAAGAAAGAAAGAGATTTAGGGGAAAATTTGGTGACATTCAGATAAAAACTGAGGCTTCATTATGGATGTTGGGCCAATGTTACTATCTTCCTTTTCATATTTGTTCCCTGGTTATGTACATGTGGAAAACTGACTGAAGGGTATATGGGAGCTCTCTATTCTATTTTGCAACTCTTCTGTTAAGTCTGAAATTATTTCAAAACTTAAAAAGCCTCTTCCCCAGTGATTCTAATGGGCAGCCAAGATTGAGAAGGGTTAGTTTAACCTCTATATACCAGTGCTTCTGAAACTTTAATGTTTATGAATTACCTGGGGTGGGAGGGTGTCTTTTTAAAATGCAGATTCTGGTTCAGTAGAGCATAGGTTGCAAGGTTTTGTGCTGCTGCTGATCCAGACCATACTTCAAGATCCTGAAACAATAGACCACTTTCCTAAGGCATGAACTGGTTTGCATACTTTTTGAGGCTGGGATGTGGGCACTAGTTACTAGGCAGCAAGTGATGCCAGCAACTTGTTTAGCAGCCATGTCCTAGTTCAGCCTTGCTCTTTGTTCAGATCACATACGAGGGGATTCTCTTGAAATAATCTACTTTAATTGAGAGACATGTCATGTCAGTTTGCAGTACAAGTATCCCCTAAAGTGCAAGCCCCCTGTGGTGGTAGTCGAAATGATGGTTCCCCCAGTGATATCCACATTCTTTTTCAAAAAACACTTATTTGACTGTGTGGCTTGTGGGTTCTTAGTTCCCAGACCAGGGGTTGAACCCCTACCCCCTGCATTGGGAACACAGAGTCTTAACCACAGGACCACCAGGAGGATTCAAGATATCCATTCTCTAATTCCTAGAAACCAGTGGATATGTTACCTCCTGTGGAAAAAGGGATTTTTTTTTTCCACATTAAGATGCAATTAATATTATGGGATTTTGAGATTAGGAGATTATCCTGGATTATTGGTTGGGCCCAATCTAATCATATGAGTCCTTCAAAGCTGAGAAGCTTTCCTGGATCCAGGGAGAGAGGGATGGGAGGACAGAAAAAGAGGCAGGGAAAATCTGAAACATGAAAGGGACTTAACCAGCCATTGTTGGCTTTGAAAATGGAGGAGAGAGGGGCCGTGTGCAAGAAGGTGGGGCCTTGTCCCAGCAACTGGAAATGGCAAGAAAACAGTCTTCCCTGGAGCCTGCTCTTCTCCCAATGCCTTGATTTTAGCTCAGTTAGACCTGATTCAGATTCCTGACCTATGGAACTGGACAATAATAAATCTGTGTTGTTTTAAGATACTGCCTTTGTGGGAATTTATTACAGTGCAATAGAAAACGAACAGGCCACAAGAAAAAGGGATCAGATTCATGAATGCAGCTCTGTGCAAAAAATGTTGCTTAGCTAGTTTTGCCACACTGAGTACCAAAATCTTAAAAGTCAGGTCACAGTCACCCAGCTCAAGTTTTTGTTGGAAACACAATCCAAGAGGCTCCACCCCATGGACCTTCTTGAGATACTGAGTCAGACGGTTAAAAGAGAATAATTCTCTATAGTGACAAGAGCATAACTATTCAAAGGAACCAAATGACCAGAAGATATCCCAACATCTCACTCCAGCTCTGGTGAGAATTCTCATCCAGTGTGGCTGAGCAAACACTCTTCCCCATTTTGCACCCTCCTCCCTGTGGCTAATGTGTCTTTCCCATTCACACTACAAGCTTACTCTCCTCTTCCCCCTTGGCTGTATTCTTTTTTTTTTTTTTTTTTTTTAGTATTTTTTTAAAAGTCTTTATTGAATTTGTTGCAATATTACTTTGGTCTTACATTTTGTGTTTTTTGGCTGTGAGAGCTGTAGGATGTTAGCTCCCTGACCAGGGATGGAACCTGCACCTCTTGCCTTGGTCAGTGAAGTCTTAACCACTGAACCATCAGGGAAGTCCCTTAACTGTATTCTTTGTTTTTGTATTTGCTTATTTACATCAGGGAGAGTGTCTATTAACTGGTTTCTTCAGAGACTTGACTTCAATACATATTACTCCTGGCTGTTAGATGACATTTCTTGTTAATGAGATTGCTGGGTGGATGACAAAGTTTTCTTTTTCTCCATTGAATTGCGTTCTAAGGACCACCATGTGCCTTCTCAAACAATTGGAGGGGATTTTAAAACCTTTCATAGGTGAAGGGAGTCATTCTTGCTCAGATTTGAGCTGAAACTAGAGTTCCCTGTTTAGTGTCCTAGCATAAAACGTATCCTTCCTCATGTAGTGCCACCTTAGTTTTTTGCCTTTTTTTTTTTAATTTAAAATTTTGGCTGCACGGCATATGGGATCTTAGTGCCCAGACCAGGGACTGAACCCATGCCCCTGCCTTGGAAGGCAGATTCTTAACCACTGGACCATCAGGGAAGTCCTCCACCATACTTTCTATGTAACCCAGTTAAACATACCCTGGCATCAGTAGTTCCCTGGCATTACTGATTTTCCATCTCATTCCCAATGTGTGTGTGTGCGACATAAACTACAGTGAAACAAAGATAGAATTTGGAATATACTATACAAGTGGAATAAAGATATTGAAGATGTTGCTTATAGGGCTCAGAAGGAAGCAGTAATTTTCATTTTAATATAGGAATGAGACAGTATTTTGCCAATAGTGGAGTTAGATTTGGAATTTCACAGCTAGGTGAAGACAGTTACACAGGTGCAAACTGTTGCATAGCGTGATGGAGTGACCTGAAAGTTGGGACATTTGCTGTTGTCCTGCCTGCGTGCCCTTCATGAAGAAAGACATATCCGGAAATTCAACCTCAGAGTGTCTTCCTTAAAGCCTTGGTAAGTGCCCTAATCACTGGGACAGCTAATCATTAGGACTCCCTCCATAAACAGGTTTCCCTTGCAGATTTAATTGACTACACTCAATTATACAACTTTCCTAGATGCATTTCATCCTGTTTGAGTTTATCCTATCATGGTCTTTTAAAATGTATCCTGTCATTCAGATAATCAGAATTAATGTTAATTTTTTTAGGTGTGATGACACTATATTTTTTTAACTGAAATTTTGCTGTAATTCTAGATTTTTATGCAGTTATAAGAAATAAGTGGGCTTTCCTGGTGGCTCAGATGGTGAAGAATCTGCCTGCAATGCAGGAGACCCTGGTTCAATCCTTGGGTCAGGAAGATCCCCTGGAGTAGGAAATGGCAACCCAATCCAGTATTCTTGCCTGGAGAATCCCATGGACAGAGGAGCCTGGCAGGCTACAGGCCATGGGGTTGCAAAGAACTGGACACGACTGAGCAACTAACACTTTCACACTTTTCATAAGATATGACACAGAGGGACTTCCTTGGTGGTCCAGTGGCTGACTCCACTCCCAAAATGCAGGGGACCCTGGGTTTGATCCCTGGTCAGGGAACTTGATGTCGTATCCACAACTAAGAGTTTGCATGCCAAAACTTAAAAAAAAAAAAAAATCCTGCATGCTGCAACTAAAAAAGATCCCTCATGCCCAACTAAGGCTTGGTGTGCTACTGCTAAGTCGCTTCACTCGTGTCTGACTCTGTGCGACCCCATAGACAGCAGCCCACCAGGCTCCCCTGTCCCTGGGATTCTCCAGGCAAGAACACTGGAGTGGGTTGCCATTTCCTTCTTCAATGCATGAAAGTGAAAAGTGAAAGTGAAGTCATTCAGTCGTGTCCGACCCTTAGCGACCCCATGGACTTCAGCCTATCAGGCTCCTCCATCCATGGGAGTTTCCAGGCAAGAGTACTGGAGTGGGTTGCCATTTCCTTCTCCAAAGACTTGGTGTAGCCAAATAAATTTAAAAAAAAGAAATAATACAGAAAACCCAGTTTCCCCAACGGTATTTTGTAAAACAATAGTATAATACTACAACTAGGATATTGAAATCCTTGGTATTGACAAAATCCACACGTCTTATTCAGATTTCCCCAGCTTTACTTGCATTTGTATGTGTGTGTGTGAAGGTTTGCATATTTATCACCACAGTCAAGATACTGAACATTTCCGATATCACAATGATATGTCTTGTTGCCTTTTTATAACCTCACCCATCTCTCACTACTGTGCCTTTCCCCACTCTTCCTAACTCCTGGCAACCATTAATCTCTCAAAATCTAAAATTTTGTCATTTGAAAATGTTATAAAAATAGAAATATACAGTATGTAGCTTTGGGGGTATGGCTTCTTTCAGTTGGTGTAATTCCCTGGAGATTCATCTCGATTGTTTTGTGTAGTTTGTGCCTTTCACTTGGATATACCATATTTGTTTAACCATTCACCTGTGGGCATCTGGGCCGATTGCATTTTGTTTATGGACATTTGCTGTGCAGACTTTGTGTGATATAAATTTTCATTACCTTGGGATAAATGCCCAAGGGAGCACTTGCTGGGTTGTGTAGTAATTTACAAGTTTGGTTCTGCAAGAAACTGCTGAACTATCTTCCAGTGTGGTAGTACCACTTTGTTCCCACTGAGTGATGTATGAGGGATCCACTTTCTCTGTGTCCTCACCAGGGTTTGGTTTTGTCACTTTAAGAATTTTTAGTCATTCTGATAGCTGTGTGGCACTCTCTCATGGAAGTTTTAATTTGCATTTCCCTAATAGCTAATGATATTGAACATATTTTCATGTGCTTATTTGCCATCTGTGTGTGCTCTTTTGGGGAAATGACTTCTTCACATCTTTTACTCATTTTCTAGTTGAATTGCTTGCTTTTTTACTGTTGGATTTTGAGTATTCTTTATATATATATTCTAGATATAAATCCTTTGTGAGATATATTGTTTGCAAATGTTTTCTCCTAGTCTGTATCTTGTCTTTTTATCCTCTTAACAGGGTCTTTGTGGTGCAAGAGATTTTAATTTAAATGATGCCTGTTTATCAATTTTTCCTTTTATGGATCACGCTTTGAGTGTCAAGTGTAAGAAATCTTCGTCTGGCCCTGAAGATTTTCTCCTACATTTTTTCCTAAAAGTTTTAGACTTTCACATTTTACATCAAGTCCATGGTCTGCTTTGAGTTAATTTTTGCTAACATGCAAGATGTAGGTTGAGGTTTTTTGTTTGCCTGCAAATATCCGATTGCTCTAATATTGTTTGTTGAAAAGGCTATCCTTCCTTCAGTAAATTGCTTTTGTACCTTTGTCAAAAATCAGCTGAGCATATTTATGTGGGTCTATTTCTGGGCTGTCTCTATTGTTTAATCAATCTATGTGTCTATTTCTTTGTCAATACCACACAGTCTTAATTATTATAAGTTTTAAAATTGGGTAGATTGAGTTCTCTTACCTTTTGCTTTTTCAAAATTGTTTTATTCTTGTTCCTTTGCCTTTTCTCATGAATTTTAGGAAAAGCTTGCCTATCTCCACAAAAAACCTTGCTGGGTTTTTGATAGGAACCTGTTAAATATATGTATCAATTTGGGGAGAATTACCATTTTAACTGTGTTGAGTTGTCCAATCCATCAGCACAGTATGCCTCTCCATCTATTTAGATTTTCTTTGAAATTTTTTCACTGGCATTGTGGTGTTTTCCCCATAGAAATCTTAGGTATGTTTCATTAGATTTACCCCTGAGTTTTTCTTTTGGAGAGGGGCAATGATTGCAAATAGTATTTTAAGTTCCTGCATATAAGTGTTCATTGCTAGTATTTAGAGATACAACTAATTTTTTTATGTTTATCTTGTATCCCATGAACTTGCCAAATTCACTGTTAGTTTTCAGAGGCTTTTTTGGTAGATTCTGTGGGATTTCCTACATAGCCTAACATGTCACCTGGAAATAGAGGGAGATTTATCACTTATTTTCCAAGCTGTAATGTCTTTTACTTCCTTTGTTTGCCTTATTGCAGTTACTAGAACTTCTAGTACAATGTCTAATATAAGTGATAAGTGTGGGCATCCTTGCCTCATTCTTGATATAGGGAAAAAGCATCCAGTCTTTTACCACTGAACAAGATGTTAGCTGTAGGTTTTTTTTCTGGCAGTGCTGGATCGTCACTGATTTGCATGGGCTTTCCTTGGGTGCAGTGAGCAGGGGCTCCTCTTCACGGCAGTGCTTCTCACTGTGGTGGCTTCTCTTACTGTGGGGCACAGTTTCTAGGTGCAAAGATTTCAGCAGTTGCGGCTGGCAGGCTCCAGAACTTGGGCTCAGGAGTTGTGCTACGGGCTTAGTTGTTCCACGGCATGTGGGATCTTCCCGGATCAGGGATCAAACCTATGTCTCCTGCATTGGCAGGCAGGTTTTTATCCACTGTGCCACCAGGAAAATCCAGCTGTAGGTTTTTTATAGATGGTCATTATCAAATTGAGATAATTCCTGTTGTTCATAATTCAAAGAAACGGTTTCTTTTTTTCTGTTTTGTTTTAAAATTATGAATGGGTGTTGAATTTTGTAAATGCTTTCTTGGTGTCAGCTGAAACAATTATATGATTTTTCTTCTTGATCTTGTTGATGTGGTGAATTACATTAATTGATTTTCAAATACTGAAGCAGCCTTGCATACCTGGAATAAATCACACTTGATCAGAGTGTATAGTCTTATACAACACCAAATTTGGATTGTATTTGTCAAAGATTTTTACATCTAAGTGCCTGAGACATATTGATCTGTAGCCTTTTGCTTTTTAAAAAATATGCATAATCTTTGTCTGATTTTGGTATCAGGGTAATACTGACCCCATAAAGTAAGTTTTTTCTTCTCTCATTTCTGGAAGATATTGTATAAAATTGGTACTACTTTCTCTTTAACTATTTCATAGTTTTTGTTGTTTTTCAGTTGATAAGTAGTATCCGACTCTTTGTGACCACATGGATTGCAGCATGCCAGGCTTCCCTGTCCTTCACTATCTCCCAGAGTTTGCTCAAACTCCTGTCCATTGAGCTGATGATGCCATCCAACCATCTTATCTTCTGTTCCCCCCTTCTCCTCATGCCCTCAATCTTTCCCAGCATCAGACACTTTTCCAATGAGTCAGCTCTTCACATCAGGTGGCCAAAGTACTGGAGCTTCAACTTCAGCATCAGTCCTTCCAGTGAATATTCAGGACTGATTTCCTTTAGGATGGACTGGTTGGATCTCCTTGCAGTCCAAGGGACTCTCAAGAGTCTTCTCCAGCACCACAGTTCAAAACCATCAATTCTTCAGTGCTCAGCTTTCTTTATGGTCCACGTCTCACATCTCACATTCATATTCTCCAGTATAATTATCTGGTCCAGGAGATTTCATTTTTGAGGGTTTTAGAATTATGAATTCAAGCTTTATGTTTATAGTTTCAAAATCCCCACATATCTGACTAGAGAAATGTTTTGTCTGCTTCACCAGAGGAAGCATGTCAGAGGGGACTACACCCTGCCCTCCTGTGCTATCTTACTGCAGCTGGCTCTTTTCCCTTTCTTCTCTTGGGTGACGACACGTATAAGGGTGGGGAGGGCAGGAAGCCTCCCTTGAGGGCACCCCAGGTGTTTCCTCACAGGCCAAGCCCGGGATGCTGAGAGAGATTGGGCTGCATCACCAGGGTCCTACATTAGTGCCCACAAGGGCACTAAGTGGGATATTCCCGGCAGCCCCCATCCCCTCATGGTTACAGGACTTGATAACAAACAGCAGGTGCCAATTTGGAGACAGACACAGAGATGAAAAGTCCCAGGCGAGGATCCCAGCCTCATACACACTGTGCTGTTGATGTTATCACTGCAACTGTAACAGCAAAAGGAGGCAGGTGTTGGGGATTAAAGAGGAGTGTTTAAAAGTCAGAGGGGAAGACCACAGTAGAAGGTCCGAACTGGGGTTGCGAAGTCCTTATAAGGGATCAGCTTCACAGATGATTCTGTGAAGAATCACAAGAATCACAAATCAGCTTTGATTCTGTGTGCAAGCTGTAGACCCACTGTGTGCACACTCTGGGCACACAGCTGTGTGGGCAGATGCTTGAGTCTCGTCTGGCTCAGAGGCCTGCAGGCTGTCTGGGGTGGAGTCTCCAAACTGGCTTGGTGCCCTTCTGTACTGGACTCCTTCCATGGCAGACCTAAGCCTGCACTTCCCAAATAGCAGCTGTGCCCCATTTGGCCATTTTGGAGACACAGAGGAATTGCTTTGATACCTGAGGATGGCAGTAGCAAGACACGGTGGTGATGAGAAGCTGGCAGGAACCGATATGGGTTTGCCATGTAGAGGTGGGGAGCTCAGGTTTACTCAATGTGTTTACAGTCACAAAGTCAGGGGCAAAGTCCAAACAAAGTCCAGGCCTGCATCGCGGCCAATGTGGCACAAGGGTTGTATATAATGTGCTTCAGCTTTTCTCACTTGTACAACAGAGAAACTGATGGTCCTTACATCCCAGTATGGTCATGAGAATTAAATGAGATAATCATGTGATAACCGAGCACACGGCATAGATAGTTTGGTAAGTGCTCAGTAATATTGTTGTTGTTCAGTCGCCCATTCATGTCCAACTCTTTGCGACCCCATGGACTGCAGCACGCCAGGCCTCCCTGTCCCTCACCATCTCCTGAAGTTTGCCCAAGTTCATGTCCATTGCATCAGTGATGCCATCCAGCCATCTCATCTTCTGATGCCCTCTTCTCCTTCTGCCTTCAATCTTTCCCAGCATCAGGGACTTTTCCAATGAGCTGACTGTTTGCATCAAGTGACCAAAAATACTAACCATTATTAATGTCAATAATGTTAGCTATTATTATTAATATTAACTGGGTTTTCCAGATGGCTCAGTGGTAAAGATTCAGCCTGCAATGCAGGAAATGCAGGGGATGTGGGTTTGATCCTTGGGTCAGGAAGATCCCCATGGAGGAGGGCATGGCAACCCACTCCAGTATTCTTGCCTGGAAAATCTCATGGACAGAGGAGCCTGGCAGGTTATATTCCATAGGGTCACAAAGAGTGGGTCACAACTAAGCACCCACATACATATTATTATTAGTGTTAATATGCTATTCTATCACCAAAGGGAGAATTACAATGATGATAGCAACATTTAGCGTGTGAACACAAATATGGTAAAATTAGAGTTGTTTCCAGTTCCAACCAGTCCATCCTAAAGGAGATCAGTCCTGGGTGTTCATTGGAAGGACTGATGTTGAATCTGAAACTCCAATACTTTGGCCACCTGATACGAAGAGCTGACTCATTTGAAAAGACCCTGATGCTGGGAAAGATCGAGGACTGGAGGACAAGGGCATGACAGAGGCTGAGATGGCTGGATGGAATCACTGACTCGATGGATGTAAGTTTGAGTGAACTCCAGGAGTTGGTGATGGATAGGGAGGCCTGGCGTGCTGTGGTTCATGGGGTCGCAAAGAGTCAGACACGACTGAGCGACTGAACTGATGACTGACTAGCTCCTAAGCATGTTTGACTTTCCATTAGCAGCTAACTTGAAGCTGTGGCATTTCCTGAGGTGAACTCACCTCATCAGCTTGTCTGTCTCCTTGGTCCCAGATGGAGTGGCTGTTCTACCTGCCCCTCAGAACCTCTCTATGCAATCAACCAACATGAAGCATGTCTTGACGTGGAGCCCAGTGATTGTGCCTGAAGAAATAATACGCTATTCTGTTGAGTACCAGGGGTGAGCATTTGTTGTTGTTGCTGTGTTTGTTTTTTTTTTTTAGTTTCTCTCCTTTAGGCAGTAGTTGATTCCTGGAGGCACAGCCCTCATTCCAGAGCTCAAGAAGGCTTTGTGAGCCCAGAGAAAGATGATTTTCTATGACCTGCCTCCTCTGTCTTCATGGGCCCTAAGAGAACTGAAGCAACAAGGGAAGTTGTCCCGTGGATTTGACAGTGAACTCTCTGAGAACACAAACGTATATAAACACATTTTCATGACGTTTCTTTCCAACAGTGAGTCAGTTGTCTATAGCTAAAGAAAATCTTAAGATGAAATGAGTTTGCCTCTGACTTGAGGAAGAGAAATTATTTGGAGATTCGTGTCTTTTAGGGGTCGGGGAGACCTCAGTTTTCCTGACAGTACGCTTGCCCCCAGAAGCCAAAACAAACTGTGACCCTATAGGTCAGCTGGTCCTTCTCCAGGGGTCCAGGCCCTCAGAGCTGTCAAGGAGTGACAGGGATGCAGAAGGTACTCAGTAAAGCTCATTAACAATTCATACGAACCAAGCAGCTACATGCGTAGACATTCTCCTAGGCTCAGGGGTACAGACCACAAAGTTTCCAGGCAGAAGAAGATTACATTTAGAGGAGGAGACAGTAAAAACTTAAAGAAATATGTACACCAGGTCTGCACTGTCCAACGTGGTAGCCACTAGACACGGGCAGCTATTTATACTTAAATTAATCAAATTTAAATTCAAAAGTCTGTTTCCTAGCCATATGAGCCACATTTCAAGTTCTTAATAGCCATCTGTGGCTACCGGCTACCATATAAAACAGCACGAATACAGCAAGTTTTCACTATCACAGGAAGTTCTATCAGGCAGCACTGCTGTAGGGAAGTTCGGATAGAAATCAGCTCTAGGAGGGAGCTAAAAGCCATTGCAACAGTGAGTTGGCTCTGTGGCAGCTTTTTATCTGATGGTTAGGAAAGGTCTGTCTGAGGATGTGATACTTAAGCCAATATCTGAAGGACAGGAGCGGGCAACCTGTGTGAATGCGGGGGCAGGGCACTGAGACACAGCAAGCACCTGCCAGCCAGGAGGCATGGTGAGGAGGCCCGTGTGGAGGGAGCATCGCCTTTAGGGGCGGAGCAAGAAGGCCAGAGAGTCTCGAAGGCCGGGTAGAGTATGCATTCCATTCTAGGCTCTTTGGAAGTCACTAAGGAAATGCTCTGCTCTGCTGAGTGACAAATGATTTGAAGACTGGCAGGAAGGGAAGTAGGGAAATCTGTCCGGAGACACAGCAAGGCAAGGGGTGACAGTCGCTGAGACTAGGGTGGTGACCATGCAGATGGAGAGACCAGGACAGAGCGGGATTGATGCCTGGGTCGGTCTCCCTTGTCTTTGGAGTCAGGAAGAAGGGATGGTTGGTGACAGAGGAGAAGGGAGGAACAGAATGTGGAGCAAATACTTGTTTTCCCGTAAAAAGTTAGCGGAGGAGGCAGTTACTTGAAACTGTCATTGAGCCAGGGTGGAAGGGCCTGATGTGACCGCTGTCCCCTCCTCTCTTTGGCCAGGGAGTATGAGAGCCTGTACACAAGCCACATCTGGATCCCCAGCAGCTGGTGCTCACCCACTCAAAGGCCTGAATGTGACATCACGGAGGACATCACTGCTACTGTGTCATACAGCCTCCGGGTCAGGGCTACCCTGGGCTCGCTGACCTCAGCCTGGAGCACTCTGAAGCACCGCTTTAACCAGAACTCAAGTAAGGCCCTTCTCTCCTTACTCCCCCGCCCCCCAGCAGCCTCCCCTTCAGCAGCCTCCCCTTCAGCAGCCTCCCCTTCAGCAGCCGTGCTCACTGAGACTGTTGGGATTCTTTTCAGCGTCAAATGAGTCTTACAAAGTCAGAATGCTACAAACATAGACAACCCTAACTGGTCTGTTGAAAACATTGCCAGCTGCTTCCTCTCTCTCATTTTGAAATGAGACTTTGGAAGTTATTCCTGACTGTCTCTGGAAGGAAAAGTGCTCTGGAAGTGGGTAGAGGCACTGGGATGGCCTCTCCCTACCGTGATCACACAACATTAACTCTTAACACTGCCTTCCATCTGAGGCCTCACTGTCCCCATCTTTGATGCCTGTGTGAGCATCTTCTTTGGCAATAGGGTCTATACATGATCAGAGTGACCAAAAACAGCCCTTTGGAAATAAGTAACTTTTCTATAGCAATGGAACCTGGCAAACATATTGAGAAAGAAGTAAGCGAGGAATCTGGATAGGTGACCAAAATGGCAGAGTGCAAACAATGCCCAGTGTGTAGCAGGGAGTGAGGGGAAAGAGCAGGAGCAGGGTCTGGATGGCTGGAGGGGAGGAAGCAGCTGCTGTCATGGTGAAGGGCTTCTACATGAAGTCTCATCAGATCAGTAGAGGAGCGTCATGGAAGACGAGGGGCTCTGGTCCAGGTCTGTGTACAGAACAATCGCTCTGGCTGTGGTGTGGAAAGTGAGCTGGAGTAGGACAGACCTGCAGGCCATGGGAAGAGTGAAGCGAGGGCTGTAACATTCCAGCTGAACCAGGGTGGATCGTGATCCTAGAGGAGGGGGAGGCATGGGAAGGAGAGGACGAAATTCCAGAGACATGGTTGAGTTAGAAGGGACAGAGCTCGGTGACCAGTTCCCGTGAGACAGAGTTGGGGAGATGGTGATGGCACCCAGCTTCCAGATGGGGTCAGTAGGAATGCCATCCAAGGAAGAGAACCCAGGAGGAGTGGCTGGTCTGAGGAATAAGAGATGCTGCTGGCTTTGGGCTCTTTGAGGTTGAGATTCCTATCAGATATCATCCCATGGATGTCTGATTAGCAGTTGGGAATCAGGCCCTGGGACTCAGACAGGTCACAGACACACAAAATGAAATTAATAGCTAATGGCCTGAGAGCAGGTGAGGGTGTCCTGGGACAAGATACGAGGACAAATAGAACCAGGCTAGGATTCTGGGAAACCTAGGGTTTAAAGAGAATGGAGGGGAGGGTACCAGTAGTGCTGGACAGCGAGAGAGTCAGAGAAGGGAGAACAGATGAGCTGCTGCTGGGCCTGAGGGAGGCCCCCAAATAGGTCCTCTTGAAAGTGGTCTCATGGAGCAGGAGGAGGGAGGATGCTGGGCAGGCTGCCGACTCAGGGATTGAATGGAGGTGGAAAGACAGCTGTCGGCAATGATGTGACCCCCTGGGACACACAGGAAAGGCAAATGAAAGGTCTTCAGGGACTGTATTCTCTGGGTGACAGGTGACCCTCTGCTGGGAGTGAGGACACAGGGAGGTCGGGGCGGCCTCTAAATTAATGGAGTGAGTCAGAGCTTCCTGAGGAGCGTGGGGGTTGGCGGAAACCAGGAGGGTTAGAAGGTGAGGGAGCCCCTGCTGGAGGAGGTTGAGGAAGGTGAAGGTAGATCTGAGAGAGAACTAGGTCCTCCAGAGTCGAACAGACGGGGTTCAAATCCCGGCTCAGCCACTTGAGTGAGAGCAGCAATGGCTTGCCTCAGTGGGTGGTTGGGGGTGAGATGAAAAGTGTAAATGCTCAGGGCAGAGCTGCCTTGTAACAGCACTCAGCTATTTGTATTATTATTATTACCCTAGGGATATGCCCAGAGTTGAGAGCCAGCAAGCAGAGGAAGAAGGGAAGAGCTGGGGGGCGGGAGTGGGACCATTGGAATGGATGTGTGTGTGTGTTAGTCGCTCAGTCGTGTCCAACTCTTTGTGACCCCATGAACTGTAGCCCACCAGGCTTCTCTGTCCATGGAATTCTCCAGGCCAGAATACTGGGGTGGATTGCCATTCCCTTCTCCAGAGGATCTTCCTGACTCAGGGATCGAACCCTGGTCTCCTGCATCACAGGCAGATTCTTTACCGTTTGAGCTACACGGAAGTCCTTTTGGAATGGATGCCAGTAGGAATTTGGGTGCAGGATGTGGGCTCCTCTGCCTGCCCTCTCTCCCATGGCACTGGCAGGACATGGTGGAAGCAGTGGGATCCCAGTGCCAGGCCCTGAGGGAGCCGGAGGGGCACCGGAGGCTGCTGTAGCTCTGCCTCCACCCACAGCGCCTGGGCAGCACCAGCACCACCTCCCTCTGGCTCCTGGAAGCACAGGGTTCCAGCCAAGATCATTGCTGGAGGCTGGCAGCTGTTGGAAAGGCAGGCATGGGGCATTTGGAGATAAGGAAGTGTCTACGCAGCTCTGAGGGTGTGTGTGTGCAGTAGCAACTTGTGCTTGAGAAGGTCAGCATAAACAGGAAAAGGGCTGGCTGCCGAGGAGCTGAGGAAAAGTGTCTCCGTACCTGCCCCAGAAGCAGAGGACGAGGGTCCTCACACAGGTGGACCCAGCTGCAGAGCTGGGAGGAAACTGAGACTCCTCAGGGCATGACGTCTGCTTTTTGGCCTTTGTAAAACCCCACCCCAACTTCTCCTCAGACATGAAAAATCTGGTTTTAAGGCTGTCTTGGAAAGGATCCCCTGTTCTTAAAGGGAAGCCTGTTGAGAGCAGAGGTTCTTAACCTCAATGCAAATCCAAGTCACAGGAGAGCTTTAGAACCCCTGATCTTTGGGACCCATCCCTAGAGTCTGATTTAAGTGATCGAAGTGCATCCTGTTCCTTGGGAGTTAAAAATCACCCCACACAACAGAGTCTAGAAACGTGGAAAGACATGAGCTCAAAGTCTGGCCATTCACTGGGGGACTCTGGGAATATCACTTAACCTCTCTGAGGCTCTGCTATGTCATCTGCAAGTAGGAGCAGTATTTACTTTCTGAAGTTTGCTGGTTGGATTAAATGAGATGAGTATGTAGAGTACATGGGAGAGAAGTTCCTGCCCCAACATTGTCAGAAAATCATCTGAGCTGAAACGGCATGTGGTCATTTTGTCTAATTATATTATCTACATAGATGGAGATAAGGGGATCCAACTCTAATCACGTTTAACTTAAAAGTGGAGGAGTCAAACATCACCTTTCTTACTGGAGGTGTTTCAGAGGCAATTCTAGTGGTGCTGTGTGCTCATATGAAGCCTCTGATCTGGGTATGTTTTGTACAGTTGGCCCCTGACTTCCCAGGTCCTCCTGTCCCCTTTCCAGGCAGCTCTTTAGATGCCAGGAAATACTTTGTTCTCTGAAAACTCCCTGTAGGAATTGCCTTTCTGTTGAGTACTGACCCCAGTGCAGGAGGTTTAGCCAGAACACACTCCCAAGCCACAGACCACAATTAGGGTGGCCCTTCCGGTCTTGCAGTGTCTGGATCTGAGAGGAAGGTCTGGATCCATCATCAGTAGGCAGGGACTGAAGACTGTGTGGGCCCTTTGGTTTCTGGTCTACTAAGTGGAAAGTATCCATGGGGCCGGTGGGGTCTCTCTGTTTCGGATCTAATAACATGAAAGATGGTGTTTGTGCTTAGGCTGTAATTACTAGAGCTGATTCTTGGATTTGTAAAACCCTCTGACTTTCCAACATCTCCCATAAGGCTATGAGATGAAGAACCCTTGGACTGGGAATAGAAAGGCCAACCCATCCACAGGCTGCTGATCTGCTGATGTTTGAAAGTTAGCAGCAGACGGTAGATATCACTGATCTATGTGAATTGTACTACATGGTTGTTGTTTGCCTTTTTCATTTGCTCATCATTCACAAAGAGTTTACTGAGCGCCTGCTGAGTACAGTGCTTGTTTCTGCATGCTGTGAAGCCACATCAAAACCCCTCCCCTCCCATGAGCCTGGCGTGTTTCCACTGATGGTTTGGTCATGGTCTCCCTGGACAGAAATCAGTCTTGTCTGGGACTGGCTTTGACTCTCCCCTTGTCTTGCCAACAGCCATCCTCACCCCGCCTGGGATGGAGATCACCATGGATGGCTTCCACCTGCTTATTAAGCTGGAAGATCTAGGGCCCCATTTTGAGTTCTTCGTGTTCTACTGGAGAAGGGAGCCCGGTGCCAAGGTGAGACTTGCAGCTGGGACCTTTGAGTCAGACTTTGAAGAAGCTCTGAGAGCTGGATGAGGAAGGCCGGCCCCTGCAGTGCCTGCTGTCTGTGGTGGCCAGAGGATGAGCAGGCCTGGGTGAAATTAGGGAACACAGAGATGGGTATAGGCTGACAATGCTGGCAGCGTCAAACTCAATGTACTGCCTTGGTCCCACCCAGACTTTGTCTGGGAGCCGTCTTAGGACATATTCACTGAAGTAGGGAGGCTACCTCCTTGCCTTAACTCTGTCATAGTTGGATCCACAATACCTGCGCAAAGCATTTCTTCTCTCCCATCAGCGTGTCTTCTCAGCCATTCTTCCCGCTGTTTAGGGGCAGCAGACAGGGCTGTTCCAGATCAATTGGATGATTTCATAAGTATACGAGGCCGGTCCCAGCTTCTTGAGGGTGTGTATCTGGGCTGAGTGCAGAATTAGGGGCAGAGAGCCAGGAGCTAACTTATAAACAACCCTAATTATGAGCCAGTGGGCCACCCGGAATGCCTAGATGGGGCACGGCCCCTCCCTGTGGCGTGGGTGCTGCAGGCCAGGCTAGGTAGGAGGTCAGCTCTCTCAGAGGGAGTGGCTGAGCTGCAGCAGCAGAAGGCATGAAGCGTGGGTGCACCTGTGGAGCCCTGTCCAAGCTGAAACGGTGATAAAACCCACTCAAATCAGTGCAAGGAAAAGTAGGCTCTGTCACAAGGATTGTTGTTGTTTAGTCACTCAGTTGTGTCTGACTCTCTGCGACCCCAGGGAATACAGCCCATCAGGTCAGGTTCCTCTGTCCATGCGATTTCCCAGGCAAGAACACTGGAGTGGGTTGTCATTTCCTTCTCCAGGGGATCTTTCTGACCCAGGGATCGAACTTGTGTTTCCTGCATTGGCAGGAGGATTCTTTACCACTGAGTCACCAGAGAAGCCCTGTCACAAGGATTAACACGGTGCTGTCGGGGGCTCTCACAGAATCCATGACTGGAGCAGGCCCAGAGCCAGGCTGCTGCACAGCGTCACTCACCCAGAGGCCCCCGTCTGCCTGGAGAGCCCTTGCTTCCCCCTGGGGGTCCTCTCTATGCACTCTGTCCATGGCCCTCGCCCCAGCTTGCCGACCCCTCATCACTCCTTCCTGTGAGTGCCCATGGTTGCGACTGACTCCCCTCACCATGTCCTCTCCTCTTGGTCCCTTCTTCTGGCTGCAGGCATTCAGTTCCTCAATACCAGTTCCCAGGCCAAGAAATCTGACTGGTCCTGCTGATTTTATCAGGCCAAGAGTAGGGGTTGCCAGATGCTCACTGGCCTTTGATAGACCCTTCTCTGGCCAAGGGTACCCCTGAGCTAATGCCAGGACATGTGCCCCACCACACTCCCCTGGAAGGGTAGTAGCCATGGTTCCTAGCATTTACTCCTGCTGGGTCAGGGCCCAGTGGTAGGGCCTGGCACTGCGAGTCGGGCGGATGCAGTCGTGTGGGAGCAGATCGGGGCCTGGGCTGCAGGGACCAGGCAGGTCCCTCAGGTTCTTTGGGAGAGGAGCGCCTGCCCTGAGTCACCTGGGCGTGGCGCAGACAAGCCTCCGCAGGTCTCAGGGGGTGGCAGAGGTGGAGGGCTGTGCAGATGGACGGACAGACAGTGGATGGGTGGATGTGTGAGGAGGCACTGCCCACTGGCTGCAGTACTCCTCTTCACTGACCCTCTGGAAGTCGTGGCCGGGCCAAGCACCCAGTCAGCTTTCTGTCCAAGTATGAGCCTATCAGAGAGGCCTCCCCGAGCCCCTCTGTTGATGCCTCCTCGCTACTCTCTACCTGCTTGTCCTGCTCCATGATTCCTCGTAACCCTCGTCACCACCTGATGTGTGTTGTCAATGGTCCGGCTTTCTCGTATATGGCATAAGCTCCGTGAGGGCAGGAACTTTTTGTTCTGTTCAGTGCTGGGTGTCCCTGTTTTGTTCAGTGCCTACAGCTGTGCCTGGCACACAGTAGGTGCTAAATGAATTGCTAAATAAATGAGTAATTTTTAAAAAGTGAATGAATGAATGAAAGAATGAGAGGAACATTCTGTATGCATGCTGGAAAGGAGACATTGACAGCTTTCCTTCCCTCCTCCTCTCCCTCTCCTGGCCTGCTTCGCTCAGGGTGTGACTGTTTTCTGGTTTCCTAAAGGAACACGTCAAAGTGGTGAGGCCTGGGGTCCTTCCCGTGTACCTGGAGACGGTGGAGCCCGGGGCGGCATACTGTGTGAAGGCCCGGACGTTCGTGAAGGCCATCGGGCGGCACAGTGCCTTCAGCCGGACAGAATGTGTCAAGGTGCAAGGTAAGGCAGCCTGCCTGCCCCTCCTGGGGGTGCACGGCGCCCCGCTGCTTCCTCTGGCTCTGAGCCTCCCCTTGGTTTCCCTGACCTGCTCCCGCAGGCTGCATGGGTTCCGGTGGTGAAAGTGTGCTGTATCCTAATCCCCACCCCAACCCTGGGTGAAAGTCCACCCTCGGGCTGGGTGGGGGTCCCTTGGCAGCTGTCTGGCACACTTCCCCTGAAAGCTTCCGAGGCCTGAGGACAGACTTTGCAAAGCTGGTTGACCAGGTGGCTGCTGCCTGTGAATTAGGCCAGTGTAGGTTAGGTGCTGGGGCCCCTGAAGCTCAGAGCTTGTGAGGGGTACCCACTGTGTAGTGCAGCTCTCAGCTGGGAGGGGCCTGATAGGACATCTGTAGAATCCTCTTCTTTAATTTTTTTTCCCTTAAAGTTTTTATGGTCTACAAACCTAGAATGAAGAGAAGCAAAATGAAACCCCACATCCCATGATTCTGCCATACAGACACTGCTAGTGACATTTGTGTAGAGATTTTTAGTTTTTAAAATATAATTTTTAATATTTAGTACATATATATTTCAAAAAATATGATAAGGATTTGGAATTGGCTACCTCCTCCTCTTCTTCATCCATGTCATTCCTATCCACTCCCCCATAAAGGTTAGCTTTTTGTATATCTTTCTGAAAACTTCCCAGTGCATTTACAAGTAAATGGGAATAAGTTATTATATATTTTTCTTCTTTTTAGCACAAATGGTAGCATACTCTGTGCACTGTTCTGGGTCTTTTTATAGATCTTCTGGATCTATAAAGTCTTTTTTCACTTTATACATATTATAGATTTTTTTCATATCTAAAAAAGAATTTCTTTAACCTTCTTTTACTAGCTACCTAGTTTTCCATTGTGTGTTGTGTACCTATAACTAATTTAACTACCCCTCTATTGAAGGGTGGGCTTCCGTGGTGGCTCAGCAGCAAAGAATCTGCCTGCAAGGCAGAAGACACAGGAGACAGAGATTTGATCCCTGGGTTGGGAAGATCCCCTGGAGGAGGGCATGGCAACCCACTCCAGTATTCTTGCCTGGAGAATCCCATGGACAGAGGAGCCTGTCAGACTATAGTCCATAGAGTTGCAAAGAGTTGGAGATGACTGAAGCAACTGAGCACACACGGACGGTATTGAGAGATATTTAGGTTTTTTCCTGATATTTTGCTATTATAGCCAATGCTCTCATTAGTTACCTTGTACATAGATCACTTGCTGGTGTATGTGAAGGATAAATTCCTGGCAGCAGAGTTGCTGGGTTGAAGGGATACACATTTGAATTTTGACTGCTGTTTCCAAATTATCCTCTAAAAGGGTGTTATCCTTCATGTAGACATATGTTCCAGTTGTATTATACATATGTTTTGTGTCTGCTTTTTCACAAATGTCATATCAAAAACATTTTTCCTGAAGACTTTCTGATTACCGTTTTATACTATTTTTTAAAACCAGGTAGGTCAAGCTTGTTAAAAAAATTCAAACAACAGAGAAGAATGTAGAATAAGAAGTGTGCATGTGTGTGTGTGAGCTCAGTTGCTCAGTCGTGCCTGACTCTTTTGTGAGCCCACAGACTATAGCCGGCCAGGCTCCTCTGTCCATGGAATTTTCCAGGCAAGAATCCTGGAGTGGGTTGCCATTTCCTCCTCCAGGGGATCCTCCTGATCCAAGTTTTCCATTCTCCCCACACCACTGAGGAGGTTTCCTTTGGCAAGTGTGGTGTTTAATTTTGCAGTCATCGTGTGAGGCCAGAACTCACAAGCACAGTTGGGACTGTACTATGCCTACTGCTCTGCACCGCCCTCGCCGTCACTTGGTATTGCTATTGTGAACACCTGTTCACGTCAGTGCATATGGATCTACCTCATTTTTAAAGATGCATAACAAGCCAATGTGTGGGTGTGTCAAAATACGTGTAACAGAACCCCATAACTAGGTATATTCTGGGCTTTCCAGTGTTTTGCGACTACCACCCATGCTGCAGTGAACAAGCTTGTGTATATTATGTACCCTAATTCTCTTTTTAATAGCTGACCTCCTGACCTGCCATGCTGATATTTGATGATGTGGCAAATCATCCTCTCCTTGGGGATATTTAGGTCATTTCCATCTGCTTTTTTAAAAAAGATTATTTAGTTTTGTCTGTGCTGGGTCTTCCTTGCTGCATGTGGGATTTCTCTAGTTGCGCCAAGCAGGGGCTATGCTCTCCATGCAGTGCTCAGGCTTCATGTTGCAGTGGCTTCTCTGGTTGCAGAGCATGGGGGCTTCAGTAGTTGCAGCTCGTGGGCTCTAGAGCACAGGCTCAGTAGTTGTGGCACGTGGGCTTAATGGTTCAGTGTCATATAGGATCTTCCCAGACCAGGGATCAAACCCATGTCCCCTGCATTGGAAGCTGGATTCCTAACCACGGGACTACTTCCGGAAGTACCCATTTCCATCTGCTTTTGAAGATGATGTTCATTTTCACTGGTTCATTCATTCATTCAGTGAATAATTACTGAGCACTGTCACTGGGATATAGTCCCTACCCTCACTAAGCTTACCTTCTAGTTGAGTAGACAGACAAGTAAGCAAATGCGATGGTTTCCCGTGGTGGTTCGTGCTATGAGGGAACACACCAGAGCATACTGGGGTGGAGGGAGGTGCAGGTGTGCTGCTGTGGGCTCCGCGGACAGCTGGTTATGAAGCTGTTGCTCTAATCTAGACGTTGCTGTGAATTGCTTTATGTGTATGTTTTGTCCTCTTTGGAATTATTGTTTGGAATCTACTCACAGGAGCGGGTGAAAGAGTCTGAACGTTTGTGTATCTCCTGATGTGTGCTCTGTGCTCAGTCACTGTCGTGTTTGACTCTTTTGCAACCCCGTGTACGGTACCCCACCAGGCTCCTCTTTTCATGGGGTTTTCTAGGCAAGAATACTGGAGTGGGCTGCCATTTCCTTCTCCAGGGGTTCTTCCTGACCCACGGATTGAACCCATGTCCCCTGCATTGGCAGGCAGAATCTTTACCACAGAGCCTCCTGGGAAGCCCCATCTCTTGATGTGTACTGCCAAAATAGTTTCCAAAAGCATTGAGGAGACCCTCCCAGCTTCTCTGCAGCTGCATCAGCTGTGCCACCCTTCACACTGTGGGTGAGCAGCCCAGCTCAGAGGGGCTACACGAATAGGATGGAGAGATGGGAAAATAACCCATCCCCCACTTCGGTATCTCCAGATGCTCAGACTTGGCACTTTCTGATACAATACTTAGTAGCATCTGGAGCACGGCCCTCCCTGTGTGACCTGGGGTAAGTCACTTAGCCATGGCCAGGATTTGCTACATCGGAGTTATTATGTGACTGTGTTCTGAATTCAGTATTTTCCTCCATAATACGGATCAATGCCAAGAGAAAATTGTGAAACACACTTTGTTTTCAGTTACCGCCCAGCTCCCTTCTGGGCTGTGCTCTTGGGCGCCACCCCCTCATCTTGCCTGGGGGCCTGGCTCTCTGCCTTCCTTCTGGCAGTGGTGCCAAGGTGTGTGCAAACACAGCTAGTGCTTAATGCATGAGGCTCCTCCCTTTCTGGAAACCAATCTGGATTCTAGAAGAACGATTGAATGGTGGTCACTCTTGTCCTGGGGCATATGTTAGATCTCAGGGTGCCGGAGTCTGCTCTCTTGATCCGTCTGCAGAGCCAATCCCGGGAAGGCCAGGGAGGCCCAGGACTGGCGAGCGAGTTGGTCTTTGGGGCTGTCTCCTAAGCCGGTTCCTGTCTTTCTGTTTTCAGGAGAGGCCCTGCCTCTGGCGCTGGCCCTGCTTGCCTTCGTGGGCTTCGTGCTGATCCTGGTGGCGGCTCTGCTCTCCGTCTGGAAGATGGGCCGGCTGCTCCAGCACTCCTGCTGCCCCGTGGTGATGCTCCCTGACACCTTGGTAACTGCTCTCCTTCCCTTCAGTGTGATGTGCTGTCCAGATGTCGTCTGGGCCTGAGCGGGGTATGGACCTCCGCTTCGTGGGTGTATAAGCATTTGCACCAAGAAGGGAGAAGGACCTCCCTTCTAATTAGAGGGGCCGGGAGACCACCCTTCTGGGTGGAGGTTGGCCTCCCCCAGGTTCCTGTCAGGCCTCTGCTGCTTACCCCTAGGGCCTGGCACAGCAAGGCAGCAGGTGTGTAGCCCAGGCCAGGAGCTCGGCGTTCCAGGAATCATGCACAGTCTTACCCTGAGGACCGGCATACCGGGCCTTCTTGGCCCCCTCCCATCATTATAACAGCAGCTATGTCCAGAAACAAGTTCCAACACAACAGAGTCAATTCATACACCAAGAGTATCCTGGGTTCTTGGGGTGAGGTGCATGTGTGTGAGTGTGGGGCATGCGGACAGTGCTTTGCCTTTGGCTGGGGCAGGGGAACTATCCGCACCTGCCCAGTGACTACCCAAGGTGAGGGGTCCCCACAGCTCACAAGCCTTGAGGACTCTGGGCCATCCATCTGAGTCTCCCTGTGGGGGCAGGCCCCGTGTGCTTTGCAGGGGTGGGGGAAATGCAAAAGCAGGCCTCCAGAGCTCCCTCCATGTTGCATCTATACAGAACTTCAGGAGCACAAGGAAAGTGCTCAAAAGACAAGAGCTCCTAGGAATCCTAATGCATTCTGTTCTTGTTGTTGTTCAGTCTCTAAGTCGTTTCCAACTCTTTGCCACCCCAGGGACTGCAGCATGCCAGGCTCCTCTGTCCACCACTATCTCCTGGAGTTTGCTCAAATTCATGTCCATTCAATCAGTAATGCTATCTAATTGTTTCATCCTCTGCTGCCCCCTTCGCCTTCTGCCTTCAATCTTTCCCAGCATCAGGGTCTTTTCCAATGAGTCAGCTCTTCACATCAGGTGGCCAAAGTATTGGAGTTTCAGCTTCTACATCAGTCCTTCCAATGAATATTCAGGGTTGATTTCCTTTAGGATTGACTGATTTGATCTCCTTTCAGTCCAGGGAAAATCCAAGCAACTGAGATGAGACCAGAGACAAGAGATTCTGTGAGAGAATGTCCACCTTGGTCCATGGAAGATAAAGGCCATGATCCTTGACCCCCTTTTGCTCCTCTGTTCCCCTCTCCATCCTTCCTACATCGTTCCAGTGTCTTCCTACATGCATTCCTTTCCATAAGGCTTTTAATTTCTATTCTGTTTTCCCCCAGATTTTAATGTGGACAATTTCTCTGAGTATATGCATTTCCCGCAGTGCTGTGTGAGAAATAGATCGCTAGGGTCCATCAAACCCCAAACAAGTTCTGGAGCTGCACACCTCCACTGCCATCTCTCCTCATCCTCAGCCTCAGCTTTAGTACAGGCTAGCTGCACTTCTGGAGAAGGCAATGACAACCCACTCCAGTACTCTTGCCTGGAAAATCCCATGGATGGAGGAGCCTGGTGGGCTGCAGTCCATGGGGTCGCTAGGAGTCAGACACGACTGAGCGACTTCACTTTCACTTTTCACTTTCATGCATTGGAGAAGGAAATGCATGAACCCACTCCAGTGTTCTTGCCTGGAGAATCCCAGGGAGGGGGGAGTTGGTGGGCTGCCGTCTATGGGGTCGCATAGAGTCAGACATGACTGAAGCGACTTACCAGCAGCAGCAGCAGCAGCAGCTGCACTTCAGCATTGGCCTTAGTCATAGATAATCCTCCAAACTATTAAAAAGCAGCTTCCAGCCAACCTTGCAAAATCCATGCATCTTTCCAATTAAACCATGGAAAATTACCAAGTGGAAATCCTTGAGAAGCTTCAACAAGTCCTATTGAGCTTGTAAGTGTTTTATCTGTTTGGATTAAACATTTCATGTCTACATCTGTAATTTTACAGTTGGTGATGGTTGCACTTTGAAATATACCATTAAGAATGTCTTTTCTTTCCATTCAAGTTTATATTACGAAGGAACAGTCTAAAGCAAAAGTATATATGAAAGGAGAATTATATTAAGACTGCTCGGTGTGTGTTCCCTATTTTAAAATATAATGTGTTTTCCTTGTCTTTTATCCATAATTGCTTCATGGAGATGGAGGCTTTGGTGCTAAAGGTCTTAGTTTTCTTCTGTGACTCACTTTATTCTTTCTCTTCTTGCTGTCACATTCCACTGTAAATGTGGGTAGCAAACATCAAGACGGCCCCAAGCTCAGCTCAGTTCACTTCAGTCGCTCAGTCATGTCCGACTCTTTGCGACCCCATGAACTGCAGCACGCCAGGGCTCCCTGTCCATCACCAACTCCCGGAGTTCACTCAAACTCATGTCCATCGAGTCGGTGATACCATCCAACCATCTTATCCTCTGTCGTCCCTTTCTCCTCCTGCTCCCAATCCTTCCCAGCATCAGGGTCTTTTCCAATGAGTCAACTCTTCGCATGAGGTGGCCAAAGTATTGGAGTTTCAGCCTCAGCATCATTCCTTCCAAAGAAATCCCAGGGCTGATCTCCTTCAGAATGGACTGGTTGGATCTCCTTGCATTCCAAGGGACTCTCAAGAGTCTTCTCCAACACCACAGTTCAAAAGCATCAGTTCTTCAGCGCTCAGCTTTCTTCACAGTCCAACTCTCACATCCATACATGACTACTGGAAAAACCATAGCCTTGACTAGACAGACCTTTGTTGGCAAAGTAATGTCTCTGGTTTTGAATATGCTGTCTAGGTTGGTCATAACTTTTCTTCCAAGGAGTAAGTGTCTTTTAATTTATGGCTGCAGTCACCATCTGCAGTGATTTTGGAACCCCCCAAAAATAAAGTCTGACGCTGTTTCCACTGTTTCCCCATCTATTTCCCATGAAGTGATGGGACCAGATGCCATGATCTTCGTTTTCTGAATGTTGAGCTTTAAGCCAACTTTTTCACTCTCCTCTTTCACTTTCACTAAGAGGCTTTTTAGTTAGTCATCTCCAAATTGAGATATGCTTCAATGGACTTTGTGTGCTTCACAGAAAGTAGAGTCTGTGAACAGAAACAGACTCAGGGACTTAAAGAATGAACTTATGGTTGCCAGGGGGATGTGATACTTATGGAGTTTGGGATGGACGGGTACACACTGCTATATTTAAAATGGATAACTGACAAGGACCTACTGTGTAGCACATGGAACTCCACTGAATGTTACGTGGCAGCCTGAATAAGAGGGGAGTTTGGGGGAGAATGGATAAATATATATGTATGGCTGAGTTCCTTTGCTGTCCACCAGAAGCTATCACAACATTGTTAATTGGCTATGCGCTGTGCTAAGTCACTTCAGTCATGTCCAACTCGTTGTGACCCTATAGCCCAAAGGCTCCTGTGTCCGTGGGATTCTCCAGGCATGAATAATAATCGACTATACCCCAATACAAAAAAAAAATGTTAAAAACAAAAAAAGAAAGTGAAGTTTGTGAACTCAGATGCCTTGGGGGTCCAGAGAGATACAGAAGAAAACAAGGGCCCAGAAAAAACAAAAAGTGTTCAGTGCAGTAAATGTGACTTAATAGGGAGAGATGGATATGGGGACCAAGGCGCACATGGCCCAACTAAAGAAAGCATCTGCTTCTCAGCTCAAGCAGGCTACCAAGAGGAGATGTGAGCTGCTGCTCCCTGGGCTCCACGCTTGAAATGAGAAACCAGAAATCCAGACTTTATAATAAATCTCCTGATTTTTGAGCATTAAGAACTAATTCAAGTTTATATATATATAAATATAGATTCAAGTTTATATATATATAAGCTAAACCTTGCTTGAAAGTTTGTTCTAACCTATGGGATGACAGTTTTGTACCTTATAAACCTATATATATAAGTTTATATATAAATTCAAGTTTATATATATATATAAGCTTATATATATATATAAGCTAAACCTTGCTTGAAAGTTTGTTCTAACCTATGGGATGACAGTTTAGTACCTTCTGAAATTCTGAGATTATGCCGATTCACTTTAACATTCTAGAACTACACTGTCCAAAACAGTAGCTGCTAGCGTATGTGATTATTAAGCACTTGAAATGTGACTGGTCCAAATTGAGATAGTCTGTAACTATAAAATACACAATAGATTTGGAAGGCAGTACAAGGAGAGTGTAAAATAGTTTATTAATATTTTCTATTGATTATATATTGAAATAACATTAAAAATAAAGTGTATTATTAAAATTAATTTTACCTATTTCTTTTTAGTTTATAAAATGTGCTACTAGAGGATTTTTAATTGCACATGTAGCTCCCAGTACATTCCGCTGGACAGCGCTGCTGTGGAGTTTAAGAAACCATCAGGTATAAGCACTGCAGATGTAGGTAGCCAGCGTCCTGAGAATGAGTGGACCATCAGTGTGAATTGATGGCGGGCTCCACACTGACATCCTGTTTGGTGAGCCCTGCTTGTACACTGTCCTTGCCCATCATTTGCCGAGCCCTGAAGCCACTTCTTTACAAACAAGATCCAGAGCAACTGACTTGATGAAGCTGTTGTCTCCTGGGCACTGGTGTGGAGGAAATCATTGGTGCCTACCTGTCTGTGCCCATGTGCCACTCTTCAGAGTAATGATGAGCAGAGCTTCAGGAGAAGCTGTTTAAGAGTCGAGTGAGTCTGTTGGAAGTGACTGAGTTAGCAACAGTGGAGAGAGTTACCCTGAAAGGAAGATACCTGAATTTTTACCATCAGTTATGATAATGTAGGAAATGGCACCCCACTCCAGTACTCTTGCCTGGAAAATCCCATGGACAAAGGAGCCTTGTAGGCTGCAGTCCATGGGGTCACGAAGAGAGGGACACAACTGAGCGACTTCGCTTTCACTTTTCAGTTTCATGCATTGGAGAGGGAAATGGCAACCCACTCCAGTGTTCTTGCCTGGAGAGTCCCAGGGATGGGGGAGTTGGTGGGCTGCCATCTATGGGGTCGCACAGAGTCAGACATGACTGAAGCAACTTAGCAGCAGCAGCAGCATGATGATGTATTGGGCTCACTGGGAGAAGATGGCAAGAAAGTGAAACATGAGTAGGGAGGGACTTCTGTTTATGGAGCACCATCCCTGGAGCGGACACCGTGCTGGTGCTGTTTGTAGAGCGCCTTGGACCAGGTCACTATTCTCAGAGCTCTCTGGTGGAAGAAGGCTAGATTTTTGGAACCAGCACTACATGCTGGACTTTTGTGGGGCAGGGTCCCTGAGGAGGCAGGGCACCAAGAGATCCACTAGTCAGTAACCTGGGAGATGATCTCAGTAAAATGGCAAGCCCATGCTCTAGGGGTTAGAATTGTCTATTTTTTTTTAAGTTTATTTATTTGACTGCATTGGGTCTTGGTTGCAGTATGTGGGATCTTTGTTGTGGCTCAGAGACTCACTAACTGTGGCTCATTCCAGAGTGTGTGGGTTCGGTAGTCGTGAGGCATGGGCTTAGTGGCTCTGAGGCATATGAAATCTTACTTCCCTGATCAGGGACTGAACCTGTGTCCCCTGCATTGGAAGGCAGATTGTTAACTGCTGGACCACTAGGGAAGTCTCTTCGGGCTTTTTTTCCTGCTAGAAAGTTAATGAGTCATATAGTTGGGATTTTTGGTGATATTCTCTTCAACTCTGACTATGACTATTAACCTAATGAATATGAATGAAAATTGTCTTTCAGAAAATAACAAATTCACCCCAGAAGTTAATCAGCTGCAGAAAAGAAGAGGTAGAAGCCTGTGTGACTTCAGGGCTCTCTTCTGAGGAGCTCCTCAAGGCCTGTATCTAGCAGATGAAGCCGAGAAATCTGGGCTGCAGGATGCAGAAACCACGAGGGGAAAGGCTGCACTTCCTTTCGTTCAAGGACAAAAGACAAGAGAAGAGGCTGCCATGTCCACGTCTAGAAGCAGCTGTCAGAGGCAGGGTGGTATGGCTGATGGAGTGCTAAGAGGGGGTCAGGGGATGTGACCTCCAACACTGGATCTCTGCCATCTACTAGCAGGATGACCTTGGGGGGAAATGACTTAGTCTCTCTGCCCCTCAGTTTTCTCATCTGTACAATGGTTAACTACTTGACCATTAAACCGTATGTGTGTATATATATATCTATATTATCTCTCTGCCACTTGCAGAGCTGTCGGGAAATTGGCAACATTGTGTGTTGTGATTAGTTCTGCTTTTCTGAAGAGCAGCAGGTCCATGTGTAACAGGGATGATCAGAGACTACACAAGCAATGGCCACTTTCCTGGAGGACACTTTGAAGACGAAAAGAAGAGTGTGTACAACGAGGTTGATTTCACTTCAAGCCAAATGCCTCTGCATGCATGTGGGCTAAGTCACTTCAGTCGTGTCTGACTCTTTGTGACTCTATGGACTGTAGCCCCCCTGTGCAGAGGTGACTGAATGGCTCAGCCAGCAATAAGATCTGTGGCCTAGAGGGAGACTACAGCCCCACTGAAAATGGGCTGTGCGTGGACGCTGCTGACCTGTGAAATGCTGTGCAGGATGAATAGGGTGTGTACGCTGAGGACAGCAGCTGAAATGAGTGTGTATGATGAGATGAGACTGCAGAAGGCTGTCGATCGTAAGCGTAATGTTTTCTGTGCTCCTTTTTCCTGTGGAGTTGTTACAGTACGGCATGAAAAATAGAAAGAGGTCACCTTGGGGACTCATTTTGGTTTCTTCCAAAACAGTGGTCCTTAGGGTTCGAGTTACATCATCAACCTTGGGTCCAGGCTGCATGAAGGCCACCTTTGGTTAGGATGCTGGGGGTAAGCCCAGGTCGGGGATGGAGCGGGGGTAGACTGGGAGACAGTGTCTGGCTGCACGGGGGCTCTGACTGAGGCAAGGTGCTCTTGGCTATTCCTGGGACCTCACACTACGGAAAATCCCTTGGGGAACTCTTTTAAGATAGCCCCTCAGGGTGTCCTTACTTCTCCCAGCATGTTCGTCCTGGACCCATGACTGAAGCCTCTTCCTGACCCTCTCGCCCACCAGGTGAGGAAGAGTCAGGGTCAGAGAAGGGATGGAGGGGGAGTCTTTTGAAGGCTGAAGCAATTGTTGGGCAAAGCCTGGTCTCCCATCATAGACCCCACCCTTCCCAGCTCTGGAGCCTCTGAGCTGGTTTGTTTCCACCCCCACTTCCTGGGCCCCTTCCAGCCAGCCTTGAGGTGGAGACAATCTAACTGCTTCAGCCAGGTGTTTCCCCTATAAGGCAGAGGCCCCCAGCCCTCTCTCCACCTGGGCAGGGGTTTCTAGGGGCCAGAGGAGGGGCTCTCTCTAAGACAAGATCACTGGAGAGCTTCTCTTTTGTACCATTGTGTATGGTTCTGCATTGTTTGATTCTTTTGTACCATTGTGTATGGTTCTGCATTGTCTGATTCTTTTGTACCATTGTGTATGGTTCTGCATTGTTTGATTCTTTTGTACCATTGTGTATGGTTCTGCATTGTTTGATTCTTTTATGAAGAGTATATGTTCAGTTTACCTTTGGCCAAACTGGAATCCCACTCCAGTTTGGAGTGTGCAAATGGCAACCCACTCCAGTACTCTTGCCTGGAAAATCCCATGGATGGATGGAGGAGCCAGCTAGGCTACAGTCCATGGGGTCACAAAGAGTCGAACACGACTGAGCGACTTCACTTTCACTTTCTTTCTTTCTAAACTGGAACCATATTTTCAGTTTGCAGGAATAAAGACTACTACTCCACCAGTCATGACCCCCTCCTTCTTCTCCTCTGCCCTCTACCCTCGAGCCACAGTTGCCCTGTCACCTGTCCAGACCCAGAACTCAGGAATGACCCCTGACTTCCCTCTGCTTGCATCCCTCTCACAGCTAGTTCCCTTGCCCATCCACCTTGCAGGTTTATACAGGTATCCAGACATTTCCCTCAATTATCCCATTGTCCTCCCATGTCCCCAGAATCATTTATGGAAGCCTGACCACGCACCAAACATTTAGCTGGTCCTTGAGAGTAGAGGGGAGCCCTCCCCCATGGCTGGCCATTCCCTCTGCCCTGGAATACTGGTATTTTGACTCCCTGGCCTCTCCTCCGATTGATTTGCCCCTATCACCCGGATTCTTCAATGAGTGAAAGGGATGTGATTAGTAACTACAACAGGAATACTGACCATCTCTCACAGTCCTTGATGATGCCCAACGAGCGGACACCCCTGACCCCACAGTCAAGCACTTTTTTCTTAGTCCTGCCTTCAGATGCTACCAGGGTCCAAGGAACAAAATCCTGATTCTCTGAGGCTTACCTTTGGATGGTGGGGCCGGGGGGAGGAATAATAGTAAAATAATAACAGTGTTTATCATTATTAGGTGAGTTATCTAGAATATTGGGAGTGTGTAAGTCCTATGGGAAGATGACAAGATGGAGCAGAAAATGGAGGGGTGGACTGAGGGCAGATTGCAGCTTCCTCTAAATGAAAATAAATGGAAACAGAAGAACCACAATGCTAGTTAAGTCCTTCCACAGTGTGGGGGACTAAGCGCGTGTGTGTGCTAACTCATGTCAGCCGTGTCCTGAAGTGCAGGGCCCTATGGACTGTAGCATTCAACACAACCCTATGGACTGTAGCTCTCCAGGCTGCTCTGTCCATGGGATTCTCCAGGCAAGAATACTGGAGTGTGTTGCCATGTCCTCCTCCAGGGGATCTTTCTGACCCAGGAATTAGAACCCACAGTTCCCACATTGTGGGTGGAATCTTTACTGCTGAGCCACTGGGGAAGCTCAGATTAAGTGTGACTTTAGAGTAAATGGTTTGGCAACAAGTCCTTAGGAGTGTGCAGCCTCAAACAGAAACTTCACTCAGTATTTCTACTGTTTGTACTGACAGTGTATTTTTTTTTAAACTATTCTCTTAAGTTGTCACAGCAAGTAAATAATTATGTTATTTGGACAGGAAACTAGATTTCAGGATTAGTGAAAGGGAAGGTCAATGGTACACTCAATAATTTCAGTAGGAGCAGTGTACTACTGGTGGAGAAGGCAATGGCACCCCACTCCACTACTCTTGCCTGGAAAATCCCATGGACGGAGGAGCCTGGTGGGCTGCAGTCCATGGGGTCGCTGAGGGTTGGACACGACTGAGTGACTTTATTTTCACTTGTCACTTTTATGTATTGGAGAAGGAAATGGCAACCCACTCCAGTGTTCTTGCCTGGAGAATCCCAGGGACGGGAGAGCCTGGTGGGCTGCCGTCTCTGGGGTCGCACAGAGTCGGACACGACTGAAGTGACTTAGCAGCAGCAGCAGCAGCAGTGTACTACTGGAACTGAATTGAGTCTATCCATATGAACTCATGCCTTTATAAAACATTACATTAGAAGTAGATTTCCTTTTGGGCTTTTTGCCACCGAAGTGGCCTAGTTGCAATGTACCCTATAGTACCCTATATTTTGCCTTTTTTTTTTTTTTTTGCTATTTTTCTCTCAAAAGGAGCCAGGGTTTCTTGGAGCAATGTCTGATTCCATACCTGGTCTGGGGTGGAAATGAGCAAGATAATAATGCCAGGACATTTATACCTTGTTGCGCCAGAAGCAAAAAGCTTTAAATAGGTGGGTCATTCAAAATTATGCAAGGAATCAGTCTAAGAGAGGTAAGTTTGCCTCAGCCAAAGTTGGGACAATGTGAACATCAAAAGGCGAATACTGGCTGATATCAATGGGCAGACCACATTTGCAGTCATGGGTCCATAACTGTACACGAAAAGAGCAAATGTTAATACAATGAATTCTCAAAGAAGATGAATAAAATGTATTTCTACTGAGTCTTGTTATTGAATCCTATGGGGCTTGTTGACTCACTGTGTCTAAGAAGCATACCTGTAAATGTAAACTGGTAAATGTAGCTACACCAGTCAGAAGGCGTTCTTCTCCCCCACCCTTCCCTGGCCCAGGCCATGACCTGCTGAATGCCTGCAACAGCCTCCCCTTCCTGTCTCTGCACTTGCCCATCTCCTGTCTTTCCAGGGATTCCCTGGCAAAGCTCTTTTTTAAGTTCCTTTTACAGACTGTCTAGCTTCTGTGCTACCCTTCCCCATCTCTTAGATAATTTTTCTTATTTTTCTGTGCGCCCTGTTTTTTCCTTTGGCTAACTTCCTGTGGGTGCTCAGCGTTCTCAGTTTCCTTGGAATCTGGCCTGACTGGGTCCCTTTAGGGACCAGCTTCTGAGCCCACCTGAAGTGGGGAGCGCATCACGTCCACGGTGTCTGGCGCCACCTTGTGTTGAGTGCTGGAAATTCCTTCTTTTGTTCCCATTCGCCTGAAAGTGCCCTGGGCTTTCTGGAGAGAGAAAAGGAAAACTCAGGCAAATTTCCTAGAATGAAAACTGCAGAACTTCCATGGGCTTGGTCCCTGGCAAGCCTCCACCATCATCAGTGGATTTAGAATTTAGCAGACACCATATCCTCACTCGTGCTCAGAAGCGCTCTGCTCAGTGCTCCTGTGGCCCTCCCTCCTGGCTGGACCTTGGCCTCTGCCTCAGGCCTCTGGCTACCAGTCTTTCCTCTGTGCTGCCCTTCCCTACCTCTTTAAAAAACAGTTTTTGATATTTTCTCCTGTGTTCTATAACCTATCTCAGGGTTTAACTGACTTTTTTGGGTGGTGGTGGTGGGGTTTGTGTCCATGACAGGGGAGTCATGTTAAACCATTTTGGCACCCAGACTGTGACATCTGGAACTGGCACACAAGAGGTGAACCCAAATTACAGTTTTCTCTTGCTGGCTGTCAGGTCCTCAAGGATCAAACAAAAAAGCCCAGAAAAATCTATCTTCCCTGGAGGTGGGAGCACACACAGGTGGGAACAGGAGGGAAGACAGAGCCCCTTCTGCCTCCTTCAGTGAGGGGCCAGCAGCGCAGGAGCAGCAGTAAAACCCCCTGAAGGGCCCTGGAGGAAAACCTGAGACGTCTTGTCAGGCACCTGCAAAAAGCCCCCAAAGCCAAAGGAAAACTCTCCTATGGGAGGAGGTTCGTGTCCCCAGTCCCTCCAATGGAGCCCACTGGGGAAATTTTAACAAACAACCTTAAAAAACCTGACTGTTGAAAAAAATTAGTGCCTGTGTAAACCGAAGTAACCTCTACATTTGCTCCTGTGCTTTCAAATCACCCATCTACAAGGTGGCCACATATCTCCAAATTTCCTGGACATGACAGTAAGTCTTCTGCCGAACTGTCTACTGATGTTATTACCGGTTTCTAGCCTTAGGAGATCACACCCCAGAGCGGGGGACCCTTGATGCCATCCCACCTACATTACCCACACTGAAGGGCTTTCCCAGGTGATGCCCTGTTTCACTGAAGACTTTGGAATCTTGCACTTAGAAACAGGCCAAAATGAAATAGCCCTCAGGTTAAGCCTAGGTGGGGCTTCTCTGGTAGCTCAGGTGGTAAAGAATCTGCCAGCAATGTGGGAGACCTGGGTACACTCTCTGGGTTGGGAAGATCCCTGGAGAAGGGAATGGCTACCTATTCCGTATTCTTACCTGGAGAATTCCATAGACAGAGGAGTCTGTGGGCTATAGTCCATGAGGTTGCAAAGAGTCAGCCCTGGCTGAGCAACTAACACACTTAAACCTAGGTTATGGAGGGCCAGTGGGGTGGAAGAATTATGTATTTCAAGTGAGGAGTTTTAATTTAGCAGATGGCAGCAAGTAGATGCTAAAATTTTAATATGGGTACCTGTAAGCAGCTCAGTTTTAATTTATGACATAATCTCTTTGTCTGAGAAAGGGATTTGCCTCCTTTATCCCTCCTCTTTTCCTCTCTTTTTCCCTCCTGCCTTTCCTTCCTTTATACCTACTTCCCCTCTTTCTCGCCTTTCCTTCCCCTCCCTCTTTCCTTCCCCTCCCTCTTTCCTTCCTTTTTCTCTCTACTTCCTTTTCTAACAAAGTTTTAAACTCTGAAGGAGAATTTTAACTTGGGGTTGGCAAAGACGACCTTCAGGTTGAAGAACTGATAAGAAGTTTGGGTCTGAGGTGTGGTTCTAAATGTGTTGCCTAAAAGCCAAAAGCCCAGGCCCTAGAGATGGGTGCGGTGTTGGAGGTGGGGCAGGGCTTGGGTCTGCACTTCCCACCTACCCCAGTGGGCAGCACTCACACCCCTCTCCTTTCCACTCTTACCCTGCTTGGTTGTTAGAGCTTCAAGACTTGGGGGGATCATCCAAGGCCAAGCTGGGCTGAAGGTGCTGCCCCTGGAGGGAGCAGAAGCCCAGTGAGCAACACGCTGGAGGCCGAGAGCTCATTGAGTCTGAAGGAGGAGCAGGCTGACCTCCTGTTATCAGCGTTTGCACCTGAGATTTTATCTGAATGCCCCCTCCCCACCCACCCAAGTTTCTTACATGAGGAGGAGGGCTTGGGGAGGCCTCTGGAACTGTGGCTCTCCAGGACCCTGCTCCGGCCTGCCCTGTGTCAGCTCCCATGAGGAAGTGACCACTCTTCTCGGTGGGACAGGACAGGAGAGGATAAGATTTCTGCTTTAGTCACTAATAAGAAAACTCCTCCTATCACTGAGGGAAAGTGTTCCCACTTTGGAAATGGGCCCGACCACTCTGTGAAGACTGAGATTGTTGCCAAAACCTTGGCTCTCTGCGCACTAATGCCAAAAAGAATATGGAGACAGTTATGGAAGAGAAAGAAAGAGTGGCTTTATTACTTGGCCAGGTAAAGGGGAAAAACCAGAAGCTAGTGCTTCAAGAACTGTGCCCCCCATCCTGGTGAGTAGGGAAAGGTTATATAGTCAGGCAGGAGATTGTGATGAGGATCCAGACAGTACCAGGAGGCACTAGTGGTAAAGAATCTGCCTGCCAACGCAGGAGACCTAAGAGATGTGGGTTCAGTCCCTGGGTTGGGAAGATCCTCTGGAGAGGGCATGGCAACCCACTCCAGTATTCTTGCCTGGATAATCCCACGTACAGAGGAGCCTAGCAGGCTATAGTCCAGGGGGTTGCCAAGAGCTGGGCATGACTGAAGTGACTTAGCACGTATATTCTTTTCTTCTGCAGTTCCAAAAGGGTGGGTTGCTGACAAGATTAAGGTATGTGCAGGATCCTAGGAGAAGGCAATGGTATTCCACTCCAGTACTCTTGCCTGGAAAATCCCATGGACAGAGGAGCCTGGGAGGCTGCAGTCCATGGAGTCACAAAGAGTTGGACACGACTGAGTGACTTCACTTTCACTTTTCACTTTCATGCATTGCAGAAGGAAATGGCAACCCACTCCAGTGTTCTTGCCTGGAGAATCCCAGGGATGGGGGAGCCTGGTAGGCTGCTGTCTGTGGGGTCACACAGAGTCGGATATGACTGAAGCGACTTAGCAGCCGCAGCAGCAGCAGGGTCTTGGGTAGTCCTCTCCTAATATTGATGAGTTTCTGCCTCAGGTGGTTTCATTGCTGCTTCTCCTTTGATTAGCAACTGTTCTGCCCTTTGGAACTCAGAGAAGGTCATGGAGTCTGGAGTCTTGGCTACAAGGACTAGAGAACAAAAATGCCATCATGCCCAGGAGTCCCACAAGGCCCTGCTTGGCATCAGTGACTGGGTCTGGGACATGTGTCTACTTTAAAAAAAAAATGTTTATTTATGTGAATGTGTCGGGTCTTAGTTGCAGCATGCAGGTTCTCTAGTTGTGGCAGGCAGGCTCTAGAGCACTGGCTCAGCAGCTGCTGCACACTGGCCCAGTTGCCCTGTTGCAAGTGGGATCCCAGTTCCCTGACCAGGGATCAAACCTGAGTCCTGTGCAGTGGAAGTCAGACTCTTAACCACTGGACCACCAGGGGAATCCCTGGGGCACGCTTCTTGCTTGTCTAGCTCAGTAGCGTCTGAGACGTGCCTGGAAGACCTTGATCAAAATGGTGGAGTGAGCACACATCAAATCCTCTCTGTAACCTCCACAGGAGAGTGATTGATGAAATTCACACACATACACACATACACACATACACACACACAATAAATCAGTGAATCAATCAATCTTTGTGACTAATAATGAAGAATAAGCCTACTGTGTGGGCTGGTGAAACGTAGCTCAAGGGTAGAAGGTACTGGGTATACTGTCCATAGGGTGGGCCTCAAGACTCATGTGAGAACAGAGATGAGTGCACCCCATGCTTGGCAGGAGAGTGGACCTGTGCTCGCTGCATGAAACTGAGGAAGGGGCTGGTTGTCTTGCCTATCCAGGGGATGGGGGCTGAAAAAGCTCCAGAAATGTGCTGCTTGTTCACGCTGCAGGAAGAAAAAGAGGCATCTTGTTAAACGGAGGAACTGGGCTGGTCGAGCAAGGGATGCAGCGCCTGGGATTATGTTGGCTGAGAGCAAACGTCTGAAAGTCCATAACTTAAGACCCAGTCCTGAGTCTGCAAACCAGGAAGAATGGTCTAAGTCAGCTGCAAAAGTGCTTACCAAGCAAGGACTTGTTCATGGCAAAAGACCTGGCAGAACAAGCTGGGGAACAAAAGTGACAAAGAACACTGGGAGGCACGATTTACAGACTCAACAAATAAGAATTCGTAACAGAAGGGATGGAAATAATAGATAATTTGAAAATCTAAAACTCATGGAATCTCTCCCACCCTTCCTTAAATTTAGTGGTGGCATTTTTTTCCCCTGCCAATTGAGACTATTTAGCTTAATTCTGGACAACCGAAAGCTCTACAGTCATTTTAACTAGGAGTTTGCATTCATAATTAAAATTGCCTCTTCCCAGATAGTAATAAAAACTTTGAACGCTCTCTGGAGATATAAAGCTTCTTTTGTCTTTGGCAGGTGGCTTCCTTACTTCAGGGAAGGGTGCGGTCAGTTTCTATCTCTTAAACCTCCTTCTCCTTCACCTGCTGCCATTGTGCACGTCTGAGATTGGAATTCAAGAAGAGGGGATGGTAAAGGGGATCAGGAAGGGTCTTACTTCATTGTAACAGTGAAAATCTGGATTTGGGATCCCTGAGATCGGCTGAGATTTAAAGCTGATTCTCCTGTGAGTAGTTTTGTGAGTTCTTTGTAAGGTTTCCCTGCTGAAACTCTCAGACTTTGAGCCCCAGACAGACAATGAATTTTGTTTTTCCAGCTTGTGATGGTTAACTTTATGTGTCTTGGCTGGGCCATGGAGTGCCCAGATAGTTGGATGAACATGATTCTGGGTGTGTCTGTGGGGGTGTTTCTGGATGAGATTAATGTTTGAGTTGGTAGGCTGGGTAAAGCACATTGCCCTTCCCATGGTGGGTGGGCCTCCTCCAATCCAATGACTGCTTGAGTAGAATAAAAAGGCAGAGTAAGAAAGAAACAAAATTGTGTCATTTGCAGAGACCTGGAAGGACCTAGATACTGATACTGAGCGAAGTAAGTCAGAAAGAGTAAACCAAATATTGTATGTTAATGCATATATGTTGAATTTAGAAAAATGTTATAGATGATCTTATTTGCATAGCAGAAATAGAGACACAGATACAGAGAACAAATGTATAGATACCAAGGGGGAAGGGGAGGTGGTGGGATGAATTGGAGATTGAGATAGACATATTTACACTATTGATACTATGTATAGACAACTAATGAGAACTGACTATATAGCCCAAAAAACTCAGCTCGGTGCTCTGTGGTGACCTAACTGGGAAGGAAATCCAAGAAGAAGGGATATGTGTGTGTAGGTGGCTCAGTGGTAAAGACTCTTCCTGCAATGCAGGAGATGTGGGTTTAATCCCTGGATTGGGAAGATTCCCTGGAGTAGGAAACGGCAACTCACTCCAGTATTATCACTTGGAAAATTCCATTGACAGAGCAGTCTGGCAGGCTACAGTCCATGGATTCACAAAGAGTTGTAGCCGACTGAACATGCGTGCACGTGCCTGACACACTTTACCGAACGCAGAAACGGATCCAGCAGTGTAAAGCAGCCATACTTCAAATACATACATAAATAAAACTATTTAAAAAAAAAGGAATTCTCTCTTCTCTGTCCAACTGTTTTCAAGCTGGGACGTCAGATTTCTGTCTTCAGACTCAAACTTGGACTGGAAATTACACCATTGCCTTTTGTGGTTCTCAGGCCTCCAGGCTCGACGGGAACTATACCATTGGTGCCCCTGGGTCTCTACTGGGCCAACTGCAGATTTTGGGACTTGTCAGCCAAATCACGTGAGCCAACACAATATATCTCTATCTCCCACTGGGAGGGTCCAGAGGAAATACCTTAATTTTAATTTTATTTTATTCTACTTTATTGTTCAAATTGAATTATAGTTGACTATATTAGTTTCAGGTGTACAATACAATATTTTGCAATTCAGTATTTTTAGAGATTATACTCCATTTAAAGTTATAAAATATTGGCTATATTCCCTGTACTGCACATTGTATCCTTGTGTGTTATTCATTTATGTTTGTTTTCATGTAAATCATTTATTTATTATTTAAACTGATAACTTTGTATTGGGGGATAGCCAGTTAACAATGTTATGATCATTTCAGGTGAACAGCAGAGGGACTCAATCATAGGTATACATGTATCCATTCTCCCCCAAACTCCTCTCCTATCCAGGCTGCCACATAACACTGAGCAGCGTTCCATGTGCTACACAGTAGGTCCTTGTTGGTTATCCATTTTAAATTGTGTGTTATTTATTTTATACCTACTAGTTTGTATCGCTTAACCTCCTTCGCCTATCTTGCCCCTCCTCCTACCCCTCTCCCCACTGGAAGGGCTAGTTTGTTCTCTATATCTGTGAGTCTGTTTCTGTTTTGTTATATATATATATATATATATATATATTTTTTAGTTTTTGGATTTCACATTTAAGTGAAAACATACAGTATTTTCCTCTGCAAAGATCTTTCACCACCACTGTGAGAAATAAGTGTGAGAGGGGAGCCCTGGCATCCTCAAAGAGCAATGTGATCACCCTTCTCTGCAGGTCAGATCTCACAGTGGGAGCTGCGCTAATTGAGACCTAAATGCAATGGGAGTAATCGCATCCAGGGGTGGCAGGAGCCAAATGGTGGCAATCAACCAGCAAAGCAAGGTGGATGTGGTTAGTGTAACGGACAGCAGAATAAGGGCAGCGATCAGGATAGTCTGACTCACATAGACCTAGGGCATTGGCTAATGGGTCACAATGCTCCTAGAAGTGAAATAGATAGGAAGCCTCCTACTCAATCTGTAGAAACAGAAAAATTCTAAATCAAGGGGAAAACAGTCTAACCTAAACCATTAAAAACAGAGAAGCAACCTAAATGTCCTTCAACAGATGAATGGGTAAAGAAGACGTGGCACATATATGTAAGTGGAACAGTAGCCATAAAAAAGCATGCGATGATGCCGTCTGCAGCAATATGGATGGAACTAGAAATGATCACATAAGTGAAGTCAGAGAAAGACAAACATCATGTCACTCACGTGTGTAATCTAATTAAAAATTATATACATGAACTTATTTACAAAATAGAAACAGACTCACAGATTTCAAAAACAAACTCACGGTTACCAAAGGGGAAACGTGGGTGAGAGGGATAAATTAGGAGCTTGGGATCAACATATACACATATTTAAAATAGATAACCAAAAAGGACCTACTGTGTGGCATAGGGGACTCTACTCAGTATTTGGTACTTTGGCCACCTCATGAGAAGAGTTGACTCATTGGAAAAGACTCTGATGCTGGGAGGGATTGGGGGCAGAAGGAGAAGGGGATGACAGAGGATGAGATGGCTGGATGGCATCACAGACTCGATGGACATGAGTTTGAATGAACTCCGGGAGTTGGTGATGGACAAGGAAGCCTGGCGTGCTGCAATTCATGGGGTCGCAAACAATCAGACACGAATGAGCGACTGAACTGACTGACTGACAGACTGATAAGGGAAAAGAATCCGAGAAAGAATGAATATATGTATACCTGAATCACTTTGCTGTAAACCTGAAACTCATACAACATTGTAAATCAACTATACCCCGATAAAATAAAAAAGAAGAGGAAGAAGGAGAAAATACCAGAAGACTATGGCCTCCCAGTCAATCCCCAGACCTGAGCCAGTTTATAGACCCAGAATGAAGGAGGGTGGTGGCTGGTGCCCTTAGAAGGATGCTGGAACATTACCAAACATGGTACTGTTACTCTTCCTCTCATATTTCCTGAAGGGAGTGACTTCCAGCCTTTTTCCAGGGTAACTGCATTGGGGAAAAGGAAATAGTCAGGCATTCTGGGGATGACTGGACACTGACTCTGAACTAACAGTGATTTTGGTAGACCCAGCATGTCACTGTGGTCTACCAAAAGTGACTTTGGTAGAGTCAGGGACTTTGGGAGTTCAGACGATCGATAGGTTTAATTCAGGTCTGTGTCAGAGTGGACCAGTGGGTCCCTGAGCACATTCTGTGGCTATTTCCCTGGTTCTGGAGAGCATAAGTGGAAGAGATACACCTGCTGGCTGGCAGAATTCCCACACTGGCTCTCTGACCTGCGGAGTGAGAGCTATCGTGGTAAGAAAGGCCGAGTGGAAGCTGCTAAAGCTGCCGCTGCCTAGAAAACTCGTAACTCAAAGGCAGTACTGCATTCCCGGTGGGAACTGCAGAAATTAGTGCCACTATCAAGGACTTGAAAGATACCCCACCCACTCCACCTCACCTATTTGGCCTTTGCTGAAGAAGGGTGGATCCTGGAGAATGACAGCGCATCATGGAATATTATAAGCTTAGCCAGGTGGTGTTCTTTTTAAGATTAAAACAATTATTTATTTTTGGCTGCACTGGGTCTTCATTGCTGTGCACGGGGTTACTCTAGTTGTGGCGAGTAGGGGCGAGAGTCTAGTTGCGGGGCACAGGCTTCTCGTTGCGTTGGCTTCTCTGGTTGCTAAGCACAGGTTCTAGAGCATGTCAGCTTAGTAGCTGTGGTGCATGGGCTCAGTTGCCCCATGGCGTGTGGGATCCTCCTGGACTAGGATTGAACCTGTGTCCCCTGCGTTGGCAGGTGGACTCAACCACTGGACCACTGGGGAAGGGCCCAGGTGGTGTTTTTAATTGCAGTCGCTGTACCAGACATGATTTCATTGCTTAAGCAACTCAACACATCCCCTGGTATGCAGTTATTGACCTGGAAATTGCTTTTTGCTCATTACCTGTTGGTAAAGGTCACCAGAAATAGTTTTCTTTCAGTTAACCAGGTCAGCAATACACCCTCCCTGTCCTGCCTCAGGGGTGTATCAGCTCTCCAGCCTCTATGTTGTAATTTAGTTCACAGGGATCTTGATCACCTTTCCCTTCAATAAGATACCACACTGGTCCATTACATTCATGACATTATGCTGATTAGACCTACTGAGAAAGAAGTAGCAAATTATTGGTATTTGAACTTTAAAGGATAGGAAATAAATCTAACAAAAATGCAGGGACCTTCTATCTTAGTGAAAATTCTAGGGCTCAAGTGGTGTGGGCATGTCAAAATATTGCATCTAAGGTAAAGAATAAGTTGTTGCTCAGGCCCTTCTAACAATCAAAATTGTGGCACAACACCCAGTGGGTCTATCTGCATTTTGGGATAACATATTCCTCCTGTGATATGTTTCTCCTGCCCATTTACTGAGTGATCTGAAAAGGTGCTAATTTTGAGTGTGGCTCGGAACAAGAGAGGACTTCACTGGTGGCTTAGACAGTGAAGAGTCTGTCTGCAGTGCAGGAGACCCGGGTTCTATCCCTGGGTTGGGAAGATACCCTGGAGAAGGAAATGACAATCCATTCCAGTATCCTTGCCTGGAAGATTCCATGGATGAAGGAGCCTGGCAGGCTACAGTCCATGGGGTCGCAAAGAGTCTGACACGACTGAGAGACTTCACTTTCAGAACAAGAGAAGGTTCTGCATTGGTCCAGGCTGCCATGTAAGCTGCTCTGCCTTTTGGGCCACAGGACCCCGGAGGTCCAAGGGGGCTTAGACTGTCCTGGCAGACAGGGATGCTGCTTAAAACATTTGGTGGCCCCTGTGGGTGAAGCACAAGTTGGGCCCTCAGGGTTTCTCTGGAGAACCCAGACTAGTCCACAACTCAGCTTTCCTCCTTAGCCTCTGGTTTCCCTAGACACTGCCGCCTCCTTGTATGCACAGGCCTTTGGCCTCCTCCCAGTGAGCCAGGCACCCAGCCTCTTTGTGTCTCCAACAGCAGGGAATACACAGTGGGCTTTGTGCATGGGACCCCCAAGGTTGGGCTTAAAAGATAAACTGCCCTTCAGTCCGCCCTTTGCTGGGGCTCAGTGACACTCAGAGCACTCCAGCACTCTCTCCACAGGTACCCTCTTCACACATCCTTGAAATGTCCAACAACTCAGCCCTTTTTATATCCTCTCAGTAGGTGTTGGGTACAATATTCAGATATTGCTTTCTTTAGGCTGTGCCGGGTCTTCACTGCAGCATGTGAGCTTCTAGTTGTGATGTGTGGGTTCAGTAGCTCCAGCGTGGGGGCTTCTCTCGTGGTGCACAGGCTCAGTTTCCCTGTGGCATGCAGGAAGACTGGAAGCTGCCCATCAGTGAGCCAGGTTGATTTAGGACCACCCAGGTGGTGCTAGTGCTAAAGAACTGCCTGCTAATGCAGGAAACTCAGGTTCGATCCCTGGGTTGGGAAGATCCCCTGAAGGAGGGCAGGGCAACCCACTCCATTACTCTTGCCTGGAGATTCCCATGGACAGAGGAGCCTGGCGGGCTATGGTCCATGGGGTCACAGAGTCAGACACAACTGAAGCAACTTAGCATGCATGCTTGCCAGGCTGTCTGCGTAAGATCTGCATGCCACAGGGAAACTAAGCCTGTGCACCGTGAGAAGACCCCCCACACTGGAACTACTGGACCCACATATCACAACTAGAAGCCCACACGCTGCAATGAAGACCCAGCACAGCCAAATGTTCCCTAACCAGGGATTGCAGATTCTTAACCACAGCACCATCAGGGAAGTCCCTGGATATTACTTTCGAGTTTAATGTCATGTTATGTACTGAAGAGGTAAGGATAGAAGAGAACCTCTGCAAGGAGATCAGGAGATGATTAAATGTGAACAGGCAGTTATGAAAAATATTGCTCTTGGTAATAAAAAGACTTTAATATGTAGGCTAAACAAGAGGCTAGAATAGTTGATAGATGAGTTGATCCAAGGAGAGGAAGAAATGTCATATAAAAAGCACCAAAAGATAGAGAAATGAAAATGTGAAATTGAGAGTCATGGAAGACTGAGAAATTCTAATCCAAGAGGAATTCTGAATGAAAAAGCTGATGAGATCATAGGAGAGGGAACAGATGAAAAACTTCCACAACTGAAAAAATTCCAGCTTAGGTACTGTACTGATTGTGGTGAGAGTAAAGCAATAAAAAACAAAAAATCCCTCCTGAGCACCATGGCCTCGATGCCTCACTGGGAACAGACAGGGAGGGGGCTGCTGTCACACCGGCCACATTCCCATCACAGGAAACATCTGGGTCAGGAGTGTATCCTGCCTCCTCGGTCCAGGATGGGAGAATAGCGAGCATGTGACTGGCGTCTCCACAACTTTCTACTACTTCCTTCTCTCTCCACAAACTGATCAAACAGGTTTTTTTTTTTTTTTTTTTTTTTTTAATCTATTAAAGATAAACGACTTTTCTGCTGCTGCTTGTGATGAGCTCAAGGCACTTGTTGAGGGCTCAGACACATGGAACACCATAAGAGCTTATTCCAGGGCTTTTTCTGAGTGTTTATTTTATTTTTTTTTAAAGGGATAAAAAGTTAAAGTGTTAGTTGATCAACCATGCACGACTCTTTGTGACCCCATGGACTTGCTGCCAGGCTCCTCTCTCCATGGAATTCTCCAGGCAAGAATACTGGAGTGGGTAGCCATAGCCTTCTCCAGGGGATCTTCCCAACCCAGGGACTGAACCCAGGTCTCCTGCATTGCAGGCGGATTCTTTACCATTTGAGACAGATTTATTTGGCTGTGCCAGTTTTGACATGTGAATCTTAGTTTTCCTACCAGGAGTCAAACCCACACCTGCTAATGGTAGCTCGGAGCCTTAGTCCCTGGGCTACCAAGGAAGCTCCTTTTTCTCACTGTTAACACTCAACTCGCTAATAGGGCCTGGCTGATTCAGTGATGGGGACTGGGTTGGTAAGCGAGGAAGCAGCAATACCCATCTCTTATGACGTATTCTGATTGCTCTCCTATTGCAGAGCTGTTGCAGGCAATGGTTTCACAGGATGAACAGAATAGGAAGGGAACTAACAAGATTTGTCTAGTCTTTTGATGTTTAACCTTTAGGCCAATTAAATCGATCTCCAAAAGGAATATCTGCTTATTGTAAAAAGTCTGAATGATAAGGAAGGACATAAATCAAAAAGCTTCTCCCTTCCTCCCCTTCCTCCCCTTCCTCCTTCACCCAGGGTGTGAGCCCTATGATTATTTTATATATATATAATGTTGGAGAAGACTCTTGAGAATCCCTTGGACTGCAAGGAGATCCAACCAGTCCATTCTGAAGGAGATCAGCCCTGGGATTTCTTTGGAGGGAATGATGCTGAAGCTGAAACTCCAGTACTTTGGCCACCTCATGCGAAGAATTGACTCATTGGAGAAAACTTTGATGCTGGGAGTGATTGGGGGCAGGAGGAGAAGGGGACGACAGAGGATGAGATGGCTGGATGGCATCACTGACTTGATGGACATGAGTCTGAGTGAACTGTGGGAGTTGGTGATGGACAGAGGGGCCTGGCGTGCTGCGACTCATGGGGTCGCAAAGAGTCAGACACGACTGAGCGACTGAACTGAACTGAACTGATATAATTTTAATTTATTTATGTTTGGCTTCACTGGGTCTTCATCGCAGCCTGTGGGCTTTCTCTAGTCGTGGCAAGCAGGGGCTACTCTCTAGTTAAGGTGTTCAGGCTTCTCATTGCAGTGGCTTCCCTTGTTGCAGAGCATGAGCTCTAGGGCACGTGGGCTCCAGCAGGCGCAGCACGTGGGCTCCAGCAGGTGCAGCACGTGGGCTCCAGTAGGCGCAGCATGTGGGCTCAGTAGCTGTGGATCCCTGGCTCTAGAGCACCGGCTCAACAGCTGTGGTCATGGGCTTAGTTGCTTCGCTGCATGTGGGAGCTTCCCCAACCCAGGGACTGAACCCGAAATTCCTGAGTCTCCTGCGTTGGAAGGCAGATTCTTTACCACTGAGCCACCAAATGCTCACAGGGGGACTTCCGGGTGTGCGTCCTTCCATATCCTTCTCCCTGAGAGGTGGGATATGTGAAGTGCCACCAGCTCTGGTTCGCCCACCCTTCTCGCCTTCTTCTCTAGAGGAGCTCTCCTCCACTCCTGATTCGGGAAGGTAAATCCTCATCCCCTTGGGGAAGCTGCCAGAGTGGAATCAGAGATGAAATATGCCAATTCTTAAGTTTTCATCTGAGAAGTTCTATTCCCAGATATGAAACAGAGAAGACTGTGCAGGCGATGCCCTGCCAGTTTTTCCCCTCTTCCCAAACCCAGACTAGACAGAGCTGAGGATGAGGAAGATGAGGAGGAAGCGACAGGAAAACAGGGTCTCCTGTGCCCTCCTGTTGGGGTTACATATAACCATGAGGGTTTTATGGAACACTAGGGGCAGAGTGTGTGGACTCAGGGGCTGAGGGGTCAGTGACAAAGCTTCCATTTGGAGCTTTGGGAAGCAGACACCTCTCCTCTTAAAATGGGATACTAAGCAGGCCCCTAAACCTAAGGGTCAAGGTAAGGAAAGAAAACTTCTGCACTGACTAAGTCTAAATATAAAATACCTGACTTTACCCAGGACTGACCATGGTTAGTCAGCAGGGATAGAGACTCCAAATAAAGGTAAAATTGAATTATGTAACAACAAAGTCATGACAAGTGCACCCAGCTGATATATATATATATATATGGCTTTTGTCATGTATCTATATATTTTTAATATATAGTATATATCTATATAATATATCAGTATTTATATAAAAATATATAGTCTGTCTATATAATATTTGGCCTTTTAAAATTGTTTCTATTAAAAAAAAATTATTTGGCTTAACTGGGGTCTTAGTTACAGCGTGTGAGATCTATTTTCCTGACCAGGGATCCCAAAGCTCCTCCTGCTTTGGGAGCATGGAATCCTAACCACTGGAAGTCCCAAGTTTCCATTAAAAAAAAAAAAAATCCCAACACAGCTGCAGTGACTATCTCTGTGCACTTTTGTGACTATATGTAGGTTGGATTCTTAGATCAGAAGACTGTGCAGTGTGAAGTTGAATTCCACTTACGCTTTCAACTCTATTCCTCCATTTCTTTCTCAATAGACTTTAACCTATGGGATGAAAAAGTAATGGTTTCAATTCTTCCTCTCCTGCCAATTTAAGATAAAAATTAAAAAAAGATATTTAATATGAAGTATGGGTTTGTCTATCACCAAAGAGGTTTTGGAAAGTGAATTTTTTGTTTCCCACTCTTCCTCTCAGGTATTTGTAAATACCTGGATCAGTGGCTTTTGTTTCACTTCACTTATTCTTCCGTGGTGGCTCAGAGGTAAGCTTCTGCCTACAATGCGGAAGACCTGGTTTCAAGCCCTGGGTCGGGAAGATCTCCTGGAGAAGGAAATGGCAACCCACTCCAGTGTTCTTGCCTGGAAAATCCCATGGACAGAGGAGCCTGGTAGGTTACAGTCCATGGGGTTGCAAAGAGTCGGACACGACTGAGCGACTTCACTTTCTTTTCTAAAGGAACCCTCCTGAGCCAGCTCAGTTCCGAGAGATGCCACTAGGTGTCAATGTAGGTCTTGGTTGGCGCCTATTCCCGGCTGCTGTTAATTTGATATGGAGCCTCTGCGTCCTCTCCTGCAAAATAACAAATGTCTGTGGTGCAGGGCACATTCTTTGGGAGGGACTCCAGGGAGTTCAGGAGTTTGCATATGAAGCCAAGAAAGCGAGGGGCTTCTAATAATGATATTCAATGTCTAACGGAGTCGCTTACAGGCAGAACTGGGGTCTCTCCCAGGTTTGATGTATGAGATTATTATGGAGAGGTAATGCAGGCTGACGAATGCTATATGGTGGGCTGTGCAGGTGGGTTCCTATGTGAATAGGAAATCCTGGCGCTGCCAAGATGGTCACTTCACAGGGTGGAGGGAGAGGGGTGCGATGGGGACCACCACTGAGGGCCAGGCGCACTCTCTGTTCTCAGCAGCAAGGGACAAGGCCTCTTCCGTGGGATGTGAGGGTGGCCAGACCTGGTGAGTGTCTCTCCCAGGGCCTGCGGTGGAGGACAGAGCATATTTCCCTGGGGAGATGCCCAGAGGGGCTGCCAAGAGGTTGCTGCTCTGGAGTCTAAAATGTTGACTGAATCAGTATTAAATTAATGCAGGGAGCTCTTCAATTCAGGCCTTTGTGAAGGTGACGGAGTAAAAGAGGAGTGGGCTGGCACTCTGGAATGAGGTCCCAGTAGAGGTTCGTCCCCAGCTGACCTCCAGAGATGATGGTGGCAGGGCTGGTAGACCCCTAGATAGGGTTGCCAATAAAATAGTCTTTCTTCTCTTCTTTCAGCTGTGCAAACCTTTACCATGGCCCACCCGTTTAGACTGGAGTCTTGTTTTCTGTTTTGCTTTGAGATTCTTATGTTTGAGCCATACCACCAACTTTTTTTTTTTTTTTTAGTTTTTTATTTTTTAAAATTTAAAATCTTTAATTCTTACATGCGTTCCCAAACATGAACCCCCCTCCCACCTCCCTCCCCACAACATCTCTCTGGGTCATCCCCATGCACCAGCCCCAAGCATGCTGCACCCTGCGTCAGACATAGACTGGCGATTCAATTCTTACATGATAGTATACATGTTAGAATGCCATTCTCCCAAATCATCCCACTCTCTCCCTCTCCCTCTGAGTCCAAAAGTCCGTTATACACATCTGTGTCTTTTTTCCTGTCTTGCATACAGGGTCGTCATTGCCACCAACTTGAAGCAAGAATTCTATCCTCTTGCTTTGATGTTTCTACCTACCCTGGGGAGGAGTCCCTGCAGGCTCTGACTAAGGGTGATGAGAACCTCCTTTAAGGCTTCCATATCCCACCCCACGCTGTTCCAGGACCACAGATGTTTTACCTCTTGGGACCTAACTGTGATCACCACCACTGGGCCCATAGATGAATGGATGCTTGTCCTCTGCAGAGTGAATTCTCACCCTGTCATCCAAGTTTTTACTCAATTTTTGCTCATCTGCTCGGCTGTTACCCTCAGGGTGCAGCGCAGGCCCCAGCCAGGTCTTGCCTCTCCCACAAGCCCTGACCCCAGGCCTAAGGCTCAGGTTAGAGCCTGAGTCCCCACCTCAGATTTCCCATAGACCTGTCTACCCTGACGGCTTTCTTTCTCTCTCCCTTTCTCTTTTTAGTTTTCTCCTCTCTTGTTTACTATTTATGTGGCTATACTGACTCTATTTGTGGCATGTGGGATCTTAGACTTCATTGCGGCACACAGGATCTTTTAGTTGGGGCATGTGGGATTTTTTTTTTTCTTTTTATTTGCAGCATGTGGGATCTAGTTCCCTGACCAGAGATTGAACCGGGCTCCCTGCATTGGGAGCTCGGGGTCTTAGCCACTGGACCCCCAGGGAAGTCCCCAACAGCTTTCTTAGCTGCAAGTCTGGATCTTAGACCCTTTGTTTCTCAGAAGATCCTGGCTCCTGCTGCAGATGTTTGCCTTTCCCCTGAGCTCTGCAAATCATGGGGTGTCAGGCAGCGGCTTCACAGCACCCCATAATCCTGCTACACTCTTACAGGGCATCAGCAGTAGGGACTTATATACCTGCATCCCCATGGGGCCTTAGCATCCTCTCCCCTAATATATGTAAGGCCTTAATATGCATAACTAAGAAGGGTCCCCCAATGGCCCCAAGGTGACTTACCATCCTAACCAACAGACAAACAGGCAGACAGTGTAATTTGTTCAATTCTGGACTTACTCTGGACAGAGTTACTTTTACTGTTGACAGAAGACTCCTCAGCTTTGTATGATATGATATGATATGATATGATATGATATGCGAGGTAAATCTGTCATTTTGACTATTTGCTGATCTGTGGATGAGCATATAGGTAATTACTGTCTGTTTTAAAATGAATGAACACTGGGCTCTGGCTTCAAACCTGTGAGGAGTGACTGTTTGCCAGCCTGATGGGATGGGGTGGAGGTGGGGGCCGTGTGTGCTGAGTGACTGTCATTTTCCTCCTACTCTCTCGCTGTCCCTCATTCCTTGGCCTCTCTTCCCTAAACCTGGGCACTCAGCCTATTTCTGGGGTCTGGATGTTTGGTTTCTGTTCTGTTCAGTGTCCTTCGCTGCTTCAATCTACAGTGGGAGGGGCATTTAAAAACACACTGGGTGGGAGAGTCTTGGATCTGGGACCAAGGGCAGGCAGGCACTATGGGGCTTTTTGTGTGACACTGTTAAATATGCTTCCAGGCTCTTGCAGCTGAGGGTAAGGAAGAAGAGTACTGGGGTTCCTAATTTAGCTATTTTGTGCTCTGTGTCACATAGCTGACAACCATAAAAATGACTCAGTGGTTGGCAGGCAGGCAGCTGGGACATGGGATCAGCCAAGAGGTGAGGGCGCCTGGAGAGTGCTATGAATAGGTGAGTTGTGGACTGGAGAGAATGCTGGTGGTCTGGATCAAGCTCTGGAAGACATCTAAGACTCTTTTCTACATTTCAGTTCTGTTCAGGACTGGTGAACAGACCTCTGTTTAAACGACCTAAATCCCTGAAGTGGGATACTGGCCACTAGAGAAAAGCATAATGAAGCCAAGAGGGAGATGTGCAGAAATGGTGAAAGGGACCCCAGGGGGTCTGGGTGGAGCATGGAGGCCCCTCCAGCCTTTGTGCACATTGGGATTGGCACCATCGGCACACCCTATTGTGACAGGTGATGCGCAAAGCTCTTGGACAGCCTGGTCAGAGGATCCCTGTACTTTGTTGGTGCTGACCCTCTAGTCTCCTTCCATGTGCTCAGATCCACTTATGTTTGGAATCCCTTCTTTTCAGTACCTATCCCAGTCTGGGGTCTGGACTTGGGGATGGAGCACTGCCAGAGCTCAAGTGGGACCCCGAGCAAGACCCCCAGCTGCCCCCTGATGAACAGCAAGCCCAGACATCTGTGGAGAGCACAAGCTAGAGGAGGCATTGTACACACACAGCACGGGGGATGTCACTGTCATTTAGTCCCCTCCAGGCGTCTCACACACGCGGACATTAGGCCAGAGATGTGGATACAGTCAGCTCACTGGGACTCCTTTGGCCCTGGGCTCCAGGCCCTGGCCTGGCTGTGCTGTTGGTTTCATCACTGGCCATCATTCAAGTTTCTGCCTTCCTGAGTCCAGGAAATGGGGAAGTAGATTACTGTGCTGGCATCACCTGAATACCCCCAAACAGCCCTGTTTGAAGACCCCATGCAGGCGAGGATCTTCCCAGGAGGGGCAGGCGTTCCCCCAGCAGTGCAGCTGGGGCTCTGTCTGCTGCATGCCGGCTTCTGTTGGAGCAAGTGTTAGGTTGAGCTGCCTCAGATTCCCTGGGTCGATCAGTTTCAGATATTAAAGCAGACATAGCTCAGATTCACCCTGGACACCCACTTGCCCTCCATTCCTTCAGCTAAACGAATTCATCACCAAATCCTCTTCTTTCACTTTTTGGAAAAAGTACTCCATACATCTGAAAGATGGGACAGAGTCGTGGCAGGAGCGCTGAGCTCAGGCACGTTGCCTACGCATACCACTGAATCACTGAGAAGGTCATGGCAACCCACTGCAGTAGTCTTGCCTGGAGAATTCCATGGACAGAGGAGCCTGGCAGACTATAGTCCATGAGGTCGCAGAGTTGGACGCGACTGAGCCAGTCTCACTCACTCACTGACCACTGAATCACAGTGAACTGTGGAAAAGTCCATTCTGAAAAACCCACACATTTAACTAATGTATGTTTGATGCTCCAGTTTTTTTTTTTAAATTTATTTATGTGTTTTTAATTTCTTGGCCACACCATATGGCATGTGAGATCTTAGTTCCCCAACCAGTGATCAAACCTGCATGCCCTACATTGGAAGCATAGAATCTTAACCACTAGACTGCCAGGGAGGTCCCCCCTCTTTTTTTAAAAGTTAATTTTTAAATTTTTATTAAAAAAAAAAAACATGGCACATGAGTTTGCACTTCATCCTTGCATGGGGGCCAGTCTAATGGTCTCTGTATTGTTCTAATTTGGGTGTATGAAGCCAGCATGGTATTCCAGTTTATTCATTGGGGGTACTATGTGGTATGGGTGGAATCTGTAGCAAACATTAAAAAAAAATAACAAATGACATCCTGTGGTCTCTCTTCCTTTTTTATTTTTATTTTATTTTTTTACCTTAAGTACAATGCATACCGATAAAAAAGATGTACATTGCATGTATCTGTGATAATAGCCGCGGCCAAGGCAGTCTGAGGCATATTAACAACAGACTTATCTGTGGAGCAGCACCTTATGTAAGATGCATTTTCCTCTAGAGCCAAGCAGCGCAGAATCCACCTACATGGCAGATAAGTGGCCCCTGGGCTCAAGTGCAGTCCAGAGCCAGGGCTGCGGCTGGGGAGTTTTCTCAGCCATAGAATTGACACAACAAGGGTAGGATTTCCATTTAGTGCAACAGAAGCTGCCGTGTAAATTGGCACTTGATGCTTTGCAGTCTGGCTGTACTAATGTCATCTATGGAACCCAAGATAATTTCAGTGACATATTTCTTTTCTCTGGGGGAGAAATGTGCTTTCAGCCAGGGTTCATCTGACAAGCCTGGGTAAAGATTTGCGCGGCAGGTGGAGACCGTGTATAAAATTGTCCCCCACCCACTCTAGTGTTCTTGCCTGGATAATCCCAGGGACGGGGGAGCCTGGCGGGCTGCCGTCTATGGGGTCACACAGAGTCGGACATGACTGAAGTGACTTAGCAGCAGCAGCAGCAGCTCTACAAAAGATATAGGGCTAAATAACTTCTTGGTAGAAGATGATGGAATAACCTTGACTCCTTGCTTCTGGGTGGCCAGGGGCTCCTTGGACTGTGGTGACCAAATGGATCATCCAAGAAAGCCGGCACCCTCATCTGTGCAGGTCTGTGAGCCTTGGGTGTGGCCTGGTTAGGGATGTGATGCTTTTCATCTGTAGCTCCGCCCCCATCCAATCACAACCTCTACCCTTCAGCCCCAGGTCCTAACTCACAACCACGTGGCCGCAGGTTGGCTGTTCATTCTGACCTGCGACCTGCGTGCCGTCACTCCCTGGTGCAGATGGAGCCTTTCCCCAGGTTGCTGTCTGTCTCCCCCTCCCACTTCAGTTCTCCACTGCCAGCCTTCCCTGGCTTCTCTGCCTTCTCAGTTGTTCTGCTGTTGGTCTCTCTAGCAGACCAGTATTGCTTATTTCCCAGAGCCTCCGTGAAAAACCATCCAACCTTTGCCTTTTGCTCTTTATCCAGGCCTCGGAGCTCTTGGGAAAGTCATGAAGGTGGAGTCAACATCCAACATCCGCTGGAGACTCTGAGTCGTGTTGAACTTCTCTTCCTCTTGGGACTCCTTGTTGGCATTTCCCCGGAGGGAGCTTCAAGCCTGGGACCTCAAGGCCTGGACTACTTCTGCCTCGTCCCATCTCAGGGCAGTGGGGTCTCCCCTCCAACTTCCGTACCTCAGTGACTGCCGCTGCTTGTGCTCCTTTGGTCTGTCTGATTCTCTCTCTGACTATAGTTCTCTCCTCATCGTCCTTTGCTGGACTTTTCCTAGGAGTGGTCAGCATTTCTGCTTCCTTGTTTTTACCACCTGCATGCTTCTAATCGCTTTTTTTTTGGCCACGTATCATGAGGGAACATAGTTTGCTGACCAGTGATCAAACCCCTGGCCCCTGCATTGGAAGCTCGGAGTCTTAAGCTCCAGACCACCAGGGAAGTCCCTTGTAATCTTTTGATATCTAATTTCCATTCCTTCCATTTTGTGAAAATGATATTTTTGAAGGACACAGATGAGGCTTGTGAGACTCAGTGGCTGTTCCTTAAGCTAGTGTCAGGGCTTGTCTTGTGTGACCACCATATCCTTCTTTTGGTAGACAGAATAATGACCGTTCAAGGATATTCACGTTCTAATCCCTGGGATCTGTGATTATGTTACCTTATATGGCCAAAAAGACTTGGCAGATGTGACTAAATTAAGGATCTTGAGTTGGGGAGATTATCCTAGTTTATCTGGGTGGGCCCAGTGTAATCACAGGAGTCCTTATAAGGAAAAGAGGGATATAGGAGAGTCTACTTTGGGCAGGAGCTGTGATGACCCAAGCAGAGAACAGATTGATACTGGGCCAGGAGCCAAGGAATGCTGGCAGCTTCTAGTAGCTAGAAAAAGCAAGCAATGGATTATCCCATAGAGCCTTCAAAAGTAACACAGCACTGCCAATACTTAATTTTAGCCCCATAAGACCCATTTCTGATTTCTTCCCTCTAGGACTATAAGAGAATAAATTTGCATGGCTTTAAGACACTGAGTTTGTGGTAAGTTGTTACAGCAGCAATAAGAAACAAATATACTTCTCAAAACTCTCTTCTCTCTAGATTGTTCCATCTAAAGTAATGGAAACTTCTGCTTCATCTTCTAGTCTTTTTCAACCTGTTTCCTCCAAAATGGAAAAATGCATTTAGCATTTCATAATGAATATTTGCAGAAGTAGTCAGTCTGTTTAAAATGATACCACTGTATTTAGCACATGTGGGGATACCTCCCTTCTTAGAGAATCTTCCTCCACTTATAGCCCTTGATGGGTAGACCTCAGATCCCTGACCCACCCCAATCATAGCTGATTGACTCAGGGGTGTGCCCCTCATCTAAGGGGACCTCATTGGTCAGCTGGCTTGGTGCAGAAAAGGGGAGTTGGGCCAATCAGATGCCCACCCTGGGAAATTGGTCTGATACCAAGTTTTGGTTCATGATAGGCAGTGGAGCGGAAAGACTGGTAGATTTAAATCTGATATGGCAATAAAGGACTAGATGAAATTCAGAGATTGGAGAAACTTAGAGGCGACTAATTGGAGGATGAGAAGGGGGTGAAGGTAGAGATACTGAGGAACCGCTAAGGGGGAGGAGGCAACAGCATCTGTGTCTTGCAGCAACTTTGGTTTCACCTTTGCCGAGGCCTGCGAGTTTTCCATGTTTCTCTGAGACACTCCTCTTTGACTTGGATGGATTTCTGTTCCTTAAGATCAAAGATTCTCAGACTAGAATGCTCTGTGTTTGTCCAGTTGCTCAAGTCAGAAAGCTGGGGTGTCACCTTTCACTCTTCGTGTCTTCTCTGTTGTCCCGGAGCCTGAGTACATGAGAAGGAGGAGACCATGGGTCAGACCCTGAGAAAAACCAACATTTGAGGAGCAGGAGAAGAATCTTCAAAAGGGGAAGAGAAGGAGAAATGGGAGGAAAACTAGGAATGCTTCCTGAAGCACCCCTGAAGTGAAGGAAGTGCGTGCTTAGAAGCACTGAATGTCATCAGATCCCAAATCAACTGATTTTTGTTTCGATGGGTGATGAAAAAGGAACAACGTTTTGGAAACCCAGTATCTTAAAACTGGGAGCTGAGGGAAGAGCATTTGGGTGAGGGAATACATAAGCCATTCTCCAGTGGAAGCCAAGGCAAGTTGTTTATTAATGCCAACTGCAAAATACATACAGGGATGAGAAATGAGTGATGAGGATTGCAACTAGATCTGACCTTGAGCTCCTCAAGGTCAAGGCTTGTGTCTTATTCACTCACCTATTTTGCAATACCTGGCTTAGCTCCTGGCATTCATTCATTCTCGCCACAATCTCTGTCACATATTTAGGTATCAAGAACATAGTAGGCATTCAGTTGGACAAATTAAGTTCTTTTTACATCATGTTCTGAAAATTGTTCATCTGAAAAACTCCAGACTTCCCTGACTGACAATTTTAGCCACCAGAATGCATGGGAAGAAGAGACAGTTTGTTTAGAACTAAAGATATTTTCCACTTGTCAAGGAAGGAATCTAGGTTTTGAGCAAGTATTGAATTGTGTGCTAAAGAAAATATTTAATGCAAAGAAATTTGTTGTTTGCATGGATGGATCCATGCAACTGAAACTGTTCATACAGAGATAATCCTCACTGAAAAGGTTAAGGATAAGGGCCTCCCCAGCATTGTGTTGGACTTGCCCTGAATGAAGGGGAAACCCTGAATGTGCCAGATTATCAATCTAAAGTCATAATGACCCATACAGAGTCCTTTGCCCCATCAAAGGAAATTCAATGTGGACCCTGGACCTTTGACAGGAGGAAATAAACTCCCTACCTCTGTGGCTCATTTTGGAAAAAAGAAAAGGGGAATTGTATAATCAAATGTGCTCTTTTGAAAATTCTGAGAGCAGCAGGACAGAAACCTTATGGGGAGCATGCTTAGGTTGGGTTGAAAACAAGTGGAGTGTTTCTGTGTCCATAGGAAGCCCTCTAGGTTGGATGCAGTCTGGCTTTGTGAGAACTGATTAGGATGCAAAGCAATCTTGCAGTCTTGTTCCTGGAGCATGTCTCACCTCTGTCCCCTCAACTCTGCCTCGGCCCATTCCTAAGTGTGAAAGTTCTGATTGTTATCTTGGTTACAGAATCCCATTCCTTGTCTGTTTTCTTTTGCCCTTATCCTCACACTTCTTTGAATGTCCTTTCATGGGACGCCTTGATCTGCTCCCAAAGAAATGCAATTATCAGAAATCAACCTCTCTCACCCATTTCTGCCCTAAGCAGCTTTTGCCCACTGGTGAATTTCGCATTGTACTGAGAAAGTCAGCAACTAATACTAGTAACAATAAAATATGTTTGTATTTTTTAGATGACTTTTTCCACTGGGGACTCCCTGGTGAGAGCCAGGCGCTGAGCAGAGTAAGTGTGTATATGAGCTGGAAATGGAGAGCAAGAAAGAGACCTGGCCGGTTGAAGCCTTTCCTTGACAGCTAATTTCCATTTTTTGGTATCAAGGGGTCTGTGCCAGTAATTGGCATGCAGATTGTGTCTGATGGGCCTGTTATAAAGAATAAAGGAATCTGCTAGTTAGAATAAGCCAACCCCAGGCTGATGGATGGGGCATAAGGAGGTCATTGCAAAAGAGAAATTGTGTGTGTGTGTGTGTGTGTCCCCCTGTGCGTGCATGTGTTTCACAAGAATTCCACCCCCCCCATCTCCCTCTTGATCCAGCAAACTCTAATCTTTCATATTGCATTGAGACAAATGTTGCTCCATTTCTCTCCCTCTCTCTGTTTTTCCCTTGAAGGGATATTTGATAGAACCCAGTCCAGATTTTAATAAAGTGTGGGGGCAAAGGAGAAATTAAAGCAGTGTCATGGTTTGTTAGCAGCCCAGGATCTTCCAGGATGGGCCCAGGCTACAAATTATACTCTGGAATTAATTGGCAGAAGGTAGTTCTCCTGTCCATCATGCTTAATCCAAAGGTGTGGGTGGAATGGGGCTGTGGGGCATCAACAGGAATGTATATACTCTTATCTACTTCCCCTTTGCTTTGTCTAAGTCACTGGTGCCATTAGGTAGCTGTTTCCTGGACCCTCACCCCATGCCTCGTTTAGGTAGGAGTTGTACCATCTCCTGTTACCTCTAAAGTATAGGTGCCATACAATGTTGTGTTAGTTTCTACTGTACAGCAAAATGAAGCAGCCATACATATACATTTATCCCCTCCCTTTTGACTTCCCTCCCATCCAGTCCATCACAGTGCATTAAGTAGAGTTTCCTGTGATAAACACTAAAACAGAACATTATTATATTTTAAAAAAGAAATAGATGAATCCATCATAGAAAATTCTTTGCTTTATTTTCCATTAGAGAAATTCAGTTGTGTCACTGAGCAGATGTCAGCAAGAGTTCTGAAGCCCTTTGTCTTCTGAACGGATCCAGAAGGGTCTCACTTTTTTTTCTGGCTATGTCTTTCTCCAAGGCTGCCATAACAGGTGAATGCAGAACATTTAAAGGGTCCGATTGTAGTCCTATACTTTTGGGTAGGACTATGATTTGACCTTTTTATCTAACTAACCTCTAAGAGTGGGGCCAAGGGCCTGTAGAAAAGTGGTACTGGAGGGAAAATGGAATGAGGAAGACAGAAGAAGAACAAGGACAAGCGGCTAAGGAGTAGGAGGGAGCGAAGTGAGAATGAGAATGAAGAGAAAGGGACAGAAGAGGGAGACCAGAGATGAGAAGAGAGGGTGAGTTGGAGATTCAGTTCAGTTCATTTCAGTTGCTCAGTCGTGTTTGACTCTTTGTGACCCCATGAACTGGAGCACGCTAGGCCTCCCTGTCCATCACCAACTCCCGGAGTTCACCCAAACCCATGTCCACTGAGTTGGTGATGCCATCCGACCATCTCATCCTCTGTTGTCCCCTTTTCCTCCTGCCCTCAATCTTTCCCAGCATCAGGGTCTTTTCCAATGAGTCAGCTCTTTGCATGAGGTGGCCAAAGTATTGGAGTTTCAGCTTCAACATCAGTTCTTCCAATGAACACCCAGGACTAATCTCCTTTAGGATGGACTGGTTGGATCTCTTTGCAGTCCAAAGGACTCTCAAGAGTCTTCTCCAACACCACAGTTCAAAAGCATCAATTCTTCGTCACTCAGCTTTCTTTATGGTCCAAATCTCACATCCATACATGACCACTGGAAAAACCATAGGCTTGACTAGATGGACCTTTGTTGGCAAAGTAATGTCTCTGCTTTTGAATATGCTATCTAGGTTGGTCATAACTTTCCTTCCAAGGAGTAAGCGTCTTTTAATTTCATGGCTGCAGTCACCATCTGCAGTGATTTTGGAGCCCGGAAAAATAAAGTCTGCCACTGTTTCCACTGTTTCTCCATCTATTTCCCATGAAGTGATGGGACCGGATGCCATGATGTTAGTTTTCTGAATGTTGAGCTTTAAGTCAACTTTTTCACTCTCCTCTTTCACTTTCATCAAGAGGCTCTTTAGTTCCTCTTCACTTTCTGCCATAAGGGTGGTGTCATCTGCATGTCTGAGGTTATTGATATTTCTCCCGGGACCTCCTAAACCCCAATCTGGGATAGAGGGTGCGTGCCTCCTCTCTTGGTCCTGCCAGGGAGCTTCCATGGTTTCAGGACAGTGCTGCTGTGCCACCTGCAGGCCTGGGGGTTGAACAGAGGCAGGTAATGTCTCTGCTAACATTCCTTTGAACTCTGTGCAGCCCCTACTTAATGCCCTCTACTGTGGAGGAAAGACCTCCCTCCCTTTTGCCAAGTGTGCCAGAGGGTCTTTTATTGGCTGCTGATGTAGGTGGTACTCTCTATTTCTCTCAAACACATCAGTATCTCTGAGTTTGTGCTTCACAGAGAATTTTTTTGGTGGCAGGAGAGTGTAAAAAGGAAGAGGAGGGAGTCAGTGGTATGGTAACTGTTCCTGATTCAGCTTGGTGGATGGGGAACCAGACCTGTGGGCTGAATCCCTGGAGGATATGGGCGTCTTTGCTGGCTCCCAGGTTTCGCCAGGTTGCCCAGGCCCAGGGGTGAGCTTGGGGTGTTCTAGGAATTGACAGGGCCCTTTGCTGAGACTCTGGGTGCTGACAGTGCTGATTTGGGACCCAGGCAATGAGGAGAGGCACAGATCTGGGGAGACCATCTCCCCCTTCTGCATGAGGACCAGCACAGTGAGGGCACCTGAGGACGGTGGCTTTGGGAGTGTCTGTCACAGCACCCACTGCACAGCTGGAGGCATTTCCCCATGGGCTGGTGGAGCTGAGGCTCAGGGGATACAGACAAATAAAATGTGGGGTCCCAGGGAAGTGAAGGCTGATGCCTGGTTGCAGCTCATAGGCCAGTGATAAGTCCATGGCAGGGTCCCCTTTGAAGACTTCCAGAATAGCTGGGTGTGCTCTAGGTCTATCTGGGGGCTCTGGAGTCCTACTGTTCTGTACGGGGAGTTATCAAGCCCATCTGAGGTCATAGTTGACTTTCTAAGTCCTAACTTTATAATTTGGGCCAACTTCCCAAAAGATAGAGAAAAGAAAAGGCTGCTGCTATGGAGAGCAGGTCACTTGTCAAATTATGGGTCTTCTAACAAGGTCTTCCAGCAGGGGTACTGACACCCTAGCCTTGCCTCAGGACAGGGAGCCTCCTTCTTAAAAGTCCCTTCCCCTTGTGTTCTTGGAATGTTAAAAACCTCACACAAAGCTCTTGAACACTCAGGTGGGCATCATTTTATCCTCTGTTGATATTTCTTCCTGCTTCCCCATTCTCTTGCTTGCCATGGGTTTTGGCAACTCTGGACAGGGCCAAGGCCAGCCAATGAGAATTAGAGAAACCTTTGTGTAAACTTTGGACAAGTTATAAAAAAGTGTCCTTTCCTTGGGAGACTAGCCTCATGCAGGGTGCAGAGTGTGATGACTGACTCACAGGCTGAATTTGAGCCCCCACTCACCTCCTTGTCCAGGCGCCCTGTATAAACTGCAAGGGGTCTGGCCTCTCCTATCTTTCTACTTGTCAAGGGTGCTACCATTGTCATGTGACCACACTCTTCATATTCAGCATCATTTTCTTATTCCCAGCTGTGAATTTTGTTGATTTCTACCAAAAATTATCTTCCTGTTCTCCTTAAGCACTATCCACTTTTGAAGCATTGCTCCATGAAGACAGGAGTTTGTTACTGTGTTAGCCATGTGGCCTCGGGTTATAATTGAGAAAACAAAGTCACTTTAGTTATTACAACAGGAGGATTTTAATGCAGGAAATTGTTTAAGCAGGTGGTAGAGATGCTGAGAAGACAAACAGTGGATTGGTAAAACAACCTAGAAATTAGCAGTAGCAGGGAGCTGCTCCCACCCCAGGAGGAAAGCGAGGTGATGGTGTTACTGGGGCAGCCAGTTTACAAGTGAGGCTGCACGCATAAGGCTCAAAAGCCCATAAGCCAAAGATGGGAGCACGGACAGAGAGACACTCTTGGTTCCTCAGTGGCATCATTAGGCTGCCAAACCATCCCTAGGATCACCCTTTTCCATTTTCTTGTTAGTGTTGAAGGAGTCAATCTGTCGAGAAACCAAGCATCGCACTCCAGACTCAGAGCTGGAGAATTCAGGTTTATTACGCCAGCAGGCCCAGAGGAATTAACACTTCCAGCTATGAGCTCTGAACAAAGGAATTACAGAGTTTTTACAGACAGTGCATGACACCAGACTTTAGCGTGCAGTGGCGACTGAATAGGCTAGTTCAAACTAAGGGTCTCCTATACTCCAGAACAGTGATTAGGATGCAGCCAGAGGTGCCTGACCTTTACGCAAACAAACATGGTTAAGCAGGATTACAGGGGCTCGGTAAATTGACAAGGGTGAGGGAAGTAAATTTCAGCTCTTAGGATTGTTGCAAGTTTCTGTTTTCCCAGAACTATGTAACTTATGTGATTTTGCAAGGAGCCGGCTGAGTTGCAGAAGCAGGAGCATGAGGTTATTTCTAGCTGGGTGCAAGTTTTTAAATTTTCCTCTTCATTAGCAAATAATAAAGGTCTATATTTGTTTGAATCTGTTAGATTTTCTGTTACTTATAGCTAAACATGTCTGATGTAATCGTCGTCCAATGTGAAATAGTCTACTTATGTTAACAAGTGTGTTACATTTTATCACCCTTTGAAGCAACAGTTGGCTGGTTGAGGCCACAGTGAACCCCAGGCCTGTGGGTGCAGTGCCCCTCTACGCCCCGCAGTGGCAAACTGTGGGTGCCGATCAGTGATGGAAGCAGAGCCTGGGTTGAAGCATGCTGGGATTCACTTCCAGGGTCTCCCACCGGACACCACCATTGTGTGATTCATTCAACACACCCAGCCACCTGTGTGCCTGCTAGGAGTCCTGGAAGAAGTGTTTTCTACTTCCTTCTGACCAGCTAAGACTCAGGGCTTCCTGATTGCCCCACATAATATAAACACACAATTATAGTATTTATCCTGGAAGCGCCCCTGAGCCTGGTACTCAACAATGCACGCAAAGATCTCCTCTTCTTTCTCCTGTGTACTCTGATCTCAGGGCAGTGAGTTAATGAAAAAAAAAATTGCTTGAGGCAAGGCTTCCTTTTCTGTTCCTTTACTGTTGATTTTCAGTCTGAGGTCAGTTTTGCTTGTTTATTGGGAGTGGCAGTAGTCAAGTGTACCTTGTAACTGGGAGAGTACAAACATTTGTCATAAGAATTGTCTACCAGTGGGTTAATTTTGCCCAACTGGTGTGCTCAGTTTTGTGGCACACAAGCCAGGCTCAACTACTCCATATGCTGGTAGAAACTGGTCTCTGAACAACCAGAGAGTAAACATTTTTGGACGGATTTGCCTTTTCTTTCATCTTTTGGGAGTTATAAAGCTTTTTCTGTTTTGTGTTAGAACCACCTTGCAACCACGTTTATGTCTTGCTATTACACGGTATAGAAATTCTGAAGTTGATTTAATTCATCATCATCATTCTCGCTGGATAATCCCATAGACAGGGAAGCCTGGCAGGCCATGGTCCATAGGGTCGTAGAGAGAGACATGACTGAAGTGACTAAGCACGCATACACGCATCATTAGAGCATAATGTGTCAATATATAGGGCTTCCTCTAACCTAAGCACTTTACAAAGCCTAACTCATTTTAATCCTCATGACAACTCTATAAGGTAAGCGTTCAGGGTCATATTGTGTCCTCAGTTCAATCCCAGTGCCTAGAATGTGCCTTTATTTGGAGACAGTGTCTTCACAGAAGATAATCAAGTTAATTGAGGTCATTGTGTATGTTCAGTAGTTTCCAACTCTCTGTGACTCCATGGGCTGTGGCCTGCCAGCCTCCTCTGTCCAGGGGAGAGTACTAGAGTGGGTTGCCATTTCTTTCTTCAGGGGATCTTCCCAACCCAGGAATTGAACCCATCTTGCATTTCCTGCAGATGGATTCTATACCACTGCACTGTTTGGGAAGCCCAGTTGAGGTCATTAGGGTGGGCACTAATCCACTATGACTAGCGACCTGATAAAAATAGGAAAATTTGGACACACAGACATACATCACATAGAGAAGACTATGTGAGACACAGGGCCATCTACAAGCCAAGGAGAGAAGCCTCAAAAGGCACTAGAATTGCCAGCACCTTGATTGCAGACTTCCAGTCTTCAGAATTCTGAGATAATATGTTTCTTTTGTTTGAGCCACCTAATTTGAGGTGCATTGTCCTGAGTCCAGGATCTGCACTGTGCCCGCAGCAAACACCAAAATCTGCTGGATGCTCATGTCCCTGTGTAAACTGGGGTAGTGCTTTTGGATGGAGAACCAGTGGACATGGGGAGTCCACTCTAGTAAGTATTCTATTATTGTCTAATATCTTCATTGTCTATTGTTGTCTAATATGGTTCATTATTGTCTTTTATCTTCATTTTCAGAAGAGGAAGCTGAGGCAGAGAAATGTTGGGAACTTCGCTAAGTTCATAAAACTATGTGAAAGGTTGTAGGCCAAGGCCTTTAAGAGGAAGTAGGGGTGGTTCTAGCTTCGCAGGCACCCAAATGTGTTGAAAGTGGTCAAGTGCGGTGGGTGTCTTCAGTCTTGGTGGCCCAGGTATCATTTTGAACAGGACTTCCCTCTTCCCTAAGTCTCATTTATAGTCAGTGGACTTTGTGTGAAAGTGGATCTGATGTTTGCTTAGCAGAGAAATGAGGCTATGTTCATGAACACTTCACAAAAGCCGGGGATATAGCTGTTTGCTGGACTTCAGAAGAAGGTGGGCTCTTCTGGCTGTAGAGATGTTCAAGTGCTTTGAGTTACTTCTGCCCTTGACCCCCTCAGTAGGAGAGCTAGACACAAGCATGTGTGCCCATGCACACACACCCATCACTTCTTGTATGCACACATATTAACTTGCACACATCCTTCACTTATATCCACATTTACAAATAGAAACACACAGACACATATCTGAACACATGTACAGGCAAACACACTTGTCCCTCAGAATGCACATGTGCTCATTCTCCTGTATGCTTACACTGTTATGCACCAACATGCCTGTCCTCACACTCCCTTCCACATGCATGTGTGCATGCACACACACACACCTGAGGACATAGATGGTGAAGCAGGCTCAGACCAGAAGCCCTGCGAATCATCAGAGTGTGTGACAAGCTAGTGTTTATCTTAGGTCAAGTTACCTAGAAGCAGATCCTGAGATCAGAGGGAGTGTGTAAGTGACTAATTAGGGGGGTGCTCTGGGGGAGTTCAACAAGGGAGTCAGGCAGGCAGGATAGGGGTGGGTGAAGTGATTGTTTGTGAAGTTAGACGTTGCCCTGATCCTCAGTGGTGCTCTGGAGCACCAGTCATCCCTCATGGTGTCTCTCAGAAGGCAAGGAATCTGGCTGTCCTCTTGCACCGGTCAGCCACGCACTGGCTTCAGACAACTTAGTCGGGGCGAGTGGCTGTAAACTCCCAGGCACTTGTGTCTGTCGCTGTGTCTGGGTAGAGGGTTCCAGCCACTCAGGGGTCATTTCCTGAAAACGGCAGAGTGAGAGCTCTTGGAAGCAAAGCACAGGGGGAAGGAAGGTAGGGGTGCCTGGCACGGGTACACGGGGTCTCAGTGTCTCTGGGCAGGGTACAGTGTATGCATGTGTAAGTGTCTATGTATATTGAGGGGAGTTCCTGGGGCTCTGAGTGTTCTTTCAAGGAGCAGAAGGATGATCTGGGGGCCTACAGAGGAAGGCCCCCTGAGCAGAGGCTGGATCAGGTAGCTCAGTGAGGTGGCCCATGGGTAGAGGCTATTTGTTCCTCTAGGGGTCTTTGTGCGTTCTTGGCCAGGATGTGAAAAAGACCAAGGTCAGCCTTGGGGCCAGTTGCAATTCTGTGTCCCCGGGGCAGAGGCAGATCGTAGGGAAAATCTCCCACATTGTCTGTGAGAAGATAGATAACCTGAGATCCTGGGAGAATTCCTACGCCCTCCACATACTTAGCAGCGCTCAGGGGGCTGCTCCAGAGATCTGGTTCTGCTGGTCTATACAGTGGGCTGAAGGAGGGGGGTAAGAGGTTGTCTCTCTTGCTTACCAGCTCCTTTGGCCGATTGGATGTCACTTCCTATATACAGGGTGGCGAAGCCCCCCGCCACCCCCGCCACCCCCGCCACCCTAGGGTGGGGGCTGGGGGCAAAACTAACCTTTTTCTTGGCATCCCCCTGGTAAGTTAATCTCTCCCCATTTTGCAAATAAGGAAAATGAATCAGAAGAGGTAAAGTGAGTTGCTTAAGGTCATATAAGGATATAGTGGTCAAATTGGGGTTCAAACTTATGCTCCTAGCGACTAGATTGGGGCCACTGGGCTAAGGCAGTGATGGCAGCAGGGGCAGAAGCTCAAGTGCAGCGTCTCAACTGGCCAGGCCAGGGAGCACCAGCCAAGCCCATGCAAGCCCTCTTTCCTCAGTGTGAGACCACCAGACCTGATGTTGCTCCTGGCATGGGCTAGGCTGGCAATTTACTGGGAATAAACACTAAGAGGTAGGGAAAATAGAAATATCTCTCCTAAGCAAGCAATGATTTTCAGAGACTGAACAGTTTAAATTCATATTTTAAAATAATTTATTCGCAAGGCGCAGTCCTGCTAAAATATAAACGAACTTTTCATTATTGAACAGAACACTTAACATCCAAAGCCCTGACTGGTTCAGGGATGTATGAAAAAAAAAGGGGGTAAGAAATTGCTTTATCTTTGTCTGCATGACTAAAAAGGTCACCGTAAAGGCCCTTCCAAAGGAGAAGGAAGGCCAATCTGAGGACAAATTCCAGCTTAATCTCTAGGATGTAAAATTTAGTAGAGTACCAAAATGAGTTTCCCACTTTCAAATATTAAGCCTCACCTGTAGCAATGGGAAGAAAATGTTGGTAATTTAAAAATATTAATTTTCTCTGCTACAGGTTGTTTACTTGGCAGCTGGTACCCCACTTTCAAGCAAGATTGCTTATGGCTCTTAATAAATATTTGGTAATTTGGTTAAAAACCAGTATTTCTAAACCTGCCTTTGGCCTTAATATAGCAGTGTTTGAAAACTGATTACTCAAATAATGGGAGGTTGAGGATGAAGATGTCATCTCTTAGCAGCCTGCTGATTCTGAAGAACAGCCACGCTTTGAGCTTCTAGACTTCTGTTGAGAGTCAGGGTGTAAATATGGATATTTGTATACTTCAAAGAAAATATCTTACTAAATTTCCATGCACTTTGAAAGTGTTTTTTCCAATTATTAATAGATTTTTGTTTTGTTTTGAGATAGTTGTAGATGCACATGCAGTTGTAAGTAATAATACAGAGAAACAGGCATTAAAATATATGTTTTGCAAACAGCAAAGCAGAAATAGAGACACAGATGTAGAGAACGCAAGTATGGACACCAAGGGAAAAGGAGGGGTGGAATGATTTGGGAAATTGTTAGTGATGTATATATACACACTACCTTGAATAAAGTAGATAACTAATGAGTTCCCCACAGGGAACTCTACTCAATGCTCTGTGGTGACCTAAGTAGGAAGGAAATCCAAAAAGGAGGGGATGTATGTATACATATAGCTGTTTCACTTTGCTGTACAGCAGAAACTAACACAACATTAAAAAGCAACTATACTCCAATAAAAATTTAAAATGTGTGTGTGTGTGTATGTTCATTTCCTTCATCTCACGATGCTTACAGACATCCTCCTACTTGCTCTGTCTGGTGATGAAGGAATCCTGCAGGAGGGTGAGGCATATGGTGGCCTGAACTCTGAGCTGATCTGTACCAACCTACCGCACACAGATCTAAAAGACTGTGCATGTTTATCCTCTGTTAATGTTACAAGGGAAGAATTTAGCTGCATATGTCAGAAGTCCAGGCAATAATGAAATGTACCTCAAGTTTGCACCTTGCAAATGACCATGAAACAAGCCCCAGAAAAATCAAAAGAGAATGAAATAGCATATTTATTTATACAACGGAAGATAAATATGTGATATTTAAAGCAATAGAAGATATCATCAGAAACAAGGTTAGTCGAATCAATTATAAAATAATTTCAACTTTTGGTAGACAAAAAAACACTAAATGAAATGAAAAATTAGAAAATTATTTAAATTATTACAAATAAGGCTTAAGATCCAAAATAGATACAGTTATGCCAATTTGTGGTGAAGACCTGTATTCTACTTGAGGATTTATCAAAAGATATGAAGATATTGTTTACATATAAAGAATGACAGGTAACATCTTTCATTTATATCACCTTTACCATTTATAATGTTGCAACATCATTGTAGGGAATAGATTTTCTCTAACAAAAATGTCTTGTTTTTGTGTCTTACAGATAATAAACTAACATGAAAAGATGTTCAACGTGAGTAATAATTAAAGAAATATGAGTTTGAACAGCTAAGGAATGCCAACATGAAATTAATAAAAATAAATAAGATCAAGAAAACCAGTTAAATTAGATTCTGCGTGGAAAACCCACACTGTTGTTGGCCACCCTGTAATTTGTTCCTATTTTTCTCAAGTGCGATCTGGAAATTTATAAGAAAAATTATGGAGCATTTGTATCCTTTGACTTGGTAATCCTACTTTTGGGAAAATACCCTAAGGTAACAATCCTGATGGAAAAAAAGCCATTTATATGAAGATATTTATGGCAGCATGTTCATAATAGGGGAAAATAGAAAGTGACCTAAATGCTCAGTGAGTGGGAATAACTAAGAGAACTATGGTGAATCAGAATTCCCTGTGACCATGAAAACTGAGAAGTCTGTGAGCTGTGAAAATGTGCACACATCACAAAGCTAAGTGCAAGCGAAACAGAACGCAGAATAGACTAGCCACTCTTACGACTTCACGTAAATGGTGTTTGTGCTCTGATGAGTTTGGGAAAAAAATGTAGGTAGATGTAAATAGCTAGGAGTGTTTAATTCCTCCTTATTTTCCCTATAAAAGTATTTATTTAAATATTTGTCAAAGATTTACTATTTGACAAAACAATGAGATGGTAGTTAAAACTTCATTAGATGTGCAATCCATGCAGACAACTGTTTTCTAATGTGTAGGGTATTTCTAAGCTTCCTTTGGAGGACTGACCTCACTATTTCTGTACTATTACTCCTACTGTAGTTGGGTGATCACCTGAGCCTTCTGCCTGCAGAAAGCCATCACAAAGTTGCTGTGGGTGGCCTGGAGGAGGTGGAGTCCCTTTCCCCTCCTCATTCCAGATACCATCTTCTTACTTGTCCCTGAAGTTAATACGTCCTCTGAGTTTTGGCCAATGGACCACCAGGGAAGTCTCTGAGTTCCTCTTCCCTCCCATGTTCCTCTTCATCCTGGCAACCGCTAATCTGCTCTCTGTCTTTATAAACTTTGTCTTTTCTCTATATTTCTATAAATTAAACCATAGATTAGAAAACAGTACATCCTCTGAACCTTGAGGAGGAATTAAGTAATGCCCTGCCCCAGGGATCTAAACACAGAGTAAGAGCAGCATTGGGTGGGTGAGGTCTGACCCTTTGTCCATGGTCTAGCAATCTTTTTGCCTTTGTCTAGCAATCTTGCCTAGTGGTAAAGAAGTCGCCTGCAAGACAGGAGACCCAGGAGATGTGGGTTTGATCCCAGGGTCAGGAAGATCCTTTGGAGTAGGAAAAGGCAACCCACTCCAGTATTCTTGCCTGGAGAATTCCATGGACAGAGGAGCCTGGTGGGCTACAGTCCATGGGGTTGCAAAGAGCTGGACATGACTGAGTGACTAACACTTTCACTTTTCATTGGTTGGGTGACACATTCTTACAGAGACATAGGAGGGAGAGAACATCACAGATCATTATTTCCAGCCCTCTGCCTTCAATTACAGCTGGCTGAAATAGGGGATCTATAGTACAGTGCATGTTAGGGATACACAAACCTCACAATGTAAGCTTGGCAGACTAAGAGAAAAGACTTAAAGACACTGACATGGGAATCCCTGGACAAACAGCTCAGTCAGATCACCTGGTTGTGAAGATGATGGTTCATGAACTCTACCACATACTAGGGACTTCTGGTCACTTTTTGTTTTTTAAAGTCTTTATTGAATTTGTTACAATATTATTTCTGTTTTATGGTCTGGATTTTTGGCTGAGAGGCATGCGGGATCTTAGCTTCCTGACTAGGGATTAAACCCACACATCCTGCACTGGAAGGCGAAGTCTTAACCACTGGACTGCCAGGAAAGTCTCTGCTGCTGCTGCTGCTGCTGCGTCGCTTCAGTCGTGTCTGACTCTGTGCAACCCCAGAGGCGGCAGCCCACCAGGCTCGCCGGTCCCTGGGATTCTCCAGGCAAGAACACTGGAGTGGGTTGCCATTGCCTTCTCTGAGGAAAGTCTCTAGTCACCTTTTAAAAGTCATATTCTTAGGAGCAGATGGGATAGCCATGAAGAAGAAATAGGATACTACGAAGAAACCTTACATGTAAGACAGAGACAAAAACAAATAGTTATAAGCATTTTCAAGTAAATAGTTGCCGTAGGAAAAAGTGAAAAACAACTATCCTTAATATTCTCAGAGAGCTTAAAGAAGATATTTCACAAGAAAAGTAAGAAAAACTACTATTGGACCAAGAACTATTAGAAATTAAAAATATGAAAGGGAAAAATGATAAACTCAAGAGAAGAGCTAAAAAAATTGTATGGCATCTCTCAAAAGGTAGAAGAAAAAGTCTAGCGATAGAAAATAAGAGGGACACAATTAAAATAAATTAATTTAAAAAAAGAAAATAGGAGGGACAATGTGAGAAAGTTAGAGGACCATGATGTTCACCAACATCCAAATAATGGAAGTCCCTGAAAGAGAGAATAGAGAGAGCAAAAAAGCATGCATCATCAAAGAAGCAGCTCAAAAGGATAAAATTAAAAATGTGAGTATCCAGACTGACAGGTGTCCCTGAGTGTCACACACAATGAGAGAAAATCAACCGACTCTAAGATATATCAAAAAATTGCAGAATACTGGGGCTGAAGTAGATTTTGAAAACCTTCAGAAAGAAAAGTCAGGCTATATAGTGATGATCAGGAATCAAGTCGTCTTGGACTTCTAAACACTGGGAACTCGCCTAGGGTGATAAAGTAACACCATAAAATATCAGATGGAGTGACTCTGATGCTCAGCGGTATTAGTCAGAATTCTCCAGAGAAACAGAACTAATAGGTCACATATATCCTATTGGTTATATAAATGTTTAATGGAACATATTTGTATAAATATATATAAGGAATATTTCAAGGAATTGGCTCATGTAACTGGGGAAACTAGTGAGTCTGAAATGTGTAGAGCAGGCAGGAGTTAATGTTGCTGTCTTGAGGCAGAATTTCTTTTTCTGGAAGCCTCAGTTTTTGCTCTTAATTTCTTTCAACTGATTGGTTGAGAGTCACCTACATTATTGAGGGTAACTCCTTTTACTTAAAATCAACTGATTGTAGATGCTAACCACATCTATAAAATCCTCTCACAGCAACATCTAGATTAATGTTTAGTTAAGTAATCGGGTACTATGGCCTAGCCAAGTTGATGCATAAAGCTAACCATCACACCACCAAACTATCAATTAAGGATGCCAAGAGAATAAGACATTTTCATGCACAGAACATCTTAAAATGTTTATATTCCATACTTTCTCATGAAGCTGCTGAAGAATGTACTCCAACAAACTGAAGGATTAAACCAAGCAAAAGGAAGACTTGGGTCTCATGGTGGGCTCCCTTGAAGACTGAGACAGGGATTCTTGTGCAAGTGATTTATTGAGGACATCTGTAAGGGAGTGGAGGAAGCAGGTCTAGGAAATAGAGAAAGCTCAACAAGGGGTGAGTCTAGGCAGAGTTCAGTCTGATCCTCCAGGAATATGCTGGAGGGCAAGTTACTTTATAGTTGTCCCAACCTGAAACAAAGGAACTGGCTTGCATACTCCCCTCTAGTCCATCAAGAGATACTCCGGGGGATGGCAGATGAGGGGTGAAAATTCCAAGACCCTTGGATCTCCAGGTTCAGGCTGAGTGCCCTCAGTTGTCCAAGGACAGTCCTCCTAGGATGAACTGAAAGTACTGGCTGTTGGAAACAAAAGCACACTAAAGCCAGGAAGTGTGTGTGTGTGTGAACACGAACATGTGGTGAAATAGGGACAGAGGAAACAGAGACGCCAACTCAGGAGAGAAGAAAAGAAATCCCCAGAATAATGGTGAAGGGCGACCCCAAGAAGACAGCCATGCAAACTGTTCAGACTGCTGGAGTGGATCAGGAGACTGGGAGAAAACTATTCAAAAAATAGAAATGGTAAAATTCCTAATGAGTTTGAATATATTGAGAAGAGACTTACATGTATGAGGAAGAGTTCACAGCTAGATCAATGATAAGAATACAGAAAACTTAGCAAAGGAAATAACAAAGTAATCATAAACTCCAGGGAAAACAACATGCAGTAGAAATTAACACCAGTTCATAAGCTTCATGACTCAGTTGTGAATAGCATTTACATGATCATAATAATGTAAACAGTGAGGGTATTGAGTTTAACCTAAATTATAAAGAAATTCCATTGGGAGAATGAGGATAAGGAGAAGGTATGTGGTGGGGCTGGCGACAGTGACAAAAAGTCTTAGCTTCTGTACTGGGAGGCCAGTGAATAGTGCAACTGAAAAATCAAGAAGTATCAGTATCAGCATGTTTCTGAGAGATAGGGAGGAAAACATTTAGAAAAATCATCTAAAAGGTGAGAGTGGTTTCCTCTGAGTGGTGGTGGAATGGAGCAGTGTGTGCAGTTGCCATTTTTCATACAAGGCTTATAAAACAATTTGGCTCTTGAAACTGTGTGCACAAGAAATTTTTACCAGAAGTAAAAGAGTAAATTAAAAAAGGAGGAAATGCCTTCAGGCAGAGATGACAGAGATGTGGGAAATGATGAGGAATAGGATTCTGATTCAGATACATTTCAGATGGTTTGTGGTCTCCCTGCCCCCGAGTAGGGGTCCAGTATATAGCAGTGCTAGTAGGGAGCCTTTGATCTGTAGACTTGAGAAAAAAAGGCGTCTTAGAACCTTGAAAACTTAAATGCATGGAACCATGAAAGTTTGAAATCCTTTTTAAAAGTTAATATTTTATTTATTTATTTTTTGGCTGCACTGGGTCTTAGTTGGGGCATGCAGGATCTTTGATCTTCGTTAGGGCACAAGAACACTTAGTTGTGGCATGAGGGATCTTAGTTCCCTGATCAGGGATCGAACCCAGGCCCCTGCATTGGGAGTGTGGAGTCTTAGCTACTGTTCCACCAGGGAAGTCCCAACGTTTGGAATCTTATATTCATAGAATCTCTTTTAAATTCATTCTCTAAAATGCAACTCATTTGTCGTCTCCTCCAGGAAGCCTTTACAGATTGATCCTCTTCCCATACCCCCAAGATCCCTTCCTTGTCCTGATACCCCAGTATTCATCAGCCTGTAGCAAGCATCATGCTGCTTACCTCCCTCCCTCCTCCACTGATGGCAGAACACGAACCCTTAATTATTTCCAAGTAAACTCAGTCATTTCTACTTTGAACACGATTGTTCAGGATTCCCACCCCAGCTCCCATCCTCTCCCTGGAGGGACATCCAGTCCGGGGACCTGGAGAGGCCCTGGCTTCATGGAGGCTCCTGGTCTCTGGTTGTGGCAAGAGTCCATGTTGGCACCTGGGATGTGTCACTCACCCCTCTGGTTTGGTTGTGCCATCCTGAACCACGGACACCTCCTGAGGTATCTATGTCACGGGTCTGTGTCTTCCTGGTCTTGCCCACAGTGCCCCTTCTTGTCTGCTGTCCCTCAATCATATCCTTGAGTCCCTTGAATGAAACTCTGGAGCTTCTACAGTATGACGGAGGCTCAGGGAAGGCTCTGCACGTCCTGTTTGCTCAGACGTGCCCCACCTGCCACCATTTTACCCCACCACGTTTTTACTGAGATGGGGTTGTGAAACTCTCATGGGTCCCGGCAGGACCTCACTTACCTGGCTGGCCCTTTCCTGGGAGTGACACGCATCCCTTCTCCCACAGATCCCTGAACTAACTTAGACTCGTTTTCTGTTGTTGCAAAACAATATTACCACTAATGCTGAGATTTAAAACAAGACGCACATGTCATCTCATGATTTCTGTGGGTTGGGAGTCTGGCCATGGCTTAGCGGTGACTTTGCAGTCAAGGGGCTGCCAGGGCTGAGTGCTTCCCTGAGGCTCAATTGGGGAAAGATCTGCTCCAGGTTCGCATGGTGGTCGGCAGCGTTCTGTTTCTCAGCTGTGGGCCTTGGGCCTTGGTTTTTCGCTGGTGTTGGTTGGAGAGCGCTCTCAGCTCCTCGTCATGTAGTCCTCACGGGGTGCTCCCAGCATGGCAGCTGGCTTCTTAGAGTCAGCCAAGGAGGGTGTCTCCACATACGGCAGACACAGAAACTGTGTGTCGTGTGATCATGTACCTATAGTCATGGCCATGCTGTCACCTGTGCCACGTCTGATGGTTGGAAGCAAGTCACAGGTTCTGCCCACACTGTGGGCAGCGGAGGGGATTAGCAGGGGCTTGAGCACCCAGAGGTAGCGGTAGATCCATCACTGAGGGCCAGCTCAGAGTCTGCTCCCCGCAGGGTCTGGCTCCCGGGTCTCGAACATCCAACTAGGGCGGCGGGGCCCCCACTCCTGCATTAATCTCTGATTCCCCTGCTACCTCTCTGTCTCCTCCTGGCCTGCGGAGCCTTGGTTGGGGGAACTGACCCAACTCAAGCATGTCTTCTTAATTCTACTTTTGCAGCATGCTGCCTTTGTGTGCCCAGAAGCCTGGATTTTGATATCTCAAGCAGTTTGCCGTCAGAAATTCCAAAATTCTATTTTAAACTAAAAAGCCAAATTCTAACATACATTAGGTACAGCCAGATACTGCTTGATTCCACTTATATGAGATACCTAAAGTAGTTGAATTCATAGAGTCAGAAAGTACATTGCTAGGTGCCAGGGGCTGGGGATAGGGGGTGGTAGAGTGGGGAGTTAGTGTTTCATGGGGACAGAGTTTCAGTTTAGGAAGGTGAAAAATTCAGGAGATGGGTGATGGTGAGATTTGTACAATGTGAGTGTACTTAGAGCCACTGAACTGTCCAGTTAAATATGGTTAAAACAGTATGTTTTATATCATGTGACTTTTACCACAATAAAAAAAAAAAAAAAAACTCTCCCAACCCCCCTCAAAAGCTGAAAACTTATGTCTTTTTTTTCCTCCTTCCTTTTCAATGTAACAAACCCAAACTACCCAAACTGCTGCCTCAAAAGTACAGAAAAATGATGGGCAAGAGTGAATGGTAGGGAGTCCCGTCCCTGTGCCCTGCTCCCACAAGTGTGAGCTACAGGAGTGCAAACCACACAATGTCAGGGCCCTGGGTGCAAACTCTGGCTCTGCCACCTACTTGATTTGTGGCCTTGGGCAAGTCACTTATTTTCTATGAGCCTCAGCTTCCTCCCCTATAAGATCATAGGGCTAATCCTTATGCTGTGAGGATTAATTGGAATAAATCTGGCCAAAATTCCTTTGTAAACTATAAAGCACCATACATGTGTGCATTCTTATTATAGTCACACAAGAGCACAAGAGGCTCCTCTGATTGTAGGCAACGCCCAATTGTGATACGGTTTCTTTGTTGTTCTGGAGATAGAATTGCAGCCTGTGATTAGATGTGTAAGAGCAGATGCTGACTGCAAGCTCGTAGCTGTGTCTTGGGCAAGGCCTGCTTTGTCTTGAGGTTTTACCAAATCAGTGTCCAATAACCAGAGCGTAATATTAAGTGTGTGGATGTTCCTGGTAAATGCCAGATGTGGAATGAATCAACAGTCAGATTCCTAAGCTGGAAGTGTGATTCTAAAATGCCACTTGAGGGACTTCCCTGGTGGTCCAGTGGTTAAGACTTCATCTTTCAATGCAGAGGGTGTGGGTTTGATCCTTGGTTGGGGAGCTAAGATCTCACATGCCTTGTGGCCAAAAAGCCAAAACATAAAGCAGAAGCAATATTGTAACAAATTTAATAAAGACTTTAAAATGATTCTTATAAAAAAATCTTTAAAAAACAACCAAACAAACAAATGCAACACACAAAAAACAAAACCAAAAAACCAAAATGCCATTCAGACAGAGTTTATTCATTCCTTGCACGGCGTTCTTTCCATCACAGCAGCGTTATGACTCATTGTGTTACGAGGTTGCTATGGTCCCAGGCTGGGTGACGGCAGAGTTATGTTATGCAAAGACTTGCAGAAGTGCTTTCTCCTTTTTGGACTTGCTCAAACAATATTAATTTTAATAAGTATGTATGGAGGCTGGCTGCCATCGGATGGTATGGACGACACAAACAGGCCATAAAATTCCTTTAACTTTCTCGAGAAAATCTCATCTTCTGCTGCCTCATAGCTCATCTTTTACTAGAAGAAATTGATACATCAAACTGCAGACCCAGCTGGAGGTCCATAAAATGAGAAAAGCAACCTGTTACCTGGGTATGAAATGAGGGCCCTCCTGATGGCAGAAGGAACTTCACGGGACTGTCTCATTCTGTCCACAGATGTTTTGCATTTGTCTTTCTGCAGTTGATCTGAAGATCTGTACTCTTGTTGGGGCTTTCCACAACGTTTCTCTTTAAAGGGACCTCCTTGCTGCTCCAGTGGTTACGAATCTGCCTGCCAATGCGGGGGACACAGGTTCGTCTCTGGTCTGGGAAGATCCTGCATGCCACGGAGCAACTAGCCCCATGCATCACAACTATCAAGCCTGTGTACTGCAGCTGCTGATGTCCAAGTGCCTAGAGCCCATCCTCTGCAGCAAGAGAAGCCACAGCAATAAGAAGGCTGCATACCACAATGAAGAATAACCCCTGCTTGCCACAACTAGAGAAAGCCTGAGTGCAGCAACAAAGACCCAGAGCAGTCAAAAGTAAATAAATAAATAAACAAAGATAAGAAAAAAAACAAAGCCAGTTGACTCAAACATGCAATATATAGGCAAACCGCATTATTTATCTAACATTCTTATCAGGGTGACGGTGGGTATACCTCTGGTTTCACATTGACGTGGAGAAAAGAGAGGGTGAGTTAATCATCCTAATGGTGGTGTTTTGTGCAGAGAACTCAGAAGTTGGCAAAGGAAAAGCATTAATCCATAGGGGTCAGAGCCGGAAGCCTAGTTTAGCCTGCTCTGCAGAAGAGAGACACGGGGACAGGGAACCACTCAGTGTCTTGGAGGCAGTTCCCGCCTGCAGGATACAGCAAGCAGGGTTAGGCACTTCCCCCGGGTGGAGAGGGTTCGCTCCTTGTGTTATTTCTTTAGGCCCAATGGTGCTAACTCTGGAGGGGTGAAGGCAGACGGATGTTACTAACAGTTCTGTGTCTTATGTGCTGAGCCCAGTGTTAAGGCCTTTATGGATAGGGCCTTATTTAATCACAATAAAAAGTCTATAAAGCAAGTACAATGACCATGACTTTTATACTCACAATAGCCTCAAAGACTCAGATGAGAAGAAATGAAATTTTTAAAATTTCTCTAACATTGAACTTAGAGGCAAATCTTACTGATAGAAGATCTGTAACCTAGCAATAGTTCAAGCCTTTTCAACACAAAATATTAATTTATTTGTCCCTTCTGGTTGAAAAGATATCCATTTCAAGATATCTGTGGCCCATTTCAAGGTCTGTGGCCCCACCTCCCCCAACTCCGCTCACATTTCATACGTCCTGCATTTTCTTGGTAGGCTTCAGGTCTGCGTTGCCTCATTGATGAGGTATCTCCTGCAGATGCTCTCCTTGCCTCCTTGCATCTTGGTCTGTGCTTAGGCCAGGAGCAGGGTATCTTCCTCTGTTTCCTTGGCCCCACTTCTATCCTTCTGCTGTTGCTGTCACCCTGAGCTCAGCTGCAAAGAGCTTCCTCTGATCCGTCTGGGCCCTCCTCCCCAGCCTCAGCGGTGGGGTACACTTGCCTTGTGCTGTGCTTACTTCTAGACTGACTCATGGTGTTCATTCTCAATTAATTTCTGTTTTCCATTCGTGCTCATGGACACCCCTAGGGCTCCTGCAGCCGGCCCATCACCTCTCACTGTCAGCTCTGCAAGGCTGCTGGCTGACTCTCAGAGCTCTCAGAAGGGCAGAGTACAGCCCTGTCCACTCTCAGATGTCCTCTGCCCTGCCTGAGCCTGCCCTGGGATGAGAGGCAGGGATCTGGGTTCTTATGAGGTGTCTCCTTCCTCTTTCTCTCAAAACTTTCTTCCTTCTCTTGCATCTTGGAGCTCTTCCATTTGCTTTGGAGTACAAGACAAGTGTACTTTCTCTGCTGGCATCCCCATTTAAAAATCTTCATGCTTCTCATCCAAAAAGTGACCTCTTTTGATCTCAAAAGATAAAGCATGCAGCCATTTGTTCCCAACAGTGATTGTTGCTAGCTCGATGGATCTCCTTCTTTCCCTTTAATTACAGAGTATGAGTAGGACGGTGACAATACACTAGCATAACTAATGCTTTGAAACACAATTTCACTATATTAGTGAAGGGCTTCCCATGTGGCGCCCTGACAATGTAGGAGACATAAGAGACACAGGTTCAATCCCTGGGTCCAGAAGATCCCCTGGAGTAGGAAATGGAAGCCTACTCCAGTATTCTCGCCTGGAGAATGCCATAGACAGAGGAGCCTGGTAGGCTATAGTCCATAGGGTTGCAAAGAGTTGGACATGACTGAAGCAACTTAGCATGCATACTAATGTTATCTCCATTTCACAATGAAGAAATTGTCTCAAAGAGGTTGAGTATCTGACCAAGCTGGTACAAACCCCAGAGCTGTCTTAAAAAAGATGTTCCCCCTACCCACCTCTTGCACCAATCATGCTACTTTCCAGAGGAAGCCCACGCTCCTTACCAGTTGCTGAGTGGGTACAAAGAAAACCCTTTCAAAGCAGGAATTGTTGGTCTTAAGGTATAACAGAGCTAGAGTCCTCATGGGGAGACTGGCTGTGCTAGGTGGGGTTGTAAGAACCATGCTAAGTACACAGACAGATGCTAGCAAACAGGTCCCTGTTGCTTCAGCTAAAGCAGGAAAAGGGAAGAGAGGGTGAGTAAATTCCCACATATGAAAACTGTTCTCTGTGTTCAAGAGGTCAGAAAAACCAGTGAAAACCTCCAAGTGGGTTCTATCCAGTGAGATGACTGAAGAAACAAAGGAGGAAAAGATAAGGGGATGCACTTGATTTCTGAGAGCTGGTTCACCAGCTGATAGGAACACAGGATCCAGGGCACACAGGAGGTATGTGAACTCCCAGTTCTCCAGAAAGAAACATTGACTGTCACAAATGTAATAGAGTACTCTCAGCTCAATGATTTCTTTTCCCTGCTCAAATCTCACTGAAAAGGCAGAGGACTAAAAAAAGGAATAAACCCACAAGAACAAAGAATACAACAGAGAATGAATCTCCAGACACTGATATTTGGAAACCCCCACACAAATGGCTGGGTTACCAAGTGATCTCCTGTTGCAAAGTCTAGAAGCCAACAAGCTCTGCCAAAGCACACAGAGCTTCTGGTCAGCCTTTCAGAACTTCACTTTTAGATGGGCAACCATCGACCATGAGACATCTGTAACAAGCCTTGCATGAGATCAAAAAGGTAAACAGGAAAAGGTAACTGAAGAAACCCAAATGAGAAAGAAAGGAAAATCTTTAAAAAAGCTCCCTGTAATTGAATATCCTCAGAGTGATAACAGGTAATATAATATTAGGTATCCTTAGAGAGGTGAGGTGAGGTAATGTGGAAGAGTTCATGGGAATTTAAAATGTGATAAAAGTGATATATTTACTAACTGAGTTGGAAGATAAATTGAGTAAGATAGTGTGGAAGGTAATCCCTCAGAAATAGAATAACAAAATAAAAGAGATGGAAACTAGAAAAGAAAAGATAAAGCTGGAGAATCAGATCAAGATGTCAATATTTGATGAAAAAGAGCCCTAAAGAAAGAATGAAGGAAGTGGATGAGAAGAAACTATGCAAGAAATAATGCAAGAGAAATTTATAGAAATAATATAATTTCTAAGACAAGAACTTCTGGATTTAAACTTTCAGCAAAATGAATGGCCAGAGTTTGACTATGAGGTACATCTTCATGTAATTTCAGAACACCTGGGATACAGAGACAAGTCTAAAATCTTCTAAAGAGAAAAAGCAGTCTATGCCTCACATATCAGGAATTGGAATGGTATTAGATTTATCATGGAAACTCCGGAAGATGGAAGACAATGAGTCATGCTTTCAAAATTCTAGGAAAGATATATTTCAGTCTAGAATTCCATATTCTACCAAATCATCAGTCAAGATTCACGGCAGAATATTTGCAGATGTACAAGTTTTTACAAATGCCTCTCCTTTGTTCAGATGTTCAGAAAGCTACTGGGTGTGTGTTCCACAGAACGAAACAGCAAACCAAAAAAGAGGAGAATGTCAACTTAAACTGGGAAGAGCCAACACAGGACAGCAGCAAAGGGAATCCTCAGGATGATGGGAGGATAATTTCCAGGACTGCAGCTAGTCTAGGTCCAGAGAGCACCTGTTGAGATTTGAGAAGGAAGGAAATCTCCAAAAGGAATGGCCTCAAGAAATTCCCTGGGGGACTTCCCTGGTCCAGTGATTAGGAATCTGCCTTCCAATACAGGGAACGCAGGTTTAATCCCTGGTTGGGTAACTAGGGACAACTAAACCGACACTCCTGCAACTGCTGAGCCCACACTCTAGAGAGCCCAGGCACAACTGGCGAGAAGCCCATGGACTGCAACGAAGAGCCTGCACGTAACTAAGACCTGACAAATAAATACATATTTAAAAATCCCCTGGAATTGGTAGCTTATCTGATGGGTTTGATGCCATTGAGGTTGTCCATATCTTCCACAAGATGAAGTGACATATATAATATAAAATAAAAAGACCATGAGGTAAAGATATATTAATATTATTTAGAAATAAGCAATCAAGAGTAATAGTTTAAAAAGCTAAAAATGGTTGCCTCTGGGTAGTAGGAATCAGGGATGGAGTGGGAGTTATCCTGAGGAATAATGTTTTCATTTAAGTCTGTAGTTCTGTTTAAAAGGATGCATATATATTATTTTGAAATTGGTGATATTTGTCATTTTTGACCTATAAAAATGGTAGTTTCCGTGGTCCTACTTAATAAAAATTAAATTATAGCATAAGTGTGAAAGAATCATTAAAACAGTGTTACACACATCAAGATGTATTAGTTCCATAGTATTATAAAAGTAATTTTTCATCAAGATAGAAAAAGGAAAACAAATTATGAGCACTTTGGCATAACTCAGTGGATGAGATAACACTTCGGTTATATCATCTCTGCCCTTCTAGCGTTCTTCATGTCTGTGTATGAATTATGTTTTCATGACAATGTTACATCTATCTGGTTTCTTTCTTGATAAATGATTATTTGAAGACCATGGCGAAACATTTGTATTTCTTGTTCATCTCTTGGCTTCTCTTGATGCCTATACTATGTATCTATCTCTTTTTCTGTATCTGTAACTCTCTATTTAATCCCTTTCTCCAAAAGCTTCCTCTTTCCTGACTTGGTTCAGATTTCCTGGCAGAGACTGGAAAGACCTCAGACTGTCTAGCGTCAGGAGAGACACAGTGGCCTATTGTCCAGTGCTGGTTCTGGACCCTGGAGAGAACACAACACCTCTACCCTGGGAACTGCTCCCAGGAGCTCTGTATGTGAGACAGGCCCAGGACTTGGGACTCTTTGCTGCAGTGCTTGCACCTGGACACAGCTCTCCTCAAGCTACAAAATACAAAGAAACTATTTGGGGTTAAAAATAACAACATAGCGTGGGCAGTGAGAGCAAATTCCGAACAAAAGACACAAAGAGACCAAAAGGCCCAACTGCCAGTTCTGAAGAGCCTGGAGCAAAAGCAGGGTAATGTGTCTGCCTTTTGCACACAATCCCACCTGGAGGTGGTCAGATTACCTAGGCCATCCCTCAGGGACCCTCAGCCCAGGTAAAGAACCAGTTTGCCCTCCTCAGGGTGTAAGCAAGGGAACCTGTTACTTGTTTTTGCTTCCTCCTGTGGCAGCAGGGGCCCAAGTAAGGCCTTGCCTGAGTTTCTTGTCTGGTCTCTGATCAATTTCTATTGATGAAGGAGGTAAAAAACCCTGATCAGTAACATATGCACTGTAGGATATCTCCTTAGAACTAAATGGGACAGAGATGATAATTTACCTGATCAGATTCCCTTCTCCAAGAATCTGGATTTGAACTGGAGATAGCCAGATATTTTGTTTCTTTGTGGAGTGGCAGGAGCTGTGGGTCTCTCAGGAGGCGTGGATTATGCAGTTTGTCCTGTGAGCTGAGGATCAGGAAATGCCAGGCTGCAGACACAGGGCAGTGAAGCACATGCTCAGACAGAATCAGAAATGAGAGGTGGAATAGAAAACAGGATGACTCCTAGTTCTAGTTCTTTCCTGAGAAAGCCTGTATTCTTCTCAGATTCTGAAAGAGAGCTTAATGGTTTTAAACAAAATCCTACCCCCTTTCTCTGTTGAAATTAGATCGTGTGTGATTCAGTGATCTGCCACCGTAATACTAGTGGTGACGTTAATTTCGAGAACTCTGTAATGCAGTGAGACACTGGACCGCTTATGTGTTTGAGGATGGGGAGAACTGAAATGTGGGTCCTGGGCAGTGGGGAATTGAGGATAGGGACTGGGAGGGGTTCTGTGTGAGTGAAATTTACTGGGCTTTGTGAATAGGATAAGAAACTCCCCGCTTGGCAGGCATACCTCAGAAAGCACCCGACTAGACTAGCTAAATATTATTTTCCTTCAAGTTTTGGTGTTAGTCTTTGAAGTGCAGTGGATAGTTTAAACCTAAATGAGTCCAGCTGTGGTGAGTAAGGGGAGACACCCTTTCTGATGAAGATGTTCTCCCTGGCCTTCAGTGTGTGCAGTGTGGAAGTCAGTGTAGAAAGCGCCTGTCTGGATTAATTTCGTCTCACGCTCAGTGTTTTTCTTCCTTCTTTCCGCTCTGTCTGACCTGATGTGATGTCATTTGGGCTGTATTAAACATTTTTTTTTTGAAAAAGAGTGAACATTATACATTTCATCCAAAAAATGCTATTTCTGGGTCTACAATTCATCTCTGCCACGGCATTTTCTTGGTTCCTAAAGGACTCTGGTACAGAAGTATCCTCTCCCCCTCCTCCCTTTCACCTTGGATTCAGCACTAAAAAATGTAAAAGACGTTAATAAGGCAGGAGGTGCTTTATGCCACAGGGTATAGATGATACTATTGGAAATGAGGAATCTTCTTCCTGAATGTTGTCAATTTGTTACTTTTCTGAGTCCGCTGGTGGCGGCTCAGCATGGGGCCCCCTTATCTCTCGGCCCAAGCAGCTGGCTTTGGGCACAAGTCTGGACTAGGAGAGATTGCTTCGCGGCCCCAGTGGGGCATTTCACAATTTCCTTTTCCTTGAGAAACTTTAAAAAGCCATCTAGGCCTCACTACCTGTGCACTTAATTTAGAGCAACTGTCACGTGACTTGGTTCAGCAAAGGCAGCAGCAGAGTCCCTGCTGTGGAGAAAGCAAGGCATGTCGCCCCACAGGGGCTGGCGCCTGGGACACAGGGCACAGGGGGTCTCGGAGTCAGCCAGTTTGGCTCAACAAGCGCTTATTCAATACCTACTGTGTGTAAGCACTGTGCTAAGTCTGGGGGACACAGGTGAGTAAGGGGTGGTCTATGCCTTTGAAGGGACTTCTGAGGTGGTGCGGTGGTAAAGCATCTGCCTACAGTTGCAGGCGACTCAAGAGATGCAGGTTGAATCCCTGGGTCGGAAAGATCTGCTGGAGGAGGAAATGGCAACCCGCTCCAGTATTCTTGCCTAGAGAATCCCATGGACAGAGGAGCCTCGTCTATCTATGGGGTTGCAAAGAGTTGGGCACAACTGAGTGACTGAGCACATGCCTTCAAAGAACTCACAGTTCAGTGATGGTGATGGAAAAACAAACAAATAATTAATATATAGCAGGGAAAGTGCAGAACGGGAAGGAAATTCAGGGGCAGGCACTGAGAAGTGGTAGATGTGGAAGGGTGAGGGGTGGAATGTGGAAGGAGATGTTCTTCTGATCTGATACTCAATGAACAGGAGCAGTCAGGAGTGAATAGAGGGAAAAGCATTTGAGGCAGAGGGAACAGCATGAACAAAATATGGAAGCATGAAACCGAGAGACCCATTTGGGAGATAAATAGATGGCTAGAGTGTTCAAGAGAAGAGAGGGAATATATAAAACAGAGCTGGAAAGGTAAGCAGGGCCTGGGCAGTTGTGTACCTTGTTGTGGGAGAGGGGACTGGCCTTCTCCTGTAGGGGCTGGGGAGCCATCAAAATAAGGGTGTGTCTTGCATGGATGGGGGGCTGAGTCTGAGGAGCAGCCCAGGGGGGGAGGCTCAGGCCCAGAAGCCCTGGGGATAATCTGCTGGTAGAGTGAAAACTGAAGGGCTGGCAGCAGCAGTGCTGGACACCTTCCAGTGCTGAGTCTGAGCGGGACCGGGACAGTTGGAGACAGACAAGCGCGTAGACAGGCAAGGAAGGATCGATGGATGCACTGGCCTTGAAGGCTGGGATCTGAAGTCTGCACGGTGAGGTTAATACTGAGGGTCAGAATAAGTCTGAACAGATCAAACTAGACCTCCTGCAGAAGCTGGAGGCTCACCCAGCTGCTGACATAGGACGGGTCAGGAGTTGTGATCCCCACTTCTTCCCCACCCCAACCCTGCTGAGTTAGCTTTAGGTGATCAAAGATTTCCACCCAAGAGTCTATTTCAATGCTGGAGGTGACAGATCAGAACCAGACCTAGTCATCAGGCTGCTGGTGGGGTACCTGTCAATAGCTTGGTGGCTAGTCCAGGTGGTAGCCCCAGAGGTAGAGAGAAATGGGCTGATTGAGACATTTTGTAGGTTGACACAGAAGGACTTGGTTATAGGTTGGATTTAGGGGTGAGGAAGAAGGCATTTCAGGACTGACTCCCTGATTTCTGGCTTTTAGCTACTAGAGGTTGGTGGCAACAACTATTTATGTGGTGTGCTCAGTTGCTAGGGCTGCTCTGACCAAATACCACAGACTGGATGGCTTACACAATAGAAATTTATTTTCTCACAGGTCTAGAGTCTGCATGCCCAAGATCAAGGAGTCGGCCTAGTTGGTTTCTACTGAGGGATGAATTTGTTCTAAGCCTTTCTTTGCTTTATAATGATAGATGGTGGTATTATTCCTATATCTTCACATTGTTTTTCCTACGTATGTGTTGGTGTCTAAATGATACCAGTCATTAGATTAGTGCCTACTCCAATAACCTCACTTTAACTTAGTTATCTCTTTAAAGACCCCTTACTTCCAAATATAGTCATTTATGGAAGTACAAGGAGTTAGGATTTTGTGGGGGGGGGCATAGTTCAAGGGGTTAGAATTTTGAGGGGGGCATAGTTCAGTCCATAACAATGGGGAGGAACAGTTTTCTGAAGAATTTAAATAATTTACTATTGAATGTATTAATTTTGAGAGGTCTATCATAAATACAAGTAAAAATATCAGGAAAGCAGTTGTATATATAGGATCTGGGGCTCTGAGGTGAGTTCTGAGCTGAAGATACAAATTTAGGAATTATTGGCAAATATAAATTTTATTGAAAGCAATGGGAAGTGGCTCTCTGTGTAGGGAGCAAGGGCACTTGTATGTTCTGTGACATACAAGGAACAAAGAGTCCGAGTTGAATCCCATGGAGTCACAGAAGTTCTTCCCTCCTGTAAGGCTATGGCCCATGACTTCAGGCCTGCCACAGGTCAGTTCTCAAGGCCAAGTTCAATGTAGAAAGTGAAAAGTGAAAGTGAAACACTCACAGTCGTGTCGGACTCTTGCGATCCCATGGATTATACAGTCCATAGAACTCTCCAGGCCAGAATACTGGAGTGAGTATCATTTCCTTCTCGAGGGGCTCTTCCCAACCCAGGGATCAAACCCAGGTCTCCCACATTGCAGGAGGATTCTTTACCAGCTGAGCCATCAGGCCAAGTTCAATGTAGATACTAGCTTGAAAGAAATGTGGAGTACTTTGGAGTACCTGGGACTTTTCCATTGCAAATAGAGACTAATTTTAAAAAAGAATCCTAATTATACCATCACTATAAACATAACACATGTTTATTTTTCAAAACATTTATTTATTTATTTATGTTGGCTGCACTGGGTCTTAGTTGTGGTACACAGGATCTTTAGTTGTGGCATGTGGGATCTAGTTCCCTGACCAGGGATAGAACCCACCTCCCATGCTCCATTGGGAGCCCAGAGTCTTAGCCACTGGACCAGCGGGGAAGCCCCATCCTCCTCATTTATAAAATGGAGGTAACAGGTATAACTACCATTAAAAGTTATGATGAAGGAAAACAAGAAAACATCACGTCATCTTTTGTTGTTGTTGTGCTTCATCTTCGTCTAGTCTCAGTCCTTAATTGCAGGATCGGCTATGGCAATGGTTTCATGCGGGCTTAACTTCCTTCCTTCGATAGCGCCTTGGCTCCCGCGTGAGTGTCTCTTGCACTTACCCTGGGGCTTCTGTGACACCACGGCAGGGGATATCAGTGCTGGACACTCAGCCATGCACAGCCTTGAAGTGTGACAACCCTCAACTGATGGGGATGGAAACCAGTGGATAAATACTTCTCCATGCTGATCTTTGGAGGGCACAATTCTAAGACACCGTTTGTGTATTTCCTCAAGAGAACCTGGACAGATGGATCATCAGTTCCCCATGGTGATGCTCAATTTGACAGCATCCTTATATTAGCAATTCCTCCTTGCCTGCTTCACTGTCCTTGGTTGCTAGAAATCACTTCCCAAATAAACCATCTGCTCATCACTCTTTTCTCTGGGAATTTAGGCTAAGATATACATCTAAACACTCAACCCTGGCATAGTCATTCTCAATGCAAATCCATTCTAGAATATCTCTATGTATATAAGACTGTCAGAAAGTAGAAACAAGTTTATAGAAATAAGATAATGGTTTCCAGCTTTACTGAGGTATAGTTGACATATAACATTGTGTAAGTTTAAGATGTATAACATGATGATCTCACGAACTTGTGTACTGTAAAGTGATGACTATAGTAGGGTTAGTTAATACCTCTACCGCTTCACATAATTACCACTTTTTTTCTGGTGAGAATATTTCAAATCTACTCTGTTAGCAGATTTCAAGTATATAAAATACAGTACTGTTAACTATGGTCATCATGCTGCACACTAGACCCTCAGAACTTATTTATCTTATAACTGGAAATCTGTGCCCTTTGACCAGTCTCACTATTTTCCCCACCCTCCAGCCCCTGCGAATCACCATTCCATTCTGTTTCTGTGAGTTTGGCTTTTTCAGATTCTACATATAAGTGATGTCATGTGGTATTTGTCATTGTCTCTGACTTATTTCACTTAGCGTAATGTCCTCAAAGTCCATCCACGTTGTAATAATTGTAATAAATGGAAAGATATCCATGGTCAAATAATATTCATGTATTACAAATGTATTAATACATTTGTTGTTGTTGTTCAGTTGCTCAGTCGTGTTCGACTCTTTGTGATTCCATAGACTGCAGCACACCAGGCTTCCCTGTCCTTCACCATCTCCTGGAGCTTGCTCAAACTCATGTCCATCAGGTTGGTGATGCCATCCAACCATCTCGTTCTGTGTTGTCCCCCTCACCTCCTGCCTTTTTTCTTTCCTTGCATCAGTGTCTTTTCTAATGAGTAGGCTCTTTGCATCAGATGGCCAAAGTACTGGAGCTTCAGCTTCAGGATCAGTCTTTCCATTGAATGTTCGAGTCTGCTTTACTTTAGAATTGACTGGTTGGCTCTCCTTGCAGTCCTTGGGACTCTCAAGAGTCTTCTCCAACACCACAGTTCAAAAACATCAGTTTTTTGGCGCTCAGCCTTCTTTATGGTCCAACTCCCACATCCATACATGATTACTGGAAAAACCATATCTTTGACTAGACGGATCTTTGTCGGCAAAGTAATGTCTCTGCTTTTTAATATGCTGTTTAGGGTTGTCTTAGCTTTTCTTCTAAGGAGCAAGTGTCTTAATTTCATAGCTGGAGTCACCACCTGCAGTGATTTGGGAGCCAAGGAAAATAGTCTGTCACTGTTTGCATTGTTTCCCCATCTATTTGCCATGAAGTGAACGGGACTGGATGCCATGATCTTAGTTTTTTGAATATTGAGTTTTAAGCCAGCTTTTTCATTTTCATCAAGAGGCTTTTTAGTTCCTCTTCACTTTCTGCCATAAGGGTGGTGTCATCTGCATATCTGAGGTTATTGATATTTCTCCCAGCAGTCTTGATTCGAGCTTGTGCTTCATCTAGCCTGGCATTTTGCATGATGTACTCTGCATACAAGTTAAATAAGCAGGGCGACAATATACAGCCTCGATGTACCCCTTTCCCAATTTTGAACCAGTCCGTTGTTCCATGTCTAACTGTTGCTTCTTGACCTGTTATTGGTAGTTCACCTTGAGAGCTGACTGCTGGGTGGGGTTATGTGTGGGTGAGGTGCACGGAACATTGCCTGTGGACCAGTTAGGGGGATCTGTGGGCCAGGTGTCCCTAGCAGGTGTGGGTGGGCTGGATGGAGTTCTTGATATAGCAATTGGTCTGCATCCTTTTAATGTTCTCCAAGATTCTTATATGCTGCTTTTCCACTCTCTTCCTGCCTTCCAGTCACATAGTTCTTGAATCAATGACTCTGGATGGAGTAAGAGAGAAATGGGCCTTCTTGGCAGCATCCTGCATGTAGGGAAGTCAGGTGTCCACCCACTCTCTTTCCCCTGTGGGACAAATCCCAGGTCACGAAGAGACAATGTCTCTTGACCCTGAGCTGGGCTGCTTTGGGAAGGGGTGATGCAGGTGAAATCAAATTGTTCCTCTTATCCCTCCCTCCAATGCATTCAGATTTGCATTTTTTCCTTCGGTGGCATGCTGGGACTTCTCCACTGGAAACCTGAACTTCTAAAAAAGCTCTTTGTCCATGGGCAATTGTCTAAGACAGCCAGACCTTGGCTGAAAGGGGCTGGAGAAGGTTCATGGGCCACCATTGCAGGGACAGAGCTCGGACAGAGGTCTCTCTGCCTATTATCTGCCACATGGGTGGCCATGACCTTCAGGGTCCCTTAGTGAATAGTGCTGGACCCCACAGACCCTTTGTCTGTGGATGGATGCCAAACTGCCACTGAAGCATGTGTAAGGATGAATGAGGGATGTCTTGGTCATGCTGGTGACATCACTCCGAAAATGAGATAATTTGATACATCTTCAAATAGTATATTTTTTTAGGATATCAAAGAAGATCCCTAAGAGACTCTATGTCTAGGACTAGGGTGAGATGACTGAGACTCCTATGGTACAAAATTTAAGGAGATCTTCACTCCTTAAAGGAAATGGCAGTCCACTCCAGCACTCTTGCCTGGAAAATCCCATGGATGGAGGAGCCTGATAGGCTACAGTCCATGGGGTCGCAAAGAGTCGGACACGACTGAGCGATTTCACTTTCACTTTCACTTCACTCTTAGGGTCATGTACATGCAAGGTCAGCCTCTTGCCTTACCCTAGCCCTAGGCCTAGGAAAATCAATAGGGTCTCTTGATGACTAAAGTCTGAAAGCTTGTCTAGGGACAAGGCATAATGCCTGCTGAATAGGGAAAGCCTTTTCAGTTCAGTCAGTTCAGTTCAGTCACTCAGTCATGTCCGACTCTTTGCAACCCCATGAATCGCAGCACGCCAGGCCTCCCCTTCCATCACCAACTCCTGGAGATCACTTAGACTCACGTCCATTGAGTCAGTGATGCCATCCAGCCATCTCATCCTCTGTCATCCCCTTCTGCCCCTAATCACTCCCAGCGTCAGAGTCTTTTCCAATGAGTCAACTCTTTGCACGAGGTGGCCAAAGTACTGGAGTTTCAGCTTTAGCATCATTCCTTCCAAGGAAATCCCAGGGCTGATCTCCTTCAGAATGGACTGGTTGGATCTACTTGCAGTCCAAGGGACTCTCAAAAGTCTTCTCCAACACCACAGTTCAAAAGCGTCAATTCTTCGGCACTCAGCTTTCTTCACAGTCCAACTCTCGCATCCATACATGACCACAGGAAAAACCATAGCCTTGACTAGACGGACCTTAGTCGGCAAAGTAATGTCTCTGCTTTTGAATATTCTGTCTAGGTTGGTCATAACTTTCCTTCCAAGGAGTAAGCGTCTTTTAATTTCATGGCTGCAGTCACCATCTGCAGTGATTTTAGAGCCTAGAAAAATAAAGTCTGACACTGTTTCCACTGTTTCCTCATCTATTTCCCATGAAGTGATGGGACCGGATGCCATGATCTTCATTTTCTGAATGTTGAGCTTTAAGCCAATTTTTTCACTCTCCTCTTTCACTTTCATCAAGATGCTTTTTAATTCCTCTTCACTTTCTGCCATAAGGGTGGTGTCATCTGCATATCTGAGGTTATTGATATTTCTCCCGGCAATCTTGATTCCAGCTTGTGCTTCTTCCAGCCCAGCGTTTCTCATGAGGTACTCTGCATAGAAGTTAAATAAGCAGGGTGACAATATACAGCCTTGACGTACTCCTTTTCCTATTTGGAACCAGTCTGTTGTTCCATGTTCAGTTCTAACTGTTGCTTCCTAACCTGTATACAGATTTCTCAAGAGGCAGATCAGGTGCTCTGGTATTCCCATCTCTTTCAGAATTTTCCACAGTTTATTGTGATCCACACAGTCAAAGGCTTTGGCATAATCAATAAAGCAGAAATAGATGTTTTTCTGGAACTCTCTTGCTTTTTCCATGATCCAGCGGATGTTGGTAATTTGATCTCTGGTTCCTCTGCCTTTTCTAAAACCAGCTTGAACATCAGGAAGTTCACAGTTCACGTATTGCTGAAGCCTACTTCTATCACCAGTCACATCCACAGCTGGGTGTTGTTTTTGCTTTGTCTCCATCCCTTCATTCTTTCCGGAGTTATTTCTCCACTGATCTCCAGTAGTGTGTTGAGCACCTACTGACCTGGGGAGTTCCTCTTTTAGTATCCTATCATTTCGCCTTTTCATACTGTTCATGGGGTTCTCAAGGCAAGAATACTGAAGTGGTTTGCCCTTCCCTTCACCAAGGGAAAGCCTTTAGGGGCAGAATATTCCCCTCTTTGTACCATAGCTTTGGATAGATGAAGATGGAATAGTCTCTTAAGTCTTTTATTTATTTATTTTAAAATTTGATGTATGGTTGATTTACAATGTTGTACTGATTTCTGTTGTACAGCAAAGTAATTCAGTTATACACACACACACACACACACACACAACGCACAGAAAAATTGAAAATGAAAGCTGCTCAGTCGTGTCTGACTCTTTGTGACCCCATGGACTGTAGGCTGCCAGGCTACAGGAGACTGTAGGCTCCTCTGTCCATGGAATTCTCCAGTCAAGAATACTGGAGTGGGTAGTTGTTCGCTTCTCCAGGGGATCTTCCTTACCCAGGGATCAAAATGGGGTCTCCTGCATTGCAGGCGATTCTTTACCAGCTGAGCTGCCAGGGAAGCCACCCCACCCCACACATATATACTTTTCAAAAAATTCCTTTCCATTATGGTTTCATAGGATATTGAATATAGTTCTCTGTGCTACACGGCAGGGCCTTGTTGTCTATCCATTCTATATATAATAGTTTGTACCTGTAACCTCAAACTCCCAATCCATTCCTCCCTCATCCCCTCCCCTTTGGCAACAACAAGCCTGTTCTCCTTTGGTGTGAGTCTGTTTCTGTTTTGTAGAGATGTTCATTTGTGTCATATTTTAGACTCCACATATAAGTGATATCATATGGTATTTGTCTTATTCTTTCTGACAGTCTCTAAGTCTTAAATAGGACAGGCTTTGGGATCAGATGGGCTTGGACACCTACATAAGAATCCATCTGTTGGAGAGTGGTGGGCAAAGCATGCCAATTTGTTGGGAGAGGAATTTGCTTCACTGAAGTCTAGTTATGGACCTTACTCAGAAGGTAGGTGCCCTGGGAATCCGAGGAAAGTGAGAATCACTTCTGTCTTGGGAAACTGGAGGAAAATATAGCAAAGGAGAGGACCACCAAGTGAATTTCAATTTAACATAATAATCAAGGACCTGTATATATAAAACACTGTGCTGAGCTGGTGGGGATATAAGGATGGAGGTGCAGTTAGGGTAACATACACCCTGATGCTCTCCAGATATGAGGTGTGGGGCAGCCTGTGTGTGACAGAGGTGAGGTTGGGGGTCTGTGTGACTTGGGAATGTTGGGCTCATGATGGTTCCAGTGACTGTGGGTGGGGAGAGGCAGGTGGGTAGATACACCTGCCTGTGTGTGTGTGGGGAATGGGATTCTGTGACATGGTGCGTTACAGAGTGAAGAGGGCTTAGTAAGTGTTTTTACACTGAATGCAGGTCTTGGAATGTGTGACCTTGGATATGTGTGAAAGGTGGTACCACTCAAACTTTAGTCTGACTGTATCAGTGTGACGAGAGTTGTTCAGAATCTGTGTCAGTTTAAGATAAAGACATGGATGTAAGTTTCTGTTTGGTTGCCTGCGGGATTGTGGTAGCTGCTTTCAAGTTTGCTTTCCCAATTTCTATATAGGGTAATAACTCCACATTTCTTCCCACCCTGAAATTCTGCAGCAAAGCACAAACAACATAAAACATGATAAAAATATAACCATTACATTAAAGAAACAGAATTACTATGGAGAAAAATGAAAAATCAGCCTAAAATGTTAAAACATGAACATGGGTTTCAAAACAATTTCTTACTGTGGTGTGGCCCGTCATGGTTCTGTTCCAAACACTACAATTCGTCATTCATTTCCTTTTGCTGATTAGAATGTGGCTGAAGAAATTCAGGAAGCCTTGGGCTGCAGAATTCATTTCATCCATCCTAAAACACTGATCTAGGACATGCCTGACCTGCTCTGCCCATTCTCTGAGCAAGGACGCTTTTCCTAAGAAGGTTTCACAGCTTATGCAAGGCAGCAGTTTGTCCCTGAGCCCAACCCAGAACCCAGAGTTTCTCTCCCTTAATATAGTTTTGTTTTCATCTGGCCTCATGGCTTCTGTGACGTCATGAAGCAAATGTCTATCTTTGATATTGCTTTCTCTAAGGAATTTACCACCTTGATTCCATCTATACAGGAATGGAATAAATACAGGAACATTTCCCTGCAGGTGTTGTAGTTCATAAGAGGAAATTTCAGAATTATATAGTGTGTGTGCGTGCTAAGTCTCTTCAGTCATGCGGAACTCTGCGACCCCATGGACTGTAGCCCCCCAGGTTCCTCTGTCTGTAGGGATTCTCCAGGCAAGGATACTGGGGTGGGTTGCCACTTTCTCTTCCAGGGGATCTTTCCAACCCAGGGATTGAACCCTCATCTCTTATGTCTCTTGCATTGGCAGGCGGGTTTTTTACCACTAGTGGCACCTGGGAAGCCCCTGTGAAGATGTCTATGTCCTAAATCCCAGGAATCTGTGGGTATGCTTTTATACAGCAAGAAGGAATTAAGTTTCAGATAGAACTTAATATTGTTAATCAGGTGACTTTAAGACAAATTTTTGCCTACTTGGTAGCTTAGTGGTAAAGAATCTACCTGCAATACAGAAGACGTGGGTTTGATCCCTGAGTTGGGAAGCTCCCCTGGAAGAGGGCATGGCAACCCAATCCAGTATTCTTGCCTGGAAAAGTCCATGGACGGAGGAGCCTAGCAGGCTACAGTCCATAGAGGGGCAAAAAGTCGGACATGACTTGGCAACTAAACAACAACAAGCTCTCTGTCACCCCCTCTCCTGATAGGGGCTGGGCCTGGTCTGGCTGGTGGCGTGTTCTGTGCAGGTGGCAGGGCAAGGAGTTTGTCACTTACCTGGAGATAGTTTGGCTGCTGAACTTATGGATGTTTTCAAACTGGAGGTACAGTGGATATAGGAGTGGAGAGATGGACTAAAGAATGGGATCTGAAAGGGTCAACAAAAGCGAGGAAGCGAGACGGAGTGAGATTGTGGTGGATGAGGGTGGGAGATGGATCAAGAGAATAAATAGAGTTGTGGTTGAATACTTGGAAAAGAAGCTGTTATCTGGAGCTGGCTTTCGCTTCATGGCATGGTTCCTGGCACAGCAATGTTGCAGACGCTTCTCACCCAACATGGGAGTCATCTTCCTGCTTCTTCTCCAGGTTTGAGTGTTCTTGATGAGGCAGCACTACATTTTCTGGAGAGAGAGAAACCCTGAGTTTAGAGACAGTACTCTGAGAATTCAAGTGTTTTCATTTTCTTACAGGTCAGCCTCGTCTGAGCTTTAAGTGTCTGTCCCATTGCCACAAATCATCTTATTATTCTTGACTTTGCTGTCACTGAGCTCTGTCAGTCACAAAGTGTCAGCCATAAGCACGTATATGAGCTCACTTAGGAGAAATATTGGCCGGGGCTGCTGATCCCGCCCCACAATGCATGCATCCGTGCTCAGTTGCTCAGTCGTGTCCGACTCTCTGTGACCCCCATGGACTGTGGCCCGCCAGGCTCCTCTGTCCACGGGATTCTCCAGGCAAGAATACTGGAGTGGGTTGCTATGCCCTTCTCCAGGGGACCTTCTCGACTCAGGGACAGAACCCATGTCTCTTGCATTGCAGGTGGATTCTTTATTGCTGAGCCACCAGGAATAAATAAGTCCACAATAAATAAGTCCCAGCCCACAATAAGTTGTATCTATTTTTCTTGGATATTAAAAATAATCTTTGACCCATTCTGTCCACATGTCTTCATTCCTATGAAGCTAGTATACTTTACCTCTTTTCTCATGTCCTGCTTTTCTTCACATGAGCACAATCACCTAGTTTTCACATTTACCCCATAGATACTTTCTCACTAAGATCCCCCTGGGTTGCCACAGCCGATGGGACTCTCTTAGTGTTTACCTGAAGCCCTCACTCTATGGCAGCTACTTTGGATCACATCCCTCCTCTTGATTTTCTTTATGGGGTTCTTTTTCTTAAGTGTCTTTTATTAAAAATTTTTTATACAATTAAACGTTTGTTTTTTTAATTGTATAAATTAAAATATGTTATCAGTTGTATGAATTATTTGGCTGCATTGGGTCTTAGTTGTGGCACTTGGGATCTTTGTCCTGTCATGTGGGATCTTTCACTGTGGTATGTTGACTCTGTAGTTGTGGTGCCCAGGCTTAGTTACTCGGCAGCATATGGGATCTTAGTTCTCTGACCAGGGATCAAACCTGTGTTCCCTGCATTGCAAAGTGGATTCTTAACCACTGGACCACTAGGGAAGTCATCTCATTTTTTTCCTACAATTTTAAAGGTTACTTTCCATTGACAACTATTACAAAATGTTGGCTATATTCCCCACGTTGTACATCCTTTAGTCTATCTTACACCCATTAATTTGCACCTTCCACTCATCCACCGTTCTATTACCCCTCTTCCTCATCCCCACTGGTAACCACTAAGTTTGTTCTCTATATCTCTCAGCCTGCTTCTTTTTTGTTATATTCACTAGTTTGTTGCATTTTTTAGATTCCACATCATACTGTATTTGTCTTTCTTTGTCTGACTTATTTCACTTAGCATAATGTCCTCCAAGTCCATCCATGTGTTTGCAAATGGGAAAATTTTGTTCTGTTTATGGCTGAATAGTATTCTGTTCTCTACCTATCTAGTTACAAACCACATTTTCTTTATCCATTCATCTGTTGATGAGAACTTAAGTTGCTTCCACATCTTGGTTATTGTAAATAGTGCTGCTGTGAGCATTGGCATTCTCCTTGGGCTTCTGTGTTATTATTTCTTTGTTATTATTTCATTGTCTTCTCCCATCTCTCTGGCTATCCCTGGCTCATTCCTTCTGGTTCATTGCTCCTCAGAAGCTGCTATTCTACAGAGTTGTGTCCTGTTCCCTCTCTTTCCTATCTCACTGTGTATTTTTTTCCTTTTTATAATTATGGAATAATATTCCATAATATATGTGGGTCATTGACCACCCCCCCATCTTTATCTATGGTTCAGATCTTACTCTTGAGATCTCAGATCTATATATTCAACTGCCCCCAGGATTATCCCAGAAGTATTTCAAACTTAACATGCCCCAAATTGGACTGATTATTTCCTAAAAAAAACTGATATTGTTCACCTATTACCTATTACCTTTATCAGTAAATGTAACCTTTTATTCAGAAGTCAGGTCCTTGGGTATCATCCTAGACATGCCTCCACCTTCATCCTTCACATGAAACTAATAATCAAGTCCTGTTCTTTCTACCCTGTTGACATCTCTCTTGTTCATTTCCTCCTCATTCTCTAATCTTATAATTAGTCTCCTTGGCTCCAGTCTCACCATACAAAAAGTATTCTTCAAATTCTTCAAAGTCAGTGTGATCTTTATGAAATACAAGTTTTACCATTTCACTCTCTGGCTTAAAACTAATCAAAAGCTTCCCACCATCCAGGAATAAAGCCTAGACCTGTCAGTCTGCCCTTCCTGTGCCTGCTCACCTCATTGCTTTGTGAAAGGATGAATGAATGAGTGAATGAATCCATCACTGAATCACTAATACATAAGGTGTACCAAACAGCTCAAGATCTGTCCCTGAGGAAGCCCACTTATCATGCTGATAAGCCTATAGGACATCCTGAATCAAAAGTTTCAAAATCAGAGGTAAAGTTTAATCTCTGTGACTCAGGAGGGCAGTATGGGTTTCAGCTGGGTTTCAGCCCAGCATGACTGTCTACCAGTGAGAGCTGGCCACAGAGCAGTGGATTCCCAGAGGATGTGAGCTTCCCACATTTGGAAGTGACCAGACAGGAGCTGAATGACCAAAGCAGGAAGATGGAGGAGGGATTCCTGCACTGTGTGGAGTATTGGATCTCTTATCTCCATTCTGTGAGAAGGAGACGAGGAAGGGAAAAAAACACTAATATTTGTTGAGCACTGATTATGTATCCTGTGTTGTGGTTGATGCTTTATATTATTAGCTCATTTTTCCTAACAATCACTTTAGTGGGAAAGTGCTATTATTATCTCCATTTTTTTTGATAAGGGCTCTAAAACTCAGAGAGGTGAGATAACTTTCCCAAGGTCACTTGGAAGGTAAATGACAGAGCCAGGCTTATAATCCACTCTGGAGTGGTTCTCAAAGTGAATCCCAATCAGTGGCATCAGCATCACCTGGGATCTTGTTAGAAATGCAAATTTCAGGCCTCATCCAAGACCTACTACATCAGAAACTCTGGGGGTGAGTGGGACCTAGACATAATATTTTAACAAGCCCCCCAGTTGATCTGATACCTACTAAGTTTGAGAATGACTGCTCTAAAGAATGTTCCATTATATCTAATTATATTCCTGGGAAAACATTAGGAAGCAAGTTCATCTCAAATTTCTGGAGAACTTTGGGGAAAAAACACGCTCTCAGTCTACATGGCATACACATTTAGTCCACCACCCGCAAGTGTAGGGCAGGCCATGGGGCGTCCTGGTAGGTCCCAGCATCCCGCAGCTCCCAGCAGATTACAAGGTAATTCAGAACTACATTTTCCTTGAGAACAGCTTGTAGCTTCTCATGTCATTGTGCACAAGGAACAATATGAATCTGGATTAAAAAAAAACCCAAACATAACCAAAAACAAAGGATACCTTACCATGTAAAATACAAAGAAAATAGCACAAATCCTCCAAACCACTTTTTAGAGAATGAATTCAATAAAAGCAAGGGAAATTTTTTAAAGCCCCGTAGAATTGCTGGTATTATGCTATCATTTATTTTGTGAATTCAGCAACATTTTGAGGGAGACCCAGACACTATAGCATTTAAAAATAATGCAACCTTGCTCTTGATGCAAGTGGCAAAAGCGAGAGGTCTCCGTGGAGCTTTGCTAAAGGGAAAAAAAAAGAAATTAAAAACCGTCCACTAATGTGCCGGCAAGTAATGAAATAAGAATCTGACACTTGGTGCATTGAAATGCAAACAAGATGTCCCTGTGTTACCCTGGCAATTCATCATAAGGCCGGTGCATTGCTGCTTATTATACATGAGGTGCAGTGAATTATTACCAGTCTGGTTCTTCTAACAAACTTTTCAAAGTATGTACAAGATAGGGTCAAAAGAGATTTATATATGTGTTTGTGTGTGTGTGTGCACTCATGCTAGGAAGTGAACAAGAAGTATATTTCTGCCTGTGAATACATGGACCTAAATATACTTGCATTATAGATATGAAATTCAGGAGACGACCCAGGTATTTGGAAGCACTCTCTCTCTCTCTCTCCCTCTTTCTCGCTCTTTCTGTGCAGATAGATCTGCAGATAAAATGGAATTTAGTGTCAGGAAACACTAACCCAAACAGGTTTTATTTGCAAGAGTTTTGATGGGTTAAGACCATCTTGGAAACCTATGGTTGGAGATACTGGATCATCATACATGAAAGAGTTGGAAAAGAGAGAGATGAAATGAGATTTAAAACCAAACCAAGACAAAACCCGAAAGGTGACCAGCTAGGTACCTGGGATTTTAGAGATAATGTTTGGGACACATATATATCTGTATGAACATGAGTCAACCCATGTTATCCTCTAATGGAAAGACATCTTTTTTGTTGAGAAGGGCTGAAGAAAACAACTAATGCTTTGATTTGTTTGACTGTCTTACATTTTAATGCAGTGAAATCTGAAACAACATATTTGTGGTGTGTGTATGTGTGTGTGTGTAAGGTTCGAGTTGAGGTTTGGCCATGAGTTTGGTGAGAACTCCCAGTGAGGCAAGAACATGGTAAGTAGAGGACTGAGGGTGAGGGGAGCAGAAATTGAGCTTTACAGGCATAAAGTTGAATAACCCTGAGCAGTTAGTTTTACTGTTAGTGTCATGAACCGATGGCAACACTGAGGCACAGGGAGATTAAGTATCCAGCCAGAAAGTGATGCAGCTGTGATCTGAACTCAGACTGACCTTTCAAGTTTGCTTTAAAAGCCTCTGATGAGACCAAGGAGGGGAGAATTGGGCTGTGAGGAAAATGTAGTAACGTCTCACTGGTGGGTCAATTAGGAATTAAGGCGCCCCCTTCTGTTTGCCATGGGAGTGACATGGGAGATGCTGGGCCTGGGGAAGCAGGAAGGTTGATGAGGGGATTACTAAGATTTTCTCTATGGAAAATTTTCAGGCACATCTCCGAAATCAATTTCATTACAGGATTTGGCACAAGGTTGGCATAGAAGTGGGATAAAAAAATGGGCATTCATTTAAAATACAGAAAAATATCTGAGAGAATATAGAATCAACTTCAAGTAACAGCACTTCTGGGGAATGAGATTATGAGAAGGGAGAAGCAGGAGGCTTTACTCATTATTCACATACCTCAGTTTTATTTTTAAAAACTTTTTGTCGTGGGAAGTTTCAAAAATATATGAAAGTAGAGAGAATAAAATAGTAAAACAAAATAGAATACTTTACTCTGCCCAGGTTCAACAATGATCAACTCATGGCCAATCTTGTTTCATTTTACCCCATTCCCCCAGCCCATTTCTCAACTCCCCAGCTTATTTTGAAGAAAATCCCAGACATCATAGCTTTTACTATAATGTGTTGACTTTAAAAATCATGTTGTAATATAAAATATAAATGAGAAATTAATTTGGTATCTATAATTATTTAAACAAGGTTGGCGTTTCCATTGTCTAGTTAATTTTTTCTAGAGCAGTGATTCTCATACCTGACTGATCACTGAAATTTTCTGGGAAGCTTTTGAAATATGTAGATTTCACAGCCCACTAGGACCCATGGAATTGGAATCTCTGTGGCAGACCCAGGGATCTCTGTGATTAAAAAGTTCCACATATGATTCTGATGATGAGTCAGGTTTGGGAACAATTGGTCTACTTAAGATAAACTGTTTCAAGTACCTTCAAGCACTTTGGAAAGACTTAATTCCGTACAAGCCGTTGATACGCTAATTACAAACTTGCCTTATCTAGTCATTAAATTAGGTTCCCTAAGGACTATTCTGAACGACCCCCCCCCTTGGATTAAAGGGGTGGTTGAATCTAGTTAATCTAGTTCTGATTAGTATATAGCTATAAAATAAGAGAACACATTTTCTTAATATATTTTGCAATTCATACATATTACCAATGTAATACTAGTCTTTGCTACAATCGGTGAAACCACGTGGTTTATTTTTGCTGGTAGATTACCTAATTTTAAGGTGAGAAAATGGAATCTCAAAGCAATTAAGCAATTTCCCTAAGGATATATAGCTGGTTAATAGCTAATCTAGGACAATACAAAACCTGCAGTAAGTTAGGCACTGGTGGGTTACTGACAAATAATACCGAGTTTCCAGTGTTTTAGGAATTTAGAGATTAGTGAGATGGATGGACAGGTCTTGTGAACGTGACTTCCAGTCAGAACACCCGCACCCTAGCTCAGGACAACAAAAGTAGTGGCTTGATCTTATTAAACAAACTCAAGTGCCCCCAATATAAAACTGGTTTTTTTTCCCCAGAACAGAACTTAATTTCCACTTGGAGCTTCTATTCTGACGACAAATGGATACTTTCTTTTGGCCATAGCTCAAGGCTTGCAGGAATTTAGCTCCTGACCAGAGATGGAACCCAGACCTCCTGCAGTGGATGCGCAAAGTCCTAACCACTGGACCAATAGGGAATTCCAACAAATGGACACTTAATTTCCACTGATGTAAGTATCTTGGTCAGCTCAGGATTTTCTGCCTCTTCCATGAGGTTGAAAGGAGTTCTGAGTGCATCAGAATGCTAAGACATTGGGGTATGGAGGATGCTAGTATCACCTTCCACACTGGCATCTCCTGAACATCTGATTTCCATCTGGTCCATAAGGGCTAGTCCATGTAGATCAAAGCTCTCTATCTATCCTAGCCACAAGGCTTTTTCAGGTCTGGGTCTTACCTGCTCCCACAACCCTCCCCTTGTTCCCAGAGAGTTAGCTGTTTCATGCACTAAACTGGCATAAGAAAACATATATACTTAGTCTTTGTCCCTGGTTCCTGGCACAGAACTCCAAAGATCTTGGGAATTTCCTGAGTGATGAAGATGATAGGAACATCTTTTGTTAATAATAGCAAATCATCTCAACCATACTTGAGTTTGAGCTAATGAAGTGACTCTTGTTGGGTTCGTGGATAGATTTAGAATGGGACTGGTCACCAGAAAGACCAAGTCTTGATTTTCTTAGAATTTTTAGGCCCACCTTTTATCCCAGTCTCCAGGCTGGAGTTTGATTTCAATCACCAAGGCTAATGATTCAAACAATCTTACCTAGGTGGGTAAACCTTCATAAAAATTCCTAAATGGCTGGATTCAGAGTCCTGATGCTGGGTTTTGGGAAGTTCCATGACTTCTAGCAAGTACTGAGATCCACCTGGGAAGCACAAATCCTCCTTATTCTTGGATTCTCAAATCTGTCTGGGAATTCTGTTGTGTACACTGCCTCCAAAAGGCTTGGCTTGGTGAGTATGGGTTGGTGGGGGTAGGTGGGAAGAGGTAGGAGAGTAAATGGCTTGGGTACTCCTCTCAGGAACTCACCTGGATCCAGGTTTCTTCCTTCCCATGTAGTGATTGCAGTACTGTTTTTTGATGTCCCATTATTCCCAGAATGTACTTATTTTTCAGTAGCAAATGCCAGTGTGTGTGTGTGTGTGTCTTCTCCTCTCTTTGCCTTAGCCCAGGCCTGTCTTAAGGTTCCAGACCAGTTCCTAGAAAAACCAAGGCCAGACTGACTCTATTCTTTCTCAGAATAAACTCAAGGTTTATGTTCCCTAAATGGTTTTTAAAGCACTATAAGCTAAGAATCAGTTCAGTTCAGTCGCTCAGTTGTGTCCGACTCTTTGCGACCCCATGAACTGCAGCACGCCAGGCCTCCCTGTCCATCACCAACTCCCGGAGTTCACTCAGACTCATGTCCATCGAGTCGGTGATGCCATCCAACCATCTTATCCTCTTTTGTCCCCTTCTCCTCCTGCCCTCAATCTTTCCCAGCATCAGGGTCTTTCCAAGTGAGTCAGCTCTTCGCATCAGGTGGCCAAAGTATTGGAGTTTCAGCTTCAACATCAGTCCTTCCAATGAACTGGGGGACTGATCTCCCCCAGGATAGACTGGTTGGATCTCCTTGCAGTCCAAGGGACTCTCAAGAGTCTTTTTCCAACACCACAGTTCAAAAGCATCAAGCCATATTTTCCTAGGTTTCCAAAGTCTAGCTTCTCAAAGAGAGAACCTCCAGACATCAGGAAATCTTGGAGAAAATGACATCAATTACAATGTTAAAACTGTTAAAACATCATTTTATCATCTGCACAATGGCATTCATTACAAGATGGAGAGAGCCCTCTGAAGGGGGAAACCTAACACAGCCTCTTCCTGGAAGAAGTGACCCTTGAGATGTCTTTTTCACCAAAACAGGGAGAGGGAAGAAAAGAGAACTGTAGGCAGGAGGAAAAGCACTCATTGGCTGAGCTGGGGGAGAGTGTATATGCACTTAAGAGTAGTCAGTCATGGTGCTTGCTTTGCTCAGAGTCCCTTCTAAATAAAAGCAAGAGATTCCACCCCTGTCTACAGCTGATGGGATCAGAAGTGCTTATGGACCCAAGGGGCAGCCATTTTGCAGGCTGGGTAGCAACCTAAGAAGTTGCCCTGTACATGAAGAAGAGTTGGGCCAATCAGATTTTCTCTCTTTCAGGACCATGAACTGGAAGATGCCAAGAGAAAGAGGCTGTGAGGAGCCAGAGTTAAAGCTTAAGGGTTGTGTGAAGACAAGTTTTGAGGAAGAGTGGGGGCTGAGAGGATGCTGGAGAGTCCAAATTATGAGGAAGGCAGAGAAATGGCAGTTTGAAAGGATGAGCAGTGAGGAGACTGCAGCAGACAAGCCCCAGGGAGACAGTCTGCCTGATGACAGCTGAATCCTATCAGTGCGGGAGCGTGGAAGTCTGCTTATCCCAAGGGTCTCCTTTTTCTGCTGCTAGGGGCTAATGTGACCAGGAAGTCCCCTGTTCCTGGAATTTAGGTTCTTTCCTGTCCCTCATTGCTTCACATGCATCCTTAAAAGTCTTCACTCCCTCCCGCAACTTATTTGAGATTTTTGCAACTAAAAGTAGTTGAGGGAAGCAGGGACTAGACCAGGTTGTCTATCTTACAGACCCAGGTGTCAGTTTATAGATGCTCCATCAGAGCTTATTCTGTTGCATGTGATAGAAAACCCAACTTAGTTTGGTTTAAGGCCAAATAGCATTGCATTGTCTCACATACCTGAAAAGCCCAGTAGTTAGCTCAAGTGTGCTGGACTGGGGGCTTCAGACACTGTCCTTAGGACTCTCTCCATATGTCTTTGCTCCGTTCTTTTCTGTGTTGCCTTCAGGCAGGCTCTTTCTCTAGGTGTACATCCTATGGGCGTGGAGGGTCTTCTTCCTGGTTGAGCTGGCAAAAATCCTGGGAATGAAGACTGGACCAACTTGAATTAGATACTTGTGCCTGAACAAATCTCCGCGGCTATCAGAACTTGGTGGATTGGTGGGACCAGTCCTGTTCAACTTCATGAATTAAATTAATGGCAAATGCTAGACAAATACATTTGGCCGTCTACCAGGGTGTGCTCATGTGTGTGTGTATGTATCTTTAAATGTATTCATTAGTTCCAGCCACCAGGAAATGAGGAGCTTAGACAAGAAGGAAAAAACAAGGCATAGCCATTATCTGGACACAAATGCATAATTATTTAAATAAAAATTAATTCAAAACCCAATACACATTTAATCTGTTTTCATTACTATTTTTTCATCTTCCCAAATAACTTTGGAATTTCATATAGATGGTGGCAAACCATGATTAGTGGGTCATAGGACCATCAGAAAATGAGGTTCTCTATGACCCTAGAAGCAAACCAGTTTGTGTAGCAGAAAGGCAGGTCCTGGAGTTGAAAGGGTGGAATCTGATTCTGTCACCTACTGGCTTGAGTTATTCAACCCTTTAGGCATCAGAATTTGTAATTGGAGATGGTGATAGACATCTTATGTTGTTGTTGAGGGTTAAATGCAAGATAAGATGCCTGGCACATAGGAGGTGCTGACTAATGGTAGCTATTGTTATCAGGAGCTTGTTTCATAGCTACATAGATAAGCCTGCAAGATCCTTCCGTCTTCAGGCAACACACGCAACAAACATCATTTCAGACTTCCTGTCGGGCTGCTCTACCTGTGTGTGTGTTAGTGGCTCAGTCGTGTCTGACTCTTTGCAACCCCACAAACTGTAGCCCACCAGGTCGCTCTGTTCATGGAACTCTCCAGGCAAGAATACTGGAGTGGATTGCCATTCCCTTATCCAGGGGATCTTCCTGACCCAGGGATGGAACCTGGGTCTCCCACATTGTAGGCAGATTCTTTACTGTCTGAGCCACTAGGGTCAGGACTCACTTGACCCCCTGTAAAGAAAAACTCTGGTAGAAATCAGTTGGCAATGAGCACTTTGAAAACTATAGGTGGAATGCAGCTGATAGCAAGTTAATAACTAGCTGGTTCCAGAAGAGCCTGATAATGAGTAGAGAAAACATATGTCAAATAAAATTCAATCTTTTTATTTCCAGAACTAGTTTGTTCGGGAAAGATTCCTATTATAAATGATATCCTAACACCTTATACCCAGGAGTTGGTACAGCAGTCCCCCAAAGGGTGTCCATGCATGTTGTGTGTATATATTTGTGTGCATGTGTGTTTTGTGTGAGTAAGAGGAATAGTGGCATTGCTGAAGGGGCCATTGGTTTGGGAATAGAAGCCAACGAGGCCCCTGGCAGGTGATAGGACCCCTGCCAAACCTGTGACTAGAACCTGGAAATGGCTGAAGGGCTTGGGTCCCACTTGAAGCTGTAGAGAGAAGACCCAGAGAAAACATCTAAAGGGAGAATCCAAAAGCTGGTTTGGAATAGAACCTTGCAGCAGCCAGCGTCGTAAGAGGCAGAGGGAAGCTGGCTCTGTGGCTCATGAGCTAAGTACTGTGCCATCTAAGCAGCCAGGCACCTCCTGCCTCGTGCTTGCAAGCCAGGTGTGGTACTGACACAGTGAACCAGCTCCAAGTCAAAGCCCACATGGACATCATCTTTCACTGACCCTTTCTTCAGTTTAATAGAGGGGAATGGTGTGGCAGCTAGAGTTTTATAAAGGTGAAAATATCCAAGTATAGGGCTTATAGTTAGGGCTGCTGGCTTCCAAGTCTGACATTTCTAGGCTGGAAATAAAGTGCAATGAGAGTTTAGTCATTCATTTCACCCTACCTTCTTCTTAAACAGAAGCATGTTTCAATTAAAGGAGAAGCCACTGAGGAACAGGTCTATAGAAGCACTTCCAACTTCAGTTGACATTTTAATATAATTGATGATAAAAATAAGAGTTTTGAGCTTTCTAGAAGAAAGGGAAACACACTGCATCTGGTAAAGGGAGGCATACCAGCACATCTGGAGAAAATTTTTTCTTGTGATAATTTCCCTAGGTAAGCACCAAACAAGTGTGTAAGTTCCTCTAAATTAGTGGCTGTCTGAGTGTGGTCCTGAAATCATATACAAAGCCCTGTGTCTTTTGAAGTAAAATGCTGACTCATGAGCTAACAGTTGGGAAATGTGAAGATGTAGAAACAAAGAATAGCTATTGGGCTGGAGAACTGGTAACAATTTAGACTGTAAATCTGCCACACAGCAGAATCACAGAACTCCCAGTTCCCTGAAAGATATAAAGGCCTGACATGACACACATTCCAAAATTGTTTCTACAGGAAGCAGACTCCCATCAGATGAGATCTGCTGACCACAAAAACATAGACCCTAGATTGGTTGAAACCAGGTAGTTGATGGTGTTTGAAACTTCACCTTGATGCCAACCAATCTGAAAATTGTCCATGAGCGGATGATGCCCTGCTCCTTGAACATTATAAAACTCCTCACTACCCTTTCCAGTAGGGGGCACAGTTCTTGAGGTGGTAGCCTACTCAGTTCCCTCTTTGCCTGGCAAGATAATAAACCTACTCTTTCTCTTTCCTCCAAAACTCTGTCTCCGTATTTTTATTCAGCATTAGTGCACAGAGAACCAAAGATTTTGGCAACAGGCCCTGGGCCATCATATGGAACTTGTTAGGCAGATTCTCAGGCTCTATACCATACCTACAAGTCAGATACTCTGAGGGATAAGGCCCAGCAGTCTGAGCTTTAACAAGCCCATGAAGTGTTTCTGATGGATGCAGAAAAATTTAAGAACCATTGTTTTAAATGTCATATTTAAAAGAGGGGCCAGGTGCTTCTGACTACATTGATACCGGCCTGCCTTGTTTAGCTTGCCCCCAGCAATCTGCAAATACAGACTATTTCTTGGCCCTCCTCATGCCTATGGTTTTTGTATAACACTGGAATAGAGAGACGAGAGCTGTCTGTCAACAGCTCTATTCAACCTTCACTTGTTTTTAGGAAGTCGATGGCTGTATTTGAGAGGCACATTCTATCAGTTTTTTTTTTCACTTGCAGTGATCTAGCATGAGTTCACCTTGCATTTCCTTCAACTTCAAATCTTCGTTAGTATTGCTAGGGAAAAAGCCCCTAAAAAATATAACTAGATAATTTCTTCTCAGTTTCTTCCTTAATATGTGCCTTACTATCTTATTTGAGGTAGAAATTTAATTTACACCCACTAAATCTAATAAAATTTCTAATTTCCCATAATATATCCTTATATTTGTCTTCTTTATCAGTACACTCATTCACCTGGATTTTGCAGAACAACTAGTTTTTCCCTTTCTATGGAATTTCATGTTTTCTCTTTTTTCCCAACAGTAACATGACAAATCTAAATAATTGTCTTTCAGTTTTGAAGACAATTGAGAGACTTGATTTTTATTCAGGTGCACCATTTCTATAGACTCACCCAATATATAATCCACAGTTGAAAGATTTTTGAGGATTCTTCATTTAGAGCATTTCAAACTTTTGGTGTAGGTCAAGTAGAATATCGTATGCATCTGTCTTTTTTGGTCTACCCTGTCTAAGGCAGTGCCACTTACACCATCTCTGTATAAAAGCCCAGCTTTATCATAGCTATATATTGTCTTGAAATTGGGTAGACTAATTCTTTCTAATTTATTCTTATTTCAAAATAGTTTTAATTATTTTAGTGCCTTTGCCTTTCTATGTAAGTTTTAGAATATTCTTAAGACTCTTGAGAGTCCCTTGGACTGCAAGGAGATCCAACCAGTCCATTCTGAAGGAGATCAGCCCTGGGATTTCTTTGGAAGGAATGATGCTAAAGCTGAAACTCCAGTACTTTGGCCACCTCATGCGAAGAGTTGACTCATTGGAAAAGACTCTGATGCTGGGAGGGATTGGGGACAGGAGAAGAAGGGGACGACCGAGGATGAGATGGCTGGATGGCATCACTGACTGGATGAACGCGAGTCTGAGTGAACTCCGGGAGTTGGTGATGGACAGGGAGGCTTGGCGTGCTGCGATTCATGGGGTTGCAAAGAGTCGGACACGACTGAGCGACTGAACTGAATTGAACTGTCTATATCTGCAAAAATTTTTGCTGAGATTCTGGTAGGAATTATGATAAACTGTATATCAGTTTGGGGAGACTGACAATATTTACCATGACATCTTTACCATGTTGAGTCTTTCAATTCATGGATATGGTATGTCTCTCCATTTATTTAGATCTCTGATTACTTTCATCAGCATTGTGTAGTTTTCAGTAAGCAAGTCCTGTACATGTTTATAAGATTTATATCTAAGTATTTCATTTTTGAGAGATTGTGAATGGTATTGTATTTTAAAATTAGATGTCCATGTGTTTATTGCTAGTATATAAAATACAAGAGAAATTTTCATGTTTATGTTGAATACTATGACATTTTGGAATTTACTTATTAGTACTTGGAGGGTTTTTTAATATTTTTTAGAATCCTTGGGATTTTCTATGTAGTTGATCATGTCATCTGCAAATAGGGACACTTTTATTTCTTTCTTTTTGCTCTGTGTGCCTTTCTTGCCTTATTGCACTGGATAGAATGTACAGCATTACGCTGAATAAAAGTGGTGAGGGTGGACATCCTTTCCTTGTTACTGATCTCAGAGGAAAAGCAATTAGCTTCTCACCATTAAGTATGATGTATTAGCTGTAAGTATTTTGGTATATCATCTTTATTGAGTTGAGGAAGTTTTTCTCTATTCCTATTTTTCTGAGGGTTAAAAAAAATAATGAATGAATATTGGATTTTATTTAATGCTTTTTCTGCATTGACTGATCTTTTAGCCTGCTAATGTGGTGGATAGCATTGATTGATTTTTGAATATTGGACTAGCCTTGCATCACTAGGGAAAAAGCTTAGTCACTCAAATTTCACTCACTTATAATTATGTTTTATATACTGCTGAGTTCTATTTGCTAAAATTATGTTAAGGACTTTTATGTACTCATGAGGGATATAGGTTGATAATTTTCTTTTTATATTATTTTTGTCTGGATTTAGCATCAAGGTAATATTAACTTCATAAAATGAATTGGTATCGGTTTTCTTTTCTTCTTTTTCCTAGAAGAGATTGTGTACAGTTGGTGTTAATTCTTCCTTAAACATTTGGTAAAAATCTCCGGTGAAACTACTTGGGCCTAGAGGTTTCTTTTTGGTAGTTCCCTGATAGCTCAGTTGGTAAAGAATCCGCCTGCAGTGCAGGAGATCCCGGTTAGATTCCTGGGTTGGGAAGATTGCTGGAGAAGGGATAGTCTACCCACTCCAGCACTCTTGGGCTTCCCTTGTGGTTCAGCTGGTAAACAATCTGCCTGCAATGAGGGGGACCTGGGTTCGATCCCTGGGTTGGGATGATCCCCTGGAGAAGGGAAAGTCTACCCACTCCAGTATTCTGGCCTGGAGAATTCCATGGACTGTATAGTCTGTGGGGTTGCAAAGAGTTGGACATGACTGAGTGACTTTCACTTTCACACTGTCACTTTCAAAATTGTGAATTAAGTTGTGTTAATAGCTATAAAGCCATTCAAATTACTTTTTTCAGATTGAGTGAGTTGTGGTAGTTTTTGTCTCTTGAGAAAGTGGGTCATTTTATTTATACATGTACAGAGTTGTTCATGGTATTCCTTTATTTTTCTTTTGATGTATAAGGATTTTTAGTGATATTTTCTATATAACTTCTGATACTGGTAGCTTGTGTATTCTCCTTTTTTCCTTCTTAGTCTTGCTAGAGATTTGTCAATTTTATTGATCTTTTCAAGAACCAGTGGTTTGTTTCATTGACTTCTCTGTTGTTCTTCTGTTTTCAGGGTCATTGTTTCCTGCTCTTCATTAAGTCTTCCTTCTGCCTGCTTTGGGTTTCTGTTTTGTTCTTGAGTGGAGAGCTTAGATAAGTGATTTTAGACAGTTCTTTTCCAGTGTGTACATTTAGTGCTATACAATTTCCTCTAAGCACTGCCCTAGCTGTGTCCCACACATTTTGATAGGTTGTGCTATCATTTCCGTCCAGTTCAATTTATATTTTGATTTCCCTTGAGACTTCTAATTTGACCTATGGATTACAGTAAGTCTCCTACCTAAGGACCTTCAAGTTGCAAACTTTCAAAGATGCTAACATGCATTTGCATGTCCGCTCGCCTAGGTTAGTTCACGTGCTGGCATACATTGTCACGTGTCTACAAGTGGTTGTGCTTTTGTGTACTTTACCGTACTGTGCTATATAGAGCACAGCAGTGAGTATCTTCATTTCAAGCTAGATCTGCAAGAGGACAACTTCACTGAACTCCTTGCTGTTCAACACAAGGAGCTTATTAATGAAGACCTAATTGGAAAAGACTCTGATGCTGGGAGGGATTGGGGGCAGGAGGAGAAAGGGACGACAGAGGATGAGATGGCTGGATGGCATCACCGACTCGATGGACGTGAGTTTGAGTGAATTCCAGGGGTTGGTGATGGACAGGGAGGCCTGGCGTGCTGCGATTCATGGGGTCGCAGAGTAGGACATGAGCGACTGAACTGAACTGAACTGAACTGAATGGAGTTGGAGGTCCAGAGAAAGGATGAAGACAGACAAGAGGAAGAAGACAACTAAAGAGATTCATGATGCAGGAAGTGGAAAGGGGATTGTCTGTATTTGAGGAGGCACTGTTAGTTTTTAAGGCACAGGACCTGAATGTAGAATGGCACATGAAGGGTGCAGCAGCCACTCAGAATGCAATCCAGTGCTATCGTGTCATCTATGATGAGAAAAGAGGAACTACTATCAGACTTCACTGGATTGTTCTTGCAAAAAGGTAGATGGAATTGAACCTAGCAAGGAACCAGAACCTGTGTCACCAATGTCAGACTGTGAGTTAAATTGCAGCTTGCCCTCCACTTCCTATAGCGGATGATCTTTCATCTCTATTATCCCCCACCTCCTCTACCTCCTCCAGATAGAAACAGTTCTTATCTGTTCACTCGATGCCAGCCCCTGTATGCCAGCATTATACTGTACTTTTCAAGGTAATGTATTGGAAGATTAAAACTATTTTCTTTATTTTTTGTTTTATATGTATTATTTATGTGAAAATATTATAAACCTATTAAAAGACAGTATTATATATCTGACTGTGTTAGTTGGGTACCTAGGCTGACTCTGTTGGTCTTATGAACAAATCGGACTTACAATCACACTCTTAGAACAGAACTCATTTGTATGTATGCCCTGGTAGCTCAGATGGTAAAGAGTCTGCCTGCAATGCAGGAGACCTGGGTTCGATCCCTGGATCAGGAAGATCTCCTGAAGAAGGGAATGGCAATTCCTTCAGTATTCTTTCCCGGAGAATCCCATAGATAGAGGAGGCTGGTGGGCTGCAGTCCATGAGGTCGCAAAGAGTTGGACATGCCTGAGTGGCTTTTGCTTTACTGTATTTTTAAGTGTGTTTAGTTTCCAAGTGTTTGGAGATTTCCCCATTATCTTCCTTTTTCTTTCTTTTTAAAAATAATTTCATGTGGTTACTTTAAAAGTTTTAAAAATTTATTTTATTTATTTTATTTTTGGTTGCTCTGGTCTTTGTTGCCACACACAGGCTTTCTCTAATTGGGGTGAGCAAGGGCTACTCTCTAGTTGTGGCTCATGGGCTTCTTATTGCAGTGGCTTCTCTTATTGCTGAGCATAGGCTCTAGAACACGGCAGCTTCGGCAGTTGCAGCTTATGGGCTCAGCATGTGTGGCACGTGGGCTCTAGAGTGCAGGCCCAGTAGTTGGGATTCTTAACCCCTGGACAACCAGGAAAGTCTTCCCATTTATCTTTCTGTCACTGAACTTTAGCTTGATTCCACTGTGGTTTCAGAATATACTCTTAAAATAGCAGTTAAGTTTGTTGAGACTTGTTTTATAGCCCAAGATCTAATCTATCTTGTTATATGTTCCATGAGCACTAAAAAAAGCATGTGTATTTTGCTGTTATTGGGTGGAGTGTTCCATAAAGGGCTTCTTTGGTGGCTCAGTAAAGAATCTGTCTGCCAGTGCAGGAGATGTGGGTTTGAACCCCAGATTGGGAAAATTCCCTGGAGAAGGAAATGGCAACCTACTCCAGTATTCTTACCTGGGAAATCCCATGGATAGAGGAACCTGGTGGGCTATAGTCCATGGAGTCACAGAGTCAGGCATGACTAAACAGCAGCAGTAGCAGTCCTATAAATTGGTTAGATCCTGTTGGTTGAATGTGTTGCTGAGTTCTTTGTCTAGCTTATTTTATGTCTAGTACTATAAATTGTTGAGTGAGGGGTGTTGAAAGTCTCCAGCCATAACTATGGATTTGCCTATTTCTCCTTTCAGTTTTTGCTTCACAAATCATTCAGTTCTATTGTTTAGTACATACAGATTTGAGATTGCTATGTCTTCTTGGTAAACTGACCCTTTTGTCATTGCAGACTATCCTTCCCCATCTCTGATAATTTTCTTTCTCTGAGGTCTACTCCTGTTTTCCTTGATTATGTTTGCACAATATATAGGTTTATATTCTTTTACTTTCAACATGCCTTTATCATTACCTTTAAAGCAATTTCTTATAGAAGGCATATAACTGGGTCAGATTTTTAAAACTATTCTACAAATTTTGGTCTTTTAATTGGTGTATTTAAATAATTTACATCTAATGTAATGAAGTTAAAAGACGCTTACTCCTTGGAAGAAAAGTTATGACTAACCTAGATAGCATATTCAAAAGCAGAGACATTACTTTGCCGACTAAGGTCCTGTCTAGTCAAGGCTATGGTTTTTCCTGTGGTCATGTATGGATGTGAGAGTTGGACTGTGAAGAAGGCTGAGCGCCGAAGAATTGATGCTTTTGAACTGTGGTGTTGGAGAAGACTGTTAAGAGTCCCTTGGACTGCAAGGAGATCCAACCAGTCCATTCTGAAGGAGATCCGCCCTGGGATTTCTTTGGAAGGAATGATGCTAAAGCTGAAACTCCAGTACTTTGGCCACCTCATGAGAAGAGTTGACTCATTGGAAAAGACTGTGATGCTGGGAGGGATTGGGGGCAGGAGGAGAAGGGGATGACAGAGGATGAGACGGCTGGATGGCATCACTGACTCGATGGACTTGAGTCTGAGTGAACTCCGGGAGTTGGTGATGAACAGGGAGGCCTGGCGTGCTGCAGTTCGTGGGGTTACAAAGAGTCAGACATGAGTGACCAACTGAACTGAACTGAACTGAACTGAGTGACTGATCTGAACTGCATTTTGTCTTAGTAAAGAAAAGCTGTTAGTGACTGTTAGCTTTTCATCTATACCAGAAGGAGACTTGGCTCGGGTTGCCCATTTAAGCCAAGATAACCCTCTGGGGCAGAAGATCTCAATTATTAACTTTTATTTATTCATTTGTTTAAAATGTTTCTTTCTGATAATTATTTTATTGATCTACTATTCACTCTCACGTTCGAGGAAACTATTGCCTCTTTTTTCTCCCAGTTTTGACATATAATTGCCATAAAGAACTATATTAATTTAAGATGTATACCATATGACATTTATTATGAAATGATTCCATCAATAAGCTTAGTTAACATTGGACCTTAATTGTTAATGGGCACAGGAGTCACCCACGGAGTATTTTCCAAGCTCCTTGAGAGTTACAATCACACAGGGTATTTGTCAAAAGTACAGATTTCTAAGCTACTCCCCAGGAAATCTGAGCCACTAGATTTAGGGAAGGGTTGGGAAACTGTTCTCAAACAAGTGTCCCAAGCAGTATGTATCATAAGACAAAACTGGGAAACACTGCCTTACTCTCTACTGCAGGAGCTTTTGATGGAGTGGCAGCTAACTTGAGTTTGGAAAGGAAGGTCTCTGGAGTTTAGTAAGAATGGTGTGTGTACAAGGTACACCTTGCACATAAAAGCAACTTTCATGACCAAATGTGATTTATATAACTGCATATATGCAGACATGTGTGAGTACTCAAATAGTCAGGTTTGACACTTAGGCGGTTCAAATGAGAAAATTTATCTAGAAATTAGTAATAAGGGTGTGTGGAGGGCTGGAAAAACAAAATAGAGGGAAGTGAGGTTATCCAAATAGTAGTAACTTCAGGAAACCACTAGCCTTCCAGGGCTTGGAGGGAATGACGGGGGAATAGAGTGATCTGGAACTGGGAGGAGACTGAGGCTTAGCCACTGTTGGGGTGGACTACTCAAAGGGGTGGGGTGGGAGAGTGAAAGGAGCAGAGACAGAGAGACCCAAGTTAGAGAGACAGAGAGAGAATGGACAGTGGCTTCTGTCTTCTTCCTGCTCTTGAGTCTCTTTTAGTGCTTCTCATTGGCTGAACAAGACTGGAATTTTGCTGGGAATCAGTGTGGGAATTATAGTTTGAGGGTATCTGTCCCACTGTGATACTTACAGAGCAGAACATAGATAGAGGGCAGGGAGCTGAGAGAGCTTAGGTTGGTGAACACTGTCTATTTTACTTTCAAGTGCTGGTGAACAGTGTATGATATGGTTTATGACTTAATGAAAAAAGAATCTATTGCCATTGGTTGATACTAGAGGTTGAAACTAACACCCCTGGGGTGAGTCAAGACCACAACCTTATTTTGCAAAACTTACACATAGAAACAAGTTTGAATTGGTTGCTGAATGCAAATTATGACATTTCCATAAACATCAAGAATTTCAATTTCTCTTGAAAAGTTAGAATATTTAGCAAAATTGGAATCTCGTTTCAACATAGCAACAATCAGCTGTAAGAAGATAGTGGCTGCCCCAACTTTTACAAACCTAATCTCTTATCAGTCCTTGCTTTGGAATGTGACTTTTTTTTCCCCTTCCCACCTATAGATGGCCTCAGGTCATGACCCTTTTCTGACCGGACACCTGGCTGGTTATTTGTTGACTCTCAGCTCCATGCCTCCATCTATGTTCTGCTCTGTAAGTGTCACAGCAGGCTAGATACCTGCTAACTACAATTCCAGCACTCACTTCCCACCTGAATTCCAGTCATGTTCAGCCAATGAGAAGTGTTGAAAGAGACTCAGATCAAGAAGAGGGCAGAAGCCATTGTTCCTTCTCTGACAGACTTAGATGGATGTTCTTCATACGTGCCTTCCTCACGTGTACTATGTGACAGGTCTCTGTGGGCATTCAAGTTTACCACTGCCAGTCTTAATCCACCATTGCATTTTTTTATTTACAAAAATATAAACTTTTAGCTTATAAAAAATGTGAGAGAAGAGCTTTACCTGTGCCTGAAGCAATTTACTACAGTTTGTGCACCATAGTGAGAAGGAATATTAGTGATGATGATGGTGGCGATTGAAGGCCCCCCTAAATATAAGGTAGAAACTTCCAGTGGTGAATATTGCTCTCTTGGAAGATATTACAAATCCTCTCTAGCCCTGAAAAGTCGCTCTTTAATGTAAACAAATGTCACACTGAAAATGAAAGTGAAAGTGAATTGTGAATTGTGAAAGTGAAAGTTGTTCAGTTGTGTCCAACTATTTGTGACTCCAGAGACTTTTCCATGGACTTCTCCATGGAATTCTCCAGGCCAGAATACTTGAGCAGGTAGCCTTTAGGCCAGAATACTGGAGTGGATAACCTTTTCCTTCTCCAAGGGATCTTTTCAACACAGGGATCAAACCCAGGTCTCTCGCATTGTAGGTGGCTTCTTTATCAGCTGAGCCACAAGGGAAGCCCAAGAATACTGGACTGGGTAGCCTATTCCTTCTCCAGTGGATCTTCCTGACCCAGGAATTGAACCGGGGTCTCCTGCATTGCAGGCGGATTCTTTACCAACTGAGCTAGCAGGGAAGCCCTAGTGGAGCTTGTTTGTTTCTAAAAAATTTGGGTCCCTTCTGGGTACTTAATGCCAAAGTCCCTGCACATCTTACAGGGAAGAGAGGGGTCACAGACATATGTAATCCTCTCGGCTATTTCCTCAGTAAGCAAGTAACTACAGCAATACTTAGCAAATAGCTTGGTGACCATCTTGAACTCAAGGAAACTTCAAAAATTAACTTGCATTTAGACAAGAGCTTTGATTAGGAACTCGTCAAAGATGCTTTTCTTCACATCAGCATAAAGTTATTACCTGCTTTTGCTACTAAGATTTTAAGAACTGTGTGAGCATAGTTCTAGAAAGAACAAGAATTTTTATTCAGCTGACCCTAGGTCAGAATCTTCTCTTTACATTTGCCGGTGAATGTCATAAAGGAGCTGAAAAGATCATTCATTGTATTGCTTATATAAAAATTGATATCAAACCTTGGAATTCCAAAGCTGCATGACTTACCAAAACTAGGAGGAGAGATGGACAATTACAAGGTGCCCTTGGCTAAGGACAGAGGGAAAGGGGGTTCCCAGATAAGACCAGCTTTCCCAAACGTCTTCCCTGCCATTATCTGAAAAAAAATTCAATGGAAGCGAAAAAGCAGCATTTTATTAGAATATGTTTATGTGGGAAAAAACATCCAACATTTATTTATTATAAAGTTAATGAGAACAGTGAGTTGGTTTTTGTGAATCCATACATTTGAGATCAGGGACAGATCCTTACTGTGGCTTTACAATCTCAGAATTCCACTTCATTTCTGTATTTTCTTTGGGTTGCAAATATTGTGAAAATTTCAATTCATATGAATAAGTAGTTGTAAAAGGTAAAAGATTTTAGGTAGCTGTTTTTACAACTTGGAATGTGTTTTAATTAAATGGAGGTGAGAGAAGATTATTCTGAATTTTGCACACAAAGAAATTAGTAGTAGGAGTCTGTGTCTGCTGCCTCCCAAATGTGTTAGAATTTGAGTTACTTAAAAGTTAAACTAAAAAAAATTAGTTTTTAACCATAGTAATATCTTCACAGTTAAAACATTAAATTACAGGAAACTTATAATACAGTTTAGTAATTCCTTCCTCTAACTCTTCCCTCCCAATTCCTTCTCACCAAATTCAACTACTTTCAACCACTTTAATCTGCTTTTCTGAGTGTTTACCTCTACATCTCTAAATAATCTTGTTCTATGGTTTTTCCTGTGGATTGTGAAGAAGGCTGAGCACCGAAGAATTGATGCTTTTGAACTGTGGTGTTGGAGAAGACTCTTGAGAGTCCCTTGGACTGCAAGGAGATCCAACCAGTCCATTCTGAAGGAGATCAACCCTGGGATTTCTTTGGAAGGAATGATGCTAAAGCTGAAACTCCAGTACTTTGGCCACCTCATGCGAAGAGTTGACTCATTGGAAAAGACTCTGATGCTGGGAGGGATTGGGGGCAGGAGGAGAAGGGGACGACCGAGGATGAGATGGCTGGATGGCATCACTGACTCGATGGATGTGAGTCTGAGTGATCTCCAGGATTTGGTGATGGACCGGGAGGCCTGGCATGCTGCGATTCATGGGGTCTCGAAGAGTCGGACATGGCTGAGTGACTGAACTGAACTGAACTGAACTGTTTCTTGAGTCACCTGTTTTAAATTTTATCTGCTATGTAATTTCTTTTATGGTGACTGAGGGTTTTACCCTGTTAATCCTCACCCCTCTTATCTTCTACATTATTGCCGTCCCTATTCTCTCAATGGGACAAAGCTTGGTTAAACTTAGTGTTTACATTATAATGACAATGTAAATATTGTTTGCTGCTGACCGGATAGTTTACTATGATTATTTCTGCTACAACCTTTACTTTTCCTTGAGTTGATAATTGCTTTGTTTATTTATTTCATTTACTTAGTTTACTATGTGATTGTTATGGGCTAAATTATGCCCTCCCCAAATATGTATGTTAAAATCTTGGCCCTCAGTACTTCAAAATGTGACTGTATTTGGAGACAGACTGTATTTAAAGAGGTGATTGAGTGAAAATGAGGCCATTATAGTGGGCCCTAATCCAGTATGACTGGTGCCCATAAAAAGGAAATTAAGAAATGAGGGCACAGATACATACAGGGGAAAGACCACATGAAGACACGGTGGGAAGATGGTCGTCTGCAAGCCAAGAAGAGAGGCTTCAGAAGAAACCAACCCTGCTGACACCTGGGTCTTGGACGTCTAGCCTCTAGAACTGTGAAAAAATATATTTCTGTTTGTTAAGCCCCTTAGTTGGTGGTATTTGTTATGGTAGCTCTAGAAAACTAATGCAATGACTAATTTTTTCCCCCAAATGGTCCAACAATTATAATCAATAATCTTCCCAAACCCTAAAGAGTTCCAAACATTCTGTCCACTCCTCCTACCTTCCTACCCCACAGCCTTGTTTCAGGGATGCTACAAGCTATTATGGAACTGTGGGGTACATGGCCCTCCCTCAGACTTGGTGAGCCACGTGAGGGCTGGGTTTCAGTCCCCTGGAACTTTTGGATGGCGTGTCTGTGGGTAGGACACAGTCTGGGTGACCACACTTAGTGCCCCACCTGCAGTTCCCCTGCTACCATCGGCACGACTTGTTCTCCAGGCTCTGGATGAATGACATCCTCCTCTTCCCCAGGCTCCTTGTCTGCTTCACTTGTTTCCTGAATCCTGTGTTATTCTCTTTTTGGTTTACTCCCTCCTTTCGACAAAGCAAGCTTCCCAGTGATTTTCTAGAAATGATATATGGGAAGCCACATCTTAAATCCTTAAATATCTGAAAATTTTTTTATTATACCCTAACTCTTAATCAATAATTTGGTCAAGTGTGAGGGTATAATAATTCAAGGCTGAGAATAAAATTTCCCTCAGAACTTTGAAGTTATTGGTCTACTGTATTCTGTCAGCCAGTGTTGAAAATTCCCATTATATTCATTTCTTTCTTTTTTCCCTAAGCAAGCAAAGTTTTTTTTTTTTTTTTTAAATATTTATTTACTTGGTTGTGCTGGGTCTTGGGCTTCCCAGGTGGCTCAGTGGTAAAGAATCCACCTATAAATGACAGGATTCTCAGGAGACATGGGTTTGATCCTTGGGTCAGGAAGATCCCCTGGGGGAGGAAATGGCCACCTACCCCAGCATTCTTACCTGGGAAATCCCACTGACAGAGGAGCCTGGCAGGCTATAGTTCACAGGGTCACAAAGAGTTGGACACAACTTAGCAACAGAACATGCATGCATGCCAGATCTTAGTTGCAGTACGTGGGATCTTCAGTTGTGGCCTATGGGATCTAGTTCCCTGAGCAGAGACTGAACCTGGCCCCCTGCACTGGGAGCATGGAGTCTTAGCCACTGGCCCACCATTGAAGTCCCAAGCAAAGCTTTTTATTAAAAGTGATAGCTTTTGCACAAGGGAGTAGGCAGAGGGGAAAAGAAGTGCCAGGTGGCCAGGATATGTCTAATGATCTGATTACCTGTATTGGTACACAAGAAACAATTTTGAAACCCTAAGGAAAGCTCACTTACAAACAGTACTTTGCAATTATATATAGAAAATAATGCAAGAATAACGTGATTTTTACACTGAGCAATGATACATGTAAAAGCATTTAAGAACTCTGAAGACATGAAAAAGATTCTTGCCTTAATTTTGACCCCGGTTGGAGGAGTGTTTGGTAATGTGGAAGAGAAAGACTCTGCCAGTGATGTACAATTCAGTTCATTTTAGGTTTGATTCAAATTTGGCACAGAGAAATCAGTTATTTTCAGGAAGCATAGAGAAATGGTTTATTTGGTATGATATCTTAGGAGGCTTCATGCTGGAACAGGCCATAAAATTATTGTTGGGAGAAAAGTGAATATTCTGTGAGTACAAGGAAATTGCCTGATCCAAATTCATTCAACAACAAAACAATTTTTAACAAAGTTTTATTTAATTATTATTATTTTTTGGCCATGCCATGTGGCTTGTAGGATCTTAGTTCCCCGACTAAGGATCAAACCCATGGCGCCTGCAGTGGAGGCTGAGAGTTCTAACCATTGGCCCTCCAGGGAATTCCCATCATTCAGAAAATGTTCATTGAACACTGCCGTGTACCAGTGCTGGTGCCAGGTGTTGGGGATGGAGAGGTGAGCCAGATAGACCTGGCCTCTGCAGTCCTAATGTCTGCCCTGAGTGGGGGAAATGGACATTAACAAATCAGAATACATGAAGCAGTTACTTAATTAAACTGAGATGAGGTTTATAGCAGAGAGTCTGCAGGCAGTAAAGGGAGCCTCTGGTGGGGTCGAGGGGGGTCAGACCCTAGTCCAGGGGCTCATGTGAGTCAGCCTCTGGAGGAGGTGATCTTTATCTGGGAGTAAAGAATGGGTATGGTGAGACATGCGAAGGACATTGGGAAGAGAGCTCCAGCCAGGGGGCATAGTGTCTGCTGGGCAGCGAGAACCTAGCAAGCGTCCATGTGGCTGTACCATGCTGGATGAGAGTTGGGGAGACAAGGATGGAGGGCTCGGCAGAGCCTCAGCTGCGGAGGGGTTTGGTGTTGATTTAAACAGCAAGCAAGAATTACAAGCTTTTGTAAAGGGGAGTGACATGATCAGATTCACCTTTTAAAAAGAATGTTTTGAATGGATATGGGAAAGGATGGAGGCAGGGGATCGGTATTGCCATCAAGGGTCTCGATGAAGTAGCCTGAATTTGTGTTGTGGGGTCAAAAGAAGTAGGGGGGATTCTGGAGATACTGGGAGATAGAATTGACTAAAAAATAGATTTATTCTCCTCGAAGAGAGAGGTGTTTTCTGCCACGGGGCTGAGTGTTTGTGGCATGTGAATGAGGGTAGGACAGGGGTGGTGAGACCGTGGCAAGGCAGAAGGAATCTGTGGAGACTCATGGAGCCTCCATTGAGACAGACAGAAGAGTCAGGAAATCCTGTGGCGAAGACCCGGGGCTGAACAAGTTTCTGACGTCTGTGTAGACAGCAAGAGGTTGGGGACAGAGCCTTAGGAAGACAGTGGTTGGCAAGAAAGTCAGCTCCTGGCCACCGAGAGATGTGAGGTGGCCTTGGTGAGTCTGACTTAGTGGGGTTCTCAGAGCTCTCGATGAGGGTCAGAGTGTCCCACAGAGGGCTGGCCTCCAAGAAAGGAAAGGTGACCGCAGGAAAATATTCTCATCAGCTCTGCTAATTCTGCCCTCAGTAGACAGAGAGATGGCTCCTCAAAGGTGACTCAGTTCTGCCAGTGTGACAGAAAAGCAGTGTTTCCCCAAACATAGCTCTGTGCATGCCATTCATCAAGGGAATATAGTATGTTCCATTGTTCAGAGGCATTTGTTCACAGAACCCTGTTTCCCATGGAGCATCCTATGGAATAGGAAGTGAATTCTCTAGAACTCACTTTGAAAAATGTACAACTTGTTAATTACTATTATGGAGATGTTTATGAATTATGGAGGGACTGTGAGGCAGCCACACCCATCCCAGGAGGTGAGAGGAGACAGCATTTCAGATGCAGCTTGAAGCGTGGGCGGGGTCTGCTGGGTGGGTCGGTGTGAGACAGGGAGAAGAGGGCTCCAAGGATGGTGCTGGACGCAGTGGGACCAGCACACTTGCTCATTACATAGGATTTGTGTGTTTCACCAGCAAAAGAATCATTGTTGTGAATGCAGAGTCTTTGGGCCCTTGTAGTAGAAGATTTCTGAAACAGGACTGAGTGAGAAATACAGAAAGATGAAGAAGCTAGGATTAGTTGATAACAGCTAGAAACGTGGACATTTCTTAATCCTGTGCACGGCAGGGGGAGAAGGAGCATCACCTAAGGTAGAAAGGGTGTCACTTAGGCCTGCTTGGGTTTGAGGTGCTGTCCTTTCTGGAGGGATGAATGGCTTATTAGCATCCCATACAAAACAATTACAGGGGATTCGCTCATGGCCTTTCAGTCTCAAAACTACAAAGTTCCTTTACAAACACTCCAGGTGCTGTTATAAAAATGAAGCGACCATAAGAGGGCGCCAAAGACAAAATTATGCTGTTCCTTTCCTACGGCACGAATTCAGCAGAATACTCTCTGCAAACGGTATAAAAGGGAAGGAGAGAGATCTGAAAAGGGCAAGGTTTCAAGAATTGGAGAAAGAACGAACTCACCCACGGAGGGTTACAGACTCATTTATAGTTCTAGTAGCAACGTATGAAAATGACAGACAGAACAAAACAAAATCTATCCACTGCTCAACTAGAGCCCGTGTTACAAGATTTTCAAAAGGGACTTAAAATTTTTACCCTAAAGGACAGTTTTGTGTTTTGCCTCCAGACCCCTAAAACTCTGTAGGTGAATAGGCCCTTCTCTTTGAAGACAATGTCTGTCTTTCTGCAGGCTCTAAATGAATATAATCCCTACAGTTTCTACTCCTCAGAGCTCAGGTCAGGAAGGACTGAACATTTCTTTCTGCTGTCTCATCCTCGGGTGCTTCTAGGGAAAAGATGAAATTCTATTTCAACATGCTTAAATTGTTCAAGAGCCACTTAAACAGTAATTCGTAGTTTTTGTTTTTCAGATGATTGAAGCATGTTTAGCTTCTCTGATTTTATTTCTGTGATGCTAACATATGCACTTGTATAAATAATATTCATGAGTTGAAAGAGCTTTAATAGAGTCATGGAATTTCAAGACTCTTTTGAATTGCTTAAAAATGCTTGTTTGGATGGTGAAAAATTAAATCTTTTTGCCTCTCCCTCCTCAATAGTTATTTATGAACGGCTAAAATGCTAACTTTCACTAAAATAAATGGATTTCAAAGAATTCTGTGATCCATGACAGACTATTTGGGATTTTTATTAAATAGCACATAAATTTATACTGAAAATTTCTGTTAACCCAGAAGAATAAAGTAAGAATTGTTCCTTGAAGGAAATGGGGTTTTTCTCTGTGGTGCCAAATTTCCCAATGAAAACAGAGAAATTCAGCTTATAAAAAATCATGCATCAGAAAGTTCAAAGATCCTGAAAATCTTGGGCTGGCCTGTGGTCCTTGAATACCTAGAAAACTTGAAATAGATTCACCAGAGTGTGTGAAAGAATATGTCAGAGAGGGAGACTGGTTTCTAGAAAGAGAGCTTGTGCCTTGCTTATCATATAAATATACATATTTTCTCTTTCTCTTTCCTTTTTGGTGAGGGTGTCAAGAAGAAGTTGTGTGGTTGTGATGCAGGTAACTGCTTAAGCTTAAAAGAACCCCACGAAACAATAGATCTCTGAAAGCATTTAACATTGAAAGCTGTTTCCATGGAACTGAGGAGGCCGTTTTTATCCAAGAGAAGAACCAGGGGCAGAAACAATCAAGGTTAGGGATAAATGGGCGCCTCGTGGATAGAGAAGTGCTAAAAGTGGGGACCTCTTGGGATTAGTGTTTTGATGCGTCTGTAATAAATGACCAGAAAGAGACGAAGGACAAAAACTTCAGGTTTGTGGAGGACATCAGATGCACAGAATCACTGCTGGGCTGAAGTCAAACACACTTAGAAGGGAGGAGAGGAGGCAGAAACAAGTGTAGTGTAGTGTGTGTGTGCACATGTGTGTGTGTGCACGCGTGTGTGTGCATGTGTATATAGGCCTGTATGGCAGGGTGGGAGATTGTGGACCAGGACTGGGCATGCCAAGTTCAAAGTTATGAATGAGGATGTGCTGCCTGACGTGATAAAGCCAGGGTGTGGCTCTGTGGGCTGTGAGAGCTCCTCAGGTAGCCATTACTGCCAAGTAGAGGATCTGCTCAGCCTGGGCTCCAGAGGGCTTTTGTGTGCTCAAAGTTCTGAGTAAACCTTGTAAAGTAGATTCTTTGAAATCAGACCAAATTCTCTTCTGCCTTCATAGGCTGTATGAAGAACAAAAGAATATATAGTTGTGTGTATATATATATATAAAACATTTTTTCCCCACTAGGTTTACAGCTGTGAGCATCTCTCAATGCCTTGCAGCATTTGTACTTGGAAGGGATGCAACAAACCTTTGTGTTACTGCTGAATGTCAAATGGGTCCTGCTGTCTACAGAGGCAGGGAGAGCAGGACTCCCAGGCCTGTGCTGCCTTGCTCCAACTATCTCATCTCTTTTTGTTTCTCTTGTGATGCTGTGTCTTCTTTTTGCCTCCCTCCCTCTCTTCTTTTATGAAATATATCAAACGTACAGAAAAGAACTGAGAATAATTTAATGAGAGCACTCGTACCCACCTCTGACGTTTCACAATATTAACACTTCATTTGTGCTAGATTATTTTTTGAATACATAAAACATTACACATTCAGTGGAGGACTCCTTGTACCTTTCTCAAAATCCTCTTCTCTCTCTCCTTCCTTTCTTTTCTCCTTTCCCAGAATTAACTACTTTTTTCAAAACTGATGCATATTTCTTCTGACATTAAATGTTTGCTGCATTCCACATGTTTGTTTCAAAAAAGTCATATATGGTTTTTTTTGAGGGGGTATTGCTAAAACTTTACTTATATGGTACAGGGTGGGTGTGATTTTGCTGATTGCTTTTGTCATTCAGTACTGTCTTGGAGGGATATCCTGGTGGTATACTTAGATTCAATTTATTCATTTTCATTGCTGTTTTGTATTTCATTATTTAATATAGTAAAATTAAATAATCGAGTCACCTTTGGATGAACATTTAAGTTGTTTACGATTTTTCACCACTTATAACCAATGTCCTTGTAACACTCTTTGTGATTCCCTTGAGCTTATACAACTAAGAATTTTCTATTCATTCATTGGCCACTAGTCACATTTGTCTGTTGAGCACTTGAAGTGTGGCCAGTCCAAACTGGGCTGTGCTGTAAGTGTAAAAAACATACTGGATTTTGAAGACTTAGTACAAAAAGTAGATTGTAAAAATCTCAGTATTGAAAACATATGGGTTATAATTTGAAATGGTATCTTAGCTATGTTAAGTAAAATGATTCACTGATATTAGTTTAACCTGTTCCTTTTTATTTGTAGTGTGGCTCCTAGGAAATTTAAAATTACACATGTGGCTTGCATTTGTGGCTCATGTATTTCTGTCGGACAGAGCTAGTATTAGTATGAGTCTCTAGGATTTGGGTTTTGTGTGTTTTTCTCATTTTCTCTTCACTCCTTCTTTATCTTCTTTAATGGCATTTGATTTTTAGAGCCAGTTGCTTACCTATGAAGGAGCTCCTTTCACTGCAAACCCACCAATCATGTCAATCTTCTTGTAATAGGCCCTCTTAGGCTCTCCCTGGCTGTTTAATTTCTGCCTGTTCAGGGTAACTGCTGGGGATACTTGTGTGTTTTCAGATGCTCTGGATGGCTGAAGGTGTTTGATGCTTGACTCCCGGATAAGGGGAGTGTGTGACTCATTATTTATGGAGTTTTGGGTTATCACAGCACTCCATTACGCCTTCTCAAAATTATTGGTTTGAAATTCTGCTTAAGGACACAGATTTAGCTCTAAGCTATCACACCCAAACTTATAGTATCTGTGAGTCAGCTTCTCTACCCAAGAAACTGAATAAATCTCTGAAATGCTAATCCATCTTTAAGGAGCCCAGTAGTCAGAGTTTCAAGAGAGAGGTTCCCCTCCCTTTCTCCCCCACGAACCTTGGCCATTATTCTCGCTAAGAAGGCAGGGATTTGAGACACTCTCAATCCTGCTTGAGACAGGGATCCTGTATGCACCATTCTTGCTGCTCTCACGGCAGCCTAAAAGATGGCAGCTAAGTCAAGCTGGAAGGCGCTTCTGTTCCCTATAGTGGTGGCTCCCCCATGTGTGACACGGCTCTGCTCTCTCGGCATCACCATTTCCAATGAGAAAATAAATTGCCTCTGTGCAGTCGCATGCAAAGCAGAGAGCCCTGTGAGCCGGCTGAAGCCGGGAGGTTGATGGAGAGCGGGAGTTCCGCGCACCGATTGTCAGAGGGAAGAGCGACGGATGATTTTTCATTGTCTGTTGAGCTCTGAGCACACCCTCTCGGAGTGGGTCTCAAATTTGAAAACAAATCTTCACAGTGGCTTTTCCAAGGAGCTTGGTTTTAGAAGAATGGCGCTCTGGTCTAAATTCTTCAAAACCCCACAAAGTTGAGCGACACAGCTTCTATTTTAGCCGAACTTAACACTCCTCTCTACCAAGGCTTTGTCTACACAAATGGAGGGCCTGTGCTGTGGTTAAAATGTGGGCTTTGGGGTCAGGCAGTGCTACGTTTGAACTGCTGCTCCACCACTTTCATTAGTCTTGTGAGCTTGGGCAAGGAATGGGTCTCATTTTCCACAAGCCTCATTTTCCACAGCTGGATAATGGGAACAACAAGCAACACTCACTTCTGTGTTACTGAAATGATGGTAACTATGACGACAACTGTTGTTATACTGTAAACCAGTCTGGAAAGATTTGATTGACTCAAGCAAGTGGATGGATGCTTTGGAACCAACCGGCTGTGTGGTTGACTTTAATCAATTGTTTTCAAGCTTACTCTGAAATGTTTACCTGACAATCATTAAGTCAGTTTTTCCAGGAGAGTGATTTTCCGATGGATACTCTGCCCCCATCTCTAGGATGCTAGATTGAGACAATGTGGCCCCTCGAAAATACATACATTAAATTTTATATTACAGTTTGAATTTGGAGAATTTTTTAAAAGCAAAAACTTCTTTATTTTTTCTACCCATTTATTGCTACCAACTCATCTCCCTCCACCCTCATGCACACATGCTCAGTCATGTGACCCCATGCACTACAGCCTGCCAGGCTCCTCTGTCCATGGGCTTTTCCAGACAAGAATACTGGAGTGGGTTGCCATTTCCTTCTCCAAAACTTATTTTGCTCCACATGACCGTGGCTCAGAAAGTGTGACACAGCCTTCTTGGCTGATAAGGCTATATGGAATACAGATTCTAGGAATGATCTTCAAGACGGGGAGAAGGACTTTCCTCGTGGGGAAGTGGATAAGACTCCACGATCCCAAGGCAGGCAGCTGGGATTCAGTCCCTGGTCAGGGAACTATATCCTACATACTGCAACTAAGAGTTTGCCTGCTGCAACTAAAAAAAATCCCGCATGCCACAACAGGGATTGTAGAAGAACCAGTGTGCTGCAACTAACCCGATGCAAACACACAAACAAAAAGGCTAGGAGAGACTTGCATGTGTGATATTTTTGTGATAAACACAAAACCGCTTTAGGGCTGCTTCTAAATAATTTTACTTGTGTTCCTGCAGTTCTGTTACTTGCCGCTAGATGTACGTGAATGCCATTATAGACTGTCATCATTAGATCAGGATAATAAATTTATTCCTGGCTAATTTACCTGTTGTCCTTGTTCTTTAAAAATAGAATTTAATTTAGACTATGGATTGTGGTTACAAGAAGCCATCCGAGGCAAGCTGGGGGAGAAGTGTTAATGGGCCTAGGCTGAGCATCCTTGATGAGCACATCACTCCTAAGGGATTGAAAAATGTTATTGGGAGGGAACAAAAATGCTGACTCTTTTAACGTAGGCAGCCCAGAGATACATGCGTTATACAAACAGATATACAGCATATCTGTGGCACTGAAATCCAGCAAGGGACAATTAGGGAAAAATACATAAAATGACACCTTAGGGTGATGGTAACAGAAAGAGGGCGAGAAACACCACCTGGCTTCACCTGGGTCATCTGGGCTTATTCTGGTTTGGGGGAAAGTGATGGACCAGTGAGGCCCCAACAGTCACTCTCAGCTCCCCCAGGGGTATGGAGCCCCCAGAATGTGCTCACCGCCACCAACCACTCCCAGGCCTTCTGCTTACAGGGGCATGGAATGAAAACCCTCTAACAGCTTTTATGCTCCTATACACGCATTACCTTAATGCGCTTGCTAACAATAGCTACCTTACCTCATTTTCTTCCTGCTCTTCAGCTTGGCCTTCAAAACCTGTCCCTTTTGTATTTTTTCTGCTGTTTCTATTTACTCCTAAAAGAAGAGCTTGAGAGAGTCCCACTGATGGGTGCATCTTAGTTTTGCCCCTGACCCCATGACCCTAAACATTCAAGCAAGATATAATTAGTTCAGTGGGTGAGTTACTGTGTTAATCCCCATTGTGGGCTGTTCTTTCCATTCTTATAACCAACTCCATGCAAGATTGGGCTCTGCAGGCAAAGGAGGCCTTCTCTTCCTCTAGGGGTTGGAGCTGGCTTTTCTTTGGCTCACCGCAGCCAGGCTGAGCCAATCCTCCTGTTCTTTCTTCCACCTGAGGATTTTATTTAGGCCTCTAATGTTTTTGCTCTTATCTCACTGCAGTCCATGGGGTCACCAAGAGTCAGACACGACTGAGCATCTTCACTGCATTGGAGAAGGAAATAGCAACCCACTCCAGTGTTCTTCGGAGAAGGCAATGGCACCCCACTCCAGTACTCTTGCCTGGAAAATCCCATGGACGGAGGAGCCTGGAAGGCTGCATTCCATGGGGTCGCTGAGGGTTGGACACAACTGAGCGACTTCACTTTCACTTTTCACTTTCATGCACTGGAGAAGGAAATGGCAACCCACTCCAGTGTTCTTGCCTGGAGAATCCCAGGGACGGGGGAGCCTGGTGGGCTGCCATCTTTGGGGTCACACAGAGTCGGACATGACTGAAGTAGCAGCAGCAGCAGCACTATATGATACACTATATGTTAAGTGATGCCCTGAGTCATACATTGTACACTCCCATCTCCACTTTCTGAGGTGAGACATTTTCATTTCCATGATTATCTGCATTTCTTTTCTTTTAACTAGGAAAATTTCACTGAATTTAAAAATGCTGTATTTATCAAATAGATTGAGACAGTAATATAATATAATTATATACAATAATTATATTATATACATAATTTACATATATTTAAATATATATAAATATTAGAACTGGACATGGAACAACAGACTGGTTCCAAATAGGAAAAGGAGTATATGAAGGCTGTATATTGTCACCCTGCTTATTTAACTTATATTCAGAGTACATCATGAGAAATGCTGGGCTGGAAGAAGCACAAGCTGGAATCAAGATTGCTGGGAGAAATATCAATAACCTCAGATATGCAGATGACACCACCCTTATGGCAGAAAGTGAAGAGGAACTAAAAAGCCTCTTGATGAAAGTGAAAGAGGAGAGTGAAAAAATTGGCTTAAAGCTCAACATTCAGAAAACGAAGATCATGGCATCTGGTCCCATCACTTCATGGGAAATAGATGGGGAAACAGTGGAAACAGTGTCAGACTTTATTTTTCTGGGCTCTAAAATCACTGCAGATGGTGATTGCAGCCATGAAATTAAAAGACACTTACTCCTTGGAAGAAAAGTTACGACCAACCTAGATAGTATATTCAAAAGCAGAGACATTACTTTGCCGACTAAGGTCCGTCTAGTCGAGGCTATGGTCTTTCCTGTGGTCATGTATGGATGTGAGAGTTGGACTGTGAAGAAAGCTGAGCTCTGAAGAAGTGATGCTTTTGAAGTCTGGTGTTGGAGAAGACTCTTGAGAGTCCCTTGGACTGCAAGGAGATCCAACTAGTCCATTTTGAAGGAGATCAACCCTGGGATTTCTTTGGAAGGAATGATGCTAAAGCTGAAACTCCAGTACTTTGGCCACCTCATGGGAAGAGTTGACTCATTGGAAAAGACTCTGATGCTGGGAGGGATTGGGGGCAGGAGGAGAAGGGGATGACAGAGGATGAGATGGCTGGATGGCATCACTGACTCAATGGACGTGAATCTGAGTGAACTCCGGGAGATGGTGATGGAAGGGGAGGCCTGGCGTGCTGCGATTCATGGGGTCGCAAAGAGTCAGACATGACTGAGCGACTGAACTGAACTGAACTGAACTGAACTGAATATGTTTTAAATATGTATAATGATAATATATAATATAATGATAAAAGAAAGACAATAGAAGAATATTTTGCTCTTTGAGAACGCACTGAACTGTATAATGACTTTACTTTCTCTTTGTTGCTCTCTACTTTTTATTAATACAAATTATCTTTTGACTTCGCTTTGGATTTCTGAGGCAATGTAGTCCTAGCTACAATCTGCTACTCTGTCAGAAAATGTCAGCACAGAGGACTTGGCACAGAATCCTCCAAAGGTCGGATGCTGCTGAAACCAGTTGGTAGTGGGGACCTTTGCAAGAGAAAGGCAGGAAGTAATCCTAACCGCTGGTTTTGTCTAAGGGAGTCTTGTCATCCCACAGGACAAATGGATGAGAAGGTTGGGACTCACTTGATTTTGTTGGAGGAGATAATCATACCCCAGGAGAAACAGCCACCAGAATCCTGGGAGTGCCTGGGACTGGAGAACCTTTATTTGCTGAGTCACTGGACTCTCATGTGGGTTTGTGCCAATGGGTACAGAGGAAAAGCATCTTAGTGTCCAGATTTGTTCACTTGCATGTAAAATTTTTGCTGCTCTCTTCAGATAGATACGCAGAAAGGGGTATAAATATTCTCATAGTATTTGATGTGCTTACACATGCTGTTTCTTCCACCTGGAATGGCTTTATCCCTACTTGTTTGACAGCTTGATAACTTGGTGAGTTTTTGTGTTTTAATTTACACTTTCCTAAACATGAACATGGGCTTCATTTCGTATGTTTGTTGGCCATTTGAGTTTCCTCTTTAAGAATTGACTCTCATTGGATTATTCTTGTATTTTTTTTACATATTTTGATGATACTCATTTGTTGGTTATATATACACATGTTCTCTCATATACAGTAGGAGTTAGCAAATTAATATTAAGATTAATTGTTTTATAATAATAATTCATTGTATTCATTATGCAGTTGTGGTGTGGGGCATAATTCTGGTCAATGAAATATAGGTTTATAAGAATTTTAAATATTTAAAAATATAATTTTATAAGAAATTGTCAAATGACCTTTCAAAGTAGTTTTAACAGTTTTTACTTTAGTGAGCAATGTATGAGAATTCCAGTTGCTCCATATCCTTGTCAACACTTAGTATTGCTTGCCTTTAATTTTAGCCTTTCCAAAGAGTATAAAGTGGTATCTCATCATGATTTTAATTTCTGTTTCATTTCTCTGATGACTAATGATAATAAGCACTTTTTATATGCTTTTTGGCCATTTGGATAACTTATTTTGGGAAGCAGTTAATAGATTTTTAACTGTTAGAACAATCTTTTGAACTGGAGTATCAGACTCTGATGCTAGGAGGGATTGGGGGCAGGAGGAGAAGGGGATGACAGAGGATGAGATGGCTGGATGGCATCACTGACTCGATGGATGTGAGTTTGACTGAACTCTGGGAATTGGTGGTGGACAGGGAGGCCTGGAATGCTGCAATTCATGGAGTCACAGAGTTGGACATGACTGAGCAACTGAACTGAGCTGAACTGAAACTCTACTTAGTCATGATCAATTTTTTCATAATTTGTTTACTTTGCTAATATATTTTTTAATATTTTCATATTTGCTTATAAATGAGATTGACCTGTAATTTTTCCTTCTCATAATCTATTTGTCCTATTCATAAAATGAATTGGGGGACTATTACTTATTCTTTATTTTGGGGGACATTTTGATAATGTAGGAGTTATCTACAGCTTGAGGGTTTGATAAAACAGTGATAGAGCTGTCAGGGTCTAATGCTTTCACTGATTATGGTTCTAACCCAGTATTCTGTTTCATCTTTTAGACAGTTTTGGCAATTTATCTTTTTCATTTCATCTCGATTTTCAGATTGACTGGTATAAAGTTTTCTGTAGCATTTCCTTATGATGTTTAAATATCTACTGAATCTGTAACTGGGTCCTTTAAAAATTTATTTTTATCTTTTTTAAATTTTTATCTTTTTTTATCTTTTTAAAATTTTCTTCCTTGATCAATCTTGCTAGAGGTGTCTGTTTATTGCTCTTTCTACTATTTATTTTATTACTATTAATTTTATTATTTATTATTTTTGTCCTTCTACTCTTTGATTTTCTTGTTTCTTCTCCTAACTTGTGATAGATGCTCACTTTGTTGCCTTTAAATTCTTTTCTTTTTAAAAATATGCATTCAAGACTACAAAATTTCCTCTAAGTACCTCTTCAGGCATATCTCACAAATTTTGATATGGAGCCTTTTTATCATTCAGTTCTAAGTGTTCCATACTTCGGCATGACCTCTTTGTCCTATGAATTATTCAGAGATGTCTTATAAATTTCCAAATCCATGGGTCTTTTTGGATGGGGCTATCTTTTTATTACGGCTTCCCTGGTCGCTCAGATGATAAAGACTCTGCCTGCAATGCAGGAGACCCAGGTTTTATCCCTGGGTCTGGAAGATCCTCTGGAGAAGGGAATGGCTACCCACTCCAGTATTCTTGCCTGGAGCATTCCATGGACAAAGGAACCTACAGTCCATGGATCACAAAGAGTCGGACTCGACTGAGCAACTAACACTATCCTTTTCTTGAGTTCCAATCTTATTATATTACAGTCAGAACACATGATCTGAGTTGGTTGGTTTGAATGACACAGGCATCAGCCTTTCATTCTTAGATCCAAACACTTTGAAATCAGGAAGAACAAGACTAAAGAGAATGAAGAGACCAGACAGAATTAACTTCTTTGATTAACACATGGTAGTGTGTATTTGTCAATCTACTGTCTCAATTTATTCCACCCTCTCTTTCCCCTGGACTAGAGAATTTAGTCCATTCTCTAAATAGGTTCGTCAATACCACCTTTCTAGATTCCATATGTATGTATTACTATATAAAATTTGTTTTTCTCTTTCTGACTTACTTCACTATGTATGACAGGCTCTAGGTCCATCCATATCACAATTGACTCAAATTCATCCTTTTTTATGGCTGAATACTATTCCATTGTATCTATGTACCACATCTTTATCGATTCATCTGTTGATGGACATCTGGATTGTTTCCATATCCTGGCTACTATAAATTATGCTGCTATGAACATTGGGGCACATGTATCTTTTTGAATTTTGATTTTCTCAGGATACACTCCCAGTAGTGGGATTGCTGGGTAATATGGTATGAGTAACTGAATATTAAAATGGACATTTTAGCTGAAACTCAAAGGCAATGAGTGACAGATACCATACGTTACTTTATGATGCCAGTTTGCAGAGAAAATATTTGGAAAACAAGTTTTCTCTCTCTCAAGCATACATTCACATCAGCAGTGGAAACAGTTGGGTTTTGGAGGTTAGAGAGAATTTTTGAAGAGAAGTTCTTTGTAGAGAGCTTCATCATAAGTAGCCCCTGTCCTCATGATGGGAATGGTGAGTTATACCCCACTTTGCCTTAAGCCCAGTGAGGGGTGCTTTAATAGGACAACCCAGAGAGTTTCAATGACCCCCACAGAATGGAGGACATAGTGGCTTGGTGTCTGACTCCCACTGAGTACATCTTAGAAGTGTGAGAGGTGGGCCAGCTATCTGCTGGTGGATGATTTCAAGGTCACCCTGTGTTGGGGCAAAGGGGCATGAATATTCCTAAGGGCTAGATGATTGCATGTGTGTAAAAGAGTTGAGTCGCTTCCAGTAGGGGCTTCCAGAGGGTCAATAGGACTCTCCTGACAAAAACTGGAAGTGGACTGCCCAGAGACAGTCCTGGAAGTACTATTGTACCAGGGAGACTGCAGGAAGTGATTAGTTGTACTAGAAATGAATTTTCCTGTGTCAAGGAGATTGTAGGTGAGAAATCAATGGGAATCTCTGAATAAATGGTGAAAGTGCTTCACAAGAGGATCAGAGTAGGATCAGAGACTCAGGTGACATCAAGTCGTATCTGTGGAGCCAGTCAAGTGCCAGTCAAGTAGCAGCTTTCGTGCTCCCTTCACTCTCCCCTCTGTGAGCCCTCAATCTTGGAATGTCAGAAACGGCAGCTGAGAAAAGACAGAGAAATGGAGTAAGAAAGTCGGAAGTCAGTGACTTCCTTTTACCAGGTGGCAAGTCATTCATGGGGTGAGAAAGATCAGCTGAACTTTGAATGAAGTTAGAAGATTTGACTATTATGTGGGACTAGACATTCTAATTGCCTCTTTGAAACTGTGTCTGTAGGATTTTTTTTCCTATAAGTCATTAGAAAAATCATAGGAAAGTCCGAGTTTTACACAGGGGCAAAAGTACATACTCTATTGAATAAATGTTAAAGGGATATACAAAGACAAATATAAAGCTTTTTGATCACATTCCATGAATTGTGATTATTCAATGTATAGCTTTTACCCAACATAGAGTGGAATTCTTAGGTATTTCAGAAAATTATTTATTCCTAAGGCTTCGGTGTGAGGAGGCTGATGACCAAAGAAGATAATGGGAAGCAGGTAACAGTATCAGCCTGAGCACACTCTTTCATGTTCATCCTTAAGGAGGTGGACTTTTGGGCGTCTTTCTAATACTCTTCCTACATGGAGCCTGCCCTGGGACACACGAGAGAGGTTACTAGACCATGGCTGACTCTTGAAGCCACCCAATGCTCCTGAATCTTTTCCTCCAAGTAGAGGCAGAGCCCTGCCCCTGGGTTCTGCACCAGGGCACAGAATTGGGGTGACTTGTGACTATGGGAAACACCATTATTTTGTATTCACTGTAGGAACCTCTTCTCCTGTGTACCCATGTGTATACATTCATCATTGTACTTCATCACATTGTGATTATCTGTTTATGCACTATATTGGGTACTTGACCGCCATAACAGAATACCAGAGACTAGGTGACTAACGCAAAATAAATGAATTTTCTCACAGTCTGGAGGCTGGACATCCAAGACCAAGGTTCCAGGTTCAGTTTTTGGTAAGATGTCCCCCTTTGGTCTGCAGATGGCCAGCACCTTGCTGTGTCCTCATGGCTTTTCCTCTGCGCATGCACTGAGAGCAAGAAACTTCCAGATCTCTTCTTCTTCTAAGTGAAAAGTGAAAGTGAAAGTTGCTCAGTTGTGTCCAACTCTTTGTGACCCCATGGACTACAGAGTCCACAGAATTCTCTAGGCCAGAATACTGGAGTGGGTAGCTTTTCCCTTCTCCAGGGGATCTTCCCAACCCAGGGATTGAACCCAGGTCTCCCTCATTGCAGGCAGATTCTTTCCCATCTTCTTCTAAAGACAGCAGGTATTTGGATTGGGACCCCACCAATATGACCTAAATTTAGCCTTAATTCCTTAATTAGTTCCTTAAAGGCCTTGTCTCCAAATACATTCACCCAGGGGTTAGGGCTTCAACATGTGAATTTTGGAGGAACATGATTCAATCTAGAACATGGATCATTTACTACCATCAGACTATGAGCTCCATGAAGCCAAAGATATAATATATCATTCATTTTGAATCCCCAGGACTTAGCACAAAATCTAACATATAGTAGATGCTTTACCAATGTTTGCATGTATGCTGGTCTGATTTCTAGACAGTTTGATCTCCATATGACTACCTTCTCCTCATGTCTTTGACTCACATGGACCTGTCATAACAAGTGTCTATACCGAGTGTGGTAGTCACGGCTGCTGTTTCTAAATATCACCCACTGTCTACTTACTGGACACTTGTAAGAACTGCATTTCTTGGGCTCTGTGTGATTGAATGGGGCTTTGGATTAGTACTGAATGAAGAGTTGTGAGTGGAAGTGATGGGGAGTCACTTCTAAAATGGATCATTTAAGTGATGATGTAAGACCCTGTAGCCATCTTTTGTTTTCTCTCATGTTGGCGATGTTCCTAATAGAGGCTGCTTCATCATCCTGCATCTTAGAGTGAAAGAAATATCAAGTGGACTCCTCAGTCAAGCATGGTGAACAGGCAGTTAAATAAGATAAATATTATTTGTAAAATCTACTATATTTTGGGATTGTTTGTTACTATAACATAAACCGAGTGGCTCAGTGTTAAAGAATCTTCCTGCCAATGCAGGAGACACAGGAGACATGGATTCGATCCCTGGGTTGGGAAGATCCTCTAGAGGAGGAAATGGCAACCCACTCCAGTAATCTTGCTTGGGAAATTCCCATGGACAGAGGAGCTGGGTGGGGTGGGCTGGGGTGGCTACAGTTTATGGGGTCACAAAGAGTCGGACATGACTGAGGTGGCTACAGTACATGGGGTCTCAATGAGTCAGACATGACTGAGCAACTAAGCATGCAAACCAGCCCATTCTGATGGATATATTGTCTCAACCCCTTTAGATCTCAGTGCAATCCAGACAGTGCATGGGCACACTTAGCCAGCTACATATGATGTTTCAGTCACAGAAAAAGACCTTGCTATTTCACCCTTTCAGCTTGTTGAAATCCCAGTCACTCTTAAGCTCAGGATAAATTAATTCCTCCTCCATAAAGCCTTCCTCTGCCATAACCACTTGGGATCTGTCCTTCCCTCTTTAGGATCCTACATGACTTTATACTGTAACCTCATCCAGGCTTGAAGGGCAGTAGTTTGTGTCATAGCCTGTTTTCCCTCCGACAATGAGGGTCTTGATTCCAATGCATGTCTTTTCTCACAGCAACTGGCAAAGCTCATAAATGATGGTTAAGCTTTTCCTCCACAACCATCACCAGGCATACTGTTTCCTCTAAGAAATGGTGAATGTGGTAGGTATTTCAGCTCCTGAACTGGAAAGAACATGGGATTTGGATTCATACAGATGTAGGTTTTAATTTTTTGCTGTGTCATGCACTAGCTATATAGCCTTGGGCGGGTTATTAAACCTTTCTAAGTCTTGGTTTCCCATTTTTAAAATGAGAGGTAATTCTTATGTTACAGATTTGCTATGAAGATTAGATGATGTGTGTCAAACACCCAGGAGTGTCTAGAATGCAGCAGATGCCAGTTGGTGCCAGCTCCTTTTCTTTTTTAATTCATTCACTTGGGAAAGCAGGATTGGAAGGTGAGTGAAGGTCTCTGACAGACTGTGGAGGAGATAGTCTAGAACACCTGGCATTTGCAGTTTCACTCTAGAAGGACATTTATGGATCACATAGAATCTTTTTCTCACTTTTTCTCTAAATTTGCTGCTGCTGCTGCTAAGTTGCTTCAGTTGTGTTTGACTCTGTGCGACCCCATAGAGGGCAGCCCACCAGGCTCTCCCGTCCCTGGGATTCTCCAGGCAAGAACACTGGAGTGGGTTGCCATTTCCTTCTCCAATGCATGAAAGTGGAAAGTGAAAGGGAAGTCACTCAGTCATGTCCGACTCTTCGTGACCCCATGGACTGCAGCCTACCAGGCTCCTCCGTCCATGGGATTTTCCAGGCAAGAGTACTGGAGTGGGTTGTCATTGCCTTCTCCACTCTAAATTTAGGTAGCCATAAAGCTCACACTTGAGCCGATTAGTGAGGAGTAATGTATGACAATAAAATATTTTGGTGGAATCTGGTTAAAAAATGGGCAGAGGAGCTGAATAGACATTTTTCACAAAAGACATACAGGTGACCAACAGGTACATGAACAGCGCTTAACATCACTCATCATAGGGAAATGCAGATCAAAACCATAATGAGTGAGTCATCACCTTAACACTTGTTCAACATGGATATTATCAAAAGACAAGAAATAAGAAGTCTTGGGTGAACTTCCAGTTATAAGGTAAAAGTCCTGGGATGTAATGTACAGCATCATGACTGTAATTAACAATGCCATATTGTTCACATTAAAGTTGCTAAGAGAGTAGATCTTAAAAGTTCTCATCACAAGAAAAAATTCTAACCATGGTGGTGTGTGTGTGTGCTCAGTTGTGTCTGATTCTCTGATCCCATGGACTGTAGCCCACCAGGATCTTCTGTCCATGGAATTTTCCAGGCAAGAATACTGGAGTGGGTTGCCATTTCCTACTCCAGGGGATTTTCCCGACCCAGCGACTGAACCTACATCTCTTGGTCTCCTGCATTGGCAGGCAGATTCTTTACCACTGGGTCATCTGGGAAGCCCTGTTAATTTATTGTGGTGATCACTCTCTCTCTCTCTCTCTCTATATATATATATATATAGATATACACATATACACACACACACACACATACATACATGTTTCAATACGTTGTGCACCCAAAACTAATACAATGCTATATATGTATCAATTACATCTCTATAAAGAAGTTAAATCACTGCAGATGGTGATTGCAGCCATGAAATTAAAAGACGCTTACTCCTTGGAAGGAGGATTATGATCAACTTAGATCACATATTAAAAAGCAGAGACATTACTTTGCCAACAAAGGTCCGTCTAGTCAAGGCTATGGTTTTTCCAGTAGTCATGTATGGATGTGAGAGTTGGACTGTGAAGAAGGCTGAGCGCCGAAGAATTGATGCTTTTGAACTGTGGTGTTGGAGAAGACTCTTGAGAGTCCCTTGGACTGCAAGGAGATCCAACCAATCCATTCTGAAGGAGATCAGCCCTGGGATTTCTTTGGAAGGAATGATGCTAAAGCTGAAACTCTAGTACTTTGGCCACCTCATGGGAAGAGTTGACTCATTGGAAAAGACTGTGATGCTGGGAGGGATTGGGGGCAGGAGGAGAATGGGACGACTGAGGATGAGATGGCTGGATGGCATCATGGACTTGATGGACGTGAGTCTAAGTGAACTCCGGGAGTTGGTGATGGACAGGGAGGCCTGGCATGCTGTGATTCATGCGGTTGCAAAGAGTCGGACATGACTGAGCGGCTGAACTGAACTGAACTGAAAGACGTTATTTAGGGCTTACCTGGTGGCTCAGTGGTAAATGATCCGCCTGCTGATGCAGGAGACACAAGTTCGATCCCTGATTTGGGGAGATCCCACATGCCACAGAGCAACTAAGCATACGTGTCGCAACAAGAGAAACCATTGCAATGAGAAGCCTGCACATCACAACTAGAGAGTATGCCGTGTTAATGTCAGCCAAAATTAAATAAATAAAGTTTTATAAGAAATAAGAGAAAATCAAATACATGCCCTTTCCAACTCAAGGCAGACAAGAAATTTTCTAAAAAAAAAAAAAAGGAAGATACTTAGATGGATAGCACTGAACACCTATAAAAGGTGATTTATTGCTATTTCAATAGAACATTTCATCCAGAAAATTTCTGGATGTAGGATCTTTCTTATCCTGATAAGTTCATCTTTGCACAGTAGCAGAAATGTCCTTGATTAGCTAGCAGTCTTTCAGTTATAAGCAAGGGAAACCATAATCAAATCAATTTAAAGGACAAGGGAAATTATTGGCCCATTTAACTTGCAAGCCTCGAGATAAATCTGGGATTCAGGTTCAGTTGGATCCAGGTGACCAATAGCTGTCAACAGAACTTTCTCTGATGCAATTTATTAGCTTTACTTCTTTTTTTCTCTTGACTGCATTCTTTTCTTTCTCATAATTGACATGTTTTTCCCTTTACTCTTTCAGGTCAGAAAGATGGGTGCTAGAGGCTCCCATCCGACTCCTTCCCATCAGTGCAACCACCAAGGCAAAGGACAGGCTTTCTTACTGGGTCTACCAGAGAAGTCTTAGTAAGAATCTAATTGTCTGACTTGTGTTGCATGCCTAATCATTGTTAGAGATGGAGGATGGAAGGAAATTCTGACTGATGAGACTGGATTTCAAGCCCATGCTCACGTGATTGAGGGACGAGGAAGGAATGTCTTGTGATTGACAGCCTCCCACGTCCACTTAGACTATGAAAGGGTATCTCCAGAGGAAGAGATACCAGGCCAATAAATAAGATGATTTATTATACAGAACTTCTCAGTTTCCCTTTGCCCTGTTTTATTATTATTATTATTTTTTCCTCTAGAGGACTCTTTTCATTAAGTGTCTTCTTCACATGTGATGCATTTTCTTCCACTGTTGTTTTCTACTTGGAGTTTACCAAATACTTAATTAGAATTAAAGGACCTCTTAACCTTTCTCCAATATGTAAGTTCAAATGGTGAACGCTTAAGGGATTCCTTGGGAATGTCTCTGAAAGGAAATAATTGAATATGATAATATCGTCTGAACTGTTAGGATGATTAGTTGCTCATTTCCTAGGCATTTTCTCCAGGGTTGAAAAAGTATTTTGGGTAAAGCTTCAGCCTTTATACAGGTAGTGAGGGAGCCAAGCATTGCTGCTCCTGGGGAGCTTGTGGCAGGTGCCATGATTTTAAGAATATGGGCTTGTGTCTTGGAAACCTAGCAAGAGGATCAATAATGTATTTTTCCCATCCTATAAAATAAACCTGGTGAAACTCCAATAGTATTTGTGTGATGGGTCAGATTTTTTGGTATATTAAAAAAATTAATCAGTTGCTAAATCATGTCCGACTCTGTGACCCAATGGATTGCAGCATGCCAGGCTTCCCTGTCCTTCACCATCTCCCAGAGCTTGCTCAAACTCATGTCCATTGAGTTGGTGATGCTATCCAACCATCTCATCCTCTGTTGCCCCCTTTTAAAATTATTTTTAAAATAATTTTGTTTATTTATTTGTTTTTGGCTCTTCCAGGTCTTCCTTGCTGCCCAGGCTTTTCTCTGGTTGTGGTGAGTGGGGATACTCTCTGGCTGTGGTGCACTGGCTTCTCATTGTGGTGGCTTCTCTTGTTGCAGATCGTGGGCTCTGGGGCACCCAGGCTCCAGTGCTTGTGGTGCATGGGCTCAGTAGTTTTGGTTCCTGGGTTCTGGAGCACAAGCTCAGTAGTCATGGTGCACAGGCTTGGTTGCTCTGCAGCATGTGAGATCTTACTGAACCAGGATCAAGCCCGTGTCTCTTGTATTGGCAGGCGGATTCTTTCTCACTCAGCCACTCGCTTGGTATGTGTTGACAATGTGACTAGATATGCCCAATACTTCCCTGCCAGTTATCCCTGGCAATGGTTAGTTTTGTATACCAATTTGACTAGGGCAAAAGATGCCCAGATTAAACATTATTTCTGGGTGTACATGTGGAGGTATTTTCGGATGAACATTTGAACCAGTGGATTCAGTAGAGCAGATTGCCCTCCCCAATGTGGGTGGATACCAACTAATCCATGGAGGACCTAAATAGAACAAAAGGGCAGAGGAAGGAAGAATTAGCCCCTTTTTTTGCTTCTTGCCTGCCTGCTTGAGTTAGCCTGCTAGTTCTGTTTCTCTGGAGAACCTTGAGTAGTTACTTACTCTGTGTACCCTGCTCCCCCCCAGCAACCCCACTTCATCCCTCAGAACAGCATAAGCAACTCGTATTTCCATGCAGAGTTCTCTAGAAAAGGATGGGTATTATTGCATGAGGTTGAGACCTAATAAGTTCTACATCTCTAACAAAAACAAAAATTTTGAGATTCTTATCACCCTCTAGTTGGGGATCATATTAATAGCTAGTTCATAGAGTGATTGTAGGTTAATTTTGTGATCCAATGAGGTAATGTATAAAGTACTTAGAACAACTCTGATATCAATGAGTTTTTCTTCTTATCACCAGGGTATTATCATGCCCTCATTGGAAAACTAACATTTAAAATGGAATTAGACCTCTTTTACCACTTTCAAAGAAAAACAAAACACTCAACCAAAGGTTGCTCTAGATTTTCTGAATCTTTCAGTGGCATGTGTTATCTTTTGGGGGAGGCTAATTCCATTTCCTCTGTCCTCCCTCCATTTTGTAATCCGAAGCTCTCAGGCGCTCTTTTCCTTGCTCAAAAATAGCAACTATCTTCTGTTGCATGCAGTTATATTTCCTCAGTATTTATTTATTTGTTCTATCAAATACCATTATTTCTCTGAGGTAGATATATTGCTATCCCTATATTGTAGATGAGGATAGAACTTCCCTGGGCTTCCCAGGTAGTGCAGTGGTAAAGAATCCACCTGCCAAGGCAGGAGACATGGGTTTGATCCCTGGGTTGGGAAGATCCCCTGGAAGTGGAAATGGCAACCCACTCCAGTATTCTTGCCTGGGAAATCCCATGGACAGAAGATCCTGGCAGGCCACAGTCCATGGGGTCACAAAAGAGTCAGACACCACTGAGCGAGCTGTTGAATGAAAGGAGCTCTAAGACTTCCCTGGCAGTCGAGTGGCTGAGACTCTGATATTCCACTGCAGGGGACACAAGTTCTATCCCTGGTCCAGGACTAAGATCCCACATGCTGCAGCATGGCCCTCCCCCACCGCCCCCCCACCCCCCACAAAATGAGCAGACTGAGCCCAGAGAGTTTAGGGAACTTGCTGAAGGTGCCCAGTTTGTGTGACATGGCTGAAAGTGAGGGCAGGGTCTCTGCTGCGAGAGTGCTTGTCCTTACCTGACCCATGCTGTGAGGTGGGTTTGGTCAGCACTGCCAATTGGCTTGAGTTGCTTCTCTGTCCTGGATATTATTTTTGAGGGTTTTGAGTTGAGTATGTCTGGCTGGCTTCAGTCTTCCAGAATCTTCCTCAGGAACTCTGGGAAATGGAGTCTGGCTTGCAGGAAAGAAGCACAGAGACAGCCTTTGAGATGTTTCCCCTCACAAAACAACACTTATTTGGGCCAATGAAATCATTTTTGGGAAACATGTTATCTATTAAGAAGTTATAGGTACAATCATTTAATTCATATTCTACATCCTGTGAAAGAGTGATTCCCAATCGTCCTTTTCTTTTTTTCTTCTAGCCTCAAAAGTTGTTTTTTTTACTTCTAAAGGAAAAATTTATTATGCATTTTCCTTCATTTAAAAAATATTTAACAACCGATTTGTGTGTCGCATGAAAGTTACACATTTTCTAAGATTCATTTGCTATTTTATTTTCTTTCATTCAAAAATATGTCAGTAATCTTTTTGTTAACATGAAGATAAAGGATTAGTAATGCAAGATGCAGTTTTCTTGTAACCTTCTTGAAAGCAGACTATAGTTTCTTATCTGGCTGCAACATTCATTTTCCTGAATTGAAAAAAAAAGCGACTTAAAATGAAATAAACCACATTTGATTCCTAAGAGCATTGCTAGCAGGGAAATGTACTGTGGAAGGCAGACTTGGTCAGATTCCAGAAAGCCCCTCTGCTCCCTAAGTGAGAGAGTTGACTGATTTTGCATTTTAAAGTATAATTTTTAATGCAGGAAAGAATTGTGACTTGTCTTTTATTAATCACTAAGCAGAAGATATATAATTTTATTCCCTGAAAGTTCCAGCTGCAAGAAAAAAAATGAGGTGTAAATGTTCATAATTTTGGTTTCAAATTTCATTTTATTTATTGAATGCCTCTTCTGAGAAAGGGGCTAATAAGCAAGTTGCTGAGAGCCTTCAGAGAGGAACGGAGATGGCTCCGTCCTTGATGGATGGTTTCTACCACCTGCCTTCACTCCTGATGGTAGTGGAGGCATATATCATGGAGGAAGTAGAACATGGTTGTCAACTCTCAGCCGCAACGTTGAGGTACAAGCAGGGGGAACTGATAGGTCTCTGATGGGCTTTCATATGTGGTCTTAGCAAAAGCATTGCTCACCACACATGCACACCCTTGGTGAGGGTGCATGTGCAGGTGGGGGTTCAAGCTGTCTTAAGTGTCACCTGAGTGCAGATGGGGATTCTTTCCCCCCAGAGTCTCTTAGATAAATTGATCAGGTTAAGGAGGTTCCTAAAGCTTGTGGTGACCCCTTACCTGTGCCGGTTCCCAAGTATGAATATCCAGCTTTGACAGAAACTTGTACATCACCATACAGTGTCCAGAGCAAACCAGGGTATTTGGCGGTATGTCTGCTAGGACTTTTCCCTCCTGGAGTGGAGATTCTGGACCTTGGAAGGGTGAGTCTCTGGGCAAAGAAGGGGAGTGGAGAGGATGTGAGGGACATGCCTTCTCCTCCCTGTGGTGTACATTGCTCTCTCTTTTTTTGCAAACCTGGTTTTGATGCAAGTGTTTTTTAAATGTTACTTTGAAAGGAACCAGAAATTGTCTGGAAGGCAGCTCTATTAGGCTAGAAAGAGCTCTAAATGTTGATCTGTTTAGGGTAGGAAATGGCTGAAATACGAATAACACCAGTGAGAAGGATCAGAGCAATGAGAGCTGGGAGAGGTTAAAACCTGTGTGTCTTGGAAAGAATACTTCCAAAAGGTAGTGCCTACCTCCAGGGTGGGTATTTGATAAATAATCATTGAATTAAATGGAATTCAGTTTTGACTCCTGGAAGTGGCTGGGCCCCTGGGGGAGCTCCAGGCAAGGGCTGTTCTGTGCCTAAATTTTACATCTTGTTTACGAGTTCACAAAGCCTCAGCACCTGAGGAGACAGTGACTTTGTTTTGTGTCTGAATCATGAGCAACTCCTTTGCACACATGTTACCTCTACCAGACTGGGGTTCCCAAGTGTCATCTGACTTGTTCCCTGTCCCCTGCAACTTGCAGCCCAGAACCTCGGACATGCTCATTAATGAATCCTATGCCCAGCGTAGGTTCCATCTTTGAGAACTGGAATTAGAACAAGTAAAGAGGAAGAGAAATCTGGGGGCCAGAAGGGGGTCTGGCTGAGAGGGAGCAGGGGGCTGACTCTATACACCTGTCCATAGAGCTGTGGGTTTGAAACACTTCACAGTCAATGAGGTCACTGCGGTCAGCAGGCAAGTTCATTTGAGATGCCGAGAGGTGGCATAGTGGGACAGGGGATGTTTTCCAAGGTTTTCTGCCCCACCCCATGCTGTTCCCAGTCTCTTTCATTCTCATTTGCCCCACTTTTCTCCAAGTGAGCTTTCTCCCCCATCCAGCACAGTTTGCCACTTACACTGAAGGAAGACACAAAAATATAGACAAAAGAGTCAATTCTTTTTTTTAAACTTTAAAAAGCTAAGCCCTAAAGAAAACTGAATATATAATTCACCATAAACCAGTGGTTTTCAACTGCGTCGAACCCAGTAGGCTCCCTTTCTCTTTAATTCAACCTTTCTATTGCCAAAAATTTCAAACATTTTCAACAATTGAGAGAATAGTAAAATGAGCCTGATGTACCTGCCATCAGCTTCAACAATTATTGATCCATCATGTGTCTTGTTTCATCCCTACCTGATTCATTCTACCATCCTGATTATTTCAAAGCAAACCATAGCGTTTTATCTGCAAATGCTTCTGTATACAATCTTTTAAAATAAAAGAGCCTTGTTAGAAAACATAACCCCAATACAATTATTACATCTAAAGATAATTAATGATAATTCCCTAATCACTGTGTTCATATTTCCTTGATGAGCTTACACATTTCTAACAATTGGAAGTCCCTTTAATCACTGCTACTTTGCAAAGTCCCCCTTATTTTCCTGAAATGAAAAAAGACATACATAACCTACCTACATAAACACAAAACCACCCAAACAAAAAACAAACCTGATATACATTTCTGAATGTAAAGGAGAAATAAAATGCAAGCAACTTAAAATAAAACATATATTTCTTTTTTAAAATATAAATTTATTTATTTTAATTGGAGGCTAATTACTTTACAATATTGTGTTGGTTTTGCCATACATTAACTTGAATCTGCCATGAGTGTACATGTGTTCCCCATCCTGACCCTCCCTCCCACCTCCCTCCCCATCCCATCCCTCAGGGTCATCCCAGTGCACCAGCCCTGAGCACCCTATATCATGCATTGAACCTGGACTGGAGATCTGTTTCACATATGATACTATACATGTTTCAATGCCATTCTCCCAAATCATCCCTCTCTCCCTCTCCCACAGAGTCCGAAAGACTGTTCTATACATCTGTGTCTCTTTTGCTGTCTCACATACAGGGTTTTCATTACTATTTTTCTAAATTCCACATATATGCATTATTATACTATATTTGTGTTTTTATTTCTGGCTTACTTCACTCTGTATAATAGGCTCCAGTTTCATCCACCTCATTAAAATTGATTCAGATGTATTATTTTTAATGGCTGAGTAATATTCCATTGTGTATATGTACCACAGCTTTCTTATCCATTTGTCTGCTGATGGACATCTAGGTTGCTTCCATGTCCTGGCTATTATAAACAGTGCTGCGATGAACATTGGGGTACACATGTCTCTTTCAATTCTGGTTTCCTCAGTGTATATGCCCAGCAGTGGGATTTCTGGGTCATATGGCAGTTCTATTTCCAGTTTTTTAAGGAATCTCCACACTATTCTCCATAGTGGCTGTACTAGTTTGCATTCCCACCAACAGTGTAAGAGGGTTCCCTTTTCTCCACACCCTTTTTCAGCATTTATTGCTTGTAGACTTTTGGATAGCAGCCATTCTGACTGGTGTGAAATGGTACCTCATTATGGTTTTGATTTGCATTTCTCTGATAATGAGCGATGTTGAGCATCTTTTCATGTGTTTGTTAGCCATCTGTATGTCTTCTTTGGAGAAATGTCTATTTAGTTCTTTGGCCCATTTTTTGATTGGGTCATTTATTTTTCTGGAATTGAGCTGCAGGAGTTGCTTTTATATTTTTGAGATTAACTCTTTGTCAGTTGCTTCATTTGCTATTATTTTCTCCCATTCTGAAGGCTGTCTTTTCACCTTGCTTATAGTTTCCTTTGTTGTGCAGAAGCTTTTAATTTTAATTAGGACCTATTTTGCTTTTATTTCCAATATTCTGGGAGGTGGGTCATAGAGGATCCTGCTGTGATTTATGTTGGAGAGTGTTTTGCCTATGTTCTCCTCTAGGAATTTTATAGTTTCTGGTCTTACGTTTAGATCTTTGATCCATTTTGAGTTTATTTTTGTGTATGGTGTTAGAAAGCGTTCTAGTTTCATTTTTTTACAAGTGGTTGACCAGTTTTCCGAGCACCACTTGTTAAAGAGATTGTCTTTTCTCCATTGTATATTCTTGCCTCCTTTGTCAAAGATGAGGTGTCCATAGATGTGTGGATTTATCTCTGGGGTTTCTATTTTGTTCCATAAAACATATATTTCAATGTTTAGATACTTGGACACTACCACACTAGAGGATATCATGTGGTTTTATGCTTGAACTTGAACTGTGAAAGTGATAGTTTTGAACACAGACTGATATTGGGGTGTCAAGTGTTGACAATTACTGTAAATAGTGCTGCCATTAGTGACATACTTTTTTGAAATGAACTCTTGAAAAAATTCTGACAAAACAGGTTACAGCCTTTCCTTAATTTACGACATTGTTGCTATACCTAAAAATTCAGCATATAATCAAAGTATGCAAAAGTCACCTTATTTATAAGTAAAATGAAATTAGGCTCTAGGTATAGATGATTATGCATCTGTGGTGGCTCAGACTATGGAAAAGAATCTGCTTGCAATGCAAGAGACATAGGTTCAAATTCTGGGTCAGGAAGATCTCCTGGAGAAGAGAATGGCTATTCACTCCAGTATTCTTGCTGGGAGAATTCCATGGACAGAGGAGCCTGACAGGCTACAGTCCATGGGGTCACAAAGAGTTGGACATGACTGAGCGATTAAGGCTTTCAGATAATTATAGGTAATACTTTCAGATAATTAGATAGATAATTATAAGCTATTTTTATTTTATTTATTTAAAAATTTCCATTGTATTTTATTAATGTTATCATTTACTTTAAAAACACATTATTGAAATATGATTGACATATAAAAAGTTGAATATATTTAATGCATATACAGCTGATGAATTTGGACATAAGTGGATTCCTCTAAAATCATCATCCTCTAAAATCATGCCATAAACATATCTATCACCCCTAAAAGTTTCTTCCTATCATATAAACAATTTATGAAACTGATATGAATGCCTGGAGAAACAGTCAAAAGGTCACATGGGACATAGAACAATTTTTGATTGGTGGGACCCTCCTATGCATTTGTGAGATGACTGTTATTCTTGCCTCCTCTTCTCTGACTTCTATAGCTATTTAGATGAAAGGAGATTCAACACAGCTCAATTCAATGTATGTTCCTTAACTGAATCCTGGGTGGAACTAAAAACTAATTATAAAGAATATTATTGTGATACTGGGGACTCTTGACTAACAAATGATTATAATAGTTATATAATTACTATTATATATAATAAATTATATATAATACTAACTATTGTAATAGATAATAGTATTAATGATACATTTCTCAATCATCTAGATAATTATTCTATTCTTAGAATTCTTCCAGAGATTTGAAAACTTTGAAAAGAAGATGTTTTGGGAGAGCTGCCCTTACAAATTTTCAAAATTGCCAAGAGGGCAGTGCCTATTGAGAACTAGTACCCTAAGTGAAAGATCCAGAGATATGGAGATACAGATGGGGAAGAAAAACAGGATTAGAAATGGGAGTGAGGTTCTTTCCCATGCACTGCCTTGGGGTGGGTGCAGGGGGATACCTAGAGATATCTTTAAATGTAGTCTTCCAAGAATAATGACATGTAATCTGTTATCCTCTGGGACTTAGGAAGTGGTACCCTTGCTAATATTCCACAGGCCACAAAGGCATGGGAGTAGCTTTCCATTGAGAGAGCCTCAGAAAGTCCCCATATCCCTCGAAGTACAGAAATGACTGATCAAGGCAGAAGAGCCCATGCTGGTGGATACAAGCAGATGCGTGAGGATGGCTGTGGCCCAGAGGCCTCCTCCATGCCTCCCCAACCCCACCCATCCTGGGCTCTTGTGCTGTCTCTGGAACTTGGCTGCGACCCTGAATGGAAAGGGAATACAGAAGGGGAGGCGGAATGGAGAACAAGGAACATGCATCATTTGATTGAACTAAGCTTAAAATATCTGAATGATCAGCAATGTGACTAAATTGTTTGCTGCTGTGTCAGATGGAAATGGGGGTTCAGACTGAGTGGAGGTATAGAAAATGAAGTGCTTCTCTTGGTAACTTAAATCTGTTAAAAAAGTATCAGAAGTGTCCATGGACGTGAGTTATTCACTTTCTGAATCTAATGGGGTGCTCTTTATTTTATTTCATGTTTTTCAGTGTCATTATTTCAATTCTCAGAGAAGTGGAGAAGTCAGGGGCATCACTGTATATATATCATTATAATAATAGAATGTAACAGAAAGATGACGAGGCAGTAGACAGGATTGTGCAAACACAGAAGTACCATTTTGATGGAGGCAGGGCACTGCTGGGGAGAAGTCACGTCTGAAATTGTGAGGATAGGAAAGTAACAGAACTTTTTCCCAGTTGTCAAATGAAGAAGCGACGAGGAAGACAATTTCTTCATTTAGTTAAAAAAATCAGTTTGAGAAGAAAATCATATTCCTAAATGAGGTGAATGAAGAATATATGGGCCCCTCTGAAAGAAAACCCTGGTGCCTTCAGCTGTTTCCCTTTGTTTAATCAGGGGATGGAGTAGGCACCAGAAGGGGCAGATGGCCGAGATCCTATCGCGGCAGCCCCAGGAATTAGGAACATTAATTTTAAAGGAGGATTAAAGCACAGAAGAACATTTTTAAAACATCATGCATTTTCATAAGCATCTAGGCATGCTCTCTGGCTAGCTGTTTATATGATGGGTCTTTGGGACAGAACCCATGACAGAAGCAAGGGGAGTTTACGTGGCTGGGAAACATCAATATTTGTCTTGCTAAAGAACCAGGAGGGGTTCTTCTCTTGTCTCAATTTTGGTTGCTTGGTCCATGGAATGGAGGAAGAGGCTGGCATCAATCCAGCTTGGTGGATCACAGTGTCTCTGGGGATTGAGGCCTCTCTTGAGACACCATGGCTTCTGGGAGGGAGTTCTAGGCATGTAGGAGCAGCGAGGCAGTCTGTCCATTCTAAATCGGCCTTCTACAATATTTCACTGCCCTGCACATGCAACATCAAGTCAGTCTGGTGTTGCAGGCTTCATAGCTGGTGAATGTATGGCCCTGGGGATACGCAGAGACCTTCCACATGGCACGAGGGCATGGGATAGCTTAGATGCTCACACTTCACAGGTCTTTCATAATATTTATCTGTCTAGGGGCATGCCTGTGGTTGGCAGATTCTCCTTTCTCATCTCCCCTCCTGCTCTCACTTTAGAAAACATCTGCACACCTCCCTCCTGACGCCTCCCTCTTGACCATGGTGCTTTGCCTCATGATGAATAAACATCCGGGTGCAACAAACAAAAGGCACAGCCTTGAGGAAATGACTGGCTCTGAGGACGGCTGGAAAATCCTCTCATTACTTGGCTGGCTTCTGACTCTTCACTTTCATCAGAATTGATGTATGTCCCTTGTCCTTGACTTCCACCTCCTTTATTACCAGGGTAGCATAATTATTATGTCTAGGAGAGCATTAATGTTGGAAATCAAGGTGTGTCTTATAGTCAATGGCTTCTTGTAATGCCTTCAGTTAGGTTTCTGTCATGAAGTGGTTTTATTGACTGACATTTTCAAGTAAGAAAGCTCCAGAGAGAAGACTTAGAGAATGGTGACCATGTCTTGGAAGAAACTCCTAGAGACAATAGTGGAACATCATAAGAGATGTTTCTTCTTCAATGTTCTTGATGGCATAGAAGATGATTCTGGGTAGAAATTTGTGGTCATTACATCTCAGTTGAAAATTGATTCATGAGATGGGACTCAAAATGTGAAGATGTACTAGTACCATAGCCAACTTATTTTATTTATATTACCCTTTTTATCTGAGGTTATTGATATTTCTCCCAGCAATTTTGATTCCAGCTTGTGTTTCTTCCAGTCCAGCATTTCTCATGATGTACTCTGCATAGAAGTTAAATAAGCAGGGTGACAATATACAGCCTTGACGTACTCCTTTTCCTATTTGGAACCAGTCTGTTGTTAAATGTCCAGTTTTAACTGTTGCTTCCTGACTTGCATACAGATTTCTCAAGAAGCAGGTTAGGTGGTCTGGTATTCCCATCTCTTTCAGAATTTTCCACAGCTTATTGTGATCCACACAGTCAAAGGCTTTGGCGGAAAGTGAAGAGGAGCTAAAAAGCCTCTCGATGAAAATGAAAGAGGAGAGGGAAAAAGTTGGCTTAAGGTCAACATTCAGAAAACGAAGATCATGGCATCCGGTCCCATCACTCCATGGGAAATAGATGGGGAAACAGTGGAAACAGTGTCAGACTTTATTTTTGGGGGCTCCAAAATCAGTGCAGATGGTGACTGCAGCCATGAAATTAAAAGACGCTTACTCCTTGGAAGAAAAGTTATGACCAACCTAGATAGTATATTCAAAAGCAGAGACATTACTTTGCCGACTAAGGTCCTGTCTAGTCAAGGCTATGGTTTTTCCTGTGGTCATGTATGGATGTGAGAGTTGGACTGTGAAGAAGGCTGAGCGCCGAAGAAGTGTTGCTTTTGAACTGTGGTGTTGGAGAAGACTCTTGAGAGTCCCTTGGACTATAAGGAGTTCCAACCAGTCCACTCTGAAGGAGATCAACCCTGGGATTTCCTTGGAAGGAATGATGCTAAAGCTGAAACTCCAGTACTTTGGCCACCTCATGCGAAGAGTTGACTCATGGGAAAAGCCTCTGATGCTGGGAGGGATTGGGGGCAGGAGGAGAAGGGGACGACCGAGGATGAGATGGCTGGATGGCATCACGGACTTGATGGACGTGAGTCTGAGTGAACTCCGGGAGTTGGTGATGGATAGGGAGGCCTGGCGTGCTGCGATTCATGGGGTCACAAAGAGTCGGACACGACTGAGCGACTGAACTGGACTGAGCGACTGAACTGAACTGAACTGAACCCTTTTTATGAATGCTTAAGCATGTTGTATAATTGCAATCTATATCTAAAGTCTATAAAGGTCTTCTAATAAATCTAAAAAATAATCCATTATGATAAGAGAGTTTTGCATCATGGTTTAATTCACAGGATATTTCCCCCTCTAGGTAAGTAAGAGAATGTATCTTAAAATCAATAATGTATTAGAGTCAGAGATATAGTATGCTTAATGATTATATATAATAATGTGTAATATATTTCTGTTCAGTTCAGTTCAGTCACTCAGTCATGTCCGACTCTTTGTGACCCCGTGAACCGCAGCATACCAGGCCTCCCTGTCCATCACCAACTTCCGGAGTTCACCCAAACCCATGTTCATTGAGTCGGTGATTCCATCCAACCATCTCATCCTCTGTCATCCCCTTCTCCTTCTGCCCTCAATCTTTCCCAGCTTCAGGGTCTTTTCAAATGAGTCAACTCTTTGCATCAGGTGGCCAAAGTATTGGAGTTTCAGCTTCAGCATCAGTCCTACCAATGAAAATCCAGTACTGGTCTCCATAAGGATGGACTGGTTGGATCCTCTTGCAGTCCAAGGGACTCTCAAGAGTCTTCTCCAACACTAGTTCAAAAGCATCAATTCTTTGGTGCTCAGTTTTATTTATAGTCCAACTCTCACATACATACACAGGCAGAGGCTTCCCTGGTGGCTCAGACAGTAAAGTGTCTGCCTGCAATGCGGGAGACCCAGGTTTGATCCCTGGGTTGGGAAGATCCCCTGGAGAAGGATACGGCAATCCACTCCAGCACTCTTGCCTGGAAAATCCCATGGACAGAGGAGCCTGATAGGCCACAGTCCATGGGATTGCAAAGAGTCAGACATGACTGAGCAGCTTCACTTTCACATACATACATGACCACTGGAAAACCATAGCCTTGACTAGATGGATCTTTGTTGGCAAAGTAATGTCTCCACTTTTCAATATGCTGTCTAGGTTGGTCATAACTTTCCTTCCAAGGAGTAAGCGTCTTTTAATTTCATGGCTGCAGTCACCATTTGCAGTGATTTTGGAGCCCAGAAAAATAAAGTCAGCCACTGTTTCCCCATCTATTTCCCATGAAGTGATGGGACTAGATGCCATGATCTTCGTTTTCTGAATGTTGAGCTTTAAGCCAACTTTTTCACTTTCCTCTTTCATTTTCATCAAGAGGCTCTTTAGTTCCTCTTCATTTTCTGCCGTAAGAGTGGTGTCATCTGCATATCTGAGGTTATTGATATTTCTCCTGGCAATCTTGATTCCAGCTTGCGCTTCATCCAGCCCAGCGTTTCTCATGCTGTGCTCTGCATAGAAGTTAAATAAGCAGGGTGACAATATACAGCCTTGACATACTCCTTTTCCTATTTGGAACCAGTCTGTTGTTCCATGTCCAGTTCTAACTGTTGCTTCCTGACCTGCATACAGGTTTCTCAAGAGGCAGGTCAGGTGGTCTGGTATTCTCATCTCTTTCAGAATTTTCCAGTTTATTGTGATCCACACAGTCAAAGGCTTTGGCATAGTCAATTAAGCAGAAATAGATGTTTTTCTGGAACTCTCTTGCTTTTTCGATGATCCTGCAGATGTTGGCAATTTGATCTCTGGTTCCTCTGCCTTTTCTGAAACCAGGTTGAACATCTGTAAGTTCATGGTTCATGTATTGCTGAAGCCTAGCTTGGAGAATTTTGAGCATTACTTTTCTAGTGTGTGAGATGAGTGCAATCGTGTGGTAGTTTGAGTACTCTTTGACTTGCCTTTCTTTGGGACTGGAATGAAAACTGACCTTTTCCAGTCCTGTGGCCACTGCTGAGTTTTCCAAATTTGCTGGCATATTGAGCGCAGCACTTTCACAGCATCATCTTTCAGGATTTGAAATAGTTCAACTGGAATTCCATTACCTCCACTAGCTTTGTTCAAATAACTGTGTAATAATAATTATAATGGCTTCCCTGGTGGCACAGAGGTTAAAGCATCTGCCTGCAATGCGGAAGACCTGGGTTCGATTCCTGGGTTGGGAAGATCCCCTGGAGAAGGAAATGGCAACCCACTCCAGTACTCTTGCGTAATGAAAATGTAGCTCAGAAGAAAAAATGTTAACACACAACTGTATGGGTATAGAAAAACCATCTTTTTCTGTATATACACAATGTAGTGGTAGTATTTTTCACAGTCTGACACATGTCCCTGTATTTCCTTGGAAATTTTAAAATATCCACATGCGTTTGTTATAGCACCCTGGGGTATCCCAGCACACAGTTTGGGAACCACAACTATAGGATATATTTATGATCTTCTCTACTGATATAATGAAGTCCAGGCTCTCTGTTTTCTGTGAGGTGGTTAGGACTCTGGCATCAGCTCAGGATGCAAAGGTCATGAAACTGGACAAAGAAGAGGCCAAAAATAGTCCAAGGGAGACCTGGGACTTGAAAAGAGTTTCTCTGGGACAAATAGCCATTTGTGTGTTTAATTTTGTCTTTGTGTGTGTGCACACACATGTGTGTGTATCTAATATTGAGAGGCCTGTTATCCTAACTGGCTGCTAAGCCACATGCAATATTTTGTCACATGCAATATTTTTCTTCTAATGCAGTCTGAGAAAGCAAAGACTGTGCCTTTTTCACAATTACATAGGGCACCAAAAATTATGTATAATTTTATATCATGCCCAACACAGTGCCTGGACTTGAGTAGGTACCTAATAAATATTTATTGATCTACAAATAATAAATTAATCAATGGAAAAAAGAAAAACATATCGTATCTAGTACTAAATTCAATTCTTTGTACTTTATTGAAGAAAAGTGGTTAAACATAGTGTTATGTTTTCATCAAGTGTTATAGGACAGATGCTTATCTACATCAACATGGGTATCCAACTTGGTGTGCAGATCTGGTTTAAGAAGAGTGCTAAGCTCTGCAGGGAGGGAATGAGGCCAGCCCATATACCTGTCTATCATAGAGATAAATACTGGGCCATGGTGGTCCCATACCTAACAATCCTACTTTTCAAATTTTACTTCTCCTTTGCCTACAAAGTAAGAAAACCCTGGTCTTGTGAAGAGAAAATAAAACTCTCTTTTATATATGCAAAACCTACTCTCTATCTTAATGAAGAGGCTTTGTTTTACTTGCTTGGAAATTAAAACTGAAAGTTTGCAGTTGTGAATTCTCTAAGGCCATTAGAAGTTCTGAGTTCCTGGTTGTCTGTTTCTGTGAACCCTCGGATATATAGCTTGAGCTTTATCCAGCTGTGTCTTGGGTCTCCCATTGCTCCATCCAGCATCAGACCTTCTCTGCTGGGCCTTCCAGTCATCACATGTTTGTTGTTTACCCCTGGATTCTGCAGTTCAAGGTGGGAATGGGGTGGCTGCAGGCACCAGAGATGAAAAACGGAAGCCTTGGACAAATGCTGCAACATAAAACAACGAGACTTCACTGAAGGGAAAGGAAAGGCTGTGGCGAAGTAAAAATGATGAAGAGGTGTTTTTAGCAACAACTGGTGACCCTGATGCTTATTTCAAAGTCAGTTATTTTGAATGGTTTAAGGCGTTAACCTTGGCCCAGACCAACTGCCTTTTAGCCACAGAGCCTGAAGATGTCCAAAGTGAATTATGCAGAAGGCCATTTAGGCTGAGCCTATTGGCATTCTGAATTGGATGCCATTTTTAAATTTTATTTTCTCAGGGTCACCGCATGTGTGTTTGTTTGCAAAAGCAGTTTAGGCCCTGGAATTGCAAGCTGTTCTGTTAAGACCAGGGCTGCACTGCTATCTCCTATCTTTGTTCCTCACCTCATTTTGAAGGATTGTTACTCGTTTGTAAGTACAATGGGATTATTTATTCATTGTGTCTGTCCACTCTTTTCTGTGCCACAAAAGGAGAAATAGCCTGCACTGCGACTTAAGAGCTTTCTGACCGCTCCAAAGTCATGACATTTCCTTTGCTTTTTGAAGGCTGGCTTTGAAAAGCCGGTGAAGCTGGGTGACAAACTCTGTTGGCTCCAGGAGGGAGATGACTTGTCGTTGTTGTGAAAAAGCATATTTAGTCACTTTTAAAAAGCAAATTGCAGACTTAATAGAGCCACACAGTCTTCTTTGGAGATGGCTACAAGGTGGATTGTCTTGATAAAACATTTGAAGCCAGAAATCCATCAAGCGTCAGAGAGTATAAGCCCTGACCTGAACCCAAGCACACAACATTCTCACCAAACTTCAGTCATTTTTTTTTAAATAGAGAAAGGATAACTGTCCGGTACCTTTCATTTTTGTCTTCTTTGCAATTCTTCCAGTTCCAAATCAAATGAAAGAGTCTGATGATGAACTATTTCGAGTCAATCAGAGACCATATGCGCGGGTATCTGTAGGCTCAGCTTTTTGGCTTTTCTGCAGAAGCTGTGACTGTGCACTTGAAGCTGAGTATTTAGCAGGATTTTGATGGCCAAGGGCAAATCTCTAGGTAAACAGAACAAATGCCTTCTCAGCATCACCCACTCCCAAGCCCCTCCATCGTTATGAGGCTTACTATCACGTCTTAGGTGATATTGACAGAGCAGCCCCAAGTCCTGTCAATTTCCTCCTAGGAGCTCACCTGTCCTTGAGGTAGCTGCCACCAGGTGAGGTCTTTAGGTTTGATGGCACTTTGCCAGATGTAATTGAGAGTGAGAGTGAATTGTTACTTCTATGTTTTCTATTAAAGTAATAGCTATACTAAGCAATAATACAAATGGTCAACAATGTTTTAATTACTAAGCCCTCTCCCAAACCTGTTTCAGTCTCAGGTTTCTGAGACTTTGGACTCTTGAAGCACAAATTCAGAGGACTATGTTGAGAAAGCAAAAGAGCTAAGATTTCAAAAGGGATTTTATTTAAAAAATGAAACATGCACCTCGCAGAATGGTTGTGTTCTGTTGTGAGCAATGGACTGAACAAGGTGGAGAGAAGCCTTAGTTTGGGAGGGAGTGACTGGAGCAGGCCCCTGCTTGTCCTGGCCCCTGTTTTCCTGGCCCTGAGTCTAAGGAAAGGCTGTGATGGATGCATCTGTCTTTCTTTTCTAGCTTCTTTCTTTCCTTCCTGGAAAATAAAAATACAGAAAAATACACATATCAATGTAAGATCAATACTTGTATGCTTACTATGCAAAATTAACTAATATCCATTCTTAGCCATTTTCACCTTAGGCTTTTAAAATCATTTAAAAGAAACACAACCTTACAGATAAAAATGAAGTACCCTTGGTTTCCTCTCCTCAGTACCATTGGTGTTCTTCTTTCCTCAGAAAAGGAAACTTTATGACTTTAGTCCCCTCCACATTCCCATTAAGAGCCTACAGTGTTGCTAGTACCATTCATTTAAAACAATTCGAATGGTATCTCCATATTCATAGGACTTTCATGGCTTTTTCACTCAATGTTTTATTTTCCAAATCTTTCTATGTTGAGGTGCGTGTGTGTGCGTTTGTGTTGACTCATTAAAATATCTGCAAGTATTTAATTGAATGAATATATAAAACTCTCCCCTTGATATGGTCAAACACATCAGGTATGATGTCAGTCATCTTGAAAAGATGTCTATCCTCCTCCAAAAGAACTGTTGTTTCCTGCACTGACGGTGCATCTGTTATCCTAAGACTTCTTTTTGCCTTTCTTGTATTGGGTTTATACTTTTCTATCTTCCTTTTTCTTGGTTTACGCCTTTGTTTTGCAGTGACCCTGTTATAGTAGCTCCCTGAAAACTAATGCATAGGAGAAAACTTTTTGAGAACTTTAATATCTTAAAATGCCTTATTTTGCCTTCACTGAATACTTTTGTTGAATGTTTAATTTTAGGTTGAAATAACTGTCCTTAAGAAAAATTTTAGAGGCGTTGCACCACTGTCTTTTACCTTTCAAAAGGTTATCCTTGTAATTATTGTCTGTTTGACACCTCTGGTTATTGCTTTTCCTCTTTGGGAGTTTGAAGGGTCTTCTGGCGTTTTGAAGTTTCAAGATGGCACATCCTGACAGGGGTTAATTGCGCCCCCCCACCATGTTCTGGGCAGTAACTGGACCCATTCACTCTGAAAATACAGGCTCTTTAGTTCTGGGAAATTGCTTGAATTATTTCTCTAATAATTTCATCCTACGCTTTTATGGTTTCTTTTTTTAAAAAGTTTTCTGTTTAGGATTTTGTCCTTCTTTAAGGGATAGTCTTTTAATGTTATTTTTAACCTTCAAAGTGAAGTTTTTCATTTTTTACTATCTTTTTAACTTCCAAATATCTTTAAAAAATCGTCCTTTTCTTTCTGTTTAAAATGGTATCTTGTTATCAGTTCATGGATATACAGTATTTTAGGTCTGAAATGATGCTACTATTTTTAAAGTTTTCATTCTTCTCACATGAAGACTGTTCCTTCAAATTGCCTTGTTAGCTCCTATCTTTCAATCAGAGGATCAGAGGACTTCTTCAAATACCTGGGGATCCTTGTTTGTCCCCTTGTATTTGAGCAGGACACTAAGCCTGCCTGGGACATGAAGCTAACTGGAGGCTTCATGTAGGCAGTTCCAGTGGTGCCATTTGGTTCAGAAACTCCCCATGTAATTTTCTTTAGACCTTTAGATCTTTTTCTCAAGATTTTCCTCTAGGAAAGGCTTTTCATGCTCTTGATTGGAATGTGTATATCTGCCTGTCAGAATTTTAGGAACCAAGTAGAGGAAAAAATGCTGGGAGTGTCAAACTTCAGAATTAAACCTTTTACTTTAGTCTCTCTATTTTCCTAAGGTACTCTTGCTGTCCGATAGGCTGGAGTCCCCTAACCCACAGACCTCTCCAGAGAATAAACTGTGGGGTCAAGACAAGGGTGTTTCCTCATTAGATAAAGTAAGGATGGAGATTTGGGAGTCTAAATGCTTCTTAAACATACTTTAACTGATCTTCTTGTTTATAGCTCACTTTTATCCTCATGTCCAGTGGTACTGGCAAAACCGATTGATAAATGCCTTGGCAGTTCTGTTCCGTATATCAAGTTGCTTCTTGATTTCTACACTGACAGTTTAGAATTTGACTTTCTGAGTGTCTGTTAACTAAGTTACTGCTCATCCATCTGCTTGTCGGATTGCAGATTTTGCTGCTGCTGTTTGTTCTATTCTTTTCATTTCTGTGGTTTTAATGTCTTAGAAATCCATTGACTGTCATTTTACTGAAATTTAAGGAGCAAGTAAAGACTAACACATGCCTTTGAATTTCTGTCTTTAAATGGAGGCCAATTATTTTTCTCCTGTAGTTTAAAAAGTTTTGATTTTTACAATTGTACCTTTTTTTGAGATTTTTTTTGACGTAGACCATTAAAAAGTTTTTATTGAATTCGTTACAATATTGTTTCTGTTTTATGTTTTGGTTTTTGGCTGAGAGGGATCCCAGCTCCCTGACCAGGGATTGAATCCTCACCCCCTGCATTGGAAGGTGAAGTCTTAAGCACTGGACCACCAGGGAAATCTCTGTATTTATACATTTAATTCACTTAGAATGTATTTTTATATGTAGTACTGTTTCTTTTCTAGGTGTGCTGTGGTTAGTCACTCAATCATGTCCGACCCTTTGCGACCCATGGACTGTAGCCCTGGGTCTGTAGCCCACCAGGCTCCTCTGTCCATGGGATTTCCCAGGCAAGAGTATTGGAGTGGGTTACCATTTCCTCCTCCAGGAGATACTCCCAACCTAGGGATTGAACCTGTGTCTCCTGCATTTCAGGGAGATTCTTTACCTGCTGAGCCATCAGGGAAGATTTTGAGCTGCTGGGGAAGCCCTAGCCAAATTTTCCAACATTATTAACTGAATACTGTATCCTTTTCCTTCTACTGTGTAAGCCAATCTCTATCATACTTTGTATTTTCAGCCTTTCTATTCTGTTTCGTTAATCTCTTTGTTTGTCTTTTTGCTAATACCATACTGTTTTCATTACTGTAAAGGTTGATATCTTGATATCTACCAGAACTACTATCTTTGTTCTTTTTAGAATTACATTGACTCTTCTTGGAACTCTACTTTTTCATATGAACTGCAGAATCATTTTGCTAAATTCCATTTTGTCAATTGAGATTAGAATCACATTAATCTTATTGGAAAAAAAATTACATCTTTATTCAGTGTCCCATCCATGAACAAAGTACATCTTATTTATCCAAGACTTCTTTTATGTTCTTTCATAATATTAAGAATTCTCTCTTAAAACTTTTTCTTAGATTTATTTCTAGTTTTTAAAAAAAGTTTTGCTGCTATTGTAAATTATATGGATATACATATAATTCTCTTTATTTGACTGGAAGTGAAACATTCAGGGACTCAAAGGAAGCCCAATGAATATAATAAGCATGGAAATTTTCTCTACAAGAAATCAGCCATCAATCAAAACTCACAGAGAAATCTCTGATGTTTATTGTATACGGATAGTATTTCAGTCCTCATTGGATATTAAAGGAGGTAAATCTTTGAAATTAATCACTTATGAACAGTCTTTTAGCCAGACTTACTCAGTGGGTGTTAGAAATTTACACAGGAAAAACAAATCCTGTGAAGGTGATGGATGAAGAAAACTTTTCTACTGCAAGGCAACCTTCAACTATGCACTTTTAATGCAAAAACCATCAGTATATAAACATGTTGGGCTTCCCAGGTGGCACTAATGGCGAAGAACTGCCTGCCAGCGCGGGAGACATAAGAAACGTGGGTTCGATCCCTGGATCAGGAAGATCCTCTGGAAAAGGGCATGGCGACCCACTCCAGTATTCCTGCCTGCAGAATCCCATGGACAGAGGAGCCTGGTGGGCTATGATCCATAGGGTCGCAAAGAGCTGGACACGAATGAAATGACTTAGAACACACCATGCATGTGCATACATACCCTGGTGCATTGTTTTTTGAATTTCTTTGATGTGGGCCATTTTTTAAAAGTCTTTTTATTGGACTTGTTACAATATTGCTTCTGTTTTATGTTTTGTCCTTTTGGCCCTGAGGCATAGAGGATCTTAGCTCCCTGACCGGGGGATCTTAGCTCCCTGACCGGGGATCGAACCTGCACTCCCCTGCATTGGAAGGCGAAATCTTAACCACTGGACCAGCAGGGAATCCCTCTGTTGCATTTTAAAATAGTTGTTGCTGGTGTACAGGGATGTTAGTGTTTTAGTATGTTGATTTTGTAACTAGCAAACCTCTTTGTTGCTTTGAATAGTTGGGTCTGGGGATTCTTTTGCATTTATAAGTGGGAAATAATTAAAAAATAGTAGCAACTTTATGTATTTCTTTCCAATCTCCTTGCTATTCTTTCCCTTTTCTTACTGTTATGTAGCACTTTTACAAAGATGTTCATGCAGGGAGACCAGCTGTCTTTATTTCTGATTTTAATGGTGATGTTTCTAAATTGTCATCATTATGTGTTATGTTTGGTCTAGGTTTTTTGGGAATTTTTAAATTGTATTAAGAAAATTCTCTCCTACTCATAGCTCACTAAAAGCATTTTAAAGGAGACACATGAGTACTTAATTTTAACTAATGATTTGTCAGTACCTACTGACGTTTTTCCCTCTTTATTTCATTAATGTGAATTTATGCTTTAGTAGATTCTGATGTTGAATTTTCTTTGCATCTTGTACTAAACCCCAAATTATTATAATGTAATTAAAAATATACTATTGGGCTTGATTTTAATATTTTAGGACTCTTCCATCTATGTTAATAATTGATAAGTCTATAATTGTCTATCTTGTACTTCTCGAGTTTTGTTATTAAATTTGTAACTTCATAAAATTAGTTAATGGCCTTCCTTTCTTTCATCCTTGAAGCAATATCCATAGGATGGAGCATCCCTTCCTTAACATTTTGGCTCTGGTAGGTCAAGAATTTGACCCCTATTTCCATTTTTTATTTCCAGTTTATGGCAAGACTCTGAAAGCATTGCTTTGTGATTTACCAAAGCTGGTTTACCATTGAGTAAACTAACTAGAAACATGTCTGTATTTAGGTACCAAAAGGAAGATGCTCTTCCCCAGACATTCCTGGAGGTTGTCATGTACACCTTCTTTTTCAAGTGTGCTAAAAAGTACGTATTACCATTAAAAAGGAAAAAGATGCTAATAAATATCAATGACTTACAATGGTCCGCAGTGATGCTAGCTTTGCTCTCTAATGTAACTGTGCATTATCATCTGGATAACTATGGTCCCACAGTTTTTAGGCTAAACAAATGGAACCTTGGCCAATGTCCTTTGTAGTCTTGGGAGAAGATTACTCTGTTGTTCTACAAACAGAATTGATTCCAGAGCTGCAATTAGGTGAAACTCATATTGGGCGAAGGGTTGCTTTTGGAAATTATCTTAGGAGAAGCCACATTTTTCTGAGATTTTTTTTTTTTCAAAGTAAAGCTTAAAACATTTCAAAGAACATTCGTTTTTAATCATATGGCTCCCTCTGTTTCAGTAAAACTTTCCCTTGAAATGACTACATGCCTATCTTAGGAATTACTTTCCAAATCTTAAAGAACTTAGATAAGCTTCCTTCTTAAATTCAGTTCTCTTTTGAAGAGAAACAAGTAATGACTTTTGAAGTATTGATACTTAATGTATTAGAAATGAGTGGCAATGGGAAATAAATTTCCTTTATATAACCTCTTATTTTAAAAACATAGGTACAGATCTGACTGAAGGAAAGTCTTTCTGAGTATATCAATTGTCTTATCTTAAAACAAGGGTAGGCATTGGAAATTGGGTCAGAAGAACACAAAGTTTATCTCTTGTTGTTAATTCAGTATGCCAAAAACACCTGCTGGAGGAAGGGCATCCTGTTAAGGCCCATTAGTTAATTGCCAAGTAAAGCTGGATTTTGCTTAGTTTGTCATTTTAACCCCTGGGGAACTCATTTTTACAAGCAAATAAATTAATTCTCAGTCTTTAAAAAGAATCTTAAAATGATATGATTGGGTTTCTTGCCTCTTATTTCAGGAGTAATGGAAGAACCTGACCTTGTGTGAGAATCTCAGCAAAGCAGGAAAAATGACCCTTTGCTATTAGTTGATCTTTTCCCTCAAACCCTAGAATGGATTCCCAGGACATGAGGCTAATCTGGTGGAGGAACTGCATTAGTGCATACTAGGTAGGCCTAAGTGGCCTCAAAACAAAGTACTTTCCCCCAGAATGATATGGATGTCTTTCTGTTCAGAAAAATGGATGTTTCCATCTTGATGCACTTATTCAGAGGTGACTATAAATCTCATACAGAGTGAAGCAGAGCAAGGAGATATTCAAACAGTTCATTGTAAGAGCTTCTCATGTTCTCCTCTGGACAGAGCTTTTCCAGCTCATGTTGATGGAATCTCTGTCCATGTGCTTTCTTGTTCTCTAGGCACATAATTCTGCATCCTTTCCATCAGAGATGACTGTTTAGTTTTCAGTTGTCTTGATGGTCTGCTAGTCACTTATGTCTCTTTTTGATGTCTGACTTCTGTTTTTTTTTTCACTTTTCTACTTTTCAATTGTGGATTCCACAGAGAGACAGACAGAGAGACAGAGAGAGAGAAAAGGAGGTCTTAACATTATTTTGTGGTAGGAGTTTAGAGGTGTGGTGTGATAAAGGATCTCATATTTGGAGCTTTGAAGATGGATGGCTGGGGCATTGAGGTAACAAGACAGTAGTTGCTGGACTGTGCTATGGCTTATCCATCATGGGAGTTAAGCCAGAGTGGTTCTGCAGAATTCAGTTTGGTGCCATGCTCTTTGAAAGCAAACTCTAATCTTCCTTTATCAGTAATATGAGTATAGTGCTGGTACCTAGTAAATGATTAAGACATATTTGGTTTTTAGTTGATTGACTCCATACTAAAGACACCTCAATAGAAATATAAACACTCTAGGGTTGTGTATCTCATATAGGTCACTGGCTAAGGCTCTGCTCATGTTTTGTGCTGTGGAGTGTCTGGGCTGCACTGAAAGATGCTGTGTGATGCTTATTATTCTGATGCCATAAGCTGTGAATACCTGCTTATTAAGCTGCTATTGCTCCTTTTTATAATTTTCTGAGATGCTCCACAATGGCACTGAAACAGCCATAAGGGAAAAAATTCTGTCAATCTGGTTTAGAATTTTTAGGTTTACATTTTTCCAATATTATTTTTGTGAGTTCTCCAGTTCCTGCTGAGTGGATTGCGTGATATTTAAACAATAGAATTAATGGGTGCTTTAGCTCACTGGAACTGCAGCCCCAGGAGCAAGAGGAGGAGAATGAGTCTACCACAGATGGAAGAGTTGTTTTAAATTTAATTTTGTAGTGTCTAGTTGCTATGGCTAGCCTGGGCAAATGGATGAACAGTGAATAAAGAGAATGAACAGATAAATCAATATTAATGTTTTCCATTCTGTGTCTCAGAATCAATTATAAGACTGTGGCTGGGTCCTAGTTTTTGGCACCAGTCAAAATGACAACCTTGGTTTCTGGGACTATTCCTTGATGCATTTGTTTTTGGAGGGCAGAGATAAACTGTGAAAAGATGGAATGCTGTATTTTACCACCAGAAACATTGTTTGTGTTGTTCTTGTCCTTCTCTTTTTTAAAGAGGGCAGGGAGGCCCTTTGCTGCAGGGCCATGTGCTAATGCTCCCAGAGTTACTGCCACGCTGCTCAGAGCACAGACGGACATGGCACCTCCTTCTCTGGAGGGTCCAAGGGCTCTTCCAATGTCATCATCTCAGCCTTTCCCACAAAACATCCCACCTGGAGACGTCCTTTATAATGTAGCGGGTGAGTGGAGAGCACTGTCAGCAGCATTAGCCGCGTGATACATGGAGGTGGATGGGTTTTAGTCTCTAGGTCATGTCCGACCCTTGCAACCTCATGGACACTAGCCTGCCAGGCTCCTCTGTCCATGAGATTTTCCAGGCAAGAATACTAGAGTGGGTTGCCATTTCCTTCTTCAGGATATCTTCCTGACCCAGGGATAGAACCTGGGTCTCCTGTATTGCAGGCAGATTCTTTACCGACTGAGCTACTCCCAGTGCAAAATGGAAACCAGGGGACCCTGGTTTAAGCTAGGATTTTAAGACAGGGACAGGAGAGCATTAAACCAAGAGCAAACCTCTTCTGAGCAACTACACAGATCATCAACATGCCCATGAAGCTGGCGTTGATTACCAGGAGTTTGTCTTCTTGAAAGGATGCTTTATCTAGAGACACAACATCTCAGAAGAGGCAGCCACAACCAGAAAGACTTCCTCCATGCCTTCTTTTTCTTTTCTTCTCTTGTCTGGTGAGGCTGTTTCTCCCACTGATCTCTGGCATTTCTGCCCTAAACTCCACGTCATCTCCCTGCTCACTCGCTCCTTTCTCCCAGCCTCTTCTTGCTCCCAGGTTGTGTCATCAGTGGCAAAAGTATTCAAGGTGTCTCTGACAATTGTTAGCTCCTTTTTCTCTCGACAACTGTTGCTGTGATTTCAGAATCTGACTTCAGATACTCAGAATCCTGCTGTCTCTTTCCCCTTCTACTCCTCTCACTGTGGTCCAACCACTAGGATCTCTTGCTTGTAGGATTGCCATGCAACAGCCTCTGAGCTATTCTGCCTCCCTCCCCTCGGTGTCACCCTCCAGCTTGTGCTAAAATAGCAGAGCATGCCTGTCCTCTCCTCACATCTCTCCAGTGGCTCCCATCTGGCTCAGGGCCCTGGTGTCCTAACCTTCTACTACGCTTCCACTGGAGCCACCTTGTTTTCCTTAGAAAGATGCCCTTTCCCAGGCATGTTTGCACAAGGGCCTTTGTGGGATGCTCTCCCCTCAGATAACCTTGGTGACTCCGTGCCTCCCAGCCTCCAGGTCTTTACATGACTCCTTAGAACTACACACTTCCCTATAGCTTCCCTATACTGCCTAACGCTGTTTCATATTTCATTTTTGTCCTTAGCACTTACCACCATTGGCCATGTGGTATGTTTACTCATTATAATATATATGATATGTATTGCCTGAATTCTCCAACTAGAAAAACCTCATGAAGGCAGGGATTTTTCTCTGTTCCTCTGTGTACCCCCAGCACCTAGGATGGTGCCTGGTATATAGCAGATGCCCACTTATTATTGGCAGGAGGTTGAATCTTCGCTAGAATCAGGCTTCCTTTGATATTTCCTGCTGTATTTCAAAGCTATCAGGCCTTGGCCTGCTTTAACCAGTTGGCTATCACTTCCTGAATATCTACACTTGCTCCTCATTCATTTATTCAGAAATGTGCTGAGAGCTGCGAATACAGGAGTAAAACAGAGAATGGCTTCATGATATTTACATGCTAGGGAGAGCAAAGCAAAAAAAAAGAACATAAAGCAAAAGGCAATACTTCAGGGGACTGTGGCAATGGTATGGTGTTTGGGAGAGCAGTAACCTTACGTCTGGTGGCCTGGGAAGTCTTCGGTGGAGGTGAAGGGAACATCTGAGATGTGATCTGAATGGTAAGGAGCCGCAAGGGGAGAATCTGCTGGAAGAGATTTCCAAGTCGCAGAAACCAAGCACAGCCAAGGAGCAGAAAGAAGCCATTGCAGCTGGAGCGTGGCAGAGAAGTAGCGATGAGGTCAGGGAGACCGGATCTAGGGTTCTCGGTCTTCCTCAATAAATAGAAATTGATAAGAGGCCAGATAAGAAATTCTGGCAAGGCTTTCTTGGGGCTCCTGCTGCAGCAGGAGGGAGCAAAGACAAGTAACAATTTCCTTTTCTCGCTCTCTTAGGTGAGGTTGGGACTGGTTCTTTATATACGGTGAGGGTAGGAGTGGGCACAGGGGTCTGACCAGAGAGGTGGCTTAGGTGGTTTGCCCAGCCCTTTGGATGGTGTTGAGTGCAGGGGGGCATGCGCAGAACCCTGATTTTGCTCCTGACACCCTGTTTTTTCCCATTTCTTCAGAAATGGCCGTTGGGTTTTTGGGCTTTTTGTATTAATATCTCATTGTCCATAATTTGCCCCAACTGCGCACGCATGCAGTTATTTTTAGTCCCTTATAGTTTCTTTGTAGTTTGTTGGTGGAGGAGATCTTTGTCCAGATATGCCAGGAAAGGGGACACTTCAGGGCTCTAGAGTGGATTCTGGCCTAATACTCGGAAGTGAATTGTCTGAGGAGACACGTATGCTGACAAAGCAAGAGACTTTATTGGAAAGGGGTGCCTGGGCGGAGGCAGCAGGGTGAGAGAACTCAGGAGAACAGCTCTGACACGTGGCTCGCCGTCTCAGGTTTTACAGTAATGGGGTTAGCTTCTGAGTTGTCTCTGGCCAATCGTTTTGACTCAAGGTCCTTCATGGTATTACACACACTCAGCCAAGATGGATTTCAGGAGAAGGATCCTGGGAGGTTGGTCTGTATAGGGACTGGTATTACTTCTTTCCTTTTGACCTTCTCTAAATTCTTATGGTTGGTGGTAGCTTATTAGTTCCTGATTCCTTATCAGGACCTCCTGTTGTAAGATAAGTCATGCAAGTAGTTACTATCATGCCTGGCCAGAGTGGAGGGCTGCTGCTGCTGCTGCTGCTGCTGCTTCTGCTGCTGCTGGCTCGCTTCAGTCGTGTCTGACTCTGTGCGACCCCATAGATGGCAGCCCACCAGGCTCCCCCGTCCCTGGGATTCTCCAGGCAAGAATACTGGAGTGGGTTGCCATTTCCTTCTCCAATGCATGAAAGTGAAAAGTGAAAGTGAAGTCGCTCAGTCGTGTCTGACTCCTAGCGACCCCATGGACTGGATCCTACCAGGCTCCTCTGTCCATGGGATTCTCTAGGCAAGAGTCCTGGAGTGGGTGCCACTGCCTTGTCCGAGAGTGGAGGGCAGTTTGGGTCAATGGTTCTCCTAACACAGGTGCAAGCACTGCAGTAAAGGGTCCCAGGTCCCAGATCGCAGGAGGTCTTGGGTGGACCTTAGAAGTCTGGAAAGCAGTGGGAATTTGCATCTAGGCTCTAGAGTCTGTGGGAGAAAGCAACTCTCTTTTGTCTCTCAGGCTTCAAGTGCCTCAGACACTGACGCTTGTGTTCTTGAGCACAGATCACGGTCATTGGAGATAGGCAGACCTCGGCCCCAATTCTATTTGCATTATTTACCAAGGACATGACTCTGGCTTTGGTTCCAGAGTGGAGCACTACTCAGTTAACAAATGTGTACTGGTATTTCCTGTGTCCCTGGTGGACACCTTGCTGTGCCAGGGATTAACTCTTCAGTTCCTGGATCTGAGGAGACCTGGGGAATTCTTGAGGAAGAGCCTTGGGGCAGTGGCCTGTTACCAACTGTGCAGAAGTATTTTAGGAGTGTCATATTTTAACTGGGTATTGTCAGAGACCAAATCCAGTGAAGAGGCTGCAAGATGGTGACATGTAGTCCCTTTCTGTGCTGTGCTTAGTCACTCAGTCGTGTCCAACTCTTTGTGACTCCATGGACTTGTAGCCCGCTCCTCTGTCCATGTGGATTCTTCAGGCAAGAATCCTGGAGTGGGTTGCCATGCCCTCCTCCAGGGGATCTTCCCAACCCAGGGACTGAACCCAGGGCTCCTGCACTGCAGGCGGATTCTTTACCATCTGAGCCACCAGGGAAGCCCAGTCTCTTTCTGCCTGACACCTGTAGTCTGGGAGTTGGTCAGGGGAATATAAATCCTTGACAAAAATTGTCTTATTTAATTTTCATATAATCTGAGTTAGGAAGCAATACAGCATGCTAGTCAAGAGTATAGGCTCCAAATAGCTCTCTGTGTTCAAATCCAGGCTGGTCACCTTCTTGTGTGTCCTTGAGTAAGTTATGTACCCTCTCTGTGCCCAGTCTCCTCTTCCATAAAAAGGAGATAATAATTACCTGGAGATGATATCAGCTTCCTAGGGTTGGCATGAGGATTGACTGTGTTCATACAAATAAGTAATTACAACAGTGTCTGAGGCACATCACACATTCCCCGTTTATAGAAGAGAAAGCCAAGGCTTGGCAATTCATGAGCCTTTGCAAATTCACACTGATGGGAGTGGAGAAGCCAGGACTGAAACCCAGATTCTTCAATTTAATACTGTGTTCTTTCTATTCCAAACTAGTGCTTCCTAAAAGGGCTACTAGTGAAATTTCATGTGGAGGTCTATATGGGTAATACCCCTTAACTCAATACTAAATTAAGATTGTTTAGAAAATACTTATAAAACTTTATGATAATTTTATCATAAAACTAGTATAACCTTATCAGAGAAAATTTAGAAGAAGAAAAACTATCTATCTCATTGTACTTCAACAGGTCTGTTGCTCTAGGTAGATGAGATAAGCTCTGAGCAATAAGAGCAGGAGGGGCAGAAAATGGGACGGGTCAGAACCTATGACCTGCCCCTGGTTACATTCTAACTTTCCCATGTTTGGGAATGCCTCTAGTGTGGGGGAATTCCCAGGGGATACTGCTCCCCAGCGTCTTTGAAGGAAGTCTGGGTTTGGCGGTTGTCACTACCTGGAGAAGAGAGGGTGTCCTGGGTCACTGGTGTAAGGAGTATGAGGGGTAGCATTTCAGGCTTCGGATTTCATTGTGGAAGTTTCCCAATGCTCAAGGTCATGGTAAAGGCTCCCAGAGGCAAGTAGTATGGCACATAAGATGTGGTGCTTCAGTGAACTGTTCTGACTTATTTTGTAATGGATGAAAAATATGTAATTATCGTACTTACCTGGTGACACAATGGATAAGAATCCGCCTGCTGACAGGGGACATGGGTTCGATCCCCGGACCAGTAAGATTCCACAAGTTGTGGAGTAACTAAGCCTGTGGGCCACAACTATTGATACCTGCACACAATAGAGCCAGCAAGTTGCAGCTACTGAGCCCTTGTGCTGCACCTGCTGGAACACGTTTGCCTATAGCCTGTGCTCTGCAATAAGAGAAGCCTGCTCACTGCAACTAGAGAGTAGCTTCCACTCTGCAACTGGAGAAAGCCCGTGTGCAGCAATGAAGACCCAGGACAGCCAAAAATAAATAAAAACAAATAGATAAATACAGCAGTGCTATGTTTCTTCAGTCATGTCTGATTCTTTATGACCCTATGGACTATAACCTGCAAGTCTCCTCTGTCCATGGGATTCTCCAGCCAAGAATGCTGAATTGAGTTGCCATGCCCTCCTCCAGGGGATCTTCCTGGTCCAGGGATTGAACCTGAGTCTCTTATGTCTCCTGCATTGGGAGGTGGGTTCTTTACCACTAGCGCCATTTGGGAAGCCCAAAATATAGCAGTGCATACATGTGAAAAAAATATATTAAGTATATATATATATAATTATGCAGCAACATCCCAAGCATTTGGATCCTATACAATGTGCTTTGGGAAATGCTTCACAGAATGGCAAGAAAATATGTCGTTTTGAGAAAAATGTTCAGAGACAATGAAACAGAGGCCTGGGTTGAAATAAAAAGATTCTTTCTAAGATACTGACTTGAAAAGAATGGGACTAAAGAATTCACCTGAAAACAAGACATGGTGATCAAGCAGGGGCATATGAGTGAAATGAACAGCCCCTTACTCGCGTGTGTGAATGGGGGTCTGCGTGGCCATGTTTGTAAATACTTTGTACCAACACCCTCGTTCCTTTCATCACTAAAGACATAACTTTTATGAAAACTGGCCTATAGCATGTATGTTAGATACTTTTTTCCTCTTGGCATCTGTTTCCCTCTCCTGTGTTTTGGTGCCTCTATGTCCTTTGGCATTAAAAGACACTTACTCCTTGGAAGGAAAGTTATGACCAACATAGACAGCATATTAAAAAGCAGAGATATTACTTTGCTAACAAAGGTCCATCTAGTCAAGGCTATGGTTTTACCAGTGGTCATGCATGAATGTGAGAGTTGGACTATAAAGAAAGCTGAGCGCTGAAGAATTGATGCTTTTGAACTGTGGTGTTGGAGAAGACTCTTGAGAGTCCCTTGGACTGCAAGGAGATGCAGCCAGTCCATCCTAAAGGAGATCAGTCCTGGGTGTTCATTGGAAGGATTGAAGCTGAAACTCCAATACTCTGGCTACCTCATGCAAAGAGCTGACTCATTTGAAAAGACCCTGATGCTGGGAAAGATTGAGGGCAGGAGGAGAAGGGGATGACAGAGGATAAGATGGTTGGATGGCATCACCAACTCAATGGACATGGATTTGGGTGGACTCCGGGAGTTGGTGATGGACAGGGAGGCCTGGCGTGCTGCAGTTCATGGGGTTGCAAAGAGTCGGACACGACTGAGCGACTGAACTGATTTCCTTTGGCGGGGATCACTGCTTTCCCATTCTCTGTCCTTGTGATTTTATAAGGGCTCTCCCTTCTCTGGCTCTATGGGTGGGGTCATGATGCTTAATCATCATATCCCCAAATACTGAAGACCAGTGATTGGTTCAGTAGAACCAAAGAGAAGCATGGCACTCTTGCTGGCAATGTTGGAGCAGAGTGTTCTCTGTCTACACACATGCAGCAGCTGTTCCTGGTCTTGCTACTCTAGTCCATCAGTTGGTTTGTTGATCCGTGTGCTGATACTGCTCCGTCTTCATTACTATAGTTTATGAAATGTCATAATATTTGGGCAATTTCCTCAAACCCAGTGTTTAGGAGTATCTTGGGACACTTTTGCTTTTACATATACATTTTGGAATTGACTAGCCAGTTTCCTTTGAAAATTTTGATTGGAATTTGCAAGTGAATCCATAGATCACTTTGGAGGTAACTGGTATTGTTAAGATTTGGAGCGTTTGTGCTCACTTTGGCAGTTCATATACTGAAAAAGACTTGGAGCTTTCTTAGAAAGATACACAAAAATAGCCTTTTTTTTTTTTTTTGCCTAGCAAGAATGAATTTTCTCTCTTTAGGAGATGATGTCTTCTCATTAAGGATGTGAATCTCATTTAAAAGACCATTTAAGACCTGAAGTTCAATTTTTGAAGTTCTTTATTGACATTCTCCTGGCAGAACACTATCAAAGTTTGTTTAGATGAAAGATAATTTTGCCTAGCATAGGTCTAGGTTGACAATCATTTTCTCTCAGCAGCTTAAGGATATCCTTTCCCTGACTTCAGGGTTCCAAGGATGCTGTTGGAAAATCGGCTTTGCTTATTTGCTGTTCTTTTGTGGTTGATCTGTTTTTCTGTTCTTTGAGTGACTTTAAGATCTTCTGATTGTCTTTGGTGGTTCGAATTTCATCATAACGTGTCTGTGGATTTAATTTTATTTGTCCTGTTTAGTATATGTTGTGCTTCCTATTTCTAAAGACTATGTTTTTCATCAGGTTTAGAAAATTCTAAGCCATTTTCTATTCAATATTTCTTTCCTCCATTCTCTCTGTTCTTTTCTCTGGTACTCTGAATGCTTGTTACTGTCTTGCCCACATCTCTTAAGCTTTTATGTTTTCATCTTTTCATTTTTCTGTGCTATAACTGAGATAATTTATTTATCTCCACATTTCAGTTCATAGTTGTTTTTTCAGCTGTGACTAACCTGCTGTTCAACTCATCCATTAGATTTTAATTTCAACTATTATATTTTTACTTCTAAAAGCTTTTTGCCTTTTAAAAAGCCTATTAGGTCATCTTTAATACCTTCTGGTTACTCATCACTGTCAAAGTTCTACCTTTTACTTCTTTAAGTAATGCATAATAGCTATTTTAAATTCTTCTTTTGAGAATATTTAAGATTCTTGGGTGTCAACTCTGTTTATGTTGATTCTTATTCAGACTTGTTTCCTTGCATGAGTTTTGTAAGTTTTTTTATGTGAATGCATATGTTGTCTTTAATCTGTGAGATTTCTGAGGGCCCATTATATGGAAAGTGTTTTTCCACAGGGAAATTTTCTTTGTATCTGTTTGGAGCTAGGGAGAAATGATTGAACTAGAAACACTTTAATTTCCTTTGAACATCCTGGAATAATTCTGAAATTTCCTATAGCAGACTTGATGTTATTAATTTAACATTTTCAATCAGGGAAAACCTTTTATATTTAATTATTGCCCAAATTCCCAACACTGGGTTCAATTTTCTGTCTCTTTTCCTTTTCTTTGAGACTTTTCTAGGTTTTTGCAGAATCTAGTAACTAAAAATTGTATTTGCTGAAGTTTATCCAGGATTGAGCTGTATTTTAGAGTGAGAGACCTTCTAAATATCTACTCTACCATATTTCTGGAAGTTGACAACTGAAAAACTTTATGTATCTCTCATGCATTGCAGTTTATAATGAATTTTCATATATGAGATCTATTGTGGATCCTCACAACTTATAAAATAAAAATATTCAATTTCATCTAAATTTTTAACTCAATTTAAAGATATATGTGGGAAAATTCTGGTTGTAGAAACAGCTTTTTCATGCTCAAATGCTTTTACCTAAGTATTCAAATGTAAGTATACATATTCCTTGAGACACAGAGATTTTTGTGGAGCATAATTAAAAATGACTTTGAGCTGCTTATGTTTTCATATATTTTGTTTTCTTACCAAAATCTTCAAAGGAGGTGAAATAGTCAAATGAGTTAGAGGAGGTGGCAGTGTAGAAATATAGTTGCCAAGTGTTACTTAGCTGGAAGAGAGACACATACGAGTTTTAAGAAGTCAGGGAGAGTGGCAGAGATTATCTTTCTGCTCTGCTTTCATCTTCAGTTCTCCAAAGTCAAAGAAGGGGAAAAAAATGATTGCCTTTTAGCCAAAAGGGCCTTGAGTGAGCCCAAAAGACATGGGGCTTGGATTTCTGACTTGCAGAGGGAGGTAGAATGAAGGTTATAGGATCTGAGAGTAAAATTTGAGTTTCACTGAGGAAAAGTACCTGTGAGGTGAACTTCATTCTTCAGGTTTTAAAAATAATCTCTCCTTTTTGATTCTCTTAATAATGTATTTGATAAGTAAATTTAAAAATTTTGATGAGGTATAGTTTATCAATTTTTTTCATTTATGATTAATGTTTTTGTATCTTGTCCAAGGTTTTGAAGATTTTTTCCAATTTCTTTTTAACTTATATAGTTTAAATTTTTACTTTTAGAGCTATTATCCATCTCTAATTCTTATGTAAGGTGTGAGGTAGGAATTTTTTCCCCCTATATATTCAATTTTTCAGTATCGTTTGTTGAAAAGATTTTCTTTTCCTGTTGAATTACTTTGGCATCTTTGTCAAGAATTAATTGATCATATTTATGTAGGCCAATCTAGGTTGGGCATAACTTTCCTTCCAAGGTGTAAGCGTCTTTTAATTTCATGGCTGCAGTCACCATCTGCAGTGATTTTGGAGCCCAGAAAAATAAAGTCTGACACTGTTTCCACTGTTTCCCCATCTATTTGCCATGAAGTGATGGGACCGGCTGCCATGATCTTCGTTTTCTGAATGTTGAGCTTTAAGCCAACTTATTCACTCTCCTCTTTCACTTTCATCAAGAGGCTTTTTAGTTCCTCTTCACTTTCTGCCATATGCCAACAAAGGTCTGTCTAGTCAAGGCTATGGTTTTTCCAGTGGTGATGGATGTGAGAGTTGGACTGTGAAGAAGGCTGAGTGCCGAAGAATTGATGCTTTTGAACTGTGGTGTTGGAGAAGACTCTTGAGAGTCCCTTGGACTGCAAGGAGATCCAACCAGCCCATCCTAAAGGAGATCAGTCCTGGATGTTCATTGGAAGGACTGATGCTGAAGCTGAAACTCCAATATTTTGGCTGCCTCATGCGAAGAGTTGGCTCATTGGAAAAGACTCTGATGCTTGGAAGGATTGGGGGCAGGAGGAGAAGGGGACGACCGAGGATGAGATGGCTGGATGGCATCACTGACTCGATGGACATGAGTTTGAGTAAACTCCAGGAGTTGGTAATGGACAGGAAGGCCTGGCGTGCTGTGATTCATGGGGTTGCAAAGAGTCGGACACGACTGAGTGACTGAACTGAACGAACTAATGTAGGCCAATTTCAGTTGGATTTAGACTTAAGATCTGTGTGTTATCATTTATGATAATTATATCTCAACCACGAATGATGTAATAATAAAAAATCTTTTTCCATATCTAGGTTATGCTTGCCAAAGATAATAATTAGTGAATTAGGAAACGTGTGTCTTCACTCCAACATGTCTGCTTTCTGTAGAAGTACATCTACTCATTCATTCATTCAATATGGATTTATTTAAGAGCTATTACCTGCTAGATACCATGGGGGCCTCTGGGCACACAGAATAAACAATCCATGGCCCTTGTTCATGAGGAGCTCAGGACTGTGAGAAGAGATAGACATGAAAATGAACATAACACAGTGCGGTAGGAGTTGTGAGGCAGGTAAATGTAGGGCATTGTGTAAGCCAGAGTGAGCCATCCAGCCCAACTTAGGTTAGATTGGGGAAAGAGTTGTCAAAGAGCTTGTGAACTATTTACATTCAAGATCGGTGAGAGCTGGCTTGGCATACAGTGATAGTGAGATTAGGAACTTAAGTCCTTGACCTGGGATCATTCAGCTAGTAAATGTGGAGTCTGGATTTGAAACTAAGTCATTCCAAAGGCTGAGTTTTTTGTTTTTTAATCACTGTTTCATGTCAAAGAACTTGTGAGTTAGTTTTGTTCAAAGGAATATAGGTAAAAAGCTTATCTCTGTAGTTACTTAGCTGAGTTTTGGATATTATAAAAATTTTTCCCCCAGAAAATTGTGCTGCATATATTTTAAAAAAATTAATTAATGTATTTAATGGAGGCTAATTACTCTACAATATTGTGGTGGTTTTTGCCACACATCAACATGAATCAACCATGGGTATACATGTGTCCCACAATCCCACACCCCCTCCCACCTCCCTCCCCACCCCATCCTGCTGGGTTGTCCCAGAGCATCAGCTTTGAGTGCCTGCTTCATCCATCGAACCTGCACTGGTCATCTATTTTACATATGGTAATATACATGTTTCAATGCCATTCTCCCACATCATCCCACCCTTGCCTTCTCTTACATAGTCTAAAAGTCTGTTCTTTAATTCTGTGTCTCTTTTGCTATCTTGCACATAGAGATGTAATTACCATCTTTCTAAATTCCATATATATGTGTTAATTTACTGTATTGGTATTTCTCTTTCTGTCTTACTTCTCTCTGTATAATAGGTTCCAGTTTCATCCACCTCATTAGAAATGACTCAAATGTGTTCTTTTTTATAGCTGAGTAATATTCCATTGTGTATATGTACCAGAACTTCCTTATCCATTTGTCTGCTGATAGACACCTAGGTTGCTTTCATGTCCTAACTATTGTAAACAGTGCTGTAATGAACATTGGGGTACATGTGTCTCTTTCAATTCTGATTTCCTTGGAGTGTATGCCCAGCAGTGGGGTTGCTGGGTCGTATGGTAGTTCTATTTCCAGTTTTTTAACGAATCGCTGCACTGTTCTCCATAGTGGCTGTACTAGTTTGCATCCCCACCAACAGTGTAAGAGTGTTCCCTCTTCTCCACACCCTCTCCAGCATTTATTGTTTGTTGACTTTTGATGGCAGCCATTCTGACTGGCATGAGATGGTACCTCATTGTGCTTTTGATTTGCGTTTCTCTGACAATGAATGATGTTGAGCATCTTTCCATGTGTTTGTTAGTCATCTGTATATCTTCTTTGGAGAAATGTCTGTTTAGTTCTTTGGCCCATTTTTTGATTGGGTCATTTATTTTTCTGGTATTGAGCTGCTTGTATATTTTTGAGATTAATTTTTTGTTAGTTGCTTCATTTGCTATTATTTTGTCCCATTATGAAGGCTGCCTTTTCACCTTGCTTATAGTTTTATTCTTCGTGCAAAAAAGCTTTCAAGTTTAATTTGATCCCATTTGTTTATTTTTGTTTTCATTTCTATTACTCTAGGAGGCGGGTCATAGAGGATCTTGCTGTGATTTATGTCAGAGAGTGTTCTGCCTATGTTTTCCTCTAAGAGTTTTATAGTTTCTGGTCTTACATTTAGATCTTTAATCCATTTTGAGTTTATTTATGTATATAGTGTTAGAAAGTGTTCTAATTTCATTCTTTTACAGGTGGTTGACCAATTTTCCCAGCATCACTTGTTAAAGAGATTGTCTTTTCTCCATTGTATATTCTTGCTTCCTTTGTCAAAGATAAGGTATCCATAGGTGCCTGGATTTATTTCTGGCCTTTCTATTTTGTTCCATTGATCTGTATTTCTGTCTTTGTGCCAGTACCATACTGTCTTGATGACTGTTGTGCTGCATATTTTTAATTTGTAAAACAAACTTCATTTTACTGTGCAAACCCATCCCACTCTTTGAAGTAGTTCATGGTTGGACCAGGGTAGGGGTAATCCATTAGTACTCATCAGAGCAAGACACCTCTGAGGACAGAAAGCCAGGGAGAGTGGTATGGCTTCTGCCAGAACCCCAGCCAATGAGTCACAAACATTTTCTCACTGGTTAAGTATTCTTTGAGACCCTTAACTCTATTTATGAAAGCTGGAAAATGTCAGTAAAAGTAGCATTTTCAACATAGTATTTCAAAACATAAGATATGTTTTGATCATTCTGAGAAAAATGGTCAATGAATATTATTAAATAAAATGTTTATAAAAGGGCCAAGCAAGTACTCATAATCTCAATGCTATTACATTCTGATAGCTGCTTTCAAGGTAGACTTTTTCCTTGGTAATATCTGAGGTCATCTCACCAAATATATATTTGATGGTACACTTACTTGTTAGGGAGATTTGTTCATTTATGTTTTGATATGCCTACTATTCTCATTTTAAGTATTAATTGTAAGACTTTGGTTTTTAAAAAATTGTCACTGTTTATAGTTCCATATTTTCTAAAAGCATTTGCCTATTTTCTCATACTGGTTTGGAATTTCTAAGAATTGGACTATGTACTTTTACATGAGTTCTTTTCATTTTCTTCTGTCTTGAAATGTGAACATCATGTACCAGGGCTCAGACAACTGAGAAGCGTTGGAACTTAGAGTGAGACCTGTCCCCTGAGGGAGAGTACTTGAGTATAGACCCATCTGCACTGGCTAAGAGAACAGCAGAGAACATCAAACACAGTGGGATACTGGTTTGATTAGAATACAGCCAGTATCAAGCAGTGAAGGGGTAAGTCATGTGTCCAGCTAAAGGATTCTGAGTTCTGAGAGGCATGTGCACCAACCAGGATGCTTTCAGCTACAACAGTAGAAAACACCAAGATGTATGTCAAAAAGAAGCTCATTTGGTCATGTAACCGGAATTCCAGAGGCAAGACTGGCTTCAGGGTTGATTTTATCCAATGGTTTGTATTGCGTTTCTGTCTGTTTTTTCGTCCTGCTTCTCTTGCATCATCCTGAGATAGATGATGAGGTGACTAACCACTCCCATGCACCATGTGTGGATATGATCATGTCCAGAAGAAAAGTGAGAGTGTCCCTCTGGAAACCCCTATAATCCACATTGGCTCATGCTTGAACCAGTCACCATCAAAAAAGATGATAGATTTCCTTTGAATTCATCTGGCCTGTTGCTGGAGTTGGAGTAGATGTCAGCTTCTCCTGAGGCAGATGGCCACTGTAGGAGAGAGTACTTTGTGGGGGATGAGGTGGTGAATGCATGCAGAGTAGACTATCTGATATCTACAACAATGAGTCCAGAAGCAACATATCAGAAATTTAGATATGTTATCAGCATCAGGGTAGACTGAGAGCAGCTAGACCCCAGATGAGGGTTGGTATTATTGAGGGAACAGGAATGAGGCTAAGATACCAAACCATGGTCTATGGAAACCCAGCCAAAAATCCAGATGGGAGAACTGGAACTCAAGACTGGGTCTAGATCAGCAGCAGTGTGAACTGGTGGCTGAGGCCAGTAGAATTCAGGAGCAACAGTGCATGGATTGTGCTGTGCTTAGTTGCTCAGTCATGTCTGACTATCTGTGACCCCATGGACTGTAGCCATCCAGGCTCCTCTGTCCATGGGGATTCTCCAGGCAAGAATACTGGAGTGGGTTGCCATGCCCTCCTCCAGGAGATCTTCCCAACCTAGGGATTGGACCCAGGTGCATGGATTAGGTAAGAGTAAATAAGAGGAGGAAATCAGGCTGATCCAGGAAGGGGAGCTGTTGCCCAAATGGCAGACCAAGGTGGGGCAGGACCTTTCCCTTGACTGGGGTAGAATCACACAGTAAGAAGAAAGGCCAGGTGAAGAGGGAGGGATGGGTGGGATGAAGGAAAAGGTAGTTAAGTGCCAGAGGGCAGGGAGTCAAGAGAAAGCCACTGGGGGCAGGGGAGGGTATAGTTACTACTTACTGCAACCTCCTTGGTAGCTATGGTGCCGTGTTTATGCTTAAAGCAATAGTGTTCATCCATTGCTATTGATGGTCACGTGGTGTCAGTTGAGGGGTGCGGAAGAAAGGAGAGGCTGTGGAGCTAGTTCTCTGTGTGGACGGTGTTGACACATTTTTCAGTGTAGTTGACACCCAGGTTTCTTAATGAAGAGAAAAAAATCTTCCAACGGAAAATCTGTTCTCAGGTCAGTGAGAAAGGTGACAGATAATATGTTACTAGCTTTTCTGTCAATTATCCATTATGCTATGAGGATTGTATGTTGAAACACTGCAGATAAAGTGTCTCAATTAAGATTATAATTTAGATTTAATAAGAATTATTATATGTTAATAAAACATCAATTACCAGTTAAATAGCCATTGATCCAGGTACAATAAGATGTTAGAAAGACATCAAGTTGTCACTGAAATAACTGAAAATTGCATGAACAACATGCGAGCAATTAGATTCTCTATATATTCAGCTTATAATGAATGTCAATACATTTAATTACCATTTAACAGGAAAGCTTAATGTAAAGTCTCATGCCATTAACTCAGATACCTGTTTAGTTCTTCAATAGATATGTTTATTCAGTGGTGCATTCAACAAATACTTAATTAAGCACACATCAGGTAAAGTGATAGAAACATGAATATTAAGTACATTTGATTCCCTGTCTTCAAAGAACTTATAATCTAGTATTGAAATCTAGACTCTCCTACATGGAAGAATAAAGGGACTAGATAGAGCACAGTATATTTTTTCACATATTTTCTGATTAAGTTCCAGTTATCACCACCATCAACTGAAATTTCTCACATGTTGAAAGAAAACTTTGTTGGTGGAAACTGCTGAATTTATGGGATGCTTCTTACCACAGCACAATGTAGGGATGCTGACTAATACAGTGAATAGATGAGTGATTGACTGAATCAGGCCAGAGATGTGTGTTCTGGTATGATGTTGACACTGACGAAGCTAAAGCTTTATCATCCTGGATATTTGGAGAGGGGTGTTTGAAAAGTACATTAGCTTTCAGTATGATAAGTGAGCATTTATAAGTAAAATTACTTATGGCATTTTCATGCTCAGTCTCCAAGAATCTCAATTTCTTTGGGACCATAGAAGGATCTGGAAGGGAAGTAGGCACTAATATCTGAAAAAAAAAAAAGATAAAATGATGAATTTTATGTTGTGTGAATTTTATCTCAATAAAAGATATATAGTTATATATAATTTTATTTTATGTGTATATATGCAAAAATTATATATATACATGTATATTAATATAATAGTAATATGGGCTTCCCAGGTGACTCAGTGATAAAGACATCTAGATTCACTCCCATTAATTCTTAAAGACCTGTTCTCATGGCAGTGTCATCTAGATTCACTCCCATTAATTCCTACAGGTGGCCATGAGAACAAGGTCTTTAGGAATTAATGGGAGTGAATCTAGATGACACTGCTGGACATCCTCCTGATTTGGGAAAGGCAACCTCAGAGGGTTGAATGTTTGAGGACACCTATGGAAATGCCACCTGAATTATAATTGTAAGAAAAACAGATGAATAATAAAAAAAAGGAATGGTCTGCTCAAAAAGTGCAAAATTTAGGCACATATTTCAAAGATGGTTAAAAGTTGTTTCTAAATTCAATATTTTTTCTTCATCTCAATTTTCACTTAGGTTAGTTTGTATCTATCAACAGAGTTGAACTTTAGCTTTAGAAGCTACTTTTAATTAATTGTGTCTTTAAAAATACTAATTTATTTCCTTAGCTGCATTGGGTCTTAGTTGTGGCACGTGAGATCTTTGGTTGTGGCATGAGAACTCTGAGTTGTGGTGCGTGGAACCGGTTCCCTAACCTGGGATCAAATCCTGGGTCCCTTGCATTGGGAGCACAGAATCCTAGCCACTGGACCACCAGGGAAGTCCCTAATTAGTTATGCCTTAAGAAATGACTTTCTAGGATCTACTGTTTGTATCCATTACTCCTGCAGCAGGAGGAATTCTGCTGCTGTCACTCTGTGAGACGGGCTAAGATAGACTCAGGTTAGAGCCCAAGGGGAGCTCAGCACTGGGTAGCGAGGGGAGGGAGGTGCAGAGGCAAAGGGTTGTTTCAGTACCTGGACAGCTCCAAGTGCGGAGCTAGGCCAGTGTCGTCTTTACGTCCGAATCTTATTTTATTGGATAACCAAATAGATGAAGGGATTGCACAGAGTAATTATTTTACAGTCAAGCTGGCTCCCCACTTTTGGCAAGGGGATGAAAGAGAAAATAAATGAACAGGGGTGATGGACAGTTTGTGGCTTCTCTGCTTAGACTTTCCCTTCCCCTAGAGGAGTCTGGGTTGGAACAAGCACGACATCCCTGAGTAAATTAATCCTGACCATAGGCGGCAGGGGAAGCTTCCACCAGCTCCCTCCCACATACAAACGGTAGGCTTAAAGGAAGTAAAAAGGATTTGAATGGCAAGTTCTTAAAAAGACTCCCTTGTTCTCCACCTTCAGGTCTAATAGCCCTCCCCAGAGCAGACACAGAGTGTTCTAAGAGAAATGAAAATATCCTGCCTAAACACACACGAGCACATAACAAAAGCCAAGTTAAGAAGGTTAGCGACTTAGTTGTCTCAGCAACATGCCATCAAGTTGAGATGAGCAGGAAACGCAGATAACACAGGGAAGAAGGAAAACATCATAAGCCCACAAAGAGGGGATAGCCGGGATGCTGAGAAGAAAAGCAAAGCCCCTTTTCTTGCTGTTTCATTAAGGGGAACTTAACTTTTAAACAGCCTCTCAAAAAAGCTAAAATAGAATCTGCTTTTGTGTAACCTGTGTATTTGGTATGTGTTAAGAAATTGTGTTATCAGCATTTCCTGTGTGGCACCACATTCAAAAGCAAAATTGTTACGAATGTTCGCATAATTCCACAGGGAAACAAGATGGTGTCATGTTAAAATGGGATTTGATTTTTTTATTAGAAATTAGCAGTCAGGGATAAACGCACAGAAATGGCCAAATGTAGATTGCTTTGCTTACTTGAGCCAAAACTCATCATAATATTATAGCACAAAATGAGACAAATGGGCATTTGAGGGCCTGATTCTTTCTCTTCTAAGATTATATTCAGAAAATTGCTGACATTTGGTTCTTAGGAGAGGGACATTTCTGATCATGGAAATACAACATCTATACTTTTCAGCCAGGGTTGTAAAATTGTTATTGGAACAGGAGCATGGGGGTAGGAAGGAAGTTAAAGAAAGTCAGGAAAACAGGTATGCTGAAGTGGGAGACAATCAGCCCATTCCTTTGTTATATGTGCTAAGTGGCTTCAGCTGTCTGACTTTTTGCGACCCTATGAACTGTAGCCTGCCACACTCCTCCATCCGTGGGATTCTCCAGGCAAGAATACTGGAGTGGGTTACCATGCTTTCCTCCGGGGGATCTTCCTGACCCAGGGATAGAACCCATATCTCTTAGGTTTCCTGAACTGGCAGGCAGGTTCTTTGCCACTAGTGCCACCTGGAAAACACCTCTAGTTATTAGAAAATGTGTTTTAATGTTGAATCAAAGTATATCACCAGGTAACTTCTCATATCCTGTAGTCTGGAGCTGTGAAGAATAAATCAGGTTTCTCTGGTTACACTAATTCTTTAGATATCTGAATGATAGCATTTCTTCCCTTGATCTTCTCTTTTCTGGGCCAGGGGTTCTTAAAGTGTGCTCCTCAATCTGTGACATCAGCATCATTAGGAAGCTTGTTAGAAATGCAAATTCTCAGCTCCCCTCCCCCTCCTAGGGCATAGGTCCCAGTGATCCGTGGTTCAACAATTCTCCAGGTGATTCCGATGCAGGCTCAAATTTGAGAACCACCGCTGTAGGCTGCGGAGAAGGCAATGGCACCTCACTCCAGTACTCTTGCCTGGAAAATCCCATGGGCAGAGGAGCCTGGTAGGGGTCGCGAAGAGTCGGACATGACTGAGCGACTTCACTTTCACTTTTCACGTTCACGCATTGGAGAAAGAAATGGCAATCCACTCCAGTGTTTTTGCCTGGAGAATCCCAGGGACGGGGGAGCCTGGTGGGCTGCCGTCTATGGGGTCACAGAGTCGGACACGACTGAAGCAACTTAGCAGCAGCAGCAGCAGCAGCTGTAGGCTGAGTTGTTCACTCAACTCTCATTTCAATTCACTCATTCATTCATCCACCCATTCATTCATACATTTAATACTCATAGGCTAAACACATTATAAACTGGGACTAGGGATAAAGACATGAAAGTTTGTGTACTCAGACAAGAGATGGTTTCAAGATCTTGCCTCATCCTAACTCTTCTCTGGTTGCCTGGTTGGTTGTAATTCTCAAATGTGATCAATCAGAGCATGTAGCATAGCAGGACTGCTTCCTCCCTAAATATAACATTTATCCCACATTTCATCCACACTGTGGACATGAAAGAAGTTGTCCAGTGCCTCACTGAATCTGAGAGATGAGTGAACAGGATCTAGGATAATTGAACAGGTGTTTGGGGAAGATTAATCTGGGACTAGTAGTTAGAACTAAATTAGGAGATGATGTAGATTACTCCTTCTAATTCACTCTTAGTGAATCAGCCTCCCACTATCCAGGCTCTTGTGTTGTTCCCGCCCACATTCATGCCAGACTTGGTCATGTGACTTGCTTTGGCCAATGGGGTGTCAACATCCGTAAAATAAGCAGAAGTTTGTTATGTGCATTAGAGCTTGCCCTCTTAGAATACAGCTTCTACCTTGTTGTGCAAGTCCTGCCCAGTATGGTCCCCTTAAGGGATAAAAGAATATATGAAAAGAAAGGTCCAGAAATCCTGGCTGTCCTCACTGCCCTGGCGCAACAAGTTTTCTGCAGACCTCTTTATTAACCCATATGAGACCAACAAATAACTGTTCAACAAATCTCCCAAATTATCAGATATAATATACCCATGGTGCTTTTAGCTGTTAAGTTCTGGGATGGTTTGTTGCACAGTCATAGAAGATTAATACTGAAGAATTCTAAAGACAAAAGGGGGCTCTGGGGACCAGGACTACAGTATTGCAGTGGGGTAGGACCAGGGAGATGGGCAAAGGAGGAGATCTCACATGAGAGGCACTTTCCCTGTAGAAGCAGCTCATCTTTGGAAGATAAGTAATGGTTCTGAGATTTCAGAAGCATAGAGAATGACAGAGACAGAACCTAAACAAAATATATTTCTATTTTTGGTAAGCATCTCTATTATGTGTTCTTAAGAGGGAACAAATGGCATTTTGGAGATTATCTCTATTCTCTCTAGTAGCAGAGGCTGTCATTAGAGAGTATGGTGAACCCTTTGTCCAGACACTTTGATAGATCCTGTTAGAACTGTGATTTTAGATGTATTTGCTACCTATGGCTATGTTACAAGTGACCCCCCAAAATAGCAACTTAAAACAACAATTTATTTTCTTACAGTTTATGAGGGTCATCCAGGTATGTTTTTCCTGGGATCAGGGTCTCTTACAAGAATGCAATTAAGGCACTGACCAGGATTGCAGTAATCTCAAGGCTCCATTAGGGAAGGTTCACTTCCTAAACCCCACACAAGGCTTTTGAGAGGATTAAGATCCTCCAGGCTGTCGGACTGTGGGACCCTAGTTCATTGCTTGCTATTGACTGGAACCTTCCTTAGTTTCTTGTCATGTGGGCCTCTCCATAGGGCAGATCACAGTGTGGCATCTGGCTTCATCAGAGCAAGCAAGAGGACAAACACAACAGGAAGCCAAAATCCTTTTGGGACCTAATCTTGGAAGTGACATGTTTTATTCATAACAAGTGAGTTTGTAGGTTAGCCTACACTCAAGAGGAGGACATTAGGCAAGGACATGCATACCAGAAAGTGAAAAACACTGGAACCATTTTGATGTTGTCTCCTATTCTGGGATTTTGGGGCTAAGTGGTACTTCTGACTGCACAGCACAAACTTGGCTACAGCCTGGTTCTCTTGGGGCAGAATTTCCATCTTACTGGATGAGGAAGATTGAAAACCATCCCAGAGCCACCCTCTAGGCTTTAGAGTCTCTGAATCATTCGCATAGAGGAATTTATTTTCTGAAATAAGCTCATTCCTCCTTTGCTGAGAGAAGATCTGGACCAGTGATGGAATGGCACTGTTTTCTCTCCGTTTCACCCCAGGACATCAGTCTTTATATACCACTGCTTGTCTTCCTTCTATTCAAACCCAAGTTCTCTCTTTTCAACAAACCTGCTACCTTAATAAAGCCTTTACTTGATTCAACTGCTTCCTGTGTTTGCCGGCCTATTCCTTTCCTACTTATGACATCCAAACTTTCTAGCTAAGCGGGCTTCTAACCTGTACTCACTTTCTCCCCATTGCTTCATGTATAAAGTTCACTATCTGCATCTACTTCCAGCTCTCTACTAAAATTACACTCTCCAGAGAAGTCAAGGACTCTCTTCCTTCCTTGCAATCACTGGCCCTTTGTCAGACTCATTTCCTTTAATTTCTTTATAGCATTTGTCAACCCTTACCCCCTGTCTCTTGCAAAGTTTTCCTTTGGTTTCTAGTGTAGGTATACTGTTCAGGATATAGTAGACACTCAACAAATATGTGTAGCTGAATGAATACACTGCTAGTGTCTTCTTATTTATTTATATATATCTTTATTTTGGGCTGTGCTGGGCCTTCATTGCTGCATGTGGCTTTCTCTAGATGTGGCGAGTGGGGGCTACTCTCTAGTTGTGGTGTGCGGGCTTCTTGTTGTGGAACACAAGTTCTAGGGTGCGTGAGCTCCAGTAGTTGTGGCCCATGGATTTAGTTTCCTCGCACATGGGATCTTCCTGGACCAGGAATGGAGCCTGTGTCTCCTGCATTGGTAGGCGGATTTTTCACTACCAGGGAAGTCTCTGCTAGTATCTTCTGTTTCCAGGATTTTTCCTTATCTGTCTCCTCTCTTGGCTCCATTTCCTTTTCTTTCTCCTATAAATACGGATTTGATGTTTGATTCTATGTGAGGTATGTATCTCACTGAGAAGGTTTATCTCTTTCTTAGAAAAAGTTTTGCTGGAATGTGTTTTTCATAATATTAGTGGGTAGATATGAGTGACCCTCATTTCTCCTTTCCAGGAGACTTCCTGGCATCTGCTAGACCCTATGCTTAGAGAAGTTGTCCCCTTTCAGACCCAGAGGGTGAAGTTGGTCACTGTGACCTCATTTTTTTGCCAGGGAGTGGTTTAGACATGAACATATGGTAGTTTTGGCCTTTGGAATTTGTTCTTATAACTTTATTCCCTTTGTATTTCTTTAATGTCAACTCAGTGGGCTTGGGGAGACAAATGCATGTGCTCAGTCTTTCATTTAAATTAAATGCCTGATTATGGTTTAATGCACTCAGCCTGTGTTAACATGTATCTGTTTATCTATTCATCTATTGCCATGTAACAAGCCACCTCAAAATTAGCACCTTGAAACAATGGCTGTTTTATTTGCTCACAGTTTGGTGAGGCAGAAGTTTGAGTTGAGCTCATCTGGACAGCTTTTCCACTAGTCTCATCTGGGGTCACTTAATGGCCTTGGTCATTTGGCAGCTATACTGAAGCTATGTGGTCTAAGGTGTCCTTATTCACACATGTGGTAGTTGCTGCTGATGGTCAGTTGGTGAGACTGTAGGGCTTTGACTGCTCAACTCTGCTATGCAGACTTGCCTCCTTCACAAAGTCAGCCAGGATTTCATCATGTGGCAGTTTCAGGGAAATGTTTCAGTAAGGTAAGAGAAGCTGCTGCAAAGTTCTTTTAAAGCCTCTGTTTTGAAGCCATGTGTTTTTTCTGCCACATTCTATTGGATAGAATGAATCAAGTCACAGGCCACTTCAGATACAAGGGATGGGGAAACTGAATCTACCCTTTGATGGTGCAGCTGCAAAGTCATACTGCAAAGGAGATGTACAGAAATGGGAGGATTTTGTGATCAGTCTTTGCAATCTGGTATTTATGTACTAAAGATCGAATGACTTTATTGTTCTCATGTAAGCGATATTTGTTAAGCATAAAACAAGCAAAAAGTAAAAAAGGAGAACAAAAATACTGCCTCAAATTCTGTCAAGAAGTAACCTAATAACTTCAGGTGAATATCATTCTAGGTAGCTCTTCAAGTGTGTAAATGGAATGAAAATGCAGAATAATTTTGTAAAAATTGGGTCTTACTATACATTTTCAGAAAAATAAAAAGCATTAAATTGAATTTTTCTTGAATTTAACAATTGAAAAAGAAACCAAAGAAAAACCAAAGGAATTATGGAGCTTCAGATCATTTTTTTTTAACCACAGAGATATTAGATCCCAAAAGTGCTCCCTAAAGTTATAAAGAAAGATTATTAAAAAATTAGAAAAGCTAGATTTTTTTAAAAAAAGATCCATGTTTAATTTTAGACATATTGATTGACTCTCTGCTATGAAAGATAAGGAAATTAAAACTTTTAATCTTCCTCTCACCTCATTTCCCACTCCCCTCATCTTATGAGTTTTTACTAACATTATTTTAAAAAATGTTGGAGTACAAAGAATTTATATTATATGTCTATAATTCTATAATTCAATAATTATCATGGTTTAGTCTTACATCTATAATTAAATGAATTTGCTGCCTACTGCCTGACCTTGTACTACAGTTTCTGCTATTCTGAATTATTTAGTTTTAAAAATTGAGATTTAATTTTAGTTTTCCACATTTCCTTGTCAAGCATTTTTCAAGATGAGTTCCCAGTATTTGCTCTCTTGAAAATTTTGTTGGTTTCCTCCACATTGACCTGGATGGGTGTAAAGTTTTGGTGTCCCAGTCTCTTTCCCGTAAGACTGTAGGTATTGTTCCACTGCCTTTAGATACTGAATTTCACACTGTTCCATTTATCACTGCTCCTTGATTCATTCTTGATTAGGTTTCACAAGAAGGATTCTTGGATGCTTTATTCTCCAAGTTCTTTCATATGAATATTTGCCTGTCACCTTTGTGTGTCTGATACTTGCCTCTTTCTAGGTGATTCTGTATGTTTTTCAAGGGTTTTGAATATTTAAATAATTCTTTCACAGTCTTTGAATTTCAGTAATGCAGGACGGTGATGGCTTGTTGATAATTCCATATTGTAATTTTCTGGCACAAGGTATTGGTTCTTCCTTTATAGCATGGAATTTTATTGTGTTATATCTCTAAACTACATTTCTATTCTGGTTTTGGGCTCTTCTTCAGGAACAATCTGTATGTTGGATGGCCTTTATCTTTTATATCTATTATTTTATAAGTGCCTTAAAATTCCTTATCTGTTTTTCCCAAAATTTATTTTTGACTATCTAATATTATTCCTCAATCAGTGAAACCTGGATTGTTCACTGATGTTTCTAATTTGATTATTAGTTCTTTAATGATGTGACTTTGGTCTTCAAGATATTTCAGTAGCTACATAATTTCTCTTTTGGTTTCATTCTGTTGTTAAGTAATTTCACCTTCATATTTTTGATTATTGATTTCATGTTTCTATTAAATTTTTCTATAACCCAAATCACTATAGAAAATGTTCTTCTAAAATGGGTATTTTGTCATTAGCATGCTATATTCTTTTAGATGTGGTCAATTTGATACTTGACATACCTTTTCTTTTTATCTTGTTAACATGGGTAGCCTTTCTGCTTCTCTGATTGAGTATGGATGAAATCTTCTTGGCTCCCTTCTCTGTGTAGCTGAGATCTGTTTGTCTCCTCAGCTACTTTTTAAAGCCTGAGATATTGAAGGTTTATTCACTTTTCAGTTTACTCAAGGGCACAGCCAGGAACTGGGGAGGCGGTGGAGGAAAGTCTTCTGGCTTTGCTGTATGACCTGGGATCTGGGCTGTCTTTTGGAATTTTAGTAAATGCCCCAATCTGAATTTATGCCTCCTTGTCAGGGAGTCTTTGTTTCCTGGAGAGGGTACCCACAGGTTTAAGATCATCCTCACAATTCATCATGGTACCCTGGGAGTCCATTTTATTTCTTTTACCAATATCCCAAGATTCTACTGTGTGTAGTTCAATTCAGTTCAGTTCAGTCACTCAGTCATGTCCGACTCTTTGTGGCTCCATGAACCACAGCACGCCAGGCCTCCCTGTCCATCACCAACTCCCGGAGTCCACCAAAACCCATGTCAATTGTAGTAGGGGCCTTTTATCTCCAGGGTTTTAACCATGATATTTCCTTGACTCAAAATCTAGTCTTCTCTCCACACTCAAGGCTGTTGGAAGAAGTCTCAAGATTTTGTTGAGTCACCCCTCACCCCATTTGGTTATTGGGAGCTAAGGCCAATGTTAGGAACCTACAGAGCCACACCATAAACTTGACTCATTTCTTGGGTACCACTTAAGATTTTTTGTTTAATTTATTTTTTAATTGAGGGATAATTGCTTTACAGAATTTTGTTGTTTTCTGTCAAACCTCAACATGAATCAGCCATAGGTATACATATATCCCCTCCCTTTTGAATCTCCCTCCCATCTCCCTTCCCATCTCACCCCTCTAGGTTGATACAGAGCCCCTGTTTGAGTTTCTTGAGTCATATAGCAAATTCCCATTGTTGACCACCACTTTTTGAAGTCTGTAGATGTTTGGATTATTGTTGATGAATTTTTTTGCTGGTATCATTATTCGTTAATTCCGTAAGGTAAGAGAGAAGGAGACTAGGTTTAGCTTCTTTTTGCTATGTTTACTCTGAAGCCATGACATACTTTACTTTTCTATGCTCATATACATTGGCTGATTACTTTGAGATTTTGAAGTGTTAATATTAGGCATTCCCCCCTCCCCCCGACATGTACTTTTCTCTTCTAAAAAGTATAGGAAGGCCTCTTTTTACTTCTTTAGTTCTGACAATTCCCCAGATACAGTAAAGAATGGTGATAAGCTAAGAATAGAAAACAAACAAAACACAAATTAACTATAGCTAAAAACCAATATTAAAGCAAACAACAGCCTATAATTTTTTATTGAGTCCCACAATTGAGACCAAAGTCAAGATTTTCACAGATGGTATTATCCAGTTTGAGATGAGTACTAGTTTCATTTTTTAGTTGAGTACAATGAGATTCAGAGACTTTAAATCACCTTTAAGCTCAAGGTCACACAGCTAATGAACATGAGAGCCATGCTTTAAATGCAGGCCTGTGAAGCTCGAGACCCAAAGTTCCCTGCCATACTCCTCTAAGAAAGAGCCTAGAAGAATCCTGTACTCTTTGGTTGGAGGAAGTACTGAAAGGAGCTCAGACAGCATCTTCACCAGACAAAGAGAAGACAGGGGAACAAGTCAGTTTGTTGGTAAAAATATCCTATTTGTGATAGTTCCCCAAGAAACAGGTTCCCCTCAAAAATTTAAAGCATAATCATCTTTTAGTTTGGGTTTCCAGAAGGAGGCCTAACAGAATTATAGTAGAGAGGGACTTAGGGATGTTTACACAAGTTGCAGGGGACTTTATCAATAACTTGTTGCTGTGGAACAAATCAGTGTCTTCAGACAACAATTGTTTGTTCTCATTCACACTTATGAGTAGGCTGAGGCTCAGCCATTCTAGGCTTAACTCTCCTGAGCCTTACTCTAGGTTGCAGGTTGGGTTGAGGTTTCCTTCATGCATCATCTTCCTTGTATCAATGGACTGACTAGATTAAGTTCTTTTCATGGTAATGGTAGAAGTGCAAGAGAGCGTACCCGTGCAAGAAAGTAAATGTGTTTTTGCTTGTGTCACACTTGCTAACATCCAGTGGCCAGAGCAAATCACGTGGCTGTGTAACAGGGAAGAGCAAAATCTGACTTCATGTTGGGTCTGTTTTTTGACTTTAACCTTTTGCTTTGGTTGTTATAATCATACATAATAGTCTACCTCAGGGAACACTGCCTCTCTGCCTGCACATTAAACTAAAGTTCCTTTGTGCAGCTCACAGGGAGGCAATTTGACCCTGCTCACCTGTGAATGGCTGCAGAAAAGAAGAAATGAACATATCCTCTCCCTGATGCTGGCCAAGTGAGGCAAAACTTATGATTTTTAAATTTTACTTCCTCACTTCTTCCCCCTCTCTGTTCTATAAAAGAGATTGGCATCCAGACTCTGATAAGATGTGTTTGTTTGGAACGCTAGTCCACCATTTTATTGGTCTGCTGGCTTTCTGAATAAAGTTTTGATTTCTTGCCTCAACACCTTGTCTCCCAATTTATTGGCCTGTCTTGTGGCAAGCAGAGTGGGCTTGCACTCAGTAACAACTGAGTTCAAGATCAAGGTCTCCAGTGGGAGGAGCCACAAAGTCCCTGGACAAAGAGGATGAATGCAAAGAGGAGTGAAGAATTGGGTCAATAATTTAAGTTACCACAGGGACGAGGAAGATTTCTTTTTAAAAGTGGACAAGCAAAACAGTCCAAAGGTCTTGAAATAAAAAAGTATTAAATTGAGAAGATTCCATCATATTTGAGAAGGTTATTTCTGGGAAGGCACAGGTTAGACGCTGTGGGTAACTCAGTGTGAGAACTGACGTTAAATGTTGAGGACAGAAATGGGGTCTTGAATAAAAGTCAGAAATGACCCATTTGTACAAAACATGTATAAAAGAGTTTCTGGCTCCCTCATTTCTTGTTTGTAGGAAACAGCTTCCTAGACCTTTCCTGAGTTCCAAAGAGCAAATTCAAACAGTTACTGATGAGAGGAATGAGGGGATTAAGAAACAATGGAAAGGTAGTTTAGAAACAATGGTGCAGCCATGGATCAGGGTCCTAGTTCCTCCTCAAAGGATATACAAAACCATCTGATATATATCTCTGAGTTCTTCTACAGTAACTAAGGGCCCCATCCAGGTGGAGGATGGTAACTTCAGGCTGAGTGCAAGAATGTGGACCCCAGACTGGGTGGAGACTGGTTGGCTGGTGATTGTGATTGCTGTAACACCACTTGTTATTTCATCATCAGCCAATCAGAGGAAGGTCAAATATACAGCAGCCCTCTCCTCAAATTTTGCCTATAAAAACTCTTTTCCTCGAGTCATCAACGAGTTTGGGCTTTTTGAGCCTGAGTCACCTGTTCTCCTTGCTTGTTGTTCAGTCTCCAAGTCGTGTCCAATGGTTTGTGACCCCATGGACTGCTTCCCCATCCTTCACCGTCTCCTAGAATTTGCTCAAACTCATGTCCATTGAGCTGAGGATGCCATCCAACCATCTCATCCTCTGTTGGCGCAATCTCCTCCTCCTGCCCTCAATCTTTCCCAGCATCAGGGTCTTTTCCAATGAGTCAGCTTTTCACATCAGGTGGCCAAAGTATTGGAACTTCAGCTTCAGCATCAATCCTTTCAATGAATATTCAAGATTGATTTCCTTTAGGATTGACTGGTTTGCTTGATTGATCAAATTAGGATTAATCTCCTTGCTGCCCAAGGGACTCTCAAGAATCTTCTCCAACCTTCATTATGGTCCAACTCTCACATCCATACATGACTACTGGAAAGACCATAGCCTTACTATATGGACCTTCATCAGCAAAGTGATGTCTCTGCTTTTTAATATGCTGTCTAGGTTTGTCATAGCTTTTCTTCCAAGGAGCAAGCATTTTTGAATTTCATGGCTTCACTCACTGTCCACAGTGATTTTGGAGTCCAAGAAAATAAAGTCTCTCACTGTTTCCATTGTTTTTCCATCTATTTGCCATGAAGTGATGAACTGGATGCCATGATCTTCATTTTTTGAATGTTGAGTTTTAAGCCAGCTTTTTCACTCTCTTCTTTCACCTTCATCAAGAGGCTGTTTAATTCCTTTTCACTTTCTCTCATTAGAGTGTTATCATCTGCATGATATTTGATATAGTTTATATATATATATATTTGATGTATATATATATTTGACATTTCTTCCGGAAATCTAGATTCCAGCTTGTGATTTATCCAGAGTGGCATTTCGCATGATGTACTCTGCATAGAAGTTAAATAAGCATGGTGACAATATACAGCCTTGACATACTCCTTTCCCAATTTTGAACCAGTCCATTATTCCATGTCCAGTTCTAACTGTTGCTTCTTGACCTGCATACATGTTTCTCAGGAGGCAGGTAAGGTGGTACTGTATTCCCATCTCTTTAAGACTTTTCCACAATTTGTTGTGATACACACAAATGCTTTAGCATAGTCAAAGAAGCAGAAGTAGATTTTTTTTTCTGGGGTTTGCTTGCTTTTTCTATGATCCAATGGATGTTGACAATTTAATCTCTGGTTCCTCTGTTTTTTCTAAATCCACCTTGTACATCTGGAAGTTCTCGGTTCATGTGTTGAAGCCTAGCTTGAAGGATTTTGAGAATTACCTTGCTAGCATGTTAAATGAGCACAATAGTATGGTAGTTTGTGGCTCAGATGGTAAAGCATCTGCCTGCAATGCGGGAGACCCGGGTTCGATTCCTGGGTCGGGAAGATCCCCTGGAGAAGGAAATGGCAATCCATTCCAGCACCCTTGCCTGGAAAATCCCATGGATGGAGGAGCCTGATAGACTACAGTCTATGGGGTCGCAAAGAGTCGGACATGACTGAGCGACTTCACTTCATTTCACTTCACTTTGAACCTTGCTTGGCCCTTGCTGTAAACCTTTCTCTGCTCCAGACTCCTACGTTTCTGTTTGTTTGCCCTTACTGTGCATTGGGTTTGACAATGTATTGTCTTGGGATCCTATTCACCTCATGCATTATATTTCTAGGCTGCAGTTCTCAGGAGAAAGAATTTGTTTCTATCTTTTTCTTTGTTAATTTTTTTGGCCCTTTACTCAGTGTCTGGCACATGATATGCATCCCACTGTTCTTTATCAAACTCATGAGGGAATGAATGAATGAAATATGGCAGCTAGGTTGGGGAACATTTTAAGCTGTTGTTTTTTTCTGTGGCTTGCATAAAAAATGTGAATAATTAGGCAATACCACGTTGGGATTAAACCAGAATCCAGAATTAACATGGATTCAAAGTGTGACTCTACTCTTAGATTAGAGCCCTCGCAATTTGCTGAGCATTAGTTAAGAATTAACTCTGGAGAAGATGTGTGCGGAAGGTGTGGCCTCAGAGTGATCCAGAAAACAGGAAGTGAACAGCAAGTACTTTTCCAGATTGAAGAAAGAACCATCCAGAGACCTCCCTTCACAAACCAGATGACAGCCTCCAGCTGTCTGTCTGAGAAATACTGAAATTGGAAATGCTCAGTAGCCAAGCCGACTTTCCCTCCTTCACATCTACAGGAGGTCCCGGATTCCATGGTTTGTAATTACCTTCCAACTGAGCCTTTGTGAGGTAACACTGCTGGCAGAGCTGAAGCTACTGCAGCATTTTCTCTATTAATTTGACATTGCCTCAAGTCATTTTTATTTTATGGATGTAAAGACATCATGCTAGCTAAATCAATATTTAGGCCCTGGGAGGGTTTTTTTTTTTTTTTGGTGTAGGATGGTGGTGGGAGGGTAGAGGAGAGGCATTTTAAAAAAACATTTCTCTTTCTCACTCATACTTTCAGATACCATTGGTGGTGATGTACCCTTGCTTACCTTTTTGGAGTGCAGGTGATGACTAGCAAAATTTTACATGTGTATGAACTTTCACCTCAGCAAGGGTCTCCTCATGAGGGCCCCTGGGCCATGCTGTGGTATCTTGTCCATATCTCAAGAGCAAAAGAAGCTATTACAATGCATTTAAAGCAAGAGGGGCTGGGGATTGATGACGTGATCAGATTTATAATTTGAAAAGGGACCTATTGGTGACTGCAGCCATGAAATTAAAAGACGCTTACTCCTTGGAAGAAAAGTTATGACCAACATAGATAGCATATTCAAAACCAGAGATATTATTTTGCCAACTAAGCTCCGTCTAGTCAAGGCTATGGTTTTTCCAGTAGTCATGTATGGATGCAAGAGTTGGACTGTGAAGAAGGCTGAGCGCTGAAGAATGGATGCGTTTGAACTGTGGTGCTGGAGAAGACTCTTGAGAGCCCCTTGGACTGCAAGGAGATCCAACCAGTCCATTCTGAAGGAGATCAGTCCTGGGATTTCTTTGGAAGGAATGATGCTAAAGCTGAAACTCCAGTACTTTGGCCACCTCATGCGAAGAGTTGACTCATTGGAAAAGCCTCTGATGCTGGGAGGGATTGGGGGCAGGAGGAAAAGGGGACGACAGAGGATGAGATGGCTGGATGGCATCACTGACTCCATGGACGTGAGTCTGAGTGAACTCCGGGAGTTGGTGATGGACAGGGAGGCCTGGCGTGCTGCAATTCATGGGGCTGCAAAGAGTCGGACACGACTGAGCGACTGAACTGAACTGAACTGAACTGAGAGATAGTTGCAGAAGTTTAGGTGAAAGAAAATGGTAACTTAGACTCAAGTGGTGGTGGTAGAGATGAGAAGAGGGCTGCACTTGAGTGAATTTAAGAATCAAATTCACCAGAAGTTGGTAAATGTTTGAATTTGGGGAGATGTCAGGGAAGACAGCTAGTTTTTATCTAAAAGGATGATGATTCTCTTCACTGAAATGGGTTTGCTTTTGGACTGTGAAATACTATGCAGCCATTATTAATGGGATAAGGTAAATCAGTCTTTCAAAAATTCCTGACACAGTCAAATGTCCATAACATATTATTAAGCAAATTAGATAATAATATAGTAGAAATAATTGCTTACAATTTGTTGTCATGTTATCTATCTATCTATCTATCTATCTATTACCTATCTATTTTAGATGCTTTGAAGGGTTTTGTGAATATAGATATCATGCTAATAAGAGTGGTCATCTCTTGGGTATGGGTAAAATGATTGGGGACTTTCTCTTTAATGTACATTAATTTTGTCTGATGTTTTGGTGATAAACTTGTTGTAATTTGATAATATTCCAATAGCTTCCCAGCAGGGAGTTCAGAAAGACTGGGAGCTGAAGATAAGTACTTTTGGGGACCTAGTGGAGTGGCTTACAGCCTGAGGGCAGAATGCAGACCACCAGCCTCAGCTCAGGAGCCAGTGAGAGGAAGTGAAGCTTTGGAAGAGATCCCTGATGCTTTTCTTGTGCCATAAAAAACTTAGGATGTGAATGACCATGTCCCTAGATGGCATGTCACCCAGGGCAGTGCAACTGAGCTGTACAGATGTTGCTCTGCAGCTAGTCTGCAGGGTGGCAGAAAGGAAGGGTGGTCATATACCTCCAGTGCATAAAATGTTCAAAAAAGGGAATAAAAGTCTGAGCAGGCAGAGGTGAAAACTTGAAAGGTTTCTGCAGTTTATTTTTCTGAAGTTCTAGCCATCTGTACGTGGAGCCACAAACCACACAGACATCCGTACCCATCAGTAAGACTGATGCTTGTCAAGGACGCCTGCAGTCAGTCCAAATGTGAGGAGGTTTAATCCTCTAATTATAGATGACTCCAGTAGCAACAGGCACTCTGAGCCCCCAGCCAGGATCACAAGCGATGCAATCCTGGCTCCTCCAGGTAAATCCTGCGATTACCCAGCATAGGAAAAAGTTGGTATCTGAAGGGTTCTTTATTGGAAGCCCATGTGAGCACTGGCTTTCTGAAGCCGGGCTTCAGAGGCCCCATGGGGCGCCCATCAGCAGCTCAGTCTTCTCTTCACCACAAAACCCATGCCATGCTGTTCAACCTGCCAACCAGTTTGCACTGTGAGTTGCAATTAATACTCTTAGTTACAATCCTGAGTGTTTGATGCAGCATAGCACAGTGTGGTCTGTTGGATCTGAATCCAGCCCCACCAGTTACCCAGCTGCATGCGTTTTGAAAAGCTGCTTTGTGCCTCAGTTTCCCCATCTGCAGAATAGTAATAATACTAGCATCTACTTCATATGGTGGCTGTGAATATTGAGACTCTTAGGGTTGTGCCTACAAATAGTAAGTACTCAATAAATACTAATAAACTTTGTAATATTCTGATCCATGTTAGATGTCCAATGTCCTCAGAGTAAATTAATTCCACATCTGTCATTGCCTATGCTATCAGTATTTGAGTGAGGGTCCTCTAGGATTTTGGAATTGAGAGAAGTTTTTTTTTCTGAGGATGAAACAAAAAGATGAGTACATAGTATATTGCAACAAAGTCACCTCAAAGTGACAGAATGGTTTCTAGACAAGCAGAGCTCAACTGTAACTATTCATCATTCATTTAAGTATGAAATGACTTGTGAGTGCTGATGGTGTCCCAGGCATCAGGTTGGGTGCTACATGAAAACTGGGTCTTGTTGCTTGCCTTTTTGGAGGTTACCAATGAGTGAGGGAAAGTGGCCAATAAACAAGAGTAAGCAATCAGTTGGAGAAAGAAATACCAACCCATTTCAGTATTCTTGCCTGGAATATTCCATGGACAGAGAAACCTGGCAGTCTATGTGGTTGCAAGAGAGTTGGACATGACTGAGAAACTAAACAACAAGCAATGAACACTGATACTGTAACAAACTGTGTTAGGTGCTAGAAAGAAAATAAACAGAATTTGGATATGTAGTATTCTACCATATGACTATACCATATGCTGGGCGATTATGAACAACACTACTATGAATATTCATGTATGTATGTTCATTCATATATGACCGAGAGATTTGATAAGTTTTAGTTTTCTAGAAATTTGTCCATTTAGTACCAAAATCAGGATGATTGGGAGCAGGCACCCTAGATGTATGCAATAAAGGAGAATTACATACATTCTCTACAATTCTCTGCAGAGAATTTTAAGATGATCATGAAATCAGTGAAACTGTCAGCTATTCCGACCCTCCTCTCAATCTTTCATTGGTTGTTAGTAAAAAAAATAGCTGAGATTTCTGTTGCATTTAAATTATATATATATGTATATATATATATGAGTTTCAAACTGGCACTTTTACAAAACTTACTCTTTAAAAATCACTATTTTCTATCTGGAAGTTAATTTGGAGGATTCTCAGTGATAGGGTTGGCTCTTAACACACTTGAACCCAGCTACGCACCTTTGTTTTGAGAGTCAGGTTGTAACAGCTGGGAATCATTTGAGAGTGCCTGCTTTGTGTGCAGAGGCAATGGCGCCCCACTCCAGTACTCTTGCCTGGAAAATCCCATGGATGGAGGAGCCTGGTGGGCTGCAGTCCATGGGGTCGCGAAGTCGGACACGACTGAGTGACTTCACTTTCACTTTTCACTTTCATGCTTTGGAGAAGGAAATGGCAACCCACTCCAGTGTTCTTGCCTGGAGAATCTCAGGGACGGGGCAGCCTGGTGGGCTGCCGTCTATGGGGTCGCACAGATTCGGACATGACTGGGGCAACTTAGCAGCAGCAGCAGCAGCTTTGCGTGCAAGTTGTTTCTCCAACTCCTGTGGTATACTACGTGTTCCTGGATCTAAGTAATTAACAACCATAGTGCAGTGATTGGAAAGACAAAAGAATGGAACTGGGGTTACATAAACTTTGTCATTTTGTGACCACTTGAATTTGATAAACCTCTTTACAGATGTTTGAAAGCAGCTAGAATGGTTCCCAAGAACGAAGGCATGAACAGTATTGCTGTTTCTGGACGTTATTGTGAAGTGATATTTTTATGAATTTTGACCAAGCTTATTGTGTTTAAGGCTTTTCCTAACTTTGTATCAGTTTCTTTATATGACATGTAGTTTTCAAAATTAAACTTAATAAAAAGTATCTTCTGCTCAATTCTAAGTTAGGAGAAATTGACAAATCTGGATTGACTGCCCATGGACATGAATATGTCAACAAGATCAATTTTGATGAAGTCATTGACAAACATTCAGAAGACAGGCTCCAAAATAAAAATTATATTGTTTGTGTTTATTACTGGATTGGATCAGTATGTAAATATAAGTATTTTCCCTTTAAAACTACATTGAGGCAATGAAAAAGTATTACTCTAGGGACTTCCCTGGTTAAGTCCGGAGGTTAGGACTCCATGCTTCCATTGCAGGGACATGGGTTTGATCCTTGGTCAGGGAACTATTCCTCATGGTGCATGATGTGGCTGGAAAAGAAGAAAAAGACTACTCCATTACTTTCTTCATCTTTTATGATAATATTTATTTTATTAAAACAGTTTTTCTTCGTATGTGTCTGTGTACATTAGCATATAGAGTTCAATAAAAGAAAATTTACTGTCTGTGTTTTTTTTCTGGCCATTATTATTATTTGTTTGATTACATGTATAGTCTTGAAAACAATATTGTTGAACAGAAGTTGAGGGTGTTAAAAATGCTCTGCTCTGCATATCAAACATGCCAGGTGTGCCACCATGTTCATTTTATTTACTTTTTCACGTTAATAGATGTGAAGTTGTTCATAAATTTTTCTCATCTGTTTAACATCTTCAGCATCTGAACTGATTTCCTTTCCATTCCTGCTGTTAGTTATCTGTGTTATCTCTTATTCTAGAGGATCAATTTTGACTGTTTTTCCTTTCTCTTTTTTGTTTGCCTTAGGTTTCACTGATTTCTGTTATTCCTTTTCTCCCCTACTTTCCCTAATTTTTGAGATGATGCTAACTGATTAATCTTTCTCTTTACTAATACATAAATTTTAATGCTAATACTTGCTATAGGTTTCAGAGTTATAGTATTTTCATTGTCATTTAGCTCTGTTTTCAAATTTCCATTATTAATTCTGTTATCTGTTCAGTTCAGTTCAGTTCAGTCGCTCAGTCATGTCCGACTCTTTGCAACCCCATGGACTGCAGTATGTCTGGCCTTCCTGCCCATCACCAACTCCCAGAGCTTACTCAAAATCATGTCCATTGAGTCGGTGATGCCATCCAACCATCTCATCCTCTGTCATCCCCTTCTCTTCCCGCCTTCAATCTGTCCCAGCATCAGGATCTTTTCAAATGAGTCAGTTCTTTGCATCAGGTGGCCAAATGTTGGAATTTCAGCTTCAGCATTAGTCCTTCCAATAAATATTCAGGACTGATTTCCTTTAGGATCGACTGGTGGGATCTTCTTGCAGTCCAAGGGACCCTCAAGAGTCTTCTCCAACAGCATGGTTCAAAAGCATCAATTCTTCAGTGCTTAGCTTTCTTTATAGTCCAGCTCTTACATCCATACATAACTACTGGAAAAACAATAGCTTTGACTAGATGGACCTTTGTTGGCAAAGTAACATCTCTGCTTTTTAATATGGTGTCTAGATTGGTCAGAGCTTTTCTTCCAAGGGGTAAGCATCTTTTAATTTCATGGCTGCAATCACCATCTGCAGTGATTTTGGAGCCCCCCAAAATAAAGTCTGACACTGTTTCCACTGTTTCCCCATCTATTTGCCATGAACTGATGGGACTGGATGCCATGATCTTCATTTTCTGAATGTTGAGCTTTAAGCCAACTTTTTCACTCTCCTCTTTCACTTTCATCAAGAGGCTTTTTAGTTCCTCTTCACTTTCTGCCATAAGGGGGGTGTCATCTGCATATCTGAGGTTCTTGATATTTCTCCCGGCAATCTTGATTCCAGCTTGTGCTTCTTCCAGCCCAGCATTTCTCATGATGTACTCTGCATAGAAGTTAAATAAGCAGGGTGACAATATACAGCCTTGATGTACTCCTTTTCCTATTTGGAACCAGTCTGTTGTTCCATGTCCAGTTCTAACTGTTGATTCCTGACCTGCATATAGGTTTCTCAAGAGGCAGGTCAGGTGATCTGGTATTCCCATCTCTTTCAGAATTACTATCTGGTAATAATGCCTTTAAAATTTTTAACTCTATAGGCATTTTTACTACTTCATGGCATCAATGTTTACTTACAATTTCCAGTAGTTCCACTCAATTCCACTTCATACTTTCTTGTGTCTCGGACATTTAATCTGGGATTACTGCTCACAGCACATCTTTAACACGTTTTTCAGTGAGGGTCTACTGCTGATGAAATTTTTCTGTATTTTCTGAGATGTCTTTCTCTTCTCTATAAAAAGATATTTTTGTTGGATAGAGAATTTGAGGTTGCAGTTATTTTTTTTTTCCCTTCAGGAATTTGAAAAGACATTTTCAGTTATCTTTTAGCTTTCATTCTTGTACTCAGAAGTCAATTGTTGGTCTCAGTGTCTCTCTTTTGAAGGTCCACTTTTCATTTTCACTTATTGCATTTAAGATTATATATATTTGTTTTCTTCAAATTTTCTATGATTTTTCTAAGGAGTGAATTTCTTTTCATTTATCCTGCTTGAGATTCTTGAATATGTGGTTTAAACTCTTGAATCAGTTCTTAAAATTTCTAGCCATTTTCTCTTTACAAATTACCTCTGTCCTTTTCCCTTTTTTTCTTTAGAGTTTACAATTTTGGCTATTATATTTTTATATATAGAAGCCCTATTTCATTTTTTTCTAGATCAGTTGTGATATTTTTATAGTCTTCTGTTTCCTTCAGATATTTTCAAAATTGTCATTTATATTTTTAAGCATAATAAATAACTGTAGTAAGAATCTTAGCAAATTGTGTCTATTAGTTGCAAAATTTGAAGTTTGTATGTATCTATTTCTGCTCTCTGTGGGTTTTCTTAGTTCTTATATACATTATCTTATATTCTTATATGCCTGGTAATTTCTGATTGATTGCTGGGCATTGTTTTTCAAAACTTATTTGTGGGATTTCCCTACTATGTAGAATAGGTGTGCCCTCCTCCAGAGAAGCCTTATGCTAGCTACTTCCAGGGACCTAGGTGCTCAACTCTTTGGGACCACCAAGTTCAAGGATTGAGGGTTTCTGACTCATCCAGAAAATGGGAGAGTGGAGTCCAGTTGTGCATGAGGGTCTATAGGAGACACTGTTGATGACTCACTTAACTCCCTCCAATCCCTATCACTGATTCTGTGTGTTTATCCCCCAGTGTTGTTATGCTTTTCTGCTAATAGCTAGTACCTGAAACATTATTCAGAGGATTGCCATTGGACCTTGGACTATTGGATCCACCTTGCCCACAGAGATAGCAGGAATTTTCTGGGAGTTCATACCCTCAGGGTTGCCCATAACTAATACCTGATTGGTACAGAAATAACTGGGCTTCCCAGGTGGCACTAGTGGTAAAGAATCCACCTGCCAGTGAAGGAGATGTTTGAGATGAGAGTTCTATCCCTGCATTGGGAAGATCTCCTGGAGGAGGGCATGGCAACCCACTCCAGTATTCTTGCCTGGAGAATCCCAGGGACAGAGGAGCCTGGTGGGCTGCAGTCCATGGGATTGCAAAGAGTGGGACACAACTAAAGCAACTTAGCATGCACACATGCCCAAAATAACTGGTTTACATCCCCTCAAGAAAGCCCATAGCCAATGAATAATTGGTGCAGGAGTACAAAAGCCAAGATGAGAAAATCTGTGACATGCAATCTATACTTTAGAACTCCCTACAAATCAGGCTGAAGCTGGGACTCACCTGAATTTTCTCACCCTAGTTTGGCTTCTTTCTTTCCTCTATCTTACCTCTCAGTCATCAGTTTTTTCCTGAGAGTAATTTCTTAACAAATCAGCTTCATGAAATCCTTGGTTCAGTGTCTTCTTGAAGAACCTGACTGCAGACGAGTCTTTAAAAAATTTTTTTTTATTTTAAATTGAAGGATAATTGCTTTACAGGATTGTGTTGGTTTCTGCCAAACATTAACATGAATCAGCCATCGGTATATATACAACCCCTCCTGCATGAACCTCCATCCCACCTCCCTCCCAATCCCACCTCTCTAGCTGGAGAAATCAACATTCTTGATTTCAGGCTACAAAGCTACAGTCATCAAGAGAGTATGGTACTGGCACAAAAACAGAAATATAGACCAAAGGAACAAGATAGAAAGCCCAGAGATAAACTTATGTACCTGTGGGCGGCTGTGACCGGTCCTCGCACTAAGCGCAGGCGGCTGCGACTGGCCCGCACACTAAGTGTGGCCTAGAGGAGCTACTCCACATCCGAGGCAGGGGCAGAAGCCAGGAGGACCCCATGTCTGAAGGGCGGCGGCCAAGAGGAGTTACCCCACATCCAAGGACAGGGGCAGCGGCCAAGAGTGCCAGGCCGCAATGGTGCAGGAATGACCGAGAGGAGCTACCCCATGTCCGAGTCCTGGGGGGACGGCCAAGAGGAGCCATCCCGCATCCGAGGCCAGGGGTGGCGGCCGGGAGGAGCCACCCTGTGCCCGAGGCCAGGGGTGGCGGCCAGGAGGAGCCACACCACATCCAAGAAGCTGTGGCTATGCAGGTACAGGAGGGCCTAGAGGAGCTATCCCACGTTGAAGGTCAGGAAGGGTGGCGGTGAGGAGATACCCCTCATCCAAGGTAAGGAGCAGCGGCTGCACTTTGCTGGAGCAGCCGAGAAGAGATACCCCACTCCCAAGGTAAGAGAAACCCAAGTAAGATGGTAGGTGTTGCAAGAGGGCATCAGAGTGCAGACACACTGAAACTATACTCACAGAAAACTAGTCAATCTAATCACACTAGGACCACAGCCTTGTCTAACTCAATGAAACTAAGCCATGCCTGCGGGGCAAGCCAAGATGGGCGGGTCAGGGTGGAGAGGTCTGACAGAATGTGGTCCACTGGAGAAGGGAATGGCAAACCACTTCAGTATTCTTGCCTTGAGAACCCCATGAACAGTATGAAAAGGCAAAATGATAGGATACTGAAAGAGGAACTCCCCAGGTCATTAGGTGCCCAACACACTACTGGAGATCAGTGGAGAAATAACTCCAGAAAGAATGAAGGGATGGAGCCAAAGCAAAAACAATACCCAGCTGTGGATGTGACTGGTGATAGAAGCAAGGTCTGATGCTGTAAAGAGCAATATTGCATAGGAACCTGGAATGTCAGGTCCATGAATCAAGGCAAATTGGAAGTGGTCAAACAAGAGATGGCAAGGGTGAACTTCGACATTCTAGGAATCAGTGAACTAAAATGGACTGGAATGAGTGAATTTAACTCAGATGACCATTACATCTACTACTGCGGGCAGGAATCCCTCAGAAGAAATGGAGTAGCCATCATGGTCAACAAGAGAGTCCAAAATGCAATACTTGGATGCAATCTCAAAAACGACAGAATGATCTCTGTTCGTTTCCAAGGCAAACCATTCAATATCATGGTAATCCAAGTCTATGCCCCAACCAGTAATGCTGAAGAAGCTGAAGTTGAATGGTTCTATGAAGACCTACGAGACCTTTTAGAACTAACACCTAAAAGAGATGTCCTTTTCATTATAGGGGACTGGAATGCAAACATAGGAAGTCAAGAAACACCTGGAGTAACAGGCAAATTTGGCCTTGGAATGCAGAATGAAGCAGGGCAAAGACTAATAGTTTTGCCAAGAAAATACACTGGTCATAGCAAACACCCTCTCCCAACAACACAAGAGAAGACTCTACACATGGACATCAACAGATGGTCAACACTGAAATCAGATTGATTATATTCTTTGCAGCCAAAGATGGAGAAGCTCTATATAGTCAACAAGAAAAAGACCAGGAGCTGACTGTGGCTCAGATCATGAACTCCTTATTACCAAATTCAGACTTAAACTGAAGAAAGTAGGGAAAACCGCTAGACCATTCAGGTATGACCTAAATCAAATCCCTCATGATTATACAGTGGAAGTGACAAATATATTTAAGGGCCTAGATCTGATAGATAGAGTGCCTGATGAACTATGGAATGAGGTTCATGACATTGTACAGGAGACAGGGATCAAGACCATTCCCATGGAAAAGAAATGCAAAAAAGCAAAATGGCTGTCTGGGGAGGGTTTACAAATAGCTGTGAAAAGAAGAGAGGTGAAAAGCAAAGGAGAAAAGGAAAGATATAAGCATCTGAATGCAGAGTTCCAAAGAATAGCAAGAAAAGATAAGAAAGCCTTCTTCAGTAATCAATGCAAAGAAATAGAGGAAAAGAACACAATGGGAAAGACTAGAGATCTCTTCAAGAAAATTAGAGATACCAAGGGAACATTTCATGCAAAGATGTGCTCAATAAAGGACAGAAATGGTATGGACCTAACAGAAGCAGAAGATATTAAGAAGAGGTGGCAAGAATACACAGAAGAACTGTACAAAAAAGATCTTCATGACCCAGATAATCACGATGGTGTGATCACTCACCTAGAGCCAGACATCCTGGAATGTGAAGTCAAGTGGGCCTTAGAAAGCATCACTATGAACAAATCTAGTGGAGGTGATGGAATTCCAGTTGAGCTGTTTCAAATCCTGAAAGATGATGCTGTGAGAGTGCTGCAGTCAATATGCCAGCAAATTTGGAAAACTCAGCAGTGGCCACAGGACTGGAAAAGGTCAGTTTTCATTCCAATCCCAAAGAAAGGCAATGCCAAAGAATGTTCAGACTACCGCACAGTTGCACTCATCTCAGATGCTAGTAAAGAAATGCTCAAAATTCTCCAAGCCAGGCTTCAGCAATATGTGAACTGTGAACTTCCTGATGTTCAAGCTGGTTTTAGAAAAGGCAGAGGAACCAGAGATCAAATTGCCAACATCCTCTGGATCATGGAAAAAGCAAGAGAGTTCCAGAAAACGATCTATTTCTGCTTTGCTGACTATGCCAAAGACTTTGACTGTGTGGATCACAATAAACTGTGGAGAATTCTGAAGGAGATGGGAATACCAGACCACCTAATCTGCCTCTTGAGAAATCTGTATTCAGGTCAGGATGCAACAGTTATAACTGGACCTGGAACAACAGACTGGTTCCAACTAGGAAAAGGAGTACGTTAAGGCTGTATATTGTCACCCTGTTTATTTAACTTCTATGCAGAGTACATCATGAGAAACGCTGGACTGGAAGATACACAAGCTGGAATCAAGATTGCTGGGAGAAATATCAATAACCTCAGATATGCAGATGACACCACCCTTATGGCAGGAAGTGAAAAGGAACTAAAAAGCCTCTTGATGAAAGTGAAAGAGGAGAGCGAAAAAGTTGACTTAAAGCTCAACATTCAGAAAACGAAGATCATGGCATCCGGTCCCATCACTTCATGGGAAATAGATGGGGGAACAGTGGAAACAGTGTCATACTTTATGTTTTTGGGCTCCAAAATCACTGCAGATGGTGATTACAGCCATGAAATTAAAAGACGCTTAGTCCTTGGAAGAAAAGTTATGACCAAACTAGATAGCATATTCAAAAGCAGAGACATTACTTTGCCAACAAAGGTCCATCTAGTCAAGGCTATGGTTTTTCCAGTAGTCATGTATGGATGTGAGAGTTGGACTGTGAAGAAAGGTGAGCGCTGGAGAATTGATGCTTTTGAACTGTGATGTTGGAGAAGACTGTTGAGTATCCCTTCGACTGCAAGGAGATCCAACCAGTACATTCTAAAGGAGATTAGTCCTGGGTGTTCTTTGGAAGGAATGATGCTAAAGCTGAAACTCCAGTACTTTGGCCACCTCATGAGAAAAGCCGATTCATTGGAAAAGCCTCTGATGCTGGGAGGGGTTGGGGGCAGGAGGAAAAGGGATGACAGAGGATGAGATGGCTGGATGGCATCACCGACTCAATGGACGTGAATTTGAGTGAACTACCGGAGTTGGTGATGGACAGGGAGGCCTGGCGTGCTGCAACTGATGGTGTCGCCAAGAGTCATACACGACTGAGCGACTGAACTGAACTGAACTGAACTGAGACTCTCAAAGTGATGAGTGAAAAAATATTGATTCCTTGAATAGCTATGTGGAGCATAATTGTTTCCACAATCTTTGTCATCAGATTATGATAGCAACAAGAAAACTTCTTTGGTTAAATTATTGAAAATTGGATTTCTTTTTTTACAATTATTGAATCATGAATCATAAACATTTTTTTTCTTTGCTGGGGGTACTGGTGATTATCTTTGTACCACCTTGTTTCTATCTCAGAATATATCTACTCAACTCTAACCTTTTGATTTATTAAATTATTTATGTAAAAAACATTTATTGGGTGCTAGCCACTATTCTTAGAGAAGGAAATGGCAACCCACTCCAGTATTCATGCCTGGAAAATTCTGTGGACAGAGGAGCCTGGTGGGCTGCTGTCCATGGGTTCGCAGAGTTGGACATGACTGAAGTGACTTAGCATACATGTGTGCATTGGAGAAAGAAATGGCAACCCACTCCAGTGTTCTTGCCTGGAGAATCCCAGGGACAGAGGAGCATGGTGGGCTGCCATATATGGGGTTGCACAGAGTCAGACATGACTGAAGTGACTTAGCAGTAGCAGCAGCAGCAGCAGCCACTATTCTAGGTGCTAGTGATACAACAGTAAATGAAAAAGTGTCCCTCTTCTCAAGGAACTTCCATTCTATGAGGTCATTTCTTGGCTGTGGTGGGGAATCTTTCTTTCTTATTATTCCATGAACAGTGAACAGACTTACCAGTTTCTTATAAGGCGAGATCTTCTTTTTCTCTTTTCTAATAGATTATTTACTTCTATCTTGTACCTTTTCCCTTTTCAATTTTATCTACTTTAATCACTCAGGTGTGTCTGGCTCTTTGTGACTCTTTGTGACACCATGGACTCTATCTGCCAGGCTCCTCTGTCCATGGAATTCTCCAGGCAAGAATACTGGAGTGGGTTGCCATTCTTTTCTCCAGGGGATCTTCCTGACCCAGGGATCCAACCCGGGTCTCTCATATTGCAGGCAGTTTCTTTATTGTCTGAATCACCAGAGAAGTCTCTTTAAATTATAGAGGAAGGCTAATTTCAAAAGAGTCAAACTGTTTCCTCCATTTCACTTCATTAAAGATGAATCCATATCAAATGTACTCCATTTTAAACTTTTCTTGTGCCTGTCACTATGTGATTATGTGACCTCTGAATTTTAACCATTTTTTTCTTTGCTATGTGGTTTTAACAATTCACAGTTCCATAGGCTTTTAAAATTTTATTTATTTATTCATTTGGCTGTGTGCGGGATCTTTCATTGTGGCTCAGGGACTCTCTAGTTGCAGCACCTGGGCTTTGTTTCTCCATGGTAAGTGGGATCTTAGTTCTCCAGCCAGGAATCAAACCCATGTCTCTTGCACTGCAAGGCTGATTCCTAATCACTGGACCAAGGGAAATCCTAGTTTCATAGGCTTTGACATTTGACAGTACCACTAGCCTCGTACAACTCATTTATTATTATTTTTTCTCATTTAAATGGACTTTATTTTTTAGAGAAGTTTTAGGTTTATAGCACTATTGAGTAGAAAGCACAAAGTTCTCATATACTCCCTGTCCCACTAGTTTCCCCACTGATTGCTGATAGCATCCTGAACAGTAGTATACTTTTCACAGTTGATGGATCCACACTGATACATCAATATCACTCAAAGTCCATAGTTTACATGAGGGTGTGCACTTGGTGGTGCACATTCTGTGGATTTTAACCAGTGGATAATGACATGTACCCCATAGAGTATCAAACAGAACAGTTCCACTGTCCTAAAAGTCCTGTGTGCTTTGCCGACTCATTCTTACCTCCTCTTCTTCAGCAACTACTAATCATTTTACCGTTTCCTGAGTTTTGCCTTCTCTGGAATGTCATATAGTTGGAATCATATAGTATGTGTGTATCATATTATGTATGGCTTCTTCTACTTAGGAATGTACCTTTAAGTTTCCTTCATGTCTCTCATGGCTTGATATCTCATTTCTGTTTTAGCACTGAATAATATTTCATTATTTGGATGTACCACAGTTTATTTATCCATTCACCTATTGAAGGACATCTTGATTGCTGCCAAGTTTTGATAATGATGAATAAAGCTTCTATAAACATCCATGGGCAGATTTTTGTGTAGACATAAGTTTTCAACTCATTTGGACAAATACCAAGAAGTACAATTTTTGAATCTTATAATAAAAGCATGTTTAGTTTTGTAAGAAATTGTCAAACTGTCTTCCAAAGTGGCTATACCACTTTGCATTCCCATCACCAATGAATGAAAGTTCCTACTGCTCCATATACTCATCAGCACCTGGTGTTATCAGTGTTCTAGACTTTGGGCATTGCAACAGGTATGTAGTGGTATCTCATTGTTGATTTGATTTGCATTACCCTAATGTCAAAAGCAAGGAGATCCAACCAATCCCTTCCGAAGGAGATCAGCCCTGGGATTTCTTTGGAAGGAATGATGCTAAAGCTGAAACTCCAATACTTTGGCCACCTCATGCGAAGAGTTGACTCCTTGGAAAAGACTCTGATGCTGGGAGGGATTGGGGGCAGGAGGAGAAGGGGATGACAGAGGATGAGATGGTTGGATGGCATCATCGACTCGATGGATGGAGTCTGAGTGAACTCCAGGAGTTTTGGTGATGGACAGGGAGGCCTGGCATGCTGTGATTCATGGGGTCGCAAAGAGTCGGACACGACTGAGCGACTGAACTGAACTGAACTCAATGTCAAAAGCAGAAACGTTACTTTGCCAACAAAGCTCTGTCTGGTCAAGGATATGGTTTTTCCAGTGGTCATGTATGGATGTGAGAATTGGACTGTGAAGAAAGCTGAGCGCTGAAGAATTGATGCTTTTGAACTATGGTGTTGGAGAAGACTCTTTAGAGTCCCTTGGACTGCAAGGGGATCCAACCAGTCCATCCAAAAGGAGACCAGTCCTGGGTGTTCATTAGAAGGACTGATGCTGAGGCTGAAACTCCAATACTTTGGCCACTGCATGTGAAGAGTTGACTCATTGGAAAAGACCCTGATGCTAGGAGGGATTGCGGGCAGGAGGAGAAGGGGACGACAGAGGATGAGATAGCTGGATGGCATCACCAACTCGATGGACGTGAGTCTGAGTGAACTCCGGGAGATGGTGATGGACAGGGAGGCCTGGCATGCTGCGATTCATGAGATCGCAAAGAGTCGGACACGACTGAGCGACTGAACTGAACTGAATGTCATATAAGGGCTTCCTTGGTGGCTTAGAGAGTAAAGAATCTGCCTGCAGAGCAGGAGACCTGGGTTCAATCCCTGGGCCAGGAAGATCCTCTGGAGAAGGGAATGGCAGACCACTCGAGTATTCTTGCCTGGGAAATCCCATGGACAGAAGAGCCTAGTGAGCACAGTCCACGGGTTGTGAAGAGTCAGACTCGACTGAGTGGCTAAGACAATGGCATATGATGTTGGAACATCTTTTCATATGATTATTTACTAGCAGCTATCTTTGGCAAGGGCTTCCCAGGTGGCTCTAGTGGTCAAGAACTTGCCTGCCAATGCAGGAGATGTAGGAGACATTGTTCGATCCCTGGGTCAGGAAGATCCTTTGGAGGTGGGCATGGCAACCCACTTCAGTATTCTTGCCTGGAGAATCCCATGGAGAGAGGAATCTGGAGGGATATAGTCCATAGGATTGCACAGAACTGGACATGACTGAAGCAGCTTAGCACATGTACACACTTATCTTTGGCAAAGTGTTAAGGTTCTTTGCTCATTTAGAACTAGTTTATTTAAACTTTAAAGTTTATTTTATTTAAACTATTTTAAGGAATAATTTGTTATTATAATGTATTGTTGAGTTTTAAGATTTCTTTGTGTATTTTGGATAACAGTTCTTTATTAGGTATGTCTTTTACAAGTATTTTCTCCTAGGCAGTGGCTTTTCCTCTCATTCTTTTGATGTTATCTTTCACAGATTTCTTCTCTTTTTTTTTCTACCAATAGCACTTTTGTCATCAAATGTGTGGGTCTTCCACACCAAACAATTCCCTGCAGACAGCAGCTGATTGTCACACAGTTTAATTTAATTCTGGCACTAACTATCACTCACCTAGAGCCAGACATCCTGGAATGTGAAGCCAAGTGGGCCTTAGAAAGCATCACTATGAACAAAGCTAGTGGAAGTGATGGAATTCCAGTGGAGCTATTTCAAATCCTGAAAGATGATGCTGTGAAAGTGCTGCACTCAATATGCCAGCAAATTTGGAAAAATCAGCAGTGGCCACAGGACTGGAAAAGGTCAGTTTTCATTCCAATTCCAAAGAAAGGCAATGCCAAAGAATGTTCAAACTACCACACAATTGTACTCATCTCACATGCTAGTAAAGGAATGCTCAAAATTCTCCAAGCCAGGCTTCAGCAATATGTGAACCGTGAACTTCCTGATGTTCAAGCTGGTTTTAGAAAAGGCAGAGGAACCAGGGATCAAATTGCCAACATCCTCTGGATCATGGAAAAAGCAAGAGAGTTCCAGAAAAACATCTATTTCTGCTTTATTGACTCTGCCAAAGCCTTTGACTGTGTGGATCACAATAAACTGTGGAGAATTCTGAAAGAGATGGGAATACCAGACCACCAGCCCTGCCTCTTGAGAAACCTATATGCAGGTCAGGAAGCAACAGTTAGAACTGGACATGGAACAACAGACTGGTTCCAAATAGGAAAAGGAGTCCGTCAAGGCTGTATATTGTCACCCTGCTTATTTAACTTCTATGCAGAGTACATCATGAGAAATGCTGGGCTGGAAGAAGCACAAACTGGAATCAAGATTGCCGGGAGAAATATCAATAACCTCAGATATGCAGATGACACCACCCTTATGGCAGAAAGTGAAGAGGAACTAAACAGCCTCTTGATGAAAGTGAAAGGAGAGTGAAAAGGTTGGCTTAAAGCTCAACATCCAGAAAACAAAGATCATGGCATCTGGTCCCATCACTTCATGGCAAATAGATAGAGAAACAGTGGCAACAGTGTCAGACTTTATTTTGGGGGGCTCCAAAATCACTGCAGATGGTGACTGCAGCCATGAAATTAAAAGACGCTTAGTCCTTGGAAGAAAAGTTATGACCAACCTAGATAGCATATTGAAAAGCAGAAATGTAAGACCAGAAACTATAAAACTCCTAGAGGAGAACATAGACAAAGCACTCTCTGACATAAATCACAGCAGGATCCTCTATGACCCACCTCCCAGAATATTGGAAATAAAAGCAAAAATAAAGAAATGGGATGTAATTAAAATTAAAAGCTTCTGCACAACAAAGGAAACTATAAGCAAGGTGGAAAGATAGCCTTCTGAATGGGAGAAAATAATAGCAAATGAAGCAACCTACAAACAACTAATCTCAAAAATAGACAAGCAACTCCTGCAGCTCAATTCCAGAAAAATAAACGACCCAATCAAAAAATGGGCAAAGAACTAAATAGACATTTCTCCAAAGAAGACATGCTTCTTTGGAGAAAAAAAAGATGCTCAACATCACTTATTATCAGAGAAATGCAAATCAAAACCACAATGAGGTACCATTTCACACCAGTCAGAATGGCTGCTATCCAAAAGTCTACAAGCAATAAATGCTGGAGAGGGTGTGGAGAAAAGGGAACCCTCTTACACTGTTGGTGGGAATGCAAACTAGTACAGCCACTATGGAGAACAGTGTGGAGATTCCTTAAAAAACTGGAAATAGAACTGCCTTATGACCCAGCAATCCCACTGCTGGGCATACACACCAAGAAAACCAGAACTAAAAGAGACATGTGTACCCCAATGTTCATTGCAGCACTGTTTATAATAGCCAGGATGTGGAAGCAACCTAGATGTCCATCAGCAGATGAATGGATAAGAAAGCTGTGGTACATATACACAATGGAATATTACTCAGCCATTAAAAATAATACATTTGAATCAGTTCTAATGAGGTGGATGAAACTGGAGCCTATTATACAGAGTGAAGTAAGCCAGAAAGAAAAACACCAGTACAGTATACTAATGCATACATATGGAATTTAGAAAGATGGTAGTGATAACCCTGTATGCAAGACAGCAAAAGAGACAGATGTATAGAACAGCCTTTTGGACTTTGTGGGAGAGGGAGAGGGTAGGATGATTTGGGAAAATGGCATTGAAACATGTATAATATCATATATGAAACGAATTGCCAGTCCAGGTTCGAGGCATGATACTGGATGCTTGGGGCTGGTGCGCTGGGATGACCCAGAGGGATGGTATGGGGAGGGAGGAGGGAGGGAGTTTCAGGATGGGGAACACGTGTATACCTGTGGCGGATTCATGTATGGCAAGACCAATACAATATTGTAATTAACCTCCTATTTTAAAAAAAATAAAAGAAAAGCAGAGACATGACTTTGCCAACAAAGGTCTGTCTAGTCAAGGCTATGGTTTTTTCAGTGGTCATGTATGGATGTGAGAGTTGGACTGTGAAGAAAGCTGAGTGCTGAAGAATTGATGCTTTTGAACTGTGGTGTTGGAGAAGACTCTTGAGAGTCCCTTGGACTGCAAAGAGATCCAACCAGTCCATTCTAAAGGAGATCAGCCCTGGAGTTTCTTTGGAAGGAATGATGCTAAAGCTGAAACTCCAGTACTTTGGCTACCTCATGGGAAGAGTTGGCTCATTGGAAAAGACTCTGATGCTGGAAGGGATTGGGGGCAGGAGGAAAAGGGGACAACGGAGGATGAGATGGTTGGATGGCATCAACGACTCAATGGACATGAGTCTGAGTGAACTCCAGGAGTTGGTGATGGATAGGGAGGCCTGGCATGCTGTGATTCATGGGGTCGCAAAGAGTCGGACATGACTGAGTGACTGAACTGAACTGAACTGAACTAAATATCCAGAGCTAGTGCAGACTCTATACGTTAAGGGCTCCATCTCAGAACACTGCCCCCACCTTCAAACTCCAATCACAAGTCCAGGTCACCTGTACTTCTGGCCAAGTGGCTATAAAGTTGGAGGGTTCCTTTCTGAAGTTTGGTAATTTTCTAGAACAGCTCATAGAACCTAGGAAAGTGTTTTACTTTTCGTTATCCATTTATCATAAAGAATACACTCAGGAACACCATCCTCCCTGCCCTTCAGTGCGTTCACTGGCTGAGAAGGTCTCCAAAGCCTGTAGCTTAGGGTTTTTATGGAGGTTCCATTTTATATGCACAGTTGATTACATCACTGGCCATTGATGATCAACTCAATCTCCAGCCCTTCTTTCCTACCCAGAAGGAAGAAGGTGGGGCTAAAAATTCCAAACCTCTTATCACATGGTTTGGGCCTTCCTGCTGGCTTGGTGATAAAGAACTCACTTGCCAATGCAGGAGATGTTGGTTTGATCCTGGAGAAGGAAATGGCAACCCACTCTAGTATTCTTGCCTGAGAATTTCCATGGATAGAGGAGCCTCGTGGGCTCCAGTCCATGGGGTTGTAAAGAGTTAGATACAGCTCTTTATTTATAAACAACGATGTTAAGTATGTTCTTTAAAGAAAAGTAATTTAATTCTATTAAAGTTTTATTAGTGCTTTTTCGGTTTTGGTTAGTTTTCTGGGGGAATGGACCCTAGGAAAAGCAGAGTGCTTGGGTGGCAGAGAATGCCTAGTCTTGCCCAGAGTGAGAGGGGCACCTGACTGACCTCTTTATAGCACACAGGAAAAAATTGTAGTTGATATTGAAGATAGTCAGCAGAGGCTGAAATTTCCAGGATGTTTGGGAAAGAGTGATTTTTTCCCCCGCAAAATACAAAAACCTTGGCAAGAGTTCAGATGGACTCTGTGTCCCTCTTCACCACTCTGGTAATGGGCAGCCCAGGGTGAACTCTTCTGGGCAAATGCAGTGTCTTGAGAGAATATACTCAGTACGATGTACCCACAGCTCTGAAATCAGCCTCTGCTCCTGAAAGGATGGGTGTGTCCCATGAGTGAGGTTGGGGTTTTGCTACTGAAACCTTCACCTAGATATGATTGAGCCAGCCATTTCTAGGAAATTTGGATATCTTTTATTTAGAATTCTATAACCTTCCTAAAAATTAGTAGATATTTGATGAATCACTCTAAATTTTCCTTTTCTCCTGAAGCTCCTCCTTATTACTAGCCATAAGACCAGGGGGTTGGGTGGGGAAGTGGGTGAGGGAGAGAGAACACGAAAGAGAACACTCACTTATCAAGAGGTTTGGACCATGGCTGATTTGAAATATTACTAACCTTGCATTTTCAAATTTGATGCACAACAACCAAGATGCTAATACTTTCCTTAGTTTAGGAAAAAAAAAAATCCTTTCACCCATCTCTTCTAGCCGAAGATTAGGAAAGAGGCTTTAAGAAGATTTAAAAAAAAAAAAAAAAAAACAACTTCTGAGCAGCGGAAAAAATGGTTTGTGATTCAGGGGCTTCGGGCAATTCATCATGGAAATTGGGTTTCTTAGCAGACATCGTGTGAATCCTTTCGTCCCTGTCAACTTTTTAATACATTACATTGAGAATGTAAATCGTGTTGGTAAGGGGGAGTGGAGGAAAAAAGGGAGCGAGAGAAAAGAGAAAGCTTCCTCATTTTGGATTTAGAAGGAAAGAAGCATGAGGCCTGTAATTCATATTAACTAAATAATAAAAATCTGTATAAATATATAGATATGCAGGTCTGTCTGGGGAGGGAGTGAGGAGAAGTGAGTGAGACAGAGTAAAATTGAAATCGTTTTATCCTTTTGAAGGGCCTTTAATGGGTGCTCCTTATAATTTCTTTTTATTTCCTTTAGTTTTTATTCCTCTAGGTTTGTTTCTTTAGTTTTGTGAACCGACTTATTTACATCACCCATACAAAAGCAGAGGACAGAGGTGTGAGGTCAGGAATTCCACGACGAGGGAAACAGCAAAAGGGGACAGAATTAATGCCTGATTAACGGGGAGTATTGCTGAGAGAGCTGGGGCTTCTGCCCTGTCTCTGACCGCAGGACTAGGCAGAGCCCTTGACTGGCCTCTTTACTACCCTCATGGCCCAACTTCATTGCTTGTTCTGAAGATGTTTTGTTCCCTTTAAGTGGTTCATGTCTACTTGGGGCTGTTGGGGATAAGATTAGCAGGTGATTACTTGCTGGCTCTGTAGAATGTTCTCCTTATCCTTCCCTCAACATTATTTGCTGTCATTTTGTCTCCTATATGGGTTTATCACCAAAATTCATTGTGTTGTTGTTCAGTTGCTAAGATGTGTCCGACTCTTTGCCACCCCATGGATTGCAGCGTGCCAGGGTTCCCTGTCTTCCACTATCTCCTGGAGTTTTCTCAAACTCACACCCATTAAGTCGGTGATGCTATCGAACCATCTCATCATATGTTGCCCGTTCTCCTCACTGGAGAGGTCCTTCTTTGTTCTTCTTTCTAGCTTTCTTGGGTGATGGCATGACTCTCATCCTCTCGAGCCTGAAGAAGCTTCAGTCTAGTGATTTTCCTCTATGGATGCGGTGGGGCGGGGAAGGGGGGCATTCAGCAACACTGGGCACCACATGAGAGAGGATGGGATGGGTCTTCCAGGGCCATTTTCCTGTTGACATTTCTGACAAGGGGAAAGATAAGAGGGAGAAGTTTGGTTCCATTGCTTCTTTCTTCTGATGCTCCCAGCATCCAGTTCAGACTCATATACACAGACAACTATGCATTGCTTAGCCAGCAGCCTAGTTACCTCTTGAATGAAGTTGGGAACTGGCTTCCTATTGATTTTGTTCTATACAATCAGGTAGAAAGATGGGGCAGGGGGCTGGGAATCTCACTTTTGCCTTACTTAGGCCTCACATATTTTGAGCTAATACTCTTTTCTTCTTGCCACTGAGGAAAAAGAAAAAACAAAAAAATCTTCCTAAGAACTGATATGACTCCTATGGGGCAACTGATCAGTAAACTGTGGCAATAAGGAGAGATACCACCTGTGTTGTGATGTTCAGGGATCATAATGGAATTAAACGGAGACGTTTAATCATTCATATGTATATGGAAAATGGACTTATGTTTGAATTTACTTTTAAAAAATTAATTTAAAATTTATATTTATCAATGTAATGTATTTAGACATGACTAAATTAAGAAAAACAGAAGCCTCCTACACATTGCCCAGTCCCCATGCATTCTTTCTTTTTTTGAGATTCTTTTTTTTTATGTGGACCATTTTTAAAGTCTTTATTGAATTTGTTGCAATATTGCTTCCAATTTATGTTTTGGTTTTTTGGTTACAAGGCATCTTATTCCTGGACCAGGGACTGAAACTGCAACCCCTGCTTTGGAAGGTGACGTCCTAACCACTGGACCACCCACCCTTGAAGATTTTTTTTTTCTGATATTTTCCTTCATAAACCTAAATGCTGTGATCATTGTCTTCTTTTTCCATGGCAGAGATCTAATCACTCCTGTGTTGGTACTTGAAGACTCAGACCTATTGTTCCCTACATCACCACCCCTCACTCTTCCAGAATAGTTCTAACAGTCAGTGTTTATTATGATAAATATGCAGTTATAGCTTACAACTGAGCAAAGCAGGGCACTATTGCTCTCCACTCCTCAGTCCTCTTTTGAGTCCCACCAGTTAATGGCAACCCACTCCAGTGCTCTTGCCTGGAGAATCCCAGGGATGGCAGAGCCTGGTGGGCTGCTGTCTATGGGGTCGCAGAGAGTCAGATACGACTGAAGAGACTTAGCAGCAGCAGCAGCATTTCTCACTGCTGACAAGGCTGCTGAGGGAGATGGTTCTGGAATTTCCTTTTCCCTTACTTTTGGGCTGGCTCTTCTCTTCTCTGGATCTCCATGTCTTCCTTTTTGGCTTTATATTTTTTGGTTTACACCTGCAACTAGACAAAATACATCCTCTAATAGAGAGAGTATCTAAATGAAAAACATTTGAGCTCTGTGTCTGGTATTTTTATTTTACCGTATGATTCATTGGTGTTATTTATAGACCCTAGGCTGAAAACCTTTTCCTCTAAGACTCTTAAAGCATTGTCCTCTCTTATCTAGCATCCAGCTTTGTTATTGGGAAGGGGCATGCCTTTTGGATCTTTATTCCTTTGAATGTACTATGCCTTGTTTTTAGGATGTCCTATTTAACCCAATATTCTAAAACATTATGATGAGGTGTACTTTTTAAAGTCCTCATTGTGCTGGGTACTCAGTAGACTTTAAATCTGGAAACTAAAGTCCTTCAGTTCTTTTATACTGTCTCTGAGAATATCATCTAGGCTTTTTACTTTGTTCTGGTGGATACCCTGGTTTTCTCAATAGTTTCTCTCATATTTTAAGTCTTTAATCTACTTTCTTGGAGACTTCCTTGATTTTATATTTATTCATTTCTCTGACTTTTAAATTTTTGGTTGTAATTTTTTTTCTATTTCCTTTCCCCACTCCCCCAAATCCCAAACATCATGCTAGTTCTTTGTCCCTTTATATCTTTTATATCTCTGAGATTACTCTTTTCAAGTTTTCTTTTAGGCCAATTCTCTTTTGCTTTGGTTCTTGAGGTTCCACCCACTCTTCTTTGTTTCCCCATCCTTGTTTTGGACTGGAGAAAATAACTAAGGCTGATTAGAAGCCCTGTGTGGGTGGCAACAAGGCTTCTTCACTGGTGGTTCTTTCTGGGATTTAATAAATGGTGAGCCAGCCACATTATAGGGGAGCCTCTAAACATCAACAATTGGATCTCCTCTTAGGAAGTTTTGTTAATTTCCTCTAGAGAATGATCTTCCTGTTTCTTGCCAAGACCCATGTATTCCTGGCTGCCTGCTCCTGAGAGTGAGGTAGGGTCTGGTGGCCTCACAGCTTAGTATATAGGCCTCCATCTAATCCTTTGTGTTCAGCTTCATACCTAATCCCTGACCTCTGATCTGAAGCCTCTGCTTTATCTTCTCCAGAGAATAAACCTCCCATCTCCTGCAGAGGTGAGAGATCTGCTTGATGCCTGGGTGCCTGGGATGGCTGTAGAGTGGGGTTAGGGTGGAGGGGGTGGGAAATTGGCAGATCCAACTGCTCTTTATATAGATTTTCACAAGTTCATGGTGCACCTCACCCTGGCTTCGTGGGCCCAGGTCTCTTCCTCTGATGGCAGGACCAAGTGGTTTGCTTTCCATCTGTGAGGCTCCTCTGCAGACGCAAGGATTTTACTTACTGTATTCCTTTGGGGCAGTCACCACCCATTGGTCTCTTTCTGGCATCCAAAACCTGCGGAAATGAATCCTCCACTCTCTCCTATTTTGCCACCCTTCTGGTCTTGTTGATTACTGCTTTTTGATTCCTTTAATTTAGAGGGTGAGGGAAGTGGGGGAGATGGGTATGTGTGGTTGGCCCACCATGTTGGACCAGAGAGGAACCAGCTCATTCTCTCTAAATCTCTGCTCAGTTTGTTTCTGACAAGGCTGGTGAGTGAGGACACTGGGAACCACAGTGACATGGGCCTCAGTTTCAGGGACTTTCCCGACTCTCTGAGCCCTGGGAGCATCTGGGAGCAGAGCCTGGGAGCAGGCGAGACACCTGGTGAGCCAGCATCTTCTCCTACTTATGGACCTCAGTGCTCAGTCCAAGGCCAAGACCACCTGGCAGAATATTGGTAGGTGAACTGAAGAGCTTGGCAGAGATAAGCAATCTCAGGACTTGTCTTTCTTTCCATCAATAGTGTTTCTCTACAATCCAGGGTCTGCTCAGAGCTGTGATTAAAAGCAAACAACAGCAACAATCCCTATCATTGGAGATCTTTGTAATTCTCTACAGATTGTTCAATGCTTCGCATGAAAAGCTTAAAAACTAACTCAGGAAGTTCTCAGGCTAAAACCTTCCAACCCCACCCCCACTTCCCTCCTCTACCTCCTCAACTGGGAAAGTAAACAGGGGAGGGAAAGAGAAAAATAAGGGAAGAAGGGATTGTGGCGGCTCCCAGGAGCCATCATCCAGAGTAGCATCTTGATTTCATAAGAACCATTTTAGCATAAATTATCTCACTTTTAGCTTGTCAATTTGGATAATCTTGGCCCCAGAATGGATTCAGGGGGTCTTAAATGATCTGGTTTGGCTCTTCACAGAGTCTGAATTTGCAGATAATTGCCAGAGCTCTTTTGGCTGGGTAAACTTGTTATCAATTGCCTTTTTAAAAGTCAGCACTAAAATAATCATTCCCGTGAGCAAAACCCATTACAAACCTTCACTTTGAGAGCATAAACACATTTCCGTGCTGGGGAACAAATGTGTGAGATTTCATCACTGCTACATCTGGGAAGGCTTGTGAGAGCTCGAAGATACATTAAGAAAGTCCCTGGGTGGCTAAGCCTCAGGCCTAAGCTGGGGATCAGACACCTCAGGGGACCCTGACTGCAGTCTCTGGGCACCTTTCGTGTGCATCCCCTGTGCTGCCTGCTGGGGAGAGATGCTGTGGCCACCTGTGTTTGCATCACCTTAAGGACATCACTGTCTCATCTGTCACAGCACCGCCCCAAGTCAATTCCTTCCTTATGGCCAGATGGCCTCATCTTCTTTGTCATAAGAACACCTCTTCATTTATAAAAGAACAAACTTCAGGGTCAGTCTGAAAGAGCAGCCCATGGGATGATGGAAAGTAGTGGCTAAACAGGCTGAAGTCTGGGTTCTGGCCTCCTCTCAGTGACCTTGGGCAACTCAGCTGAGCGAGGCCTGAGTTTCCCCATCTACCAAGGGTATTAATATCTGTTCCAGTGTTCTCAGCGTTGTTGTAAAATTTAAACTTAATTTAAAGCCGTAAAAATCGCTCTATAAATAGAAAAATATAATGTTGATACATTTTTAGGTAAAAGGACAATATACTAATTTTACTTTTCATGGGACAATCACAGGAGTGTCCATTCTGGTTTTCTCATTTCTAATTTTTATATTGTTAAACACATAATACTGATTGATATAAATATAATATATTATTATTATTTCAAGGCAGGAATGGGCCTAATCCTGAACCAAAATTTTATTTCTTGAGTCTTAAGGCTACCTAGAATATGTGTAGTATGCATATCAGTAGCATTTGAGTCAACTTAAAATTTCTGATGCTCAAGTTTATACCCTTTTTCTTGGTTTTGGCCTGGGTATTTGTGGGTGATGAGTAATTTCTTATACTGTATTACAAATAGCTGTGAAAAGAAGAGAGGCGAAAAGCAAAGGAGAAAAAGAAAGATATAAATATCTGAATGTAGAGTTCCAAAGAATAGTGAGGACAGATAAGAAAGCCTTCCTCAGTGATCAATGAAAGAAATAGAGGAAAACAACAGAATGGGAAAGACTAGAGATCTCGTCAAGAAAATTAGAGATACCAAGGGAACATTTCATGCAAAGATGGGCTCGATAAAGGACAGAAATGGTATGGACCTAACAGAAGCAGAAGATATTAAGAAGAGGTGGCAAGAATACACAGAAGAATTGTACAAAAAAGATCTTCATGACCCAGATGATCATGATGGTGTGATCACTCACCTAGAGCCAGACATCCTGGAATGTGAAGTCAAGTGGGCCTTAGAAAGCATCACTATGAACAAAGCTAGCAGAGGTGATGGGGTCACAAAGAGTCGGACACGACTGAGTGACTGAAATGAACTGAACTGAACTGAATTTGATTTAGAGAATGTAGAAGTGTCTTCATGATCTTCTCTGAGGGGAGTCTGTGTTTGCTGTGTTCTTGGTATTTGTTTACCATTTAGCAGAAGCTGGGGTTGATCCCACAGCAATCCCCAAGCCCCACCCCATTTCCAGCAGTTGTCCCAGACCCCTCTTCTCTTGTAACTGTTATCCCCCCAATATACTCTCAGAAGATGACTCCACCTCCTTTCCCTCAAAGAGGGAAGTCCCTCAACTCCCGCGTGTCTACAAAGGCCCTGGAAAGGAGCCGTGAGGAGGCAGAGTGGCTGAAATGGTGCTGAGAAGAAAGGTCAAAAGGCCGGGGCCTTGTTGGTCCCAGGCAGATCTGTGGCTGAAGCTCAAGGTGATGGGAACTCTCTCGAGGCTTTGAACAGAGAAGTGCTATTTTCTGGCTTATGTTTGATGATATCACACTGGCTGCTCTACTAAGAATGAAGATGCCAGAAGAGATCAAAGGCAAACAGTGGATCCGTTTGGAGGCCAGCTCAGTAATCCAGGTGAGAGAGGATGGTGGCTATCTCTAGTCCCGTCTGTATACCCAGTAGCCTGCTGCATGTACTCACTTGAATGTCCCATTGATAATGTGAAATCACTCAATCCCGAGTAAGACTGTTTCTCATCTGCCCCATGTTATGTCCCTTGTCTCCCTGGGGGAAGCTCTGTCTTCTGGCTTTTTCAGCCCAGATGCCTCCTTGGTTCCTCCCCGTCCCTCACCTCCAGTAAGCAGCATGAGCCTATGGATTCCATTTCCTGGGTATTGTTCCATTCTGTGCTTTTTTCCTATTCCGTGCCAACTGCCTTGAGTCTTTTCACAGGACAATTGCAAGAGTTTCCTTTCTGGTTTTCTCACTTCCCATGTCAGACTCCCTTCAGCTCCACCCCTTCCTCCAGACTCTCACCTGAGAGATCTTTCTGTGGCCTGAAAGTAGCTGATCTCCCCTGGGTCACTGTTGATCAAGCCCTGCCTGTGCCATGAAACTTGACATGTTGTCATACTCACTCCCCAAACTCAACCTTACTCTGAAAGCCTTGAGGAATAATGGAACATTTACAGAAGGTTTCACAGGGAGTGGAGGTAATGGTCACATCAACCTAGCTGAGCAAATCGTCCTAATAATCACATGTGAACACCTAGCTCTGTCTCTCCATTCCTCTTGCTACTCATTTCGGGCTGTCAAACCCCTCCAAACTGGTAGCAAACAACAGCGAACTTAGAAACCAGAGCTCTAGAGTTGTTTGTTTTCCACCTCCTCAGCACCTCCCACCCCTCAACCTGAAGGGGATCAGGTTTCAGTGTATAGCAAATCTAATCAGGTTAAAAAAAGATGAAACAAAATGCTCTGATGGTTTTCTTCCACTCCCTGATTAGGATCAGATTTAGCCTGGCCCAGGAGTTCCTGTCTACCCTTTCCTCTTGCTCCCTACACACCAGAAGTACTGAGTGAAGGAAATGAGCTCCAGGAACAAGCCAAGTTCTCCCTGTCTAAACCTTGATGGACTGCTGGTGTTTTCCAGCAGGAATTCTTCTTCCGTCTGCTCGTTCTTCCAAATCATGCTCAGTTGTCCCATCATCTGGGATGTTTTCTCTTACCCCCAGCTGAGTTAAGGTCTCGAACCTATGTAATCGTGGGTTGTTCTAGGTCATCCATGAGCTCTGTGAGAACAGGAATAGTGTCAATCTCAGGGTCCCCTGTGCCTGGCATAGGACAGGCCACAGGTCTCCAGTGATATAGTGACCCAGAGAGTAGATGATTGCTCTAACACTGGACACATTCAAACAAAGAACTTGTTCTAAAAGGCTGAAATGGTCTTGGATTAAAAAAAAAAAGTCATCCATGTCATTGTAGAAAGTGAGCATGGTTTGCCCCTTGGCACCTGATGGGACAGAATGATGGGCAGAACTGGGAAGCCGGAAGTGACTGATTTGTGATGTTGTACCTGCTCACCTCAGCAAGGATGGAATGGTGTGGCCTGAGGCAACCAGTCTCAGCAATGCCATAGAAGGCTGCCTGGTAAAGTGTGAGCTGTGATGGCTTGGGGTCATTTGTTTGGGCAGGAGAAAGTGGTTTTAAGATATTGACTTATGATTGTGAAATCATATGTATTGTGTCATTTGTTTGTTATTTCTTACTCTATATAATAGAAAGTAAAACCAAGAGACAGCATCCAGAAAATGTTGGGACTGAATTAACTTTTCTTTCCTCCTACTTTAGTCTTTCAGAATTAAGAACTGGTAAATTCTGGAACATCTATTTCTGCTTTATTGACTATGCCAAAGCCTTTGACTGTGTGGATCACAATAAGCTGTGGGAAATTCTGAAAGAGATGAGAATACCAGACCACCTAACCTGCCTCTTGAGAAAACCTATATGCAGGTCAGGAAGCAACAGTTAGAACTGGACATGGAACAACAGACTGGTTCCAAATAGGAAAAGGAGTACGTCAAGGCTGTATATTGTCACCCTGCTTATTTAACTTCTTTGCAGAGTACATCATGAGAAACGCTGGGCTGGAAGAAGCACAAGCTGGAATCAAGATTGCCGGGAGAAATATCAATAACCTCAGATATGGAGATGACACCACCCTTATGGCAGTGAAGAGGAACTAAAAAAGCCTCTTGATGAAAGTGAAAGTGGAGTGAAAAAGTTGGCTTAAAGCTCAACATTCAGAAAATGAAGATCATGGCAGCAGGTCCCATCACTTCATGGGAAATAGATGGGGAAACAGGAGAAACAGTGTCAGACTTTATCTTTCTGGGCTCCAAAATCACTGCAGATGGTGACTGCAGCCATGAAATTAAAAGATGCTTGCTCCTTGGAAGGAAAGTTATGACCAACCTAGATAGCATATTCAAGAGCAGAGACATTACTTTGCCAACAAAGGTCCATCTAGTCAAGGCTATGGTTTTTCCAGTAGTCATGTATGGATGTGAGAGTTGGACTGTGAAGAAAGCTGAGTGCCGAAGAATTAATGCTTTTGAACTGTGGTGTTGGAGAAGATTCTTGAGAGTCCCTTGGACTGCAAAGAGATCAAACTAGTCCATTCTAAAGGAAATCAGTCCTGGGTGTTCATTGGAAGGACTGATGCTAAAGCTGAAACTCCAATACTTTGGCCACCTGATGCAAAGAGTTGACTCATTTGAAAAGACTCTGATGCTGGGAGGAATTGGGGGCAGGAGGAGAAGGGGGACCACAGAGGATGAGATGGCTGGATGGCATCACCGACTCAATGGATGTGAGTCTGAGTGAACTCCGGGAGTTGGTGATGGACAGGGAGGCCTGGCGTGCTGCAATTCATGGGATCGCAAAGACTCAGACACGACTGAGTGACTGAACTGAAGTGAAACTGGAAATATTGTTGATCAAGAACAGATTTGGTCCAAGACATTTTTGAGTTAAGTCCCTCCCATATGTTGCAAATGTGGGAAATGATGAAAACTCAACAAATGAACCATTGTTGGTTCCACTGAAGACCTTTGTATTCTTGGAAATACCTGGTGCACCACAGTTCTTTTGTTGTTGTCGTTGTTTGTTTAACACGTTTTATTTATATATATATTTTTACTAACATTGTTGATTTAAATGTTGTATTAGTTTCTGATGTACAGAAAAGTGATTCAGTAACTTATATGTTTGTATTCTTTTTTGTATTCTTTTCCGTTATAATTTATCATAGGATATTGAATGCAGTCACCTGTTCTATACAGTAGGACCTCGTTGCTTATCCATTCTATGTGTAATAGTTCGCACTTGGTAACCTCAAACTCCCAACCTATCCCTCCTGTACCCTCACTGTAGTTCTTATAGCTTCTTTGCAGGTTTCTTATCTACCCAAATTATGCATGCTTTAGTTTCCTCCTTACGTCTTCCTTATATACATATCCTCATTTAGGACTGGTCACATAATTTTTGGGGCTCTGTATAAGTGAAAATGTGGAGCCCCTTGTTCAAAAATATTAAGAATGTTAAGACGTCTGCAACGGAGCAGCAAACCAAGAATCGTGCCTGTCTAAGTCCAGGCTCCTATATGACTCCATGTACTGTATGGCTGCAAAGTCAGTCTCTGTCATTTCACACATTTACTGAAGGAATGCTATTTGCGAGACTCTGGGCTCAGCGCTAGAGAAAGAACAGCAATTAGACATGGGCCTGCTCTCTAATAATGTTTATAACAATAAATATAGTGATGATAATGGCAATTAGGACAAAACTAGCAAACATTTATTGAGCACTTAGATATCAGGTACTGTCCTGAGTGCTTTATATGAATCACTTCTGTTATGCTTTGCACTTTTTGCAGATATGGAAACTGGCTCAGAGAGGCTACATGGATGTTCAGTGTTAGCAGCTTGGTGGTGGAGTTGGATCTTAGAACCAGGTTTTTCTCTTTTCTAAGTTTTTGTCCTTTTTTCCCACCTCCCACCTTTGCCCAAACTATTACCCTCACTCTGGCTATCTAGGTTTCCCTGAAGGATTCTGAATACTTTCCTTCAAGGCTGCTTGCCCCTTCCCAGCCTCTCAAGCATACTTTGTCTGAGCCCTCGGTTTCCTTTTCTCCTTTGGTGAGTCCTGCTACAGAGCACATCTGTCCTGATCAATGTTTATGTACTATAATCTTACACCCCACCTCCCCTGCCCCTCTCCTCAATGTGTCCCATGCTTTGCCTTTTACCAGACCCTGGATGCCCTGTAAATGGTGGCTTCACTGGTTGAGTCTGCTGCCTCACCCAGCTATACCAGTGAATGGTAATTCATTTCCTCCAGGGTTCTTTTCTCAGAAAGAAAGTGAAAGTATTAGTCACTGAGTCATGTCTGACTCTTTACAACCCCATAGACTATAGCCCACCATGCTCCTCTGTCCATGGGATTCTCCAGGCAAGAATAGTGAAGTGGGTAGCCATTCCCTTCTCCAGGGGATTTTCACAATCCAGATATTGAATCCAGGTCTCCCACATTGCAGGCAGATTCTTTACCATATGAACCACCTGGGAAGCCCATCCAAGTCACATCCAAACTTCTTCAAAACCTCTCTGTCTGCCTTCAGTGAAAGATGGGGCCTGTTGGTTTTCCCAGATGTGTGCCTTTTAGTCCCTGGGGGCTGCCCTTTGCTCTTCCTTGTGAACTCCAAGGATGTGTCCCCATGAAGAGGTCACTTTGCATTTATACTGCAAAATCTATATTTAAATATTGGGATAAATATGCCATGGCAAGAGATACAGGTTTTTTACAAAAGACTTCTGGAACAGTTTATGTCAGAAATAGCTTAAAATGTGCAGGTTGCATGGGTGACAAAGGATGTAAATTTCAAATAATATCTAGCCAGCAGCTACTGCTAGAAACACCTAACTAGAGGGCAGATGTCTCTAGGAGAAAGCAACTTTCATTGAAGAATAGTATGAGTCAAGGAATTTTCACACTTAAGTGGCATGATTTTACTTCTTTCTCTGCTTCAGCCAAATGATAGAGAAGAAGAATGAGAGGGAACTAGAGAGGAGACATTTCTCCGTCTTTCTGATGGTTCAAACTCATGGCTGAGAAAGAAGTCTGGAACTCAGAGACGTCACCGGCAGCTGCAGAGCCTGGCTCGGGGGGGCTTTGATGTCCTTAGCCACGCTTCCCAGGCCGTGATGGGTCTCGATCCCATGATAAAATATGAAGTGAATTAGAAAGGGACTGTGATGATATCTCCTCTGTAGTATGGCCGAAGTACCCCTTCCTCAGGTGTGGTCACTTACCTGGTAAACCTGAGAACCTTGAGCTGCTCATAACCTAGGCTTGGTCCATTCCCAATAGGAAGTGTGTAAGAATCCTCAGGTTAGTTTAGAATGTCTTCTTATGATCTTGCTGGCTGTATATTGCTTCTGTCTGATCACCTGCGGTTCTGATCTGTGCCTATTCTGATCTCTGGGTCCTGCTTGTTCTTCAGTATCTGTTGGACACATCTGGATCTCTGCTTGCTCTGACCTTCAGTCCTTCTTATCACAATGCCAACAGTCAGGCTCTGCTGTGGTTGACGGCAAGGATGACCCAGAAATGCACAAGGAGACATTGGAATTGATTTGTTAAATATCTTTAAAAAATTAAAAAAAAATTATTTGACTGTTCTGATCTTAGTTGTGGCATATGGGATCTTTGGTTGTGGCATGTGGGATCTAGTTCCCTGATCAGGAATGGAAACCAGGTCCCTTGCATTGGGATTGTGAGGTCTTACCCACTGGACCACCAGGGACGTCCCTTGTTACATAACTTAATCAATGATTATATCATTAATCTGTGCTACATTTTGTTGTTTCATATGTATAATTATAGAGAAGGATGAGAATTTGGAGTCCACATCTCCATCACAGTGAGCCTACTGATCAAGGCACCCTAAGGCCGTGTTAATAGGCCAAAGTCCAGCCTTTTGTATAACTGCTTATACAACAAATGTTTGGAGATGTTGTTGATATCATGGCTTCTACTTCCTGTTCAAGCCACTTACTCCACATTTCCCCCAGTCACTGCTTTTCTCTTGGTTCTCCATATCTTTGATTTATTCTCTTTTGTTTACTCACAGATCAGACTTCCTAAAATACCACCTCCCTGCCTGTCCCCACCATTCAGTTCAGTTCAGTTCACTCGCTCAGTCATATCCGACTCTTTGCTACCGCATGAATCGCAGCATGCCAGGCCTCCCTGTCCATCACCAACTCCCGGAGTTCACTCAGACTCACGTCCATTGAGTCGGTGATGCCATTCAGCCATCTCATCCTCTGTCGTCCCCTTCTCCTCCTGCTTCCAATCCCTCCCAGTATCAGAGTCTTTTCCAATGAGTCAACTCTTCGCATGAGGTGGCCAAAGTACTGGAGTTTCAGCTTCAGCATCATTCCTTCCAAAGAAATCCCAGGGCATCAGAATGGACCGGTTGGATCTCCTTGCAGTCCAAGGGACTCTCAAGAGTCTTCTCCAACACCACAGATCAAAAGCATCAACTCTTCGGTGCTCTGCCTTCTTCACAGTCCAACTCTCACATCCCCACCATTACTCCTCATCAATAACAGCTTTATGTAAAATTGCAGCCTAAGAGATGGAGCCAGGCTTTCCAGGCTGTGGTCAGATCTTGTAAGTGTCCAAACCAATCACCTCTGTTTCTAGAATGGAAACCCAGCCCTCAAGAGCTTCAGGAAACCCTCAGGATTTCCCCAGGGCCTGCTGTTTGTCATTAGATATCTGTGGGCTCCAAGTCTTTTTAAAAAACAGAGTTAAATGCAGCCCAAGAGGTTGAATGACTTTCATGGTTGAGAGAGCAAAGCACTGGAGGACCAGAGGTTCTCTCCAAAGGAAGAGGTGCTCACACATCACAGTGAGGAGACTGTTGATTTCCCACTCAGGATTCTGCTGCTGACACTGGCCATCAGCAGGCAGCAGGGACCCTGTTTGTCTAGGCATTAATCACAAAGCAGGGGCCAGCTTTCAGAATTTTTTCATTAGAATGGAACCCTCTTGAGTCACTGCTCTGGTCAGGCCGGTTGTCTTTACCTTGTTGTTCAGTCGCTAAGTCGTGTCAAACTCTTTGGGACCCCATGGACTGCAGCATGTCAGGGTTCCCTGTCCTTCACTATCTCCCAGAGTTTGCTCAAACTCATGTCCATAGAGTCGATGATGCCATCCAACCATCTCATCCTCTGTCCCCTCCTTCCCCTGCCTTCAATCTTTCACAGCATCAGAGTCTTTTCCAATGAGTTGGCTTTCACATCAGGTGGCCACTGCTCTGGATGGGCCAGTTATCTTTACCTACCTTAACCCATAAGTCCCATAACTCCTGCCTTCCTGTCTTGGTTATGCAGTCTCCTTTTGTGGTCTGTGTGTCTGCTCCCTAACTCAGATAATTCAAATCTGACAGACCTGGTGCAGGCTCTGCCTGGGAGTATCTCCCAGACTAGCTTGGGTTGCATTGCCTACTCCTGGCTCCATATTTCTACAGCAGGTCAGTCCATCCAACACAACCATTGTGCTGAGTGAGTAAGCACTGTGAAGCAAAGGAAAGGGCCATAAACTCCTAGTGATTCCGCAATAAATAACTTGGTGGTTTAAAACAACACAAGTTGGGACTTACCTGGTGATTTAGTGGTTGAGAATCTGCCTTCCAATGCCGGGAACCTGGGTTTGATCTCTGGTTGGGGAACTAATATCCCACTTGCCACAGGGCAACTAAGTTGGCATGCCACAACAACTCAGCCTGTGAGCTCTAGAGCCCATGCTCTGTAACAAGAGAAGTCTGCATGCTGCAACTAGAGAAAGCCCACGTGCCCACAGTGAAGAGCCTGGTGTTGCAGTGAAGATCCAGTACAGCCAAAAAAAACCAACCAACCAACCAACCAACCAACCAACCAAACAAACAAACAAAACCAACCCTACAAATTTGCTGAGTTCTGTAGGGCAGAAGTCTAAAAGTAAGGTATTGGTAGGGCTGTGCTTCTTCTGAAGCCTTTAGAGAAGAATCTGTTTCCAGTTTATGGAGGTCACCTGTGGAGGGAATCCCGAATTTGATGAATTTTACCACCAAAGTGTTGAATTTTAAATTGGAGGTCACTGGTATCTTGAATTGACGGGTGTAATTTTCCCCTACTGAGGGAAAGTGGGGGCTCCAAAGCTAGGTTAAAATAAGGATAAATGAAGCGTATTATAGTACTATTCACCTGACTTCCCTTATTGTTGTGACTTTAAAAATACCTGCTACATGAACACTTGCACACTGACTTCCAGAAAGATTGTACTAATTGCTGCTTTCTGGAGATGTGTCTTTTTCTTTTGGACCCTTGCCAACAATAATCACTATTATTATTATTTTTCCTTTATTTTTGGCAATTTAATAGGGAAAATGATACTTCATAGTTTTATGATTAGTATTTTTCTTTTATATTTCTGGAAAACATGGTACCTCTTTGTCATTGTCAGAGGGGACTAGTTTTTTTTTTTCCCCCCCCCAGATTCTGCTCTCTCATTCTTCCTTGGCAACAGGACTATAGCACAGCACATGGGCGCCCAGGTGCACTGTATTTCCTGGATTCTTTACAGGTAGGTATTGACATATGGTTTAATTCTCTCCAATGGATGTGACTGGATGTGTGCCACATCTGGTTCTGACCCATGAACCCTCCCATGATAGCACACAGAGTGTCATGGCTGCCACGAGTCGGAGACGGTAGACTCTCGCGTCAGTGTAGTGGAGGGTCATCTGCCTTGGACTATTTTGTTTGAGCCATTGCAGTTTACTTTGCACAGTTCTAACACATTTAAATCTCTATTTATACTCAAGTTGTTTTCCCTCATTAAACTGTAAGCAGAGTCCTTGCTTAGTCATCTCTGTTGCCCTATGGCACAGAGTAGGATTTCAATAAATACAAATTAAATGAATGAATGAATGATATTTCCTTGAAAAAGACTTCTGTTGCTTCTCCTAGGTCAGTTCTCAGAGACCTTGTTTGTTCTCATTTCCAAGGAAAAGAAATGGAAAACCATACATGTAAACTACATGTTAACACTCAAAGCAGTTTCGGGGCATATTTTCCAGTTATAAAACATGGCCCATTTGCTTGCCTGGTAAGCCAGAGATGAGAAGGTGCCGATTGTACTGTCACTTGACCTTTCAGATGATGAGGAAGAGAATGGCTCTGGAAGACTGTTTATTGTGATGTGACCATTACCACTTCAAACCGAGTTCATGTGAAACTTCAGGCCTCCTGCCTGGGGAAAAGTAATTTTTTAATCCCACACTAGAAGTTAAATGGGCCCAATGAGATCCAAAGAGCTTAACAAATCCTCTGCTTTGTCACAGTGAAGACCTTTGCCTAATGCAAGGTCTTATCCTGCAGATTGCTTGGGGCCAGAAGATAGCCTGGTTAATCTAAGCTGCTCTTACCTCCCTACAGTGTTCACTGAACCTGAGTTTTTTGTCTGTGAATAAAATGGACCAGATCTGGGTTGGTTGCCATGGTGACTGTATCAGGAGCCTCTAGGCTCTCTATCTTCCTCTGCTGACATCTCCTGTGCAGTGAACCCCCTGTGGTATGTGGGTGCCTCCATCCACAAACTTACGGAATCACCTTCCCAAGAAGGTAAAGTTTGTTATGAAAAGATGGCCAGTTTGTAAGGGAACTGCATTGCTGGTTACCCCTTCTGGGACATGGCTCTCTGACTGCAGTTTGTCCAGATTATGATTTTAGGAACCTTGATTAATTAACTCCCCAACCAAATTCCTCCTGGACCAGAAATGGTGGCCACTAACTTCCTCATCTACTTCAGCCAGGACCAGTCAATGCATTTTATTTTTTTAATTAATTATTTTAATTGGAGGCTAATTACTTTACAATATTGTGGTGGTTTTTGCCATACACTGACATGAATTAGTCATGGGTGTACGTGTGTCCCCCCCCATCCCCAACCCCCCACCCCACCTCCCTCCCCATCCCATCCCTCTGGGTTGTCCCGGTGCACTGGCTTTGAGTGCCCTGTTTTATGCATTGAACTTGGACTGGTCATCTGTTTCATATATGGTGATATACATGTTTCAATGCTATTCTCTTAAATCATCCCACCCTCACCTCCCAGAGTCCAAAGTCTGTTCTTTACATCTGTATCTCTTTTGCTGTCTTGTATATAGTGTCATCATTACTGTCTTTCTAAATTCCATCAGTTCAGTTCAGTTCCGTTCAGTCGTTCAGTCCTGTTCGACTCTTTGCGACCCCATGAATCGCAGCACGCCAGGCCTCCCTGTCCATCACCAACTCCCGGAGTTCACTCAGACTCACATCCATCGAGTCGGTGATGCCATCCAACCATCTCTTCCTCTGTCATCCCCTTCTCCTCCTGCCCCCAATCCCTCCCAGCATCAGAGTCTTTTCCAATGAGTCAACTCTTCACATGAGGTGGCCAAAGTACTGGAGTTTCAGCTTCAGCATCGTTCCTTCCAAAGAAATTCCAGGGTTGATCTCCTTTAGAATGGATTGGTTGGATCTCCTTGCAGTCCAAGGGACTCTCAAGAGTCTTCTCCAACACCACAGTTCAAAAGCATCAATTCTTCGGCATATGCCTTAATATACTATATTGGTGTTTTTCTTTCTGACTTACTTCACTCTGTATAATAGGCTCCAGTTTCATCCACCTCATTAGAACTGACTCAAATGTGTTCTTTTTTTTTATAGCTGAGTAATATTCCAATGTGTATATGTACCACAACAATCAATGCATTTTAACTTGGAATTTGTTATCCCTTAGTAGGTTTGGAACTATAGGTCCAGTTACCTGGAGGAAGATTTCTTCCTCTTTAAAAAAAATTAAAAAAAAATTAAGAAATTAATTAATTTTTGGCTTTGCTGGGTCTTTGTTGTTGCACAAAGGCTTTTCACTGCAGTGGCTTCTCTTGCTGTAGAGCATGCCTTAGTTGTCCTACAGCATGTGGGATCTTCTCAGATCAGGGATTGAACCCTTGTCCCCTACATTGGCATGCACATTCTCAACCACTGGACCATCAGGGTAGTTCCCCTTCCTCTTTTTTTTTTTTTTTTGATTAATTGATAGTGTTTTACTACAATTAAAATTCAGGGAGAAAAAAAGATATACAGCAACATGATTTTCCCAAATATTGAAGAATGTGAAGTGATTATGATGGGTAATTATGGGAGGCTTCAGGCAACTGAAATTTGGTAAATCCTTGAATTTTACAAGTAGAACTTCCATTTTGATTTCAAATAAAAAATCTGTGCCCTTATTTATGACAGATTCAGGTCAGTAGATAAACTCAAACTTTTTAAATTTATTTAAAAAATTTAAGAGTATGGTTGCTTTACAACATTCTGTTAGTTTCTGCTCTATGGCAAAGTATATATACATATATATGTACATATGAGTATATATGTATATATACTCATGTACATATGAGATATATGTATATATATATACATATATCTCTTCTTTTAAGATTTCCTTCCCATTTAGGTCACCACAGAGCACTGAGTTCCCTGTGCTATACAGTAGATTCTCAATAGTTATCTGTTTTATACGTAGTATATATATGTCAATCCCGATCTTCCAATGCATCCCACCTCCTTTCCCCCTTTGGAATCTGTGTGTTTCATAAAAAGGAATGAGACAGTGTAATTTGAAAAGAAATAGATAGACCTAGATACTGTCATACAGAGTGAAGTCAGAAAGAGAAAAGCAAATATTGTATAATATTGTTTAAATATGTAGAATCTAGAAAAACAGTACAGATGAACTTGCAAAGCAGAAATAGAGACACAGGTGTAGAAAATTTCTTCCTTTTGGGCGTGAGGGCAGCATCTCTGCACCTGTCCTAGGGCTGGAGATGTGGCTTGTTTCCTTGTCTTATTCTTAAGGGTCAACTTGCTTTTTACTGAAGGAAATGGCAGCCCATTCCAGTACCCTTGCCAGGAGAATCCCACAGAGGGAGGAGCCTGGTAGGCTACAGTCCATGGGATCACAAAGAGTCGGACATGACTGAGCGACTTCAGTTTCACTTTAAGGGTTTATGGGGTTCCTGGCTCAACTTTCTTAAGCTGGTGGATGGCCTTGCTCAGAATGATGGTCAGAGGAAGGTGGAACTGGCTCACTGATCCAGGTTATGTGTCAAAGAGATCTACTTAGTCTTTCCTTTCCAAATAGTAGCCGTGTTTCTATATAGCTGAATGTGTATGTAACATTAATTAAATAATAACCAGTTATGTGCCATAGACTGTCTCATATTCACTTCTCTTTTACGCTTGGTTTCTTGAATCTGTATGTTTAAAACCAAACTTGGTCACCTCTGGTCTGGACTATAATAACAAACTAGCCGGTCCATCTATATCCACTTGAATCCCTCCAGTACATTCCCCACACAGCAGCCAAGGGGCTTCTCAAATTTTATATCCGATCTTGTCACAGGCTGAGAGCCTCCTGCTGCTGCTGAGATGAGGATGTTGCTGGCAGGGCTCCAACTCTCTTTCCAGTTTGTGTAGCTCACTGTTTGTTTGTTTGTTTTAGTTTTCTAAATTTTATTCAGAAAGAATTTTGAATTTACCCCAAAATATACAGATACAAATACAAATACATCCACATACCTTTTCTTTATCACTGTGCTCTCTCTTTCCCTCCACACGCGTACACACACTTTTTCCTGAACCACTTAAGTTGAACACATCATGGCCCTTTACCCCCAAACATTTTGATGTATATTTCCTAAAAATAGGATATTCTCTTACATAATTGTGGTGCAGTTGTCAGCTTCATAAAATTACAGTCATGTGATCCTTAATCTACTGTATGTGTTCCAGTTTTATAGTTGACCTGAAGCACATTCTTTTTCTTTTTTTTAATCTCAATTTTATTTATTTATTTCTACTTTACAATTTTTTTTTTGGTGCTTAGCCTTCTTTTTTAAAAAAATTATTATTATTTTTTTACTTTACAATATTGTATTGGTTTTGCCATACTCTCGTTCTTTGTGCTCTGCCCACAATGACCTGCTTTTGATTAATCTCTGCAGGGGGTTCACTTGTGCCACAGGGCTTTTGTCCAGGATTCCCTCTGCTGGATTCTCTTTCTTTCTTTTTTAACTTTTTATTTTATATTGGTGTATAGCTGATTAACAATGTTGTGATAGTTTCAGGGGCACAGCAGAGTGACACAGTCATATATATGTATGTGTTCTTTCTCCCACACACTCCCCTCCCATCCAGGTTGCCACATAATATTGAGCAGAGGTCTTCCCTGTGCTATACAGTAGGACCTTGTTGGTTATCTATTTTAAATAGCAGTGTGTACATGTCGATCTCAAACTCCCTAACTATCTCTTTTCCCCCACCCCTTCCCCTCTGGTGACAAGTTCATTCTCAAAGTCTGTGAGTTGCTTTCTGTTTTGTATATAAGTTCATTTGCATCATTTCTTTATAGATTCTGCATGTAAGGGATGTCATTTGATATTTCTCCTTCTCCAACTTAATTTACTCAGTATGACCAATCTCTAGGTCTGTCAATGTTGTTGCAAATGCATTATTTCATTCTTTTAAATGGCTGAGTAATATTCCACGGTATAAGTGTACCACATCGTCAATATCCATTCCTCTGTTGATAGACATTTAGATGGCTTCCATGCCTTGCCCATTGTAAACAGTGCTTCAGTGAACATTGGGCTGCATGTATCCTTTCAGACAAAGTTTCTCTCTGGATATAAGCCCAGGAATGGGATTGCAGCGTCATCAGTTCAGTTAGGTCACTCAGTTGTGTCTGACTCTTTGTGACCCCAGGGACTGCAGCACACCAGGCATCCCTGTTCATCACCAATTCCTGAAGCTCACTCAAACTCATGTCCATTGAGTTGGTGATGCCATCCAACCATCTTATCCTCTGTCATCCCCTTCCCCTCCCGCCTTTAATTTTTCCCAGCATCAAGGTTTTTCCAATGAGTCAGTTCTTCACGTCAGGTGGCCAAAGTATTGGAGTTTCAGCTACAGCATAGTCCTTTCAATGAATATTCAGGACTGATTTCCTTTAGGATGGGCTGCTTGGATCTCCTTGCAGTCCAAGGGACTCTCAGGAGTCTTCTCCAACACCACAGTTCAAAAGCATCAATTCTCCAGCACTCAGCTTTCTTTACAGTCCACCTCCACATGCATACATGACTACTGAAAACCCATAGCTTTGACTAGATGGACCTTTGTTGGCAAATTAATGTCTCTGCTTTTTAATATACTGTCTAGTTTGGTCATAACTTTTCTTCCAAGGAGCAAGCATCTTTTAATTTCATGGCTGCAGTCACCATCTGTAGTGATTTTGGAGCCCCTCAAAATAATCTCTCACTGTTTCCATTGTTTACTCATCTATTTGCCCTAAAGTGATGGGACTGGATGCCATGATCGTCATTTTCTGAATGTTGAGCTTTAAGCCAACTTTTCACTCTCCTCTTTCACTTTGATCAAGAGACTCTTTAGTTTCTCTTCATTTCTTCCATAAGGGTGGTGTCATCTGCATATCTGAGGTTATTGATATTTCTCCCGGCAATCTTGATTCCAGCTTGTGCTTCATCTAGCCTGGCATTTTGCATGATGTATTCTGCATATAAATTCCATTCTATTGTTTTCCTCTATTTCTTTGCATTGTTCACTGAGGAAAGCTATCTTATCTCTCCTTGCTATTCTTTGGAAATCTGCAGTCAAATGGGTATATCTTTCCTATTCTCCTTTGCCTTTCGCTTCTCTTCTTTTTTCAACTATTTGTAAGACCTCTGCAGACAACCATTTTGCCTTTTTGCATTTCTTTTTCTCGGGGATGGTCTTGATTACTGCCTCCTGTACAATGTCATGAACCCCCATCCATAGTCCTTCAGGCACTCTATCAGACCTGATCCCTTGAATCTATTTGTCACTTCCACTTTACAATCTTAAGGGGTTTGACTTAGGTCATACCTGAATGGTCTAGTGGTTTTCATTACTTTCTTCAACTTAAGTCTGAATTTGGCAATAAGGAGTTCATGATCTGAGCCACAGTCAGCTCCCAGTTTTGTTTTTGCTGACTGTGTAGAGCTTCTCCATCTTTGGCTGCAAAGAATACAATTAATCTGATTTCAGTATTGACCATTTGGTGATGTCCATATGTAGAGTCATCTCTTGTGTCATTGGAAGAGGGTGTTTGCTATGACCAATGTGTTCTCTTGACAAAACTCTGTTAGCCTTTGCCCTGCTTCATTTTGTACTCCAAGGCCAAATTTGCCTGTTACTCCAGGTATCTTCAATGAACATTGGGGTACATGTATTCCTTTAGACCTTATTTTCTCTAAATAGAAGCCAAGGAATGGGATTTCAGGGTCATATGGTAGCTCTATTTTTAGTTTTTTAAGGAACCTCCATCAGTGGCCACACCAACTTATATTCCCACCAATAGTGTAGAACGGTTCCCTTCTCTCCACATCCTCTCCTCTTGCTTCTTTCTTTATCTAGCTTACTCTTAGACATCTTTCAGATCTCTGCCTAAGAGTTACTTATCAGCGATGCTTCCCTGACTCCCTAGACTAGGTTGGGTTTCCCTATTAGATGTTCTCATGGCATTTAGGTTAACATGTATCCCTCATAGGACTGCTCTCTGAAAGCAATCACATTAATTGTGTGATTACTTCCTCTATGTCCATCTTCCATACTAGACTATGAAGTCTGTAAGAACAAGGTCTGGGTATGCAATTCTTCATCATTTGATCTCTGCACCTAGCACCACGCCTGAAATGCAGTAGGAGCTCAATAAATGTTTCTTTTTTTTTCTACTTGCATTTTATGGTATGTTTATTATGTGTTTGACATGTTACAGTCTTTGGATACTTTACTTATTTTTACATACCTTATTTTGTCATAATAGCAACACTTTGACATAAAGTCAGCTATGTTATATCACGACTAAAGCTAGTAATCATAATAATTACTAGTATGCCTTATTTCACAAATGGGAAACCGAGACTCATTAGAGAGTGCTATTTGTACAAGGCCAGATGGTTTTAGCAACAGCAGAACTGGGACCCAAGCTTACCCAGGAATACATAGTGCCAAAACCTACTCTCTTCAGGTAATGGAGTCCACCAGGAATAGGCCAATAGGGAAGAGGGCAGGGAAATTAATTATGAATTAATATTTTAATAAATGTTTCTTGAATGAATACATGAATCTTCACAATCACTGGCAAATTATAGACAATTATACATATTTTAGAGATGAACAAGTTTAGGGTAAAATCTCTCAATCCCCATTGACCAGTGGTGAAAAGTTCTAAGAAGTTTTAAATCTGATGTTCAGTCCCAAGGACCAATATTTAATAATTGCCATTTCCTTTGTGTTTATGAGATTCAAAGGGGCTTAGAGGGACTCCAGGGCCTCTGAGAGGCAGTCTTAGCTGCCACCAGGGATTGGAGGTGTTTGGGAATGTGCAGAGGGAAGTTATCAGAAGTGATGAAGGTCTAACCTTCTCCTCCAAGAGAGTATGAAGTTTCAGCCCAACCCCTCTGCCTGATCTAGCCCCTTATTATAGAAAACACACCTTTCTCATTCATCTGTATCTTCCATTCCTGCCTTCCTACATTTCCCAGTGAGAATAGGTACTCCTCCTCTGAGCTCCCATATTGCTGTCTGAGCACTGTAACTTCAGTTACTTTTTCATATATTTTTATTACAATTACTTTTGTGAGTCTCTTGCTATTCCACAAACTTCCCTTTTCGCACCCACATTTCTGTGACTCAGCTGCTGGCACATAGTGCCTGGAATGGGTTTTAGAGGTTCTTTACTACAGTGCACATTCAATTCCCATGGTTTAATACATCCCAATTCCCAGTTGTTAATGCACCCCAGTGCCTAGGCTCTGAGTCAGTGGGTTTGGGGTGGGGCACAGATGCTGGAAATTTTTAAAATCTCACAGATGATTGTGATGTGCAGCCAAGTTTGTGAATCTCTGGGCTACATTCTCAAAAAGCATTTATTGCAATGAGCTAGTGGGGTCATCTTTCCCTATGTGTGTGTGCGTGTGTGTGTGTGTGTGTGTGTGTGTGTGTATGTGTTGTGCATGTGGGCAGTGCTAAGTCTAAGGAAGAAGTGGCCTTGGGCCCTGTACTGATTCCTGCTCTCCCAGTGAACTTTGTGGATCTTAATGATCAGGATAGACCTGGGAGGCTGGAGGGTTTCCAGGGACAAAGCTGAGGGCCATCAAGGTTGTTCACAGAGAACTATTCTCGGCTGTAACTCCGCGCTGAGCCCAAGGGCAGCAAGTCATCAATTTATTTGCTTCCTACAGCCAATGCAGTATGCAGTGACAGGAACATTTTTTCCTGATTCGGCATGCTGTTTGGAAGTCCAAATCAATTAATATTTCTTGGGTTTTGCAGCATTGATTTTTATTAACTTATTAATTCATTAACTCCCTCAATAAGTATTGACTGATTATGGATGTCTGAGGGTGACAAGAAGGAAAGGTTGTACAGGTGCTCTGAAGAGCTTAGAATCAGGCTGGATAGATGGTATACGCACATTAGACATCAGCACTATACATCTTGCCACTAAGAGGGGGTTGTTGGAGCAGGACAGCCTGGTTGATTGCCTCGTGCCTTATTTATTAATCATGGACCCTGAAAAAGTTGCTTTACCTGTCTAAGCCTTACTGTCCTCATGCAAACATTTCTCTTTTGTAAATGATAATAAGAACAACATCACAGATCTGCTGTGTGGATTAAATGAAGTCATTCTTGTAAAGCATTTAGCACAGTATCTGGTACATAGTGAAAATTTAGGCACATGTTTGCTGTTATTATAGAAAAGATAGCAACCTGGGTTAGTAAGTGAGTGAAATTGAGAGTGGAGAATATAAAAGAATTTAGAGAAGATACAGTTTGATGTGGTTATGGGGCGTTGGGAAAGAAAGCCTTAATAAGAAGGTAGAAATTAGGCTGGTTCTTGGGATAGGTTTAATCTGGAAAAGTAGTAATAAGTAAAGACTTGCTGGCTGTGTGGGGTTGGGAGATCTGTCTAGGGGTGAGTTCATTTGTCGTTTGAAATGTGGCAGAAAAGTTCATTATTGGCTCACACCCTTGTCTCTGGTCCCAGGTTGCTTGGGAGGCTGATATATTAATTGGTTGCATCTGCTAGTCCGCTTCTAACCCTGTGTTCAGCAAGTGTGATGCTTTATCGTCATGGACCAAACATTCCAAAATGCCAGTTGTAGAGCTGGGAAGGCTAAATTTAGCATAAGAGTCCTGGGTATTTAGAACTTCAAGTGAAATTCTAGATTCTGAGATTGGGTTAAGACTACTTTGGCCCTTTAACTGCAGTTAACATTTTCCTTGAAAAATTCCAACATTTAAAAGCCTCTATTTGACAACCAGCTTGCCAATATTTATGTTCCACTCCATTAACATCACCAGGGCTGACTCTCCACTTTCAAAGATATGCATTTGGCTAGAAGAAATCACTGCTGTTTGCTCATTTCACATGCTCCCCCACACACACACACACACACACACACACACACAGGTGTGCGCACGCACACACACAGAACTACATGGCATGCCCCTGTCTGTGTGTCCACAAACTCAAGTCCCTTGGGAAAGTTGTCCTGAGTGATGTCTTTTCTGTGTTTGACTTTATTGTCTCTATTTCCTTCAAGTTTTCGTTTTTCCTTATTCAGCTATGAGCCTTCTGAAAAACTGAAGGGCAATATATTATGATGCTCTAATGATTGTTTTCAGAGATAATTATTTTAAGTATGTTTTGCTGTGATAAGATCCCTAACGAATATCCCAAGTATTTTAGGATTAGGACTGCTAGTATTGCCTTGTACCTCAAAGACATAAACATGGTCTTTGAGGACCATGCGGGAAAAGAAACTTAAAAAATCAGTCTATTTAAACTTAAAAAAAAAGAACTTCATTTTAACCCAGGTACATGGACTATTGATTTAAAAAATGTAAAATTTATTGCAGCAAGCTACCAAATATGAATTTGGGTCTGCTCCTTCTACTAATTCAGAACCCATCAGAAAATACATATTTAATTAGGTCAGTGATTCTTAATCCTTTTAAGGGGTATGTGTGAATAAGTGGGTAGTCTTTAAGAATCTGATGAAAGCCTTCTTCAGAAAAATGTGTGTAAACACATTACATCTGTTTTCTCTCTACAATCTAGTTTGCTGCATTGCAAACATATCTTTCACATAGTTAAAATGTTAAAACAATAAAAGACTTATGATCTCTTAATCTCATTTTGCATGTGAAAATTAATAGCCACTTCCTAAAATTTCTTAGTAAGTCAAAGTGTGCAAATATAAGTAAAACACAATTTAGATCAGAAATGACTTTTATAAGAAGATTGCCTAAGTTTTGTTAGAACAAGTTGAATATAGAGCATGGCTTTTTAAACGTGATAATGCAAATATCTATCACACACCATCAGTTTAGACTTTCATTTTGTGGTGATAAAAGAAGCAAATTCTAACTTGCAATGATACTTGCTGGCAAAAGAGTTAGAGTTTTCACAGGTTAGGCTTGTGTCAAGGAACACCAAATTCTCTAAAACACTTTGTGTTGAATTCATGCAAGATTATTTTGTCTTCAATTCAATGAGGTCAACTTTGTTAATGTATGAATCATAAATGTTGTCTTGGTCATTAAGGAAAGAATAAGGACCATACATTTTGATTTTAAGGTCATCCAACATAAATATTCTTCAAGGGTTTCTTTACCCATTTGTACCTGTGCAAGAGACAGCAAAGCCTTTCCACTCTTAGCTCTGGCTCCCTATTGCCCTTTCTCCAGCAATACAAGGAAAACACGTGTCTTTCTCCACACAGCTCTTCCACAACGGTAGCCTGCTCAGGAGACTTGAATTTTTTCAGCAGCATTTATAATGGTGTCTACTGGACACTGAGTCAAGAGGTATGGCTCATTCAGATGACCACAGATGTCAATCAAGTCAGTCAAATCATGAATGAATTCTTCTGTGTCAAAGCAGTCTGAGACTGTGCTTTGCTAGTCACTTAAGAAAGGTAAAGCCTTCTGCCTGAAGTTAATCAATTGCTTCAAAACTTGTACTTTAGAAAGCCAGTGAACTTCAGCCTTTAATTTCTTTTTTTAAAAGAGATTTTTCTCTTTATTATTTATTGTTGCTCTAAATTTGACATACATATTTATATCCTGTTAAATTAGATGGTAGTTTCTGGAGAACAGGAGTCTTATTTTATTTTCTAGCAAGCTGAGTAAAAGGAGTGTGCACTGAAATGTGTTAGCTGAAAGACACTGTATTTGAGCATTAAGTTGTTCAGCCTTTAATTTCTTGACAAATCCTATTGTGAGGGCATGGTTCAAGGTTCTGACTCAAAGTTGAAGCAGACATGACTTATTTCAGAATTATTGTTTGCATCACATGGATGGAGAAAACAAGAGGTCAATCTGATGTGTGGAGTTTTTTTCAGCAACATAGGAAAGCTGAGGCTTTGTGAAACAGCAGTGTGTCCATCTCTATCTATGGCACCAACATTTTTCTTCCAAAGTTTGGCTTGGCAAAGAAAATTTATATTATTTCAAAGTTGTCCTAAGCATCTGATGCTTCTCAGAGAGCTTTCCAAATGGACATGTGGATGTAATAGGAAAATGAGGAGTTGGCTTTCTAGGAACCATCCACTTACACATTTGCTTGCTGAAGGGCCTCAGGGTCCCCTGAGACACTTTTGAACAGAAAGTCTGGTGACTCTTGGTGGGACAATACTTCTTGTCATAGGCACTGCTTCAGTGTTTTTTTTCTTCTCAGACTATATATCCACTTGATGCTTGAGGGCAAATCACTCCAAGATCTGCCCAGTTTCAAGGCTTCTTTTGCATGGTCATGAGAAAAGCATTATTTCAGGATGCTCTAAGTCTGTGTTATTGAGTTAGAATAAATTTCTCTGGTTCTTTTTTTTTTTTTCTCCCTTCTTTGAGTTGACTTATCTTCTCATGAAAACAGTCCATTCTGGATCAGACATTCCCAAGGTAGACTGATGCCAATTATTCCTTTGATTTTGCTAGTTTTATGCTTCTACTAAGCAAGAAACTCACTGTACAAGAAGGACTATGTTTTGGTGTCCATTATATTTGGGATTAAACCCAAGGAAACATTTTCTTCTATTTTATTTATAACCTAAACCAGGCCATATACTAAGGATTGATGCTCATAATCGTAACAGAAGTTTACATCTAAAATATATATCAACAGGAAAGAACTTCAGTGATGATGACTAATTTGTTACCTGATGAAGTAGAGCGGTATCTGTGTCACTCTACACTTGTGTGGTATGAAACAATTTCTTCAGAACAAAACCGGACAGTTTTTTTCCAGAGACAATTTTCAAGCTATTTAGAAGGAGCACAAATCTCCTTTCTGTTTCACTAATTCTTTAAAACCCATTAAAAGCCTCATGAACTCTTAATCTAGAGAAAGACTAGTTTTGCTGAGAAAATTCCAAAAAGACTGAAACTAAAACAAGAAGGAAAGGTATATTGCTTCCAGTTTGGTTGAAATAAAACCCAGGAATTCATTTTTAGGCTCACAAACTCAGTGAATTAGTCCATCTTTGGCCCTCCTGCTCCTAATGAGGTCCCCATGAAAATATATGCGTGCCACTCTAAAGCATTTTCTAGGTTCTGTTGAATTTTCACTTGATTCCTGAATTAGATGGGGAACATTTTGAAGGCAGGAACAGAAATTTTTTTTCCATACTGTTAGGAGTAACATTTTGCATGGTACTTAGCACATGATGAGTTCATGTAAATGCTTGAGGAGTGAGTAACCATCAAATGTTCTCAAATTAATCATTTAACAATATAATTTAGATTCTCTAAGCACACAGTTTATCACCAGTATCTGAAACATCTGACAGTTGTAAACTGTACTTGCCTTTGGCCTCTGGTCTAGGGTTAATCAGTCTCACTAATTTGGATATATAGAGAATCTGTTTTTTTTTTTTTTTCTGAGAATGTCTTTATTTAACCTTAGTTTTTTTTCCCACCAAAATATTTTTTTAATTGAAGTATAATTAACTTACAATGTTGTGTTAATCCCTGCTATAGAGCAAAGTGATTCAGTTATACATATACACACACTCTTTTTAAAAAATTCTTTTCCATTGTGGATTATCATAGGATATTGAATATAGTTCTCTGTGCTATGCAATAGGATCTTGCTGTCTATCCATTCTATACATAAAAGGTTACCTCTGCTAACCCCAACCTCTCACTCTATTCCTCCCTCAGCCCATTCCCCCTTGGCAACCACCAGCCTGTTCTCTATTTCTGTGATTCTGTTTCATAGGTAGATTCATCTGTGTCATATCATATGGTATCTGTCTTTTTCTTTTTGATATCACTTAGTATGATAATCTCTAGCTACATTAAGAATCTGTAATGCAAGCCCCAATCCCTCCTAAGAAAGATAACCAGGGTTAGTCATACGTGATGCCTCATAAGGAGATGGCGGTTAACTGTGTATGCATTTCCCCCAGACTGCCAGGGTCCAAAGTGGGAGGGTTCTTGCCTGATTTAGAACATACGAGCAGGGATTTTTATTGTCATATATGAAACATTGTCAGTCCCGGTTCGATGCATGAGACAGAGTGCTCAGGGCTGGTGCACTGGGATGATCCCGAGGGATGGGATGGGGAGGGAGGTGGGAGGGGGGGTTCAGGACGGGGAACACATGTACACCCAGGGCTGATTGACATCAGTGTATGGCAAAAACCACTACAATATTGTAAAGTAATTAGCCTCCAACTAAAATAAATTAAAAAAAATAAAAAATAGCACATACGAGCAGGGATTTTATCATCAGTGCTCAAACTGCTGCTGAGGTGCTCAGTACCTAGGCCCTTGTGGCTGCTCACAGGCAGTGCCTCAGCTGCTTACCAGGCCAGTGCTCTCCATAGAAATGCCTGGGTCCCATCCGATTTCCTTCAATGCTGCTCAGGGGCCTGGCCAAGCTCTAACACCAGGGCAGGCATGGGCTGAGGCTCTCAGCAGCACTGAGCACCCAGTGGAGCCTCTGCAGCCTGGCAGGCAGGGGAAGGCGATCTGACAAGAGTGAGAGGCTCTTCTCTCAGACTGTTCTCCCCCTGGCTCTGATATCTGACCAATGTCCCTTTCATGGCCTATTTCACCTGCACAGTGAAGCACCTTTCCATAATTTTCTTAAATCAGTCATGTTAATATAGTACACAAAAGGAAAACCTCAGAAAGTTGTGACTTTTGGAGCACTCTTGCTATTTCTTCTTGCCACCCCCAGGGGTAGCAGCTTCTAGCCTCTGGGGAGATAAGTGAAAGAAAAGTGGAAGTTGCTCAGTCATGTCTGACTTGCAGGTGGATTCTTTACCAGCTGAGCCACAAGGGAAGTCCAAGAACACTGGAGTGGGTACCTTCTCCAGGCTGTCTTCCCCACCCAGGAATTGAACCAGGGTCTTCTGCATTGCAGGTGGATTCTTTACCAGCTGAGCTATCAGGGAAGTCCAAAAGAGTTTCAGCTTTCAGAACAGAAGCCTGAAGCAGAAACTTTTCAGTTGACTTCAGTTTTCTGCCCTGAGACAAGAGAACAACAACAACAAAAATCAGCCTTTTTTTTTTTTTGGTGAAATGAGGAGGAAAGATACAATGCAAACAAGCCGCAGATGGTTGAATAATTTTTCTGCCACATACTATTGTTGAATATCCTTAATTGGACATCAGATATTTCCCCCAAAGTCTAGAGCATCAGGAATCACTCAGTGTTAGCTCCATATCATACATCTTCACAGTCAGGGCCTTTAGTAAGTAATTTTCTTTTTTACTGTATCTTAAATATGCTGGGAGTAAATAATGTTAGAAAGCATTTCCCTTTTTTGAAATATCACTACTAATGAAAAATATAAAATATCAGGGGAAGGCAGATGCTAACTTTCCTAAAATGTAACTTTTGAGTCCTACTTGATTTATTTTAATTTTAGTTGCTAAATAATGGACAATTTTCTGGATCATATCCTTAAATTTATATTCAAAATGTACACAGAGATTCTATTTCTTTTAAAATGTCAAGCTGGCTATGTTTAAACCAGGAAAGTGTTAACTGATTTCAATACTTTCATTACAGTTAGGTATTTGGAAAGATATGTTTCTGTTTAACGTCCATAAATTCCTGTGGGATGGACTTCCTGAACCACAGAAGCTAGATGTTGGCCCCAGACTATAGCTGGTGACAAAATGATCATTGCTTTTATTTTGGCAAGAAGGGTGCTTGTCTGATAAGCACCATCTGGAAGAGAAAATACAGCTGTGGGAAGGGAAGATGGAGTTGCCCATGAGGGGAACAGATCAGCAGTGCAACCTGAGCACCTCCCACCGCCTGCATCAGACCTTTGCGATTCTGGGCACACACATTTCATGGGCATCTGAATGATAGATTCGAAACAGTGCAACATAGAGACTCCAACTTCACTTTATGCACAAAATGCTAAGTAATGCAACTCCCCTCAAATGAAAAGGAGCGAAGATCCAAGCCGAAAGTACCCATCAGGGAATGGAAGACCCTGTGAACTGGGAAATGAGAAGCGCTGCTGCGTTTTTGCGGCGGCCACAGGGCGGCGCCATCTTGGCTGGTCTATGGCATCAACCTTTTGAGACCATTCAGTTGTTTCCAGGCACCTGAACTTCCCTGAGTGGTTTTTGGTGACTATTGTCCCGTTATTTTAACATTCAGTTGTTATAATTTAAAGAAGTCATCCAAGGATTCATTAGGTGATGTTTGTACAAGTGATGAAAAAGGTACCAGAAAGATCAATAACTTCGGAATAGAAGTTAGAGGTGATGAAATACGGCCAGCAGCCCCCAACAACTGCAATGATATGCTATTAATATTAGAACAAGCCCTCTGCAAGATATTAGAGCTGATGCTAAGAAAATAAAAAACAGCATTAGAGTACATTATTCTACAATGTTTGTGGATTTATGTGCCCCTAGAATATGTCTCCCAATTTACATTTATTTCTAAGAGGAATTAGTCTTGAATTATCAGAGGCCTTCAAGAGCTCATCTCCTGCATAAATCTGAGAGCTTGTGTTGGTTTACTGTTCTTCCTTTCTCTTATTAGGTGGTTTCATCTTTCATCCCAGTGACTAGCAGGGTGCCTGAAGTACAGCAGGGGCTTGGTCAAGGTCTGTGGAATACATGAAAAATAACTAACACGTATAGAATATTTTATACATGCTCAGAAACTGGTTAACAGTATACATGTGCTATCTCTGTTAATGCTCAAACAATTGTAATAAGTAAGCATTATCATCCACAGTTCTACAGGTGAGCAAAGTAGGCTCAGAGTGGTTAAGTAACATGGCCCAGGGTCACACAAGTAATGGTAGGCAGAGCCAGCTCTGAACCAGTCACACTAACTTACACTGCCTCCCAAATGCATTGGAGGGAGAAGGATTTGTAGTTAAATCCATAACTAACTTCTATAGTAAGTGATTTCTGGATGCTGTCGAGTATCCTTTGGGTAGCTTACTGCATGGTGACTTTTTCTTAACAGCTGATGAGCAAAAGTAAACCTAGAGACAAGTTTAAGGGCTATTCATGGGATTCCCTGGTCAAGAATACTGGAGTGGGTTCCATTTCCTTCTCCAGGGGAGCTTCCTGACCCAGGGCTGGAACCTGGGTGGCAGGTGGGTTCTTTACCATTGAGCCACCTGTTAAGCCCTATATGGGCTGGAGGAAAGTGTATTGTATACCAATGTGTAGTCCCCAGACCAGCATTGCTCAGAAACTTGTTTAGAAATACAACTTCTCAGGCCCTTTCCCAGACCTACTAAACCAGGAATTCTGGCATGAGGCCAACAAATCTGTTTTATAAGCTCTTTGCTTGATTCTGATACACAATCAAGTTTGAGAGCTACTGACCTATACAATAGAAAGAAAAGTACCTTGTTTGGACATGAAATTCGTGGGCACAATTGGAGAGGGAGGCAGCGATGAGTGGAAAATGTTGAGGGTGAGAGTGGAGAAACAGCACTCTGAATCTGAGAGCATTCAGGTCTCTGGATGGGGTGAGGTGGCCAGGATTGGAGCCTGAAAGAAATAGAAATGTCTGAAATTTCATTTCTCGTCCTGCAGTATATCATCTTAGTTTGTTCAAACGCTTAGTAATGTCTGATTTACAGACCAAGACTTAAGTGAATGGTTTTTTGTAGACATCAGAGAAAGATGTTGACTTCTATTTTCCACCAACACACATTAGTCAGAGAAATGACCCACTGATAGAACTAATTCAGCAAAAACAGAAGCATAGAGCCAGGAAGTACCCTAAGAAGATAGTTTATACAGAGTTTCATGGAAATCTTAAGGAGGACATGAGAGTTACTCTTATCTGCCCTTTAAGGGTTGTGTTGATCTCAGCTTGCATGGGTCAGAGAATGAGCTAATGAAGTGAAGTTCTGGTCTTTATATTTCTGGGGTTGGGATGTGTTCTGGTGCCCAAATGCTGACTCCTAACTTTCAGAACTGCTCAGGGACTAACCAATGTGTATGAAGGTATAGAGCGTCAGTATTTACATAATCTTCAGTAATTGGTAGGGATACTAGGTCTGGTGCTGGTCTGAGGCCTCTTAGGACTATAGCAATGGGTGAGTAGCAGGTGAGCAAACAAAGCTTCATCTTTGTTTACAGGCACTCCCTATCACTTACATTACTGCCTGAGTGGTCGGATCAGACTGCCTGTCAGATCAGAGGCAGCATTAGATTCTCATGGGAACATGAACTCTCCTGTGAACTGTGTATATGAGGGATCTAGGTTGTGTGCTCCTTATGAGAATCATCCTGAAACTATCCCCTCCTCAACCCTGCCCTGATTCATGGAAAATTTTTGTCTTCCATGAAACCAGTCCCTGGTGCCAAAAAGATGGGGAACTGCTTCTGTAGGATGGGTGTGATAACCGTCTTTTGCAGACAGAAGATGAATAGTCACATTCCTGGGAGCTGCAGCTGATGTCAGTGACAAACTGGAGGAGAAGAGGGCTCCTCTGTTCCCAAAAGCTTTCTGTGGAAAACACACACATACACTTTTTTTTTTTTTTTGGTAGATGAAGAAGGAGCTAAGTTCTGTGTCTGGGCTGAGAAGGTTCTGAGCAGAGTCTACATGTGAGGTCACAGAAGCCCAGGATGGAAAGGTGGTCCTGAGAATGTGAGCCCCTGAAATTCACAGGAAGGGCTTTGGAATTCTAATGGATATGATTTGCAGGGTGGCACTCGGGTTAATTTTAGCTAAATCTCAAGGGACAGGGAGATCTCAGCTGATTCTAGATTTCAAGAGTGTTCAACATAAGTAACATGGTGAATCAGAGTGCTCTTTCAACCATGATGGAGAATTTATCTTGAAATAGCTATGTCTCCTGTTTTCTTAGATTAGTTAACATGTATTAAATGTCTATTTATCTGGGTATTGCATGAAGTCTTCCATTATTTCATTTGATATTCATAAAAACCATATGAAGAGGTTGCTCTAAGTATTTCTTATTTTATAGATGAGGAAATGGACTCACTTAGAGGTGGAGAACTAGATTCAAACTGAGGTCTTCGGGCTCTCAGCCTGAGACCATTTCTCTTAAATGCCACTTTAGCTATTGCACACCTATGAGAGGGAGGAAGGGTGGGTGGATACCCAGTGGTAAAAATGAACACAAATTCAGAACAACTTGAGAAGGATAGATTTATCTAGAAGTCATGAGAAAGAAATTAGAGGATTTCAGGCAAAGTAAAAAGAGGAGAAGAGATAGGGTCTGGGTACTTGCTCTACCATCCTATTTGTGCTTCATAATATGATAGTGTGTATCAGCAGGCTGATACACATCAACAAATAATGGATTTCATGTGCTTGGCATGGATTTCATGTGCTTTGCTACAGAGTTGTGTTGAGAAGGATTCTGAGGTTCAATTCTGGCTCCATGCTAAAGTTCTGTCAGTGAGTTGTGTCTGCCACAGGTGAGGGGAGGCAGATGTGCTCTTTATATGTCCCTCTCAAACATAACCAGCAACCTTTCTTTTCGGCTTCCCTTTCTCCAAACAAAGTCAGGTCCATGAATGGAAGGTTGAGGTTAGCAGAAGTAAGCTTTTATATATAGAATGGATAAACAACAAGGTCCTACTGTATAGCACAGGGAATGATATTCAATATCCTGTAATAAACCATAAAGGCTTCCCTGGTAACTCAGACAGTAAAGAATCTGCCTGCATTGTAGGAGACCCAGGTTCAATCCCTGAGTGGAGAAGATCCACTGGAGAAGGGAATGGCTGCCCACTCCAGTATTCTTGCCTGGATAATTCCATGGACAGAGGAGGCTGGTGGGCTATAGTCCATGGGATTGCAACAAAGTCAGACATGACTGAGTGACTAACAATAAACCATGATGGAAAAGAATATGAAGAAAGAATGTATATGTATGTAGAATTGAATCACTTTGCTATACAGCAGAAATTAACACAACCTTGTAAATCAGGAATGATGCTAAAGCTGAAACTCTAGTACTTTGGCCACCTCATGTGAAGAGTTGACTCATTGGAAAAGACTCTGGTGCTGGGAGGGATTGGGGGCAGGAGGAGAAGGGGACATCCGAGGATGAGATGGCTGGATGGCATCACTGACTCGATGGAAGTGAGTTTGAGTGCACTCCAGGAGTTGGTGATGAACAGGGAGGCCTGGAGCGCTGCAATTCATGGGGTTGCAGAGTCGGACACGACTGAGCGACTGAAATGAACTGAACCAAACTGAACTGTTAAATCAGATATACTGCAAAAATATATAAATATTTAAAAATATACAAAAATATTAAAACTGAAAAAAATTAGCTCCAAGTCCTTTTACCTTTAAGTCCAGAAATCTTTGTAGCTTTTTGTGGTATTTTTTTTCTCATACATTCTCATTTCATAAAAATGCCTATTTTTATGGTTTATTTTTATGCCTATTTTAAAATAGGTCTTCGTGCCTGTTAATAAACAAAAATGACATGTTCATCTTTTTTGGGGGAAAAAGACTACCTGACTAAGAAAGGGGGAAACTGAGTCACACAACTTGTGCTCTTCATAGCAGCTTTTACCACACAGCCTTACCTCTGCCTTCTAAAAAGTTTGCTCTTAAGAACCTGTTTATTTCTTAGAGTATGCTGACACTAATTTGGTTCTGAGAATTTTTAAAGAATCTTTCAAAATCCCATAGAGTGGTGGGAAATGCCCTGGGGTGTTGCAAATTCAGAGTTGGGGATTATTGTTGAAAAGCTAAAGCTCTGACTGTGTCTGTCCATAACAACCAGTGTGGAAGTGCTGCTTCGGTTGTCTTGTCTGTTGAATAGCTGATGGTGGTTATTTTTGCATCATAGAGGGTAAGTGGATCAGACAGATAGCAAGCATGCAGACAGATGTGCTTGTGTTTACATGACACCAAAATATTTGTCTTAAAGACAATATGCCAGAATAACAGAATTGAGCCTGACTGGTTTTATATATTTCCCTGATTTAGCTGTTTAATTCAGCCTCAGACAGGCAGTTTAGAGTGTGAGGAGAGTGCGTGCTTTCGAACAGTTAGAGCTGCATTGGAATCTTGCTTCTGTTCCTTTCGAGCTCTATGATTTGGAAGATGAAATCAATAGTGTGCTGATACCCATTCTCACTTTGAGTGTGTAAGTGTGAATGTGAGGGTTAAGAGGGAAAATGTATATAAAACCACGTGCAGAATAGTAAGTGCTAGTTCTCTATCTGCTTTCTCTTCTCCCAGAGCAGAAGTGTTAATGGTAGCAGTGGCTACTCTAATTAAAGATGTGGCGAGCAGAGTTCCTAAGAGCCCAGACATGGTGAAGGACAGGGAGCATCCTGGAAACAGAGGCAATTTCTGTGAAAACACAACAAGCTATTGGAATCTTGGCCCCTGATCCAGAGAGCCTGGATGTCCAGCTAAGGCATGGGGCAGAATACCTCAGGGTTTAAATCTACTCCTCAAAGAGGGAAGGCTGTCTCTCTCCTCACAGCCAAGGAAGGAGGAGAAAAAAGAAGGAGCACAAGGCGGTGTGGCCAAGAGAAAGACAAACCTTTGCAGAGCAGGGACCTGGCAGAGGAAGAAACACTGTACCTTCGACTTCTCCATGTTCTATGCCAAGAAGGAAGGAAATAGCAGGCTCTTCAGGTCTGGAAGTCCAGAAAGAATGTGTGTCTTCCTAAAAACTGAAGGAGGAAAAGCTGGGAATCTCAGAGAAATATCTGATTAGGAAAGAAGCCATCTTTGAGGTTCAAGAAATGAAGAAAACGCAAGTGGGAAGTGCAGCAGCTGCAAGTTGCTAGTTATGGTTGCAAATATTAGTCCCCAAATTGTCAGCAACTTCTTGTATCTTTATGATAATTAATCACTCTGTGTGTGTGTGTGTGTGTGTACATCTGTACACACACACTATCTTAGACCCTGTGTTAGTTTCCCAGGGCTGCCATAACAAAGTACCACAAATAATTGGGTGGCTTAAAACACTGAAATTTACAATTCACTGTCTTACATTTCTGGAGGCTTAAAGTCCAAGATCAAGGTGTTGGCAGGGCCAGGCTGTCTCTGAAAACTTGTCAGGGAGAATTCTTCCTTGTCTCTCCCTAGCCTCTAGTGTTTGCTAGCAGTTCTGGCATCTGTTGACTTACCACTGGATCAGTCTCTACCCTCTGTGTTTGTGTCCATGTTTCTGTCTTATAAGGACCTTAGTCACATTGGATGGGAGCCCACCCTAATGACCTCATCTTAACTTGAGGGCATCAGCAAAGTCCTGATTTGCAAAGAAGGTCACAATCACAGGTACTGTGGTTAGAAACATAACCTATCTTTTGAGGGACACATTCAATCCAAAACAGACCCTTTGAGAGTCTAATGAGAACTATGGTCTTGATACTGAAAAATGCACATGTGTACAAAATATAACATTTTGCAAATGATTGTAAAGAATTCACAGACCTCTGAAGCCTTTTGTTGACTTGCTACTCAAGGTGTGATCCGGCAGCATCAGCACTCAGCTTCTGTTTTTTTTTTTAAGATTTTTTTTTTTGATGTGGACCATTAAAAAAAATTCTTTATTGAATTTGTTACAGTATTGTTTCTGTTTTATGCTTTGGTTCTTTGGCTGCAAGGCACCTGGGATCTAAGGTCGCTCGCCAAGAACCAAACCCAAACCCCCTGCATTGGGAGGCGAAGTCTTAACCACTGGACTGCCAAGAGAAGTTCACTAGGAGCTTTATAGAAATGCAAACTTTCAGGTCCCAACCTAGCCCTACTGTGTCAGGATTTGAATTTTGATGAGATTCCTCTGTGATCTGTGTGCATCTGATACACCCTGCCCTGAGGGTCCACATGGAGCCCTCGATGAAGAAATGCTCCTCTTTCTTTCTCATCCCATCTCTGGTTTCTAGTTAGCAGAATCAGGCTCACCTGCCCAAATATTGTTTCCCACCATTCAACACGTCTTCTTCCGCCAGCTGGGCGTGTTCTGTCTGTGCTTCTGGTTGACCAGATCCACCCCTCCTTCCTTGTGTGGAGCACTGTTATCACTAGCAAATATCCCCTGGCACCTGTGTGACCCAAGACAGGATGTTGTCATTGATTAACTGACAAAATTATATTGAGCAACAACTGTGTGCTGGGTCCTGAGTAAAGAAGCATAGTCTGTAGTCCACCTCTCTCTCTTCTCTGCCCATGTTAACCGACTTGTTCTTTGGAGTCCACACTAAGGGACTCCCACTCTTCCTGACCCTCCCTTCAGAACCACAGCAGCCATTTTATTTCCCACAGTGGCGTGGAATGTTCACTGCTGTTTTACAGGTGCAGTCGGTGCTTGTGGAGCAGATTTACCTTTTTTGCTTTGTTCCCCAGCAAGAGAAGCACCATTAGAAGTTGCTTACAACTTGGTTCTAGAGTCATCAGTTCCTTCTGGGCATTAGAAACAACCTGCAGAAGTTTGGAGACCCAGCAGGTCCTGATGATCAGGGAGATGGTGAGTGGTTTAGAGGACTTGGGTTTAGTGGCCTGAGATGAGCTCTTATCTCCCATCACAGCCTAGTTAGTGATGTGGGGAGGAGGAGGACTCAGCTGGACTCCAAAGCTCAGGTCATGACGTATCTATTGCTGTACCACACAGTCTCTTTAAATAAACATACCTAGATGATACTATGAGAAGTAAGGTGATCTCTGATGGTGTACTTGCACTTGACTATGGAATCAAGGACAGACAGTGTATGGTGGGGAACACCAGACCCCAGATTCAAGTGTCAACTCTGTTACTCAGAAAGCTTCACTTTGCTGGTCTTAACTCTTCCTAGAGTTGCTGTGAAGGGAAAATGAATCAGGCGATGAGAATCTCTGAGAACAAGGCCTGGCTCCTGGAAAAGGCTCAGTGCATGTTAGCCATCGTTCCTGTTACTAGTCTTTCTGGTGTTCTTATGACAACCACCATGGATCTGCAAACAAGCCACTTCTACCATACGTATTTTGTTAACTCCTCATAGAAGCTTATGAATTAAGATGAAAGAAATGAGAGAAACTGGCTCAAATCCACTTTCCCCCAGGGAACCCTCAGTATCCACCCTATCCCCTCTCATCTCAGACACTCTAACAATCTCTCTCCAGACTCATGAGGAACCTATGAGTCTTATGTCACATTTAGGGACATGCTCTCATAAATATTCACTTCTCTGCCAGACTGAGGTTATTTGAGGACTTTTAGAGGGCTTGGAATGGGTCTGATTAACTTTGTATTATTCTCAGCATCTACCCCAAGTTTTATCATATTTACTTAGTGAATACCTAAATAAGCAGACTTTTCAACTCTTATCCCTGATTAGGATCATTTTATAGCAGAGAGAAGAGAAAAATTAAGCAAGCTTTCTCAGATCTCATCTAAAGTCTTATCTGTTCTTCCTGAATGTGTAGCTAAACCTTCCTTACAAAGCCTTACCCGACTGTTCCTCTAGTTTTAAAAGTACTCTCCCAGAGGCTGACTTGGAAGGCCCTGGGCTGATTCCCTAACCTGTAATAAAGTGTATGTATAAAGATAGCAGTGTTGTTATACAATTTAATTAGTACATCATTCAGACATTTGGACCAATGCCTGGCTCTTTTTTTGTGTGTTCATTTAGCTTTTAGTCTAACTCCCATATGAAATAAACAAAAAGGCTAATTGCTTTTGGATTTTAGCACTGGGTGAAATACCTGGTTTCATTATGTGAATCATATTTTAGAAATGAATTAAGGGTTCTATGGGTAAATGAAAAATTCCAAGATGACAGCTGTAGTACTTAAAGCAAGGCAACAGGAAGGTTGGGGCTCCCAGAGGCAGCACATGACTCCATCTGACACATTCCTAGTTTTCATAGCAGCATGTTATGTTTGTGTACCGATGAGAACATTGTCTCGGGATGGTAAGACTTTGTATCTCATCACATTGTAACAGTGGTGTGCTGGTCAACGGTATAAGAGCCAGCTCTCCTGGAATTAGGTAAAAGCCCTGATGTATGTTTTCACTAGTTTCCAGGGTGTAAATAGTCCATATTGGCGAATATCCAACTACTAATGAGGAGACTAGAAGAGATGCAGACACTTGGCTCTCATCAGCCCCTGTGAACTGTTTCCTGCGTCTGCTACAAGGTGGAGGTGGGCCTGGGGCCTGGAGTGGGTTCTCCAGAAACTTCTGCAAGATGTCCAAACACTTCTGCAAGGGAGGTGGCACCCCTGTACTGAGCATCTATGGGGACATCAAAAGAGGATCCCTCTCCAACTCCCTGGACAGTGAGGGAGGCAGAAGAGAGAAACTTCCATCTTGCATTTTCAAGTGTGCTTGGGGCGGCATGATGTAGGACATGTGCATGGCCTTCATCACCCAGGAGGCTGTTTGCTGCCACCTATGTCCACTTCCAGTTAATGGAGGACTGAATGGAGAACTGAGAATGAAACTGGTCTTGAAAGCATTTGGCACGTTGCACAGCTCTCAGTAAATGACTGTCATTATCTGGGACTGAGGTGGTAGCATTCACAATAGGAGATGGGACTTACCTCCACCTAATGCTCATTGCATCTTCGCATGCCATCAGTGTTTTGGTTAGTGCTGAATTATAGAGAATTCAAGCCCAGGCCCTGTGTTTAGGGGCTGGCTGCCTGCACGAGATCTCTGTGGAGTGTGGTTTGGGTTAGTCAATGAACCTATTTATTCCTCCCCTGAAAACTACAAGCTTTTACTCATAAGCTAAGGGAAGCTTTCTATAATTATCGACTATTTCAAACAGAGGACTCAAAAAATTGAATTTTCTTTCAAAGTAGCTTTAACAGTGCTAAGTGGTTGATGTAGGGCATTACTTATAACTGGTATGCCCGTAGAGCTAAATTTTAAATGGGTACTACCATTCAGAAAGCACTACAATTAAACTTCTTTAACCATGTTCTAGAACCCAGGTTTGTTGCAAAGTCTGCTTGTCTGTATGACTAATTAATCAATGTATCAAAGTTTCACTGTACAGAATTCAATTTTGCAACAAACGTTGCTTCCAAATTATTATTTTTCTTTGTCAAAGGTGATATTAAAAGTTATTTCCTAACATTTCACATCCTCTGGTTGGTGGGCCAGCTGATGTTTTTTTCTGTATTGTTGGAGACAGTGTTTGTGTATGGGGGGTGTTTGGGAGAGCTAGGAGGAAGTTGACAATAAGATAACAGGGAATTTTAGACTTGGGTAAAAGAAAAGCAATAGTAAAATTTTTCTGCAGTAAGAGAGATTCTCAGCTGAACTCCTGCAATCCTCTCCTGGCCTTTGAAATATCATTTCCTGATTCTGACATTGACCAGCTCTAGGTTGGGCAGGTCATTAAAACTCTGTGAGAAGTTGTTTCTTTATCTAAAACGTGAAGGGGCTTATAGGCAAAACACTGTCCGACATACATCACAGCAGGATCCTCTATGACCCACCTCCCAGAATATTGGAAATAAAAGCAAAAATAAAGAAATGGGATGTAATTAAAATTATTTTTTATTTTTTATTTTTTCTGGCAGAATTCTTTTTTTGGGGGGGGGGCTTTATTTATTTATTTATTTATTATTTATTTATTTTTTTATTTTTTAAATTTTAAAATCTTTAATTCTTACATGCGTTCCCAAACATGAACCCCCCTCCCACCTCCCTCCGCACAACATCTCTCTGGGTCATCCCCATGCACCAGCCCCAAGCATGCTGCACCCTGCGTCAGACATAGACTGGCGATTCAATTCTTACATGATAGTATACATGTTAGAATGCCATTCTCCCAAGCTTCTGCACAACAAAGGAAACTATAAGCAAGGTGAAAAGACAGCCTTCAGAATGGGAGAAAATAATAGCAAATGAAGCAACTGACAAACAACTAATCTCAAAAATATACAAGCAACTCCTGCAGCTCAATTCCAGAAAAATAAACGACTCAATCAAAAAAATGGGCCAAAGAACTAAATAGACATTTCTCCAAAGAAGACATACAGATGGCTAGCAAACACATGAAAAGATGCTCAACATCACTCATTATCAGAGAAATGCAAATCAAAACCACAATGAGGCACCATTTCACACCAGTCAGAATGACTGTAATCCAAAAGTCTACAAGCAATAAATGCTGGAGAGGGTGTGGAGAAAAGGGAACCCTCTTACACTGTTGGTGGGAATGCAAACTAGTACAGCCACTATGGAGAACAGTGTGGAGATTCCTTAAAAAACTGGAAATAGAACTGCCTTATGACCCAGCAATCCCACTACTGGGCATACACACTGAGGAAACCAGAACTGAAAGAGACACTTGTACCCCAATGTTCATCGCAGCACTGTTTATAATAGCCAGGACATGGAAGCAACCTAGATGTCCATCAGCAGATGAATGGATAAGGAAACTGTGGTACATATACACAATGGAGTATTACTCAGCAATTAAAAAGAATACATTTGAATCAGTTCTAATGAGGTGGATGAAACTGGAGCCTATTATACAGAGTGAAGTAAGCCAGAAAGAAAAACACCAATACAGTATACTAACACATATATATGGAATTTAGAAAGATGGTAATGATAACCCTGTATGCAAGACAGCAAAAGAGACACAGATGTATAGAACAGTCTGTTGGACTCTGTGGGAGAGGAGAGGGTGGGATGATTTGGGAAAATGGCATTGAAACATGTATAATATCATATATGAAACACATCGCCAGTCCAGGTTCGATGTATGATACAAGATGCTTGGGGCTGGTGCACTGGGATGACCCAGAGGGATGGTACGGGGAGGGAGGTGGGAGGGGGGTTCAGGATGGGGAACATGTGTACATCTGTGGTGGATTCATGTTGATGCATGGCAAAACCAATACAATATTGTAAAGTAATTAACCTACAATTAAAGTAAATAAATTTATATTAAAAAAATAAAAAGTGAAGGGGCAAGGCAAGTTCAGCTGTTCTCAAAATGTGTTCTGTAGAAACAATGGCTTCTCTAGACATTTTCTGAAATAAAATCCCTTGTTTAAATAAAGGTGGGAAATGAAGGTGTGCCATCTCTGCTTCCTGGGCTCTACTGTCTCTAGCATTTTAAGCTTTCAGAAGCTTAGTGGACATCTCTTGTCTTTGCTGGCCTCCAGTGCATTTCCTCATCCACCCCCACCTCCACCTTGGTACTAACCCTTCTATTTGGGGCTTTGGGGAAAATTTTCCCGCATTCTGAACCCATGGATTCAGTCTCACTTCCAAGTTTAGGGCCATCTTATGACCTAGTCCTGGCCAATCAGCATATTTCATTTGAGGATCACCACGTGAGCCAATCTGGTCCAATGGAACTCAGTTATAGGGAATTTAAAAAAAAATTGCAGGGGGATAAAAAAGCTCTTTGTCAGTCCCTAGAATGTGAGGCTGGAGATGCTGTAGACTCAGTCTAGAGAAACCAGCCAAAGGTACGAGTCAACACAGTGGCAAGAGGAGTAAAGTGAGGGGCTGTCTTGAACAAGGGCTAGCAAATGTGCTTAAGCCAGTGAAAAATTACTTTTAACTAAAAACTTGACTTCAGTCACTCAGTCGTGTCAGACTCTTTGTGATCCCATGTACTGCAGCATGCCAGGCTTCCTTGTCCATTACCAACTACCAGAGCTTGCTCAAACTCATGTCCATCAAGTTGGTGATGCCATCCAACCATCTCATCCTCTGTCATCCCCTTCTCCTCCTGCCTTCAATCTTTCCCAGCATCAGAGTCTTTTGTAATGAGTCAGTTCTTCACATGAGGTGGCCAAAGTATTTGAGCTTCAGCTTCAACATCAGTCCTTCCAATGACTATTCAGGACAGATTTCCTGTAGGACTGACTGTTTAGATCTCCTTGCAGTCCAAGAGTCCAAGACTCCAGGAGTCTTCTCCAACTTCACAGTTCAAAAGTATCAATTCTTTGGCACTCATCTTTCTTTATGGTCCAACTCTCACATCCATATGTGACTACTGGAAAAAACATAGCTTTAAGTAGATGGACTTTTGTTGGCAGAGTAAGGTCTCTGATTTTTAATATGCTGTCGAGGTTTGTCATAGCTTTCCTTCCAAGGAGCAAGTGTCTTTTTATTTCACGGCTGCAGTCACCATCTGCAGTGATTTTGGAGCCCAAGAAATTATAAAGTCTCTCCCTGTTTCCATTGTTTCCCCATCTATTTGCCATGAAGTGATGGGACTGGAGGCCATGATCTTTGTCTTTTGAACGTTGAGTTTTAAGCCAGCTTTTTCACTCTCCTCCTTCAACTTCATCAAGAGGCTCTTTAGTTCCTCATCGCTTTCTACCATAAGGGTAGTGTCATCTGCATATCTGTGGTTATTGATATTTCTCCTACAAATCTTGATTCCAGCTTGTGCTTCATCCAGCCCAGCATTTCACATGATGTACTCTGCATATAAGGTAAATAAGCAGGGTGACACCATATAGCCTTGATGTATTCCTTTCCCAATTTTGAACCAGTCCATTATTCCACGTCTTGTTCTAACTGTTGCTTCTTGACTTGCATACAGATTTCTCAGGAGGCAGGTCAGGTGATCTGGTCTTGCCATCTCTTTAAGAATTTTCCACAGTTTGTTTTGATCCACACAGTCAAGGGCTTTGGCCTAATCAATAAAGCAGAAGAAAATGTTTTTCTGTAATTCTCTTGCTTTCTCTATGATCTAACGGATGTTGGCAATTTGACCTCTGGTTCCTCTGTCTTTTCTAAATCCAGCTTGAACATCTGGAAGTTCACGGTTCACGTTCTGTTGAAGCCTAGCTTGGAGAACTTTGAGTACTACTTGGCTAGTATGTGAGGTGAGTGCAATTTGCAGTATTTTGAACATTCTTTGGCATTGCCTTTCTTTGGGATTGGAATGAAAACTGACATTTTCCAGTCCTGTGGCCACTGCTGAGTTTTCCAAATTTGCTGGCATATTGAGTGCAGCACTTTCACAGCATCATCTTTTAGAATTTGAAATAGCTCAACTGGAATTCCATCATCTCCCCTAGCTTTGTTTGTAATGATGTTTCCTAAGGTCCACTTGACTTCACATTCCAGGATGTTTGCTTCTTGGTGAGTGATCACACCATCGTTGTTATCTGGGTCATTAAGATCTTTTTTGTATAGTTTGTCTATGTATTCTTATCACCTCTTCTTAATATCTTTTGCTTCTGTTAGGTCCATACTTTTTCTGTCCTTTGTAGTGCCTGTCTATCTGCATGATATCCTTTGGTATCTCTAATTTTCTTGAAGAGATTGCTAGCCTTTCCCATTCTATTATTTTCCTCTATTTCTTTACATTGATCACTGAGGAAGGTTTTCTTATCTCTCCTTGCTGTTCTTTGGTACTCTGCATTCAGATGGGAATATTTTTCCTTTTCTCCTTTGCCTTTCACTTCTGTTCTTTTCTCAGCTATTTGTAAAACCTCCTCAGACAATCATTTTGCCTTTTTGCATTTCTTTTTCTTGGGAATGGTTTTAATCACTGCCTCCTGTACAATGTCATGAACCTCCATCCATAGTTCTTCAGGCACTCTATCAGATCTAATCCCTTGAATCTATTTGTCACTTCCACTGTAAGGGATTTGATTTAGGTCATAACTGAATGGTCTAGTGTTTTTCCATACTTTCTTCAATTTATGCCTGTATTTTGCAATATGGAGTTCATGATCTGAGCAACAGTCAGTTCCCAGTCTTGTTTTTGCTTACTGTTTAGAGTTTCTCCATCTTCAGCTACAAAGAATATAATCAGTCTGATTTCAGTATTGATCATTTGGTGATATCTAAAACTAAAAACTTAGGGATTGAAAAAAAAGAAGTAGAGGGAGTATTAGGATTTTTGCTTTTGATGAAGATAGGCCTTTATCTTAATGGAATCCAAACATAAGACATCTTCTCAACTTTCTTCCAGTACCTACAGATTTGTTGTTCCTCTGGGTAAGGCCCAGTGAGAGTCTCAAAGTTAAGAGAGAGAGAAAGAACAAGAGAAAAGAGAATTTCTCATGGGAAATTTCCCATACTTTGCACTGTGCAGGGTATTAAGTCCTAAAACTTGGCATTTTCCCTCTTTTTGGTACTGTCCCAGTCAGTTTGGGCTGCTTTAGCAGTACTATAGACTGGTTGGCTTACAAAGACCAGAAATTAATTTTTTACAGTTCTGAAGGTTACAAGTCTAAGATGAGAGTGCCAGCATGGTCAGGTTCTGATTCAGGTGCTCTTCTGGATTTCAGACTGTCAACTTCACATTGATGGAAAGAGCAAGCTAGCTGTCTGTCCTTTTCTTATGAAAGCACTAATCCCATTCACCCGGGTCCCACCCTCATCACCTGATGATTAGAAAGACCCACTTTCTAATACCATCACATTGGGAATTAGACATCAATATCTCAGTTTTGAGGGGAACACAAACATTCAGTCCATAAGAGTAACTCTTCTTGACAATTTAAGCAAGACAGTTCTGATCTATTTATAAAACTCTAGCTCTATTAAAAGGTCAGGAAAAAATTAAGACATACCTTCTTCTGAAATTATTTCTTCCTTAAGCCTTTCTTCCCTGCCTCATCCACTCCTCTGCTCATTATTTTGTTGATATTATTTACTATGTGATTTGCACCTTCAACTTTGATCGCAAATAGAATCCATTAAGAGTTTAAAAGTCTTCCCTTTCAATGGAGAGATGTTGACTACTTTTTGTTTGTTTGTTTTTTTTTTTGTTTTAAACCAGCACTGTTCTACATTTTACAGCTATTGATTCAGTAGTCCAGGGTGGATTTTACCATACAAAAGCACAGTTATTCCCCATTCTGTTGAAAGAGAATTTGATACTTTACCCTGGATTTCTTCACACTTCTTAGCAGTATATTAGCATACAATGAGACTCAGCCTGATTGCAGCATGTTTGTGTATACATGATTACTGTTTTCTCTCAGTGTAAGTTAAAGTGATTGAACTGTTCTAGACACAAGATTTGTCTCTTGATTAGAGTCTGGCAGGACACTTTGCAACACTGTAAACAAATTGCTCTATGATCATTGGTAGGTGATTGTAATGTAACTGGTTATATTAAAAAATAATATGTTAGAACCCATGTTTTCCCAGCGTGATTTCTCCAGTTCTTCTCAGTCTGTGAGGTTCTGGTGCTGTGAGTGGAGGAGGACCTGGAGGCTGGGCTACCTCCAGGGCTCCTCGGCAGGGCAGGAGTGCGTGGATGCCATGTTCCATCTGGCAACCAGCTGGAGCCTCCATGGCCCTTGGGGTCCAGCATCCTGGATTATGGACTAGAATTTTCTATAATTTAACACTTCATCTACAATGTTTGTCTTTCTATAACCAGAACCTTCAAGTTAGTGCCTTTCTTCAGCATTCTCAAGGTCAGGTCACCTTGACTCCAGTGTCTGGCAGGTTCCTCATCAACTTTCCACCTCTTTCTAGGTAACAGCTCAATCCCTTAGTAGGGCATTCAGGGCCCTCCTAGACCTGCCCTTGCAAAGTCTCCAGCCTCACTCCATTCCCCTAGTTCTGTTTCTCAGCCATGCCAGATGCCGTGGAGGGTCATGCATTTGAGGCTGCTTTGTTCTTGTCCCCAGATATGTGATGTTTCTTTTCACTTTTTAAAAATTTGTTACTGTTCCCATATAAATTTTTAAGTTGATATGTTCTGTTTTATTTAACTCAAGAAATTTTCTTTTCTTTTTCTTGGCCATGCTGTATGTGGGATCTTAGTTCTCCAACCAGGGATCGAGCCTGCACCCACTGCAGGGGAAGCATGGAGTTTTAATCACTGTACCACCAGGTAAGTCCCTGATGTTTCCTTTCATCTTTCAAAATGCCCAGCATGAAGTCCTTCTTGACACCACAACTGGTGCATTGTCTGACCCCTCCTGTATGTGAACAGATTTCCATGGAGACTGTTTAATTAATTGATTAATTCAAATATTATAGGTACCTCTTTCTTTAAACTGTTGACTCTTGTGGAGGGCTATGTCTCATTTACCTCTCCATCACCTATCCTGTATCATATAGGAGCTCAGAAAATATATGTTGGATAATTGAATGCAGTGGAGAAATAGCACTACTGATAGTTCACATTAGAAAAAAATCACCATGACAATGTTCTGTGTCTTGATGGGGCTTTTCCTTTACCAGGCATGTACATTTGTCAAAACTCATGGAATAGTATACTTAAAATTCATGCAATTCACTCTATATAAATTTCACCTAGGGAGAAAAAGTATTGTAAATAAACCCTGATCTCTAGTTAATGATAAGTGTGAGGAGGAATTTAGGCGTGTAGGATACTGATGTCTGCAACTTACTTTGAAATGACTGAAAAACAAGACGGACTGATAAACAGGTAGACAAATGGATAGTAAATATGTGTGTGTGTGTGTGTGTTTTAGTCACTCAGTTGTGTCCAACTCTTTGTGACCCTGTGTACTGTAGCTCACCAGGCTCCTCTGTCCATGGGATTCTCCAGGCAAGAATACTGAAGCAGATAGCCATTCTCTTCTTCAGGGGATCTTCCTGACCCAGGGATGGAACCCAGGTCTCTTGCATCTGCAGAAAGAATCTGCAGACAGGCAAATTCTTTACCATCTGAGCCACCAGGGAAGCTCTTTATTGTAGAGTCTAGGTAGTGGGTATATGAGGTGGACTCTTCACAATTATTTCAACTTTTCTGTATGTTTAAAATGTTCATGATAAAACATTGGAAATAAAGAAATCATCAAAGGTTGTACTTATTGCTTATAGAGCCAAGAAACCCAGGTTTTATTCTGGAGCGATGTTATACCTAAAGACAGCTCAAACCTTTGCAGCTTCTTGGCCACAATAGTTCTTTTAAAATTCCCTGTGTGTGCCTATTCCGCAGGACCAGAAACTCCCAGCAGACTCCTGGGAGAAACCCAGAAACCTCCAAAGCTTGTTTTCTGTAATTCATGATATCTTGGCCCCTCCCTATTTTTACCTTCTGTGTAAGGAGCAGCCCCATATGGGGTACTTATGGACATAACCTGTTCCACTGAAAAGCTTCTTGTGTGCGTGCATGCTAAGTTGCTTCATTCGTGTCTGATTCTTTGTGACCCTATGGACTGTAGCCCGCCAGGCTCCTCTGTCCGTGGGATTCTCCAGGCAAGAATACTAGAGTAGGTTGCCATGCCCTTCTCCAGGGGATCTTCCCAACCCAGAGACTGAACCTGAGTCTCTTAGGTCTCCTGCACTGGCTGGGGAGTTGTTTACCAATAGTGCTACCTGGGAAGGCCTGAACAGGTTCTTCTTTGTTTTTTCTTAAAACCTTGTTCAAGATACCCCTGTCCTTTGTCTTTGAGAATCAAGGAAGGCAAAGAAATTAACATTTAAAGCTCTGAACAGGAGTTACAAAAGGAAAGTTGGGAGATTCCCACGTGAACAATGTTTATTAGAGGGAATAAATTACCTCTCTATCCTCAAAAATAGAAGTGAGGAAACTGAAAATAACAAATGTTTTCTTTGGAAAAGGACTATGGCTTCTTTAATCAACATTTTTTCTTGCTCCTGTTTTATTATTGGCAGAAAATACCATTATAAAAAATAAAAAGTATGACACCTCTTTCCCTTAGAACACCTGAAATACACGAATTTGGCTGTCTCTGGGCAGCAATATTTTGAAAAAAAAAAAAAAAAATTAGGTAGCAACAGAATGCATCCTTTCCAGCCCTATGAACCTCAAGTAAGCACTTTCAGACTCCAGTCAGTATTTAATCAGCATACCATAACTTTTATAGGACTGAAATGAAATGCTTCTGAGACACTAAATTTCAAGTGTTGCTGTAAACTTTGGTCATCTGAATTTGATTTACATATGATGGCCCCATCCACAGTGATGATGGAGATAATGACAATTGTTGGTATTGATCATCTGGAAAAACACACATAGACATACACACCATCACAGCCTCTACCTGCTTGGTGCCTTTAGCATATTGGACAGGGCATAAGTAGTGAAGATGGATCACAACCATTGCTATCTATCAAAAACAAATGCAACTTGCATGTATTTTAAGATGGTATCAGTGTATCAGAAAGCTTTAATTTGAGAAACATAAGAGTGTAAATAATAAAGAGAAAATTTATTAATTCACGTAACTAAAAGTTTATGCTTAGGTAAGGTCTAAACTAAGGCTCCATGATGTCATGAGGGCCCTGGCTTTATTTCTTTGCAATTCTCTGTTGCAGAGAATCCTACCATTGATTTACTTTGTGGGAGTAAAATGGCTGGAGGAGTTTTACTGTTCATTTATTTATTTCATTTCAATAATATTTTATTTAACTGCATATGTTACAAAATTATTCTAACATGTAATCAATATAGAAATTATCAATGTTATATTGAAATTTCTTTTTTATATATTAAATCTTCAAAATCTGGTTTATATTTGACACGGCATATCTCAATTCAAACACTAAATTTTCCTTGAACTGTAATAAGATTTCACAAAATTTACAATTGAGAAAGTAGATTCATACACTACTATTGTTCCAAACATATTTGAAAGCTGTTCAATGATTGGATCAAACATTTGTGTTAAATTTAAATTAGTTAAAGCTAAATTTTAAAATGAAGTTTTTCAGTTGCATTAGCCACATCTCAAGTCATCGATAGCCATAGAGGGCTAGTGGCTCCTGAATTGGACAGCTCAGGTCTGTAGTGACCCATCGTTGACACAGGTCAGATGCTGAGACTCAGGAGTCACTGGAGGAGTTTTAGATTTCTCATTTCCAGAAGAGGAAAGAAAGCCTTTAACTCAGGAATTCTAACACAAGTCTTAAAATTTATTTTGGTTGGGCTCCCCGAGGTCATAAACTCATCCCATAATGAATCACTCTGGCCCAGTGGATGAGTTATGCTGATTTGCTTAAGCTAAGTTCTGTGCTCCACCCCTGGAGCCAGACAGTAGAGTTAGATTCCTCCCAACCACATGGATCTCCATATGGATTCCCCCACGCCCCCACCAAAAAAAAGCATATGAAAGGAACAGATATGGAAGTTACCATAAATCTCCATTACAAATCATCAACTTCATCCCTATGACCTCATTGAAGTCAAGTTTCAATCAATACAGTGTGAATCAAGTGATGAAGAGCAGACAGACTTCACTTCCCCAGCTGTGCAAAGACAAATGTCAGATACGCTGAAGATGGAAAAAGACTTACTGGAAACAGGGAGTGGTATTTCATATCCCAGTCCAACAGACTGGCACCTTTTTTATTTCTACTTTTCTTACCAGAATGACATTGACATCTATGTATTCTATCTCTCTTGGTTCATTTGGCAAAGTTCACAGGTCAATGTTGGGCTTCTCAGATGGCTCAGTGGTTAAAGAATTGGAGTGCCAATGCAGGTAACTCAGGCTCAATCCCTAGGTCAGGACGGTTCCCTGGAAAAGGAAATGGAAACCCACTCCAGTCTGGAGAATCCCATGGCCAGAGGAGCCTGGCAGGCTGCAGTCCACAGTGTTGCAAAGAGTTGCACGTGACTGAGCAACTGAGCACTCACACACGCACACAGGTCATTGTATCCAGAATGGCATAAGTACAGGAAGTCGTGGAGGAAGGCATAGAAGGAAGGAGAGGAGCATTTAATATGTGTCAATGTGTGTAGGGGAAGAGAACAAATACTTAGTGAGTGCCTATGGCAGCAGGTCAGCGGGACAGTTATGAATATTCTTTCTTTTTCTTTCCTGCTTTTTAAAGGAGAAAATACTAAAAGTGATGATGGGGTGTCAATGGAAGAGAAAGAATATGCTGCAGAAGGTAAAAATGTTCAGGGAAAAGATAAAGAAAAGTAAAATCCCCTACCTAGGATGGAGGTGGTGTTAGAGCAGGGTGCAAGCAACATGTGGTTAGTTTGGACTCTGCCTTTAACTGAGGGTGTTCCACACAGTAACCTGTACAAAAAGCAGAGCAATGTTGTGAAAAGATCACTGGGCTGGAAACCAGGAGAGCCCTGTCCACGCTGCCTGGACCACTGCCACAGTATGCCCTGAACACGATGCTCACCTCTTTGCCTTGAAGGACAATATTCCTTCTCTGGGAGTTCCTGAGGGGGAAGACATAGTCCAAAGGGATGAAAAGAACTGAAGAAGAGAAAAATTTACTACACACCGTGGACACTCAATGAGGAAATTTGACTAAATAGGTGACCAGTGAGTAAGAAATTTCTTTTTATCTATTAATATCTATTTATTTATAGTTTTACCTACCTGGTTAGCTATGTATCATCTCTATTCCTTTCTAGATTTTACAAGAGTTGAGGGTATATATGGGCTTCTCTGATGGCTCAGAGGTTAAAGCGTCTGCCTGGAATGCGGAAGACCGGGGTTCGATCCCTCGGTCGGGAAGATCCCCTGGAGAAGGAAATGGCACCCCACTCCAGTACTCTTGCCTGGAAAATCCCATGGACGGAGGAGCGTGGTAGGCTACAGTCCATGGGGTCGCAAAGAGTCGGACACGACTGAGCGACTTCACTTTCACTTTGAGGGTATATATAGAAACACATATGATAAAATAGTGAACTATACATAAAAATTTAGACGAGGGATGTATAAATTAGAAAAGTGATATAGATATGTGGGGTAAAAGACCCAACTCAGTTCTCATAATTGAACTATAAGTTTGTCTCTGAGATTTCTGGCAGATAAAGGATAAAAAGAAAACAAATCACCAGGTTTATAATTTTCAATATCAGCGAGCATTACAAATATTAGCTGTTTAGGAAGGGGAACCAAACTTTATATAGAAATAGATTCTGACAGGTGTAGAGGAATGGAAGGAAGGAGTGTTAAGTGGAAGGACTTTGTAGCTCACAACAGTGGAAGAAGAGAACTGAAGGAACAGTGTGACAGCCATGTTTTTACCAAACTTAGCTCAGGTTAGGGCAGGAAGTTGGTGCACTTTGCAGAGACGGTAGCATGGACATTTAGGTTGTTTCCATGTCTTGGCTATTGTAAATGGTGCTGGAGTGAGCATTAGGGGAGCGTGTGTCATTTTATATTATGATTTTCTCATGGAAGCAACCTAAATGTCCATTGACAGATGAATGGATAAAGAAGATGGGGTACATATATACAGTGGGATGTTACTCGGCCTTAAAAGGGAACAAATTTGGGTCATCTGTAGAGATTTGGATAGACCTAGAGTCTGTCACAGAGGCTGAAATAAGTCAGAAAATGTTAATCATATAACACTTATATGTGGAATCTAGGAAAATGGCACAGATGAATCTATTTGCAGGGCAGGAATAGAGATGCAGACATAGAGAATGGACGTGTGGACACGGTGTGGGGAGGAGGGAGTCGGAACAACTGGGAAATTGGGATTGACATATATGCACTATGTTTAGAATAGATAGTTAGTAGGAACCTCATGTATAGTGCAGAGAGCTCAGCTCTCTGTGATGACCTAGATGGGCGGGAGGGAGATCCAAGAGGCAAAGGATATATACAAATGTATACATGTATACATATAGCTGATTTACTTTGCTGTACAGCAGAAATGAACACAACACTGTAAAGCAATTGTACTCCAATAATAATAATAATAATAAAAAGAGACAGCAGCATGAAGCAACAGTGGGCTGACAATGACAGGGAATGTCTTTCTGGAGAGAACTCCCCAGCTGGAGAAAGGGTTTGGGTTTTGGTGGAGCCTGTGATGAAGTAATTTCTGAAGTGAGAGATGCTGCTTGCTGCTGAAACACATGACTGAGGGTCCTGAGTGTCTAAGTAGACAAGGCTGGCAGGACATGCCTTTAGTCCATCCCTTTCCTCGGTACCTACAATCCCATTTTCCACAAATAGTCCCATGGGCTTGCCCTGGAGGAGTCTGAGCTTGTCCCTTTGGTCACAAGCAGGACTGGAGGGTGAGGGTGGGGGAGGGGAGGCTGTCTGGTCACTTCCTGTTGGTGTGTCTACTAGAGTGGGGCAAGATGAGTGCTTTCTTTGAGGAGGCGGTCACTTTGGGGGGACCTGGGGAGCAGCAGTAGTAACAAAAGTGAGACATTCTCATCACAGGCTTCCCTATGACTGGGCCACACTGTCTGCACTGAATGGGAATGGGAGGAAGTCATCCTTGGAGAGGGCTGAGGGGCCCCAAGGGAAGAGCTCTGAGTCATGGCGTCGGCAGAGCATCACTTCTAGCTGATGCAGCACTTCTAGTTCTACAGCAGCCGCAGAGGTGGTCAATCTCAGCAGACATCAGGGCTGGCAGACACAGCCATAGCCCCGTGAGGGTCCTTCCCATCATCAGCCTTGGGCAACTGAAGGGTGGGCTTATGAAGGGAGCCAGCAGGAGCTCTCAGGGCAGCTTTGATTTGTCTTTGCATGAGAAAGGCTAGGGTTTCCCTGATAGCTCAGCTTGTAAAGAATCCGCCTGCAATGCAGGAGACTCCAGTTCAATTCCTGGGTCAGGAAGAACCCTTGGAGAAGGGAACAGCCACCCACTCCAGTATTCTGGCCTGGAGAATTTCATGGCAACCCACTCCAGTGTTCTTGCCTGGAGAATCCCAGGGACAGGGGAGCCTCATGGGCTTCCATCTATGGGGTCGCACAGAGTTAGACACGACTGAAGCGACTGAGCAGCAGTAGCAGCAGCATACAGTCCATGGGGTCACAAAGAGTCAGACATGACTGAGCGACTTTTACTTTTTAGTGAGGCTAACCCTGGGACTGAGGGTGTGTACAGAGGAGACATTATAGCAATGTGCCTGCATTTTAAGACATGGCTACCCGTAAAATTATGAAAACATACAAAGAAGACCCTGGGCTCTGACTAATAGATTTCTGACTCCATGCTCTTGGGAGAGCCCTAAGAAGGAGGTGCTAAGACCTGATCTGGCATTGGAAAAGGAGAGGAAAGCTTCCCACAACTCACAGAAATATGCGACTTAATGCAACTTATGGAGAAGGAAATGGTGACCCACTCCAGTGTTCTTGCCTGGAGAATCCCAGGGATGGAGGACCCTGGTGGGCTGCTGTCTATGGGGTCGCACAGAGTTGGACACGACTGAAGTGATTTAGCAGCAGGAGCAGTGCAACTTAATGATCTGATTTAGATTCAGATGCATTATATTAATCACACCTTACATAGCCACGTATGTTTTTTGTGCGTGTGTGTGCGTGTGTGTGTTTGGGTGGAACATGGAGTGAGAAAAAAAGACTGGACTCGTTGTATAATCCAGGAAGTGGTAGGAAAGTGTGTGCTCAGTTGCTTTAGTTGTGTCCGACTGTTTGTGACCCCATGGACTGTAGTCTGCCAGGCTCCTCTGTCCATGGAATTCTCCAGGCAAGAATACTGGAGTGGGTTGCCATGATCTACTCTAGGGATCTGGAATAGGCATCTGCCTATGTCTCCTGCATTGCTGGCAGATTCTTTACCCACTGAGCAACTTAGAAGCCTGAGTAGTAGGAGAGTAACATAATATTCTAAAATTTCGTACCACATTAGAGCTAAATATTTTCTATGTATTTAATTTCCTCAGATTGGAAGTATGTTGAGGACAGGAACTGTGTATTTGGTGGAGGAGGCATTTGAAGGAAGTTATATTCCATTAATTCCTTATGTTATTCCATTATTTCTTTAGATTCATATTATGCACGATTGAATCTCAATTTTTATCTTTTTTGAATATATTTTTAATAATGTTATCTTCCTTCTCTTAATTTTACATTAATAGTAATTTTTATTAATGGTGAGCTTTTAAATCATGATAACCACTGGTTTTTCCTCTTAGAAATAAAGAACCTATTAATGTTGTACATTGTGTATTTATTACTGTTTGGTAAAGGAAAACTAAAATTATCACAATTTTTTGTTCGCTGGTAGAAAGAACAAATTAAGAATCAGAAAGGTACAATTTTACCTTGCTTACCAAATATATTGGGATTGGAGCATCTTTGCAAAATACAATTATGTTTTTCTAAGTAGCAGGCACTTTTATATGCACTATCTTATTCTTTATAGAATATAGCATAATCCTTGTTTTAAAATATGAAAGTAAGTTTAACCAGGTTAATGGCTTGTGTTGAAACTCAGGACTGGTTCTGAGACCCAAACTCCTCTATAGCATCACACTACATCCCGTTTGAACAGATGTTATGTGAAAGTGTTCATGTCATCTGGCCTCAGTGGTCAGTGCTCTTGAATCTGGCAGAACAAGCCAGGTTTTCTTGTATGTTGTGGTGTCAATCATCCTCCAAACCTCTTGGATTAAAACAACTCAGGACCACTTCTCACTCATGCAACATATGATTTCTGCTTCATGTTGTCCTTCTTCTAGGATCCAGCTGACAGGACAGCCTCTCTCTGGAGGACTGCCAATTTTAGGTGGAAAGCACAGCAAAATGTGGGGAATGCTCCTTGGCTCTTCTAGTTTCTACCTGAAAGGGCTACATCACTTCAGTTACTTGTCACTGGCCAGAATAACTCATTTGGTCACATGAGGCTCTACGGAGCTAAGGAAGGGCAATTCTGCCACATACCTCCAAGCAGAGCCCCGAGAACCCCTCCCCTTTCCCAAATTGCCTTCTGGATGAAATATACATGCACAATTGAACTTCTATTCATGCATTGTGACCTTGGGCTGCACATATAGCTGTATGGCTTCGGGCAAATTATTTAATAATTCCTCATAACACTGCAGGGTTGTTATGAGGATGAAACGAGAAAGCTGTCTTTCTTTTTTCTTTGTGCACTTTTCGGCAACAGAATTGAGGACATACTGTATATATAATTTCACATTTTGCTTTTAAAGTTAACGTTACTTCATAAACATTTCCCCAAGTTATTATAAACTCCTTGTAGGAATCCTTATTATATTAGAATACTATTACAGGACACATTCTAAAGTAAGATATACATTTCTATATAAAGAGCATTTTGCATTTGTAAGATGTTCCCAATTTTCAGTGGCTCCTTATCGTCCAAATAGGTGCCACTTCATTAAAGGAAGAAGTGGAAGCCTAGGCTAGCATTGCCCCCAACTGTCCCCTGGTGAGATGAATCAAACTTTCCACTGAGGACGACAAGCTCTGGCATACACTCTGTTCTCCGAATAAAGGTTCGGGAGGACCTCTCCCCAGGGAATGCAGAGTGCGCTGTGCTGTTTTGTAGGTCAAGGAGAAAGCCCTAAGGTATATTTTTTAAAAATCCAGTTACCAAAGGAAATGAATAAATGAAAACTGCTGCGTAGAAAACACTGGTCACTGCAACTTGAATGATAGTGACCTGGGAAGGAACAGAGAGAAGGTAATTCATTGTCCTTAAACAAGTTCAGAGGATCAGGAATGTAAGAGAGGATTTTAGCATGCTTGCTTCTCTGGCCAGGCTCTGTGCTGTGGGCCATCCCTCTATGGGCTTGTAAGAGCTGGGCTCTTAAAGATAAATAAAACTTTCCATCGATGCTATTTTTTAAAAGTATTATTTTTTCTGGTCTTAATTGCCCCCCACTCACTGCCCTTTCTGATGTAAAAGAAGGAGTACAGGAGAATTTAAGAGCTGGAGGGGAGGTAAATACCCTTCCATTTATCCACGTGTTGTTTCCTTCACTCACTGACTCACATCAGAAGCATTTATCAATGGGTCCTGTGCTGGGGAAAAAGGGGATGAGTAAGATATTGTCCCCGGCCTCAGCTGTCTGGAGGAGGTGGGGTCATCCAAGCAACTGACCCTCACCGCAAAGTGACTAAGCCTATCACTGGACACTGTGGGTAAATAGAAAAGAGATACTTTGGCAAGCTTAGCAGAGTCAGGGATGGCTTCTGGAGATGGGTGGTTAGACCAAGACCTGAACAAGCAGATGTTGTGAGCATCCCTGTGAGGGAGGATTCCCTGTGAGGGGGATTCCCTGTGAGCATCACCTGCAGGGGGACCTCTTGGTTCCTGGGCTTAAGTGAGGTGAATTGAACATAGCAGAACACCTCCAACTGGAATGGGAAGAGGGGGCTTGTTGGAGAGCAGATGATTTTAACCATTAGGCTATATTGACACTATTTAGGGGTGATGGGATTCACAAGGGTCTTCCAGAATGTTTGAGGTGTTCCCAACTGGAGATGAAAAGACATGTAATCAAAATTAACGTATCCTTAATTAATACATGCTGCACTGCACTTAGTTGCTTAGTGGTGTCTGACTCTTTGTGACCCTGTGGACTGTAGCCTGCCAGGCTCCTCTGTCCATGGGGATTCTCCAGGCAAGAATACTGGAGTGGGTTGTCATGCCCTCCTCCAGGGGATCTTTCCAACCCAGGAATCGAACCCAGGTGTTCTGCATTGCAGGAAGATTCTTCACTATCTGAGCCATACATAATTATACATTTATAGGGTTTCCCTGGTGGCTCAGATGAAAAAGAATCCACCTGCAATGTGGGAGACCTGAGTTCGATCCCTGGGTTGGGAAGATCCCCTAGAGGAGGGCATGGCAACCCACTCCAATATTTTTGCCTGGAGAATCCCTGTGGACAGAGGAGCCTGGCAGGCTACAGTCCATGGGGTCACAAAGAGTCGGACACCACTGAGTGACTAAGCACAGCATACATACATTTACACAGGGTTTCCCAGGTGGATCAGTAGTAAAGAACCTGCCTGCCAATGCAGGAGGCACAGGAGACACAGGTTCAGTCTCTGGGTCAGGAAGGTCTCCTGAAAGAGGAAATGGCAATACAATCCAATATTCTTGCCTGAGAAATTCCGTGGACAGAGGAGGCTAGTGGGCTACAGTCCATGGGGATGCAAAGAGTTGGACATGCCTTAGCAATTGAGCACTCATGTAAGCATACATATATATACAGTTTATAGAAAACTATCTATTTATACAGAATATCTATGAGCCTAGGAATGAAGCAGCACTGTGGACCCCAGGTTGCCCCTCAAAAACCAGAAGCAGCAGTGGACTGGGAAGCCCAAGACAAGGGTGTGAGCCCAGCTCTCTACTCAGTAACTGTGTGACTTTGGGAAACCACTCACCTCTCTGAAGACTCAGATTTCTATTTTGAACAGCAGGAATAGGATTGCTGCCTTGTAGAGTGGTTGTGAAGCAATGCATAATAGATGTGGATGTACTTTGTAAGTGGTGAAAGCTCATACAAATGGGAGCTGTCTTGCCTGGCCCCAACTCCAGCCCTGACTCGGCAGGCAGGTGGTTTGGCTTGCAGCAGACATCTGATGGATGCCCAGACCTCCCTGTCCACAGTTTCATCTCCCCTAAAGTGGAGGAGGCCACTCAGGGGACCATTATTCTGGACTCAATCCTGACCGACCAGAGAGAGTGGGTTGGTGCTGTGGAATAGATACATTGGGCTTTCTAGATCACAAAGTGTTTCACATGCATCATTTCACTTGGTTCTCCCAACAACTCAATGTGGAAATTAAGGCTGGCTCATAATCATCCATCTATGAACTGAGGGGCTGTGACTCTTAACCCAGGCTTTCTGGTTCCACATCTTGTGCTTCTCTCATGTGACCTTGCTGGCTGGGAGTTCATAAAAGGGGAGGAAATATCCAAACAAGGTCATGAATTGAAGAAAACTATCCATCAACTTGGACTTACCTGGTGGCTCAGACGGTAAAGACCATCTGAGTGTGGGAGACCTGGGTTCGATCCCTGGGTTGGGAAGATCTCCGGGAGGAGGGCATGGTAACCCACTCTAGTATTTTTGCCTGGAGAATCTCCATGGACAGGGGAGCCTGGCGGGCTATAGTCTATGGGGTCGCAAAGAGTTGGAGATGACTGAGCGACTAAACACACCCATCAACCTACAAGTCCAGAGACCAGTAGATTATTTTCTTTTAGGTGAGGGTAGGAGAAAGGAGGAGTGTGGGGAGGGTGTTAATGACATGTCTGAGCAAAGAAAGGCTCAGCCTTGTTCCTTGATGGGACAGGGGGCACCTCTGGGGAGCACGAGGAGGAAGGACCCAAAAGACTTAGAACCTGAAATGTCATCTTTAGCCAGAAGTGGCTAAAGCCTATCTAGCTGATGGCTTTGGAGCTCACAGACTTTCCTGAGTTCAAATCTTGGTGCTCTCAGAGTTGTACGCCTCACGCAAATCAGGTAACTCTCTGCAGCCTTGGTTTTGTTGTTTGTAAAACAAAAGTAAAATTTTTGTTATGAAAAGTGAATGAGATGATACGTGTCAAGCTGCTAGCCCAGTGCCTGGCATAAAATAGGTGCCTCTTCAGTAAGAGGGAGCTCCACCCCTTCCTATGTCACCTGCACTGGGTCCAGCAGAGCCCTGCCCAGGCTAATCTGCAGTCTGGTGAGTTGCAGAAGGCAGCTGAGCCGCCAGACGTGTGATGGCTGTAGTCCTGTGACACCATACAGTTCTCACCTCCTGTTCCTGCCTTTACCACCTCTGAAACATTTCTGAGATGCAGTCTTCATTTTTTCCCTCTGCCTCCCCATATCCCAGAACATAAACTGTTTGCACAGTGATATAGACACACACTTTCTTCCCAAGGCCATAACTGCCTCCACAGTCCAGGCTGCCATCCTGATGGCAGTTCATTGTGTAGGGGCTAAGCATCTGGGTTTGGGTCCTCGCCCTGGTACTTACTAGCTGGTAGCTTTAGGCAGGCAATTTACTCTCTCTCTTTCTTAGTTTCCTTATCTATAAAATGGGGTAATAATAATACAGCATAAACCTTGGCTGATTTTTAAATGAGTCAATACATGAGATACAACACAGTGCCTGACATACAATCAATACCTAGTAAATATCAGCTATTATTGTTGCCACAATTTAGTGGCTGATTTTTCTGCTCTTGGTTTTTCTTCCCCTGCAATTTTTCAAGCCCACAGTTGCTGGAAGAATCTTCAGATGCTGGCTTCTGCACAATTTCTTCTTGCCTGAAACCACAGAGTGGTTTCTGCACAATTTCTTCTTGCCTGAAACCACAGAGTGGTACTGTCTTGTTGCATTTAGGTGTGAGGCCAGATTGCTCATCTGGCAGACAAAAGCTCTCACTGTCTTCCCATCTCACCATCCAGACTTCTGGTTCACTCCCTCTCAGTCCCTCCCTTGAGAGCTCAGGCCGCTGACTTCCAAGGGCACCATATTGGACTCACTCATCTTCTTCCTTCTCTCACTCCTGATAGGCAAGTTCAGCCAAGCCCTCGATTTCAATAGCTTTCCCTTCCTATTGACCTAATGCAAATCTCTCTCTCTCTGGTTTGATTTATTGTTTGTTTGTTTGTTTTTGTGATTTCCACCATTAGTGATTACTTCTTTTGAGTTTAACATTGTTCTTTTGAGATCCTATTTTAAAATGCAAATAGTTATGGAAGTCCTGACTGGAAGGACTCTGGGAGGCAGAGCTTAAGAAGCTTTAAGTGCTTAGATACTGGGTGTCCTATCCTTGGGCACTGGAGTCTCTACAGAAAATACATTGAAGTGGAGCTGAGAGGAGTACACAGGGCAAAGGGAGATACAGATAGGCAGATATGTGCATATTACCCCATTTCATTTCTGAATGGTCTGAGCTGGGCACAGGAAGGGAACAAATAAAGAGGAAAACTCAGAAGGCTGTTGTCTATAAAGGGATGGATGTGAAATTGTCAACTACCTTTTTCAACCCTTAGGTTGAAAAAGATGCTCCAGGGATTCACGGAATGTCAGGTTTAAACCTAAGGCCAACACCTGACAGACCAAGGCCAGGGACTTTAGAGGCCAGACCCTCTCAGAACAACACTGGGTCTCTTTGCAAGCGAAGAGAAAATTCTATAAAAATCTACAAGTCTCAGTAGATTGCAGATGGAAATAATTGCAGATATGGTCAGAGATTTATATATGAATATTTGATATATACATATTAGTTTATTATCATCATAATATTATATATTGCTTTTAAAATCTGAAAATATATTAAATGTTGAGGAGTAGGAAACTCTTTCAGTGAAATATTGAATAGATTATCCTTGCTTTGAAATGTTTTACATATCATAGTTTAAGCATATTTAATGAGATGGAGAAATGCTAATAACATTAAATAAACTAAAGCATTAAGATACATTATTTAATAGTAAGTATATAGATGAGAGTGAGTACCTGTAATGTCCTCCCAACTTTCCATTGAAAATTTTTTTCATCTTCAAGAAATATGATAAATATTTCCCTGGTGGTCCAGTGGCTAAGACTCCATGCTCTCAATGCAGGAGGCCAAGGTTTGATGCCTGGTCTGGGAGCTAGATCCCACAGGCTGCAACTAAGAATTCACATGCCGCAACTAAGACCCAAGGCAGCCAAATAAATAAATATTAAAAAAAGAAATATGATAAAACTGTCAAAATTGCATGATATTAGCTTAGCAAATTATAATATGTCACAGTCTAATTTATTCTGTAAATGCAAAAATAGAATACATTTGTTAAGACATAGCATAAAACTTTACTATTGTCAATTCTAAATTCCTATGACACTTTGTATTCACTTTGTGGAAAAAAACGATTAGAAAGAAATACATGAGAATGTTAACTGCAGTTATCTCTGAAAGGTGAAATTATGGGTGATTTCAATTCTTACCTTTATATTTTACAATATTTTAGATACTTTCTACAATGAACAAATACTGCATATGGAATTAAACCATTTTTTTTTCTTTAATCTGCAAAGTTAAGGCTTATATAACATGGGGCTGTCTTGTCTTTGTTTCTGGTGTGGGTTCAGTTTTATTTTTTGATTGAGATTATAATTGGCATGTAACATAATATTAGTTTTAGGTATGCAACTTGATTCCAGATTTGCGTTTCTTACGACCTGGTCACCACAATAAGTCTAGTTAATATTTACAATCACATAGTTGCAACTTTTTTCCTTGTGATGAGAATTTTTAATCTACTCTCTTAGCTACTTTTGAATATCAGTTCAGTTCAGTTCAGTCGTGTCTGACTCTTTGAGACCCCATGGACTGCAGCACGCCAGGCATCCCTGTCCATCACCAACTCATGGAGTTTACTCAAACTCATGTCCACTGAGTCAGTGATGCCATCCAACCATCTCATCCTCTGCTGTCCCCTTCTCCTCCAGCCTTCAATCTTTCCCAGCATCATTTTCAAATGAGTCAGCTCTTTGCATCAGGTGGCCAAAGTATTGGAGTTTCAGCTTCAGCATCAGTCCTTCCAATGAACATTCAGACTGGTTGGATCTCCTTGCAGTCAAGGGACTCTGAAGAGTCTTCCCAACATCAGAGCTCAAAAGCATCAATTCTTTGGCGCTCAGCTTTCTTTATAGTCCAACTCTCACATCCATACATGACTACTGGAAAAACCATTGCCTTGACTAGATGGACATTGGTTGACAAAGTAATGTCTCTGCTTTTTAATATGCTGTCTAGGTTGGTCAGGCTGAAGAAAATGGCAACTCACTCCAGTATTCTTGCCTGGAGAATCCCAGGGACAGAGGAGCCTAGTGGGCTGCTGTTTATGGGGTCGCACACAGTCAGACACAACTGAAGTGACTTAGCAGCAGCAGCAGCAGGTTGGTGGTAACTTTTCTTCCAAGGAGTAAGCGTCTGTTAATTTCATGGCTGCAATCACCATCTGCAGTGATTTTGGAGCCCAGAAAAATAAAGTCAGCCACTGTTTCCACTGTTTCCCCATCTATTTGCCATGAAGTGATGGGACCAGATGCCATGATCTTCGTTTTCTGAATGTTGAGCTTTAAAAGCCAACTTTTTCACTCTCCTTTTTCACTTTCATCAAGAGTCTCTTTAGTTCTTCTTCACTTTCTGCCATAAGGGTGGTGTCATCTGCATATCTGAGGTTATTGATATTTCTCCCAGCAATCTTCCAGCCCAGCGTTTCTTCCTGACTTCCCAGTGCTTCTTCTAGCCCAGCGTTTCTCATGATGTACTCTGCATAGAAGTTAAATAAGCAGGGTGACAATACACAGCCTTGACGTACTCCTTTTCCTATTTGGAACCAGTCTGTTGTTCCATGTCCAGTTCTAACTGTTGCTTCCTGACCTGCATATAGGTTTCTCAAGAGGCAGGTCAGGTGGTCTGGTATTCCCATCTCTTTCAGAATTTTCCACAGTTCATTGTGATCCACACAGTCAAAGCCTTTGGCATAGTCAATGAAGCAGAAATAGATGTTTTTCTGGAACTCCCTTGCTTTTTCCATGATGTAGCAGATGTTGGCAATTTGGTCTCTGGTTCCTCTACCTTTTCTAAAACCAACTTGGACATCTGGAAGTTCACAGTTCACGAACTGCTGAAGCCTGGCTTGGAGAATTTTGAGCATTTTGTTACTAGCATGTGAGATGAGTGCAATTGTGCGGTAGTTTGAGCATTCTTTAGCATTGCCTTTCTTTGGGATTGGAATGAAAACTGACCTTTTCCAGTCCTGTGGCCACTGCTGAGTTTTCCAAATTTGCTGGCATATTGAGTGCAGCACTTTCACAGCATCATCTTTTAGGATAAATAGCTCCACTGGAATTCCATCACCTCCACAAGCTTTGTTAGTAGTCATGCTTCCTAAGGCCCCTTGACTTCACATTCCAGGATGTCCGGCTCTAGGTGAATGATCACACCATCCTGATTATCTGGATCGTGAAGATCTTTTTTGTATAGTTCTTCTGTGTATTCTTGCCACCTCTTCTTAATATCTTCTGCTTCTGTTAGGTCCATACCATTTCTTTCCTTTATTGAGCCTGTCTGTGCATGAAATGTTCCCTTGGTATCTCTAATTTTCTTGAGGAGATCTCTAGTCTTTCCCATTCTATTGTTTTCCTCTATATCTTTGCACGGATTACTGAGGAAGGCTTTCTTATCTCTCTTTGCGATTCTTTGGAACTCTGCATTCAAATGGGCATATCTTTCCTCTTCTCCTTTGCTTTTGGCTTCTCTTCTTTTCACAGCTATTTGTAAGACCTCCTCAGACAGCCATTTTTCTTTTTTGCATTTCTTTTCCTTGGGGATGGTCTTGCTCCCTGTCTCCTGTACAATGTCATGAACCTCTGTCCATAGTTCATCAGGCACTGTATCAGATCTAGTCCCTTAAATCTGTTTCTCACTTCCACTGTATAATTGTTAGGGATTTGATTTAGGTCATACCTGAACAGTCTAGTGGTTTTCCCTAATTTCTTCAATGTAAATCTGAATTTGGCAATAAGGAGTTCATGATGTGAGCCACAGTCAGCTCCCCATCTTATTTTTGCTGACTGTATAGGGCTTCTTCATCTTTGGCTTCAAAGAATATAATCAATCTCATTTTGGTGTTGACCATCTGGCGATGTCCATGTGTACTTTTGAATGTACAGTACAGTATTATTACTAACCTTAGTCACCATGCTGTATATTATATCTCCATGTCTTACTTATAACTGGAAGTTTATACCTTTGACCACCTTTAGTCATTTCTCTCCACTGGCTCCAACTCTGGCAATAAAGTTTCTTCTCTGCAACTATTTGTTTCTATTTTTTTTTTATTCCATATATAAGTGAGATTATTTGGTATTTATTTTTGTCTGACTTATTTCACTTCGGTTCAGTTTTTAATAAAAATATTTCATTTCATTTGTTTCTGGGTTCTGATGTGCAGCTCTTGTGTCTTTTGGAATTATTTCTAAGCATGTGTATTCTAGGCTTAGTATTGGATTTAGGGAGAAACATCATCCTTACTTTCTCTGGCTCAGACAACCATGTATCTGTCATGCCAATGTTTTGTTAAAAAGCCCAAAAGGCTTTGCAACTCTGATCAGGAGCAAACACACAGGTTGCTTTCCAAACCAGCAAGCTCCTGCTAAGAGTATCTCCTCCTGGGACAAATCATGGTTCCTTAAATCCAAGAAGGGAGCAGAAAGACATCTGGTTTTGAGGAGTCCTTGCTCAAGTGTACCTCTTATTTAATGAAAACTCCAGCAAAAGTTCTAATTAACAACAACGACCACAGCAGCAACAACTGGATATCAGTATTCTGGGTTATAATCAAATTATTTTGTAGAGAAATCTGACCATGTCACACAGTCACCATCCCCACCCTGCCACATTGCCATCACAATCCTAGTGACTGCCCATGGCTTTGGGCTTTCCTTTCAAACTCCTTTACATTTTTAAAATTAATTAACTAGGCTGCATTGGGTCTTAGTTGCA